>NC_069685.1:4019166-5430833 GCF_023699985.2 Odocoileus virginianus | reverse complement strand
TAATTATCTGGGTCATAAAGATCTTTTTTGTACAGTTATTCTGTGTATTCTTGCCACCTCTTCTTAATATCTTCTGCTTCTGTTATGTCCATATCTTTTCTGTCTTTTATTGAGCCCATCTTTGCATGAAATGTTCCCTTGGTATCTCTAATTTTCTTGAAGAGATCTCTAGTCTTTCCCATTCTATTATTTTCCTCTATTTCTTTGCATTGATCACTAAGGAAGGCTTTCTTATCTCTCCTTACTATTCTTTGGAACTCTGCATTCAAATGGGTGTATCTTTTCTTTTGTCCTTTGTTTTTGGCTTCTCTTCTTTTCACAGCTATTTATAAGGCCTCCTCAGACAGCCATTTTGCTTTTTTACATTTCTTTTTCCTGGGGATGGTCTTGATCCCTGTGTCCTGTACAATGTCACGAACCTCCGTCCATAGTTCAATAGGCACTCTGTCTATTGGATCTAGTCCCTTAAATCTATTTCTCACTTCCACTGTATAATTATTAGGGATTTGATTTAGGTCATACCTAAGTGGTCATACCCACCACAGAGCTGCCAGAACTTACAGAGGACTGGGAAATAGACTCTTGGAGGGCACAACAGAACCTTGTGCACCAGGGCCCAGGAGAAAGGAGCAGTGACCCCACAGGAGACTTGCCTGCGGGTGTCGGGGAGTCTCCGGCGAAGGCGTGGGTCGGTGGCCTGCTGCAGGGTTGGGGGCACGGACTGTAGTTTGTGTTTAAGGTTTAGTGAATCACCGGATCACAGGTCTTCTGGTACCTCAGTGTTCTCATTTGTTCAGTGGGAATGCTTCATCTGTATTGGAGGCTGGCCAGGAGGACTAAACCGGAGAAGGTATGTTAAGTGCGCAACACAGCGCCTGGCGTGTAACCGACCTTGGAGAAGGTGAGGTTCTGCTGCTGCCCAAGCCTAGGGGCAGACCCCCCACCTGCAGATGATGCAGACAGCCTCAGCCCATCTCACCTCTTGGGAGCCTCGGCAGTGCCAGGGTTCGCTTTCTTGCTGCCACCCTGGCTGGGGCAGTTCCCGGGGCTTGGGTCCTCCTGGTGGAGGGAAGACTGCCCCCAGCTGGGTGGTCCCGTGTCTGGGGTGTACCATTCTGGGGCCTGAGCTGCTCCGTTCTTTTACAAACCAGCCAGGCGCACGCTTCCTTCCTTCCACCGCCTCGTGAGGCCCCCGGGGCCCTGTCCTCCATGCTCCCCCTGCTCACCTCTGTCACGGCTGGGACCTTCCAAAAGCCTTTTCTTCCTGGGCTTGTTCTTTCTGGCAGTTTCTCCTCCTGCTGCTGCTTTGCTGCGTTCTCTTCTTCCCCAAACGGGGCCATCTCCCTAGCCCGGAATGCTCTGCCTGTGAATTCCCAGCCCACGCCCTTCTGCGAGGAGCCTTCAGGGCCCAGCTAAAGTTCATCTTTATCCCAAAGACTTCTAGACCTTTCCAGGTTCCAGAGAACTCTCTCCTCCAAATTTCTAAAAGATTTATCCTTCACATGGCTCAGTAAGCCCTTGGAGGGATGGAGGCTATGTGAACTTTCCTGTGTGTGGTGCTTCTTAGGTCTTCTGGTTTGTAAGCTTCTTGAGAACAGGGAATGTTCTATATGAGACAGAACTTTGTCAACACCGATCTTTTGGTTGAGATACTGTGAACAGCTCCTGTTGATTTAGTGAGACCAGGGTGTGTGTTTGTGTGTGTATGTGTGTCTCCCTCTCTATAATCCTTGTCTTCTCTATCTTATTTGGTCATCACACCTCCCCATGATGTGGCTATTGCTGTTTATTTTGCACTTGAATTAACTGAAGTTCAGAGAGAAAAAAGAACTGACCAAGACAGAACAGCTAGAAAGGAAGAGGGCCCAGCATCACAATTCAAGCACATTTCCCAGGTCTATGCACCAAACATGTGGTCTCTAAACTTCCTTACTGAGTAGCCCTTTCAGGAAATATGTGTATCTTTGTGTGTTTGTTTTCCATTTATAAGTAATATGTATCTACCATAATGTACACATTATGTACCTTATGAAGCTTCTATTACAGAAATATAAATCAAAGCATAATATGAACCTAATAGATTGTGACCTCTGAATACCATTTCCCACTAAAAGAAACCAGCTCCTTGGAGAAGTTTGGAAAGTGAGCTTGGAATATCTTGTCATTTCAGAGAGCAAGGAAGAGATCAATTATTATTGGGGTCACATCAAAAAAATCAAGAGTCAACTTGAATAGATTCCGTTGGCCAAAAATGGGTTGCTTGGAGCCACTGCAGTGAATTAAATCACATTATAGATACTGAAATTCACATGTTTATAATACTAAAAAAAGATAAAAATGGTGATCATTTTTAGAGAATTCTAGGTGATTAACTTATTATTTTGAAAACTGGTAAAAAAAAAAAAGGGGTGGGGAGTGGGGGGAAGAGAAGCGTTTATCTTACCTTTCCTGAAAGAACCAGGACTCAGATTAGCAAATAGCTAATGAGAAGATTCTCTCTACAGAAGTATTTCAGCAAATAAATGAAGATAGAATTAGAACACCACACTTTGTAACCACCAGTGAATTAAAGGATTTGGCAATGATTATTGAAAATTGCAGATATCCCCCCCCATAAAAAGAGATGACCAAATATTATGTTCTCCTAATAGATATCTATCACACCACCTACAAAATGTTCTTGCCAAAATATTTAATTTGAATCTGAGGAAACTTCTTGATTTTTTCATTTATGGGAAACACTAGGGATGGGGGCACATGATAAAATGATACTAAGGGAACATAATCAGCAAAATCCAGCCTGTAGAAGATTAGTTAGGAAAAACAATCCAAGTTCTTTAGCCAAAAAATTGCAAAAATAGAGAATGAAAGGTTGAGAGGGAGATCAATAGATGAAAAAGGATGGACTTCAGGTAAATATTTATCCATCACAATGTATGGAGCTTGCTTGGATCCCAGTTCAAACTATAAAAAATATTTATAGAATAATTGAGGAAATGTTAACACTGGATATGCAATTATATTGAGGAACTCTTGATGTTTCGGAGTACAATGATGGCATTGTGGTTGTTTTTAAAGAGGGAAGACTCGCTCTTTATAGGCTTGTTTTCAGATCCTTGTGTTGGAATATTTATAGCTGTAATGACAAGTGTCCAGCGGAACGTGGAGTGCTGATTGTCAATTCCCCGAGCGGAACACCGTGTACCAGTCACCAAGCCCAGGGGAGGGCGGCAAACACTTCTGCCCACTGCACCTTGGTATCGGAGTTGCCAGGAAAGATACTGGGTGGAACAACACTTTCCTCACACGGAGAAGAGACAGAATAATAGCAGCTTCAGTGGTGGGTGTGGGTCCCCACGGCCATCAGGGCTCTCCCAGGAGACAGTGGGGGGGCGTGCATGGCAATGCACACACCCTTCTTGGGATTAAAGAATTCCAACCCCTCTTTCATGGAGTCTGAAATATGAAGGTTGGGGGCATCTTTGGGACACCCATTAATATACAGACAAGCAGAACAAAGGAAGGTTCACTGACCCTGAAATAGGGAAATCTATTCCCACAGGAGGCAGTAAGCCCCATGGGCTCTTTATCTCTTGATAAGGAAGTGTTCCAAGGGCGTCAAAAGTCTGCAGGCACAAGATGGCCTTTGCAGCATATGGTGTCTGGGATTTGCTTCAAAGAATGTGGAAGGAGGAGCAGGCAGGGCGAGTAGAAGGCTGCATAGAGGAGAAAAGACTAGCCATGGATCGCCAGTTTTTGAAGTTGGATGGTCACATGGGCACATGGGAAGCTCAGAATCTTATTCTATCTTTATATATATATATTTGAATTTTAAATAGCAAAAGTGGCTTTGTAATGATAATATAAAATATAAAAATCTTAATATTTTCTTCCCTTACTCCCAGTGGATTGTCTGGGGAAGCATCCTCTGGGTGTGATCCCTACTTGGGAGACCACTGGCTTGGGAGTCTGCTGTGCAGCGTTGCCTCCCAACCCAGGGCCCACGGGAAGCACAGCTGTCAGAGGGGTCTCTTTAGGGAGGTCTGCAAACCAAGGTCTGCACCCCATCTAAAGGCCTTCAGGGACACAGACCTGACAACCTGCCTTGCCAAATCAGCGGTACTTATAGCCTTGTCATCAGAAATCCTTCACTCTGTGGGACATCAGTCCCTCTCATAAAAGTAGAAGATTGTCAAGATCCCTTCAGAAGGAAAGATTGGCATTGTTTAAAGAAAAAAAAAATTCAATGTTTAAGAAAAAAGACAAAGTTCTCCTTCAAGAAATAACAACCCCGCTAGCTTACTCCGGGTGTGAAATAATGCTATTGGCAATGAGATTGGGGTGTTCTATTACTGTCTCAATAAACTTTCTCTCCCCTGGGTAGTATTTTATAGTTACTGCTTCTACGCTCCATCGGCATAGGCATAATTTATTATGTGTTTACACGTTTCACTCACTCTGCTAAGGTGGGAGCCCAGTGATACATTATTACGGTGTGGGCCTCTGTGTGCGCACGTGTCTGTGTGTGCACACTTGCACAGATATTGAGAGGCTACTCAACGACACCTGACAGGTGGGCTTTCCACTTTTCACAGCACCAGTCATCCCCCCTCCCCCAGCCGCCCCAGGACGACAGGCACCCCCACGGGCTCTTGGCTTAGATCAGATGTGTCCTGAGTCCCCATATCGTCCCTTCTTCTCTGAAAAGCAGGACAATCCCAGGAGAATGCTGTCTCCTTATATATATATATATACACACTCAGCTTCTGTATTTCCTACTTTGACTTGCTTCCCTGTATGAAGATGAAATTCCTCCTCTTTCTGGGTGGAGTGTCAGCTGGCACACTTTTCTCATCAGAATCATGTGAAGGAAACAAAGCAGATGCTATTATTTGCACTTTTTCTCCATTGGACACCCAGCAAGGGCAATGGAATCTGCAGGTCCAACAGCAAGGGAGGAATCCAGGCCCGGCCAGCTCTGATGGGAGAGCCGCGATCACTTGCCCACTCATGTGCTCTCTGACCTGGGGGAAGTCACTAAATGCTCAGGTTCTTCACTGTTAAAAGATGGAGATGATGGTAATTACTGCACAGAGCTGTTTCTGAAGTGATACATTATTTAAGACCCTCAGCAGAATGACTGGCATGTCAGAAAGTGCCATAAATATTACCAATGCTAGTGCTGTTTTCCAAGTATTGTGTTCTGGGACCTTGTATCTATTATCTTAGATAATAATAACAACAACAATATTAAAATAGGTGACTTACTACATACCGGCATTGTTTGAAGCCCTTTTTGTGAACAGAGTCATTTATTTGTCACAACAGACCTATGTAGTAGGCATTAATACTGTTTAGTCGCTAATTCATGTCCCACTCTTTTGCGACCCCATGGACTGTATGTAGCCTGCCAGGCTCCTCTGTCCATAGGATTTCCCAGGCAAGAAAACTGGAGAGGGTTGCCATTCCCTTCTCCACGGAATCTTCCCAACCCAGGGATCAAACCCCTGTCACCTGATTAGCAGACGGACTCTTTACTACTGATCCACCAGGAAAGCCCATAGGCATTATTATTAATCCTGTATTATGGATAAGGGACACAGAGATGGTTAGATTGAAGTAACTTGGTAATTCCCTTGTCTTTTAAAATAGAATTAGCCCATACTTGGAGTATTTCCTCCTTCCCGCATCTTATCTCGCATCATTCCTGACCGGTGATTGCCTTGGGGTTTCCAAATTCCCCATCAGCCCTTGCTCGGAGGTCACCACCTCTGTAGCATCCACTCCCCAGCTTCCCTCTTTGTGGGTGATATTCCTTTATCGTATGTCTCAAAGGTTCCTTTGGTGAGGAACCTGAGCCTCGGAGTGGGTGGCGAATCACCCAGAACTACAGCGTGAGCTCCGAGGGTCCAGTCTGTCCTTGCCCTCCCCTCCGTGTCCCTGGATGCTGTAAGAGCGCAAAGGGCCGGGCTGCCGGCAGCCCCCGGAGTCCTCAGCAGGCCTGGACCACTGCACCAGCCGCGGCCAGGCCGGCATCCGAGCCGAAGGGACAAGGACGCTCGGTAGGGGGCACCCGAGAGCCCGCATGGCCTCCCACTGCCCTCCCTCCGGCCCCGCCGCGGGGAAGGGCTTGGAATTCAATCCTCCGCATTCCGTTCTGGGTTCCTGTGACATAATAAAGCCCAAGGAGGGATCTCGAGTGACTGGTCAGCAGAACCCTCAGAGGGATGTTCTATAGATAGCCAGGGCGTGTCTCGGGCTCGGTCCTCGCTGCGGGAGGAAAGTGCTTCCCTGCCGGGCTGGGCTGCGCGCTGTGCGGCAGGTGGGCGACGTGGGGGACCGGCGAGGCCCGGGCTCGGGGGCACTTTGTCCGGCAGCAGGGGAAGGGACGCCAGGGATCCCGGGCCGGGAGAGGGAATTCCAACTATGGCGTTTTGGAGAAAACTCTTTAGGTATTTGCCCTCGCCGACCTCACCCCGAGATGGGACTGCGGCTGCGATGAGATGCCCCAGATACTGAGTCTCCAGCAGCCTTTGACGCCGGCTCTGCACAGATTCCGCGGTCTAAGCAGGGCTGTCCTTGGCGAGAGAGGCGTGTTTGGAATGTCGGTGCGGCCGCCGCTCTGATTGGAGGTTTGGGGTTTCAGAGTTCCTTAATTTGCATGGCCAGGCGGCATGCTTATTACAGTCCACAATAGAGGGTTGGAATTTGAAACTCTGTTTACCTTCCAGATTCCAAACAAGCAGCATTCCTATCAGTAATGTCACATAAAAACCGGCATGATGGTATAGAATCCTAACATGATTAATATATTTTATTTTATCCTGTCTAGCGGTGGAAAGGACTTCTCAGGAGGCACGTATCTCTTTTACATAAAATAATAGCTAAGCTACCAAGGGCTTTAATGACATAATTTCATCATGGGATTCTGGATTCTTTGGTTTATGCGACCATCAAGAACCCCGAGACGAAATTAATTAATGTAACTGGGACAAGCCCAAGTGCTGTGTTTCCATTCCCCTCATAAGTGAATGCAACTTTTTAAATTGCCCAAACATTTAGTGGGTAGGGAGGTGGAGAAAAGCCTGTCTGATATATTCATTAGCTGCAGGATAAATTCCTTAGAAGCATATACTGTTGTTAAAAATATGAGTGGTTGGGTGAGACAGCCTGGGTTTGAATCCTGACTTGGCTTGAAAGCTGTGAAAACTTGAGTTATTGATGTTTTCCAAGCATATTACTCATCTGTGAGATGAGGTTGCTGATACCTGCCTCTCAGGGTGGTTAAGAGGATTAAACGAAGTCAGAACTGATGGGCTGGATGAATACAACACCTCTGAAAGGCCCGGGGTCCAGGGCTTGGAGCACAGTAACTGCTGATTCAAGGCTGCTGTACTGTTAATCCCACAGCAAAAGCAAAACATTCCTGAAATGGGTCCCTGACACCATGGAGGTCCAGGAATCTTAGCCGCTTCCAGCCAGGGGCTTCTCTTTTTAGCCCCTGAATTCCCTAAATGCCCCACATTTGTGAGTTGTATTATTCGCAGCCCGAGAGAGCAGGATGGCCGCCCCCACCCTGTCTGGAATCCCAGAGCACCTCTGAGATTCTGACCTAGCACAGCTGCCTGTTGCAAATAATTTAGGAAACATGAAACAGAACATATTGCAGTTCCACAGAAAGGTCTGAAGGGTGAACTTTATGTGTCTGTCATGGATCTGCTTTCTCCTGCAGAGGGCTGTGCCTAGGAGAATATCCCCCTGCTGCCCCACCAGGCGAGGAAGAAAAGCGCCTCAAACTCGAAAGATGGTGTCCATGCAAGTCCCATTTTCCCCTAAAGTCTGTTATCGTGCTACTTTGTCCCTGGCGTCTAGAAGGGCTTCTTGGTAGGTGTAAACAGAGTGCCTGCCTGTAAGTGGACCTTAGCTTTGTAATTCAAAATTATGATGTCACACCCTGCCTACATTATAGCTTCGTGACCTTGGACAGAACTGCATGTTTCTGCACCTGTTTGCTCTTCTTTTTAAAGATATTTTGATGTGGACCATTCTTAAAGTGTTTATTGAATTGGTTACAATATTACTTCTGTTTTATGTTTTGTTTTTTGGGGGGCTCAAGGCTTGTGAGATCCTAGCTCTCCGACCTAACCAGCGATTGAACCTGCAGCCCCTGCACTGAAAAGTGAAGTCTTAACCACTGGGCCACCAGGGAAGCCCCTGTTTGTTCTTAAAACCTGCAGGATGAAGGGAATGGAAAGCCCTTTGCTGGGTGACTGGGTAGATTCAATGGCTTATTGCATGGCAAGTGCCCAGTACAGCTCCTGGCATATGGTAGACACCCTGTGAACCTTGCTTCTCTTCCAACGGGCCATGAAGCCTGAAGCAGAGAGGCGGTGCCCACTCAGCTGCCTCCTATTCTTTCCCAAGGAAGACCTCCATAGGCAGAGAGAGTGCCGTTTCAGAGAGCAATGCGTGGCAGTGCGATGTCGCGTGCTGGGTGGTGGGGATGTGAAGGGTGACAGCCCACACCTGACCAACCTACAGGGCCCTTGTCTTCATCAGCAGCCCAGTCATTGATACACTTCCTATCCCGAGGCTTTCTCTGAGTACACCACCCTAAATGGCCTGAGAACAGGGATTTTTAAGGATCCAGATATTGCTGTTCACTATCAAAGAGAAAGGATGTTTTATTTCAAAATCATTTTTTCCTTTTATGCTTGAAATCTGGTCACTCTTTCCTATCTGTGATCTCTAGAACTGGGAGTCCCACTTCATCCAAAATAGAGTTTAGAGTCTTTAAATATACCCACCCATTTTCCTGGTCAAGCAATGGCAGCAGATAGTCATTAAATCATGTGTGTGTGGGGTGGGGGAGTGACATGTCCACAGGCTGTTGGGAGGGGCCTCTATAGGATGCATATTCAGATTTGTCTCCATAACTGGACTGACCACTCCTTTTTAATAGCTAAGAATTTGTGTTGGATGTATGCACTCAAGCCTTTCCCACTTATCCTATGTGACTTTTTCCTATGTACCTCTGCTCTCTCTGAAAATATTTTCTTCTCACCTATGTGAGCGAGCTGGTCACAGTCACTCTTAGGAACTGTGAATGGAGCTGAATTTATTTGCAGGTCAGCTCTGCAGCTGCCAATTCCTTGCAACAGATATTTGGAAAGAAAGAACCCTAGCTGCAAATAAATAAATAAACGTAGACGTGCTGGTTTTCACCTCTAAAGCAGGTACCATGCCTGTTAAGTCTTGTGTATTTCCCCAGGGCACCTAGAATAGTTCTTTCTAGTGGTTGGCATTCCATAAATGGTATAGTCTGTTTACCTTCCAGATTCCAAACGAGCAGCATTCCGATCAAGAGGAAGAGTCTCAGAGGCAACTGGAGTGGGAAGGGGGCTGCAGAAAATGGATCTCTCTCTTTTTAGTGACCTGTTGTTTGTGATCGACACCGTTATACACCCCAGAAGGTCAAGTATAGACTTTACATGAAATTATTCCAAAAACATATCAATATAAAAGATGCTACATAAAGTAGCCACTGGACACTCTACTATTGTAATCACTGAAGAGGCTGAATCTTTGCTTGGTCTGCTTTATACCATGCTGAGCACCATGTTACACAGAAATAAATAAATGTATAATTTTATAAAGAATAGATGCTGCGGCTTTCCTGGTGGCTCAGTGGTCAAGAGTCCACCTGCCAATGCAGGAGTTATGGGTTCGATCCCTGATTCGGGAAGATCTGTCACGCCACGGCGCGGCTGAACTGATGCGCCACAACTATGGAGCGTGTGTTCTAGAACCCGTGAGCCACGACTGCTGAGACCGCGTGGTGCAACGACTGAAGCCCACTTGCCTGGAGCCTGTGCCCTGCATCAGGAGAAGCCCTCGCACTGCAACTAGTGAGTAGCTACTGCTTACGAGCAGAGAAAGCCTGCACAGCAACAAACGCCCAGCACAGCCAAAAACAAGCAAACAAAACCAGGAGTAATAAATGCTGTCAGAAACTGACAAGAAGGCTGAAAACACCAGTGGGCGGAGCTGCCTCCATATTTGCCTTGAACCAACATGTCTCTTTGGTCAAGGTCTTGGTGGGCCTGGGGCTCAGTTATATTTGTAAAATGACCAGAGTGTTGATTCCCAAGCTTTTTAATCCATCGAAAACAATTCTAGGACACCCTCTCTCAGCCCCACCACCTCATTCATTTGCTTCACAAATAGTTACTGAGCACTTAGTATCCGCCAGGCACTCTACTAGGAGTTGGAAATACAATTTGTGAGGAAAAACAAATGCATTCCTTGCCCCTCATGGAGCTTATAGTCTAGTGGGAGAGACAGAAAATAAATGGCCATGCAAATAAAAATGCAATTCAAAATTGTGTTGAGTGCTCTGAAGGAAAACACAGAGATTATGACTCTAACAAGGAAACCTGATTAGAGGTTGGGGGATCATGGAAAAGGCCTGTGACTGTATTTTTAATGGCCTTTGAGAAATCACATACTAATAAAAAGTTACTGCCAATTGAATAAGGCTTTAAAAGTATTTGTATTTTATTAGGCACTACAGCAGGTGACAGAGGATGAGATGGTTGGATGACATTACTGACTCAATAGACCTGAGTTTGACCAAACTCTGGGAGATTGTGAAGGACAGGGAAGCCTGATGTGCTGCAGAATCCCATGGAGAGAGGAGCCTGACAGGCTACAGTCCATGGGGTCACAGTCAGACATGACTTAGCAACTAAAAAAACAAGCACAGCAACATATATATATACACACACACACATGTGGAAAACACACAGCTAGAATCCACAAGTGCTTTGTACGTGAATGCACGCATGGACACCCAGTGTCCTGCAAATTCCCAGCCTCCCAGGGCTCTGAGGACACTCAGACAGAACTTACCTCATCTCCAACCGCCTCTGATGTCAATGTGCTTTTGTAAATCTCCAGCTTCTCCTTGATGACAATTTGTGTGTGCTAAGTCTATTCAGTCGTGGCTGACTCTCTGCGACCCCATGGACTGTAGCCTGTCAGGCTCCTCTGGCCATAGGATTCTCCAGGCAAGAATACTGCAGTGGGTCGCCATGTCCTCTTCTGGGGGATCTTCCCAGAGATTGAACCCCTGTCTGTTATGTGTCCTGCACTGGCAGCTGTCTCCTGCATTAGCACTATCCCCACCTCAGCCAGTTTAGTCACTCAGTTGTGTCCGACTCTTCCCAACCCCATGAACTGCAGTATGCCAGGCTTTCCTGTCCATCCCTAAATCCCAGAGCTTGCTCAAACTCATGTCCATAGGGTTGGTGATGCCATCCAACCTTCTCATCCTCTGCCATCCTCTTCTCCCGCCTTCAGTCTTTCCCAGCATCAGGGTCTTTTCAAATGAGTGAGCTCTTCACATCAAGTGGCCAAAGTATTGGAGCTTCAGCTTCAGCATCTGTCCTTCCAATGAACACCCAGGACTGACTTCTTTTAGGATGGACTGGGTGGATCTCCTTGCAGTTCAAGGGACTCTCAAGAGTCTTCTCCAACACCACAGTTCAAAAGCATCAATTCTTTGGTGCTCAGCTTTCTTTACAGTCCAACTCTCACATCGATACATGACTATTGGAAAAACCATAGCCTTGACTAGATGGACCTTTGTTGTTAAAGTAATGTCTCTGCTTTCTAATATGCTGTCTAGGTTGGTCATAGCTTTTCTTCCAAGGGGCAAGGGTCTTTTAATTTCATGGCTGCAGTCACCATCTGCAGTGATTTTGGAGCCCCAAAATATAAAGTTTCTCACTGTTTCCATTGTTTCCCTATCTATTTGCCATGAACTGATGGGACTGGTAGGCATCTGGTCCCGTCACCTCATGAGAAATAGATGGGGAGACAGTAGAATCAGTGTCAGACTTTATTTCTTTGGGCTCCAAAATCACTGCAGATAGTGACTGTAGCCAAGAAATTAACAGACGCTTACTCCTTGGAAGGAAAGCTATGACCAACTTAGACAGCATATTAAAAAGCAGAGACATTGCTTTCCCAACAAAGGTCCGTCTGGTCAAGGCTATAGTTTTTCCAGTGGTCATGTATGGATGTGAGTGTTGGACTGTGAAGAAAGCTGAGCGCCGAAGAATTGATGCTTTTGAACTGTGGTGTTGGAGAAGACTCTTGAGACTCTCTTGGATTTCAAGGAGATCCAACCAGTCCATTCTGAAGGAGATAAGTCCTGGGTGTTCATTGGAAGGACTGATGCTGAAGCTGAAACTCCAATACTTTGGCCACCTCATGCAAAGAGTTGACTGATTGGAAAAGACCCTGATGGTTGAAGGGATTGGGGGCAGGAGGAGAAGGGGACGACAGAGGATGAGATGGCTGGATGGCATCACTGACTCGATGGGCATGAGTTTGAATAAACTCTGGGAGTTCATGATGGACAGGGAGGCCTGGTGTGCCATGATTTATGGGGTCGCAAAGAGTTGGACACGACTGAGTGAGTGAACTAAACTGAACTGAGCTGATGGGACTGGATGCCATGATCTTAGTTTTCTGAATGTTGAGTTTTAAGCCAACTTTTTCACTCTCCTCTTGCAATTTCATCAAGAGGCTCTTTAGTTCTTCTTCACTTTCTGCCATAAGGGTGGTGTCATCTGCATATCTGAGGTTATTGCTATTTCTCCTGGCAATCTTGATTCCAGCTTGTGCTTTGTCCAGCCTGGCATTTTGCATGATGTGCTCTGTATATAAGTTAAATAAGCAGGGTGACAATATATAGCCTTAATGTACTCCTTTTTCAATTTGGAACCAGTCTGTTGTTCCATGTCCAGTTTTAACTATTGCTGCTTGACCTGCATACAAATTTCTCTGGAGGCAGGTCAGGTGGTCTGGTATTTCCATCTCTTGAAGAATATTCCACAGTTTGTTGTGATCCACACAGTCAAAGGCTTTGGCATAGTCAATAAAGCAAAAGTAGATGTTTTTCTGGAACTCTCTTGCTATTTTGGTGATCCAATGGATGTTGGCAATTTGATATCTGGTTCCTCTGCCTTTTCCAAAACCAGCTTGAACATTTGGAAGTTCACGGTTCATGTACTGTTGAAGCCTGGCTTGGAGAATTTTTGAGCATTACTTTGCTAGTGCGTGAGATGAGTGCAATTGTGTGGTAGTTTAAACATTTTTTGGCATTGCCCTTCTTTGGGATTGGAATGAAAGTTGACCTTTTCCAGTCCTGTGGCCACGGCTGAGTTTTCCGGATTTGCTGGCATACTGAGTGCAGCACTTTCACAGCATCATCTTTTAGGATTTGAAATAGTTCAACTGGAATTCCATCACCTCCACTAGTTTTGTTCATAGTGATGCTTCCTAAGGACCACTTTACTTCACATTCCAGGATGTCTGACTCTAGGTGAGTGATCATACCATCATGGTTATCTGGGTCATGAAGATCTTTTTTTTGTATAGTTCTTCTGTGTATTCTTGCCACGTCTTCTTAGTATCTTCTGCTTCTGTTAGGTCCATACCATTTCTGTCCTTTATTGTGCCCATCTTTGCATGAAATGTTCCCTTGGTATCTCTAATTTTCTTGAAGAGATCTCTAGTCTTTCCCATTCTATTGTTTTCCTCTATTTCTTTGCACTGATCACTGAGGAAGGCTTTCTTATCTCTCCTTGCTATTCTTTGGAACTCTGCATTCAGATGGGTATATCTTTCATTTCTCCTTTGCCTTTAGCTTCTCTTCTTTTCTCAGTTATTTCTAAGGTCTCCTCAGACAACCATTTTCCCATTTTGCATTTGTTTTCCTTGGGGATGGTCTTGATCACTGCCTCCTGTACAAGGTCACGAACCTCTATCCATAGTTCTTCAGGCAGTCTATCAGGCCTAATGCCTTGAATCTATTTGTTGCTTCCACTGTATAATTGTAAGAGATTTGATTTAAGTCATACCTGAGTGGTCTAGTGGCTTCCCTACTTTCTTCCATTTAAGGGTAAGTTTGGCAATAAGGAGTTCATGATCTGAGCCACAGTCAGCCCAATTTGCTTTAAAGATCTTAAGAAAAGTAGCTGGTTTTCTGACCAGGATTCATATGAATACTCAGTGAAGGTTGAGTCAGCTGCCTGCTCCCCAGAAGCCAACATACCCATCAGCTGATGACTGCAAATGGGTGTCCTAACCGGAAGTGCAGGACAGCTCCCCACCACCTGGCAAAGTTTATTTACCTTCAGGCAGGTCTGATCTAGATCATCAGTTCAGTTCAGTCACTCAGTCGTGTCTGACTCTTTGCAACCCCACGGACTGCAGCACGCCAGGCTTCCCTGTCCATCACTAACTCTCGGAGCTGGCAGAAACTTATGTCCATTGAGTCACCACAAGTCCTTTTGCCATTCAGTCCTTAGCTCACCAAGTGGAGGCAGCAAGGTCCTCTTCAGCATCCCTCACCTAACCCCAGCGTTGTCCGTCTGTATTTATTTCCCAGGGCTCACCTGGGTGAATGTATGTTACGACCCAGAAACAAACGTGTCTGCCATATCAGCCTCCTAGCTATGGAAATGGCTATACATCCTGGATTTATGTTTCTGGGTGGGTCAAGCTTCCATCAAAAGTAGACAATTTCAATATTATAACCCCCCTGGGATGACCAGGGAGTAACAAGTTCAGATAAGAAACTAGGTCCTGGATGGGAACAACCCCTTGAACAGGCAACCACCGAAGGATGGCTGAGGAATTTACATTCAGCTTGCCAGCTGCCTGTCCTCTCCAGGAGGGGAGAGGAGTCTGAAGTCTATGCAAGGTCCAGAGCTGAAGTTGAGGCAGTTCCATCCCTCACCTGGAACAGATGTGCGGAAAGGGCAGGTCCTTGCAGTGTTGATGACCTTCAGTTAAATTCAGTTCTGTCGCTCAGTCATGTCTGACTCTTTGCGACCCCATGAATCAGAGCACGCCAGACCTCCCTGTCCATCACCAACTCCTGGAGTTCACTCAAATTCATGTCCATCTAGTTGGTGATGCCATCCAGCCATCTCATCCTCTGTTGTCCCCTTCTCCTCCTTCCGCAATCCCTCCCAGCATCAGGGTCTTTTCAAAAGAGTCAGCTCTTCGCATGAGGTGGCCAAAGTATTGGAGTTTCAGCTTCAGCATCAGTCCTTCCAATGAACACCCAGGACTGATCTCCTTCAGAATGGACTGGTTGGATCTCCTTGCAGTCCAAGGGACTCTCAAGAGTCTTCTCCAACACCACAGTTCAAAAGCATCAATTCTTCGGCACTCAGCTTTCTTCACCGTCCAACTCTCACATCCATACATGACCACTGGGAAAATCATAGCCTTGACTAGACAGACCTTTGTTGGCAATGTAATGTTTCTGCTTTTTAATATGCTGTCTAGGTTCATGATAACTTTCCTTCCAAGGAGTAAGCATCTTTTAATTTCATGGCTGCAATCACCATCTGCAGTGATTTTGATGCCGCCCCCCCAAAATAAAGTCTGGCACCGTTTCCACTATTTCACCATCTATTTCCCATGTGGTGATGGGACCAGATGCCATGATCTTAGTTTTCTGAATGTTGAGCTTTAAGCCAACTTTTTCACTCTCCTCTTTCACTTTCATCAAGAGGCTTTTTAGGTCCTCTTCACTTTCTGCCATAAGGGTGGTGTCATCTGCATATCTGAGGTTATTGATATTTCTCCTGGCAATCTTGATTCCAGCTTGTGCTTCATCCAGCCTGGCATTTTGCATGATGTGCTCTGTATATAAGTTAAACAAGCAGGGTGACAATATACAGCCTTGACTTACTCCTTTCCTATTTGGAACCAGTCTGTTGTTCCATGTCCAGTTCTAACTGTTGCTTCCTGACCTGCATATGACCTTACTATATCCTAATCCCTGCATGGCAGAGATGGCCATGCAGGCTGGCTGGTGGCCAGCCCAGTGGGCAAATAGTCACTATTTGTTCAAAGAGTGAAGGGTGTGGAAAGGTGTTGGGGTAAGGGCACTGAGCCAGGCATGGACTAAAATAAACCTTAGATAGACTAGAAGTGAGGCAGAGAGGCAAAGGAGGGCTTGCCAGGTAAGTCGAGCAGGGGACAAGGGGAGGCCCCGGGTCAGCCCTGTTGCACCAAACTAAGCCGGGTGACGGAATGAGATGCTCTCACAGAAATGCAGCACAAGCTGCCTCAGGTCTCCGCACACCCAGCGCAGGGCTCATCTTGCAAAAGGACTGTTCCCCTTGCAGAAAGTCTGACCTCACCGTCTCTTTTGGTAGGAAGTACCTCACATTTGTTTGAAATACGATTGCATTTAGAATTTACTTTTTAGAGACAGCACCTGAGGACATTCCCAATATGTAAAATGCACATATATCTGTCACCTGGGCCATTTCTATTTTTATTTAGGCCCCATCAAAGTCTAAAACGGGATTGGAAATGACAAAATGCCCACAGATAGCTGCCGAGGACAGCCAAATGGAACCATGGAGACCCTGTTCTATGAAACGCATCCTTGCTCACCTCTGCCCCATTCGCACCATGCCCTGTGAGTCAGGCTCCGTACTTGGTTCAGAACCCCCGCGCTGGTGTGAGTTGGTGTAAGTCATGTAACCTCTCTGAGCTTCTTTGCTTTCTCTCTTTTCACTGTGATTATTTCATTTAGTTTTGTAATCATTTTTTGTGACATGAAAGTGAACAGGCTTCCAGGACTTAAATTCAGACTTTCCCAGAGTGATTCACGTGCATGATTAAAATATCAAATAGTCCAAAAGATTGTGGAAAGTAAAGAAACAGTCCCCTGGCCCACCTCTCTCCACCCTCCCTCTGCTTCCCATGGACAAGTCTCCAACACATTCCTATTTTTAGTTCTGCCTGTGGTTTCTCTTTTCATCTCTAAATGGTATGTTTACACCGCTCTGTCTTGATCAACAACCTTAGTAGACATTGTCTATCCACTTCCTTCTAGGGTAGATAAAGTTTCAATTCTTGTCCCCCACTACCTCCCATGTTTTGAAAGTTTTAGCTATTTTGGTTTCTCTGTTACTACTCAGACTGAAGACAAACCCCTAATTCTCTTTCCACTGACAGTCAATGATACATCTGACTACTCATTCAGGAAGATGATGATAAAAGCTGAAAGTCTTTCTTCTACCTTGCTACCCACTTCTGCCTCCCAAATTCTATCTATTCTGTGACCACAATCAAGTTTCCCCTGCCTTGTTTACAGGTTGATTCTAAAAACTGAAAACCAGAAAACAGTCTTTTCATTATGACTATGTAAATATCGTTACCAAGCTAAGCAGTATGCCATGATTACATTTCTTCTCCCCAGTTCCAATGTCATGAGCTCAGTGCCACTCAATGCAAAATGCTTCAAACATCAAGAACAAATAGGCTTCTTTTTCATAGACGTCCAGTTGCTCAAAATATGGCCACCTTTCAGTTGTGTTCCTATTTGGACTATGACTTATGTGTATGTTTTGTTTTTGCACACATCTGTACACATTTTGTACACATCTGTGGTTTTGAATTTGAAATCTAATGCTAGTCTGATTCTCTTTCCTTATAGGTGACTAATTTTTTTTCTCTTTAGAAGCTCATAGAATTTTTCTGATCCCTGGAGTTCTGACATTTCACAGTGAGTGTGTCTAAGGAGGAGAATTGTTTCTTTGTTTTTTTCTGGTCATTTGGGAGCCCTTTTGTTTTGAAAACGCTGAGCCTTTTCTTTGTATATTTACTCGGTTACTTATCCTTTGTGTTTTCCTTGTTCTCTGTTGGGAACACCTAATAGGCAGATACTAGATTCTGCCTGGAATTGATCTTCTATATAGTTTTTCTTCATATTTTCCATCTTATTTTCTTTCTCCTCTATGCTCTAGAAGATTTCCTCATCTTTATAGTCTATCATTTCTACTAAACATTTAATTTGGCAATCACATTTGCTTTCTTTCTTTTTTTAATTAATTAATTTATTTTACTTGACAGCATTGTATTGCTTTTGCCACACATTGACTTGAATCTGCCATGAGTGTACATGTGTTCCCCATCCTGAACTCCCCTCCCACCCCCCTCCGCATCCCATCCCTCTGGGTCATCACATTGTACCAGCCCCGAGCACCCTGTATCATGCATCAAACCTGGACTGGCGATTCGTTTCACATATGATATTTCACATGTTCCATGGTGTAATGGTTAGCACTCTGGACTCTGAATCTGGCAAACATGTTTTCTAATTTCTGAGAATTCTTTCTTGGTTTCTGATTTGTCCTTTTTCTTAGCATTCTGTTCTCATATATATATATATATATATATATGTGATATCTACCCAAATCTTCCTGGAATAGAGTAATTATCTTAGTTTAGCCACAAAGCTTCCCAGGTGGCACAGTGGTAAAAATCTGCCTGCCAATGCAAGAGATGGGGGTTCGAGGCCTGGGTTGGGAAGATTCCCTGGAGATGGAAATGGCAACCCATTCTAGTATTCTTGCCTGGAAAATTCCGTGGACAGAGGAGCCTGGCGGGTTACAGCCCATGGGGTTGTAAGGAGCTGGACACGACTGAACACACGCTGCACTTCAGAGTCCTATAACGAAGATGCTGTAGACTGGAGGCTGAAACAACAGACACTCTGGAGGCTGGGATGTCTATGGTCAAGGTGCTTTAGAGGCAGCATCTGCTGAGAGCTCCACCCTCGTGACCTTCCAGAGGTCCCTTCTCCTAGTACCACTACACTGTGGCTTACAAGTCAACATATGAATTTTGAGGGGACACAAGCATTCAGTCCAAAACAAAGATTGTATATCCTGATAGTATATCAGGGATAGCCAAGGTTTATACCTGTTGTCCTGGCATAATTATTAACATCTCCTCCACATTGCTTTCAAAATTGCCCCAGGTTGGATGATAAATTACACAGTCTCTTTACTGTGAAGATATTGAGAATTATTTTAAACATCCTCTTCTGTTCTTGAATTATTTGTTTATTCAGGGTGACATTTTTAGGTTGTTATTTTTAAATTTTGATTGTCCATTAATATTTAAGAATGAGTTAGGGATTAGGAGCTCTGGGTCCATAGAGTTAGAAGTAGGGTAGAAGTCAATATAGTTGTTTATTAAATACATTATTTCAATAGTTATTGCATTTTAAAAATTATTTCAAAACCATAAAAAGACAAAAGAAAAAGTGTTAAGATACTTTCAGCTCGTTAATTTCCCTAGAGAAGAAAGTGCTTCTGAAAATAGAGAAAAAAAGACCAAAGAGATAAAAACTCAATAGAAAAAAAAAAAAAAGCCCAGGACATGACACTGAAGACAAAATACAAATTGTCCTGAAATAGAGAAAAAGATGTTCAACCTCACTCATGACAAGACATACATACAAATGAAAAGTCACATAAAAATGCAATTTCTCACTAATCAGAATAGTGTTGTTGGCAGGGATGCAGCACAACATTGAGCTATGATGGACAATCAAACCACAGCTACCAAAATGCAGAGAATTTATCCGTTCACTTAGCCCTTCTTCTCCTGGGGCTCTAGTCTATATGTCTGACATCTGTACAAGGTTACTTATTACAGCGACAGAATAGCGAAGGATGGAAAACAACCCAAATATTCACTGAAGGGGTAATTTCAAAGAAATTAAGATATATTGTACAAAGGAATACTCTACAGCAATAAAAGAAAAAAGGAGGAAGATTTCCCAACTGCTAACATGGGGAGATTCTTAGGATGCTTTCTAAAGTGAGAAAAGCAAACAAACTGCATATATACATATATACACACACATACACACATACACATATATATGTACATAATGTTGCTGGGCTTCCCTGGTGGCAAAGATGGTAAAGAATCTGCTTGAAATGCGGGAGACCTGTGCTTGATCCCTCAGTTGGGAAGATCCTCTGGGAAAGGGAATGGCTACCCAATCCAGTATTCTTGCCTGGAGAATCCCATGGACAGAATAACCTACAGTCCTATAGTCCCCATAGTGGGCTATAGTCCATGGGGTCACAAAGAGTCGGACATGACTGAAGCAACTCAGCAAGCACATGTATATAATGTTACCTTTTGCATCTGTAAAGGAAGAAATTTAATGTATTAATCACAATTAGCATAAAGAAATATTAGAAAAATAAGTAAGTTATCTAATAGAACAGAGATTAATAGAGATTGATGTGAGACTTCTCAGGTTTATTTTTGAATCATGTAGCTAAAATATATATATTTGAAAGAATGCAGTTAAAAATAAATATGCATGAAGGTTAAAAAATTATTATTTCCTATTACATAGAGTCTAAAGGATTGCAGGCCCCACTGGAATTCCCAGACATAGAAACATATTTTCTGTACTAGCTTGATTTCTGCAGTGTTTCAGACTTAAATAATCAAAGACTATTCAAATTGGCAAAGACCTAGGGTTCTGCTTGTTCCAATCCCATCTTCTTGTGGATGAATAAACTGAGGCCCAGAGAGAGTCCCTGACTTGTTCGTGGCCATGTCATTGTTCGGAGGAGAGTCAGATTTTACTCCAGTTGAACTTCAGCTCAGTTTTCTTTCCACTGCCTTGTGCTCCCCAGGTATTCAAGAAATGAGCTAAGTGACACATAAATTCATACCACGTTGCTTTCACTGGAACGTAATGCAACTGACCAATTTGCTCACTAAATATTTTATCAGACCTCTCTTATACCCTAGACCCTATGTAGGGGCTAGAGCTACAACCCAGTCAAGGAGATCTTTACTCCCTCTTACCTGCACACTATCTCCCACAGAACTTTATCCCCCAGTGAGATTTAGCCCATTAGTCATGGTATGTTCTTGTCTGGTCTCTCTCTTCTACCTCCTAGGTGATGTCAGGACTTGCCTCCCCTCCAGATCCTTCAACTCTTAGACTCAACCATGGCCAGCCAGGCAGAGGGCAGATACTAAAAGTCTGGCTGGGCGTGGTGACATCAGCAAATGCATCAAGACCCCATTCACTGGTTTTCTAAGGCTTGGAGCTGTGAGGTGAAGAGGAACTGAAGTGTGGATGCAAAGTTGAGAAGCAGTTAAGGAAACAGGCAAAGCAAGACAGAGAGGATGGAGTGGACAGTGGGTTTGGAGCTGCTGCAGAGATGGCTTTGTATTGGGACAGCCTGTGGGACAGAGGACCCCCCGAATCTCAGTTGCTTATTACAACAAAAGTTTTTTTCTTGCTTGTGAAATATCTTCTCTAACTTTAGTGCCTGTCCAGAGCAGCTCTCCTCTCTGTAGTGCTGACGGGACCCAGGCTTTTGCATTGGCATCTTGAAATCTTGGCTTAAAGTCAGCGTGGCTGGAGAGATGGGGCAAAGAGAACTGGGGGAAAGAGTAGAACGGAAGCGAGGAAATGCCTCAGCCCAGAGTAATGTTCGTCACTTCGGTTCACAGTCTGTTGGCCAAAACTGGTCACAGACGCCACCCTGACTGCAAAGGGGAGATTTGGTGAGCAGCACCGCTGGCCACAGGAATGAGCACTGTGGCTGCGTTCCCGCTGTCTCCCTGGCAGTGGTGGGGCTCTTCAGATGTGTAGGAACAAGGCTAAAATGGGGCTGAATGCATCCTTCCTTTCTTTTCTAAGTGCTCACACATTACTTTCTTAACAATCCATTTTTTTAAGCGGAGGAAATTTGAAAATTTTTAAAAAGATTTATTTACTTACATTCCTTTTTGGCCGTACTGGGTCTCTGTTCTGTAGCCGGGCTTTCTCTGGTTGCAGCGAGCAGGGGCCCCTCCCCAGCTGCGACGCTCGGGCTTCTCAGGGCAGCCGTCTGTCCTGGTGCAGAGCGCAGGCTCTGGGCACGCGGGCTTCAGTCGCTGTGGCATGTGGGCTCAGCCGCCCCGCAGCTTGTGGAACCTTCCCGGGCCAGGGATCAAACCAGTGTCCCCTGCACTGACAGAAGGGCTGCTAACCACTGGAGCGCCAGGGAGGTTCCTTAACATCCGACTTTGTTAAACATTTGAGAGTGTTAGTCACCCAGTCGTGTCTGACTCTTCGAGACCCCATGGACTGTAACCCATCACGTTCCTCTGTCTTAGCATTTATTTATAGTTGTGCCAGGGCAAATTCTAATTCTTTAAAATACAAAGCTGTAGAAATTTTCTGCCTTTTAGAAATTTAGACCCAGGAAGAATTTTTCTGTTGTCCTTTTAGATTTCAACCCCAAACAGTATTTGGATGTCATCTACACAATTTAGAGCCTCTTCTGGTGAGATTTGTTCTTTCTTTTTTTTTATTTTCAGAAGTCTGAGTAATCCTGGAGTCCCCATTTTTGAGGGAGCAGACACAGAGCATTTTGCTCACAGAAAGGAAACTGAATGGACCACTTTTATTACAACTTCTCTGGGGCTGAGATGAGGGTCTATGGTAAAAAGTCAATTCCATGTTCTTTACTACAAAATTAAGTGTGGTAGGTCACCTACATATGAACGAGTTCCCTTCTGAGAGTGCATTCATAAGTCCAAGTTGTTTGTAAATCCAACAAAGTTAGCCTAGGCACCCAACTAACACAATTGGCTATATAGTACTGTATTATAATAGCTTATCGGAGAAGGCAATGGCACCCCACTCCAGTACTCTTGCCTGGAAAATCCCGTGGACGGAGGAGCCTGGTAGGCTGCAGTCCATGGGGTCGCGAAGAATCAGACATGACTGAGCGACTTCGCTTTCACTTTTCATTTTTATGCATTGGAGAAGGAAATGGCAACCCACTCCAGTGTTCTTGCCTAGAGAATCCCAGGGCTGGGGTCGCACAGAGTCGGACACGACTGAAGTGACTTAGCAGTAGCATAATAGCTTATAATAGTTTTTGCACAAAATAATACAAAAAAACAAACACAAAATAGAGAAAACCCACTTTATAGGACAATACCTTGAAAAGCATAGTCATACAGTACAATGGCTGGCATCGAGTGAACAGGCAAGAAGAGTTACTGAACACAGGAGGGAGAGGAGGGGGGAGATGGCAGAGCAGAAGGGTGGTTGGCAATAGAAGACGGAGGGCAGGCTGAGACGTCACTCACGCCTGGTGTTGATGGCACGTAAGTTCACAACTTTGAAAGTCTGCAACTTGAAGGTTTGTATGGAGGGGACTTTCTGTAACCACAACATAATTTTGGACACAGAGGATCTCACTTCCCATGTTCCCTTGTGAGCCCCTGTAGTCAGAACACGCACACAGACACACACATCCTTCAAGGTGCTTGGTCAGTACGCATCTTGGATGGGCGCTTGTGCTCCCCAGGGGGCGGGATGCACCTGTAGCCCCATCAGGAGGAGACTGGCCTCCCACAGCCCAGCCCCCAGCGCGTCTCCTGCCTCCTCTAACGGCTCTCCTTCTCAAAGCCTGTGTGTCCAGGCTGGTTCCCCCACCTTGTTTCAACAATATAGATTCTTACTCTGTTCCCCACATGGTTTTCCCAAACCAGCCCACTGGGGCCCAACTCTCCTCCAAACTTCACAGTCAGCCTTGAATGGCTTCAAGACATCTATCTCCCTGTTGTGTTGTTAATCAGCCACCCTTTTATCACTTATTATTCCTCATTTAGCCAGATCTTTTTGTAAGCATGAGACTGTTTCACTGTTTTGAAAATGTATGTATTCAGCTATTTTATCCACATATGCCACATACCATCTTAAGTACTCTACAAATGTAAACTCACTTAGTTCTCATGACAATCCTATGATGCATTTGACCATATGTAACTGAAGCATTGTTCCACTCGCTGAGGCACAGAGATGTTAAGTTACTTACCCAAGATCACACAGCTAGTGAGTGGCAGGGTTGGGATTTGAACCAAAGCAGTTACTACTTAACCCCTAATAAAATTCCTGCTGCAAAGTGTTTTGATATGTGATGGCATTTAATGATCAAAAAGATCTTGGCTACTTGTAACCAGATAATGACTTTACGTTTTTAAGCTGGACTCCTCTCCAAGGCATTAGCTCCAAATAATCAGACACTGAAATGGCAACTGAGCTTCCATTGCTATTTGTTCGTGAGTTTAACAGAGGCGAACCCCTTACAAAATGTTCTCCATGTAAATTACAACTATACTAACCCTCGTGCCTGGGTTGTAGGATTCAAAACCACTGCAATTCCGTGGTGTCCTCTCAAAGCTTAGCCCCCCACACCGTGCCCCATGTCTTTTCCAAGTGGGCAGTGTGCTGAATGGAGTGATCGGAGGGGCAGCTCACGCTGGAATACTGTGGTTCTCAGGGGGACTGGTGCTGTCCCCGCGGGGACATTTGGAAACTTGAGGGGAGGCAGTTCTTGGTCCGTCACAGTGATTGGGTGTCTGTTGGCTTTGAGTGGACCATTGCCCAGAGCTTCTTTCACAATGAGGAGCTGCCTGCATCCCACATGATTGTATCTGTCCTACTGGGCAATTATGTCGGGGAAAAACCTGTTTCCAATCACACGAGCTGAGAAGCATAGCACAGTGTTTCAGGGTTTTTAAATTTTGTTTGCTGTTTAGGGTACAGTTGATTTCCAAAGAATGCAACCACTGTGTAAATCAGAGGATGACTGTTCTTTGTTTTGTTAGGAACTTTATCAAAGGACTATTGTGCCATTGACAGTGATTCTGCTTGTCATTTTGGGGCCATCCATGTAAGATACACTCAATCTACATTGGTAGCTGGTGTGTCCATGGGAATTTCTCATGGGTACAGGCATCTGATCGCTCCTTCATGACTAGCAGTGTGGTCGTTTGCATGTTGAGATATGTGTCACTGCATTGTATGTTGCCTTCTTTGTATATTTTATATATGTATATATCACCTACTTTTCTGGATTTGGGGCATGCTGGTGAAATTCTACACCTCTGGATTGATTTTCCAACCACAGAGATGCTCCTGGTCAAACACATCATCAGGCTTATCATCAACAAATAATTTTCCTGAGTGTATAGATATTACCATTGGGCAAGGTATTGATTTATTTGAAATCATCTATGCATATAGGTTCTATAATCTGTGAATTTCACTTCAGGAAGGCAAAAAGGCCTGATAAACAGTTCTTTTGAGAGGGGCCATTGTGTCTGGAGGGCCAGGGACTCTCCAGCACCCCATGGCAGGAGGTGGTATGTACACAGCAAACCCGCAAATGCACAGTGCACTAGGGAGTGAGCAGGGCCCACACCTGTCCCAGTCACAGCCCGGCTTAATCACCACGCTGCACGTAATGATCAGGTTGCCGCCATGCTCTGCAAGCAGCTGCAGGAAATCAGAGTGGCTGAGGGCACGCTCTTCTCTGAGTTGCTGGAGTCAACTTTGGCTTTGATTTACAAGAGCTAGCAATTGCGCCAAGTAGATGACAGATCAACAGAAGTCTTTCCATTTGCAAGCACCTGGGAAAACCTCCTAATAGGCCTACTACACTCTTGGCACTTAATGAATATGGAACAGAAGTTCGTTTTGATTGAAGTAGGAGATGCCGGTCTATTTTTTCTGGGTTTTAGAGGGAACGCTGATGAAATTCTACTCTTCTGGCTTGATTTTCTAACCATAGTGATTTTCCTGGTCAAACACATCATCATCATCATCATCATCACCACCATCATCATCGA
This sequence comes from Odocoileus virginianus, assembly GCF_023699985.2. Lineage (NCBI taxonomy): Eukaryota > Metazoa > Chordata > Mammalia > Artiodactyla > Cervidae > Odocoileus > Odocoileus virginianus. The sequence goes on along the minus strand of NC_069685.1, from coordinate 5,405,270 downwards.
TGCTTTTGCTGAGAGTTTAATTACCATTCATAGCTGTAGTGCATAGACAGCTCATCTTGCTAGCACTGAGGATGATCACTACAATTTATATTATCCAGCTCACTTTTTCAACATTCAACAGAAGTCTACTGACATCTACTCTGAGCTAGTCTGTGCCAGGTACAACTCAGAAGATATAGGCACCTCTATAATGAAGTTCACAGGTTCAGGAAAGAATGGATATTAACAAATGATTACACAACTATGTGTGCAGCTGATTTAATTATTAAAAAGAGGAAAGGTTTTTATTGAATTTCCCATTGGTACCTGAACTCAGCTTGTTACCCCCAAACTTGCTTCTCCCTGAAAGTCCTGATCTTAGTTATCTGGACTTCTCTCCAACTGATTCTTCAGAAAACTGAGTCATCTTAGCTATCAATTCTTTCTCACTTCCCGCTCCTGACACCCAGTTAATCACCAAGGACTGCTAATTTCACCTCCCAAATGTTGTTCTAATGTGTCCTTTCTTCCTTGTGCCCACACATCTCTTCATCACCAGCCTGGACCCTTGTAACAACTCTGTGACATGTGTCCCCAGTCATCAGTCCTGCCTGGGTATCAGTCAGGATTCAGGTACAGAGAATGGCATCCACTCCATCCGGTCTGGAGAGAAGGTAATTTGTTGGAGGGCACTAAATGGTTTACAGAATTGCTGGAAAAGCTGAAGAAACACGTTGAGCTTTTGAAAACGGCTTTGGAGCCACATCGCAGAACCTGGATACCAAGGGAACTACAGCCTCTTTTATGATCAGGAAGCTGCTTGCCAAATAGAGAAGCTCGTGCTTCAGCTGCCAGTTCCAGAACCGTGGCTCAGCTGCCATCATGGGGATGCCAGTGTGATCAGGAAGCCATGACAATTAGCAAACAGCCATAATTAGAAGCAATCTTGATAGAGAAACCCCTGCAGAAACCCCACCATCTCCATGCACAGCATAACCAGCAGAAGCCCAGCCCCTGTTTGGTTTCCACCTTCTAGACCTTGGACAGGTATTTCCGATTGAGAAAAACATAAATCGGATCCAGGGTCCTCGTCATGATGGGGTCTCAGGAGTGTAGCTTGCAGCTTTCTGGCTCCTGCAGAGCTGCAGTAGGGGAAGCCTCTCCAGGGGAGGGTTGGAACAGATGTGCAAAGTTCCCAGGCCCATCACACTCCTTTTAAAGTCACCAGTTATGAGTCTACATAGAAATCTGACCATGTGGCCCTACTGCTCAAACCCTGTCAATGGCCGCCCCTAAAATCAGGTCCAAGGGTCTTTGTCTATCTTTTCTCTCGTATCATAACAGCCATTCACACCTGACTCTCTGATGGCACTGGGGGTGTTCTCTGTGCTCTGTCGGGGTCCCCGTCTGCTCCTGCTGTGCCCTCTGTCTGGAGTGCATGCCCCACCTGACCTAACTTTACTTGTCCTTCCAGATTCAGTTCAGGGGAACCAGCAAACCCTTCTTGAACTTTAGGGGCTCCCAATTCAGCTCCCTGGGCAGGCCTAGATCTTGAAACGATCCGCTCATATTTCTGCCAACGCCATTAGATGCATATTCTCTTGCAACAGCAGCTGAGTCTCAGACCCCATGGACTATAGTCCTCCAGGCTCCTCTGTCCATGGAATTCTCTAGGCAAGAATACTGGAGCAGGCTGCCATTCCCATCTCCAGGCATCTTCCCAACCCAGGATTGAACTGGGATCTCCTGCATTGCAGGCAGATTCATTACCATCTGAGCTACCTGGTAAGTCCCAAATAAAAATCTGTTAGCCTGAAAGGAATGGTATCAAAATAATGGCTTCATTTGGGGTGCCCAGGAATCAGACTTGGAGACCAAGTTTGCATACAGGACATTTTTTTCTCTTTTTAAGTTTTTAAATTGTGAAAGTATGACACATTTACAGGAGACTTGGAAAATACAGAACAGAGTTACATATAGTTCCACTATATGTTATTTTTTAAGTAGATAAATTAATATTTTTAGTTGGAGTTTCAATATCAAACTCTCAAAAATTAACAGAATGTATATACAGAAAGGTAGGAGGATATAGTAGACCTGAAAAGCACCATAAACCAATTCAACATAATTAAGATTTATGCAATTTTCACACAATAGTAGGATAACAAGTTCTATTCAAGTTCCCATAGACTATAAGCTAGGAGACACTGGAACATAGCCAGGGTCATAAAACAAGGTTGCATGCAGGAAATTTATTGGAAATGTCCTGGGCATCAGTTTCTGCAGTGAAGGGTGTGTGAGTATGTGTGTGGGGGATGGTAATTGAAGCAAAACTGGGCAAAGGGCGATGCTGGAGTGTGCTATTAGACCGCAGCCAATCCCACAGTGCACTCAAGAGCTGGAAGCCCCTTTCGAGTTGTCCCCCTCTGAAGCGACAGGACTGGGCCTCTGTGTCCCCATGTCAAGCAGTTAATGGTAGGAAGAGGGTGTCACAGTGGGCTCAGCAGCTCCCTTCAGCTGAGGGCAATCCCAGAAGGTGACTACAGTAAGTCCACTACACACAATCAAGTTTCATTCTGAGAACAAGTTAGTAAGTCCTATTTGTTTGTAAGTCCAACAAATTTGGTCTAGGTATCCAACTAACACAATCATCTGTGTCATCGCTGCTTTTATGCTCACTTCCGGACATCCTGGACTTGAAATAAAGATACTGTACTGCTCTAATCTATATGATACTGTACAGTACAGTACTTTTGCTTTATTGACTATGCCAAAGCCTTTGACTGTGTGGATCACAAGAAACTGTGGAAAATTCTTCAAGAGAAGGGATTACTAGACTACCTGACATGAGAAATCTGTATGCAGGTTTAATCTGTAAGCAACAGTTAGAACTGGACATGGAAAAGCAGACTGGTTCCAAATCGGGAAAGGAGTACATCAATGCTGTATATTGTCACCCTGCTTATTTAACTTCTATGCAGAGTACATCATGCAAAATATTGGGCTGGATGAAGCACAAGCTGGAATCAAGATTTCTGGGAGAAATATCAATAACTTCAGATACACAGATGACACCACTCTTATTGCAGAAAGTGAAGAACTAAAGAACCTCTTGATGAAAGTGAAAGAGGAGAGTGAAAAAGCTGGCTTAAAACTCAACATTCAGAAAACTAAGATCATGGTATCCAGTCTCATCACTTCATGGCAAATAGATGGAGAAACAATGGAAACAGTGACAGACTTTATATTTTGGGGCTCCAAAATCACTGCAGATGGTGACTACAGCCATGAAATTAAAAGATGCTTGCTTCTTGGAAGAAAAGCTATGACCAACCTAGACAGCATATTAAAAAGCAGAGACATTAATTTACCAACAAAGGTCTGCCTAGTCAAAGCTATGGTTCTTCCAGTAGTTATGTATGGATGTGAGAGTTGGACTATAAAGAAAGCTGAGCACCAAAGAATTGATGCTTTTGAACTGTGGTGTTGGAGAAAACTCTTGAGAGTCCCTTGGACTGCAAAGAGATCAAACCAGTCCATCCTTAAGGAAATCAGTCCTGAATTTTCATTGGAAGGACTGATGCTGAAGCTGAAACTCCAGTTCTTTGGCCACCTGATGTGAAGAATTGACTCATTGGAAAAGACCCTGATGCTGGGAAAGATTGAAGGTGGGAGGAGAAGGGGACAACAGAGGATGAGATGGTTGGATGGCATCACCAGTGCAATGGACATGAGTTTGAATAGGCTCCGGGAGTTGGTGATGGACAGGGAAGCCTGGCATGGCTGCAGTCCATGAGGTCACAGAGTCGGACATGACTGAGAGACTGGACTCAAGTATAGTACACAAAAGCACAGCCACTTGTAGAGGATGCACATATGTGACAGTGTACACCAGTCATGTGAACTAGCTTACGTGCCTGCACATGCAAACACACGTTAGCATCTTTGGAAGCTCGTAATTTAAAGGCTCATATGTAGGCAACTTACTGTACATGAGTATGTTAACCAGAGTTTGATCACAGAAGATGAAGCTCTAGGATGGATATGTGGATAGAAGGAGGGAGGATGAATTCATAGATACATAGACAACATTTATAGTTGAGGTCATTAAAAAGAAGGAGCTGGCTAGATGAGATATTTATTAAAGGCATTTGACTTTATGCTATTGTGGAGATTTTTACATAGTTCATGTGAGATTGTTGTTTCTTTTTGATGCTAGAGCCTGAAGTTTGAAAGACAGGCAGCCGAGAGAGAAGATGGAGGTGAAGGGGGGAAAGCAGGACAAATTGGAACCTGAGAGGTCGAGCTGGAACCCACCTCAGTTTCTCTGTCCAAGCTGCCATCTTAACTAACGGTGGTGAGAGAAAATAGCGCCCTTCATCATGGAGGTGAGAGCTGTGAGCCATGAACTCGCCCAACACCTGGAGAAGTGAATATCTCAGGGCTGAAAGCTGGAACCTGGGCAGACAGCCACAGCCGCCACTCCTGAGTGCTGTGCATGTGCACTGCCCTTGTGTTTCATTCCCTCTAGGGCCTCGGTATCCAAGGATGACAGAATCTGGGCTGCAGGAAAAAGACAAAGAAACAAATTACAGAAAACGTATGACATGTTGTTATTTTCATGGGGAATATGGAAAGTGGGGTTTGGAGGATGAAAGTCTTATCCTAATTAGGGAACACTAATTTGCAAACAACATCTTCTCCTAGTTAGTGGTACATTTCTAGGGGAACTCAGAGAAATCTATTCGCTCTTTTTCTTCCAGTCCTTCCTGCTCCTCACCTTCATCAAAGATGGCACAGGGTGGCTTCCTCTCACTCCTTGCCCATGGTAAGGAGTTACCATTACTAATCAATCCTAGCATTCTTGCTCCTGAGGTGCCCAAAGAAGATTTCAGAGTTCTTCTTAGCACAGCTTTCCAGATAGGCATACCAACTGGTTGACTAAAACTTAATAGTTATCCCTCTGCATAATCAATTCCAGTCATTTATTCCTAACTTATTGTTTCCCCTGAAAATTTGTTTCTCACACCATCTTTACCTACTGTCATCACAGAGCTAAAAACCCAGGACCCTACTCTCTGTTGTGTATCCCTGGCCTTAAAATCAGGTAGAGTGAAAGGACGGAGACTTTCAATCCTGTTACTCCAGCTACTTCGTTATTGCACAGTCTTGCTTCTTGGGGACCTGGATTTAGGACCCAAGATAAAAGCTAATGAGAACAAAGGCAAGTGTGAGGGGGATAGGCTCACCTGCCATTTCTGGAATAGAAACTGTTCTTAAGAAGCAGGCATTGTAAAGAAATTAGGGGAAAGGAAGGTTAAAATTAAAATGTATGCAAAAATATCAGGGAAACTTCAGCTTCCGTTAATAACAATTCTGAGGAAGATATCTTTAGAGGTGTGCCTTGCTTTCAGCAATGGATAGATAGGTAGTGAATTTTTATATTCAACCTGCTGGCTTAGATGATCATTTCAGAAACCTTGATGTTGGGTTTATTACCTTAATATTTTAACAATGCATTAATAGTGTGGTCCTCTGACCTTACTCTCCAATTAATTTTCTGTAGGCAAGCATTTACATGTTAAGAAATCTCTTTGTAAGGCAAATGACTCCTTTGTAGTGTAAATAACCCCCTCAGTTTATCTAATATTGATATCACCTGCTGCTCTAATAGAAATTTATATTTTTCAAGGCACGACCATGCTTAAACACATTTGATCACCTAAAAGACTCTGTAGGGTAAGTGTAGGGCCACTGTGGCTTCCAGGCTCTGAAGAAGAAACAGAAAGTGTGTTGTGAAAGTACTTTGTTTAACCAAGTTCACATGGCTAGTTAGTGACAGTTAAGACTAGATTCCATGTCATCCAACTTGTGGCCAGAACTAACGGTGTTTCAACTGGAGTGTACTATGTCAAGTTACATGTCTGCTCATTTATTTTTTGACGTGACATCAGTTGTATCAAGTTCTCTGAGTTCAAGCCTATTCTAAAATGATCTGCTTGCAGAGGAATTAAGTAGTAGCTTAATTTACTTTAATTTAGTAGCTAAGTCATGTCTGACTCTTGCAACCCCATGGACTACAGACTCCTCTGTCCATGGGATTTCCCAGGCAAGAATACTGGAGTAGGTAGCCATCTCCTTCTCCAGGGGATCTTCCTGACCCAGGGATCAAACCCAGGTCTCCTGCATTGCAGGCAGTCTCCTGCATTACAGGTGGATTCTTTACCCACTGAGCCACCAGGGAAACCCCTTTTGGTGTTCATCAGATTTATTTGAGATGCTTCTTAAAAAGGCAGGTGGTGGGTCCCACCTCAAACCTGTCAAATCTGAATCTCTGGGGTGGCAGGAAAGAAGACATCTGCTACATGTAAATCCATGGCTAATTCATTTCAATGTATAACAAAAACTACTGTAATGATGTAAAGTAATTAGCCTCCAACTAATAAAAATTAAAAAAATTAAAAAATAAAAAAAAAGAAGACATCTGCTTTTAACAGCATTGTCAATTAATCCTAAAAAATATCAGTATCTGGGAACCACTGGTTGAAACCTGTCTGTCTTCAGATGAGCACACGTGACCAACTCAAAGTTAGCACGCAGCCATCAGCGATAGACTTTACTAAACACACCATTACATGTGAAACACACAGACCAATGAGGGACTTGGTCCATAGGAATATGGATCCGAAGGATTTTTATTACAGTGGTGTTTGCCACCACAAAACCATGAAATTGCTTTTCTCTCTACCAGAATACTGGAATGGGTAACCTTTCCCTCTCCAGGAGATCTTCCCAACCCAGGGATCAAATCCAGGTCTCCCACATTGTAGGTGGATTCTTTACCAGCTGAGACACAGGGAAGCCCAAAAATACTGGAGTGGGTCACCTATCCCTCCTCCAGCGGATCTTCCCAACCTGGGAATTGAAACAGGGTCTCCTGCATTGCACATGGATTCTTTATCAACTGAGCTATCAGGGAAGCCCCTTAGATATACACCTGAGGGAAAAGGTATGGCCCCCTGGAACATTTTTTAGGCCTTCAGCAGAAGGTCCTATTTACAATGAGAAAGGTCTTGGGAATCAATGTTCGAGGAACCCAGAAGGCTATTATGGCAGGAGCAGTGCCATGGGCTCACCCACCCCACTTCTCATCTTGCTGGCAGCATCACTAGGCTCCTTGTGTGTAGGTGAGGCTGTAGACAAGTTCCCACATTGGAAGAGGAGAGGAAGCATGGATACAATAGAGGCAGTTAGGGCAAGGCTGCCTTTTTCAACTGATCTCTCTTCCCTCATCTGCTGAGTGCAGAGGATGGAGTGGAGAACTCCCAGCCTTGAGGGAATGCCAGAGGCATGAGGTGGAAGGAGCCTGGATCCCTCAATGACCAAGTGGAGCAGAGCCCACCACCTTCTCCGCAGCCCCAGCCTCCATCCTACACTGAGCTCTGATGTCGATGAGGTCAGAGAAAGACAAAGTTTGGGGTGGTTTGTCAACAACAGATAGCCTGTTCTCCAAGACGCTACTCTGTCTGTGATGATGAGCACATATTCTCTTCCCGGCTCTCTGCGTGGCTCCCTGGAAGCAATCTTGTGACTGAAAGGATGCATTTTTACTGCCTCAGGCCCACTTTCTTCCTCATCCCTTTTCAGCACTTAGACATCAGTTCTTTTCTGTTCCCTCTCTGCTCCTTGGAGCCTACACTAGTTTTCTAGTAGTTGAATATTGCCTGGAAAATGTTGATCACAATTAACCATCAATGGTAGGGCCAACTCATTTTCTACCTCTCTGCCAAAATTTAAATTCAATATATATAATCAAAAGGGAAGAAAGTAGGGACAAACCCTTGCAACATTAATTTCCAAGATGTGGTTCTCCAAGAGGCCTAATGGCGACCTCCTTTAAAAGGTCCCGTGCACACACTGCCACAATCAGGGCCCCCGACCCTGCAGCAGGCCACCACTGACCCACGCGCCTGCTGGAGACTCCTCAACACTCACGGGCAAGTCTAGGTCAGTCTCTTCTGGGGTCACGGCTCCTTTCTCCTGGGTCCTGGTGCGCACAAGGTTTTGTATGTGCCCTCCAAGAGTCTGTTTCCCCAGTCCTGTGTAAGTTCTGTAATTAAATCTCGCTGGCCTCCAAAGTCAAATTCTCTGGGGGTTCTCAGTCCCTTTGCTAGATGCCCAGGTTGGGAAATCTGCTTTGGGTCCTGGAACTTTCTTAACAGTGCAAGAATTTATTTGGTATCGTTGTTCTGCAGTCTGTGGTTCATCCGCTCAGCGGCTCTAGTGACAACCTCCTCCAAGAGGGCTTACGCCACACCCAGGACTGCTGTACCCAGAGCCCCTGCCCCTGCAGCAGGCCACTGCTGACCTGGACCTCCTCAGGAGACACCCAAACACTCAAAGGCAGGTCTGGCTCAGTCTCTGCGGGACTTCCTGGTGCGCACAAGGTTTTGTCTGAGCCCTCTGAGCACCTCTGGCCAGTATGGAGTTTGATTCTGAATGTGATTTCACCCCTCCAACTGTCTTGCTGGGGCTTCTCCTCTGCCCTTGGATGTGGGGTATCTTTTTTCAGTGGGATCCTACATTCTCCTGTTGATGGTTGTTCAGCAGAAAATTGTAATTTTGGAGTTCTTGTAGGAGAAGATGAGTGCACATCATTCTACTCTGCCATTAGAGTAGTTTTGTTAGGTCCAACAGAATAGTAGTTCTGTTAGGTCCATCAGTATGGACCTAACAGAACCATACTGATGGACCTAACAGAAGCAGAAGAGATTAAGAAGAGATGGCAAGAATACACAGAACATCTATACAGAATAGATGTTCTGACCCAGATAACCATGATGGTGTGATCACTCACCTAGAGCCAGACATCCTGGAATGTGAGGTCAAGTGGGCTTAGGAAGCATCACTACAAGCAAAGCTAGTGCAGGCGATGGAATTCCAGTTGAGCTATTTCAAATCCTAAAAGATGATGCTGTGAAACATTGCACTCAATATGTCAGCAAATTTGGAAAACTCAGCAGTGGCCACAGAACTGGAAAAGGTCAGTTTTCATTCCAATCCCAAAGAATGTTCAAACTACCTCACAATTGCACTCATCTCACACACTAGCAAAGTAATGCTCAAAATCCTCCAAGCCAGGCTTCAACAACGCGTGAACTGTGAACTTCCAGATGTTCAAGCTGGATTTGGGAAAGGTAGAGGAACCAAAGATCAAATTGCCAACATTCATTGGGTCATCAAAAAAGCAAGAGAGTTCCAGAAAAACATCTACTTCTGCTTTATTCACTACACCAAAGACTTTGACTGTGTGGATCACAACAAACTTTGAAAATTCTTTAAGAGACCACCTGATCTGCCTCCTGAGAAATCTGGATGCAGGTCAAGAATAAGCAGTTAAAACCAAACATGGAACACAGACAGGTTCCAAATTGGGAAAGGAGTACATCAAGGCTGTATATAGTCAGTCACCTTGCTTATTTAACTTATATGCAGAGTACATTATGTGAAATGCCAGGCTGGATGGAGCACAAACTGGGATAAAGATTGCCGGGAGAAATATCAACAACCTCAGATATGCAGATGACACCATCCTTATGGCAGAAATGAAGAGGAACTAAAATGTCTCTTGATGAAAGTGAAAGAGAAGAGTGAAAAGGCTGGCTTGAAACTCAACATTCAAAAAGCAAAGATCCTGGTGTCCAGTCCCATCACTTCATGGCAAATAGATGGGGAAACAATGGAAACAGTGACAGATTTTATTTTCTTGGGCTCCAAAAATTACTACAGATGGTGACTACAGCCATGAAATTAAAAGATGCTTGCTCCTGGAAGAAAGGCTATGACAAACCTAGACAGCATATTAAAAAGCAGAGACATTACTTTACTGACAAAGGTCCGTCTAGTCAAGGATATGATTTTTCCAGCAGTCATGTATGGATGTGAGAGTTGGACTATAAAGAAAACTGAGCACCAAAGAATTGATACTTTTGAACTGTTGTGTTGGAGAAGACTCTTGAGAGTCCCTTGGACTGCAAGGCTATCCAACCAGTCAATCTTAAAAGAAATCAGTCCTGGATATTCATTGGAAGGACTGATGCTGAAGCTGAAACTTCAATACTTTGGCCACCTGATGCGAAGAGCTGACTCTTTTGAAAAGACTCTGATGCTGGGAAAGATTGAAGGCAGGAGGAGAAGGGGACAACCAAGAATGAGATGGTTGGATTACATCACCTACTAGATGGACATGAGTCTGAGCAAGCTCTGAAAGTCGGTGATGGACAGGGAAGCCTGGCGTGCTGCAGTCCACGGGGTCACAACGAGTTGGACACGACTGAGCGGCTGAACTGAAGAGGCCTCATGAGAGAAGCTAGATGAAAGCCTGCCGCTGAAACTCACCTGTTCAGGAGACCCATTTCCCAGGGCTGCTCTCATACTCAGGTCCCGTCCTCAGCCCCAGGTGGTCTGAAAGGAAGACTCCAGGGGCCAAGGATCCATCATCAGCTGGTGGTAGAAACTGCATTTGGGAAGGCTGTTCTTGTGCTCGGCCCAGTCATTGTGGTCTCTGGAGCTCTTGGTGTGCTGGCATCAGATATAACATGCTTGGTGGGCAGAGATAGCAGGGAGAGATGCCTCAGGCTCCATCACCTAGGAGTTGTGTGGCGCTTGAGTGTGTTAATCAGCCTTTCTGGGCTTCAGCTGCTGCATCTAACAGGGGCTGTGTTAGCTCCTGCCTCACAGGTGTGTTGTGAGAATTCAGGGAAACCATGCCCATGAAAGGCTCAATGCCTGAATACCTAGCAAGTACCAAAACATGTTAGCTGTGGTGGAAACTTGGCCTGGGGCCGTCATATCATCTGAGCTCCTTCCACTTCTGCTTTTGATGACTGAGCAGTCTGCTCTATCGGAAGACTTTGTCCCCAGCAACAGCAGCAGATCTATAACTTTCTAGATGTTTAGAGATAGAAGGGACCTTTGGGAAACCCCTCATACAGGAAAAGGGCCCACGGATGGTGAAGGGGTGCCCCAGTGATGCCACGGTGCTGGCAACATTCCTCCTGCCACCTCACCCTTCCATGGGGTGTTTCCTACAACCCTCAGGCTCTGACACCAGGTTTCTGGGTTTGAGTCCTGCTGCTTCTACTGCTAACAGCATGGTCACAGGAAGATCCTCAGTCCCACCACAGCCTAGTGGAGCCATATCTGCACAGTGGGGAGAGTAGCTTACACCTCGTGCAGCTTTGAAGAGAAGTGACGGGAGCCAGCTCTTGTTCATGGAAAGGCCTTGGGGAGTGCAGATTGTGCTTAGCCATCCAAGCGCATGGGACACAGGCTGCGCTGCCTTCACCTCGAGGGCCCTGAGGACTTCAGAGAGCCCCCGGCCCCAGCTCTGCTGACTTGTCACGCTCCACGGCCACGGTTGACCCATCACCCTAACAGTCTTTAGCGGTTCTAGCAAGTTCTCCCCGGCAGCTCCGCTGAGTGGCACAGCCTAACCTTGTCTGTTAGCTTCACAGAATCAATCTAAAACGACTCCACGAGGGTGACCGGTCAGAATTAGCAGTCATTTCTGAAGGACAAGAAAACAGAGAACCAGACAAAGTAAACCCTGTGTTGCCTGTGTGTGTCGCGTCAGCGACAAAAGGCAGTCAGGGTTAAGCTGTCCCTGGGTCTGCTCGGGACCCAGGAGTTGTTTGTCTGAACCCCACCTCCACCCCCCAACACCCCTGCCCTCACACTTCTGACCCCAGACACCCCCGATGAGCTTGGGCCCAGAGTTCTAAGCTGGAATTTCCAGGACTTCATCTCGCTTTGACGTGTCACAGACAGAATGCCCTGAAGTTAAAAAACCGTAACAGAGTCCCCAGAACTCCCCGTCAGCAGAAGGGGAGGAACAGATGGCTGGGGATGAGCGGAGGAGAGGGAAGAATCCTTCCAGAAACACTCCTAAGCTGTACTTGGTGATCAAAGGAGGAACCGCAGTAGCAGTAAGACACTTGAGCTAGATTCCCAGAAGGTGCAGATTGGGAGGGTGGGCTCAGCCTCCTGGAGCCCATCGTATCGGCGATCCCCCGAGGCCCCTGAGCAGGAGTTTTCTTAGAGGAAATCATCAACCCCGTGTCTCAGTGCCCATCTCAGCCCCATTTCCCAGGCTTCTCCTCTCCCAGGAGCCAGCTGCTCATCCTTTCCACTCCCACCACATCATGCTGGTGTGACCCCTTCAGGAAAAGCCTGCAGGCCCACGGAATTGCAAGCAATTCCTCTGCCCCAGGTTTCCTCTCTCTCCCTCCCTCCCTGTTTCTCTGACTTCTGAAGTGGATCGGCCTCTTTCGGAGGCTAAATGACAGCTGTTCTTCCTGGGCCCCCACCCCCGCCCAGTCCGCGCTATGCCAGGCTGAGCAGATCTCGCCTGGTGGAGATATGTGTGGCCCCTGGGGTCAGGGAAGACTCGTCAGAGACTCTGATGACAGCACCAGGGAGCATGTCTCGGGGCCCTTGTGTGCTGAGATCAGACTGTGGAGCTGAATGAACAGAAATGGAAAACTTGCCACTTTCGACCTCATCGTATGCAAATGTCATCTCCCCATTTTGAGGGCACTGCCTCCGGCTCCCCCTGCCCTGGAAGCAGTGCGTGTCCTAGGCTGAAATCAGGAGGGGTATTTTCAAGGTGTGGAGATGTCCCCTCCCCTTCCCTCACCCTGTGCTTTAAAATCAGTGATTCAGGACTATGATTCTGGTTAGAAAGGATGTTAAGTCACGTGGCCAGCATATCAAAGTAATCCCAAGGCTTCGGTAGCAAGTAAAAAGCGGTCTCTGAGGAGGCCTTGAATCAGCAGGCTGGGATGTGATCCTCAGCACGAGCTCCTGGTGGGACACCTCTCCACAGCACGCATTGTGGGCACTTTGTAAAAGAGAAGAGGACAGAAGCCCAGGACAACTCCAGGATTGTCTCGATTTTGTTAGCTAAGACAAGATAAACAAAATATCCTCTCTAAAAAATTCAATTATTTTTTTTCCTGGCTAATTCGTTTATCCTTGTTTATCACGGAGGCTGAGACATCAACTCTCAGTGGGCGGTGCTCCCCCAGCGTGATATTGTTGCACTAGGAAGAAACAAGCCTCCCGACCAAGGTCACCCATCAGTCACGTGCTGCCGCCAGACCCGCATCTCCTGGAGCACTGCGTGGAAGCAGCTGGAGCGGGCTCGCAGCTGAGCCAAGCCTTCCGGGTTTGGGGAGCTCACTGCTCACCATGGCTGCAAGCCTTTTTCTCCAGGGCCCCTGCTCTGCGATCTGATACCCATCTTCCTTCCCAGCCAGTCTACATAGAAGATCTCTCCCTCCATCACCTGGCCCTCAGTTTAATAAAGGATGTTTGCAATTAAAAAGCCAGAGTAACCATTCATAGAATATTTGGAGAATACTGTAGCATGTAACCTTTGCCCAGGGCATCCCAGTGTTAGACATTAGTTAATTTCATCTCGGAACACTCTCATCACTCTTTCCTCTGCTGGCTCGGAGACTGTAGAATAAGCTACATCCAGTCAAGTAAAAGGCAATGGAGGATGAGATTCCTCTGATCCTAGCATTCAGCTTTCTAGGTCTTCTTGGAAAAGGCTGGATTCCAGATTTAGGTGTCTGAGAGTGGGGAGGTGTGAGGGAAAGTGGACTGTATCCTTGACTCAATTCAGAAGAACTGCAAACACCGGCATCTGCCCCTTCCCAGCTGTGTGGCTTTGGGCACACTTCCCAGTTCCCTGAGCCTCAGTTTCTGCACCTGAAAAACGTAACTCATAATAAATGCCGCATAGGGATTCTGGAAGAACCACGTATAGGAATATATATGAAAGTTTGCATGTGTGCATGCTCAGTCATGTCCAACTCTTTGTGACCCCATGGACTGAGGCCCAACAAACTCCTCTGTCCATGGGATTCTCCAGGCAAGAATACTGGAGTTGGTTGCCATGCCCTCCTCCAGGGGATCTCCCTGACCCAGGAATCGAACCCATCTTTTCTGCATTTCCTGCATTGCAGGTGGATTTTCTACTGCTGAGCCAAGGGGGAAGTCATATAAAAGTTTAGAATAATAGAAATGGTTGCACCCACTGAGTCACCTGGGCCTCAGGGATGCAGGTAATTTCTTCTTTTTTTCCCCCTGCTATTTCTTTTTAAAAAATTATTTATTTTATTTGGAGGATAATTGCTTTACAATATTGTGATGGTTTTCACCATACATCAACATGAATTGGCCATAGGTATACAAGTGGCCCCCCATCCTGAAGGTCCCTCCCACCTCCCTCCACACCCTATCCCAGAGCACTGGCTTTGGGGGCCCTGCTTCATGCAACAAACTCACACTGGTTATCTATTTTACATACGGTAATATGCATGTTTCAATGCTGTTCTCTCAATGCAAGTAACTTCTGAGGCTGCCTTCAGATTTCCTGGGTACAGCTAAGAAGTCAACTGAAAACTCCAGAACAGGCCAGAGCTAAAGTTTTCACCTTTAGATGGAGACGTGGCAAACTTTTGGTCTCTTCCCAAAACTCTCTTTAATGCATCTTAAAAAAATAATAATGACTTTCTAATATAGATTCACATGAGTTTCCAAACTCATTCCTCAGCATTCAGGTTTTCAAAGTTGAATTTCGGAAGCTGATTTCTCTCCTGGGAGTCTGCCAGGCATGCTGAAGCATCTCCTTCTGCTGCTGTGATGCGCCTCCATGGAGCCATCCCGGGCTCGCACAGACGGTCTGCTCACGATTGTGACCAAGTGACAGAGCAGTCTTTCAAGGTGTGCTAAATGAGAAACGTGCTATTTAGGCAAAGCATTCACATGTTTGAATGAAAGACGGGAACTGTGGAAGCTGCTGCCATGGACAGGAAATTGATGTCCGCATTGCTATTTACCTAGCAGAAATTAGTTCTCCAAGATCAGCCTTAGTGAAGGGGACAGGAGGGCTCATGTTTGGAGGAAGAATTCTCTGCTTCCCTCATCGTTTGCACTCCTCAGGTGCATCCCTTCTAGCAGGGTGATTCATGGGTCTTTGCTAGGTATGCTGGGTAAATCTGATCCAAACTCCCACGCAGAGGGTAAAGCAGCAGAAGTGTTAGCAGTGGAGGTCAAGGGACATCCAGCAGAGAGCCAGATCTCTCATGAGAATCTGAGATCTAAGCATAGTGCAACTGTAAACATACCTTGAGCAGAAGGCTTAGTGGGAAGAGGCAGCCTGTTGACAATTAGCAGGGCTTATCCCGTTGGCTACAGCCACAGTTGGTAGAGAGGAAGGGGGTCCCTGGGGTGGAGGGAGCCCCTTGGCATGGTCCAGCATCCCCTGCTTCTCATAGTCCCCATCCTGGGACACAGGAGGGGCCCATGGCCCAGTGACTTTGAGGGGTCCCGCAGGCTGGGAGGCTGATTGCTGAGTCCAAGTGTGTCTAGGACACAGCAAAGCTGGCAGGCACCTGGTGAGACCTCTCAATCAGCCCTCAGGGAAGCAGTAAAGCAGACATGCTTTACTTTGCCGCAATTATCAAGCTTGAAACACTGTCTCTCTCTGTGTCTACAGCAGAAGAATGTTCAGCCACCAGTCCTGGCCGCGTGCTCTTAGGGCAATCCGGGTCTCTGCGCGCTGACTCTCTGACGGTGACAGTTTTTACATCTGTCCCCCACATGCCAGACACAGGCACCCACCCGAGAGGAGCCTTATGGAAAAGTGACCCCATAGGTCTCCTTCCGGCATTCAGTCATCACAGCCCCTGGCTGTGTGTCGGTTCTCAGTGCTGTTGTAGTGGCTAAGTCCTATCTGACTCTTTGTGACCCCATGGACTGCAGCCCTCCAAGCTCCTCTGTCCATGGGATTTCCCAGGTAAGAATATTGGAGTAGGTTGCCATTTCCTTCTCCAGGGAATCTTTCCCACTCAGGCACTGAACCCACATCTCCTGCATTGGCAGGCAGATTCCTTACCACTGGGCCACCAGGGACGCCCTGTCCATTCTCAATAGGTCCTGGCTTTTGGCGGTGGGGGTATGCTAGGTGATGAACAGGGGGCGAGTGAGGTTGCTGAGTCCCCGTTGGGAGTTTGCTGATGCCAGCTGCAGAAAAATGAACACATGTGCTAAAATTTGTATACAATATAAAGGGGTTCACACATTCTTTGGATTTCAGATTAAGAACCTCTCCTTCAGTTGTTTTCAAACTTAGGGAGGTGAGTAGACCTCTCTCACCTGTCCTTTTGGACCAGGACATCTGACAGCATTTTGGTAAAGCTAGTGATTATCTGCACACACAATCCCCATCACGTGGTCAGACTGAATGATGTTTAATGCTTGTCCTCTGCTATTTAGGGAAACACTTTTATGGGTAACAGGAGCCTCATCTATAAATGAATGGAGCCAGATCGTGGAGGGTGTGTGTGTGTGTGTGTGTGTGTGTATATGTAGGAAGGCATCAAGATTTTTAAAAAAATCACCCTTCTCATCCATTAGAAAACAATGAAATCTGATGGGAATGGATTTTTCCCATCTTGATTTAGAACTTCAAGAATAAAAATGTAAACTGGATGTTCACAAACTGCTTCTTAAAAGCTGTCCAAGTGGCTTTACACTACAAGTCAGCACCGTCCCCTTCTACGCATGCTGCTGAAAACCTGCGATAGGGTAGTGCCTTTTCCTGGAAGCCTGGTTCCCCGGTGAGCTACAGAGAAACAGTCATGAAATACCTAAAGGGACTGCAATCCCTGGGCCAGAGAAAAGGCCTGCCGAGTGATTTCTTGCCTGCACCCGCACTGTTCCTAGGAGAACTAGGCATCCAGCAGCTCCAGCTTGTCGGCTGAAGATCCAGAACTCCAAGAGGAAAGAGCGCTCCAGGGCTGACGGCCCCTTTCTAAGGCAGCTATGTTTGAACTGTCTGCTCAGAAGAAAGAGAGATAGCTGAGAAAGAATGAACAGATCGGTAGAACAGAAGCAAAGTGCCGGGTGGAGAGAGGGGAAGGAGAGCAGCCTCAGTGCCCGGGGCCGGCGGGGCAGAGTCTCTGCAAAGGCCAAGTCAGCAGCTCCTCCCGCCTCACACTCTCCACTCAAGGCGGGGGCTGTCTGCCCATCAGGAGGTGGGGTCTGTTTGCCTTCCCCTAGAACTCCAGCTGACTTCTGACTCGCTTTTCAAGTCTGCCCAGCATGCATGGAGAGCGGTGTTGTGTGATGTGATGTCTGGGACAGGCCTTCAGTGGCCCCACAGCTTCTGTTTCCAGCCCCTGGGAAGCCAATGACCATGTTAAGAGGCAAAAGCTAGGTTACAGAATGAGGACAGACCACAAGCTGGAGAGAATATATGTGACGGGAGCTGAGGGGCCTCGGCCCGCCGCCACCTGAAGCCCCAGACATGTATGTGAGGCTGTCTTGGATCCTCCAGCCCCAGTCCAGACACCCTGGGTGATAGGAAGGAAGAGTTGGCTCATTTTTAAGCCATTCCAGCTGAAGCCCCAGCTGGCTCAGTGGGTAAAGAATCTGCCTAAAATGCAGGAGACCCAGGTTCGATCCCTGGGTTGGGAAGATCCTCTGGAGAAGGAAATGGCAACCCACTCCATTATTCTTGCCTGGAAAATCCCAGGGACAGAGGAGCCTGGTGGGCTATAGTCCATGGGGTCGCAAAGAGTCGGACATGACTCAGGGACTAAAATACCGGCACAGCTGAAGCCCCAGACATTGCAAGACTGAGTAAACCTTTCATCCTAAGCCCTGCCCACACAGGGTCATGGGAAAAAGGAAAAAGAGGTGGTTTTTTGAAATCATGAGATTTGGGGTAAATTGTTACACATCAAGAGATTGGAGATAAATAGTACACAGTAACCCTTGATCTATCTTCGTTACCAGTTGCTATCAGACTACACTCCAGGTGGCCATATGTCCACTAAAAAAAAGCTTCTTTATTTCCTCTCCACTGACCTTTCTGTCATCTTTCTTTCAAGTGACCGTGTGACTACATTCTCACCAATGAGATGGAGCCTCTAGGAGAGCTTTCCAAAAAGCTAGCTGTGTCCAACCTCCCTCTTCACTTTGAACCTTTAGTCGCTGGTTTGGTGGTGGTTTAGTCACTAAAACCTGTCCAACTGTTTGTGACCTCATGGGTCGTAGCCTGCTAGGCTCCTCTGTCCATGGGATTCTCCAGATAAGAATACTAGAGTGAGTTGCCATTCTCTTCTCCAGGGTATCTTCCCAACCCAGGGGTTGAACTAACATCTCCTACATTGCAGGCAGATTCTTTACCACTGAGCCACCAAGGCCCTCAACCCCGCCCCTTCTTCTAGACTGGGACACAGACTCTGTGGTTGGATGGGCAGCAGCCACCTTGCAAACATGAGGACAGAAATCTCACCTCTGGATTCCTAATGATGTGGATGATGGCCTACTTTTGAAATTATTTCATGAGAAAAGTGAGCCTTTTAATCATTTAAAGCAATATTACTAGATTTTTTTTTTTTTTTTTTTTTTTTTTTGCGGTTTTGTCATTGCTTTGCTGGTCTGTTGATGTTATCTGTTCTGTTTACTCACATCAAACACATTTGTAATTTACATGTGACAAGACTTAATGAGATCTAGCTGCATTTCTGCTCTTGCCTTCTGTGAGATACCTCTGGTGCCTAACAATTAAAATTTTTTTCCTTCCCCTAACGTGAGTAGATGCTTACTCCTTGGAAGGAAAGTTATGACCAACCTAGATAGTATATTAAAAAGCAGAGACATTACTTTGTCAACAAAGGCCTGTCTAGTCAAGGCTATGGTTTTTCCAGTAGTCATGTATGGATGTGAGAGTTGGACTATAAAGAAAGCTGAGCACTAAAGAATTGATGCTTTTGAACTGTGGTGTTGGAGAAGACTCTTGAGAGTCCCTTGGACTGCAAGGAGATCCAACCTGTCCATCCTAAAGGAGATCAGTCCTGGGTGTTCATTGGAAGGACTGATGTTGAAGCTGAAACTCCAATACTTTGGTCACCTGATGCGAAGAGCTGACTCTTTTGAAAAGACCCTGATGCTGGGAGGGATTGGGGGCAGGAGGAGAAGGGGACAACAGAGGATGAGATGGCTGGATGGCATCACTGACTCAATGGACATGAGTTTGGGTAAGCTCCAGGAGCTGGTGATGGACAGGGAGGCCTGGCGTGCTGCGGTTCATGGGGTCTCAAAGAGTTGGACACGACTGAGCGACTGAACTGAACTGAACATGAGTAGATTACTGTTGCCACTTTGCCAGCAATAAAGCAATCTCTGGCCAAGACAAGGATGGTACCAAGGCAGTGTTTTGCAAAGAGAGCATTCTTTCACACTGAAGACAAGGCCAGAGATCATCTTCCAGTAGCACAGGGGGTTAGGGCTATGACTTACTCGGGTCATGAGCCACTGGAAAGGTTGCCAGGGTTCTTTGAACAACTGCCTTCCTAAGAAATCACTTGAGAAGGGGAGTCAGCTGCCTTAGGTCCTGGGTTCATTAAATGTGGCCCTCCCTATAGGCAGGGGCATCAAGATGCTCACCTTGGATGTAAGATGCCGTGCCTCTGTGAAATCAACAGGCAGGTCAGGCAGACTTAAAGTCATACTTTGGGTCTCCATCTGCACTCTGGTGAGTCTTCAAAGGAGAAGTCACCAGTTAAAGGGAAGGCTGGGTACGGTCCTACTCTCTTATGCTCTGTGACCCCAGGCTTCAGTGCTCTGTTCAACGGCCAAGCATGGATTTAGTCCACTGACTTTGATTCACTCTGGCTTCCTGGAAGCATCTTCTCCAGAAAACCCTCCAGTGTCAGGTTTCCTCTTTCCTGCCTTACGGAAGCAGTGTTCTAAGAGTTGTAGATCTGACTGCTCTTGTCACCTCCAGGGTGAATGATCTGGGGGTCAGACTCTGTCAGCTGTGCTGCAGAAAATGCAGAGACTCTGGGAGCCCTGGGTCTGTCTCCACGTGGTCTCCAAACTGTACCAATTCAGGCTTCCTGCTGTGGTGAGGGGTGGCCTTTCCAAAATCCAGGGCCAACCCTAATCATAAGAAGCTGGTGCACCCCAAGTTGCTGCTACTCCATTGACAAGAGGACACTGCTCTCTGCTTTCCTCCTTCAAGATTTCTCCCTCCCCCTTCCCCAAACCTCCAGAACACCTTCATAGAACAGTTGAAAGCCTCCTTTTTTAAAAACACAATCACAAACTTCCTACCAATGAAACCATTGATATTTAAATGTCATCTCAATGGTAGCAGACATTTTTAACTTCTTAGTTATTTGAGGGGAGGAGGAGAGGTGAAGATGAGAAACAGTGGATAGCTCTTTTTAAAATGCCTTATGTGAAAGCATTTTCTGAAAGATGTTGGTTTGTTACCATCTAGCATTTGACCCGAAGAGAAAATTGCATCCTGATGGAAAACTAGAAACTCATTTCTGAGCACTAGATTGTAGACATTTATCTGGGAAGATGCTCAGCATGAATTTTTAAGTGAAAAAATGTGGGTTGTGAAACTGCATTGAGTGATACTAATTTTGCTTAAACAGAGGAAAGAAAGAAAAAATGAAGGGAGGGAAGAAGGAAGGAAGAAAAAATGGAAGGAAGGGAAAAAAGGAAGGAAGGAAAAGAAATTATTGTAAAGATACATTTATGTATTTCCAAAAATGACAGGAAATTTCAGATATTAAAAATCATGATAGCATGTATTGGGGGCAGAATGATTTACAATTTAAATTTCTTTTGCTAAGTTTATTTATCAGATTTTATATCATGAACAATTGTTCCTTTCATGTTGTTAAAATGTTATTTTAGTTGATGTAAACTAGCCTCATACAATTTCTCAAAACTGTACATTGTTGATTTCTTAGACTACTAACATGCACTTGGGTTGCTGGCTTATTTTCTAACTTTAGCTAATTACGCTTTTGCTAATGAGCAGGGCAAAGAGCGAGAGAGATGAACTAAAGCACCTCAAAGTTTCAAAAATATTTGGAGCACCTCCTATGTGTGGAGAACTAGAGAGAAACTAGTTAGGCTGTCTGGGGTCTACTCTGCATGCATATTACGTTCCATCCTGAAAAAACAGCTTCTCCGGCTGCTCAGAGTTTGCAGGAGCGCTTGGAGGGAAAGGCTCCGAGACCATGTGTGAGGGGGAAAGAGTGACAGGGACTGCCGGAGGGACTTCTGCGACCCCGGCAGCTGTTGGGAGGGAGGTGAGGATGAGCCTGTTGGAGATGGACCGTTCCTGATCGATGCTCAAGATCAGGGAAAGAGAGAAAAGCAGAGGGGGAGCGAAGGAGAAGGGAGAACACTCTGAGTAACTGCTCTAGGAAGGACTCTGCCTTTGCCCAAGAGACAGGCTCCTGTGCCTGCGCCCACTGCCCGCTGTGCTGCTGAGGTTCCCATCTGCTTTTCTCCTTTCCTGCAGGTCTACCCAGGAAGTCGAGAACCACACTTGCTCAAGCGTCTTCCCTTCCCGCCCCTTTCTCCCCTGTCCACATTAACACGGAGTACCTTCAGACACGATCGATTGCTCCAGGACCTGGACACACTGCATCCCCGTCAGCATCCTATCTGTAACTAGGGAAGTACGGACCCCCGCTGGAGTCTTGTTTCCATTCAAGAAAGCAAAGATCAAGGTTAGGTGCTCCGTTTTGACAAAAATAAAACAAATTTGAAAACACTGGAGATATGTGGTTTGCTATTTCCCACCTCGACAGCCACAACCGTTTACAAATCTTTGTAATGTTCTGTCAGGTTCCAGATCCAATACCTTGCAGTCATGCAGAGATGCACATAATGGTTATTTATGTGCTTGGCGAGTTTATTTCTCCCATTCTGCTACGGTCATTTGTTTCCACGGGAGGGTGATACATACATTATTGGTTTTCATTTAAGATGCTGCACTGACATTGTTGTGCTCCGGGAGGGATGGAAGCTGGGAGACAGACCGAGCTCAAGGGTACTCAGCTTAGGAACGGATCGGAGCTGAGGAGCCTGAACTTCCCCTCCTTCCTTTATCCATGTCCTCTCTTTACATCGGTGGCAAACTCTAAGCATTGTGTTTTTGTGCTTTTTGAGTGGGGTTCCAGAAGTGCCCAGTTTAGGAAGGAACTGCCCCTACCTCTGTGCTGGGCTCATCTCAGCCCTCAAACGCTTCAAAGTCTGGAGTGATGG
Organism: Odocoileus virginianus; assembly: GCF_023699985.2. Lineage (NCBI taxonomy): Eukaryota > Metazoa > Chordata > Mammalia > Artiodactyla > Cervidae > Odocoileus > Odocoileus virginianus. Next base: position 5,383,133 of record NC_069685.1, on the reverse strand, counting down.
AGTTTCCGCAAAGGAAATCCTGTAAACAAATTAACTCAGTGACCTCAAGAATTCCTTAGGAAAAGTGTGAAAGCCAAGGGACTCAGAATTCAGACAGGCAAACCTCTCTCCAGTTTGGGACACACCCAGTAGGATGGATTCTACATCGGTCTTCTTTAAAAAGCTGGGGTGCCTGAGAGAAAGGAGCATCTTTCTTTCCCAGAGAAAATAAACAGTGGAGGTTAGGGTTGGGTGGTCTTCGCTGGTGGCTCAGATGGTAAAGACCCTGCCTGCAATGCAGGAGACCTGGGTTTGATCCCTGGGTCAGGAAGATCCCCTGGAGAAGGGAATGGCAACCCACTCTAGCATACTTGCCTGGAGAAGTCCATGGACAGAGGAGCCTGGCAGACGGGTTGTGTGAAATTTCCAGAAGTCTCAGGGCATTAAATAGCACAGTAGACTAAAGGACACAAATTACCATTATATTACCATGAGAGAAGGATTAAATGTAAACCATCACAAGGAATTTTCATGATCTACACGACTCAATCAGCAAGACAACCATGCCATTTTGGAAGCTAATGGAGGTGCCCCTGCATGCCAAGTAGCAAGACATCCAGGTTATGATTCAGCCTCCCCAGGAACAAGGGTACCCTCCAGCCCCTGACACAAATATTAATATATATCATCCCTAAAAATTAATGCTATGGTATCTTAATAACTTACATTGGAATAGCTCTTTGCAGACACTCCACATAGTAGTTCTCATTAAAATGTTGACACATATTATTGCAAAGCGTTTCTCCTCCAATGATAATTCATCATAATGATAGGAAACCCACAACAGAGAAACATTATTAATAAGCATTTATTAGGTCCCCACCTCTTGCAACTTGCTGAAGAAGATACAGGCAGAGAGGGGAGTTGTACACCCAACTAAATTAAAATCTAAATAAAGGAATATTAATAAAAACAATGGGCGAGGCTGGTTGTGCGGGTACATGGAGCAAAGCGCTGGTTATGGAAAGTCCAGCGGCTTTCCCCTCAGTGCAGGGGGATGCACCTGAATGTGCATCTTCAGTTAATAATGACCGCGAATGAGAGGACATTCTCTCTAGCTTATTTCCTTCCCATCCCAGTCCTGTAGGAATAGAATTGAAAATGCAACAACACGTAGAATTTTTTCCACGTTAGCAGTTATTTCTGAGATGGGCTGTGTATGCCAGCCTGTCCTGGTGACATTTCATATCAGAACTGTGAATGTCGCTGCCTCGATGGAGGGTTGTGATATTACCCAGGTGAGCAGAAACGCTGTAGCATCATTGTGTTCTTTCCATCTTACTTTAATTTCCTCCGCCCAACCCAGCACCTAACACGCTGCCCATCTCCTCTGACCTACTTTGACCAAATGAAATAACATCCGTATTTGAAGTGGCTTTTTTCCCCGATCAGGCAAATCCTCTTCAGAGGAGATGCTAGCATTCAATCCAGTCTTTCTGTATTTCTCATGCCATAACCTGAGGTTTGTCTTGCAAATTAAGAATGATTTGGTCTAGGTGAAAGATACCCTCTGGGTCGTTTTTTCCATGCAGCCTGAGTTTACCCTCTCCTGTTCCCCTGCTCCTCATGTCTCAGATAGTTCCTCACAAGGCGAATGGCTTGGGACATGGATTTTGAAAGCCAATGGCTGGAGGTGTAAGTCTTATAAATTACGTTCTGCTGCTTCCCAGCTGTGTGGCCTTGGGCAAGTGACTTGACCTCTCTGAATCTAGTAAAATAAGCACAATAATTCCTCCTTCAAAGAGTGGTTACAAGGATCACATAAGATAATACGTGTCAAGCTTGGGACATGTAATTGACGATCAGTATCAATCACCAATGTCTTGCTTCTATAATAATCCTGGGGGCCCAGGACCTGTTTGACTCCTGCTCACTTGGCTTCATTGCAATCAGTTACTCAAGGTTGTCTTTGTTTGCTTTTGTGAATGACTTTAAATTAAGAATGCAACAGTTTAAAGTATGTAAAGAGTAAGTGCACAAAATGTGAACATTTTACTCCATTTCAAAATATTGGTATGTTTTGTTTAACTATATACTAGAAAAGCTGAGTTTTGATGTGGGCTGCGAATTTAATGACTACAACAATTTTTTTAGACAAAAAGTTATATTTTGGATATTGAGACTAGGCCAAAAAAAGTGTAATTGTCCAATATGACAAAGAAAGGAACATTTTTGGTGCTGTATATGTGGGCAACTGGGGTGACCAGAATGATTTTTAATAATATTAGTCAAGCTTTAGTGTGTATGGGAATCAGCTCGATATTCCCAGTGCAGACTGAACAACAGCGTGCATTTTGGACAAGCCCATCAGGTGAGTCTCGGGCAGGAGAACCTCACTAGGTCTGAAGCCCATGGTTAGGAAAGGAGATCAGCAACATACCCTGGCTGTCGAAAGTGGTCCTTAGCTCCTGCCTCCCTCCCACTCCTCATCTCTCTTTCCTTCCTCTCCGTCTCTCAGTACGGCTTCACCACGAGGCTACAAGAAATGGATTTGGAACTTTCCCTGCCGTATAAATAGTTGAAATGGGAGTATTACAGAGCTGAATGAGAATATCCATGACAAAGGATTCTTTTCCCGAGTAAAGTTAAAATCCTCAGCATCAGAAAAGCTACAAAAGTTAACTCTTTGGTGAAACTCCAGAAACTTCTAAAGTCCCAGACAACTGTGAATGGTGAGCATGTACAAGAAAGAAATGATAAGTAAACCCTAGCTCAACCTAAGGCCACAGAAAGCAAGATTTGATTAAGTTGTACTTAGATGAGTTAAAGATTAGTGAAGAGGTACCTGGATCGACTTAAGCATTTCTATATTCCCCAAATAATGGTTTTCACACTTTTAAAAAGCTATGTGTATTGGTCAGGAGAGGCCAGGTTATGCTGCAGTGAAAAATCAACTCTCAAATTTCAGTGGCTTAAAGCAACACATTTTTATTTTGCTCTGTTCTGGAGGCTGGGGAGTTCAGGACGAAGGTGTGGGCAGACACAGTGTCTGATGACAGAATTTTTCCTGATTCTTAGATGGTGGTTGTCTCCTTGTTGTGTCCTCACATAGCCTGGAGCAGAGGGAAGCAAGATTTCTCTCATTTCTTCTTACAAGAGCATCAGTTCCATCACGAGGACTCCCATAGTTCTCATCAAATATCATCACATTGAGGACTGGGGTTTCAACATATGAATTTGGGGAGGACAAAGCATGCAGTCCATAACACCATGGCGAAAGGAAACAGCAGGGGCAAGGGTGACCTGGAGGGTCTTTCCTTGGGAACTAAATGCTCCAGACCGCAGTGACACCCTCATTGGCCAGAATCAGTCCCAGGGCTTCACCCAACCATCAGAAACTCAGGAAGCACAACTCCCCAGCATCTCTAGAGGTAGGGAGGGCCAGGATATTTGATGGATAGCACTAATGACACCACACTATGGAAACATTTTATTCAAAGAAAATATTATGCAGGAGCCCATAATATGAGACAGGCAACTGGAGCTGCTCTGACTAAAGGTGGAGGTGGGTGAGGTGGGCATTTAACTTGCCCAGTCCCCTCCTCGGTGGCCCCTGACATGTCTCTGAGGAGCTGGGGGCAGTTTGACAGCCCCTACTCTAAAACACACAGGGCACAGTCCATCTTATTTAAATACTATTCTCTATTTATTGATGATTAATTATCTTAATAAATGATTATATTTTAATGGGAAAAGTATAATTAAATGGAAAAGCACTGCTCTGTGGAAAGCCCCGCTGTTTGAACGGGATGGTTACAAGCAAAGCATTCTTTTTTACATATTATAAATGCAGACAAAATGCTCATGAAAGAATTAAGCATCTCTAAAAATAGGCCCTGGACTTTAGGCTCAGCCCAATTAAACAAAGCCTATACAGAAGTGGGTCTGAAAAAATGTATCCATTTGACAACATGGATGAGCTTTGAGAAAATGATGCTGAGTGAAATAAGGCAGACACAAAAAGGATGATTCCACCCTTTGAGGCATCTAGAATAGTCAAATTCACAGAAACAGGAAGTAGAGTGGTGGTTTCCAGGGGCTGGGAGGAGGGGAGAGTGGAAAAATGCTCAGTGGGCACCACAGTCTCATAAGATGAAAAAGTTCTGGAGATTCGTTGTACAACAATGTGTATATACTTGACACTATTGAACTGTACACGTAAAAATGGTTAAGATGGAGATTTTCCTGGTGGTTCAGTGGTTAAGAATCTGCCTTGCAATGCTTGGGATGCGGGTTCCATCCCTGGTTGAGGAGTTAAGATCCCACATGCCACAGAGCAACTAAGCCCGTACGCCACAATGACAGCCTGTATGCTACTAGAGATTCTGTGTGCGCTGCCAGGAAAGATGCCACTTGATGCAACGAAGGTCTGATGCAGCCAAATAAATTGATTGATTGAGAGATAGACAAATAAGTTAAATGGGTAAGACGGTCAATTTTATTTGATGTCCATTTTACCATAGTTTAAAAAAAAAAAAAAAACTTTAAAAAAATGTACCAGTACTTCTAAATTCATTCTTTAAAAAGAAAAGGGTTTTTGGCTTTTTTTTTTAACCTGACCATTAGCTGATATTTGAAACACTTTCCTTTCTGTTCTATATCTCTTGTCAAAATTAAACTTAAAACTTAATGCCTTGACCATAACAATGAGCAATCTGCTAAAAGCCCAACCTTTATTTGTCAGAATCTTCACCCCTCACTGTAAGTCAAAATAACAGGTTGACCTTGTTATCACAGCTCTGTCAGGCAGAGAGATGGCTTACCCTACTGTCCACCAACCCAGGATTGCAATGGGCTTGCACCCAGAGTTCATGCAGAATCTCTACTTTCTGATCTTTTCTGGCTGAAACGGGGAGATGCTGCCATTTCTAGAAGTTACGCCTGTCCATCATCTGGCATCCCAGGGATTCGGTGATCGCGATTTTGCAGGAGCTGGCCATGCTCTGGAAGTCCTCTGCCTGAAAACACAAGTGGGCCATGGAGTAGGGGCAGCATCATGCCTGGAGGGACTCTGTGGAGGGAACAGTGCTTGTCATGTGGGGGGTGAGCACGTGTTGGGAGTAAGCACATGAGGACCAGCTGTGTGGTCTCAGGAAAGCGGCCTCCCCTTCAGTTTCCCCACTTGTAAATAGGAATGAAGCATGATCTGAGGACATATGCAAAATGCTTGTTGAGTACCTTATCATGTGCCAGGCACAGTGCTAGGCCCTGGGGAAAACTGATAAATGAAACAGACAAAATCCCTATCTCTATGGAGCTTAGATTCTTTGTTGGGGGAAACTGATATACTAGCAAACAAATAAGTAAAATATATGACCTGCTAATGGTGGCAAGTATAGAGGAAATAAATAGTGTAAGTGTATGTATATGTATGTGTGTGTACAATTGATTTAAATAGAGCAGATGGGCAGCCCTCACAGGGAAAGTGATACGTGAAAAAAGAAAGACTCGAAGGAGGTGAATGAGCCATGTGAATACCCGGCAGAGAGAACCCAGTGCAAAGGCCCTGGGGCCAGCACAGCTGGATCAGAGTGAGGAGGGCTGCGTGACCAGAGCTGTGCTTAAGAAGTGACCCAGGGCGTGGGGGCAGATCATTTAGGTCAGGGGTTCCCAACCTCTGGGATCCGGTGCCTGATGATCTGCAGTGGAGCTGATGCTCCACGGTGCACAATAAATGAAATGTGCTTGAATCACCCTGAAACCATCCCCTCCTCCCCACCCCTCTACCCCAGCTGTGAAAAAATTGTCTTTCATGAAGTCAGACCCTGAAAAGATTGGGGACCACTGGCTTAGGGTATTATAGCTAACTGGAGAGACTTTGACCTTGTCTCTGAATCTGAAGAGGCCAATGAGGAACAGTGTCATCTCATTCATATTTTGAAGCATCTTTCCAGCTGCCTGGTTGGGAGTTGGCTCAAGGGGGCAAGGACAGAAGAAAGTAGGCCTGTTTGGGGAGTTTTTCAGTGGTTCCAGGGTGACTGTGACTTGGAACAGGGCGGTAGCCGTGGCGGCAGTGAGATTAAGTTTATATGACACCTGTGAAGCGCCCACTTCTGCTTCTGGTACATGGTAAGAGCTCAGTGAAGGGTGACGGAGGTTATTATTTTCAACAAAGAACATGGGTGAGCGTGTCAAATTAGGAGTAAAACTGACACAGTGTTCTGTGTGCCAGACGTTATCTGGATAAGCAGAAGCAGGGCCAGAACCCTCGGTGACGACAGCGGGGCAGCAGGGGTAATCAGAGCGACGCTATTTTAGGACCAGAAAAAAGATTGTTCTAAGCTTCAAAGGCACCATGTGGGCTCTTCAGGGAGGGACTGGTCTCCATGCCAAAGCCTCCAGAGGAGCATAGAATTAAGAAAAGTCAAGGTCAGCTGGATTTAGGTACATGGAGAGACGATGGTGAGAGTGTTTTGTTGGTCTCTTTATATGCACTGAGGTGTATGATGTAGAAATCTCCCTGGGAAGTTAGAGACTACATAAGAAGCACCTAACACCTGAGTGGACACTTTAATTTCTCCAAATCAACATAAAAGGGAGCAAAGTTAGAACAATTTTGGCCTTTCAGAAGCCATGATCCTTTTGTTGGGGGTAGGTATTAGGACTTCATGCCATGGGCTATGCTAGAAAGAGCTCCAGTTAGAAGGTAAATGGTTTCAGGGCACCACTTCCAATTTGAGATGGTGAGTGGGTTGTCACAGCCCTGAACACACATGCACACATATTCAGACTCAAGGACAGATGCCAGTTATTCCCAGGGCTCTGTAACTGCATGCAAGGCCCCAGTGCAGAACATGAAGGCACCCGAACAGGTAGACCCAGGGGTGGGTCACTGCCAAGAACCCCTGTCACAAAGCCCCTGCTCCAGAAAGAAGACTTACTTCGGAGTTGTCAGAAGGTGTGGGCATGCCATGATGTCACTTCTCTATGTCAAGCCCCCCGGAAGTAGAAAACAGCTCTAGAAAGCATTGTTGAGTGGTTCTCTGTGTGATGAAAAAAACTTCCACCTTTTACCTCTGCACTGTACAAGGTGGGTCCCACTAGCCACATGTGACCATTGAGCTTTTGAATAGTGGCTAGAGAAATGCAGGAACAGAGTTTTTAATTTTATTCCCTCTCAATTAGTAAAACCATAAATTTAGAGAGACAGACGCGGCTGGTGATTACCATATTGGATAATACCACTCTGGATGGTTTCCTAACTTTCACCTCAGATCTCCTCCTCTCAGCCCAGTAAGGAAAGTGTCTCTGGATTTGGGTCTTGGTTTCAATAGTTTCAGGAGCCTGGAACGAGAGAGCCACGTGTCCTGTGAGAACTGCCGCGGCCCTGCAGAACTGGGGCTGCTGCTAGCAGCCTTGGGACCAAGACAGGCCGTGGTATCTCCGGGAGCCTCAGGGCCTTCCCCATCTTCATCTCACGTTGTGAGACTCAAACTATTCTCAAAATTGAAGTTTCTTTTTTCAAAGGGATTATAGTGTTCTGTTTTGTTTTTAAACATTTTCAAGGCCTTTGGGCTTCTAAACAAATGGGAAACCATTTAGTGAAAAAGACATGTTTTTCACTAAAAAGCCATTTAGTGAAAAAGAATATCCATAATACTAGATATTCTTCATGGGGTTTCTAAATTCGTGACATGCTAAGGCAAGAAGAACACCAAGTAGCCTTTTTTGGCCATATTCCATATACTTACAATGTGAAACCTCAAGGCCAACCAGAGGCCTAAAAGGCAGACGCACGAACACTGCCAAGCACTGAAAATAGCACCCACAATGGCTAATCAAAAGGGCTAAAGTGAAGGGTCATGTTGCATTTACGTGACTTACCTCTAGAAACGAACATCCCAGGAACGGAATAACCTGTAAGGAATTTGAAAATGAATATATGCATGTACATATAACTTAAAATGAATATATACATGCACATATGCATACATATAACAGTACATAGAACTGTTACATACGTATAATGTATAACAGCACATAGCACTGTTACATACGTATAGTGTATAACAGCACATAGCACTGTTACATACATATAATGTATAACAGCACATAGCACTGTTACATACGTATAATGTATAACAGCACATAGCACTGTTACATACATATAGTGTATAACAGCACATAGCACTGTTACATACATATAGTATATAACAGCACACAGCTATACTCCGCTGTACAGCTGAAGTAAATCAACTATACTTCATTTTTCTTTTAGAAAAAGGAAAGAAAAAAATCACAGGAATAGAGAATTTCAACTTCCCATCAGTTACATTACCTTTAAAACTTTAAAGTTTACCTTTACCTTTAAAACTATAACCATCTACGTTAAAGTGTAAAATTGTTAGTATTACTGAAAAGTAGCCAATATCAGTCAGGGTAAATACCAAACTGGGCTTTATAAATGATGCCAGCATTGAAACAGGAAATATACATGCATTCATATAGCAGGAAATATCCCAGACAGACAGAAAGGTGCCTTCAGTGACATATCACTTCTTTTTTTTTTTTTTTAACTGTGTTGAAGTATAGTTGATTCAGGAAATGGCAACCCACTCCAGTGTTCTTGCCTGGAAAGCCCTGTGGATGGAGGAACTGGCTGACTACCGTCCAGGGAGCCACAGAGAGTCGGACACGCCCGAGTGAGTTCACCCTCACACAGCTGATGTGCAGTGTTGTGTGAACTCCAGGCGCACAGCAAAGTGAGTGAGCTCTGCACATACATATACACCCGCTCTCCGTATTCTCAGACTCTTTCCCCGTGTGGGCCATCACAGAGTATTGAGCAGAGTTCCCCGTGCTCCACAGGCGGTCCATGTTTGTCATCTGCTTTACAGAGAGAAATGTGCATATGCCAATCCCAGTCTCCCAATTTACCCCTTCCCTCCTTCCCCCGGCAACCATGCTTATTTTCTGCATCTGTGACACTATTTCTGTTCTGTAAATAAGTTCATTTGTACCTTTTTTTTTAATTCCACCTATAAGTTATGTCACATGACATTTGTCTTTCTGTGTCTAACTTATCAGTTATTTGATTTCACCAACAATATCCTGCAGTAGTTCTCATTATTCCAAGAGAGGTTTAATAACAAGCCTAAGGGTACATGGATGACAGACAAGAGCTAGAATTTTAACCAGGTGGCCCCACCCCCTGAGTGCCGATCCTCTGGGCCCAAAAGGAGAAGATGGCTTGAAATGACATTGAGACGTTCGTTGTCTTTTTTTTTTTTTTATCCTGCTTACTTCCCAAAGACTTGAAGCAGCTTAAAGATTAAAACACAGTGCAAGAGAAGGCATTTAAGGATAACACTCCTGTTGAAGAAAGCAAAAGAAATAGATAGTTTCAGACACCTGAGCTGAGCAGATTCTAACACTTGGATATTGAATTTGGCTCTAACTTATCTGACAGCTAAGCCCAAAAGAGAAGCATATTGGGTCGCATAGATTGTTGTTTTCTTGACAATAGATATCATACATGTGCATCTATGGAGACAAAAATGTTTCCTGGAATTAAACTTAGGTAGGAATTCATCATGCAGGTCCTTGGATAAAGGGCATGGAATAACATGGAGAAACTTACTCTCATCGTTTACAAGCCGAAGGGGCTGCAATCAAAGTCACTTTCTTCCCTGGGGGCTCAGATGGTAAAGAATCCGCCTGCAATGCGGGAGACCTGGGTTCGAGTGCTGGGTTGGGAAGATCCCCTGGAGGAGGGCGTGGCAACCCACTCCAGTATTCTTGTCTGGAGAATCCCATGGCCAGAGGAACCGGGCGGGCTGCAGTCCATGGGGTCGCAGAGTCGGACACGCCTGAGCAGCTAAGCGCAGCACAGTGCGGTGAGAGTATGAACAGGACTAAAGAGAGATTCCCAGAGGAGGCAGGAACCCTGCCCAACGGAGCCCTCCTTACACTGACCCTCCATAAAGACAATGGACTGAAGCACAGTTTAGTGAAGGAGTTTCTATAGGGTGTGGAGAAGAAATGGTCTGGGACTTGGTGGGGTCCTTTGAAGCAGGGAGGGACCCAGAGAACGTCAATGGTGAAGGGCCCCCATGGCCATCAGCTCTCCTAGCAACTACATGTGGTCACCAGTGGGAATATTAAGAGGAGCACGCACGTGAGAGCTCTCTCTTTGGGCAGGCGGCACCTCCGTATAGGCTCCAAACAAGATATGCCCATGTATATTAAATATTTATAGCCATTCATTTCAAATAGTTGAACACGCTTCTATCTGAAAGCTGAGTACTCTGAAGAACAAAAAGAATAGGAAGTATTGTTTCAGCCTTCAGGAAGCTTATAATTGAACACAGGGTGTCTCAATTGGACTATTAGCATCTTGACTGGATAACTCCGTGTTGGGGCAGGCTGCCCGGTGTTGTGGGATATCTACCAGCCTCCCCAGCTTCTATCCCGATACCAGTGCTACCCGCATAGCATGACAACCAAGAACTTCCGCCAAGTACACCTGGGTACAGACGGGGCATCAGCCCCTGGTTGAGAACCATCGATCGCTTACGTAAGAGAAAGAGGAAGAAATCATCCATGAAGCAGGAAATTGTTCTTGTGCAATGAATATAAATTGTTACAGTAATCCAAATGCAAGAAAGTTCTCTGCCAGTGAGCAAGCAGAGGCCGAAGGAAACTGAGGAGGCATTGAAGCTGCACCTTGATGGATTCGATCAGATTCTTCGGGGTGCTGAAACATCATCGGAAGAGAGGAGCATTCTTCAGGGTGAAGTATCACTGGAAGAGGGAACAGCCTAAGAAAGGCCGTGGGAAGGAGTTCATGGTGTGGAGGATCATTTCCATCACGTGTCCAAGCGGGAGATCCAGATCAGGCTGCACACTTGGAGGCAGAGGGAAAGGCTTGAAAATAGGCCACAGACTGGGGGCCTGATTCAGTGGTCCAGGGGGAGCTTTGAAAGTCCTGGGTAGAGGATTGTCTATCCTGCCTAAAGACAGTAACAGATGGCTGTGTGGAGACTGGGTCCGAGGGAGAGATGCAAAATGGGGAGGCAGGGAGAAGGCAGCTGTGTAGACCAAAGAGCGCGAGGCTGCGAAAGCAACAGCACGCAAGCAGGGCGATTGGCAGGAAGAGCCAGGGTGGAAGGGGAGGCCCAGGATGCCTGCCGCGTGAAGCTTCCACCGGACACACACAGCACCCTCCCAAGGACTTGATCGTAACCCCACACCTGCCGTCCTCAGAGGGTGGGCTCGCCCACGGTATCCCCTGATCCGAGAAGGATGAGCGGCCCCTGGGGACACAGGGACGGTCTGCGTTTGCCATGAGCCGCCAAGAGGGCAGGGTGCAGCTGCGTCCAGAGCCGGTGTCCGCGGGCCTGACCTGGTCCCCCTGCCGTCCTGGTCCTCCTCCGCCGATCGACCCAGCCCCCGCTTTGCTTCCCAGGGGCGCCGAGGCTCAGCTGTGCCAAGCACTGTTTGGCAGCGAGAGAACAAAGAAGCCCCTTCCCTCCAGCAAGGGCTTCAGCCCAGGAGACATTTTACAGCCTCTCTGCGCCTCTCCAGGCTCCACCACTGCTCTGCCGGGAATGGATAAATATTGATTAGCCCACAAAACCTAAGGCCTTTGATTTATATGCCCTCCTGCCCTGAGCGCTATGCTGGAGCCCGGCTTCAGACAGCACCGTGCGTGCGTGTGTGTGTGTGTGTGTGTGTGTGTTAGCACGGGTGGGGGTGGAGGGCTGGGGCCACCACTGCCAGGCAACCTGCGCCCGCTGCAGTGGGGCAGGGGCCTCCTTTCCTGGGGGGCAGCCCGCAGGGCAGGTGTGAGGGCTGGGCAGGCCCGATGAGGCGGCCGTGCCCGCATCACTTAGAAGTGGTGTTACGCTTGTTGTCGCAACAGAACACCTGACTACGACTCTGGAAGATCGCCTGGAGGAGGGCATGGCAGCCCAGCCACTCCAGTATTCCTGCCTGGAGAATTCCATGGACAGAGGGGCCTGGCGGGCTACAGTCCATGGAGTTGCAAAGGGTTGGACACGACTGATTGCCTGGGTCCACAAGTGACACAGGCAATAAAGACAGTTTTTATAACGGTCATCCCCATTCAAGAGGCATGCAGATGGGCGGCTGGGACATGGGATGCCACAGAGAATCAGCTCTTCCCGGCTCTTGGCTTTGGTCCCTCGCTGTTGTTGTTCAGTCGCTAGGACTCTGTGACCCCATTGTGGTCCTTAGCTGTTGACTCTTCATTCTCAATAGTGTCTCCCGGTCCTGAGAGGCAGTGGGAGCCCCAAGCCGGAAGGAGCAAGGTGGAGTAGTAACTTTCTTCTCACCAAAGGGAAGCCCCTGTAGACGTTCCTTTCTGCCTCCTTTCTGTCCATCCTTCTGTCTCATTGGCCAGAACCAAGTCAGATACCCAATCATCGGCAAACAGAAGGGATACACCATGGCTGGCTTGGATCAATCTTGATTCATCCCTGGGGCTTGGGAAGAGGGTCTGTTTTACTCAAGACCCAGTGATCTTTGCCTGACCCAAATGCCAGGACCCATTGGCAGGAAAGAAGCAGGGGGCTGGCTGTCGGGTAGCCGTGAATAGGGTACCACCAGCGGCTCTCAGGAAAGGCCTGGCCAGGAAGGGAAAGCTGCAGGCTTTTCCAGCAGCAAGTGCCTGCTCCCTGGAGAGTGATCACCTGGATATGATCTTCCTTCTTTATCACGAAGGGTGAGCCAGGTCATCTTGGGGGGTGCTCAGTGGTCAGAGACTACCCCCCTCACCCCCACCCGCACAGACCTGTAGCGGAGAGACATCATTGGTCTAGAGCAGAGGCTTGCACTCAAATGGAGCAGCATCTGAGCCCACTCTGCCGCCTTCTCAGTTGAGCAACCCGAGTGCATGAGGCAGGGTCCAGTAGGGAGACAGGAACCATGCCAGTTATTTTGACTGAGAGGGTTTTAAATAAAGAATTGTTAACTGGAAAACAGAGAGAGTTTAAAGAAAGAACACTAATATATCATAAGGGCTTCCGTGGTGGCTCCGTGGTAAAGAATCTGCCCGCCAATGCAGGAGATGTGGTTCAATCGCTGAGTCAGGAAGATCCCCTGGGGAAGGAGATGACAACCCACTCCAAAATTCTTGCCTGAGAAATCCCATGGACAGAGGAGCCTGGAGGGCTACAATCCATGCGGTCCGGAAGAGTCAGACACTACTTAGCGACTAAACAACAACAAAATATATCACGAAGGTAGCAACTTTAGGAAGTGGCTGCACTGCCCCCTCCCTGCCCCGGCCTAGGGAACCAAGAGTCAGAGTTGGGAGCTTCGAGAAGTTTGGAGAAGAGGCCCTGTGGAGCTGAGGTTTGGATCTGGGAGAAGGGGGAGCTGCTTGGCAAGCACTGGGGAAGGAATGCATTGCGTCTGCTTCTGCAGTCGTTGGAAAAACCACAAACTGGGTTTAACCGCTGCTGCAAATAGCAACCACTAAGCAGAAGCAGCAAGGAAATGCTCAGAAGGCACTCGGAGGGTGCAAGGAAGTCCCTTCTCTGCTCCCAGCTCCTTCTGCTGCCGCTGCTGCTGCTGCTGCTAAGTCGCTTCAGTCGTGTCTGACTCTGTGCGACCCCATAGACGGCAGCCCACCAGGCTCCCCCGTCCCTGGGATTCTCCAGGCAAGAACACTGGGGTGGGCTGCCATTTCCTTCTCCAATGCATGAAAGTGAAAAGTGAAAGTGAAGTCGCTCAGTCGTGTCTGACTCAGCGACCCCATGGACTGCAGCCCACCAGGCTCCATGGGATTTTCCAGGCAAGAGTACTGGAGTGGGTGCCATTGCCTTCTCTGCCAGCTCCCTCTGGTGCCCTCTATTCGTAGAATCTACCAGTGGGAGTTGCCAAAGGCAAAATAAACACGGCTTCCTGAGTCCTGCTCCAGCTTCATAAACCATGGCCCCCTGGGGTGACTGAGCTAACAGGAAGTGACTTAGCTACAGACAATCATGCCAAGTATTTTCCACATCATAACTTAAGTTCAAGAAATTGAATGACCTTGACTGTAGAATGGAGACAGTATTGCCCATCTGAAGATCATGAGCTATAAGTTCCTTGAAGAGGGTACATTTGTTTCTGTGCCCACCACTATTTTTCTAGCTGCTAGAACAGTGCCTGACCCATCATGAGCATCTGAGGATAATGGTAGTATTTGTCATGCTATATTATTACTAACAAATGTGAATTTTAAAGCCTAGATTTTTAAAACAGGGCTTCCCTGGTAGTTCAATTGGTAAATCCGCCTGCAATGCAGGAGGCCCTGGTTCGGTTTTTGGGTTGGGAAGATCTGTTGGAGAAGGGATAGACTACCCACTCCAGTATTTTGGGGCTTCTCTGGTAGCTCAGCTGGTAAAGAATCCGCCTACAATGTGGGATACCTGGGTTCCATCCCTGGGTTGGGAAGATCCCCTGGCTACCCACTCCAGTATTCTTGCCTGGAGAATTCCTTGGATAGAAGAGCCTGGTGGTCTATAGTTATTCGGGTTGCAAAGAGTTAGATACAACTGAGTGACTTTCACTTTCATTTTCAGGTTTTAAAGCATTATTTTTAACTTTTTTAAAAAAGTGAATGGCTCTGTTCAAGATTTGTAAGTCACCGAACTAAGTAGGTGTCGGGGTCGACAGTGGAGCCTGAGGACTGCATTCTGATGAGGACGCTGCCCTGGCAATGGTTTTATTCTTTAGAACAGGGACTGGGATGTTGTAAAGCAATGTAGCCATGCAGACAAAAGGCATTATCTGCTTTCCTAAGAGGATGTTTGTTCATCCGTTGCCAGCACTGGTGTTCAGCTCTGCTGGTGCTGAGGCTGAAGGTGTGTGGCCCCAAGTTCCCTTGGGGGGAAAGGGTAGATTTCCCGGGCTGGATGTCTGGCCCTCTTGGTGCCAGAGAAGGGATTTGTCCTTTCAGTCTGGCTCCCAGGCATGGATGTACTCTGTCGGGCTCAGCCCCTGTTGTTCTGCATCCTTCATGGACATTCCTGCCTCCAGGCCAACAACAGCCTGTGGAAGGACCCAGGTCTGGCCTCCTCGGACTATGTGATGAGCTCCCTGGCCTGTGGGACGAGTCCAGATTGTCTCAGAGACTGCTGGACATTTGCTGGGTTGACTGTAGGTAACTTTCCCTTCTTCCTCTGTGAAAGAACTTCAGGGGAGGAAAAATTGCTGGATAATCCTGGGACCTCTTCCTAGGGGCTGGGCAGCGGAATTTGTTCCAGCTGATGTGGAAGAAGTGCAGTCCAAGCTGCAGCCGCTCTCACAGACAGTTCTGGCCGAGGCCACCCTAGGAGTGGAAGCAGGGCCTGGTTCACCTTCTCTGGGGCTCAGGGGGCCTCGCCCAGCAGGATTGAGCCAGCACACCCAGCCACCTCTCCTCCTGGGTTCAGGGAGAAGCTTTCCCAGAGATATTTAATTCAAACTCAGCATGTTTCTGCCCAGGCAAGGAGTCGGGATCTAAAGCTGGTTCCTCTGTCTCTGTCAAAACTAAATAATTAGGTGAAAATGAGTCACATTTGGGAGCAATTGGGGAATGGACCAGGAGAGGACAAATAGAAATGGAAGGTCTGGATGAAACCATCTCCATCACCTTCTTTGTCCTAGACATGGTCTTTCCACCCGTGTGGTGATGGCACATTGAACATTCCGCAGAATTCCAACATGGGACAGAGGGAAAGAGACTCTAATGGCCTAGGAGAAAATAGGTTGTCACCCAAGTCCTGTGTCCCCAGGGTCCATGGCTTCCTGGGCCTTCTACAGGAATAAGGCACTAACTCCAAGGAAGGGCCAGCTTGGATCCCTCCCAGACACTGTTGCAAAAAGGGAACCCCTGAGTTGGGATTCCAGAGTCTCAGGTGAGCCCTCCAGTCCCAGATCTCACAGGGGTTTCTCTGTCCCCAGGGTCTTCTCCACATCCCTAGCGTCAGGCATCAGGGAGATGGACCATTTCTCTTTTCTTTCCCATCCTTCTGGCTTCTTTTCCCAGAGCAGAGTGTGGCCTTCTCATCCTAGGTGCATGGGAAAGGACCTGCCAGGCCAAGGCTTGACTTGAGGGGACATAGTGAAGGGCTTCTTAGTAGGGAAGTCAGGCCGTGAATCTCATTTTTCTGGTTCCCAAATCATCTCAGCCCTAAGGAATGGTGAGGTGCCTCTGATCCTTCTCAAGTGATGGGGTAGTGGGCATGGGGGGCGGAGTAGACCTTTCCATCCTCCCTCACCCGCCCAACTTCAAAAAGGCAGTTTCACTTGTATCGATGATATATACTGGGGTCATGGTCATTCACTCATTCAGTTAATAATTATTGAACACCAGGCATGTTGCAAAACATCCTGGTAGAATACAGAAGTGAAACTGACAATATCCCCACTATGGAATTCTCCAGGCAAGAATACTGGAGTGGGTTGCCATTCCCTTCTCCAGGGGATCTTCCTGACCAGGGGATCAAATCCAGGTCTCCTGCATTGCAGGCAGATTCTTTGCCATCTGAGCCCCCAGGGAAGACCCAAGTCTTAGCTGGGGAAATAGAAAAGAAACAAGTAAGTTAACAAACACATAGTTTTAGGTGGTGTCCCACAGGTCAGGCTCTATAGGAAGTCAACTCTGAGACAGAGGTTTGCAGGCGTTCTGGGGGGAGCAGGTATGACGCATGTGAGAGATGCGGGATGGGCAGGGGGAAGAGTTGATGCAATTGGAGAAGTCTCACCCCGTCCTGCAGGGCTATCTCCAGAGCATGAGACAGTCAGCGGAGTAGGCTCAGCTGAGACCAGAGGACTGGGCGTTTGTGCCCCCATAGGACCAGCCGCTGAATATAGGCTTCTCCAGGAAGTGGGCATAAAACGTGGGTGAAGCTGCTTCTTTGGGCAGAGGTCGGAGCCTGGAAAGTGCTCAGTGTGAGAGCTGTGGGCAGCTGACTAGGGACCGAATCAGCGAGTGCCTCCCAGTCCTGATTGGGGAGCTGGCGGCACACCCCAGCGTCCACTACAGGAGGTGCCCCAAAGTTCCAGAGAGCAGGAGCGAGGCCAGGGTGAGGGAAGCCTCCCTGAGGGGTCATTTGGGCAATGACTCAATTGCTGTGAGGAAGTGAGCCATCCCAGGTCAAGGGCATCCCTGGCTGTGACCGCGGGCCCACAGGGAATGCAAAGCAGAGAAAAAACTTGGCACGTTTGAGGAGTAACAATAAGCCCAGTGTGTCTGCAGCCAAGAGAGTGAGGCGGAGAAGGGCTCCGTGAGTGAGGTGCCAGGAAACCGGATGGTAGACCCCAGTAAGGGGTCTGGAGTTTACTCAAAATCCTGCAGGAAACACTAGGGCACTGTGAACAGGGGAAATCATGATCCAGCCACATTTTCACACGTGTTGCTTCACTGCAGAGAGAATGAACGTACAGACACTGGAGTGGGAGCAGGAAGACCATGACAAGGCAGTGACCCAGGTAAGAGAGGACGCCGGCGGTGAGCAAGCTTTCTGGGGCGGGGGCCCTGGCTTGGAAGTGATGGGTCTCTAGATGTATTTTGTTGGTGGAAGCAGGCGTTTGAGAAGAGAGGGCCTGAACAGGAGAGGAGAAGTGGGTGTGGACAAGGGTGGCTGTTGCTGCTAAGTCGCTTCAGTCGTGTCTGACTCTGTGCGACCCCATAGACAGCAGCCCACCAGGCTCCCCCGTCCCTGGGATTCTCCAGGCAAGAACACTGGAGTGGGTTGCCATTTCCTTCTCCAATGCATGAAAGTGAAAATTGAAAGTGAAGTCGCTCTGTCGTGTCCAACTCTTAGCGACCGCATGGACTGCAGCCCACCAGGCTCCTCTGTCCATGGGATTTTCCAGGCAAGAGTACTGGAGTGGGGCGCCATTGCCTTCTCCTTAGACAAAGGCAGGGCATTAAGAATTCCATTTGGACCTTTTATGTTTGAGGTGTTCATCTCATACCCACACAGAGAAGCTGGTATATGGATATGTTTACCTGGAGCTTGGAGAACTTTGTGAGATTTTATTTGAAAATAAACTTAGTATTACTAACATCACAGAGGATGAGACGGTTGGATGGCATCATTGACTCAATGGACATGAGTTTGCGTGAACTCTGGGCGATAGTGAAGGACAGAGAAGCCTGGCGTGCTGCAGTCCGTGGGGTTGCAAAGAGGTAGGAAGAACTGAGGGACTGAACAAAAATCACACACACACAGAAAATCACCACATCTTACTGACCAGTCTCCAGTTAAATTTTACATGCTGTAGAAATTCAACCGGAGATTCTATAGGAAAATAGGAACGGTTCACTGAATCTGTTGGAAAGAGGAGTTGGTGGATAAACAGCGAAGTCCTTCCATACAGCACAGTGGACTATACTAAGTAACTTGTGATAAACCAAAATGGAAAAGAATATGAAAAAGATTATGCATATGTATAACTAAATCACTTTTCTGTACAGCAGAAATTAACACAACATTGTAAATCAGCTATCCTTCAATAAACCTTTAGAAAAAAGAAAGAGGGGCTGGCCAGCTACTTCCAAGAAGTATTTCCATGAGGCAAGTGTGGGCTTTTTGTCGAAACTGAAGTATAGCTGATTTATAATATTATACTAACTTTAAGTGTACAACACAGTGATCCAATATTTTTATGGATTCTACGCCATTTAAAGTTATGAAATTTCAGCTATATTCCTCATGTTGTACAATACATCCTGGTAGCTTATTTTATACATAAAATCCTGTACCTCTTAGCTGTCTGACTTGTATTGCTCCTCTCTGCTTCTCTCTGCACACTGGTAAACACTAGTTTGTTCTCTACATCTATGAGTCTGTTTCTGTTACATTCATTCATTTTTTCATTTGTTAGATTTCACATGGAAGTAATAATGTACACTATTTGTCTTTCTCTGTCTGAGTTATTTCACTTTAGCATAATGCCCTGCAAGTCCATCTATTTCGCTGCAAATGGAAAAACTTCATTTTTTTGCAGCTGGATAATATTCCATTTTATATCTACACCACACCTTCTTTATCAGTTGATCAGTTGACAAACACTTAGGTTGCTGCCATATCTTGGCTATTGGACATAATACTGCTATGAACATTGGGATGCATGTATTCTTTTCAAATGAACACTTTGCTTCCTTTGGTCAAGAGGATCCCCTGGATATTCCACCCAGCAGTAGAATTGCTAGATGCTGCTGCTTGTTCTATTTTTGTTGCTTTTAAAACCTCCATACTGTTTCCACATTGGCTGTACCAATTTACATTCCCACCAACTGTGTCCTAGGGTTTTCGTTTTTCTACATCCTCAAACCAACATTTGTTATTTGTTTTCTTTTTGATGATAACCATTCTGACAGGTGTGAGGTGAAAGCTCATTGTGCTTTTGATTTGCATGTCCCTGATGATCAATGATATGCCTTTTCATATGCCTGTTGGCCACGCGCATGTTTTCTTTGGAATAATGTCTATTCAGGTCCTCTTCCCATTTTTAAATTGGGTTGTTTGTTTGTTTGTTTGTTTAATTGAGGCAGTTGACTTTGTCAGCAAGCCAAAAGTGGATTTCCCTGGTAGAGGTGAATTCACGTGGTCCGTTGGATCAGGCTCCCACGAGACCGACAGAACAGAAAGCCTGTGCTCACTTGGGCAGTGCATATACTAACGTTGGAACAATACGGAGAAGGTAGATCAATGTGTCCCTGTGCAAGGATGACACGCAAATTCATGAAGCGGTCCATATTTTTAGCCTACTAAACACAGTAAAGTAAGTCAGGAAAACAAATACTGTACACTAACATGTATATATGGAATCTAGAAAGATGCTACCAGTGGACCCATGGCAGAGCAGCAACGGAGATGCAGATGTGGGGAACAGACTTGTGGACGCAGGGGGGAGGCGAGGGCAGTACGCACTGAGAGAGTATCCTGGAAGCGTAAATATTACCATGTGTAAGGCAGATAATCAGTGGGAGCTTACTGTGTGACAGAGGACGCTCAAATCCAGGACTCCGTGACAACTAGGAGGGCGGGGTGGGGTGGGAGGTAGGACGGTGTTTTAAGAGGGAGGGGACACGTGCACCTCTGGCTGCTTCACGTTGGTGTATGGCAGAAACCAATACCATGTTGTAGAGCAATTATCTTCCACTTAAAAATAGATAACTTTAAAAAATCAGGAAACCTATTTGTTTACCTTGAAAAGTACATTCATCTTACAATCATGTCACCAGTCACATGCGTTCTTTCCCCTTAGGTAGGAGTACATGGGAAACCACCGTCAAAGCAAGGGATTGCTCGGTGAATCGGAAGCAGAGAAAAAGAGTGAGCTGAGTGATATGAACGTGAAAGTTATTAAACTAATTCTGAGCTGATCAGTAAATAGCTTTTGCCCTGAGCCTCTTGCAAGCTCATGCTCACAGCCCTTCCCTCACCAGGGACTCCACGGACATCCCGGGCACTAGAGGATGAGTGTTGGGCATGATGAGGACCCTAGGTCCCCGTTCCAGCTGTAGGTGAAGCCCTTTGTGGTTGGTTGGTGCCTGTACAATGTGGGCTTTAACAATATGAACTATCATCTCTGCCGATGGGTCTGGTCATGATGGCCTGAAGCCCCGCCCCATCACCTCCACAGAGCCTTCTAAAGTGTGGGTACCCAGCCCCTTACCCCAGCCTTGTCTTGGCCATATTGGAACTCGACCCTGATGCGCTCACGGTCTCAGCCTCCTTTTTCTGCACGTCCATGATGCTCTGTCTTGCCCCGACAGGCCATGCTCTCCCTGGGGATGCTCCTGCTGCCAGTCCAGACTGCTCTGATCTCAAATCCATCCTCTTCATTTAAGGAGACGTTGAACGTACCTCCTTTGATCTAGTGCCGGTTGGCTTTGTAATCCTTCTCTCAGAGGGAAATTACATTTCCTATTTCCAACTTCTTGGGGAATGCCTCATAGTCAAGCCCCACAGACTACCTACCCTGAGGAGTTTAATTTTCATAGAATCCAACAGAGCTGGAGCTGAAAGAAACCTATAACACTCACTGAGTTCAACTCTCCTATTTTGTAGACAAGGTAGCTGAGGACCAAAGAAAGCATGGTGGGTTGAATGATTGTTTATAATGAATATATTATTTACTAGCAGCCCAAATCACAAAGAAGACGTTAATAAATTGAGCCTTACCAGAGAGCTGTCACCGCTTTTTTATAGCCGTGTAAGTCTGATGACCTTCCTGAACACACGAGGCCGGCACCTCCACGGGGGGAGATGCCAGGGAGCTGTGCAAAGGCAGTGAGGCGTCACAGGCAATGAAGAGCCAGGAGTGGGAGTGCCAGCGCCTAACGACAAGGAAGGGGAAGAACCCAAGAACGCTGTGGCTGGGGGCCCCTTCAGTAAATGTTTAATGCAGACAGAGGCGCTTCTCCGGTGGCTCAGTGTGGAAAGAACCTGCCTGCCATGCAGGAGACACAGGAGACATGAGTTCGATTCCTGGGTCAGAAGGATCCCCTGGAGAAGGAAATGGTAATCCACTTCAGTATTCTTGCCTGAAAAATCCCATGGACAGAGGAGCCTGAGCTGGCCACAGTCCAAAGTGTTGCAAAGAGTTGGACACGACTGAGTGACATGTGACAGAGCATACGGATCATCTGATGTAACCCCTTTATTCAAGTGAGGAAATAAGTGATCTGATAGACGATTGTATTGTTTTACTCTCCCAGCATCCGTTCTCTCTTGACTGAGGCACTCTTGAAGACTCACTTCCTCCAGCCTGACCTGTGACCCCTGGTCCTTCATGCCCATCACTGAGACCAAAGCTCTAGATCCCTCCTCCTCCTGCCCCAGCCAGCGGTGAACCCAGCAGGGCAGCTGTCCTCCTCCTCTTCTGGGCCTCAGCCCAGAATACTCCAGGAGAATCCCATGGAAAGAGGAGCCTGGTGGGCTGCAGTCCATAGCGTCACGCAGAGTCAGACATGACTGAAGCGACTCAGCACGCATGTGAAAGCTGAGAATTATGTTTTATTTGGTGGACTTGATGGGCCTCAAACCCAGGAGCCAGCCTCAGGCAGCGCTGAGAGACTGCTCCAAAGGGGCAAGGGAGGAGCCAGGGCTTAGAGGAGTTTTTGCAACAAAAACCAGGTGGTCAGAACATCAAACAGATCACGGTTAAGTATAGAAAGCCAGAGTTCTCAAGGTAACGAACTCAGTGCGTTTCTACATACGGAAAAGGCAAGAGTCTGGTCTCACTGAAATCATCCTTTTGATATGCACCTTAACTATCTAGTTCAGTTCAGCCGCTCCGTTGTGTCCAAGTCTCTGTGACCCCGTGGACTGCAGCATGCCAGGCTTCCCTGTCCATCACCAGCTATCTAGGGCCAATATCTTGTTCGTTTTCATCCTGAACCTTCCCAGCGTGCATTGTTTGTTGGGGGCAGCGTGGGGCGGCTAGAGCAGCTGACGGCCTGAAGGCCACAGAGTGCTTTGTTTGCTCTCATGAACATTTTTCATCTACATCGCTGTTCTCTCCACAGCCTCTTGTTCAGTTCCCACATTGCTCAAGTGAGTCTGCGTGGCTTCTGCGGCTGACAACTGAAAATCCAATGGATACACTCCCCATGCCCTTACCCAGGGGCAGAGTCGAGCCCAAGTTTTCCCTGAATCTCAGACACGGCACTGTTACTGGCTAAACCAAGTCCTCCCAAGTCCATATATCGAAATCCTAATCCCCAGTATCTCAGAATGTGACTGTTTGGGGACAAGGTCTTTCAGAGGTAGTGAAGGTTAAATGAGGTCATATGGGTGGCCCCTGATCCAGTGTTCTGGTGTGTTTGTGAGATGGTGTGGATGAAGCCTGTCACTTGCCCTATTAATAGGCAAAGTATGGTGCTGCCATCAAGCCGTCAGCCACGGCAGCCACGGGCCAGTACAGTCAAGGGCGTACGGGACCCAGAAAAGTGAGACTGGACCGACAAGTTGACTATCAAAGAACGATTTCAATGAGCCCAGATTCCTGCATCTTCCCATACCTAGTGAAGTGAAGAATGGGTTAGCCACTCAGCTGTGTCTGACTCTTTGCCACTCAATGGACTGTAAGCTGTCAGGCTTCTCTGTCCATGGAATTCTCCAGGCAGGAATGCCAGAGTGGATAGCCATTCCCTTGTCCAGGGGATCTTCCTGTGCCAAGGATCAAGTTCTGGTTTCCTGCATTGAAGTCTGGTTCTTTACTGTCTGAGCCGCCAAGGAAGCCCTGTTGTACATAGACAATTGTTAAATTCATTAACTTAAGTTCTCCGTTTTTCTGTAATTAACGGTGATCTTTAGATGCTCTGACTACCTGATGTTTGTTGCCCCAACTCCTATGTATCTTGGCTCTTCCCTTACCTCTTCAGGGGGGTCCCTTAGAGCTATCTGAGAGGCTGGTTACCAGAGTTAGGTCCTCAGCTAGTCCACCAAATAGACCATTATTCTCAAGTTTTAGGTTGAGCTTTTTTTTTTCCAGTTGACAGAGATTAGGACATAGTCACAAACAAGAAGGCAGACCACGAGAGGGCATAATAAGAAGGCAGCCTCCCCTGAGCCAAGGAGAGCGGCCTCAGGAGAACCCAGCCCTGCCAACGCCTGGATGGTAAACCAAACCTCTGAGGTCAGACCCACCAGGTCTGTGGTGCTCTGACAGGGCAACTCCGGCAGACCGAGAAAAGACTTCCCGCCACGCTGGGGCCACTCTCCTTGGCCATCATGCCAGCTCCATCACAGCCGCTAGCCCTGAAGAAGCTCAGATTAGCAGGCTGTTCTTAGAACAAAATTTCCTGGACTGGCTTCAAAAAAACATTCTCCCTGGTGATACAGACACAAAACCACCCTGGCCTCCAAGTGGGTCTTTTCTGCCTTCAACTCGTTAGTGATGGACAGTACCTAAGCAAGCAGGAGAGATGGCTGCTTGGAGAAAACTATCATTTCCTAATAAATACATGAGAATTTAGAGCCCAAGCTGACAAGGAAATTTATCTTGTTCTCCCAATATCTGCATGGAGGAAGGGAAGCAAGCAGATTCTGATCTTGAATTAGAAGAGGGAGGGGAACAATCTCTAGGGAAGACCCCCTTTCTCCCTTCCACACTCCCTTCCTGTGCCCACTCTAAGCAGAGCATCACCAGTCCCCTACTGCGGGCAGATATGCTGAAGTCTCTGGGGGAGAAGAGGTCTGCAGTTCCCTCTGGAGGGTTAGAGAGGAGTGCAGAGGGCTGAGCTGATGGAGGCCGAAGGGCTGAATATTAATGCTGGCTATCATCTCCTGCCCTTCACATAATGGGAGAAACTTTGCAGGGGCAGGCTGGGGCTGCCTCCCACAGAATGCAATCTCCCGGAACACAGAGTAGGCAGTGACAAGCGGTTTATCTTCCATTACCCCAAGGCCTTAAATCATTATCCATCCATAGTCAGCAGAGGAACCAGACCACTGACTCCGATTAGGAGCTGCCTTCCTGGCAAATGCAAATGCACGTGGCTAGCAGGCCCTGTGCTATGAGCCAACTCGGGTCCCCCCTCCTTAAGACAGATATGTTGGAATCCTAACACTCCAGACATCAGAATGCACCTTATTTGGATATCAGGCCTTTACACAGGCAGTCAAGTTAAAATGAGGTCTTTAGCATAGACCCTAATCCAACATGACTTGTGTCTGCCTGAAAAGGGGACATTGGACATAGAGACACACACAGGGAGATGGGGATGAAGGCAGAGACAGGAGTGAGGCTTCCACAGATAAGGAACGCTAAGATTCCAGCAAATACCAGAAGCTAGGCTAGAAGATTCTCCATCACAGGACAGAGAAGGAACCAACTCTGCCAAGGTCTTGCTCTCAGACTTCCAGCCTCCACAACTGGGAGACAAGACATTTCTATTAAGCCACCCAGTTTGCAGTGCTTTCTGGGGCAGCCCTAGCAAACTGATACCCACAGGAAAACCCCAGCCCGCTGAGGGCAGAAAGAGCGGTCCCCTCTCATCATGGAAGAGGCAGCCACAAATGAATGGAGAGGAGGCCGAGTCCTTCCTTCCATTACAGGTTTGCTGCAACCCGTCAGGCTCCGCTGTCCAAGGGATTCTCCAGGCAAGAATACTGGAGTTTGCCATTCCCTTCTCCAGGGGATCTTCCTAACCCAGGGATCGAACCTAGGTCTCCTGCATTGCAGGCAGATTCTCTACTGTCTAAGCCACCAAGGAAGCCCTTGTTTGGTCATATGACCTCAACAGGGTGGGGTTAAGAATAACTTAACAAAGAAAGTTATTTTCCAAAAGGGGGTTTCCTCTTTTGA
This sequence comes from Odocoileus virginianus, assembly GCF_023699985.2. Classification (NCBI taxonomy): domain Eukaryota; kingdom Metazoa; phylum Chordata; class Mammalia; order Artiodactyla; family Cervidae; genus Odocoileus; species Odocoileus virginianus. The sequence continues at coordinate 5,357,834 of NC_069685.1, read as the reverse complement.
AGAAAGCCTTCCAGCCCCAGCTCACAGGAGCAGCCTCTCTGGCTACAGTGGGATTCTAGGTGGTGGCATAAAGTAAAGAGGCTCCTTCCTAAGGTGGCCACGGCCTTCCTGGAAGGGTTATCTGATTTAGAAAATAAATACAACAAGTGTGTGCACACTCTGTCACTCAGTCATGTCCGACACTTTGCAATCCCTTGCTCTGTAGCCCACCTGGCACCTCTGTCCATGGGATTCTCCAGGCAAGAATATTGGCGTGGGTTGCCATTTCCTTCTCCAGGGGTTTTTCCCCACCTAGGGATTGAACCCCCTTCTCTTGCATCTCCTGCATTGGCAGGCAGTTTCTTTACTGTGAGCCACCTGGAAGCCCAAACATACAAGATACTCAGTTAAACATGAATCTCAGACCGGTGAAGAATAATCTTTCTTTATTGTAAGTACATCTCAAATATTTGGGATAAAATATCTTTCCCGGAAGCCCTACCACAGTCCCCCTGGTTCAGTCTCTGTGTCTGTTCTCCCTGCCTCCCTAGTGGGGGAAGGTGGTCGGTCCTTCGGGACATCAGGGCATCAAGGTGAAGGAGGTGAGAAGAAGGGTCAGCAGGAAGCAAGTTGGTGTGTCTCCTGGGTGCTCCCCAACAGAGGGATGTTCTCTGCCTCCTTTTAGGAGAAGGAGGATGAGGTCAAGGCTACACCATGTGAGGATTCACCAGCAAGCTTAGTGAGGACAGCCTTCATGCTTTGATGAGATGGAGCTCCAGCCTGGGGCTGAGCAGAGGGTCAGGAGAGGAAAAAGAAAATAAGACCAGAAGGAAGGAGTTCTGGGCATTAAAAGACCCATCCACTGACGCTGTGGGGTCCCAAGCTCACCTGAGCCACAGACTCCAGGCTCACGAGTTTGCATGATTGCATGGTATTTTTAAGCGTGTGACCTCCCTGGGGAGCTCTGCATCTGTGCACTTGGGGTGCAAAGCATGGCTTTGTTTGCTCCTGAGCATGAATCTGGCAGCCCCCTGGTGGACTCTACCCTGGGCTCTGTCTGGCACACGTGGTGATGGCCAGTGAACACCTGTCAGGTCACAAAGGGATGATGATCACTGCAAGAGTGGACTCAGCCACTCTGCTCCTGGAAATAAAAAGCTAGGAGGTCAGCCTCATGGTCTCCCTTATTCTGGGGACGTTGGAATCAACAGCCTGCTGAGTGCCGAGAGCCTGGCTTGCAGAGGGTACAAACACCCTACAGGGATGCAAGCTGCAGGTGTGAGCAAGGCTTGGTGTGGGAAGTGGGCCTTTTTCATGCATAAACAAAGTTTTCATGCACATCAGTATCAGTGTAGCTGGAGGAGAGTCTTATTTGGAAGCCCAAATGTCCAAGACTTTTCTTATAGGCCAGAGAGAGCAAACTGGTGGGCCTCCAGCGGCCAGCCAAACCCAGAGAGATTTAAAATCTAAACACACTGCACCTAGGTGATCATTTCTCTTGTGATTTTTTTTAACAAGTCGAACTTGGAGCATTGATCTGGTGCCCACTGCCCATGACCGAGAATGTCATCCTGCTCCAGAAAAATGTACATGCTGAGGGCAAAAATTAGGAAGGAAGGAGGGAGGGGAAAGGGAGGAAAGAGGGAAGAAAAGAAGCAAGGAAAAGAGAATTGAATGGAAATTTAATCTGGTCAATAACCAAATCTGGTTTCTTCCATGAAGTGCCTTGATTGGACAAGGAGTTCAGTACAAGCCTTTTCAACTGGTTAGTCTCTTTTCAAAGGACAAGTGTGCCCTTGACGAGTTGCCCTTTAAAACATAAGGAAGAGGCTGGCTGAGGAATAGGACAGTTGAGCTGGTAAAATGCAATGACTTCCCTTCTGAGGCTCACAGACCTCCTTGAACCCATTATTGACCTGTTGACAAATCCCAGTGTCATGGAAACACCTTTAATTACTAAATCCACATTGGCTATGAGTGGATGGACTCCACAGATGTTTGTGGACCACATATTAGGTGTGTGCAGGCACCCTGCTAGGCCCCAGAAGCACAGAGGCAAGTGCTGTAGAGACCCTCCCTGCCCCTGGAGCAGGGTGCAACCCGAGATGTGCAGGTCTCATGAGACGGCCTGACAGCTCCACAGGCGTGTGAAAGGCACTGATGCAGCCTGATATTAAGAAGAGGTGGCAAGAATACACAGAACTGTATAAAAAAGATCTTCACGACCCAGATAATCACAATGGTGTGATCACTCACCTAGAGCCAGACATCCTGGAATGTGAAGTCAAGTGGGCCTTAGAAAGCATCACTACGAACAAAGCTAGTGGAGGTGATGGAATTCCAATTGAGCTATTTCAAATCCTGAAAGATGATGCTGTGAAAGTGCTGCACTCAATATGCCAGCAAATTTGGAAAACTCAGCAGTGGCCACAGGACTGGAAAAGGTAAGTTTTCATTCCGATCCCAAAGAAAGGCAATGCCAAAGAATGCTCAAACTACCACACAATTGCACTCATCTCACACACTAGTAAAGTAATGCTCAAAATTCTCCAAGCCAAGCTTCAGCAATATGTGAACCGAGAACTTCCAGATGTTCAAGCTGGTTTTAGAAAAGGCAGAGGAACTAGAGATCAAATTGCCAACATCTGCTGGATCATCAAAAAAGCAAGAGAGTTCCAGAAAAACATCTATTTCTGCTTTATTGATTATGCCAAAGCCTTTGACTGTGTGGATCACAATAAACTGTGGAAAATTCTGAAGGAGATAGGAATACCAGACGACCTGACCTGCCTCTTGAGAAACCTGTATGCAGGTCAGGAAGCAACAGTTAGAACTGGACATAGAACAACAGACTGATTCCAAATAGGAAAAAGATTACATCAAGGCTGTACATTGTCACCCTGCTTATTTAACTTATATGCAGAGTACATCATGAGAAATGCTGGGCTGGATGAAGCACAAGCTGGAATCAAAATTGCCAGGAGAAATATCAATAACCTCAGATATGCAGATGATACCACCCTTATGGCAGAAAGTGAAGAGGAACTAAAGAGCCTCTTGATGAAAGTGAAAGAAGAGAGTGAAAAAGTGGGCTTAAAGCTCAACATTCAGAAAACTAAGATCATGGCATCTGGTCCCATCACCTCATGGGAAATATATGGGGAGACAGTGGAAACAGTGTCAGACTTTATTTTTTTGGGCTCTAAAATCACTGTAGTTGGTGACTGCAGCCATGAAATTAAAAGATGCTTACTCCTTGGAAGGAAAGTTATGACCAACCTAGACAGCAAATTAAAAAGCAGAGACATTACTTTGCCAACAAAGGTCCGTCTGGTCAAGGCTATGGTTTTTCCAGTGGTCATGTATGGATGTGAGTGTTGGACTGTGAAGAAAGCTGAGCGCCGAAAAATTGATGCTTTTGAACTGTGGTGTTGGAGAAGGCTCTTGAGAGTCCCTTGGACTGCAAGGAGATCCAACCAGTCCATCCTAAAGGAGATCAGTCCTGGGTGTTCATTGAAAGGACTGATGCTGAAGCTGAAACTCCAATACTTTGGCCACCTCATGTGAAGAGTTGACTCGTTGGAAAAGACCCTGATGCTGGGAGGGATTGGGGGCAGGAGGAGAAGGGGATGACAGAGGATGAGATGGCTGGATGGCATCACCAACTGAACAGGCATAAGTCTGAGTAAACTCTGGCAGTTTGTGATGGACAGGGAGGTCTGGCGTGCTGCGATTCATGGAGCCACAAAGAGTCAGACACGACTGAGTGACTGAACTGAACTGAACTGAACTGACCTGAAGCAGCCTGGGGCCAGGGCAGGGAGGCTGTGACACAGCCCAGAGGATCCACATCTCTTCACCTCTTTGGCACTTATAGTAAAGATGTCAGCACTGCGGGGATCCTGATCTTTCCAGCTCAGACTGCTGTTCTGGTTATGCCAGTGGTAAGGGACCAACTGGGTTTCCCAGATGGCTCAGATTGTAAAGAATCTGCCTGCAGTGCAGGAGACCTGGGTTCAATCCCTGGGTCAGGAAGATCTGCTGGAAAAGGGAATGGCAACACACTCCAGTATTCTTGCCTGGAGAATTCTAGGACAGAGGAATCTGGCAGGCTACAGTCCATGGGTCACAAAGTCTGACACAACCGGGCGACTAACACTTTCACACTTCAAGGGCCCAGTGGTACTTAATGGGCATGAGGTTCCCCTTCACCCGTGCGTGTAATTTCACCACAACCCCTGTGCCCTGTATGTGCTTGACCCTGCTAACAATACGTAGTGTGTGAGGCTCCTGACTTCCCCCCACTTCCCATTCCCTTGACCACTGTCGTTGGTGAGTGAGGGGGGGCGGTTTTTGCTTTTTGTTTTCAGAAAATCCTATAACATGTCTCATGAAACTTCATTCATTCACTCATTCGGGTAACATCCACCGTGTTCCCGACACTGCGTCAGTCCAAGGGACATGATGACGGGAGAGGTGGGTGTGGGCCTGCTCCCAGCGTTGCCAGTAGTTCTCAAACTCTGCTGGGCACACAGTTCCCTAAGTAAGGAACTTATTTAAAAATGCACATATTCTTATTTAAAGTTGTCAAGACATGGAAGCTATCTATCGACAGATGAATGGATAAAGATGTGGTACATATGTACAAGGGGCTATCACTCAGTCATAAGTGAAGAACAAACTTTTGCCATTTGTGGCAACATGGATGGAATTGGAGGCCATTATGCTGAGTGAAATTAGTCAGACAGAGAAAGATAAATACTGTATAATATCACTTTGATGTGGAATCTAAAACATACAACAAACCAGTGAATGTTACAAAAAAGAAGGAGACTCACAGATAGAAAGAACTAACCAGTGGCTACTACAGTGGTGGGGAGGGGCAATATAGGGGTGCGGGAATGGAGGTACAAATGCTGGGTGTAAGACAAACTCAGTGATGTATTCTATAGTATGACATGGGAAATATAGCCAATATTTTGTAATAACTGTAAATGGGAAGTGACCTTTAAAGTTGTAGGAAAATAAAAGCTTAAAATAGATAAAAAATGCACATGCTCAGCCTAATCTTAAGGGAAATTTGAAAAAATACACTAAATCAGGAGACACACCATTGCACAGTGTAGGGTGATGAGTCCCTGATGTCTGGCAAGGGTTGTGTGAAGATCCAGCAGTTGATTCCCAAGAGCCTGGATCTGCAGGAATGTGGGGATGGGTAAGGGGCTTCCAACGACAAACACACTGTCCCAGCAGGAATGCCCAAAAAGGGAAAGGAGCGTGAGAAAAACGGCCACTCACGTGAAAACTCCTCAGTACTTTTGCTTGATTATTATTCCATTTCATCTAATTGCATTTTAAAATGCTCAGTGGGGAAAAAAAATGCCAAGTCTTTTAATAAATTAAAAGCAAGTCTGCTTTTTAACCTGCGGCAGGTTTTTAAAAAGTCCTGCTGAGGGCACCCTGCTCAGAGAGACGTGGTTTTTGCAGATGAAGGTAATTAGTGCATACCTTCACCTCTGGAGCTGGGAGGGAGGATGCAGGCCCTTGGTTGCTGGAGTAACCTCTTCCTGATCTAGAGGCCACTGTACCTTGCAAAGGATGCCGAAAAATTCAGACACTATTTCCTCTGGCAGCCAACCAGGAGGCAGAGTGTTTTCAGGCACCAAAAGCTCGTGGGACTGCAGGATGCAGCTCTTCTAGGCTCTGAGCCGGAAAGACTATGTCTGATGTTTCTTCCAATGAGCATAAGCAGAGACACTTGGATGCCCAGCGAAGCAGGATTTGGGACAGAAGAGCTGGGCAGTTGTTCCAGTTACCAATCCACAAAAGGCATTAAAAGATCACGGGAATCAATCAGAAACACTGAGCCAGTTAGCTTCGGCTTCCACGCATGACTTGATATAATTGTCAAAGTGCAAACTTCAGTCAAAGTACACCTCATCCTGAGGGAGATGGAAAATACATTCCTATGTATATATTGTGTGTGTGTGTGTGTACTAGTTCCCTTCAGTCCTGTCCTAGTCTTTGTGACCCTAGGGACTGTAGCCCATCAGGCTCCTCTGTCCATGGGATTCTCCAGGCCAAAACACTGAAATGGGCTGCCATGCCCTCCTCCAGGGGAGGTTCTTACCTTTCCTGCATTGGCAAGTAGGTTCTTTACCACTAACACCACCTAGGAAGTCCTATAAATATGTGTATGTATGTGTAAATGTATATATATATATGTATATATAACTGAATCACTTCACTGTACATCTGAAACTAACACAACATTAAAAATCAACTATATTTCAACAAAAATTGTAAAAATACATTCCTGAAGGGCACAGAGAGGTTTGATAGCTTTAGAACCTAAAATCTGGAGCCAACCTGTCTGAGTTCGAATCCAGATTCTACTGCTACATGTGCAAGACCCCAGGCAGTTTGTCTGTGTTCCTGATTGCAAGGGTGTCGGTTTTGAGGACACACGTGAATCATTTAGAATCCAGCCTGGCATGTAGCAGTCACTATATAAGGGTTGTGAGTCGCTCATCAGTGGCCGACTCTTTGCGACCCCATGGACTGTAGCCCGCCAGCCTCCTCTATCCATGGAATTTTCTAGGCAAGAATACTGGAGTGGGTTGCCATTGCTTTCTCCAGGGGATCTTTCTGACCCAGGGATTGAACCCAGGTCTCCTGAATTGCAGACAGGTTCTTTACTGTCTGAATCACCAGGGTTGACTATTTCTTATTTTTGTAACTAGCTCAAGCAAGATGCCTGGTGCTATTTGAGTCTGCACCTCTTAATCTGAGGCCAGTCAGCTGAATGCTTCCTCAAGGCCAAGGCTCCACGAGCTGAAACTCTAAAAGTAAGTCCTGCAAGGGGGAGCTTTACTATGTACAAGCAATTAATTTTACTTCCTTTAAAATGTAACCCCCATAGCATGTTTCTAAAGAAACCATCTGATTTAGAAACTAGGAAAGAAATCTGAAAAAAATCAAGCTTTACTAAAAAGTTTTGCCCATATGAAATTCCCATTCTACCACCACCCTTTACAAAAAAAACAAACAAAAAAAAATCTACTTTTAAAAATGTTGAATGAGTTATTGTAACCATATCTCTGTATGTGTTACTTCTCTCCTAAGTGGATAAGTTACTGTTGCTTAGTTGCTCAGTCAAGTCCAACTCTTTTGTGACCCCCTGGACTGTAGCCCACCAGGCTCCTTGTCCCTGTGATTTCCAGGCAAGAATACTAGAGTGGGTTACCACTTGCAGGGATAAACCCACATCTCCTGCATTGCCAGGCAGATGCTTTACCACTGGGCCACCCAAGTGGACAAACAGCTAAACTCTTTTTAGTTAGGAGTGCTGGAGAAACTGGGAAAGGAAGACCAGTGCAAATAAGCCAAAAGGTAATGCTGTGTCTGGTGTTAAATAAATCCCTTCCTTAGGACGTGGAGGCATATAAGCTTTGCTAATAGAAAATCGGAATTCCTCCCTTCTAAATGAATGTGGAATAATACTTAAGGAAACATTTTGGGATGTGCCAAAGTATTAAGTTGTTGTGATCTCATTTTCAGCTTGATCCTTGGGGCCTCCCCCAGACCCCCGGCAGCACCCCAGGAGGCAAGGCCGAGGGCAGAGCCAGAACAGGGTGTATGGGAGAGCCCAACCCCAGCAAGGAGCTATGTTAACCAGGACCACAGCTCAGCATCAGACAAGAATCTCAGCTTCAGACCGGGTGGGATGGAAACAGTCAAGGCCTAGTTTCAATTCACCCTGAGATGTTTACTTTTCTTTTAAATCACATTATCATACATTTAGTTAAAATCTATTGTCTTCTGTATACTGGTAGGTAACTGACCAGCAACTAGTTAATTCTTCTACTTTATTTCAATTTTGTTTTATTTTTATATTTTAAAATCTCAGTCTTTTCAAAAATATATATATTTTTAAAATTTCTTTGGTTGTACTGGGTCTTAGTTGGAGTGTGCAGAATCTTAAACCTTGTGGGATCTACTTCCCTGACCAGGGATTGAACCTCTCAGCCTTCTGTACTGGGAGCACAGAGTCTTAGACACTGAACCATCAGGGAAATCTCAGTTTTGTTTTTAAATGTAGGTTAACTCAACATTTTCCCCACTTTAATGGTGATACATGACTATTTTCAAGAAGGTACAAAATACAGAAATGTATATGTAAGACCAGAAAAATCACCTACAATCACACCACCAGAGGTGAAGACGGTTAATCATTGATATATTTCCTTCCAGTCCTTTATTCCCTGCTAAGTGCAGATACGGTTTCCTTTTCTGAACATACTTATTTTGTGCACAAAGTTGGGATCGTGCTGCTTTCGGGCCTGACCCAGCTCCTTAACCTCCTGTTGTCAGCATCTCCTTTTCTGCACTGTCCAGTGCGGGTCCTCCGAAACAGGTTTCGCTCTGACCTCCCAAAGACTGGTGAAGGAACTCGGAGGCATGCTGACCTGGACAGAGCACCAAGAAGAGGCCCTCCGAGTAAGCCTGCAGGAGGGGCGGTCAGGGGCCTGGAGCAGAGGGGGCAGGAGGGGTGGGAGGAGCCGCCCGGCCCAGTGGAAGCAGCCCAGGAGTCAGAGCCCTGCCTTCACTTTCCTGCTGTGTCCACACAGCACAAACCCAGAGGGAGGTCAAGGGCAGGCCGCCTGGTGATGATCCAGAGGGCAAAAGGAGAGAATCAGGAAAAAAAAGGAGAGAAGCCACAATCCGTATCATCATATATGCTTTAAGTACACTTTCAAAATCAGAATGCCTAGTATTCCTCTGTAGAAAAGTATCATAAATTATTTATCACAGTCCCTGTGGATTCTTTCTGATTTTTTTTTTTTTTACTATTATAACTAGCACTACAGTAAACATTCTTATACATACATTTTTGGCTGCATCTCTGAGTATTTTCTCAGGATAAACTCCCAGGGGTGGAATTACTGAGTCAGAGGAATCTATATGTTTAAGGCTTTTTATATATATTGCCAAATAGCCCTCCCAAAGGCTATTACACCAATTTAAATGCCCACATGCAATGCATACAGAGTCCTCATCAGGGGAGAACCTGCCGGTTAATCTAGGATGTGATATCTAAATGCACCACTTCTGCCTGGAGACCTGGCTCTAGCTCTTGGGTTGAAGGGGACACTAGGAGGAAGGTGCTCCCCTGAGCCTGCCCCGGGGATCATGTTTGTGAAAGGTCACACCTCCTGGGCCGGGAAAGCCGACTGGTTGTCAAGACAGGAGAAGGCTGCAGAGTCAGTTCACTCGAGGGTCAGCGGGGTGTCTGACAGAGGGAAAGGAGGTGCTGGACATTGACCGGGAGTTCCGTTTCATTTGACCTCATTTCCCGCTGGCTGAAAGAATGTGCGGTAAACAAGGTGGACTATCATACAAGGTGCCGGGTGGACTTTTCTCCTTGGGGAGTAGTGCCACAGGCCGAGAGAAGGTCAGGGCAGGGGCCGGGTGCAAATGAGAAGCCAAGACAGTTAGGGCAAGGGGGAGAGAGGAGGAGGGGCAGGGGGACCCCAGAGCTGGAGCCATGAGCCCACAAGGCTCCATGCCTGTGATCATTGCCCCCATCTGATCCCTAACTTTAACGGGTTGGGGCATGGAGATGGGACAGGTCCCTCACTGAGGAAGCTCCATGGTGGATTCTATTTCCCTTCCCCCAAAGGAATCAACAAGTGCCTGGGGGGCCAGAGACCACCCCCTTAATCATGCATCAAGGAAAAGGGAATCGAGAGAAGGCTCCCGCCAGATAAACAACAGGGTAACGGTATTGTAGGCTTCCCTGGAGGCTCAGTGGTAGAGAATCTGCCGGCCAATGCAGGAGATGCAGGATACACAGGTTTGATCCCTGAATTAGGAAGATCCCCTGGAGGAGGAAGTGGCTACCCACTCCAGCCCACTCCAGTACCCTTACCTGGGAAATCTCACAGAGGAGCCTGGCAGGCTACAGCCCACGGGGTCGCTAAAGAGTCAGACACGGCTTAGTGGCTAAACAATAACAATAGTATCGTAAATGAGGCTGCCTGTAACTGCTCCTTGGCAGATAAACAACATGAATATTTGATGAGCAATTTATAAATTCAATACGAAGAAACAATAGACCGAGTCCAAGAGGGCATAGACACATAGGTTTTTGGTTTATTACTGATTGGGAAGAGGAGTAGTATTAACAATAGCCAACTTTTAGAGCACACTCTGCGCGCGGTGCTAAGAAATTTACAGACAGTAAGTAATTTCATCCTCCTGACATCCGGAGATGACTAAGGTAACCCATCCTGTCCCCGCCAGGTTGCCCTTGTCCTAGAGCTGCCCCCAACTGTCTTTTCCGCTCTGCCCCTCCGTGGGAGGCTCACCGGAAGGGCTGTGGTGACTAGCCAGACCCTGACTCGCTGCCAGCCGGATGCTCGCTCGTTCTCCGTTCAACTAGCAAATACTCATGAGCCCAAACGTGTTCTGGAAACAGTGGGTACAGCAATGAACAAACAGACTGAATCCCTGCTCTCGGGAAGCTCTGCAGGGGGAGGGAGAGAGAGATGACACTTTTTCTTTTGGCCTTGGGCCCTTTGTACTTGGGGTTCCCTTGACTGTAAGGCTTTTCCCCCCGGTATCTGCCTCAGCAGCGCGCTTGCACTCAGGTCTCCGGTCAGCCCTGCCTCCTCCAACCAGGCTTCCTTCTCCTCCCTGTCTGAAACAGAGCCCTTTCAACTTTCTCTCTTTTGCAGTACTTTATTTTTCTCCTCTCACCATCTGATGTATATACACATGTGTGTTTATGTGTAAACATTTGTTTCTTCACTGTCTCGCCCACTAAAAGGTTGACATTCTGAGATCCTGGCAGGAGAGAGACTTTTACTCAGTGCTGGCCTCTTGGGTCCAGTGGAGCTCATTTCCTGGGTCCCGATTATCTCTTAACTGTACCTCACTGGGTCAGGGTTCTGGGTTGCAAGCCACAGAAACTTTGTTTGTTGGGTCAAAGACTGGGAACACATCACTGGGAGATAGAAAGGCCTGGGAAATACACGGAAAGCAAAGAACCAGAACCGGAGCTGGGGTCACTAGGGGAAGAAGTGGTTAGGACACTGCAGTGATGTATCCCTGCTCTGGATATTTGATGCTGTCACCTCTAGACTTTCAGGAAGTGCCAATAAATGATAAACTGCACTTGTTTCTTTCTGCCTCTCCTTGCCAGATTCAGGATCCCCGGTGCTGGACCGAGCCGGAGTCAAAGTCCTACCGTTGCTTGCCCTCCCCTGCCAGCTGTGTCTTTCGTGGTGGGCGGCAATGCCTTGAGACCCTCTAAGATAACACACGTGGAGAATTCCTGCAGACTGAAAGAGATACTGGCTGCAGGACTCTATAAATAGCTACAACATGTAACAGTGAAAGAGACCTCCTTCCTAAAATGGTGACGGAGATGCGCTAACCTCCCTTGGTAACAAGTGACTTATCCACAGGCCCCAAATCCAGACTCTGGATGTTTCTCCTGCCAGGAGCTAGTCAAAGTCAGGGTATATGATTTTAAACCTCACACAAGCCGATCTGGCAGTGTCCTGGAGGCTCAGCTGTCATGGGGGGTCAGGGAGAGCATTCTGGGGCTGGGAATGGCTGGGCCGGTCCAGGAAGACATTCCCATGGCTGGCAGTGATGTTCCTGCTCTCCCCAAACCAGGATAATCAGGCATCCTCGGGCAAGGTCCCACGCTTGGGCTTTTTCTGACAGCTTCTCCTAAGTAAAGATCAATGAACCTCATCTATCTTCAAAAGGACAGATTTTTTCCTCCTGGGGAATATAAAAGGGCTGGTGGAAGCTGGCACATCCCTTTGTTTATTTTCCATGCACCTCTATCAGAGTCTCTGAAGAACAGAGCTTCCTGGTCACCCCAGGTTGGTCCCTAAAACCAGGCTCGGGAACAGTCTAGCAGCCACCAAGCCAGTGCTTTATCCCTTTGGGGTACCACACACTGGGTCAGTTGAAGGAGTGCCTCCTGACGTCAAACACCAGCTGCTCCCTGCCTCCAGCGATCGAACGCGCCACATCTTCTGGCTTTGGAGGAAAACCATATCACAAACATCCACAAGAGATCTCAGCTTGGGGTTCCTCTTGGCCTCTGGCATCCATCTCCTGGGTCCCAGACAGGAGGCCTTCTCCAGCACCAAACAAGGGGCCCCTGTCCTATTTTTAAAAGCTCTCCAGGAAATACCCTCATGCCTACACTTCCTCACCACCCACTCACCTTCACCAGCTTCTGATCTGCCTTCCACCCCTCCTCTCTCTCCACCCACCGGAGCCTCAGGATGGACCCGGGGACCACCTCCTCAGCAGCCCAGGCCCAGTCCTCATCCTTGACCAGTTCAGCATTTGTCAGGAAATCTCTTGGCTTCTGGGACAGGAAACCCTCAGGATTTCCTATCCTTTTTTGTTTTGTGTTTTTTTTTTTTAAATTTGGCCACACGGGGTGTTGGTTGCCGCGTGAGAGACCATTTTCAGTTGTGGCATGTGAGGTCTATTCACTGACCAGGGATGGAGCCCAGGCTCCTGCATTGGAAGCGCAGTCTTAGCCACTGGATCACCAGGAGGTCCCTTCCTTACCTTCTTCACATGGCCATTTCCCCAGAGCCCCGAGCTTCTGAGCTCGGCTGCCCACACCCTGCCGTCCCTCACTACACCCCTCGCGGAGCCTCATCTGGCACCTCCCTGCTGATGGTCCTCACATCACAGCTCTCGCGTCAACGCCGGCCCCGATGCCATGCTCTGAGGACGTCTCGTCGCAGGCGCCTTTCCTGGGTGTCTGAATATCCCAGGCTGGACCGGTCATCCGCTGCTCTGGAGCTGATCCTTCCTTTTTACGCCCCTCTCTGCATGGCATCGCCAGCCCTCCAGTAACCACTCTCCGATCTCAGCATCATCTCTAGTTCACCCACTGGCCTCACCTCCTAAATCCAACCAGTCGCCTCTTTGCAATGTCTCTTTCCAGTCCCATCAAGTGCTTATTTTCCACTCTTTTCCAAACCTCCTCACTGAGCCATCTCTATCCTCTCCTCCGCCACCCCATCTCACAATCTCCATAGTACGCTTCTACAAGGGTACTATTTAAAAAGTCCAATCAAGAAGACACAAGCCTGTCACTCCTCTGTTCTAAGACCTTCAATCGCTCCCATTGCTATTGGCAGAAACTCCCAACTCCCGACAAGAAACAAGAAACTCCCAGCTCCTCCCAACTCCTAAGCCTGACACTATCATGCTTCAAAATTCAGTCTTTCCAGACCCACTTCTCACCTACCACTTCTCCTCTATGACAGACTCTTGCGATTTAACTCAAATTCTCGCTCATCTCTGAATACCCTGTGTCATCTTATCTCTGGGCTTCTGCTTAAGCTGAACACTTCTCATATAAAGCCTTTCCTGTTCTCTCTGTTCATCAAAAATCCTACCTTCCTTCAAGGCTCAGCTCAAATGCCACTTCTTCCCGGAAGCCTTTCTGGGTTTCCCCAGCCAGGAGTGCTTCCCTTCCCTATGCTCCCTGCATTTCCTGTGTTTCTCTCAGCACACTCAGCATACACACCCTCACGTCACATCAGTTTGAGTATGTGCCTCACTGCTCACACTAGTGCCCTTTGGGCAAAGATTTTATCCTTCCAGAAGAGTAATTTGCTCATGGTTGATATTTGCTGAATTAAGTCATTGGGCTAGATAACCGTGTACTTATTTACTTTTCACTGTGAAAATGTCCTAAGTAGATGAGCCCAGAGTTGACATCAAAGGCAGGAATATAGAAGTATGTTCTGCTCACATCCATCTCCTTGTCTGCAAATCAAAAAAGTAGATCAAAACCCAGTTCTGAAGTGACTGGGACCATTGCTGGCTAGACCTTAATTAATCTCATGGAAAATATTCAAGGGATTTAACAAGCCTGGGAAGGAGGAGGGGGCAGGTGAGAGGGAGCCAGGGCCGCTGCTGTCAAGAAATGCTTTCTTCCTGTAACCATATCCCCCGGGGCCAGGCCAGGAGCTCTGCTTAATCTCCCTCTCTGCGGTCACTCAGGATGATTACTGGCATCAGATGCAAGCACATGTTTCTGTCCCATTAATCTGAGAGAGGCTGGAGAGGGAGCCACAAGGGCATAGCTGTGTTGGTTAGTTACCACCTCAAAGAGGAGCGTGAGAGAGGGGGCGGAAGGCTCTGGCAGATGGGCCGGCAGGGAGGCCTGGCGGAAGCAGAGGGAGACGAGAAAACCATGCAGAGAGCAAGTTCCTGTAGCCGGGAGCCCGATCCCTCTCAGCTGTTACACCCTGGGGCCTGGAAGAGGGATGCGCATGCCTACACACACATGCACCCCCAAAGGAACTGACAGGAGCAGAGTTTCTACACCTTCGGGGTCTTGCAGTTGGCCTGACACCCCTTGGTGAGCATCATTGCTTGGGGTGTGCAGTAACCCACGGGACCCAAATCTGTCTCACACACAGTAACCGCCTCAGTGGGTCCCGCAGGTCAGTAATAAAGATGTGAACAGCTGACATGCAGTGTCACATGGCATTGGTGACTTCTGAAAGCCACACTTTGCAGCTCAGCATATTTTGTTCCAGGTACCAGAGATGCACAAACGCTCACCGCCTCGTCTCTGCCATGCAGCATCTCCGCTCAGCTTGGCGGGCGGCCAGGTGATCTCTGTCTTGCCAATGGGTTTCTGCTGTAGAAAACTCAGAAAAACTTTCCTCTGCCATCTGATGGGGAAAGTGGAGGACCAGAGGAGCTTGAAAACACACACCTTATTCCTGCAGGGTCTTCTCTTAAAGGATCCCTTCCCCTTCTGTCTTATCAAGATGTTGTGGCACCTTTTGCAGGGTGGCAGGGAAGGGCCACACTGCTTTAGCCAAGTCAGGACTTAAAGGCAGTTGGAAAGATTAGCCATTACGGCGACAGAAGCCCTGGTTCTGTCTGCTCCACCATCTTCTCTCTCCTACGCCCCCATTACTACCTTCCTAGAACCTCAGCAGGGCAAACGCACAATTTCTCAAAGTACAGGCCTTCAGATTGCAGATCACGCTTTCAGTTCTAGCTGGTTACATAGTGATCAAATGGAATCGGAGCGTGAGGAGAGGTTGATAAAGGCCAAGGCAGAGGGGCTTCACAGAGCAAGCAAGGTTACGCTTGACCCCAAGAAAACAGGGCCCTTCAGCACTGAGGGCAGACTGGCCTTCACACTGCCTCTTCCCATCTGCTGGGCCTCCGCCCAGCCGCCCATGTGCATCTGTTGCCCGCTGCTCCTCTGCCTTCCTGCCAAGCTCTGCAGAGTAGGCGGGGAGGATAAAGTGACTGTTAACAACAGGGTCTTAACTCCTGGCCTGGTCCCTGAAAGTACAGGCTGCAAAACAGTTTACACTGATCGAAACACCCCACTGGGGTCTTTGGGACCCTTTCACTTGCCCGGAGGGTTTGCCTCCAGGAGCTACGAGGAGCTAGCTTGAACTTCACTTCGGTTTGGAGACTGGTGGGGTGTGGCGCCCACACTGGCAGGCTGGAGGTCACGAGCACATCAGGAGGCAGCTGCGAATTCCCTAGATCTGGGGACCCCAGAAGCTGGTGTGGGGGAAACTAACCTCTCCCTGGACGCTGGTGGGTGAGAGGAGCAGGGCTGGGCCCGGAGCCTGCCCGCGCATCCCAGACAAGCCTGTCCAGTTCAGGCGGAGAGGTTCTCTGACCCTGGGCCCTGTGGGTCCCAAACATTTTCCGGCAGAAAGCAGCACACAGCCTTCATCAGCAGTAGATGCCAGATCACTTGGGGAACAAGTGTGGTTAACGTTTAGATTTCTTTCAGATCTACATTTACTATCACCACAATCAAGATATAAAACTTTTCCATCACCCCAAAAGTTCCCTCAGGCTCCTTTGTAATCCACGCTGATGGCTCTGCCCCAGGCCCTGACAACCACCAGCGTGGTGGGTCTCCACAGTTTTGCCTTTTCCAGGACGTCATAGAGTTGGGATCATACAGTTTGTAGCCTTTGGAGTCTGACTTCTCTCACTTGGCATGACTCACTTCAGATATACACGACCTGCACACATCTGTAGCTTATTTCTTTGTCTTGCTGAGAAATATTCCAATGCGTGGATGTGCCACAGTTTACTTATCCATGAAATGAATGTTGACAGACATTTGGGTTAATTCCAGTTTTTTGGTGATTATGAATAAAGTTGCTGTAAACACGCAAATGCTGGTTTTTCTGTGACCATGAATTTTCATTCTTCTCTGATTAATACCCAAGAGTGAGATTCCTGAACCCTTTAGTAAATGCATGTTTACCTTTATAAGAAACCACCAAGCTGTTTTCCGAAATGATTCAACCATTTCATTCCTACCACCCCACAGAGTTCTAGGCTTACACACACACACACACACACACACACACACACACACACACACCAGTATTTATTATCACTGGGTTTTCTCTTCTTTCAGCCATTCTGATAAATATGTAGTAGTAGCTCATTGTGGTTTTAATTTGCACCTTTATAATGACCAATGATTCCGTATATTTTTCATGTGTTTATTTGCCATCCATATAGCTTCTTTGGTGAAACATCTATTAAAATTTTTCCCATGTTTTATAAAGTTATTTGTGCTCTTGTAATTGAGTCATGAGAATTCTATGTACTGCTTTTTTGATTGAAATACAACTGACATATTAGTTTCAGGGGCATGGCATAATGATTGAAAATATGTATGTATTGCAAAATGATCACCACAATAAGTCTATTGATATCCACATTGTTACATTTATATGTTCTACATATAATTTATCAGATGGGTGCTTTGCAAATACTTTCTACCCTGTCTGTATTTTTTTTAATTTTCATAACACTTTCTTCCAAAGAGCAAAGTTTTCAGTTTTGATAAAGTTCAGTTAATTAATTGGATTGTTTTTGGTTTTTATACCTTAGAATTCAGTGTTTAACTCAAGGTTACAAAGATTTTTCTCCTGTGCTTTTTTCTTGAAGTTTTATAGAAGTATGGATTAATGTTATTATTAATATTATGGTAAATATTGCTGTTGTTGTTATAGAGTGTCTAATTCTTCCAGAACTATTTATTGAAAGTCATCCTTTCTCCACTGGATTGCCTTTCTAATTTTGTTGAAAATCAGCCTAATGTATATGTGTGGTTCTATTTTTAGACCCTCTTCTGTTTAGTTGATCTACGTGTTTATCCTTTCACAGTACAAGAATATCTTGATTATTGCAGCTTTATAATAAGACTTGAAATAGATAATATAGCTTTTCAAGACTTTTTTTAAATTGACTTGACTATTCTAAATTTTCATAAACATTTTAGAAGCAACTTGTTGATTTCTGCTAAAAAATCTTACTGAGATTTACTTGAGACTGCATTCAATCTACGGATAAATTTGAGGAGAATCACTGTCTTCGGTTCAGTTCAGTTCAGTCGCTCAGTCGTGTCCAACTCTTTGCAACCACATGGACTGCAGCACACCAGGCTTCCTTATCTATCATCAACTCCCGGAGTTTACTCAAACTCATGTCTATCAAGTCAGTGATGCCATCCAGCCATCTCATCCTTTGTCGTTCCCTTCTCCTCCTGCCCCCAATCCCTCCCAGCATCAGAGTCTTTTCAAATGAGTCAGCTCTTCACATCAGGTGGCCAAAGTATTGGAGTTTCAGCTTCAACATCAGTACTTCCAATGAACACCCAGGACTGATCTCCTTTAGGATGGACTGGTTGGATCTCCTTGCAGTCCAAGGGACTCTC
Organism: Odocoileus virginianus; assembly: GCF_023699985.2. Lineage (NCBI taxonomy): Eukaryota > Metazoa > Chordata > Mammalia > Artiodactyla > Cervidae > Odocoileus > Odocoileus virginianus. The sequence continues at coordinate 5,340,073 of NC_069685.1, read as the reverse complement.
AAGGAGTCTTCTCCAATACCCCAGCTCAAAAGCATCAATTCTTTGGTGCTCAGCTTTCTTTATAGTCTAACTCTCACAACCATACATGACCACTGGAAAAACCATAGCCTTGACTAGATGGACCTTTGTTGGTAATGTCTCTGTTTTATAATATGCTGTCAAGGTTAGTCATAACTTTTCTTCCAAAGAGTGTCTTTTAATTTCATGGCTGCAGTCACCATTTTCAGTGATTTTGGAGCCCCCCAAAATAAAGACTGCCACTGTTTCCACTGTTTCCCATCTATATGCCATGAAGTGATGGGACCAGATGCCATGATCTTAATTTTCTCAATGTTGAGTTTTAAGCCAACTATTTCACTCTCCTCTTTCACTTTCATGGAAGAGGCTCTTTAGTTCTTTGCTTTCTGCCATAAGGGCAGTGTCATCTGCATATCTGAGGTTATTGATATTTCTCCCATCCATCTTGATTCCAGCTTGTGCTTCCTCCAGTCCAGCGTTTCTCATGATGTACTCTGCATATAAGTTAAATAAGCAGGGTGACAAGATACAGCCTTAACGTACTCTTAACAATCTTAACACTCACTCTTAACCATCACTGTCTTAACAATATTGAGACTTCCAACCCATAGGATAGTTTATCTTTCCATTTATTGAGGTCTTATTTGATTTCTTTCCTCAGTTTAATAGTGTTCAGAATACAGATCTTGCACATACTTTGTTAGACGTTAACCTGTGTAACGTTCTTAGGTGCCGTTGTAAACAGCACCGTATTTATTTAACTTTTATCGGAGCATAGTTGATGCATGATGTTGTATTGGTTCCGCTGCACAGCAGAGTGAAGCGGTTACGCATCCACACGTATCCCCTCTTTTTTATATTCTTTCCCTTTTATATTCTTTCCCATGTCGACCCTTGCAGAGAGCTGAGCAGGGCTCCCTGTGCTCTCAGCGGCTTCTTCTCACTTATGTCCGTTTTATATACGTGCTCCGTCACTAGGTCAAACAGCTCAGTCCCAAGGACGGAGCCCGCCAGGATCCTCTCTACATGGCAATTCCCAGGTAAGAATGCTAGAGTGGGTTGCCATTCCCTTCTCCAGGGGACTCTTCCTAACCCAGGGATTCAACCTGCATCTCCTGCACTAGCCGGCAGGTTCTTTACCACTGAGCCATCGGGGGAGCCCCATTTTGTGTACAATAATGTGTATAGGTCTATCCCAATCTCCCAATTTATCCCTCCTTCCCTTTCCCCCATGGTAACTATAAGTTTATTTTTCACATCTGTGACTCTATTTCTGTTTGCAAATATTAATAAGTTCATTTGTACCATTTTTCCCAATATAAGCGATATCATGGGATATTTGTCTTTGTCTGACTTACTTCACTTAGTATGATAATCTCCAGGTCCACCCACGTTGCAGCAAATGGCATTATCGTTCTTTGTTATGAGTGCGTAACATCCCATTGTATATATGTGTCACATTTTCTTTATCCATTTATTTGTCAATGGACCTTTAGACTGCTTCTGTGTTGTGCTTTATTTTAAATGGTATATACTTAATTTTTTTGCCAATGATGTTTAGATGCCTTTTAAAGCTTTTTGTTTTGTATTGGGGTATAACTGATTAACAAACAATGTTGTGGCAGTTTCAGGTAAACAGTGAAGTGACTCAGCCATTCATACATGTGTATAATGGTGTATATTTAATTTCAGTTACTAACATTCATTGCTACTGTATAGAAATATAATCACTTTTGGCATGTTGGTGTTGTAGCCTTAATCCTAGCTGACCTCATTTACTAATTCTAGTAGCTGTTTTGTAGATTTTTAAGGATTTTCTGTATCGACTATGATAATATTTACAAGTGGAAGCAATTTTATTTCTTCCTTTCTAACATGTATGCCCTTTTATTTTTTTCCTTGCCTCACTGTACTATCTAGGACTTTCAGGATAATTTTGAATATAAGTTTGAGAATGGATATCGGTACCTTGTTCCCAGTTTTAGGGGGAAATTATTCAATCCCTTATCAAGTGTGATGTCAGTTGTAGGATTTCTGTAGAAGCCATTTATCAAATTAAGGAGTCTATTCTTACTTTTCTGAGAATAGATAGATAGATCATGATCAGACTTTGAATTTCGTCCAGTGCTTTTTCTTGTATCTACTGAGGTGGTCATATGGTTTCTTATTTAATCTCTTTATGCAATAAATTACAATGGACAGTTTTTAAAGTGTTGAATGTATTTGCATTCCTAGAATCAGCTCCACTTGATCATAATGTATCAATATTATTCTTTTTATGTATTTCTGATATTCAGTTGACAAATTCTGTATTTATATTCATGAGGGATATTGGCTTGTAGTTTTCTCTGCATACAATATCTTTGTCTGCTAGTCTCGTAAAATGACTTAAGAATTATTGCTTCTCATCTATTTTCTGAAAAAGTTTGTCTAATATTGGCATTATTTTTAACCAAAATCATCTGGTGGAATTTTGCAATAAAGACATTTTAGGCTTGATTTTTCTTTATAGAAAAGCTTTTAACTATAAATTAAGTTTCTTTAACAAAATATATAGTGATTCAGGTTACCTATGGCTTCTTAAATATAACTTTTAAGAACTTTGCGCTTTCATCCAAGTTGTTTAATTAATGGATATAGTTTTTCATAGTATTCCCTTATTAGCTTTTTAATGTCTGTATGATTTGTAGTGATGTGTTCTATTTCAATCCTTATATTGTTATTTGGAGTGTCCCAGATAGGTCAGTGGTAAAGAATCCATCTGCCATGCAGGGAATACAGGTTCAATTCCTGGGTTGGGAAGATCCCCTGGAGAAGGAAATGGATACCCACTCCAAAATTCTTGCCTGGGAATTCCCACCGACAGAGGAGCCTGACAGGCTACAGTTCATGGTGTCACAAAGAGTCAGACATGAATTAGCAACTAAATAACAACAACAATTGGTATCTGAGATTTTTTTCCCTTAATTAATCTGGGTAGAGGCTTATCAACTTTACAGATCTTAAAGAAGCAACTTTTTGTCTCATTTCCTGTCCATATTATTTTTCTGTTTGCAATGCTGTTGATTTCTGCTCTTTATTATTTCCTTTCTCTGCTTATTTTTTTTTAATTTTAATTAGAAATAATATTTTTATTATCACTAAGATCATACAGTATATATTATACAATTTTATATGTACTTTATTCACTATAAAGTATACATTATAAACATTTTCAACATAGTGAAATATTCTTCATAAACACTTTTAATTCTTACATACAAGTTTTGAGTGAGACACACAAATAAATAAATACTGAGTTAGCCAGAAAGTTAATTTGTTCAGGGTTTACTGTGGAAAACCCTGGATGAACTTTTTGGCTAACCCAATACTCAGATGTATAGAACAGACTTGTGGACTCTGGGAGAAGGCGAGGGTGGGATGTTTCAAGAGAACAGCATTGAAACATGTATATTATCGTGAAACAGATAACCAGCCCAGGTTGGGTACATGAGACAAATGCTCGGGCCTGGTGCACTGGGAAGACCCAGAGGGATCGGGTGGAGAGGGAGGTGGGAGGGGGGACTGGGATGGGGAATACATGTAAATCCATGGCTAATTCATTTCAATGTATGACAAAAACTACTGTAATGATGTAAAGTAATTAGCCTCCAACTAATAAAAATAAATGGAAAAAAAAAAACATTTTTACCTCAGTATTTCCTTTCTCTGCTTATTTTATGTTTAGCTTTCTCTTTTCTTTTTAATGGGCTTCCCTGGTGGCTCAAAGGTTAAAGCGTCTGCCTAATAGTTTCTTAAGGTGATAGCTTAGATTGATTTGATTGATTTAAAGATCTTCTATTTTAATGAGGTGTTTACAGCTATATATTCCTTCTAAGCACTGTTTCAGCTCTACCCCTTATATTTTTATATGCTCTGTTTTCATTCTATTCAAATATTTTTGTAATATTCCTTGTGACTTTGACCACAGGTTAAGTCAGTTCAGTTCAGTTGCTCAGTCATGTCCAGCTATTTGTGAACCCATGGACTGCAGCACACCAGGCTTCCCTGTCTACCACCAACTCCTGGATCTTGCTTAAACTCATGTCCATTGAGTCAGTGATGCCATCCAACCTTCTCACCCTCTGTCATCCCCTTCTCCTCCTGCCTTCAATCTTTCCCAGCATCAGGGTCTTTTCAAATGAGTCAGTTCTTCACATCAGGTGGCCAAAGTATTGGAGTTTCAGCTTCAGCATCAGTCCTTCCAATGAATATTCAGAACTGATTTCCATTAGGATGGACTGGTAGGGTCTCCTTGCAGTCCAAGGGACTCTCAAGAGTTTTCTCCAACACCACAGTTCAAAAGCATCAATTCTTTGGTGCTCAGCTTTCTTTATAGTCCAACTATCACATCCATACAAGACCCCTGGTAAAACCATAGCCTTGACTAGATGGACCTTTGTCAGCAAAGTAATGTCTCTGCTTTTTAATATGCTGTCTAGGTTGGTCATAGACTTTCTTCCAGGGAGCAAGCATCTTTTTATTTCATGGCTGCAGTCACCATCTGCAGTGATTTTGGAGACCAAGAAAATAAAGTCTGTCACTGTTTCCATTTTTTTCTCCATTTGCCATGAAGTGATGGGACCAGATACCATGATCTTAGTTTTTTGAATGTTGAGTTTTAAGTCAGCTTTTTCACTCTCCTCTTTCACTTTCATCAAGAGGCTCTTTAGTTCTTCTTCACTTTCTGCCATAAGGGTGGTGTCATCTGCATATTTGAGGTTATTGATATTTCTCCCAGCAATCTTGATTCCAGCTTGTGGTTCATCCAGCCTGGCATTTCACATGATGTACTCTGCATATAAGTTAAATAAGCAGGGTGACAATATATAGCCTTGACAATATACTCCTTTCCCGATTTGGAACCAGTCTGTTGTTCATGTCCAGTTCTAATTGTTGCTTCCTGACCTGCATACAGAGTTCTCAGGAGGCAGGTAAGGTGGTCTGGTATTCACGTCTCTTGAAGAACTTTCCACAGTTTGTTGTGATCCACATAGTCAAAGGCTTTGGCATGGTCAAAAAAGCAGAAGTAGATGTTTTTCTGGAACTCACTTGCTTTTTTGATAATCCAACGAATGTTGGCAATTTCATCTCTGGTTCCTCTGCCTTTTCTAAATGCAGCTTGAACATCTGGAAGTTCACGGTTCACATACTGTTGAAGCCTAGCCTGGAGAATTTTGAGCATTACTTTGCTAGTGTGTGAGATGGGTGCAATTTTGTGGTAGTTTGAACATTCCTTGGCATTGCCCTTCTTTGAGAGTGGAATGAAAATTAATGTTTTCCAGTCCTGTGGCCACTGCTGAGTTTTCCAAATTTGCTGGCATATTGAGTGCAGTACTTTCGCAGCATCATCTTTTAGGATTTGAAATAGCTCAACTGGAATTCCATAACCTCCACTAGCTTTGTTCGTAATGATGCTTCCTCAGGCCCACTTGTCTTCACATTCCATGATGTCTGGCTCTAGGTGAGTGATCACACCATCATGATTATCTGGGTCATTAAGATCTTTTTTGTATAGTTCTTCTGTGTATTCTTGCCATCTCTTCTTAATATCTTCTGTTTCTTTTAGGTCCATACCATTTCTGCCCTTTATTGTGCCCATCTTTCCATGAAATGTTCTCTTGGTATCTCTAATTTTCTTGAAAAGATCTCTAGTCTTTCCCATTCTAATGTTTTCCTCTATTTCTTTGCATTGATTACTGAGGAAGGCTTTCTTATCTCTCCTTGCTATTCTTTGGAACTCTGCATTCAGATGGGTATATCTTTCATTTCTCCTTTGCCTTTAGCTTCTCTTCTCTTCTTGGTTATTTCTAAGGTCTCCTGAGACAACCATTTCACCTTTTTGCATTTGTTTTTCTTGGAGATTGTCTTGATCACTGCCTCCTGGACAATGTCACAAACCTCCATCCATAGTTCTTCAGGCACTCTATCAGATCTAATCCCTTGAATCTATTTGTCACTTCTACTGTATAATCATAAGGGATTTGATTTAAATCATACCTGAATGTCTAGTGGTTTTCCCTTTTATTTTCAATATAAGTCTGAATTTTGCAACAAGAAGTTCATGATCTGAATCACAGTCAACTCCTGGTCTTGTTTTTCCTAACTGTATAGAGCTTCTCCATCTTTGGGTACAAATAATATAATCAATCTGATTTCAGTATTGACCATCTGGTGAGGTCCATGTGTAGAGTCGTCTCTTGTGTTGTTGAAAGAGGGTGTTTGCTATGACCAGTGCATTTTATTGGCAAAATTCTGTTATCCTTTGCCTTGCTTCATTTTGTACTCCAAGGCCAAACTTGCATGTTACTCCAGGCGTCTTATGACTTCTTACTTCTGCATTCCAGTCCCCTATGATGAAAAAGACATCTTTTTCTCTGTGTTAGTTCTAGACAGTCTTGTAAATCATCACAGAACTGTTCAACTTCAGCTTCTTTGGTATTAGTGGTTGGGCATAGATTTGGATTATTGTGATATTGAATGGTTTGCCTTGGAAATGAACAGAGATCATTCTGTCATTTTTGAGATTGCACTTAAGTAATGCATTTCAGACTCTTTTTTTTTACTATGAGGACTACTCCATTTCTTCTAAGGGATTCCTGCCCACAGTAGTAGATATAATGGTCATCTGAGTTAAATTCACCCATTCTGGTCCATTTCAGCTCGCTGATTCCTAAAATGTCGATGGTCACTCTTGCCATCTCCTGTTTGACCACTTCCAATTTACCTCCATTAATGGACCTAGCATTCCAGGTCTCCATGCAATATTGTTTTTTACAGTGTTAGACTTTAGTTCCATTACCAGTCACATCCACAACTGGGCATTGTTTTCACGTTGGCTCTGTCTCTCCATTCTTCCTGTAGTTATTTCTCCACTCTTCTCCAGTAGCATATTGGGCACCTACAGACATGGGAGTTCATCTTTCAGTGTCGTATCTTTTTGCCTTTTCATACTGTTCATGGGGTTCTCAAGGCAAGAATACTGAAGTGGTTTGCCATTCCCTTCTCCAGTGAACCACATTTTGTCAAAACTCTCCACCATGACCTGTCCATCTTGGGTGGCCCAACATGGCATAGCTCATAGTTTCATTGAGTTAAACAAGGCTGTGATTCATTTGATGAGTTTGATTAGTTTTCTGTGATTGTGGTTTTCATTCTGTCTGCCCTCTGATGGATAAGAATAAGAGGCTTATGGATGCTTCCTGGTGGGAAAGGCTGACTGTGGGGAAAACTGGGTCTTGTTTTGGTGGGCAGGGCCACGCTTGGTAAATCTTTAAACCAATTTTCTGTTGATGGATGGGCTGTGTTCCCTGCCTGTTGTTTGGCCTGAGGCTGAACTATGGTAGGTGTAATGATGGTAATGGTGACCTCCTTCAAAAGGGCTTGTGCTTGTGCAAGCACTGCTGTATTCAGTGTCCCTGACCCCACTGCAGGCCACTGTTGACCCATGCCTCTGCTGGAGACTCCTGGACACTCACAGGTTAAATAGAATTGTATTATTTAATTTCTAAATGTTTGTGACTTTTCCAGATATCTTTCTGCTGTTGATTTCTAGTTTAATTCTTTGAACTAGAGATCTGGTCAGAAAACATTCTTTATACTATTTCAATTCATTTAAATTGGTTAAGATTTTTTATGCCCAAAATATGATCTATCTTGTTAATGTTCCACTTGAAAAGATAATATTTATTACACTATTGTTAGGTGGCATGTTCTGTGACTGTTTTGAGTAGGTTAAGCTGGTTAATATTGTTCAATCTTCTATCTCCTTGGTCATTTTCCGTCTACTTGTCCTACCTATTACTGAGATAGGAAAGCTGAAATCTCCAATTATAATTGTGGATTTATCTTTTCTCTTGTTATTTCCATCAGTTTTCACTTCATGTATTTTTAAGTTTGTAAGTATATATCTCTTTAAGATTGTCATGTGCTCTTGATGAATGAACCCCTTTATTATGTTTTCATTCTGTAATCTTGGTAATAGTCTTTGTTCTAAAGTCTACTCTGTGTTATATTAATATAGTCACTTCAGCTTTTTTTGATTAGCATTTACATGGTATGTCCTTTTCCATCCTTTTACTTTTAAGTTCCTTAAATAAATGTTCATATTTAAAGCTGATTTCTTATAAAAGCATCTAATTTGAATCTTGCTTTTTTAATCCAGTTTAATAATTTCTGTCTTTTAATTGATATATTTATTCATTTATATTTAATACAATTATTGCTACTGTTTGGACTTAAATCTGTCATTTTAATACTTGTTTTTTATTTGTTCCATATGTCACTTTGCTCCTCTTTTCATCTGATTTTAAATTGAATAATTTTATTCAATTTTATCTCTAGTATTGGCTTATTATTTAGACTTCTTTAAAAGATATTTAGTAGGTACCCTTAAGTTTGCAATATACATCTTTATTTATTACATGCTACCTTCAAATAATATTATAAGGGATCATGTATATGTAAACCTCCAATTCCTCCTTCCCATCTTTTGTTCTGCTGTTGTCAAACATTTTACTCTTACACAATAAATTCTTATACAATAAAACTACAGTGTTTCCTACTATTTCTGTTTTAGAGAGTTAATTATCTTTTGTTTTAGAGAATATTTGGTTTTCAGTGTTTACATATGACGTGTCAGTTGTATTTTTCCCCCTCCTCCTCCTTTTCTTCTCTTTCCCCTCCTCATCTCTCTATTCAAATTCTCCACCTGTTCATGCATGTTGTTCACTAACCCACTAGAGCTTTTAAATATTAATCATAATCATTTCCCCCCTGATAGTAACAACATCAAAATTGTCTCTGAGTTTGATTCTGTTGATAACTTTGGCTCTTAACACTGAGTTGGTTTTTCTTGCTTTTTTTTTTCTGTCTCATAATTTTTTGTTGAGTGCTAGACATCATGTATAAAATAATAGAAACTAAACTAAATACCATATAGGTCAGGAAAATAGGTATGCCTTTTCTTTCAAGACTTTAGTGTGAGATTGAGTCAATTGACTTAACTTAGTAATAAGTTAAGGTGAGTTGAGTTTTATTATGCTTATGTCCATCTTCAGTACATTGCTAACTTCAAATTTCTCTAACACAATAGTTCTCAACAAGGAGTTATTTTTGCCTCCAGGGAAATTTTAACAAGGTCTACAGATATTTCTGATTGTCACAACTAGAGGAGGTGGTTGATACTGGAATCTAGTGGGTAGAGGCCAATGATAGTGCTAAATATCCTGCAATGCATAGGACAACCAGGGCTTCCCAGATGGTTCAGTGGGTAAAGAATCCACCTGCAATGCAGGAGATGCAAGCAGATGCAGGCTGGATTCCTGGATTTGAAAGATCCCCTGAGGGGAGGCCATGGCAACCCACTCCAGTATTCTTGCCTGGAGAATCCCATGGACAGAGGAGCCTGGTGGGCTACAGTCTATAGGGTTGCAAAGAGTCAGACACGACTGAAGTGACTATGCACACATGTACAGAAGAGCCAAGAATTATGTGGCCCAAATGTCAACAGTGACACTGTTAAGAAACTCTGGTCTAACTTTGCCTTAAGCTTAGGGTGTCAGGTAACCTACCCTTATTTTTCATCCTTCCTTATTTGTCTGTGCCTCAAAGAGGATCCCATTCAATGCTCTTGCCTCTCATCCAAAAGAAGATAAATATTGCTCTTCACTTGGGGTTTGCTACCCTGGTGGTGGGAGATGGGCAGAAAGGTGGGGGTGGTTTCTTCGTTCTCCTGGCTCACCGTTGGCCTAGGAAAGTCCTGTATTTTGGGTTTCAGTTTGGGGATTCTCTCAGCGATCCTCCTCCCCCTTCCCCTGGCAGCCAAACTCTACCTTGTATCTTTGAGAGGTCCTGGGTAGACGAGAGTTTCCTACCCTCCTCCAGCAATAGGAGAACCCTCCTGGGGTTGGTGTAGGATACTGGACCCAGGAGAGCCTCCTGACCAGAGGTAGGGGTGTTTCTACGTCCTTCCCCACGCGCTGAGGGTGTCGGGGTTTGCTGCCCACCTCCAGGAGCTCAAGGCCCTTGCTCCGTGGGAACTGCTCCTTCCAGGTCTTCGACCCCCAGTCTTACCCATAAGATGAGCATCCAGAGCTCATGGAGATAAAGAAGCAATGTCCCCAGTGTGTGTGACCACCGCCCCGCCCCGCCCAACCCAGTTCTATACTCTCACACTAACCCATCTCATTTTTGGTAATTCTTTAACTTTTTAGCTAATCTTTTCTTATTTATGAGGACAGCATATGAGATCTCTTTTTCCCGTGCTCTGCCACAGGTGAACCAGTGTTCACGCTTATCCTTTGGAAAAAGAAGCCCACCTTTCCTTAGCTTCTTGGTTTCTTGCCCATGGTTGAAGATAAATTTTAAGTTTTAGCTTATCCAGATTTTTCTTCTTGGCTCTTTCCATCTCTCTACAGTCTGGGCACTACAATGGCGGGGCCTAGAATTTTTAAAAACTCCGCTCTGAAGCCATGCATATTTCTTTCATATAAATTAGCTCACAAGTGAGCAACAAGTAGGGGATGAGGTCAGTATAATGCTGAAATTGCATTGGTTCTTGTGCAATTTCCCTTGGCTTATTAACACCTTGAAGCAACCTGAGGGAGCCTTTCTCAAAAATTAAAGTCTTACAAATGTATGCCAGAATTCAGGAAGAAACTGGAACTCTCCAATCTCGACTTCTGCACATGTTGTCTGGTTCAGCGACTTGCTTCCACTATCTTAGGCTTTCTGAGCAGACTGAAAGTGAAGATAAAGACATTGCCAAGATATTATACTCTATGTTAAAACAATGAACTCATTAAGAAGGCTACATCCTAAGTCCAAATATTGATGAAAATTTTCTCTATCAGAAATGAATGCCCACCAAGACATATATTGCAAAAGAGGAAATACATGGATCCCAAGCTTCATGTATTTATCTATGCTACTATTTTTATTAGAATTGCTATTGATTTCTACAAATATTTTGGTTTCAAATTTCCATAGATTTGAGTTATCTGCTCGAGTCCTGGTTTCCCCATAAAACCTGTTATTTTGGGGTGCATAATTTTGTAGGATGAGAATTTTTAAGATTGCAAGAAGATCATATAGCCAAAAATGTCTGTAATATGTATATTTTTTCTGATCATGGAAGTCATACACGTTTATTACTGAAAAATTGGAAACTACAGGGAAAAAGGAAAAAAATTCAATAACCAACAATTATCCTGTTTAGAGATAATTTTTAATTCACATATACTTACTTTAAACATAATTGTAATCAAGATGCTTTATTTCTCAAAACTGAAGAAGGCAAATCATTTTAAAAAATAATTTCTGCACCAATGAGGGAGAGAGTATATGTAGAGAAATTCAACATATACACATATGCACTAAAAAAAAACCCTCTCCCCAAGAAAATAACTGGCAGAGAATAGGCATATTCATGCTTTCATCTGATTGAACTTAGATAAAATCTAGTTTATGATCATTTCAAAACACTGCTCTGTTCTCCTAACCAGTAACCTTGAGATTTTGAACATTTAAACTTTAAAAGATATTTTTCTGAACAAAGGGTATTAATTTTTATGATTTATTCAAAATCAATAAAAAAACCTTTTGGCACGTATGCTATGGAAAGCAATCCACACTGCCATTTTACAGCACAACTCAAACACTAATCATATAATTGTGTATCACTCACTCACTTTAACATGGACCATCTTGTTGACTCTGCTTCAGGAATGATCTTCTGCAATACCCGCTCCTCTCTAGTCTTATACTTGGGAATTCCGCAAAGGACCAGGAAGAAACAAACAGGGCCAAGCATCTCAGGTAATTCAACAGGAATGTAATGTGCAGACCCCATAATGGTATGGACACTGCAAACAGGCCTTGAAAACTGTTTTTGCCTGTAAGGAAAGAATCCCCCTTTTCCTTCCCTCCCCCATCCAAGAGAGAAGTCTCACAAAACAGAAGTAAATACTCGGAGATTCCCTGGCCTCCAGATGAAGGCTGGTGAGCATTTCATTTCTTGATAGCAAAAAACCTTCAATCAATTTGTTCACTTGGATGGACAAGCACGGGCATATACAGTTATCGCTAGAAAAAGTTGTCGTCATTGTGTGTAAAAACAGACACACCAACCCCTAACCCAGAGGTCAAAGGGCAATGCTGCGGGAAGTAAGTGAACACAACCCCTGAGCTTAGAGAGTCTATTTTTGATTGCTTTCCTAATTTACTTTGATTTACTAGAACTAATTTGCAATAGTGACTGGCAGTCAGCCCTTGGAAAGGGTGCTTCTAAATTTAAAATTCAATTTTACTTCATTTCCAGAAATGCTTATTAAGCCCTTTCTAAGTGCCAGGTAATATGCTAGGTCCTGGGGGTAAAGATGGGAACAAGAAACATGGTGGCCTTGCCTGCAGTCTAGCAGAATGTCAGAATGAAGTGTATCTTCTCATTTCCCTCATAGAACATTGACTTTAAAACATTTTCTGGGGTTCCATCTCATGCCCTCTGCTTGGCCAGTCATCGGGGCTTCGTCACAGGCTTCTCCTAGTGGAGGGGTTTGCAGAAAATGAGCTGCCGGGCTGGCAGTGGCCACGCTGGGTGGGTGGGAATGGCCACTTCCTTGTGGACGCAGTAGCATCGGTGTCCTGGCCAGGCAGCTTCTGCAGCCTGAGTGGGGATATCAGTCTCAATGCACAGGCCCTGTGGAGCCTTGGCAACTCTGTGAGCTCAGCATTGCCCTTTTTAAAAATTAATTAATTTATGTTAATTGGAGGCTAATTACTTTACAATACTGTAGTGGTTTTTGCCATACATTGACATGAATCAGCCATGGGTGTACACGTGTTCCCCATCCTGAACCCCCCGACTCTTTTTATGTTTCTTTTCTACTTAAGTCAACCAGAATCTGTTTCTGTCTCCTGCAACTCAGAATCCTGACCAAGACACGTGGTTAGACTTCTGCTCCCTGCAAGCATTCTGTCCCATTTCAAATCACATGGGGAAAAACACCTGAAGAAAAGCTGTGTTCTGTCCTATATGACTGACATACTTCATCTAATAAGGCGGTCCTCTCAACCAACGGTTCTCAGCTTCAGTCCTGGTTCCCACAATACCAGCATCAACTGTAGGTTGTGCCTCTATGAGTCTCTTACAATAAAGTTTAGGGATTTTATTTATTTATTTTTTTGTATCAAATTAGGACAGATGCCACAGCACCCCTGTCACTTATTTGCATTCACATGTGCTTCCTTGGGTTGGAGAAAAAGAGTGGAAACAAGGGTGCTAGAAATGTTTCAGAAACTCTAGTTCACTCTATTTGGGCTGCATCCTGAGAAGGGTGTTAGGCGTGGGTGAGGGCTGCATTAAACTACGCAGTCTTCCGCAGACTGGGGGCAACTGGTCAACTTCATCTTGAAGAGGCTGTACTTGCAGAACTGGGTCCACTGCGTGCTCCTGCATGAGCCCACCACCAGCTTTGTGGTCACGGTATCAACCCTTCTGTCAGCAGCCTTTCGTATAAAGTTACAGAACACACATCACAAGGGCCTGACGTAACTCGAGGACAAGGAAATGTTTTAAGTTCTAGGGCTGCTCCGAGTCATAGGAGACTGGTCATGTTGCATAACCTTTTTTGACTATTTCTAGGGGCATCCCATGCACAGCTGTTGCAAGGTACGCTATTACAGTTTGCCCAGACTCTAGCACCTGTTGTAGGCAATTTGAAATAAAAACAAGCTGGTGGGGAACATAATAAGGTATCTGAGAACACACTTCTTTCAACTGGAATACCCCTGTGGACTATTCGATTTCACTAAACTCTGCAAGCATTCTTCCTTGTCATTATTTGCCAAGAGAAGAGGGAAAAAAATAACACGTATATTTTTATAGGAAACAAATCTGCGTTCCACTGGTCCAGGGGCCAGACACAGACTCCTCTTGCTTATTCTCCTGCAACCTTTCTCTTCTCTTCTTTAGGCTAGTATCTCCTCCACCCTTTTAATTTGTCCCAGTTGCCCTTTCCCAAAGAACCCTCATTTCCTCTTGCTCCCCAGATCTGCACTTCCTGGCCCCTTGCCTCTTATGAGAGGACATGACTCAAGGAGACCAGGTAAGGGAAAAAAATGAATGTCATGGGGTCCTCAGGGTGGACCTATCTGACTCCGTGAAAAGGAGAGGCCAGGCATCTGCATCCACTTGGGAAACCCTGAGTCCTGCTCTGGTGCTCACCCTCCCACCTTGAAATTGTCTCCTTGACTAGGAGACTGCTCAGGACTGCTTAGAGAAACAGCTTGGAGGTCAGCAGTGTCTAACCCCACTAGAGTCTTCCCGGTTCCTAAGTTGATGCCCAGACTGCTTTTTGATCTTTTTGTTTCTGTTCTGAAAATGTGAGTGCGTCCCCTAAACTCCTTATCAGCTAATGTCATTTTTCAAATGTTAGGAGGCAGAGATGTGGGGCAGAAAAAACCCAAAAGCACAGAAAGAAAAAAAAAAAGAAAGACAAAACAGAAAGAAGAGATATGAGATAGGCAGATGGCATCTGACAGAAAGTGGCCCAGGAAAGGGTGGTGGTCTGCCAGGGAAGAGAGAGAACGCGGTTTTGAGCTGGCCCCACCAAGGTTCAAGTCCCAGCAGCTCCACTTGCTAAGCACATGGTCTTGGGTGAGAGGGGCGGTCACTTTGTTTCCTTAACCATTCATTTTCCCGTCTGTAGGATGTGGATCACAATAACTTCCTTGCAGGTTGGGTATATGGATTAAATTCATAATGTGTCTAAGATGCCTAGCTCAATGCCTGACTAGTCATAGCTGCCCCATAAATTACAGAAAATATATTCAATACATATATCGCTGGAGTCACAGCCAATGGCAGGAGTAATTCTGGCTGGAATTTCTCATGTCCTTGAGCAACAGCATCTGGTTGCTGTTAGGGTATCAACTGATAAGCCTTTGCCCTAACCCCACATTCCAAGTAGGTGTCTGTATTGAGCAGGGTTGTTCCTGAGGATCTGAGTGTCATTACCACAAACACCACGGCGATGTCTGTGAATGGAAATTGCACACAGGTGAAGATGCAGTGGGGCACGGGGGTGCAGGGGGGTGCCTGGGATCTCACCTCCACAAACCTTGCATCCCAGGGGCCCACAGAAGGCAGCGAGGGCTCCTTCTCTCCGCAGACTGCCCTGGTCTCTCCCCTCCCCACTCTGACTTCTCTTTCTGCTCCTCTTCAGGGAAGGCATTCGGTCTCTGAGCAGCGCTTCTACCCAAGGGAGCCCATCTCGTCCCAGCATCTGCACTCCTGCGCAGCATCCCCAGGCACACAGTTGCCGCTTGCTTCATCGGAGCTTCCAGAGCACCAAGGAGAGAAAGGGCAGCTGGAGAGGGGCCAGGCACAGAGGGCGGCTCCCGCCTCCAGCGCGGGCTGAGCCTTGAAATCCTTCAGAACCGCCAGGAGCTGCAAATAGGACTAAGCAAAACAGAAAAGCCTAATTTTACATCTTCACCAACCTGTGTCTCTAAAGCCTCCTTATGCCCAAGTGTCTGCTAAACAGAAACGACCTACTGACATGACTTGTGGGGTTAATATGGAAACATAAACCTGCAAAAATAGCTATAAAATTATGAAGAAAAACTTCCCTTGAGAATGACGATTAGTCATCTTGAGTTGAAAATTTTCAGTTGAGAATGTTCACTCTCTCTTTTCCTCCCATTGCTTTTCTTTCTATAGCTTTATTTATGTAGAATTGAGGCATAATAAATTGCACGCACTTTACGGGTAAATTTGACGGGGTTTGACACATGTATATGCTTGTGAAACTCTCACCACCGTCAAGATTCCCAGTGGATGCGTCACCCCAAACGTCTCCTTGTGTTGCTAGTACTTTGTTCTTCCCTTCATCATCTCAAGACACCACCAGATATTTTGTCTTAGCCTAGTTTGCATTTTACAAAATTTTATTGATAATGAAGTCATGTAGTGTATGGTCTGGCTTCTTTTATTTAATTAAAAAAATTTTTTAAAGAAAGTCTTACAATGTTGTGCTGGTTTCTGCCATAGAACAATAACAGCTCAGCCATAATTCTGCATACATCTCCTCCCCACCCCGCCCCATCATCACAGAGGACCAGACTGGGCTCCCCGCAACACACAGCATCTTCTCACCAGCATCCGTCTTCCATCTGGAGCCTGTTCTACAGCGTGAAGTAAGTCAGAGAGAGAAAAACAAGTACGGCATATTAATGCATATATATGGAACCTAGAAAAATGATTGAACCTATCTGTCGGGAAGGAAATAAGACGCAGATGTAGAGAACGAACTTATGGACACAGTGGGTGAGGGAGAGAGTGGGACAAATGGAAAAAGTAGCATCAACATACATACACGATTGGGTCTGGCTTTTTAAAAAATTAATTAATTAATTTTAACTGGAGGCTAATTACTTTACAATATTGTGGTGGTTTTTGCCATACATTGACATGAATCAGCCACGGGTGCACTGGGACAACACAGAGGGATAGGATGGGGAGGGAGGTGAGAGGCAGATTCCGGATGGGGGACACATGTACACCCGTGGGTGTGGCTTCTTTTATTCAAGAAAGTTATTTTGAAATTCATCCTTGTATTTTCATGGTGCTGCTGCTGAGTAAAATTCCATTGGATAGATATGCCACTTTAAAAAAACTGACAATTTCAAATCTCTTTCCTTTTTAAAATTTATTTTCTTGAAGTATAAAGCCTTTGACTGTGTGGATAATGATAAACTGTGGAAAATTCTGAAAGAGATGGGAATACCAGACCACCTGACCTGCCTCTTGAGAAGCCTGTATGCAGGTCAGGAAGCAACAGTTAGAACTGGACATGGAACAACAGACTGGTTCCAAATAGGAAAAGGAGTACGTCAAGGCTGTATATTGTCACCCTGCTTATTTAACTTATATGCAGAGTACATCATGAGAAATTCTGGACTGGATGAACCACAAGCTGGAATCAAGATTGCCAGGAGAAATATCAATAACCTCAGATATGCAGATGACACCACCCTTAAGGCAGAAAGTGAAGAGCCTCTTGATGAAAGTGAAAGGGGAGAGTGAAAAAGTGGGCTTAAAGCTCAACATTCAGAAAATTAAGATCATGGCATCCGGTCCCATCACTTCATGGCAAATAGATGGGGAAACAATGGAAACAGTCACAGACTTTATTTTCTGGGCTCCAAAATCACTGCAGATGGTGACTGCAGCCATGAAATTAAAAGACGCTTACTCCTTGGAAGAAAAGTTATGACCAACTTAGACAGCATATTAAAAGCAGAGAAATTACTTCATCAACAAAGGTCCATCTAGTCAAGGCTATGGTTTTTCCAATGGTCATGTATGGATGTGAGAGTTGGAGTATAAAGAAAGCTGAGTGCCGAAGAATTGATGCTTTTGAACTGTGGTGTTGGAGAAGACTCTTGAGAGTCCCTTTGGACTGCAAGGAGATCCAACCAGTCCATCCTAAAGGAGATCAGTCCTGGGTGTTCATTGGAAGGACTGATGCTGAAGCTGAAACTCCAATACTTTGTCTACTTGATGCAAGGAGCTGACTCATTTGAAAAAGACTCTGGTGCTGGGAAAGATTGAGGGCAGGAGGAGAAGGGGATGACAGAGGATGAGATGGTTGGATGGCATCACTGACTCAATGGACACGGGTTTGGGTAAACTTTGGGAGTTGGTGATGGACAGGGAGGCCTGGTGTGCTGCAGTCCATGGAGTCACAAAGAGTCAGACATGACTGAGCGACTGAACTGAACTGAAATGATAGTTGATTTACAGTGTTGTGGTAATTTCAGCTATACAGCAAAGTGACTCAGTTATACACATATTCTTCTTCATATTATTTTCCATTTTGGTTTATCATAGAATATGGAATATAGTTCCCTGTGCCATAGAGGAGGACCTTGTTTATCTACTCTATAATGTAATAGTTCACATCTGCTAATCCCAAACTCCCAATCCAGCCCTCCCCTAGCCCCTTTGGCAAACACAAGTCTGTTCTCAATGTCCATGAGTCTGTTTCATAGATAAGTTCATCTGTGTCATATTTTAGATTCCACATATGTGATATCATGTGATATTTGTCTTTTTCTGACTTACTTCACTTAGCATGATAATGTCCAGGTCTATCCATGTTGCTGCAAATGGCATTATTTCACCAAATCTCTGTTTCTTTTTCAACATTGTTTCCACTTGCTCTTCAGTGAATGAGATGGTGGACCTGAAGTCATGAGAATTCTTCACCCTATTTTACATGAAATGACTCCCTTTAATGTGTTTTATTTTAGTGGCAAAGAAATGGACTTGCTGAGTTCATCCAGGATGTCAGCAACTGAACAAGCCAGGTTTCCAGAGAGTGAAGCAATGAACGGAATGTGTAGGGACTTTCATATGTGGTGGAGAAGTACAGAAGATGAATCAGCCTAGAGATCTTGGAAAGAACAGAAGTAAGTGGTCAGATTGGAGATGGTGCTCATAAAACATTGCCTTTAAAAAAAGGTAAATTTGCCAAGCTTTTCTTGGGTGTTTTTTTTCTCATAAAAATGTTTCATACATTCCTACTGTTTATGAAATTCAAGGATTTTCATTTTAGCCTTCCTGCTGTTCATTCATAGTTTCCATTAGTGTTTCAGCAAAACATTAAAATTCATTTTATCTAGAGCACAATGGAATAAAATGAATACAAGGAGACAAGAATACAATTTGAGAATTCAAATATCTTCTGGTTTAGTCCAGACTCTCTAGTATGTACTTTTCTCTATTTTCTTTATTGAAACATTAACGATTTGGCTTGTGAAGTCGCTCAGTCATGTCTGACTGTTTGTGACACCATGGATTGTAGCTTTCCAGGCTCCTCTGTCTATGGGATTTTCCAGGCAAGAATACTGGAGTGGGTTGCCAGGTCCTTCTCTAGGAGATCGTCTCAACCCAGGGATTGAACCCTGGTCTCCTGCATTGCTGGCAGATTCTTTACCCTCTGAGCCACCAAGGAGCTTCATTAATGATTTATTTAAATCAAATTAGCCCCACATAGCCTTTTCCTTGCTTACACTGTAGATGGATGTTTCTTCCCCAGCTGACATGAATGGATTTATTTCTTTTTCCTGCAGACAAAAACTATGATGTGTAAGGTCAGTGGAAGCCTGGTTGTTTATGGTTGTTCTCTTGAGGTTAGGGATTAGCGGTCAGGTGTGGGCAGAAGGGAGGGTTAGGACACCATCAGCATGGGCAATGCTGGGACTTTTGGCCTTAGGAGAGACAGCTGGATTGTAAAGGCAAGTTGCCTTCCTTGGCCAGAAAGTCAGTGACAGAGAAAAGGGATCTGTTGAGACAGAACCTCCATGCTAGACACTGAGGAGCTTCTTCAGGTCTTCTCCTAATTCCGTTAGAAGCCAAGTCCTAGGAACCCTCTTACACTGTTGGTGGAAATGTAAGTTGGTACAGCCACTATGGAAAACAGTCTAGAGGTTTCTTAGATAACTAAGAATAGAATTACCATATGGTTCAGCAATCCTACTCCTTGGCATTTATCCAGAGAAAATTATAATTTAAAAGGATACACTCATCCTCTGTGGGCTTCCCCTGTGGCTCAGATGGCAAAGAACCTGCCTGCAATGCAGGAGACCCAGGTTCCATCCCTGGGTTGGGAAAATCCGCTGGAGACAGGAATGGCAACCCACTCCAGTATTCTTGCATGGAGAATTCCCGTGACAGAGGTCCTGGTGGGCTACAGTCCATGTGGTTGCAAAGAGTGACACAACTGAGTGATTAATGCACACACAACACACACACACACACTCCCCTATTTTCATAGCAACACTATTCACAATAGCCAAGACATGGAAACCACCTAAATGTCCATTAATAAATGGATAAAGAAGATGTGGTACATATATACAATGGAATACCACTCAGCCATAGGAAAGAATTAAATAATGCCATTTGCAGCAACATAGGTGCAACTAGAGATTATCATACTAAGTGAAGTAAGTCACAAAGAGAAATACAAATACCATATGATATCACTTGTATGTAGAATCTAAAATATGACACTAACAATCCTATCTACAAAGCAGAAACAGACTCAGAGAACAGACGCGTGGCTGCCAGTGAGGAGGCAGCTGGGGGAAGGATGGTATGGGAAGTTGGAATTAGCAAATGTAATCTGCTAATTCTTTTATATATAGAATGGACACACAATAAGGTTCTATTGTATAACACAGGGAACTGTATTCAATATCCTATGATAAACCTTCACGGAGAAGAATATTAGAAAAAGAATGTATACATATATACAACTGAATTGCTTTGCTATACAACAGAAATTAGCACATTGTAAACAACACTGTAAATCAACTATACTTCAATTTTTAAAAATTAAAGAGCCCTATTGACTGTGTATCCTTAGCCTCTTCTTGGGCCATCTTCTCTTCTCGCCCTGACTTTGTTTTGGCTTAATGCCCGTCACCTGTCAGCCATGTCTCACCTGATGATGACTGCATAGGTGCTCATCTGATGTCCCACAGGACAAAGGCCAATTCCTAAACACGGAGTCCCTGCTTCACCTGACCACCACCGACATCTGCAGCCTCTTGTCCAGCTGTGCCAACCCTCCAGCCATGTCAAACCTCTCACAGTTTCCAGTAAGCACTTTTTGAGAAAAATTAATTCCCAAATCCTACCTTGGGATATTCTGATTCAGTGGGTCCACAGTTAGAATGATGACTCTCATTAGCTCAAGGTGCTCCCCAGGTGATGGGGATGATGGGGTGGTCAACTAGGTTTTGGAGCCCCTGGACTACATCATCCTTTGGGAATTAACTGGGTCAATATGCACAAAGCACCTTGTAAGCTGTCATTCCCCATGAAGACATCATGCAGTGTGACTGCATCAGGACTGATGAGAAAAAGCAGGCTGCAAGCCCCGAGGTTAATGCAGATGGGAGCTCTGTTCTCTCCCAGCAAAACTGGGGCAGGATCAGCAAAGCTGACCTTCTGCAAAAGCAGACACAAGGCCAATCCAAGAAAAGTTCTCAATAATCCTGGCTTCTCTGATTTTTTTTAATGTCAAAATTATTTTATCAAATGATTCATACAATGAACCCAAGTCCTAGCATGCACTGTCAGTAGGGCCCCAACCGTCTTTCTTTCCTATGGTCATACTTGCTGAGCCCAGGCTTGTTTTAGGGTCTGTGATTCAGGGAAAGCTAATGATGGTGGGCTTTCTCCTTCTAAACCTGGTTTAGACAGGTTCTAGGCAACTAGATACCAGGAGGAGACCTGCTCAGGGCTTTCTGGGAAAGAGTGCTTGGTCCTAAGAGGAGATTCTTTGCCCTTTCTGCCCATTGACTATGTGGGGATGTGTGTGCATGGGATGCCTGAAACTGACAACCATCTTGCCATTTTGAAGGGAATTAACCCAAAGTCAACACCCTGAAGAAGGCAGAATAGAAAATGAGAGGAACCAAGGTCCTCTACAACATTGCTGAGCCATCAAATCCACCAACCCCAGAATTACTTTAAATGTAAGATGACAAATCCTCCTATTGCTTTAAGCCGTTTGAGTTGGCTTTTATCTAATTTGCAACAGCAAGTATTCTGATATACTAACATAGAAAACAGATTAAAATGGGCAAATTATTATTAAACATTTATTTTATAGGCTTTCACTCAAAATTCTTATTTATTAGAAGCCAATCAAGGAGATAATGGAAAATCTTTGTGACACGTAATTTAAAACAGGGACTTAGGGCCATAAATTGAAGTTACATCAGCCTAAACATCCAATTTATTTTAGCATTTTTTTGATTGTATAATTGTGAGGGAAGACTGATTCCCACAGATGAGGAGCTGCAAATGGTAACAGGTTATGAAACACCTATTTGCTTTGCAAATTCCAGACATTTTTATAGTTAATAGTGATAGCAAGAAAAACTTTATTCCAATATCTGGGCTCAGATACTTAAAGTTAGGTTGGCAGGCACAAGCTTACGTGCTGATTGTTAAAAGTTGGTATATAATATATTATTTGTTTACAATTAAAAACATATGGTATTTAAAATTTTTCAATAAAACATTTGCAAAATTCCCCAAAGATCTTCACAGAATCTTAGGTTCCTTAGAACATACTTTGAAAACTTCTGTCCTAAGTGTAATTAAATTATGCTAATTATATATAATTAATTTAAAATCCAGGTTTCAAATGTTGTAGACAAGATCCTTCCCTCCTGCTCTAATTCCAATTTCCAAGAGCTCAAAGCCAGACCTTGTATAATGTCATTCAAGTCTGGCAATAAGACAAACACTCCATTAGCATAATAGGAGATGAGCTCCTGGGAGATTACGATTCATGGAGGAAACAGACGAGTGAGGGACCAGACCACAGAGAGGACTTCTGTTCTCTTAGCGTCTCCTCCCCCATGGTCAACAGCATCCCCACCCCCATGACCACCCTCAGAAACAGAACCACACCGAGAAGAGACTGATGATCCACACTGAGGCCGGACAAGAGAAAGCAGAACCTGGACAGATAACGGTGGGGTTCCTGGGGGAAATGAGTCAAGGATCAGAACAAAACAGAGAGAAGGAAGAAGTAAGGAAGCTGGCCCGGGGGATACGATCTCTCTCTCCCGGCTGTGCATTTGGCTTCATGGTGCATCTCCAGAATCCAGGATGAAGGCCTCTATCTGGGAAAAAAGAGGGATAAAATGAGGAAAGCCACTAATCTCCAGTACCCACTGTGATGGTTCTGACATATGTCCATGAATTCTTTGTTCTTTCTCCCTTTAAATGGTGGAATCTAATTGCCTTGTTCTTAACTGTGGACTGTGTTTAATGGCTTGTTGGTGTTTTTCAGTCATTAAGTCATGCCCAACTATCTGTGATCCCATGGACTGCAGCACACCAGGCTTCCCTGTCCTTCACTATCTCCCAGAGTTTGCTCAAACTCATGTCCATTCAGTTGATGATGCCATCCAACCATCTCATCTTCTGTTAGCCTCTTCTCTTCCTGCCCTCAATCTTTCCCAGAGTCAGGGTATTTTCCAATGAGTTGGCTCTTCACATCAGGTAGCTAAAGTATTGGAGTTTCAGCATCAGTCCTTCTAGTGAATATTCAGGCTTGATTTCTTTTCGGATTGACTGGTTTGATTTCCTTGCTGTCCAAGGGACTCTCAAGAGTCTTCTCCAGCACCACAGTCTGAAAGCATCAATTCTTTGGGTCTCAGCCTTTTTCATGGTCCAACTCACATCTATACATGACTGCTGGTAAAACCATAGCCCTGACTATACAGATCTTTGTAGACAAAATAATTCTCTGCTATGCTGTCTAGGTTTGTCATAGCTTTTCTTCCAAGGAGCAAATGTCTTTTAATTTCATGTTTTCAGTAACAATCTGCAGAGATTTTGGAGCCCAGGAAAATAAAACCTGCCACTTTCCACTGTTTCCCCATCTATTTGCATGAAGTGATGGGGCCAGATTCCATGATCGTAGTTTTTTGAATGTTGAGTTTTAAGCCAGCCTTTTCACTCTCCCCTTTCACCTTCATCAAGAGGCTCTTTAGATCCTCTTTGCTTTTTGCACAGGTGGTATCATCTGCACCTCTGAGGTTATTGATATTTCTGCTGTCAATCTTGATTCCAGCTTGTGCTTCATCCAGCCCAGCATTTCCCATGATGTACTCTGCATATACATTAAATAAGCACTGTGACAATACACAGCCTTGACGTACTTCTTTCTCAATTTTGAACCAGTGCATTGTTCCACGTCCAGTTCTAACTGTTGCTTCTTGACCTGCATACAGGTTTCTCAATAGGCAAGTAAGGTGGTCTGGTTATTCCCATCTCTTTAAGAATTTTCCACAGTCTGCTGTGATCTACACAGTCAATGAAGCAGAAGCAGATGTTTTTCTGGAATTCCCCTGCTTTTTCTGAGGTCTAACTGATGTTGGCAATTTGACCTCTGGTTCCTGTGCCTCTTGTAAGTCCAGCTTGTGCATCTGTCTGGAAGTTCTCTGTTCATGTACAATAGAATGTGGTGGAAGTGATGGTATACGACGACTAAGATGAAGACCTAAAAGGCATGGCATCTTTCTCCTTGTTTTGGCTCTTGAGTCACTCACTCTAGAGGAAGCCAGCTGCAATGTCAAGAGGACACTCAGCTGCCTGTTGGAGGCCCGCGTGGTGAGGAGCTGAGGCCTCCTGCCTATCGCCGTCTGTAGGAATCATCTTGCTGGGGGATCCTGCAGCCCCAGCTGACATCTTGGCTATAACCTAATGAGAGATTCTAAGCCAGAATCACCCAGCTAAGCTGCCTCCACACTCCTGACCCACAGGAACTGCAAGATAATAAATGTCAGTTGTTCTGAGTCACTAAGTATGGGCTAATTTGTTATGCAGTAACAGCTAGCTCACCATGAATAACGGTTGTCACTGAAAGTCAAAGTAAAGGACGCCTGGAACCCACTCTGGGGTTCATGTGTGAGCTGGCTGGTAGGACCATTTTCTGATAGAAGCCCACGCCCCAGTTCCATAACAAAGACTGGGCTGGAGTTATGCATGTCTTTTGTGTAAAAAAAAAGAAAAGAAGTGCCGTGCAACAAGCAGAAGCCTGCAGTAGAATCACATGGGAGCCTTTAAAAGGTGTGCAGTTGGGGTCCATATCCCGGAGGTTCCGCTTTAATATTTCTGGGAGTGGCCTGAGATCCGTGAGGCATAAAATCTCTCGGGTGTTTAATGTCTTGGTGCTGCCAAGGTAAGAGCCTCAGGTGCCCAGTGACCTTCCTGCGGGTGCCCCACCCCACCGGTGCCCCTGCCCCTACCCCCTTAGCTCCCTTCATCAAGCTCAGGCGCCTCATCTCTCACACTGGCCATGTTCACCTGTCAAGGTTTGGACAAAGTTTTATGAACTCTTCTTTGAAAGATGCCCAGAACATTAAAAGAACCATTAATGTGGTTTTTGTAGTAGAATGTTTTCTTCAATAAAGAAAATCGGGAGGGAGAGAACAGAATGAAAGATCCAGCATTCCTTTTAGTAGTGGACATTTTTCAGTGTCAGACAAATCAATAACCAGCAGATATTCAGTTTGCAAAATAAGACATAGACTCTTGGGTGACAGACCGCTGAGCTTACGAGACGAGGTGGGGAAGAATTGGGCTTCTTAGCAGCAGAAGCGCGACTCCTGCTGAGGGGTCCAGGTTCACAACCCCTCCCCCACCAGCACCACCCCAGAGAGAGGTGAAGTCTGGAGACCATATCTCCTTCCAATTCAGTAAATAAAGATGTCAGTGATCACACCTGAGCACCAGTGAAGAGACCCAGGGATCCAGAAGGAGATAGTTCTGGTCTCATGCCTGCATGCTAAGTCACTTCAGTCGTGTGTCTTTGCAACCCTATGGACTGTAGCCCACCAGGCTCCTCTGTCCATGGGATTCTCCAGACAAGGATACTGGAGAGGGTTGCCATGCCCTCCTCCAGGGGATCGTCCCAACCCAGGGACTGAACTCACGTCTCTCACATCTCCTGCATTGGCAGAAAGGTTATTTACCATTAGCACCATCTGGAAAGCCCATTTCTGTTCTCAGTCATGCCTAGTAAAACTCTTGAATTGATTCTAAAGAAACATCTTATTTGAAAATGGCAAGGCAGGCTAGTGCCACGGGTTAGGGCTCAGGCTCTAGAGTTGGACTCCTTGGGTTCAAATTCCTGTTCTCTTATGTCCTGCTGACCTCTACTCTGCCTCGGTTTCCTCATCTGTACAATGCGGCAGGGGCGGGGGGTAAAATGACATCTGCCTCGTAGGCTGGCTATTAAAGGAGGTCATTCTTCCCACTGGCAGCAGAAGAAGACAACGCGGGGCGCAGGAGATGACGAAGCCCAGCCTGGCTTGTGTCGTGGTTAGAGAACTGTGGCTAGTACTCAGGGCGAAGAGCTTTGCAGGACTAGACTCACGCTTGCCTGATTTACAGATCATCATGAGGCCAGTCAGCCATATCTGCTTCCTAGAGCTGGTTAGAGGCTTCCTCCTATTGTGTTTCCGAGGAAATAAACTGCAGGGCATGCCGAGGGCATGCGTCGCACCCCCCTCACCTCTCAGCCTTTCTCCGAGCGGCCCCGCTCTCGTCGCCTCCCTCCGCTGTCCGTATGCCCAGCCCCCACCCTGTGCAGACTCTTTCGGAGGAGACTTTTTTGAAACCGCTGACTCCGACCGGCTAGCAGGGCTCTTTAATCTCCCTACCTGAGACCCTACGTTCAGGTGGGAGACTTCTGGCTTTGGGCAGAGCCACCAAGAATGAAGTTTACCCCAAGGAAGGAAACGGATGTCTCTGGGACATCTCCTCCTTCACCGTCAAAGGGCTCCTCAGTTCCACTCACACTCCATGCGCTTGGGATGCCTGTCTGCGGGGAGACCAGACCTGCCTGGAGCTGGGGCTCCCTCTGAGCACCCTTCAACCACTGAACCATGACCAGGAAAGACAGGCGACAAAATACAGCCTCACTTTGCATGTCGGATACAAGGCTGCATATTGTCACCTTGCTTATTTAACTTCTATGCCGAATACATCATGGGAAATGCCAGGCTGGATGACTCAGACTGGAATGATGAGTATGGGGAGAAATATCAACCTCAGATGTGTAGACGATACCACCCTAAAGGCAGAAAGTGAAAAGGAACTAAAGAGCCTCTCGATGAAGGTGAAAGAGGAGAGTGAAAAAGCTGGCTTAAAAACTCAACATTCAAAAAACTAAAACCATGGCAATCACTCCATGGTAAATAGGTGGGGAAAACGTGGAAGTAGTGACAGATTTTATTTTCTTGGGCTCCAAAATCTCTGCAGATGGTGACTGCAGCCGCAAAATTAAAAGATGCTTGCTTCTTGGAAGAAAAGCTACTACACACCCAGACAGCTTATTAAAAAGCAGAGACATTACTTTGCTGACAAATACTCACATAGTCAAAGCTAGTATTTTTCCAGTAGTTATTTATGGATGTGAGAGTTGGACTATAAAGAAGGTTGAGAGTCAAAGAATTGATGCTTCAAACTGGTGCTGGTGAAGAGTCCTTTGGACTGCAAGGAGATCAAACTGGTCAATCCAAAAGGAAATCAATCTTGAATATTCATTAAAAGGACTGATGCTGAAGCTCCAGTACTTTAGCTACCTGATGTGAAGAGCCAACTCATTGGAAAATACCCTGTTTCTGGGGAAGAGAGAAGCCAGGAGGAGAAGGGGGCAACAGAAGATGCGGTGGTTGGGTGGCATCACCAATTCAATGGACATGAGTTTCTCTCACAAACTCCAGGAGATGGCGAGGGACAGGGAAGCCTAGTGTGCTGCAGTCCATGGGTCGCAAAGAGTGGGACATGACTTAGTGACTGAACAGCAGCAACAATTAAAGGTGTGAAAAGGTTTTAAGGATCTGTGTTGCTGCGATCATTGTTAGAATAGGATAAACCATCCTCAGAGAAAGCACTGAGCACTGTGGGATGATCACCCTAGTTGGTCAGACCATCAGACAAGTGAAAAAGCTCTTCAAATGAGAGCCTTTTCTGTGCTGGTGACCCCACCAGCCCTCCTCCCTCTCAGCACAGCCCTGCCCTCAGAGCTGAACTGCCTCAGCCTTAGCCTCTTTCCCCTCGTGGCTGCAAGCTGCCTGCCCCTCTGGTTCCCCTGTGTGCATTCTCTCATTTTCTACCCAGGCGGGCCTGGCCACTTACTGAGGGAGATTTCCTTGGGCTCTAATCTATTTTCTTTGCAATTTTTTCCATCTTCATCCCACTCCTCTCCCCCTCCACTGCAGGCATTATTATTTCCTCCTCTCTAGTTTCTACAAATGATCCCAACAGGAAAAGATTGGGTCCCAATACTATTCTCAAATGAAAACACACCAAAACACTCCAAAGTATTTATTTATGGAGGGAATGAAAGGTCAAGATGTCTATTGAGGGAGACTGAGACACGTGCCGCAGACGGGGAGATTTGAGGGGAAACAGGGACGACCTCTGGTCCTGGAAAACATGTTACACTCGAGAACTTACATCACCTTAGAGCCCTGGGGTCAAGTGGAAGAGGAACAGAGGAAGCTCTGAGATGACCCTTTTCCTAAGCCCTAACCTCCCTGTCTTTCCACTCAGCTGGCAGAGATCCAGAACTGAGTCCCAGCGCACAGACGTGCAGTGTGCGGTGCAAACAGCTCGACAGCGCTCTTTCCACGGCGCCATCTCAATGCCCTGTGGCATCATCCTCAGTCAGCAAACCCCTTCTAAGTGCTTGCTCTGTGCCAGGCACTGTGCTTGGCAGAGGACACATCAAGATAAACAAAATTTGTCCTTCAGAGTCCACAGTCTTGGGGAGACGACAGACGCCTGGAGATAAATATCCAGGGCTAATAAAGTTACATGCAAAGCACCATAGAGGCAAAGAAAGATTTAATGTTACCAAAAAAAGATCAGAAAACTTCAAAAAGAAGATGACAGTTGGGACAGAATCTAGAAGGAAGAAGAGCAGGAATGCTCTAGACTGACAAGAACATTCTAGACATAAAGCATAGGCAAGGCCAAGATAAGGAGACTTGAGTCAGGGTGACGTTTGCAGAACAGTTTGACTTGACTTCTACCCTAGATCTCCCCACCATACCTAGAGTCCCCTTAGTTCTTTTTCCCCTAGATCTTCTCTCCACACCTAGAGTCCCCTTAGTTCCTCTTCCCTCACAGCTTCTCAGGGAACTATGCCTCCCTGAGAGAGAGGCAAAAGACCTTCATCTCAAGGTCTTTTCTCTCCAGATCTGGGAATTCAAAGAAGTGATTCCTCAAGTATATGTAGAGCTGGGGCAGGAGTGGGCAGGGGGAGTCCCAGAAGGGAAAAGTTATTTGCTTGCCTGAGCGATCGCAACGAAGTAGAGGTGCAGTAAGCCCTTGGTCTCTACAACAGACTTCCTCTAACTACAGTCACTCATTCCATTGACAAACACTGGGTATACTTTCCATTCCAGGGGCTGAGGGAGGAGATACACGGATAAACCAGGCAAATCCCCAGCTGCCCACAGGGAGCTTATTGGTTTGTTTCCTGTATATTTACCATCTCGTCCATCTCCCTGGATTCAGAACAGTAACTGGCCTTGCTGAGCCTG
The DNA here is from genome assembly GCF_023699985.2 of Odocoileus virginianus. Classification (NCBI taxonomy): domain Eukaryota; kingdom Metazoa; phylum Chordata; class Mammalia; order Artiodactyla; family Cervidae; genus Odocoileus; species Odocoileus virginianus. The sequence goes on along the minus strand of NC_069685.1, from coordinate 5,310,862 downwards.
CAAAGAGGAAAAACTATTCCTTCCTGATCCAGGAGCAAACCCCGCCTTCTCCACCAGCTCTAAAACCTTAAGAGCACCTTCCGAAACTCTGGGATGTGGATTAGAGACCCTGATGCATTTGAGGAAGTCCCGATAGAACATCAGAGATAAAAAGACGTGAGGACAGATGGGAGGAAGGAAGAATAATCACCACCTTCATGACTCTACCCAAGACCTGCTAAGGAGAAAAATAGGGCTGAATTTGCAGGCTCTCTCTTCAGCCACACACAGTCCAGTTCATGTCTTTTGACACTGACTTTTCTTTTTGTCCATTTCTCCACTTCTCCTTATTATGTTTTTTCTCTTTGACTTTAAAAATAGTATCTTCTCTTAGGAAAGAAAAATATACCCTAACTCTTACAAATCATATTTGACGCATAGTTATCCAAAGTTTGTGTTTTATTCAAATAAGAGATATCAGTAAGTTCTAGGTCAATAAAGAGGGAAGTGAAGTGAAATTCTCCCAGTCGTGTCTGACTCTTTGTGACCCCATGGACTATACAGTCCATGGAATTCCCCAGGCCAGAATACTGGAGTGAGTAGCCTTTCCCTTCTTCAGGGGATCTTCCCAACAAAGCGTTCGAATCCAGGTCTCCCACATTGCAGGCAGATTCTTTACCAGCTGAACCACAGGGGAAGCCCAAGAATACTGGAGTGGGGAGCCTATCCCTTCTCCAGCGGATCTTCCCAAGCCAGGAATCAAACTAGGGTCTCCTGCACTGCAGGCAGATTCTTTACCAACTGAGCTATCAGAGAAGCCCAATAAAGAGGGAAGATGTGATTTATTCAAATAAATACTTTTAGAATATGAAGGATTCCCCTAGATGGTATCATAGGCAGGCATCCCACAGCAATTTAAATAAGGCTTCAAGTCAGTCCCAAGTGAAACAGTATTTGAAAAACATTCATTGTTGGAAGGAACGGGAGAAGCAGGAGGAGAAGGAGAGAGAGGGGGAGGCCCGAGAAGAAGGAGAAGGAGGGGAACCGGGAAGGGGGAGGAGGAGGAGAGGAAGGAGAAGCAGCCGCAATTGCCAAGAGACAGTTGTTCAATCCAATAAAGTAATGATCTGTGTGAACTCTAATTATTGTATTTGCAAAACAGTACGTGTATAATTTGTGGACATCCCCTGTTCCAACATAATAAAAGAGTAATTTCGTGAAAACCTTTTGTGTTTTCTTTAGAAGATTTGGACAAAAACAATGCATCTTTAACTCTGAGAGCAGAATAATGGATCCTTGAAAGATTTATCTAGAATCCAATGCAGTTGTCATTCTGTATTGATTATCTTTGCTATTCATTATCATACTCAGCCTATCATTTATATGCAGATGACACTATCATTTATGGTAGTAGGTTATGCTGGGAGAAAGCTTAATATTATCTTCAAGCAGATTTAAATGAGTTTTAAGATCATCTGGCACAATCTAAATTACTCTTAAATATTAATGAAACAAAGATCTCATTATTTGGCTCAAAACAAAAAGTTGGAGAACTAAAAAACTGGTCTGCAGCATGACCTTGGACAGAGCAGACAAATGTTAAAGATTCAAGATCTGAGGCTGCCCTGCCTTCACCTGTGACTGATGATATAACTGATCAGCAGGGAAGGAGAGAAACATCCCAACCCCATATTCTCATACACATCATTCTTTTATTTATAATAAAAAAAATAAGATTGTTTTCTATCTCTCCAATGTTGCAGTTATGTGCCTTAGGTTTGGTTGGTTTTATTTATCTGAATGCAGCTCAACATTTGTTAGCCAAGTTAAAGATGCTGTATCCTCTCTATCTGTACAGATTTGCCTTGAATTATACATCTCATAAACATTACCATCTGTCGTCTTTTAAACAATTGGCTAAAAATTAGAAGACTCTCAACATTTTGTTGACATAATAGCTTCCCTCACACTCTATTCCCCAACATCAGACCACTTAACTCTTCTTTCTCAGGCATGCACAATTTCTCAGCAAAATTCACTGAATGGAGAGAATAAGCAACAGCTGAGAGACGGCATCATCTGATAGCCCCTAGTATTTCAGCTCTGTGTGTGTGCACATGGGGCTCTGTGCCCATGCATGCACGTAAGGGGGAAAATGTCTTAAATTATGTAGATGACCTTTCTGAACCCCTTTGACTCTCAGATGTCTCACTAAATGGATGGGAAATCCCCCAGTTGCCAGCCCAAGGTGCGATGGGGCTTATGAGACGCCACAGTTGAAGCAAGAACATGGCCATATCCTTGGCCGCTTTCCCTGAAGAGGATGTAGATGAGCCCCAGGCAGAGACAACTCAGCCCCTTACCAGTGATGGGATAGAACCATCTTCAAGGTAGGAGCAGGGGCTGCTCAAGATGAAAATAGTGAGAGATGGGGCAGACCGCCATCACGGCTGTTATTAATGCTAATAGTTTTCCTTTACTATAATACAACCTGCCTGACTTAAAAAAAAAATTATCCATTCAGCAGTGTCATTAAGATCCATCTCTGGGACTTCCCTGATGATCCAGTGGTTAAGACTTCACCTTCTAATGCAGGGGGGTGAGGATTCGATCCCTGGTTGAGCAGCTAAGATCTCACATGTCTCAAAGCTAAAAATAAAAAATGTAAACTAGAAGCAATATTGTAACAAATTCAGTAAGGACTTTTTTTTTAAATGGTCAACATTAAAAAAAAATATATCTTAAAAAGAAAAAGATCCATCTCTATGGCCTCATCATACCCACTACCAGGGGCCTCCTAAAGGTACGTGTGTCCCAGGTCACATAATTCTTCTGTACACCACTTCTCACTTGCCAGTTTTCTCCATCTGATCTTCCAAGAAAAGGAAGTTGAATCAAAGAAAGGTTGGGTGTGAGGGAAGGTGGATGAATGGATGGAGAGATGGTGACTACACGGAGCAAGAAATTAGGGATCTGTTTCACCACTGGCTCCAGAGACTTCCTTTCCATTTCTTTAGAGAAAAATGAAATGAGAGCAAGCAGAAGAATAACTTGAGAAAGCCACGGGATGATGCCATCATTATTCTGAAGAGCTTCACATGTACGAGAGAAGTGTGGACCACCCCTCACCTACTGGCAGAGCTGAGCTAGACCACGCTTGTGGCAAGTGACTATTTTTCATCTTATCTCTCGGGGCTCAGTTAAGAAGCTATCTTTTCTAAATCTCCTGGGAAGACTTTACCACTCCTTTCTCTGTACTCCCATAGCCCTTTATTCATACATCATTTAGAGCCTTTATGTTCTCTGTGTTAGCATTGCATACCTGTTGGAGTCTCCACTGAGTCAGCTCAGTGGTCATCCACCAAGTCAGAGCCCAGTCAGCAGCCCAGCCTCAAGGGGAACCCTGCTTCTTCCATCCAGGGATGTGACTCAGTCACGTACCCATCACAGACACAACGTGATAAATCTCACCAGTGAGACCAGAGGGGAGATGCTGGGGCAGTGGCAGCGGGGGCTTCTGAGGAGTGTTTCTTCTTAGCAAGAGACGCGGAGGGAGAAAGCTCTCACACTGGTTCTGTGGGCAGAGATGCGGTAACGATCTTATGACCCCGAGGGAAAAAGCTGAAGTCAAAGTCAACGTGCTGAGGAAGGCAGGAAGGAGAGATAGAAGGAACCGGAATCCTTGATGACGTTTGTGTTGAATCAATCCAAGGACCATCCCATCTCTATAGACTTTCTGTTGATTCTGAGCTGCATCTACTGTGATTCACAGCCAAAACTATCCTCATTGACTTCTCGTCTAAACCTGCTCTGTTCAATAGGTAGCCATTCACAAGTGCCTATTTAAATTTAAATTTGAATTAATTAAGCTTAAATAAAATTTAAAATTCAGTGCCTCAGGTGCATTAGCCCTCATTGAGTGCTCAAGCCCACATGTGGCAAGTGGCTACCTTGCTGGATCGCGCAGAGTTAGAGGACATTGTAGCATGCGTGCTAAGTCACTTCAGTCATGTGGACTGTAGCCGCCAGGCTCCTCTGTCCAAGGGATTCTCTGGGCAAGAATATTGGAGCGGGTTGCCACGCCCTCCTCCAGGGGATCTTCCGGACCCAGGTATTGAACCCTTGTCTCTTACCACCTCCTGCGTTAGCAGGTGGATTCTTTACCACTGAGCCCCCTGGAAAACTCAGGAATGTTTCCAGCACCTCAGAAAGGTATGTTGATCAGCACTGCTCTGACTGCAAACTTGAAGGTGGAAACTAGATTGTAGATGTCTCTACTGCTAGTTCCTAATGGATCATCATGCAAAATAAATAAAGTTGCTGAATTAAAAAAATGAATGGTCTAACTAGCATCTTTTCTGAAGAAGCAGGTCCTACTGGATTCTGACTACTTTTTGCCCCAGTGACTCTTGAGTTCACACAGGTGGCAACATCTGTGGTCCAGTCACTGTCCCCACTCCCCACCCTCAACAGCAGCTCCCTTCAAGGTGCCGCATCTGCTTCTCCTGCCCCAGGAATCCACTTTCTCCAGCCTCACTTACAGACTGCCCAGCCCCCACCACCATCTGCCTCTGAGAGATGCGGCTGCAAATAAAACAGTCACTGTGTCCAGGCTTGCCCCACTCTTCAGGGTAGTATAGACACGGGAAGTGTGCCGGTGTAGACAGAAGCTGCCTGTCCACTAGCCAGACAGGACGGTGTTCCAGCCAAGCCTGTCAAGAGCCAGAGGCTCCAGCAGGGGCAGCACTCCCACCCGCTAAGCCTGGCTGATATTTGTCCAGTGGCCAAATGCTTCCCTCTGGTAAGACTGTTTTAGGGATGAACAAGAACACTGAAGGTCAGTGAAGGTCCAGGTCACAAGTAACACTGAAAACTCCACAGCCGCGTCCTGCTCTGGTGGAGTTCCAAGGTGGCTCTTGGCCTGGTGGCCTTGGTCAGTGACTGCCCTTTCTTTCAGACTTGCATCAGGGAAGTCTCTGGCCTGGAGATGTCCAGCTTCTCTGGTTTGAATGGTCCTGGAAGAGCCTCACTTGGGCCTGACAGAGTTTCTCCTGTCCCCTCCACTCCCACGCCAAGTAGGCGCTGCAGTTCTGCACCCAGTTCCAGTGTGTGCGTGTGTGTGATTTAACACACCGAGCAATGCTCTGGATACAGATGGGTGTCTGACCCTGTCTCCCTGGAGACGGCCCTGGATCTCCCAGGTTAAGAGTTCTGCCCTACATACACACTGAGGAAACCAGATCTGAAAGAGACACGTGCACCCCAATGTTCATTGCAGCACTGTTTATAATAGCCAGGACATGGAAGCAACCTAGATGCCCATCAGCAGATGAATGGATGAGGAAGCTGTGGTACATATACACCATGGAATATTTCTCAGCCATTAAAAAGAATTCATTTGAATCAGTTCTAATGAGATGGATGAAACTGGAGCCCATTATACAGAGCGAAGTAAGCCAGAAAGATAAAGACCATTACAGTATACTAACACATATATATGGAATTTAGAAAGATGGTAACGATAACTCTATATGCAAAACAGAAAAAGAGACTCAGATGTATAGAACAGACTTGTGGACTCTGGGAGAAGGCGAGGGTGGGATGTTTCAAGAGAACAGCATCGAAACATGTATATTATCTAGGGTGAAACAGATCACCAGCCCAGGTTGGGTGCATGAGACAAGTGCTCGGGCCTGGTGCACTGGGAAGACCCAGAGGGATCGGGTGGAAAGGGAGGTGGGAGGGGGGACCGGGATGGGGAATACATGTAAATCCATGGCTAATTCATTTCAATGTATAACAAAAACTACTGCAATGATGTAAAGTAATTAGCCTCCAACTAATAAAAATAAATGATAAAAAAATTAAAAAAAAAAAAAAGAGTTCTGCCCTACAACAACACCCCTCCCCACTTCAGACGCCAGTCACAAGTCCAGGTTATCCCCTGGGCTTCTAACCAGTCAGCTACAGATCAGACTGTGGCCCAGCAGGCTCCCGTCCCTGGGATTCTCCAGGCAGGAACACTGGAGTGGGTTGCCATTTCCTTCTCCAAAGCATGAAAATGAAAAGTGAAAGTGAAGTCGCTCAGTCATGTCCAACTCTTAGTGACCCCATGGACTGCAGCCTACCAGGCTCCTCCATCCATGGGATTTTCCAGGCAGGAGTACTGGAGTGGGTTGCGCCACTGATTAAATCATCAGCCACTGGAATCTGAGTCAACTTTCAGCCCCTCTCCCCTTCCCATCTCAGGTTACCAGGGTGCTGTCCAAAAGTAGCCTTATTAGCATAGCAAAAGACATCTTAATTGTTCTCACTACTTAGAAAATTCCAGTGGTTTTAGGAACTCAGTGCCAGAAATGGGAACAAAGACCAAATACGTATAGTTTCTTAGTTCAGTTGCTCAGTCATGTCCGACACTTTGCGACCCCATGAATCACAGTACGCCAGGCCTCCTTGTCCATCACCAACACCCGGAGTTCACTCAAACTCACGTCCATCGAATCGGTGATGCAATCCAGCCATCTCATCCTCTGTCGTCCCCTTCTCCTCCTGCCCCCAATCCCTCCCAGCATCAGGGTCATTTCAAATGAGTCAACTCTTTGCATGAGGTGGCCAAAGTATTGGAGTTTCAGCATCAGTCCTTCCAATGAACACCCAGGACTGATCTCCTTTAGGATGGACTGGTTGGATCTCCTTGCAGTCCAAGGGACTCTCAAGAGTCTTCTCCAACACCACAGTTCAAAAGCATCAATTCTACAGCACTCAGCTTTCTTTATACTCCAACTCTCACATCCATACATGACCACTGGAAAAAACATAGCCTTGATTAGACGGACTTTGGTGGCAAAGTAATGTCTCTGCTTTTGAATATGCTATTTAGGTTGGTCATAACTTTCCTCCCAAGGAGTAAGCATCTTTTAATTTCATGGCTGCAGTCACCATCTGCACTGATTTTAGAGCCCCAAAAAATAAAGTCAGCCACTGTTTCCACTGTTTCCCCATCTATTTCCCATGAGGTGATGGGACCAGGTACCATGATCTTAGTTTTCTGAATGTTGAGCTTTAAGCTCACTTTTTCACTCTCCTCTTTAACTTTCATCAAGAGGCTTTTTAGTTCCTCCTCACTTTCTGCCATAAGGATGGTGTCATCTGCATATCTGAGGTTATCGATATTTCTCCCAGCAATCTTGATTCCAGACTGTGCTTCTTCCAGCCCAGCGTTTCTCATGATGTACTCTGCATATAAGTGAAATAAGCAGGGTGACAATATACAGCCTTGACGTACTCCTTGCCCAATTTGGAACCTGTCTGTTTTCCCATGTCCTTCTAACTGTTGCTTCCTGACCTGCATACAGGCTTCTCAAGAGGCAGGTCAGGTGGTCTGGAACTCCTATCTCCTTCAGAATTTTATTGTGATCCACACAGTCAAAGGCTTTGGCATAGTCAATAAAGCAGAAATAGATGTTTTTCTGGAACTCTCTTGCTTTTTCGATGATCCAGCAGATGTTGGCAATTTGATCTCTGGTTCCGCTCCCTTTTCTAAAACCAGCTTGAACATCTGGAAGTTCACGGTTCATATATTGCTGAAGCCTGGCTTGGAGAATTTTGAGCTTTACTTTACTAGCATGAGAGATGAGTGCAATTGTGTGGTAGTTTGAGCATTCTTTGGCATTGCCTTTCTTTTGGATTGGAATGAAAACTGACCTTTTCCAGTCCTATGGCCACTGCTGAGTTTTCCAAATTTGCTGGCATATTGAGTGCAGCACTTTCACAGCATCATCTTTCAGGATTTGAAATAGCTGCACTGGAATTCTATCACCTCCACTAGCTTTGTTCGTAGCGATGCTTTCTAAGGCCCACTTGTCTTCACATTCCAGGATGTCTGGCTCTAGGTGAGTGATCACACCATTGTGATTATCTGGGTCGTGAAGATCTTTTTTGTACAGTTCTTCTGTGTATTCTTGCCACATCTTCTTAATATCTTCTGCTTCTTTTAGGTCCATACCATTTCTGTCCTTTATCGAACCCATCTTTGCATGAAATGTTCCCTTGGCATCTCTAATTTTCTTGAAGAGATCTCCAGTCTTTCCCATTCTATTGTTTTCCTCTATTTCTTTGCATTGGTCGCTGAGGAAGGCTTTCTTATCTCTCCTGGCTATTCTTTGGAACTCTGCATTCAAATGGGCATATCTTTCCTTTTCTCATTTGCTTTTCACTTCTCTTCTTTTCACAGCTATTTGTAAGGCCTCCTCAGGCAGCCATTTTGCTTTTTTGCATTTTTTTTCCATGGGGATGGTCTTAATCCCTGTCTCCTGTACAATGTCCCGAACCTCCATCCATAGTTCATCAGGCTACCTACTGATGGGGCAGCCTGATGGTAGTAGGTGGGGTATCACCTACTATCCCAGGTTGGTAGGTGCCCAATATGCTACTGGAGATCAGTGGAGAAATAACTCCAGAAAGAATGAAGGGATGGAGCCAAAGCAAAAACAATACCCAGTTGTGGATGTGACTGGTGATAGAAGCAAGGTCCGATGCTATAAAGAGCAATATTGCATAGGAACCTGGAATGTTAGGTCAATGAATCAAGGCAAATTGGAAGAGGTCAAACAGGAGATGGCAAGAGTGAATGTTGACATTCTAGGAATCAGCAAACTAAAATGGACTGAAATGGGTGAATTTAACTCAGATGAACATTATATCTACTACTGTGGGCAGGAATCCCTTAGAAGAAATGGAATAGCCATCATGGTCAACAAAAGAGTCTGAAATGCAGTATCTTGATGCGATCTCAAAAATGGCAGAATGATCTCTGTTCGTTTCCAAAGCAAACCATTCAATATCACGGTAATCCAAGCCTATGCCTATGAAGATCTACAAGACCTTTTAGAACTAACACCCAAAAGGGATGTCCTTCTCATTATAGGGGACTGGAATGCAAAAGTAGGAAGTCAAGAAACACCTGCAGTAACAGGCAAATTTGGCCTTGGAGTACGGAATGAAGCAGGGCAGAGGCTAATAGAGTTTTTTCCAAGAGAACTGGTTTTGCTCTGGTCATAGCAAACACCCTCTTCCAACAACACAAGAGAAGACTCTACACATGGACATCACCAGATGGTCAACACCGAAATGAGATTGATAATATTCTTTGCAGCCAATGATGGAGAAGCTCTATACAGTCAACAAAAACAAGACCGGGAGCTGACTGTAGCTCAGATCATGAACTCCTTATTGCCAAATTCAGACTTAAATTGAAGAAAGTAGGGAAAACCACTAGACCATTCAGGTATGACCTAAATCAAATCCCTTATGACTATACAGTGGAAGTGAGAAATAGATTTAAGGGACTAGATCTGATAGACAGACTGCCTGATGAACTATAGACGGAGGTTCGTGACATTGTACAGGAGACAGGGATTAAGACCATCCCCATGGAAATATGTATGTCTTATTATAAATCACATTGTCACTTTAAATGGTAATGATGTTTTAGAGCTTTTGCTCTTGGGGTGCAGAGTTGCCCATCAGAGGAGGCTGCAAAAAGAAGCCCTTTGGCTTTGTCCCAGCTCTCTTAGCTCCTCACCACACCTGCCCCAGCACAACTGTGTTTGTTTGTTTGTTTTTTATCTTAACCCTTTATGTTAACTCTCTCATCCTTTAGTTGACACATCCACCTCACAGACACACACAACTGGCTCTACATGGGCCAAGTGTTGCTCAGTTGACCTTGTTTTAGGCTCTGACCAATTTAGGCCACTTGGAGCAGGATGCTGGGGTACTATAAGAATCTGGGGGGTACCCAGAGATTTATGATCTGCTGTTTGGTTTGTAGCACCAAGGACGGCTGCCTGCCAAGCTGGGTAGGTCAGACAGGAACAAGGTGGGGCCTCACTCTGGATTTAAGGGACGTTTTATAAGCAATATTCACATGCCTGGTTTCAGTCAGTGTCTCCACAATGCACCGATTTCATGGGCTGGAGCTGACCAGTATGAACTTTGCACTGCAGTGGGTCACCCGTGAAGGAGAAATTTAGATCTAGCCAAGCAGGGGTGAAATGCCCTTCGTGCAAAGTCGGCACACAGAGAGCTGATGTGGGGTCCCATTTTCGCTTCGGGCATCGTGCTCTTCAGAACACGACCAAGTGGGTGGCCAGGGGCCGGAAGTCCAGTGCGTCCACAAGGCACGGGGAGGTGGGCGTGGGCTCTTGCTTCACAGTCAGGAAGTCAGGGCTTCCACCAGCTCCCCTGACTTCTCGGTTGTCTAAGGGCATGTTTCTTAGTTCTCTAGTCTGTTTCCTCACTTCTTAAAGTTAACATGATAATAATAGATTCTTTCCCAAAAAGTTGCTGTGAAGATTGGAAGAATAGTGCACGTAGAGTGTTTAACATAATTTCTGGCACCATCCCAAGTGTTCAATAAGTTAGAAGTGCACTTTTTTCAAAATATAAATCAAAGGACATCATCTATCTGTTCAAAGCTGGCCACAGCTCCCATCTCACTCAGAGGAAATGTCAAAGCACTTATGAAGCCTACCATCCCCATGATGCTCCATGACCCAGCACCCCACCATCCCTCTCTGACTGCTCTCCCCTCATGCATTCTGCTGCAGCCGCTTTGACTTCCTTGCTATCCTTGAATGCTGCAGGGCCTTTGCGCTGGCCCGTCTAGAACCATCTGCCTAAAGCACTCCAATATTTGCATAAATTCTCCCTCACTTCCCTTAAGGTTCAAATGTCACCTTCTCATTGAGGCCTTTACTGAGTTCCCTGTCTCTTAAGAACCCAGGTTGTAGGCTCCCTGGGGGGCCGTAATGCCCTTTCCTGCCTTCTGGATTCTCATCAGCACCTATTACTGTCCATTTGTTAATTAATTTACTACTTTGTTGTACTTAGTGTCTGCAGACACTAAACATTCTCAGTAGAATGGAAGCTTCATGAGGAGGGAGATTTTCCTCTGTTTATTGATATACCCCCAGAGTCTAGAAGTCATAGTACCCAGTGAGCTGGTGCTCAATAAGTATTTATCCCCTGGAAGATGGGTTCTTTGTTATAGACACGAATGAGATCACAGAAGCTCAAAGAGCATTGTCATTTGCCTTTGGTCTTTCCTGCTTTTCTTCCCTTTCTAACTACTTTAACTTTTTTTTTTTTTTTAACTGGAGTGATGATGTTTGTTTACTATACAATTGACATAGCAAGAAGCATCTAATAATATGATTTCAGTACAATGTCCCTTCCCGATCTTCAAGAGTTCACGGCTGTGTTCAACAGTGTCCCAGGAGCATGCCCTGGAGCTTAGGATAATTTTCAACAGCAGTCTTCCAGAGTTTCAAGATCATAGGCCAGAGTAATGAGCATGGACCAGACTGTCATGTCCAAGAGAGCCAGAGGAGAAAGCTTCTGGCAGAAAGAGGCAAGACTAAAGGATCAGGGGCCACTGGGAGCCAGTGGCAGGGAACAGAGATGGAGGCAGGTGAAGCCTGGGGGTCCTGGGGTTCCAGGGCTGTAGGAAGGGGTGTGACCCCAAATCAGGGTGCAGACAGAATGGAATAGTCACACTCGAAAGCAATTATCTGAGTGCAATATTCATTTGCCTTGAACCCTACCCAAAGAGGGGAAGTGACAGCCAAATGGATCCCACAATGACGCTGGTTTTTTAATCAATAATGTAGCTGAGGGTGGAGGGGAGGGGTGGGGGCGTTAGTGGGGGGCGGAATTCACCGTCATCCAGTATCAGTGCATCTCTTGTGGACTGAAAGGACAGGCTGGAGCAAGGCCAGGATGGCTGCAGGCCAGGGCTTTCAAGTGACCACTCTTAGGTTTTCTCCTTTTTCTTTCCCTTTCTCTTCCTCCCTCCCTTTTTTCTTCCTTTCCTTTCTTCCATTCTTTCCTTTTTTGGTTCCGTTTTCTGGTTTTGGCTCCTATGTATGTTCGTGGGGGTTTGTGTGTGTGTTTCTTGGTACGTCTTCCTTTTGATTTCTCTTATTTTGAAGCTGATTTCCCTTTGAAAATTCTGGCTTGCCTGACTTGAGTGAAAACTCGCAAGGAAAAAAAGATGGCAGTTTTGTCAGTGTTGGACCCTAGAGAGTGGACCTCCAGGGCTGGGAGCAGCGACGTCAGGGCCTCCCTCAGAGAGACCGTCTCCAGGGGCAGCAACTAGCAGGCTCACTCACACAACAGATCTCTGCCACCGGAGACCCTTCCCCTGGGCCTCCACAGGCCCAGACCTCGGAGGGCTTCTGTGTCCTTCTGAAAGTGTAGCCAATTCCCTGGGACCAAGCCCTGTTTTAAAATATAAGATACAAAAAGAATTTTTCAGAAAATAACTGCCAGTGAAGATCAGAGCTTGTTACAGATCCCAAGAGGAAGGGGCTACATGGGGAAGCACCAGGGTCACCAGCAGAGGCAGGGAGGAAATCTGGAGCTGGAGACACTTTCCATGGGAAGAATGGATGAAACAGGTAAGCAAGCCTAGGATTGGCTGTTTGAATAATTTCAGCAGGTTCTAGGGCACAGGGGTATCCCTAGGTGCCTGGGGCCTGGCGCTAGGATATTAGGAATGTGGATAGTGGCCTGGAGTGTGAGAGTCTAATCTAGGAGGTGATTGGTTTACAAGGCATGTTTGCAAGACAGGTGAGCTGTTTGCTCTCTCTAGGAATTATCTAGGCCAGGAAGAGGCAGTCTCACTGGGTTATCAAGGCCCCAAATGTCAAAGCATCAAAAACACAGAATAAAAAGTCTTGATTAATAGTCCTGGGAGCAGCTCAGTTCAAGGAGAAAAAGTACTAGCCTGGCAGTCGGAAGCATTCACCCTTCTTTCTCCTGAACAATGAAGATAATGTGGATCAGCGTGAGGACACCTCACATCACAAATACTCTATTATCTAAACCATATCAGTGACCTTCCAAACTCATCTGAGGAAGGAGGGAATGAGGAAGGGGAGATCAGGCATAAAGACCTGAGACCCACCCTGGGTTGGCTGGAGGCACAACAGATGGACAGAAAAGTCACAAGTCTGGGAACTGAGGAAACACAATGAAGAAATGAAGTGGAAAGTTGGTGAGGTGAGATGGTTCAGGATCCAGGTCTTCTCCATCAGTCCCTTCCAGTGCACCTCTTTTACACAACCTTCCAGGCCAAGCCCAGGCAGACAGTTAGGATGAGATGGAAAAGAAGAGACAGTACATGCTGAGGGTCTTCAGGCAGGAAAAAAACCCACATGCTTGGAGACTAATTGGGTGAATTCTCACTAAAGTGATCGTGACTTGATATGTATTTCCTTCCAGAATCACTTTTTTAAAATTGAAGTATAGTTAATTTACAATGCCGGGTTAATTTTTGCTGTACAGCACAGTAATTCATCACACACATATATGTTCTTTTTCATAAGGTTTATCACAGGATACTGAAGACAGTTCTCTGTTATACAGTAGGACTTGGCCGTTTATCTATCCTGTGTGTGAGAGTTTGCATCTGCTAATCCCAGACTCCCCTCCCATTCCATCCCCTGCCTCCCCCAGCAAGCACAAGTCTGTTTTCTCTGTCTGTGAGTCTGTTTCTGTTTTGTAGATAAATTCATTTGTGTCATATTTTAGACTCCACATACAAGTGATATCATATGGCATTGTTATTTAGAAAGAAGTCACCTAGAAAGAGAAAGAGACAGCGATCACAGGAAAAAGTCAGCCCCTAACACTGTAACACTCTTCAGTCTCAAGCACTACGTCTCCAAAACGAGTTGACGATGACATAATATTGGAACACTGCTTCCTACTTCCTTTCTTGGAAGTTCACAGTTAACATCAGCACCTTAACAGCTCAGGGAAGGTTTGAGGTGAAGGGAACCTGTCTAACCATGTTCACCCAGTATTTCCTAAGTGATTTCATCATGAAACCCTTTCCCTTCTCTTATTACCATCCCAAGCCCTATACCTTGGACTAGAGCAATGCATCTTTAACGGTAAGATGTTCGTGACCTTCACATAAACGAGGAAGACCATCTCTGTCAGGGTACCCGCCCAGGGGTCCGTGTTTGTGTGTGTAAGTCGCTCAGTTGTGTCCAACTCTTTGCAACCCCATAAACTGTAGCCCGCCAGGCTCTTCTGTCCACGGAATTCTCCAGGCAAGAATACTGAAGTGGGTTGCCATTCCCTTCTGCAACCTGCCCAGGTACATCCCCACATTACTTGACCAAGCAGAGTGACCACACAGCCAGAACGCGGGAGAGCTCATGTCTGAGGTGAGAGCATCCCATCTGGGGCAGAGCAGCAGGTACTGTGACGGACGTGCCCGCTCTTCAGGCCAGCGTGAAATCTGAAGTCTGAGGACAGCAGCTGGATATGGGGTCAGGCGCAAGCCATAGGACCAGGAGCAGGAGATACATTTTGAGAGCTTGCTCACAGTCAGAGGCAGGTGTTATTGCCCAGTCCCACGGGTAGCATCCTTACCTTAAAAACACCACTAGGCTTCAGAGACAGGTGTCTCTCAAGGGGAACCATGGAACCAGCTGGCATGTAACCACACCTTGGGTCACCTGCCCACAGTCACCAAGAGTAGTAGCAAGACACTCAGTAATGTTCATAAATATGGAACCATGGCACTAATTCCAGCCAGACAGAAAATTAAGCTCCCAGATACCAGGGGAGTTGACTTCATCACACGGGCAGAGACACACTGCTTTAGAGTAGGAGACAGAACGGACCCTACTTTTATATAATAGTTTGCATCTGCTAATCCCAGAATGGACCCATTCTCCCCACCAGCTTTACAGGGGAGGATGAAGTCTCTAACCGGCCGGTAAAGATCAAAGTGTATCCGACGCGGAATTTGAGTGTCACAGACCTGTCAGAATGCGGAAACAAGTCATCACATATGCGCACAGCAATCAGGATCATGAAGAGGGAGCAAGTGGAGGAAGGAAGTCCACGGATTCTCCAATAATAGAGACCAACACATTGAATGCGCACCTGTGACCAGTCCTGGGCTAATCACTTTACCTGGATTATCTCGTTTAATCCTCACTAGCTCTGCGCAGCTCGGGGGGGTTAAGAAGCTAGCTCCAGGTCAGGGGCACTCTCAGGGCTGGAACCTGGCTTTAGCTCTGGCAGTTGATCTCCAGAGCCCACATTCATACACTGCCTTCTTTCTCTCCTCTCATTGCACCCAGCGACACTTCCTCACCTCACAGCGTTTGCCGGGTCCTCCTTCCTTCTCCCGTAGCATCCTCTCCCCACAACACGGCCTCATCTTTCTCTGCTGACAGGTCCCTAAACCAGCACTGCCTGATGGATCTTACATGCAGTGGGCTCTAATTAGGCTGAGACTTGATTTCCCATCTTGAGGGGCAGGGGGGTGGGACCTGGGCTGGTAGCCCTGGTTGCCAACTATAGCGATCCCCTCCAGATTCCAGAACCACCCTCCACCCTCTGCTCCGTGATGAGATGCTGGGTGCTGGGGAGCTGCAAGTATGGAGCCATCACAGACGTCTCCGTGGGAGGCTCTAACCACAGGCGTGAGAGGGAGACCGGAAGGCAAGGGGAGGAAGAGAACTCTCTCCTGCCGGCCTGCTGGCTGCTCCATCAGCGCTGACCTAGCCTCGGCTCCCGCCCTCCACCCTGAACCCAGCTTCCGGCTTGTCTGCCTCCTGGACCTTGTCTGACTGCCCCTCAGAAGGATCGGCAGCAGCCAGGCCGGGCCCCTCCAGGAGGCAGATTCCCAGCGCCCTGGGCCCCCTCTTCCGAGTTCCTGGGCTGCCAGAGGCAGTGGGTCAGCACCCCCATACCACAAGGACTGGGCCCAGCACTCCGGGAGCCTCCTCCAAGCCCCAGGTCTGAGCATCGCAGCGTCCGTCCTCTCCCCTAGCCTGGAGCTGCCAAAGTTCATTCTCCGTGTGGATTCTCACCTCAGTCCTCATGCCAGATTTAACCAATTCCCTGTGCTGGAACAGAGTAACTGACACAATAACTAGGGCAGTTTCTGATTTCCTGAACTGGATCCTGATTCGCATACCTGGATATCCCAGGGTTATCCTGGATAACCCTCCAAGCTTGATTCTCTGTGTCTGTGTATGAGAGTGAAAAGGTGGTGCAAACACTACTCCCAAACCCCACGCCCGTCCCCGATACAGGCCCAGGGAGAAGCGGCCAGCAGACAGCACAGTCAGAGTTCATCCCCTCGTAGACACACCCAAGAAGGCAATTCCAAAATCAGAGTCAAATGGATGCTCTTAAGCATTTAATTGTTCTAGACGCGCACGTGGGTCCTCCTAGGACTGGATGTGCAGACTAACCGTGTGCTGCTCTTAGTCATTTGGTCATGTCCAACTCTTTGCGACCCCATAGACTGTAGCCTGCCAGGCTCCTCTGTCCGTGGGGATTCTCCAGGCAAGAGCACTGGAGAGGGTTGCCGTGCCCTCCTCCAGAGTAACCATGATTGCCATTAACTCTGAGTCCACAGGCTTTCGTGAGCGCTAGGGCCGCAGGCGGGGATAGGGATAGGCGGTCTTTTCTTTCTTGCTCTAAAATCAAGCTATTATGACACAGGAAGGTGTAAGTTCAGACTCCTTTAAATGTGAAAAGCAAAAAGTCTCGGATTGCAGCCCAGTATTCAGCTTATCTCTTTCTATTAATCAATCACCCAGGATTTATCAAGCACAGTAGGTGCCAGCCCCAAGGCACACACTTGCAGATGCCGACAGAAGGTAATCTCTCCAAATGCACTTATTTCCCTTCACAGCCCCTCTGGGCTCTCAGTGAGGACTCAAGAGACACGTCTCATAATTTCCCATTGTTGCTCGTCTATTTTTATCCTTCTTATATGAATCAAAGCGTGATGTACTGTCCCACTGTTCAAAGCCTGACTCTGGTAAAGCTTTTGATATCATTTGATATCTTCAAAAAGATGTATGACTTGTTCCCTGACCTCAAAATCAGATTCAAATGATCTCATCATGAAATACCTTATGCTGAGTGGACAGGTGGATGATATCAGTGCACAGAGAATTTACGAAATCAGCAACTGGCAAAGCCAGGTCTGCACACTCTCATGAGCTGGATCCCTCTTAGAAGAGAGGTGCCGACCTGCTGTCCACACCAGGCTTGCACCAGAATTGGCCAGTTCTGTCCTGGAGACCTAGAGATCATTCCAGATGGACAGACCAGGAATTAATCATTTAGGGCAAAATGCATCCTAATAATGGCAACTTAATAACAGTAATAATGAATATAATAATAACAATGATAATGCTTAGTAATTCTTCAGTACAAGTCAAAGTTCTGTACTTACGTTAACCACTCATATGGGCTGAATCGTGTTTTCCTAAAATTCACATATTGAAGCCCTAACTGTTCATGTATTGAAGCTCTCGCGTCCAGTACCTCCAGTTGTGACTGTGTATTTGGATCAGGGTCTTCAAAGAAATAAGTAAGTTAAACGGGGTCATTAGGGTGTGCCATAGTCCAATCTGATTGATGCCTTTTTAAGAAGTAGAGATTAGGACACCGAGAGAGGGACCTCGTGGGAGCACAGTGACAGAGGCCTTCTGCCAGCCGAGGGGAGAGGTTCTGGGAAAAAACAACCAAATCTATGCCTTGATCTTTGTCCTCTTGCTGCCAGAACTATGAGAAAGTAAATTTTTGGTTCTTTAAGCCACTGAGTTTGTGGTCCTTTGTTAGGGCAGCCCTAGCAGAATAATACACCCATGAACTTAAAACCTATGGAGAAGACCGTACTTTGAGAAGATACAGGCACCTTAATGCTCATTGCAGCGCTATTTACAATGGCCAGGACATGGAAGCAACCCAAATGTCCATCAGCAGAGAAATGGATGAAGACGTGGCCTATACATACATATAGAAGTGTATATATATGTGCTGGAATACTACTCAGCCATAAAAAATAATGAAATAATAATACCATTCACAGCAACATAGGTGGCCCGAGAGACTGTCACACTAAGTGAAGTAAGTCAGATAAAGAAAGACATATATCGTACATCACTTTTATATGGAATCTAAAAAAATGGTATAAATGAACTTATTTACAAAACAGAAATAGAGTCACAGATGTGGAAAACAAATTTAGGGATACCAAGGGGGAGAGGAGGGGAAGGATAAACTGGGAGACTGGGATTAACCCATACATGCTGCTGTACATACAATGGAGAGTAATAAGGATCTATTGTATAGTACAGGGAAATCCACTCAATACTCTCAATGACATATTTGGGAAAAGAATCCGTAAAAGAGGGGCTATGTGTATGACTGATTCACTTTGTTGTATACCTTAACTATCACAACACTGTAAATCAACTATTGCTCAAAAGAAAAAAAAAAAAAACACCCTCCCTAACACAAAGGAAGGTTTACTCAACTGCAGATGTGTTCCTTATTTTCAGCTGGGAAAAATGAGGCAGGAAGAAACTCGTGGGCTTTGCTGGGTCTCTCAACTCACCTGTGGATGGGTGGGGTTTCACCTAACTCTCTTGTCTGTTGGCTGCAGCTCTGTTCTTCAGCTGGAGTGATTGGGGACATCAGTATTAAGCAGATATTTTCAAAAAGCAATCAACTCCAGATTTTCCATTATTAATGTGGAATAGAGCTTATACAGAAAATGAAAACACACATATATTTCAAAACCCAATATTAGCCATTAATGTCAACCCAGTCAAACACTCCAGATTTCATCAACTCCTGCTGTTCCCCTTTGAGGAAAATCCTAGCAGTGTTATGAATTCATCTATTATCTTTAACTATTCGTAAAGTATCGAGGTTGACAAAGCCCAAACTTCTCTCTGATAGAAGCATTCTAAAGTTTATCTGTATTCTTGTGGGAGAAATGGAACTTCTAGATCCTTGGCTTATTTTTAAATTACAAATGCTAAATTAACATTTTGTAAGATGAATCTGACATGCAAAATGGTTGGTATAGTTTTTCTTAATTCTCTGCTTCAAAGAGAAGCTGTATTTTCTTAGATCAACCAACTAAAACCCAGGATTGCATAGATCATCTACCCTAATAATTTGCTTTTATCTTTTTTTTTTTTTAGCAGACAACTTCTTTTTTCAAAAACAACATTTTTGTGGAGGTGGGATGTATAACAAGAAGAAACCTGAGCTTCTCTGGTGGAAGAGAAGACCTTAATCTCTAACACAGCCTCCTTCTTGCACATTCATTTTCCATGACTCCGAGGAAAATAGTATGAAAACCACAGACCTATTCCAAGCCTCTCATTTTACAGATATAGAAACTGGGGCCCATGAAAACATGGCTGTGGCCAAGACTGAGCATTTGACAATGACACAGCCAGGCCAGGAACACACATCTCCTGATTCCTGGTTCATGATCCTTGTTTGCATCACACTGTTTTGGCAAGACTACTGCAGAAAAGGGGGCTCCCTTCCAGGGCCCGAGAGGGGACTCTTGTTTAACACTAGGCGATGAGTTACTGGAGGAGACACACATACTAACAAAGAAAAGATTTTATTGGGCAGGGCTGCCTGAGTGGAGACCAGCAGAGTAAGGGAACCAGGAGGACTGCTCTGCCATGAGGCAGTCTGAGGCTTTATGGCGATAGGGGTACTTTCTGGGCTGTCTCTGGCCAATCGTCTGGCTTGGCCCATATTTAGTCTGACAACAGGTCCCTCCTGGTGGTGTCCACATCTCTCAGCCAAGATGAATTTCAACTCTAAAGGTTCTGGGAAGTTGGCAGGACATATTATGGGCTGGTGTCTCCTCCCTCCTTTTGGCCCCTCCTGAATGTTCCTGCTTAGTTTTCAGTGGCAACACCATGTGCCTTATGAGACCTCCTGTTGTGAGACAGCTCAAGTGGTTATCATCATGCCTGGCCAAGGCAGACAGATTCAGTCCATGGTTCCCTAACAAGGCCATCTTCGTTTGACAGTCTAGGTCCCAGGACAGCCTCAGTGCTTCAACCAGATGCAACTTTCACTGCTAGGACACACATCGTGGTGAGATACATATGTCCGTGTCAGTTACATCAAGCAAGTCTGTTAAGTACCCAGAATTTGGAGGCAGATGTCCAAACATAGGGTCCCAAATGCTCAGGTCAGTCTTCTCTGCTTGATGAAATAGTCCTATACTCTAACTCAGCGGTTCTCCAACTTTAGAATACCTTTAGAATAACCTGTGAGTGGGAGGAGGGTGTTAAAAAATAAAGATGCCAGAAATTCTGACTCAGTAGGCTCAAGGTATAACCTGAAGGACCCATAGACAGAGCTTTGAGATGCCTGATCTTGATCAGTCTTTATCTTTCAAGCCTTCACTGGATAACTAAAATTTGCTCAAATGTCAAGAACCACAAAATCTTCAACCCATTTTCCATGTGACAAGAGCATTATCCTCCTCCCCAGATTCAGAACATCAAACCCCAGGAGGTATCTCGCTTCTACCGTGGTGTCCTGGTGAATCCACAGCAACTGGACGTCAGCTCGGGTGGTTCCCCTGGGAGAAGCAGCAGGAGCAGATGTAAGGAACAGAGCTCTGTTTTCATGCAGATCGTTTCATAGAAAATTAAACAAGCAATAAATGCCTACAGAAAGGTATTGTGTATAACCACCACAACAAACAAGTTGTACTTTAAGGGATAGCTCATCCAAATTTGAAAGTAACATTAGCTCTCAAAGATCCTGCACTCAGATAGGACAGAGGTCAACTTAAGGGGCTGAGGAATCAGGAAGGTTAAGAATTCATTGTAAAGATCAAATCTTGCACTGAGAAATCCCTGTGTTGAGCTGTGCCAAAACCAGATGCTTTTATTGGTAATTATTATGATGATAATTCATTTAACTAGGAATAAAATAGGGCATGATTGTTTACTTCTGCCTGTTTCCCCAGACAGGCAGAGAAATGAGAAGAAAAATCTCAGAGGTTTTACTCTTGGCTAAATGATATAATTTCCTCAATTAACCAGGAATAAACATAGCAACAAAATAATTTGCCTTTACATTATACAATAGTTGTAAATAGACTTCTTACACTTCCTTGCATGGAGAAGTCAAAGTGGAGACAGGATGCCAAAGAATTGGAAACATCTTGAGTTTGGTTTCCATCTGAAAAGACACAGTCCTTGGAAACCTGCTCACATTTTCAGCCTTGGCATGAGACTTCCAAAAGCTAATCTTGGTTTCTCTCCTTCGTACTGAACACATTCCAAGGCCAAGAGATTGCGGGTTGAATTGTGGTAAGATAAAAGATGCTTCTGAGCGCTTAGAGGGAAAAGTTGCGGAGACACAGGGGAGAGCAGAGAACATGTCTGAGAGGTGGAAGACAGTTTGACTGGGTTTTTGAAGAATCCTTAATATAAACTAGGAGTTGCTGGTGGTCCATGAACATTCTCATGATCACAGCAGAACACACCCTCAGGAAGGGAGTTTCTATCACTGTATCAGGCTGCTGGGGGTCCAGGACTGGAGTACACGAGTGTGTGACACCTCACTCACGTCCCAAAGGAAAAACTTTGTAACAGTCAAATTTACATGAAATCACCCAGGTATTATACAACCTCGTAGAGCATAAGCTGCAGCCATGTTTCTTCAATAGCAGAGCAGAAACTGATTTTGTTTTCCTTTAAAGAAGATATTTTGTAAAGAAATTATCAAGGCTTTTGTTCAAAAAAACCCTCTTTGTATCCCCATAAATGAAAATCCTTTTTCCCACGGCATAGTTAAGTCTCTCTGATGCCCTGTCTCATTCTCTGCAGACACAGCCTCTTCCTTAGCCTCACACAGACTTTCTAGAAGAGGATGCACAAGAGACATTAGCATCTCCAGGTTGTGAAATGTGATCATGCCCTAAAGTGGCCTGATGCGCATGTTCAGGACCAAGGACAGTGGTCCACGCGCTGCCGGTTCCACTGCGTCTAGCCCCCTTTCCTCTCCTCCCCACTCGAATATCTAGTCACATCGCACCCCTGAGCAAAGAAATGTGGACCACATGGTTGAGATTAGAAACCAAAATAGGGTTGAACTGCCTTATAAAAATAGGAGCTGTCCCCACCCAAGTTCCACTTTTATCAGTCAACAAACACCTCCAAGTTCAAGGATAGAACCTGTAAAGTGCAAAGGGTTTACTCACTGGTGCCTTGGGTAAGTCTTCGCTGCTGACTTAGTTCTGAAGACGGCAGTTGCTGCTTTGGGGGATGCCGTGGCTGAGAACCTTTGTTAGAACCCCAGAGCACAGTGGCTGCTGCATGCTCCCTTGGGTCCTCACACACTGTTGGGCCAACTCTGCCCTGCTCCTGTGTGTCTTTGAGATCATAATGGCACTGAGAGAAGCTCAGTCTGAGGCATATGGATCCAACAAACAGACCAAATCTGGGCCCACCAGTGTCCTGAAGTGAGAGGCTCAGCTCTCAAGAACACATAGTAAGACATTTGCTCATTTTTGCACCTTCTGGAGCAAGGTCAGAACACAAGCATTTCTGAGAATAATGTGTTTTTGCAAGATAAAACAGAAGGTGAAGAGGATATAACTACGCTACAAT
Organism: Odocoileus virginianus; assembly: GCF_023699985.2. Classification (NCBI taxonomy): domain Eukaryota; kingdom Metazoa; phylum Chordata; class Mammalia; order Artiodactyla; family Cervidae; genus Odocoileus; species Odocoileus virginianus. The sequence continues at coordinate 5,288,381 of NC_069685.1, read as the reverse complement.
TCTGTTAAATACCTTTATTTATAGAGATGAAAGTTAGGAAGCAGGATTAATTGCTGCAATATGAAGACAGTAGAAACGAATTAAAAATGAACATTTTAGCATGCTATCAAAGGGCTGGGCTCTCTTTCAAGGTGCCCGTTACAAACACAAAGAGGTTACAGCCTGGAGGAACTCCTCTTCTCCTGATTTGGTTGCAGATTCTCTCTCTCCCCCTTCCTTTCTCATACACACACACACACACACACACACACACACACACACACACCATATACCTCAGTAAACTTAGAATACTGATCAGAGGAGAAAGATAAAAAGATGGCAAATCTTAGTTAACCCCGGCTTGCTAAATCCATTCTCTCCATTTCAAGGATGAAATGAAACATGAGAGGCTTGAAGTGAGTAATAGAACCTACAACAAACCCAACAGGGCATCCGGTGCCAACAGTCATGTTCCAGGTCTTGACAGGATCAAACAAAGCCAATAGCAAATAGCCAGCTCCCAGAAGCTTGCAGGGAAGAGGGGCCCATTTGAAGGGGCTGAGGGAAGGGAGAGACAATCACAGTAGCCTGGGAATTAGATCATCTGGTTGAGCACAGCCTTCCCTCCACTCGAACCCATCCAGGGTAACTGCTTCTTGGCAATCCTCCCAGTGAAGAATAAAGCAGTTATTTTGCACTACCATGTACCATGCACCCTGACACACAGGTTATAGTGACAAATAGGACTGGAGATAATAGGAAAGGAGCCAGACCGTAACCCTGACCCTGACTCTGACCTTAAACCTTAACCTGCATGCCAGGATCCTTTATTACTTTAATAAAGATAACAGTAATTTGAATAACAAAGATAAAACTTTCTACACACAAAGCCCACGATGTATGACTATTTTCATCATTAATAATAAAAATTGACCCATTATTTTATATCTCTGCAGGAGTCCCCTCTCTGACCACACCTAATTGCTCTTAAACTTACTTCTCCATCTCCCCAGGCGACTTTATTCACTGCCCTCTTGGGTTTGCTCTGTTGGATAGTTCGGTCTCTTGGGTTGAGAAACATTGACATTCATTTTCCTCCCAAGCAGAAAACATCTCTCACATTTTTCTTACCCCTGTTGCCCCAAATCTTTCATGCATACTACATATCTCTCCCCCACTCTCATCTGCCTTGAAAAGACTACCCTCTAGCTGAGCAGGACACTAGACAGTCTGCTTGGGGGAAGTTGTCAGTTCTTTGCTTTTTCCAAGACTTATTAACTTGGGCAAGACCTTAGGAAGGGGAGAAAGGAGAGGGGCCAGGAAAGAATATGCTCTGCGGGCGGTGGGTCTACAGAGGGCATCTGGTACTTGGTTTGTTTAAATTTCTGCTTTTTCCACTCCTGAGAGGCTCTGTCTACTCTGGCCAAATCAACCACACCAGGCAGAATTTTAGCAACACAGTGCTTGCATTTAGGGTATCATTCTGTGTGATAAACAATTTTGCTATCAATTTCCCCCAGTACTTGGTGCATAATGTCAGTTGGATTTCAATGTTGTCATGATAAGCTGTGGTCTTCTGGAAATGCTATGTAGATATGCCTGCCTAATGGATCTTAGTTATTCCCACAGAGGAGACTGACTTCCTCCCCTAGGATTTGCTCTGAGTAATTTCTCTTCAGCTCTCTCCTTAGTAACTCAGCTCCCAGGGATGGAGTGAATCAAAGCCCAACCATAATCACTGCTCCTTCCAAGGGAAACGGCCCCCCTTGGGCCTCAAAGGCACAGCTAACAGGAGTTTTTACAGAGGAGAGACTTGATTTCAGAGGGTCATTTTTTTTTTTCTCAGAGATGCAAAGCTGTTTCCAGCCTCTTAGAAGTGTTATAAATAAATAAATAGGGACTTCCCTGGTGGTCCAGTGGTTAAGACTTTACCTTCCAGTATTGGGGCGTCAGTTCCATTCCTGGTCAGGGAGTTGAGATCCCACATGCTCCAGGGCCAAAAACCAAAACATAAAACAGAAGCAATATTGCAACAAATTCAATGAAGACTTTAAAACAATCCACATCAAAAAACAAAATAGCATACACACAGATATATATATATATTTATTTGTATGCATGTATATATATACACACGTGTATGTGTGTAAAGCTTAAAAACAGATCAGGAGAGACCCTCTGATCTCCACTAACATAACACAATGATGCTGCTGAGGGAGAAATCACAGAGAAGCACAAAACTTTTCCCCTTGGACAGGGCCCCCCATCTGACTGCTCACAAAACCCATTTCCCTGAAGCCCCAGAATTCCCGCTCGAGCCTTCTCTGCCCTAGGAGGCCTCCTCCCCACGGGCACACTCCCTTCATGTGGAATTGGAGATGCATCATCATCTTGGAGAAATGACTTTCCTGGGAGCCAGCTAAGCCCACTGAGGCTCTCAGCTGGGTGGCAGCTCCCCCCAGCCCGAGACGGAGTTATATGAGGACCTGTGGAAAAAAATTAAAATCCTGGATGGAAGCTGTGGGGGCTGAAATGAACCAGCCTATTACCCAGTGCCTCTCTGACGGTGAGGGTTAATTTATCACAGGGAATCCAATCACTTCTTACAAAACCAGTGCAAGTTTCATTTAGTTTGATGAGGTATATTGCAAGATTTCAGAAAATCAATTTTACTGAGAGCCATATTAAGCCCCAGGGAATATAACAGTACATGTACCTTACAGAAGTTTTTGTTATTACTCAGAGGATCGCCGGGGAAATTATATACTTAGTCCAATGAAGGGTAATGGCTACCTTCATCGTCTTGGGCAGTTCTCACCCTGCTTACCTCTGTGAAATACCAAATAAAAGTGGTAGGGCTCCAAACTGGTACCTATCTAAGCTCTGCAGAGCCAGATGCATGATAAGAGTGAGCAAACGTGACTTGATTTCCCAGAGATGCTAACCCCTTACAGTACAGGATGATAAGAACCCACGCTCAAGTGTTACGGGTACTATGTATTTTGACCAAAGCCCTATTCTGATGAAATCCTCTAATTTGAGTTCTCAGAGCAATATTTGCAAAGGAAGCCACAATGGGCTCAAAATTGCTTTCAACCAATCTGCCAGGTTAATATTTCCCAAGAGGTATATTTCTTGGTGAGAAACTTTTCCTCCAGTGGCTAAGGAACATTTCTGTCTATAGTCATCTGGTCTCTTGGAGACTTTGGCTTGTATAAACCAACCTAGCTTTTTATGGGGCCCCCAACTTGAAACTGGCGGCAGGGAGTGCACACTCCATTGGACTGTGGCGATGACTTCCTTCTCCAAAGGCCACTGGAACTGAAAGCAGAGTGTATAGGGAGTGTGTGTTGTTGGGAAGAAGCAGGAGCGTGTGGTGCTTCAATCCAGCTGCATCCCACAAACAGCAGAGCTGCTCCTATGTATCCTTGGTATAGGGCTGTGCTGTCCAATGTGACAGTGATTATCCTCATGTGGCTATTTAAACTAGAGTACTTCAAATTAAGCATAATTAAAAATTAAATTCCTTAGCTGCACTTGCCACATTTCGAATGCTTGGTAGATATGGTGGCTAGTGGCTACCATCATCAGACAGCACACATATAGAACATTTACATCCATCGCAGAAAGTTCTAGTGGACTTTGCTGGGTAGCCATTTAGTTCTTGGGACTTGATAGCTATTACATGGATCTGAGAGTTTATTTCAGGCTAAAGTCACTGCCCATATGACACAAGAGTCCTTCATTTCCAGATCCTCTTTCACCAGCATAAACTGGGGCCATACACAACCTCTAGATGGTCTTTGGGTCAGAGAAACCCTCTTCCATCAAAGAAGAAACAGCCTCAGGAAAAACTCAGAACTGGTTTTAGAAATTAAGAAATGGGATGAAAACTGTAAGTTGAAGGACAAAGCTTGTATTTAGGAATCTAGGGGGAAAAAGGTTTTCATTAGTTCTGTATGCAAGTCAAGAACAGTTAGAACCAGACATGGAATAATGGGCTGGTTCCAAACTGGGAAAAGAGAATATCAAGGCTGTATATTCTCACCCTGCTTATTTAATTTCTATGCAGAGTACACCATGAGCAATGCCAGGTTGGAAGAAGCTCAAGCTGGAATCAAGATTGCAGGGAGAAATATCAATAACCTCAGATATGCAGATGGCACCACCTTAATGGAAGAAAGCGAAGAGGAACTAAAGAGCCTCTTGATGAAAGTGAAAGAGGAGAGTGAAAAAGCTGGCTTAAAACGCAACTTTCAAAAAAAAAAAAATAAGATCATGGCATCACTTCATGGCAAATAGATGGGGAAAATAAGGAGACCGTGACAGACTTTATTTTCTTGGACTGCAAAATCACTGTGGACTGTGACTATAGCCATGAAATGCTTGCTCGACAGTGTATTAAAAGACAAAGACATCACTTTGCTGACAAAGGTCCATATTGTCAGAGCTATGGTTCTTCTAGCAGTCATGTACAGATGGGAGAGTTGAACCATGAAGAAGGGTGAGTGCCAAAAAATTGATGCATTTGAACTGGTGTGTTGGAGAAGACTCTTGAGAGTCCCTTGGACTGCAAGGAGATCCAACCAGTCCATCCTAAAGGAAATCAACCCTGAATATTCATTGGAAGGACTGATGCTGAAGTCGAAGCTAAAGTACTCTGGCCACTGGATGCAAAGAACTGACTCATTGGAAAATACCCTGATGCTGGGGAAGATTGAGGGCAAGAGAAGGGGGCAACAGAGGGTGAGGTGGTTGGATGGCATCATCAACTCAATGGACATGAGTTGGAGCAAACTCTGGGAGATAGTGAAGGACAGGGAAGCCTCACGTGCTGTAGTCCCTGGGGTTGCAAAGAGTCAGACATGGCTGAGCAACTAAATAACAACATCAGTTCTTGCCCTGTACCAAGATCAAACTTTTCTACTGTCCCTTTGTGTCCTATTTTATATTTCACGTATACATAATGTTATGTGACATTTGTCTTTCTCTTTGACTTACTTCACATAGTATGATAATCTCTAGATCTATCCATGTTGCTGCAAATGACATTCTTTCATTCTTTTTTATGCCTAAGTAATATTCCATTGTGTATATGTACCACATTTTCTTTATCCATGCATTTAAGTTGTTTCCACACCTTGGCTATTGTAAGTAGTGCCGCAGTGAACACCGAGGTGCATGTGTCTTTTCTATTTTTAATTAATTCATTTTAATTGGAGGATAATTACCTTACAATATTGTGGTGGTTTTTGCCATACATCGACATGAATCAGCCATGGGTGCACATGTGTCCCCCATCCTGAGCCCCACCCCCCACCTCCCTCCCCACCCCCCTCCCCACCCCATCCCTCAGGGTTGTCCCAGAGCACCAGCTTTGAGTGCCGGGCTTCATGCATCGAACTTGCACTGGTGATCTATTTCACATATGGTAATATACATGTTTCAGCGCTATTCTCTCAAATCATCCTAACCTTGCCTTTTCCCACAGAGTCCAAAAGTCTGTTCTTTACATCTGTGTCTCTTTTGCTGTCTTGTGTGTAGTAAATATATATTGCATATAGTACATAGAGCTGCAATGAACACTGAGGTACATGTATCTTTTCAAATTAAAGTTTTATCTGGATATATGACTAAGAGTGGGACTGCTGGACCACATGGCAACTTTATTTTTAGTTTTTAAAGGAACCTATCTATGAAACAGAGACAGACTCACAGATATAGCGGGCAGACTTATGGATGCTAAGGGGTGGAGGAGAGAGAGGATTGGAAGTTAAGAGTTAGCATATGTAAATTATTATACATAGATGGATAGACAAAAAGGTCCCACTATAATAGAACAGGGAACTATATTAAATATCCTGTAATAAACCATAATGGAAGAGAATATAAAATATATATATATATATATCTGCATCATTTTGCTGCACAGCAGAAATTAACACAATATTGTAAATCAAGGCTTCAATAAACTTAAGAAAACCTCCAGGGTCATGAGAGGAACTGCATCCCTCTTGAATTCACATGTTAAAGTCCTAAACCCCAGTATCTCTGAATGTGACAGTATTTGGAGATAGGATGTTGGAAGAGATAAAGTAAAATGAGGCCATTAGGGTGAATCCTAATCAAACGTGATTGGTGTCCTCAAAAGAAGAGATGAATGGGACACTGATGCACACAGAAGGGAGACCATGGTATGCAGACAGATGACGGCCGCCGACAAGCCAGTGAGAGAGGCCCTGGAAGAAACCCATCCTGCCAACACCTTGATCTCAGACTTCTGACCGCCACAGACAGGGTGGTTTGAACAACGGAAGTGCGTTTTCTTGGAGTTGTGGAGGCAGCTCTAGCAAAAGAATGTGCCTGCCATGCAGGTTCTTCCTAGAGCAAACCAGAGGCCTACGCAACAGAGCCCATAAGATTTTTTCAAATCGTTGGGAATTCCCTGGCAGTCTACTGGTTAGGACTCTGTGCTTTCACTGTGGGTTCTGGTTGAGGAACTGAGATACTGTAAACTGTGTGGCACAGACCAAAAAAAAAAAAAAAATCTTTAAATCAAGCTGGAGATATTTTGAGGATACATTGCCCATCATCACAATTTTCCCCTCAAGCCTTACAAAGTAGCTATTTGCACAGAGGATTATTATGCTTTTTCCTGTAGGGCAATTCAAGCTTTGATGCTACTCACAGAGCCAGTGGGGAACTGGAACTCAGAAGTGACAGACAAATTACCCATGAGAAAGGGCAGAACATTTCAGAAGAGTGTTTAAAAAAATCATTTTGCCTTCACTGATATTTTGCTGTGACATCCTTTATTGATTTCTACATGTCAACTCTAAATTAGATCTGTGTGTGTTTACACACATTGAGTAGAGTTAAACGCATTCACAATATATAGATTTAGCAGCTATTCATACAGTCACTCCTTTTCAAGGTGTTTAACAAAAATGAATTAATGTAACATGCAACCAACCATATATTCAACATAACAGCCCACAGGGAATGTGATGCAAACTTTAAAACTCAGTGAAGTTCTGATGTTAATAATTTTTGTTTGGTAGGATTCCTGAGGGAAACGCCCAGTTGTCAACTCCTGAGGAGAGATGGGAATATCTAGGTAAGAGAAGGTCTTGAACGTGGATGTGGGCACACTCAGTCATGTCCAACTCTTTAGACACCATGGACTGTAGCCCACCAGGCTCCTCTGGCCATAGGATTTTTCAGGCACGAATACTGGAGTGGGTTGCCATTTCCTCCTCCAGGGGATCTTCCCGACCCAGGGATCAAACCTTTGTTTCTTGTGTCTCTTTCATTGGCAGGCAGATTCTTTACCACGGAGCCACCTGGGAAGGGCTTAATATTATCCAATTAGTTATCTGTATATCTTAGCCTTTCCTGTAATAGAAATTTTCCTCTTAATCTTTTTTCCTATTTTTTTCTGGCAGCATTGCAACCTTGAATTTTAAAAAAAATTTTTTTCTGTCAGATTGAGCAAAAGAAACATCATTCAAGTAACAGTTTGAAACAAAACATTTGCATGACATTTAAGAATTACAAGATGTTTTTAGAGCCAAAATTTTCATTCGATGCCCACCATATTTTTTAAAGTTTGGTTATTTCTCCCATTTTGCAGATAAGGTAACTAAAGATTGGAAAGCTTAAGTGACCTTCCAAAATTTTCACAGCTAGTTCCATAGGGAACCAAGACAAAAGTTTATGTTTGGGATTTTAACCAATCTATTACACATCTCCATATGCCTTGGTCCTTCCATCATGGCACGCTGTAAAGTCCAGGCGGCCCACCCCAGGAGAATGTCCCAGGGTGCCTCTCCATGAAGCTGCTCTCACCCTTCATCAATGCTGTCCATGGCGGGCTTCTCCTGCCTGAGAAGATGGTTCTACAGACAGACAGGTAATCCCAGGGGAGACAAGGATGAGACCCAAGGCATCTCCACAGAGGCCGTAGTGAATCCATTCCCTCCATCTCTCCTGTCTCAACCCACTGACCTTCGCCTACGGAGTGAGGTGGAGTTAGGAATAAGGGATCTAGAGTGGGGAGTGGGCTTCCAGAAGCCATAGATAGGAACAAAGTGACCAAGGTGTGAAAAGCTGAGATGAGCTTCCTTCCCTAGCATCACCTGCAGTCTTTACCACCTGCCTTGCTTGTCTGGAGTTAGCCATAACATGCCCTCTGTGATGCTCAAGCACCCTGCATCGAGGAAAATCGCAGAGATACTCTGGAGCTGGTCTATGATACAGTAAGGACCTGCCTTTGCCCTCAGCCCCCTTCTCAAGAATGCTTTTCTAGCACAACCTTCCTGGGTCCCCAGATTGGTACCTGCATCTAGTGGATCAACCAGGCTACCTCGACCACGTCTGAGCTACGCTATTTGGTGTCCCAACCGATGCAGGCAGGTCCCCAGGATGGCCAATGGCCTCTGAGGAGGCTTGGCAGAGACTCAGCCCAATAGAGTTGCTCTGTGTTAGAGGATGACGAATGGACCCAATCAGACATCTCTCTTAGCAAACATGAGTGCTGCGTGTGCACTCAAACTATAACCCAAATAACTCAGGTTCTCTCCTCTCTGGACCCGAGAAAGCTGAGGACCTGAGCATCTGTGGCTAGTGAAGAACAGGGGTCCTATTTGTTCCTTTCCCTCATGTCCTGGAATCAGCCCCCGTCACCCAATGAGGTCCAGGTAAGTCCCTTCTGGGCAAGTTGAATAAGCCCCTTGATGGAGTATGATTCTGGGTCTCTGAGAAGTAAGTTCTGAGAGGCTACAGAGAAATACAAGACACACAGAAATAACCTCACTAGCTCACCAGAGGGACACTGGCCAAGATGCCAATTTTTCTTTAAGATGCCAATTTTTAAGTTATTCTTTCCCAAGTTTTTATTTTCTGCTTCCGTGCATTGTTGGGCTAAGAAAAAAAGGTATTAAATATTCTCCCCAAAAGACTCCTGTGGAAAGTAGCTGAAAACTGTCAGAACAGATAAAACAGAGATTATTGCTTTCTTTCAGCTCTATTGCCTGATTTCCCTTAGGGCCCCTGCTGTGGACAGTAGTGATCTGCCTGGAGACCAGGCATGTGTTAATTTGCATGATTGTGTTAACTAACTAGCAGCCACTCCATCCCAGCCCCAGTATAACCTAAATTACTTCAACAGGAGTAGGTGGTTTAATCTGTACATTATTTATATTTGCTAATAAACAAGCAATTTGAGTTTTAGCTTGAATTTTCTCTTAGGGACAGAGCCAGGTCTCTGCTGAGAATTTGACCTGGAGAAATTCACCCCGTGTATTCCTCTCATCCCAGATACCAACTCTGACCTGCTCTTCGAGTTTTCATACTGAGAAAGCCTGGGTGGAACTTCTCTCCAGCAACTCCACACCCCCATTCACTGGAAGGACTGATGCTAAAGCTAAAGCTCCAATACTTTGGCCACCTGATGGGAAGAGCCAACTCATTGGGAAAGACCCTGATGCTGGGAAGGTACATGATGAGATGGTTAGATGGCATCACTGACTCAATGGACATGAACTTGAGCAAACTCTGGAGATACTGGGACAGGGAAGCCTGGCCTGTTGCAGCCCATGGTCACAAAGAGTCAGACACGACTGAGTGACTGAATAACAACGTTCCTTAAGTTCAGTCCAGACTGCAGAGGTAAACAGCCCTATCTAATCCAGGTTCCAGTTAGGGCTCACCTTTGCTACCAAAGGGTCCTGGCTGCCCCTGCCCTGGGAGATCTGGGCTTCCACTGAGCTGAGACCCAGAGCCCTGGAGTACCCATTCTCAGATGGGTTTTCTGCTTGTGTCTGATTCTTCTCAGGTTCTCTCTGGCTCCCTGCCTGGTCGCTCATTTTCTTCCTAAAATTGTGCCTGTCTACTCCAGCCCCATGAGCCCCCCTTTCTGAGACTAACATCTCATCATGAGCTTAGGAGCTGCCAGATGTAGTCAGCCCTAAAAGGTCCCCAAACAAAGGACCCTTGGAGTTTCCACCACTGAATTTTGTCCACCTATTAAGTGTGACAACAATCAAAATGCTAGTAATAACACAGTAAAAATACTAGTAGTGATAGCCAGCATTGATTGTGTTATTTCTTTGTGTCCGGAAGTTTGCAGAAGTTAATGTCCACATAATTGGATGGTGGAGGAGACAAAGCTCAGAAAAGTTAAGCATCTTGCCCAAAGTCACACAGAGAGTCATGGAGAGCTGGAATTTAGTCTGTCTAGATTCAGGCCCCCCATGAAACCATGTTCATGTCACTCACCGCCCAAACCTGTTTAATTATCGTCCACTGCTGCCTCCTAAGCTCACTTCAGGGCAGGGAGAGCTGGTACAGCTGGCTGGCTTAGTTTGGGTGTTAAGGACCAGGGGTGGGCATCAGGAAACCCCCAGAGGTAACGACAGCTGTGTGGAACCTGAGACTCAGTACTGAGTCCCGTCAGAGAGATGCCCGAGCCTCACAGCCAGAGAAATGTGCTGATTGGACAAAGTACTTTGCAGACATTCCCCACCCCATATGAAAAGAGTATAAACATATATATAATGGACTATTACTCAGCCATAAAAAGGAATGAAATTGTGCCATTTGCACAATTTTGAATGGACCCAGAGACTATCATTCAGAGTGAAGTAGTCAGAAAAGAGAAAAACAAATATGGTATATTAGTGCATATATGTGGAATCTAGAAAAATGGTAAGGATGAAGTGATTTGCAAAGTAGAAATAGAGTCACAGATGTAGGGAACAAATATATGGACGCCAAGAGGGGAAAGGGGGGCGGGATGGATTGGAAGATTGGAATCGACATGTATACAAAACTATATACAAAAGAGATAACTAATGAGAACCTAACCCAGGGCACAGGCGACTCCTGAATGGGAAGGAACTCAAAAAGCGGCAGGCATATATTTACATACAACTGATTCATTTGCTGTGCAGCGGAAACTAACCCAGCATTGTAAAGCAACCATATGCCAACAAAAATGTACTTAGAAATCCAGTGAGATCTGTAGCTGTCCTCTTAGAGATGGCACCCAAGGTACTTTCCCCAAGTGGCCATAACTGCAGTTGAGTCAGGGGATCTGGTTGTCTGATGCCAACCAGAAAGATGGTTGCATCCTACCTCCAGGTTATTCTCACACTGCCTAATGAACTACAATCAAAGGTGGTGGTGGAAGCACGTAAGCGGATAAATTCTGGGCTATCATTCAGCTTTCAGAAAAGGTTGTTTGTTTCATGCTGGTTGCTAAGAAATGCAGTGATGTCATGAGGTGTTATGAGCCTTACCTACCTCAAACTGCTTTTTTCCACCAAAAGGAACCCAAGAGTGGTGTGACTCTCTGGGTCACTTCCCTACATGGCTGCTTTGCAGCACCTGAGGTTGGTCCCTGGGCTATAACCACTTTCCTTGGGCATATTCATAAAAGAAAAGAGACCAGCCCCATCAGTGAAGCTCTGTGAGCAGTTCTTCCTTCCCAATACCTCTTCTCTGAAAGGACATGGCACTTCTACTTTACAACAGTTTCAGCCCTGCTCTTCACTGCAGTTCCTGGGGCTTGCAATGGGGTCCTGACCGTGAGGAAAAGTCAGTGACAAGGAGAAAGAAGGGCACTACTAAGGCCTGGGTGCTCATGTTCTCTGAAAATTCACCTGTTGAAACTCGAACCCCCAAGGTGATGGTAATTGGAAATGAGGTTTTGGGATTAATTAGATCATGAGGCTGGGCCTTTGTCTGATGGGATTAGTGCCCTTATAAAAATAGTCACAGAGCTCTCTCTCCCTCTACACCCACCCCCCACCCTCCCACCCCCCCCCCCCCACACTTCCCCATGTCAGGACACAGAAAGAAGGCAGCTATCTGCAAGATAGGAAGAGAAACAATTGGACAACATGTTGATCTTGGATTTCCAGCATTCAGAACCACGGGTAAATAAATTTCTGTTGTTTAAATGCCCCAGTCTATGCGATTTTGTTATGGCAGCCCAAGCAGACAGAGATCTACGTACAGAAGCCGCAGAATGAGAGAAAGCCCAGCAGGCAGCATCGGTCTAGATGCTGAAGTGGCCAGCCTGCTCACGAAAAGGCAGAGCTCTGCAAGCCCTTCTTCAGGCCATCCCTGCCATGTTCACAGGCAGAAGCAGCAGCTGCCTTCAACTGGAGGCTTGAAGTGCTCTGAGAGTTCCGCCTGCCACATACGTCTCTGTGCCTCAGTGCTGGGGCTCCCTGCCCCTCCCTCACCTGGCTAGGAAGTCTCCCTGCCAAATGAGCTAATGGGTTTAGAGAAAAGAAGACTCTGGGGTACTGACCATCTCAGTTGTTAACAGGGCTTCTCACTTGGTTTTTTGTGGCTAGAAGGACTTTTCTTTGGAGTAATTCAAGCGAGGCAGGAGCTCATTGGCTGGTACCTTGACAAGATCACCAAGGTCTTCAGATCTTAGGGTTCAGGAGCTCAACTTGTGAGTTCATGGGAGTTCTGGATGATTGGTTCAGGCTAATCAAACTCATGAAACTGGCTGACAGCTGTTGAGTACATTTTTTTTCTAAAATAGAAAGTACTTTTGAAAAACGAAATTACTAACTCAAGGCAAGGTCACAGAGCAGGGCATGGGAAGATTTTTAATGGTTGATGTCATCAAGCTCTAATGAGCCTCTGCCCTAATGAGGAGCACCTCCCAGTGGGCCAGAAGACCTGGGACCAATCAAAGCACCCACCCCTCTGGCCAGGGCCAGAGACAAATAGGAGCTCTTCAACTCATTCTTCATCTTTATACTTTTAAATATACCAAGTAGAGCAACTATTCATTTCTATCTATTTCAATGTTTCCATGATTAGTATTTCAATCAGTTCAGTTCAGTTCAGTCACTCAGTCATGTGCAACTCTTTGTGACCCCATGGACTGTGCACACCAGGGCTCCCTGTCCATCACCAACTCCCAGAGCTTGCTCAAACTCATGTCCATCACATTGGTGATGCCATCCAACCATCTCATCTTCTGTCATCCTCTTTTCCTGCCTTCAATCTTTCCCAGCATCAGGGTCTTTTCCAATGCTATTTACTATTTATACCATTTACTATTACAATGCTACTTACTATTTATCTCAGACCAATGGCATTCAGATGCATCTGAGGAGTCTCTCTCAGCTAATCTGAGCACACTCCCAGTCATCTGTTCAGCAGATGTCATCCGTGGGATGGTAAGTCTTTGGGGCTTCAGTTTCAGTTAGCGGCATTCCCCGACTCTCTTCCCATGCCATCCTCTTTGGATTACAGAGATGAAATAATGAAAAGTTTAATAAATATGAGATTGACAGGAAAGAAAATAATTGGAGAGATTCTGGTTGGACTTGAGGTAGGTCAACTCAACTTCCTCTTATCTCAGTTTAGAACTGGGTGCCAAGGTCTCTGGTCCATCAATACTAGGTCTTCTTCTTTTTTAATTCTTATTTTATTTTTCCTTTTTGGCCACACCAAATGGCACGTGGGATCTTAGTTCCCCCAACCAGGGATCAAACCCTTGCCCTTTGTAGTGGAAACTTGGAGTCTTAACCACTGGACCACCAGGGAAGTCCCAGGGTTGGATCTTATTACTGATTGGTCCTGCAAAACTACAGCTGCTTTCACACGCACCATTCCCCACTGCCCCCCCACCCAGCTGGCAGAGAGAAATGAAGCACATACACAGAGATGAAGAAGCAAGAAACTGCTTCCTTGTAGAGAGACGGCTGCCCCCTGTGCTGGTGTGGCTGCGTGCACAGCCTGGGGCGGGGGAAAGCAAGGATGAAAAGGTGACTTCTCCTGCAGGTGGTCCTGTTCTGGCTTCAGTATTGTTAGGCTTTCCATGCGGCTCAGCTGGTAGAGAATCCACCTACAATGAAGGTGACCTGGGTTCGATCCCTGGGCTGGGAAGATCCCCTGGTGAAGGGAAAGGCTACCCACTCCAGTATTCTGGCCTGGAGAATTCCATGGACTATCCATGGGGTCACAAAGAGTCAGACATGACTGAGCAACTTTCACTAAATAAGGTCATTAAGGACACTGAAAGCACCGACTATTTTACCCTCAAAGGCTAGCAATTCCAGAAAAGTTTGGTATTTTGGAGACTGATCTAAACTGGTCATGACCTTTGCCCAGGCCCCTGCTTCACTGTACCTTGTAGATTGCTTAGAGAGATGCTCAAATGTCTATCTTTCTGCCACTCCTGTATTGAATGAGAGACAAAGTGATTTCTTTGCACTTCAGTCCTCCTTTCCAGTAAATGCCTGTCTGTTCTCTGAGAGTATAAGAGGATTCAGGGAGTTTTTGCCCCACCATGGCTCTAAGAAAAACTCAATATTTGTTATTCTCAGTCTTAATGCCTGCTCATGGTGATTTTAACGCTGCGTTTTAAAATGGCTGTGGTATTTTAATAATACAATCTTCTTTCTGGTATTGTGGAAACATTACATTATTCAATGTATCCAATTGCAATGCATTTTTCTTTGCCCTTGCGGTGCATTATTACTGTGTACTCTTCACAGAAGTATAATTTAGGGAGCAATTTTCTAGCAGACCATTGAAGGCGTTGTGTTACAAATGGAGTTGATGTGCTGCTCTGCTCATGGAGCCGCATTGCAAGGCCGAGAGCCTTTTCAGGGTAAACACTGTCATAGCTCAGTGATCCCAGTGGAACCCCAGCCTCCCACCTTGCTCTCTCCGGTCAGCCCCGCTCCACCCCAGGGGTCTGACTTCCAAAGTCAGCTCCTAGTACCAAAGATGCACGGCCACATACAGGGCCCTGGCTGACTCTGTTCCTGAAGTTACTTTGTCTTTAGAGTGGGGTTTCTCTTTGGCAAGGTCAACTTTGTCATCTCCTACAACTGGATTTGGCTTTCTCAGATACAGAACTCATACACATGGTCAACAGACTGCTTTTGACCCATAGAGTGTAGGCAGCACCTGTGAACAGCAAGGAGGTCAAACCAGTCACTCCTAAAGGAAGGACTGATGCTGAAGCCAAAGCGCCAATACTTTGGCCACCTGATGCGAAGAGCTGACTCACCAGAAAAGACCCTGATACTGGGAAGATTGAGGGCAGTAGGAAAAGGGGGCGACAGGGGGTGAGATGGCTGGATGGCATCATTGCCTCAATGGATATGAGTTTGAACAAACTCCAGGAGAGTGAAGGACAGGGAAGCCTGGTGTGCTATAGTCCATGGAGTCTTAGAGTCAGACACACCTGAGTGACTGAACAACAACAGCAACCCCCTCTGATTGGTGGCAAAGTGTTTTGCTGATATAATTAAGATTCCTAATCAGTTGACTTTGAGTTAATTAAAAGGGAGATTATTTTAGGTGAGCCCACCCTCATCAGGTGAGCCCTTAAAAGAGACAAGAAATGTCAGCAAATGCTCTCCTACTGGCCTTGAAGAAATAAGCTTCTGTGCTAGTACCCGAGGGCAACCTTTAGGCAAGTGACTCCCAGCTGAGAGCCAGTAAGAAAATGGGACCACAGTCCTGCAACCACAAAGGACTAAATACTGACAATAGCCTGAATTAGCTTAGAAGAGAACCCTGAGCCTCATAGGAGATCACAACCTCAGCTGATAGTTGGACTTTAGGGGATAAGACCCCAAGCAGAGGATCCAGCTGACCTACCCGAGGCTCCCAACCCACAAGACTGTGTGATTTGCATTGCTGTAAACTACTAACTTTGTGGCAAGTGGTTATGCAGCAATGAAAAACTAATTCAAAAACTTACCTGTTAGAGCACTGCTTTCACACTTGTACTCATACCCCTAGCCAAGCCTGAATTACAGGAATTGTTTTCACTTAAGAGCAAGAAACACATTACAGAGAATACTCTGTTACCTCCAAAGATAAGTGGAAGAGGTGCAAATCCCTGAAGGACAAGCTTGATTTAAGAGAGAATCATGATATCAATGCTGCGAAATGTTCTTAGCCATCACCCGGTCTAGCTCTCGCTCCCATTTTCAGATGAAGAAACTGAGGCCCAGAAGTTAAGTGATGTAGCCAAGGTCCCATGCCTTGATAATTTTTACTCACATTTCCTATAGTTGGCATAAACCTTATAAATTCTTGATTTATCAAAACTCCTGTATCTGGTGGTGGCTAAATATGGGGTGGCTTGAGGAGGTTGATTACAGAAAGTTACTCTTTGCTTGAGGAATCAGTAGGTAAATGGTTGATGCTGTATTAAATCTAGATGGTTATTAATTGAACAAATATCTATATCTCAAGCATTGTCAGAAGCAGCTGAGAAAACAACGAAGTAGGACGTGTGGTCACTGCCTTTAAGGCTTTTCTAATCTCCATGAGAAAGCTCACTGCTTTCAATTTAGAAAACACAGGAGCTGAACAAAGAGCAAGGGGGGACAAGCAACCCACATTGACACACGTTGTCTTCTGATCATTCTGCTAAGACTGGACCCCCCTCAGCCACCCCCACTCTCAGACTCCTCAGGCAATGCAGTGCCTTATCATCAAACATACTTCTGAATCTGCATTCTGCCGCCGTTCTTTCAAATCCAGGATACAGCTCAGTAGTGATCACAAAGTGGATTGTGCCGGAGATGTGAGAAGCACAGATTCAGCCAAGGCTAAGCTGTGGTTTGTGCTAAAGAAAAGGCAGTGATAAGCCAGTAGTGGATCCCCTTCAGATGCCCGTGGCCTGTGGAGAGAGCTGAGATGGGGCCCTCACGCTGGGAGCCCTGATGCTGAGAGAGCCTGGCCGCGCTCAGCCACCAGCTCCTGCTTTGTTTTACCTTCGAAATGCTCAACATTGTGTTTAAGGAAAAACTGTTTCCCTCAGCCCCTTGGTTTCAGGCAGGGTCACACCCTAAACAACAGGGACAGCTGCCTCTTCTATTATTAACCGTCTCTAAGGATAGAGACTCTGAGTCTCCTTGGCCATCTCTTCTGCCCGCCCCACCCCACACCAGCTGTACTGCTTGCCCCATGTCCATCCTGGCCCCACTGTTCGCTGACCTACCAGCTCCAACCACTTGGAGCCAATAACCGATTGCACTTCACTATAGTTCTGTCCCTAGGTCCAAGCAGGGACACAGCTGGGTCAGTTCTGTCCCTTAAAGATTGGCATTTGCCCTTTTGAATTACAGCCATCAACACCATTGGTTCCTATGACCACCCTGGGGGTGGGGGTGCCCCAAGTCTTTCCAGCATCATCCTCCAAACTGTAGTGGAGTTTCAAACTCCATTCTTCGGAGTTTCAGCTGGTCACATGCCTTTTCAGCTCAGATCTCTATTCCTCTATCCTTTCTGTCACTTTGTGACCCAGTCTGGGCCTGTGGCATATGAGTAGAAGCGATGTGCCCAGTTCCATGTCGGCTTCCACCTGAGGATGAGCCACTTGCCCTGGGCTTCCT
Organism: Odocoileus virginianus; assembly: GCF_023699985.2. Taxonomy (NCBI): domain Eukaryota; kingdom Metazoa; phylum Chordata; class Mammalia; order Artiodactyla; family Cervidae; genus Odocoileus; species Odocoileus virginianus. The sequence continues at coordinate 5,271,006 of NC_069685.1, read as the reverse complement.
CCACCACCGTCCCCCTTACTAAGCAGCTGAGATGGAGTTACATGTTCAGGATGGCCGAGTCAACTGGCCAGGAAACAAAATTGAACTATCCACCTGTGGACTATGATGTGAAAGAGAAATGTGTGTCTATTTGTTTTCAACTGAAGTATAATTGTTGTTGTTGTTCAGTCACTAAGTAGCATCTGATTCTTTGCCACCCCATGGACTGCAGCAAGCCAGACTTCCATGTCCTTCACTATCTCCCAGAGTTTGCTCAAACTTATGTCCACTGAGTTGGTGATGCCATCCAACCATCTCATCCTCTGTCGTCCCCTTCTCCTCCTGCCTTCAATCTTTCCCAGCATTGGGGTCTTTTCCAGTGAGTCAGCCCTTCTCATCAGGTGGCCAAAGTACTGGAGCTTCAGCTTAAGCATCAGTCCTTCCAATGAATATTCAGGACTGATTTCCTTTAGGATGGACTGGTTTGATCTCCTTGCAGCCCAAGGGACTCTCAGGAGTCTTCTCTGGCCCCATGATTCACAAGCATTAGCTATTCAGCACTCAGCCTGCTTTATGGTCCAATGCTTTCAAACACACATGACTACTAGAAAAACCATAGCTTTGACTGTACAGACCTTTGTCAGCAAATTGATGTTTTTGCTTTTAAATATACTGTCTAGGTTTGTCATAGCTTTTCTTCCAAGGAGCAAAGTGTGTTAGCCCCTGTCGTGTCAGACTCTGTGACCCCATGGACTGTATGTAGCCTGCCAGGTTCTTCTGTCCATGGAATTCTCCAGGCAAGGTTATTGGAGTTCATAGCCATTTCCTTCTCCAGGGGATCTTCCCAACTCAGGGACTGAACCTGAGTCCCCTGCATTGCATGCAGATTTTTTTACTGTCTGAGCCGCAAGCAAGTATCTTTTAATTTTGTGGTTGTAGTCACCATCTGCCGTGATTTTGGAGCCCAAGAAAAGAAAATCTGTCACTGCTTCCACTTTTTCCCCCTTCTATTTGCCGTCAAGTGATGGGACCAGATGTCATGATCTTAGTTTTTTGAATGATGAGTTTTAAACCAGTTTTTTCACTCATCTCTTTCACCCTCATCAAGAGGCTTTTTAGTTCCTCTTCACTTTCTGCCATTAGAGTGGTGGTATCATCTGCATATCTGAGATTGTTGACATTTCTCCCAGCAGACTTGATTCCAGTTTGTGATTCATGCAGCCTGGCATTTCACATGATGTTCTCTGCATAGCAGTTAAATAAGCAGGGTGACAATACACAGTCTTGCCATACTCCTTTCCCAATTTGGAAGCAGCCAGTTGTTCTATATTTAGTTCTAACTGTTGCTTCTTGACCTGCATACAGGTTTCTCAGGAGACAGGTAAGGTGATCTGGTATTCCACCTTATATACATATAATAAATGCCCCCCACCGACTCAATGGACATGGGTTTGGGTGGACTCCGGGAGTTGGTGATGGACAGGGAGGCCTGGCGTGCTGCGGTTCGTGGGGTCGCAAAAAGTCGGACATGACTGAGCAACTGAACTGAACTGAATGCCCCCAAATGCACAGATCTTAGGGGTTCTCTTCACTGAGTTTCAGCATTTGTATGTCCACATGTAACCATCATACCAAACAGGATATAGAATATTAACATCTGTGTTGTTTAAACCACTGTGTTTTGTGGTTTCTTTGTTACAACAGCTAACCAGTAGCCTAACGAACACACCTCATACACGGTCTCTGCTTCCAGTCCTCTGATGTGTACTTAAGTAGATCTTCCTTGATAGACAAGTTAGATATTTATATTCTTGCTGCAAAGCCCAGAGACCTCCTTATTGCCACTGTCATAAAATCAACCCACTGACTTTTTAATAGAATTATCCTTTTTTTTTTCTCTTCGCTGGGAACTGTCCTTTCTTACACTGGACAGGATGGCTTCTAACGATACCATCTGCAGTCAGATTTTGATAGCATTCCAGGAAGACTGCGATCAATTATTCAAAGTGGTCCTGACACTCCCTTGATACCATACATTTTAATTCTTTCTTAGAAAAAGATGGAATAACTGATCAAAACATTTAGCTACTATTCTATAGCCACACCAAATTTGTAGGCACTATCTCTAAGGGCTAAATTTTATTTTACTGTAATAAATGGTCTATACTGTGCTTAAAAATTTTATGTGAGAAATCACAGTTGGAAAATTGCTTGCTTTTTAATGTTGTTATAGAACAGGGAGTGACCTGCCCAGGAAACCCTTAATTGAAGTAATGGCTTGTGATCAAATGCCACACCCACCAATTATTCCTGTCCTAAAGAAGATAAAGGCAGTCAGACACTTTGAAGCCAATGTCCCAGAGTGACCTGAGCCTATGTGTCCACCTCCCAAAAAGAAGAAGGGTTAGCATTTGCTGAGACCTATGGGAAAAAATTAATTCATAAGCAGAGGGCTGAAACAAATAAATTAAAACATTTTATTGTTTTGCCAAGAGAAGAAAAGAGCAGAAAGTCTGTTCTATACAAGTCTCCTGGAGTCTTGAAATTTCTTAATCATGTTTTATTACAAAAAGAATCAACTACTAGACCTGATGCAGAAGAGACAGTCGCCCCTGATTTCAGGAAGTGCCTCTTCCAGTGGGGCTAAGGCCACCCAGAGGGTGGATATATTCCATCTCTCTGGCCCTGCCCAGCTTCTGGCCCAGGGCTTTATCGCATACGTGCCTCTGCTCACCATGAAGCAAACTGTGACCAGAGCTGGTAACAGTTACAGTGTTCCTGGACTGGATCTGTCCCAGCCCTGCTTCTCTGCCAGGCTGGCACTCAGAGGTGGGCAGATGTCTTGCTCCTGGCCTAGAAGGAGGAAGGGAGCTACTGTCTGCCCGATGTCCATTGGGACCATCCAGGTTCACCATCAGTTACTCCCAGGGCAGAAACCCACCCCACTATTCTTGCCTGGAAAATCCCGTGGACAAAGGAGACTGGAGGGCTACAGTCCATGGGTTGCAAAGGAGTCGGACATGACTTAGCCACTAGACAACAACTCCGAGGGCAGAACTAGGCATCTGGAGGGATGGTTCCCAAAACACCTTTCAGTTTAATATGAAAAAATTTCCAATCATTCTGAGTGATGAGTGAGTGAATGAGTTCCTCATACCTGGTCATGTCCAAGTAGACGCTGCATGATCTTCCACCAAGAGATTTAGACAAGGGAACCTCATTCTGGGTGGGAAGATGGATTGTAATTTCTAAAACCTCTTCCTGCTGGGGGTAGGCTGCCTCTCTGTTCTGAAACCTGCTCCCCTCAGTCCTGCAGTGTTTTGACTCTCATTGAGGTACCCACCCTACACTCGGTCTTGGCCCAGATTCGGGACAAACTGTGGCCTCAGTCCTGAGGAGCGGGATCCCACCACACAGAGATCTGGAGCGAAGAAGCAGAACCACTGGTCCAAGCTGGCATTGTAGTTGTGAGATATGGGATGCACACTTGTTTCTGAAATCAGTCCATCCTTGTGAACTCTGGTCCTGAGCATGGAGTCCTGGTCTTATCTCTGTCTGATCTCTGGTGGGCTAGGAGGGGAGCCTGTGCAGGGAAGGGGGTGGGGGTAGGTACCTTCAATCTATTAATACCTGTGCACTCCAGGCCAGGGGCAGATAAGAACGAACATTGAGTCCACAAGCCTGCTTGTACACACACATACAGAATCCATCCACCAAGCCCAGGCCCTGTGTCATCACAACCTTGAAGAGGTTCCATGAATCCACCGAGATCATACTAGTACCCAACTCAAAAGTGCAACATTGAGCCCAGAAGCCAGAGGGAGGTAGGCAGACAAAGCAAGATGAGTCCCCGCGAGCCCCGGCGATAGGTCTGGGGTCCCCTCAGGATCCACAACAGGACACTAGCCAGGGTCCATCGAGAACCTGTGGCTGACCGCAAGCAGAGCCTCTCCCAGCAGGAAAGTGCCTGTCCCAGGCACCAAAGGCCCAGCAGGGAGCAGACATGTTTCTGACTGCTCTCAGGCCCTTGTTGTAATCAACTGTCTGTAATCCCAGGACCCTAGGAATGAAAACTAAACACAGGATGAGGGGTGAGGCCAGGCTATTCCTGACAACAAATGGAAAAAGATGCAAAGTTTTATATTCACTAATGTACATGTGCACAGGCAAAAAAAAAAAAAAAAATCTACAGGCTTAACTACATCAATGTAGTTATTTTGGGTGGTGGGATTATGGGTAATTTTTATTTTTTGTCTGCTTTTCTGCACATCTCAAATTTGCTGCAATGAATATGTATTATAGCTATAATCTGTAAAAGGTTAGTTTTAAAATTCACATGGAATTACAATTTTATGGTCGTCATTTTGCAATCAAAGCTATTTTGCTTACACGTGGAAGTTTTGTTTTTACTGTTCCTCCTTTGTGCTTTTTCCCATATCTATTTTTACCACCCTGCTTTCAACACTCTAATAGGACAGCTATCTTCTCCAGTCAGGCGCTCTGGGTGTGTGGGTTTAAGTGACACATGTGCAGAGAAAACGATTCCAACAGCATAGGCCATGCAGTTTCCACTTCCTGATCCCACGCATACTCTGTTCCTTGACCCCTTCATGCTGTTCCCGCAGGCAGGACCAGCTTCACCACTTACCTCTGCAAACCCAATCCTACATTTTCTTCCATTCTCTGTCAAAAATTCTGCTCCTGTAAGAAACCTTACACAAGTCAGTACATCCATTCATTCATAAAATAATTCTCGGGCATTGTCCACATCCCAGACACTGCTGTGTTCAGGTTGGGACACACAGTCGCAAATACACCCAGCCCCTGACCTTCCCCTTTAGAACAGAATCCTACAAACAGCAGGCTGTGGGGGTTACAGACAAGCCCTTGGGTTTGGCTACTGCAGCTTGCTCTGTGGGGGAGCAGGGGTCTACAGCGTTGGGAGGGATACAAACCAGTAATTGTCACAGCAACAGCCATGATCATTAGATCACACAACATCACGGCAATAGCCATGATCATTAGATCACACAACATTCTCTTACAGACATGTGTGTATACACATGTCCCTGTATGTACGTGTATATAGACATATTACGAACCATTGCAGTTACCGTAAAAGCTTTATCCTAGCACAGCTAACAGTTACTGAGGACGAAGTATGCGCCAAGCCCAGTGTAAGTACTTTTACATGTACAACCTCACTCGCTCCTCACAATAACCCTCACTGGAGGTTGACAGGGCCTAGGCCACAGACACAGTGATGGGGCACCCCCGTCACAACACGGGAGCACGACCTGGGCAGGGCAACGAGGGCCCAGCGAGCGGTCATCTTCTCGTCTGGCCTCTCCTCTGCATCTTGGTGCGAGGCCTCCGCCGCTCCTTATAGAACAGTTGCTTAAACGATGCCTGCGAGCTGCCTGTTCTCTGCTTGTTCCTGTTTGTGCATCTTGTCCCAACTAGGCTGTGAGCTTTCCGGGGGCAGGGACCACTTCTGACAGTTACGATGGTCAGTGCTCAGCACAGCGCTGGATACAGAGGTTGATTTGTAGTGCTCCAAAGAAATCAATTATCACATTTGTTTTCACACTGGCTTTATAATCAAGGGACTTTATAATCTAAATGCACCTTGCTGAAATTGAAGACTAGTTCTGTAGCTCTTCCCTTTGGGTTTATAGGCAATCAGATGCAGTGTAGAACTAGGTGACTATACACATAAAATGCCTGATTAAACAGTGCTGAGGATCAGTAGGAAGAATCGCACGCGTAGAAATGCACAGATGGGATGTGTGTGTGTATTGAGTAGAGCGCACTACAGCACACGTTCTCCTTATCTATGTTTGCATCAGAGCTGGAGTTAGCTTCCTCAAGTCCGTTTTTCTCTTCTTTAGGCCCTCTGAAAGATTCATCCACCAAATAACTAAATTATGTCTTGGTAGCTAAACAAATTATGCAAAATTATACACCATGAATATTTTATCACTCTAAACCCTGAAGCCAGACTCCAGACATTTTTATGTCTGCAGCAACCCGTATCATACCCAGATGAATTCGGCTAAAGACAAATGACTTCTTTCAAAAACTTAACTTTCTTTCCCTTGTTGCATTTCTCCTTCAGGATGTCTCAAAGCTTTTACAGTACATTGGTCCTGAGAGTAAATGAACTCCACCTCCCTCTTAGCTGGCTAACGCCTGGGATTGTGCCTAGCAAAACTCTTGAAATATGCACAAAACCGATCAAGGTTAGCAGTGGTCTATGTCGGGTGTGCGTTGAACAGCTATAATACGAATAAACAGCTGACCATGGTCCCAGGTCCAACTGGTTCCATGAGCTTCCTTTTGTCTTAGAATGTTGAAATTGCCTACAAAAGACATTTTTCTAAATAACGAGGTTTTAGTTAGGCAGGAGTAAGAACTGCAGCTAGATGTGATGTCTGTGTGAAGGAAAATCAGAACTGCTGGGCACTTTCCTTCTTGTTCTCATTTCCCTTTGCTAGTTTTGATCTGCTTCTTCTGGTTTTAAAAGAAAGAGCTACCTTAGGAAGGTTCATGGCTGTGTTCTCGAAGAGACCAGCAGAAGAAAAGGAGGGAGCTGTAGGTTAATAAGGCTCTGCTGGTCCCCCTCCTTGGCCCCTGGGATGCGGAGCCTTGCAGGTTAATGCTTCAGGTTGAGCACCTTGGCTGGGCATCGGAGGAGGGAGGGGGGCAGCTCTGTCTCTCCCCACTTCCCTGCACCTGTTCTGTATGCTCAGAGAGGAGCCAAACAAGGGAAACGAGCACGTGACTCCAGCCAGGGGAGGACAAAGAACACGAAAAAGGAACAGAAGAAATGGAGGCAGTTGGTTTTGTTGGGGTGATGGAATTCTGGGGGCTGCCTTCTGTTAGTATTGCAATTTCATTCGTGCAACAAACAAATACAATTTCTTTTTCAGAATATGACTGACTCAAGGGAGCACCCTGGAAGTCATAAACATCTTTTCTATCTAATCAGCAGGCTGGGTTTCCAGAGATAGCATTCCCTTCTTTCCCAGGAAAGGGCCAAAAAAAAAAAACCACACAGGCTTGTTTCTCAGAGGCCAGTGGGCAGACCCCTGACTGCCCTCTGAGACGAGCTAGCTCTGGGCAGAAGCCCTAGAATGAGTCCAGGAACAGGTCACACCGGAGACGGGAGAGCGCCGTGGGGTACCACTTCCCACCTCCTGGGTCAGACCCGCCCAAGTTCAAAGCAAAAGAGGATGCGGGCAGCAGCTGTGGGTGACTGGGAGGAGCTGAGGGGCCAGGCATGTGGGCAGGGATCCTGGAGGCTGCTTTCATGAGCCACATGACCTTTAACCAGTTACTTGAGCCTGGCTGAGCCTCAGTATCTTTATCTTTAAAATGGCCAAAAGTTCTACTCATTTCCCAGAATTGTTATAAGCTTGAAACAAAATAATTGCTTGAAAATACTGAACAGGGTGTCCATAGCACAGGAGATGCTTCATAGCTGAGGGGCTTTCAGGATGAGCCCCATGGTAACTGATTCTGTCCTTATAGTGACCCCTTGTCCCCTGAATATGAAATGTACACCACTGCCCATGTATTCTTTTCACCCACATCCCTCTCCCCTCCCCCACATTCAGAAACTGGCTCAGAAAAGGACTTCATAATGGCATTCATACCCAGGAATAAGGATCTGATAAGTTTTCCTTTTTCTAGGAATATTTGCATTTTAATTGGAAATTAAAACAAAATCATTTCTAGCAGTGCCATTTTAGGTCTCAGAAAGCTAATAGGAGAGGCATGTTGCTTTTGTTTGTTTCATTTGTTTGCAGAATGGGTGATAAAGAATTCTTCAGTGACCTCTCAAAATTATGCAAATTGATATCTCTTTAAATGGCTGCTTGAGCCTCTAAATTTAACTACCAGCTTACAACACACACACTCACACACACACACACACACACACACACATACACACACACACACACACACACACAGGATAGAAGAACATAATGAATGACACTGAGAGAATGTCACCAGCAAAATTCAGACTGAGAGCTTCCATGGGACAAATAATATTTTTAAAAAATTAATTGCAAGGAAGAGAGAGAAATGTTAGGAAAACATGTAGATTAAGAGATGTAAAATACATATTTAACCAGTGACAAGGTGTGGACCTTCATGGCGGGCATGCATGCACGCTACGTCAATTTAGTCATGTCCAACTCTTTGTGATCCCATAGACTGTATCCCACAAGGCTCCTCTGTCTGGGATTTTCCAAGCAAGAATACCAGAGTAGGTTGCCATGCCCTCCTCCAGGGATCTTCCTGACCTAGGGATCGAACCTGAGTCTCCTGCATTGGAGGGCAGATTCTTTACCACTAGTGCCACCTGGGGAGCCCAATATCTTCATAAGAGTTCTTATTTTTGATACACATACTGAAATAATTATTAATAAAAAAGTTCACAATAGTAAATTTTATGTGTCAATTTAGCTAGGTTATGGTGCCCAGTAGTCTGGTCAAATATCGGTCTAGATGTTGCCATGAAAGTAATTCTTTACAGTGATTAACATTACAATTAGTAGATTTTGAGTAAAGCTGATTGCCCTCTATAATGTGGGTGGGCCTGATCTAATCAGTTGACACCCTTAAAACCAAATACTGAGATTTCCAGAAGAAGAAGAAATTCTGCCTCAAGGCTCTAATAGAAGAAACCCTGCCTGAGTTTACAGCCTGCAGACTTTAGATTCAAGATTGCAATGTCAACTCTTACCTGAAGTTCCAGCCCCAACAACTGGATGAGCCAATTTCTTAAAATAAATCCAGATAGATTACAGGTGGGTTTCCCTGGTGGCTCAGATGGTAAAGAATCTGCCTGCAATCCAGAAGACCTGGGTTCTGTCTCTGGGTTGGGAGGATTCCCTGGAGAAGGGGAAGGCTACCACTCCAGTATTCTTGCCTGGAGAATTCCAGGGACAGAGGAACCTGGCAGGCTACAGTCCATGGGGTCACAAAGAGTCAGACACGACTGAGCGACCAAGCACAGCACAGATGATAGGTAGACATGTAAAGAGGTAAAGATACTAGACATGGATATCTTCCTGGTTCTGTTTCTCTAGAGAACTCTGCCTAATCCCTGGTCTTTCGTCTGAGATTTGTTTCCAAATGGGTCAGCAGATAGTTGGGGCAAGATTGACCATAAGTTTACGGCTTTGGGTGTTGGGTAGTAGCTGGGGTGTTGTTGCTATTACTGTTGTTCACTTGCTAAGTTGTGTCTGATTCTTGCCACCCCAAGGACTGCAGCTGGAGATGGAGAAGTTCTCTATACAGTCAGCAAAAATAAGACCTGGAGTTGACTGTGGCTCATATCATGAGCTCCTTAATGCAAAATTCAGGCTTAAATTGAAGAAAGTAGGGAAAACCACTATACCATACCTATGGCCTAAATCATATCTTTTATGATTGTACAAAGGAGATGATGAATAGATAGTAGCTAGGGTAGTAGTATCTAATATTATGTGTTTCAAAATTCTCTAAAATAAAAAAGAAACAAAGTAAAATAAAACAAACCAAAAAACCCTCTCATGATTCATGTAATTATTCCCCAGCGTCATTTGCAAGGCACAGTGGGTTATGTAAGCAAATAATTAACACAACTCTGAACAGTATTTATAAGCCCACTTCCCCCCACCCCCACACTGTATCTCCACCCGCCAGTATCAGAGGGATCGACTTCCGGACAAAGCTGCCTCACAGGGCTCCAGGGACGGCTTTCACCAGCCAAAGACAGCTAGGATTGACAAGATCCACTTCAAAGGAGGCACCTGAGGTAGGCAAGAGCTCACAGCCGGCCCCTTAGCTCATGAGAGGGGCAGAACTGGCTCCAGAATCTTATTCTCTGCACTTCCCTCCAGAGCTGCCCACAAACACTGCTGTTTTCCTAAAGGGGTGCATGCATGCATGCTAAGTCGCTTCAGTCATATCTGACTCCTTGGGACCCAACAGACCATAGCCCATCAGGCTCCTCTGTTCACATACTTGACCACAGCTCAGCGAGAGGAGAAGTCACAGGCTCTCCTCTCCTGACACGTTTCCTGTCTCCCCAACCCACCCCAGCAAACAGTAGCCCCAGCTTTCCTTTGCAACTCCCTGCATTTTTATGAATGATTCCAGGAACACTACAGAGTGAAGCTGATAATACCATGGGAACGACCCATGGATTTACCACCTAGCTGAAAAAGCAAACACTACAGACTTAACCGTGGGCTGTGAGCCTGCCCAGACTGACTCTCTTATCCCCTCCCTGAGGTCCACTCTCCTGACTTAGCATGTGGCCTTATCATGCGTTTTCTTTCTTTCCTTTAAAAAGAAAAAAAATGGATCTGCTGGGTTTGTTTTTTTTTAAATTTGATATACTATGGATTTTTTAAAATGCTGGTCAGGAGACACCAGAGGCACGGGTTCTATCCCTGGATCAGGAAGATCCCCAGGAGTAGGAAATGGCAACCCTCTCCAGTATTCTTGCCTAGAAAATTCCATGGACAGAGAAGCCTAGCGGGCTACAGTCCATGGGCCTGCAAAGACTCGGACACAACTGAGCACGTATGCATGCACATGCATGTACATATAAGCTATTCACAAACACTACACAATAACAATCGTAATTGATGCTTTAAATTTTTACAAATGTTTCCATATAGCAGGTATTCATGAAACAAGTTGCTTTTTGTACTCTGCAATACTTTTTTGAGATCTACCCACATCCACACGCATAACTCTAATGCATTCATTTTCACACCCCTGAATTGTACTTCCTTGTAAGAATAAATGTACTTCAATGGATAGAGTCACTTCTCTTGTGATAGATGCTCAGGTTATTTTCAATTTTTCCCTTTTACAAACACGAGTGGAATGAGCATTCTTGCAGCTTCCTCCGGCACAGCTGAGGCCTTCCTCCAGGCTCTTTTCCACGCCCTTGTTTTCTATCTCTCCTCCATCCGCCAAGTTCACTGGTGAGACCTTGATAGAGCAGGCCTGTATTCCTCTGCAGGTGACGTATTTGCCCTCTGCCTCGCTTGGGAAAAGTGAGGGCACGCGCAGAACAGTTAACCAATGAATTCACCGAGGAATCATTGGACAAGGTCCGTTTCCTCATAGTGTCTTACTTTAAGAATCGGGTTTGGGGAACTTCTTTATCTGGATAACTGGCCTGTCTAGACGCAACGGCCACGTCTCTCAAGTTCTTGGCAGTATCTAAAAGGGGTCAGTGCGTACAGAGCACAGTTAAATATAGACATCTAGGAATAAAAGGCCTAATTAAGAACCAGGAAGTTGCTCTTGGGAAATTTAAAAAGTTTGCCAAGGCACCCCTAGCTTTGCCAAAGCCTAATTTGGCAGGAAAGTGCTGATGAGAGCCCCAAGTTGAAGAGGGAAATGCAGATTTACCCCCTAAATCACCAGGGCTTGCTGGCTAGCTGTGTTTTTGCCCCTCCCCTCTGCCTGCCCACCACCCACCCCCCTTTCTAGAACAGGGAGGGAGGAAAACCACCACCAGGCATTTGGATTAGATTTCCTCCCACATCAGAGATGCTCCCCCAACTGCTCTAAATTACGAATTTACCAGAAGGAAGAAATCTTTCTAATTCAAAACGCATTTCTATCCCTTCACTCTTGGGAAGGACATGTACCCTATGTCACCTGTGAGGCCAAAATCACCTCACCACGTGAGGTCACGGAGCAGAAACGCCTCTTGCATCCTGATCTAAGGGAGCAGGTGAAGCGGCTTTTAATGGACTCTTGCGGTGTTTTACTAACCGAGTTGGATGGGCTCTGTGTGCTCATCTGGGTATACGGCCATGTTTCTAGTAGATTCTCAGGGATTAAAAACAAGCAGGAGTTAGGAATGTTCATTCTTCATACAAATAGACATAAGATTCTTACAACCCCATAAAAACTTTTGCACAGCAAAGGAAACTATAAGCAAGGTTGAAAAGACAACCCTCAGAATGGGAGAAAATAGTAGCAAATGAAACAACTGGCAAAGGATTAATTTCCAAAATATACAAGGAGTTCATACAACTCAAAGCCAGAAAAACAAACAACCCAATCAAAAAGGGGGGAAAAGACCTAAACAGACATTTCTCCAAAGAAGACATACAGATGGCTAGCAAAATGAAAAGATGCCCAACATCACTCATTATTAGAGAAATGCAAATCAAAACCACAATGAGATATCACCTCACACCAGTAGGAATGGCCATCATCAAAAAGTCTGCAAACAATAAATGCTGGAGAAGTTGTGGAGAAAAGGGAATGCTCTTGCACTGTTGGTGGGAATGTGAATTGATACAGCCACTATGGAAGACTTAAAAAACTAGGAATAAAACCACCATATGACCCAGTAATCCCATTCCCAGGCATATAACCTGAGGAAACCAAAATTGAAAGAGACACATGTATCCCATTGTTCATTGCAGTACCATTTACAATTGCTAGAACATGGAAGCTACCTAGATGTCCACACTCTCAATATATAAAGTTTTTTGTCACTTTTATGTCTCCAACAACAGGCTGATGGAGGCTATACAGAGCCGCACAGACCTGGATCTGAAACATCTCAGAGCCACCTGACCTCGCCTGTAAAATGGGGTTGTCTGTCTCCTAGGGTTCCTGGGTAGATCAATGGAGATAATGTACTGGAAGGCACTTTGAAAAATACAAAGTGCAATTCAAATGGATTATTGACAGCCCTTTGTTAAGTGTTCGTTTGATTGCTGAATGTCCTTGAATGCAATGAGGCATCATTCCTTATAAACTGTTTTATAACTCAGACCTTTCCACTAATTCAGAATGACCTTCCCTCCAATCAGTTAGGCTCCTGTGGTTTTACTTCAAAGGCCAGGAAGCTGCTGCTAAGAATTTCGTAGAGAAGAGGAAAGGGCTTTTAGAGGTCATCTTGCATCCCACCTCCTGCCCCAGTCCCCCAGCAGGGGTCTCCTCTGCATCCCCCCCCACCCCACCCCACCCCGGATAATCCCCAGAGATCTTCTTGGAAATGTTCCATGAGAGCAGCTTCCCAGGACACGAGTAGCCGCTCCTTTCTATTGAGGGCAGTGAGACCAACATGAACTCCATGGAGTCAAAACTCACTTCTACCATTGACTTCAGGAATGGTTTTAACATTTTTAAACAGTTTCTTTAGAAACTTTTAAGTAGTATTTTATGACACATGAAAATTTTATGAAATTCAAACATCAGTGTCCACAGATAAAGTTTTATTGCAACACACGCATTCGTTTTCGTATTTTCCATGGCTGCTTCCACTCTATACGGCAGAGTTGAGTGGCTGCTACAGAAATCTCACAGCCCGCAAAGCTGAAGATATTTACTCTCTGTCTCTTAGAGAGAAATTTTGCTGACCCCCTACTTTAGGATTACATTAGCAATCCCAGCCTCTCTTAAAACATGTGGAAAGTGTTTTCATGTCACTGACTTGCCCCAGCAAACCCTTTTAAGGGCTTCTGATGGTTCAGGTGCTTGCTGGGCACTAGGAAGATGTTTTCCCATTGTTAACAAGAGTCTAGATCTGAAATGTTCTCACCACCAAGCAACAATAAAAAACACAGGCAGACATGGTAGGAATTCAGAGTAAAAGAAGGCAGCATTTCAGAAAGATTTCATAAAAGGAAATTTGAACTTGAACTTAAAGAATGAGATAGGCTTGGGAGTGTTGGAAAGAATTAAGAGGGTTTGTTTTTTTTTTTACCAAGAATAACTCTCAGGTCCGATCCCTCGGTCAGGAAGATCCCCTGGAGAAGGAAATGACAACCCACTCCTATATTCTTGCCTGGAGAATTCCATGGACAGAGGAGCCTGGTGGGCTACAGTCCACAGGGTCACAAAAGGGTTGGACGTAACTTGGCGACTAACACTTCACTTTATTTAAAGCATGATTCCTAGTTAAAGCCCTGGAGTCAGGAAAGCTTACAATATGTCCAGAAAGACCAGTGGTTCATCCAATACTTAAGACGATACAACAGGCTGATTTCCATTACTGAGATAAAGCAAGGACAAAGCAAGGATAAAGTGGATAAAGCAAGGACCCCCGGGGACTCCCCTAGTGGACCAGTGCATGAAATCTTGCCTTTCCGTATGGGGAATACAGGTTTGATCCCTGGTCAGGGAACTAAGATCCTACATGCCTCCTGGCCAAAAAACCAAAACATAAAACAGAAGCAATATTGTAACAAATTCAGAAAGACTTTAAAAATGCTCCACATCAAAACAAAACAAAAGCAAGGATCCCACCTTGATGTAGACTATGTTCCAGTACCCACAGCCTGCAGTAAAAGGTTCACAGAGGATAAGAAGACACCCCAGGATGGGGGCAGTTTCCAGGTGGAGTGGAATGCCCACCTGAGGAGCCCCTGCCCCGGCCAGTGCCACTCACTCAAGGGCACTGGAATTATGATTAGAAACAGGTGGCACCTGGCCCTGCCCTTCAGCATTGCTGCACACTCAACCTTGAGCATTTCACCCTGAGTGGGTGCCTCTGTCTCCTCATCTTTAAACCTAGGGGGTGGGACCAGATTCCCAAAGAAGGGCAATGCCAGTGAACGGTCAAACTACCATATAATTGTGCTCATTTCACGTACTAGCAAGGTAATGCTCCAAATCCTTCAAGCTGGCCTTCAGCAGTACCTCAACCAAGAAATTCCAGAAGTACAAGCTGGATTTAGAAAACGCAAAGGAACCAGAGATCAAATTGCCAACATCCACTGGATCATAGAAAAAGCAAGGGAATTTCAGAAAATCTACTTCTGCTTCACTGACTACACTAAAGCCTTTGACTGTGTGAATCACAACAAACAGTGGAAAATACTTAAAGAGATAGGAATACCAGACCACCTTACCTGTCTCCTGAGAAACCTGTATGCAGGTCAAGAAGCAAGAGTTAGAACCAAACATGGAAGAATGGACTGGTTCAAAGTTGGGAAAGGAGCACCACAAGGCTGCGTATCGTCACCTTGCTTATTTAACTTCGACGTAGAGTACATCATGCAAGATGCAGCGCTGGATGAATCACAAACTGGAATCAAGATTGCCAGGAGAAATGTCAACAATCTCAGATATGCAGATAATACCACCACTCTAATGGCAGAAAGTGAAGAGGAACTAAAAAGTCTCTTGATGAGGGTGAAAGAAGAGAGTGAAAAAGCTGATTTAAAACTCAACATTCAAAAAATGAAGATCATGGCATCTGATCCTACCACTTCATGGCAAGTAGAAGGGGAAAAAGTGGAAGTAGTGACAGATTTTCTTTTCTTGGGCTCCAAAATCACTGCAGATGGTGACTGCAGCCATGAAATTAGAAGATACTTGCTCCTTGGAAGGAAAGCTATGACACACCTAGACAGACTATTAAAAAGCAGAGACGTCACTTTGCTAACAAAGGTCCATATAGTTAAAGCTATGATTTTTCCAGTAGTCATGTACAGGTGTGAGAGTTGGACCACAAAGAAGGCTGAGTGCTGAAGAATTGATGCTTTTGCACTGTGATATTGGACAAGACTCTTGAGAGTTCTTTGAACTGCAAGGAGATCAAACCAGTCAACCCTGAAGGAAATCAACCCTGAATATTCAGTGGAAGGAGTGATATTGAAGCTTAAGCTCCAATACATTGGCCACCTGAAGAGAAGAGCCAGCTCATTGGAAAAGACCCTGATGCTGGGAAAGATTGAAGGCAAAAGGAAAAGGGGGCTGCTGAGGATGAAATGGTTGGATGGCATCACTGATCGGCTCAATGGACCTAAGTGTGAGCAAATTCCAGGCGATAGTGGAGGACAGAGGAGCCTGGTGTGCTATAGTCCATGGGATTGCAAACAGTCAGACATGACTTAGCAACTGAACAACAAGAAGGATCAGATCTAACTCAAGAATTTGGTGATGGTGCATGAGTGCTGCTAAGTCACTTGAGTTGTGTCAGACTCTGCAAATCTGTGGATTGTAGCCTGCTGGGCTCCTCTGTCCGTGGGATTCTCCAGACAAGAACACAGGAGGGGGTTGCCATGTCCTTCTCCAGGGGAATTTTTCAGACCCAGGGATCGAACCTGCGCCTCCTGAGGCTCCTGCGTCGCAGACAGATTCTTTACCGCTGAACCACCACTCCATGATGGTAGTTACATTTTGATTTTCAAACAAAACTCCTTGAATTTGTAGTGGAAAAAGATCTAGATAACTGCTCCTTTTGTTTTGTTTACAAGTTGCAATTGTGTTTAGTTTTCTTATTTGGCTGATTTTAAGTTCTCAAACTGTGTTTCTTTCTTTAAAAAGTACTATGCATGGTTCTGAGTTTCAGGGATTTACAATCCAGTAAGAAGTAGGATGCACACAGTGGTTAAGAGCATGGATCCGGAAGCAGATTACCTGGGCTCAGGTCCCAGCACTGCCAGGACCAGCAGAGCCCCGCTCCCCGGGGAAGTTACCTGACCTGCTGGGGCCTGTTCCCAGTGAACGGGGGGAGTAACAGCACCAACCACAAAGGTGTGGTAAGGGTTAAACGAGAGCAGGGGTAACGCAGTGCCTGCCTGGCAGGCTGCTCGTGGATATGCTTATTATTGTAGGCAAATAATAAACATATGTGACAAAGGCAACGCAAATAAGTGTGATGCAGTGTGGCTGAGGCAGTGATCAAGGTCTGCATGGGAAGAATTGTGCTACTAAGTGAGGAGTGTGTCTGTCTGGCAAAAGGAGTCTTCGTGGGTATTGGAGGAGAAGCCGGTGTCTTCCCAGCAGACAAGTAGGATGGTGGTATTTTAAGGAGGAGCTGAAGCTCCATGAGCAAAGATGTCCCCAACTGACCCCATCTTCCCCCAGCCATGGATCCGTCTCCTCCGCTCCTCATCTCCCTGAATAGGACTCCTTCCTTTCCCCACCCAACCAGCTGCTCAAGATAGAAGCACTGGGGTCTTCCTTGCCTCCTTCCTCCGGCATATCCCCCACCTGGTCATTCTGATTTACATCCCACACATCTCTCAGATCTGTCATGTCTCTCTCTCTCTCTCCCCCCATCTCTCCATCTCCATTTATACTTCTAGATCTCTCTGTATCTTTGTGTCCATCTGCATTTCTACAGGGCTCCCAGGTGGCTAAGCAGGTAAGGAATTCACCTGCAATGCAGGAGACACGGGTTCGATCCCTGGGCTGGGAAGATCCCCTGGAGGAGGGCATGGCAACCCACTCCAGTATTCTTGCCTGGAGAATCCACAGACAGAGGAGCCTGGCAAGCTACAGCCCATGGGGTCACACAGAGTCAAACGTGACTGAGCATGCACACACATATCTCTATATCTCTCTCATGGCTTCCCCTTTCTCGCAAGATCAAATCCCACTTCTTGACCTTGTGGGGTCAGTTCCCTCCCTGCACCCTGCATTACAGCAGCCTAGAATTTTTTCATGTCTCCAAATGCCTCCTGTTTCCTTTGTCTGGAATGTTCCTTCCCAACTGCCTCTCCTGCTCTCCTTGCAACTAGCAATACTCACCCTTCAAGTGGTGGTTTTAATGTCACCTCCTCAGGGACACATCCCTAACTCCTGCACTTGGCTGACACTCTTTCTAGCTTCTACATACTTACCACAATCAGAATAAATTGATTATTTGTATATTTCTTATGTATAATCTTAAATTCCACAGGGACAGGGATTTTTTTTATTATATCTTTTGCACTGATGCACTGATACAACCCCAGCCCCTAAAGCAGTGACTAACAGAAAGCTAGGCACTCAAAAAATATATGTTGAATGATCGTCTTCTTCTCACTCTACAGTGAGCTCCTTTAGTCTGGGCCTTTGTCAATCTTACATTCCCAGAGCCTTGTTCAGTGCTTGGGTTGTCCCGGACATACCATAAACATTTGTTCGACAAATGAGCAAATGAGTGAATAATTTCAAAAGTACATCTCCCAGTGTGTTCCCAGACTGGTTCTTCACACTCTGATTTGCAGTCTGAATAGCAGGGAGCAGTGCCTCCTTGACCTTCCAGGAGATGTACAACACGCTTCTGTTCACGTGGCCCAAAACGTCAGGAACGCGTTAGTAGGCAGTCCCACTGACCCAACCAGAGCATCTTAGAAACTAAAAGGACCCTGGGGACGAGTTAATTCAGTCTCTGTTTGATATCTGAACCCTTTCTGCATCACTCGCATCATGCCTTCATTCAGCCTGAGCTTGAATAGGGGAAGAAGCAATAATTCACTGCTCCAGAGGAAACCAACATCATCTTTTGTCACCTCTGCCCATAGAAGTTGTGATCCTGAAGCAATAACTAGCATCTGTGCGTCCCAGATCTAGTCCCGAAGACACAGACTTTTAAACTATGAATTTCAACCCTTTAATAAGGCAGGAAATGAATTTAATAGGCTCACAAGCATTTTGTTATGAAAAAGAGTAGAATTGACTAGACTAGAAAATATGAACATGATAAGAGTATTGATGTTTTCTGGAATGATTATTTCAGTTACATACGTGTGTTTATGTATATTCTGGGTTGAGCTATAAAATGTCATTCTTACTATAGGTAACAGCCAGGCAAGTTGGAAAGTCACAATCCTGGAGGGTGAGTAGACAGATGCTCTGGCCTAACAGCCCTTCCAGCCCATGGA
Organism: Odocoileus virginianus; assembly: GCF_023699985.2. Lineage (NCBI taxonomy): Eukaryota > Metazoa > Chordata > Mammalia > Artiodactyla > Cervidae > Odocoileus > Odocoileus virginianus. The sequence goes on along the minus strand of NC_069685.1, from coordinate 5,252,386 downwards.
GACCAGGCATGGTGGCCACTAATACTGTATCTTCCCAGCTAAACATCCCCAGCATATTTCTCCCCTTTCCCCGTGTGATGTGGTTGTTAGCTGGTGCCCTTGGCATCTTGTCTGCATCACAACTGAGTGACTTCAGGAAACACAGCCACATACTAGTGGCCACATTTCTTTCTCACCGGTTGACTTCTCAGGACTTTGGCCCAGGAATGTCAAAGGTAAATGGAGGAAGACAAAGAGGAGGCTGGTGGGGGGTGTGGGGGGATGCTCCTTCTTCCCGCCTTGTTCCAGTGCTCACTACACTGTCTTCAAGGTGCTCACAAATTAACCCTTCTGTGACCAACTCTTGTCCAACATGCACAATATGCTGACCTGTCCATAGCCTGTAAAATCAACTTCCTTTCCATTTTGAAAAATAAACACATGGCCTGACCAGCATTTTTTCCTTAACACATCTTCCTTTCTCTAAGATTCTTCTAATTTCAACCAGTTGTACCTTCAGAAGCTCATCTTCAAGTTGCACCAGTAATTTGCGTCGTTCACTTATTCCTGAGGTCTGAATCCAGAGTAGCTGCATGTCTCTTACAAGCTCACCAGCTTCCACCATCACTTTGCAGTGCTCCTTCTTTCTCTGCATTGTTCCATCATCCTCTTTGTCAGAGAAAACAGAAGGAGGTCTCTCTCAATCTGCCTTTTCTAGGCCATCGAGCTTGGGTTTCACCATCAACTCCAACTCTGGGTCTGTAGCTCTCTCCCTGATCTCCCCTGGGACATCTGAGAGGCCTTTTTTGTAGTTTTCAGAGTGTTTCGCGTGCCTCAGCTCCCCTCCACAACGGGCCTACTGTCGTCACTCTGCTTGTTGTTCAGTCGCTCAGTCGTGTCTGACGCTTTGTGACCCCATGGACTGCAGCATGCCAGGCCTCCCTGTCCATCACTATTTCCCAGAGCTTGCTCAAACTCATGTCCTTTGAGTCGATGATGCCATTCAACCCTCTCATCCTCTGTCACCCTCTTCTCCTCTTGCCTTCAGTCTTTCCCAGCATCAGAATCTTTTCCAAAGAGTGGGCCCTCGGCATCAGGTGGCCAAAGTATTGGAGCTTCAGAATCAGTCCTTCCAATTCAAGGTTGATTTCCCTTAGGATTGACTGGTTTGATCTCCTTGCTGTCCAAAAGGCCCTCAAGAGTCTTCTCCAGCATCACAATTTGAACACATCAATTCTTTGGTGCTCAGCCTTATTTATGGTCCAACTCTCACATCTGTACATGACTACTGGAAAAACCATAGCCTTGACTACATGGACCTTTGTTGGCAAAGTGATATCTCTGGGGAGTGTGCTTTTTCTCAGTTTTCTGCAAGAGCCCTTTTAAAGCTTGAGATCATCCAGTCCATCACCGTTACTGGAGTCTCTAAATATTTCCCCACTTCCTCCCTGCTCAGAACCTGTTGTGAAAACAGAGTGGAGTTTGTTTCTGAGAGCCTCTCACTGTCAGGAGCTGTCCTTCCTGGAAAGGTCACACATCACAGAAACACACAGTGGGCTATTTTCTTTCCAGGCTTCCTGACCTGTGCTTTCCTCATGGTATGTGTCCAATCAGATCCAAGTTTTCAATTCTTGTTGATCAAGAACCCTGGGAGGACACAACCCCTTTCTTTTCTGGACAGAATATCAGGTCTAAAAGTAATGATTTACCTTTCTTGCCTCTATTCCTCTGGGAGACCAGTATGCAATCCAGTGAGCTTATCAGAAAATCACCGATTGCAGTTGGGCAGGCTGAAAAACAAAAGTTGAAGATTTCTTTTTTCTGCTTTTTCTAAAAGAGCCTTTTTTGAGTAATAATAACAGTCATTAAATCTTACTGAATGCTGGTTTTTTGCCAGCCAGGTTTCTAAGCACTTGAAATGTATAATTTCATTTAATTCTCCAATAGCACTTTGGGACAGGACCCATCATTACTTCCATTTCACAGATGAGGACACTGAAGCAGAGAGGTGGAATTTGTCCATAATCACAGAAGAAGTAAATGCTGGAGCCATGATCGGGACACAGGCCACCCAGATAACAGTTGTTGCTCTAGCCACCATGTCATATCAACAAACACCCTTGATCTTGAAGTTATTCCATCTGTAGTTTTAAGCCTTTTCTGGGCCATATATTTACATCCATTCCATATATCTTCCGACTAGTTTCACTTAGGATTTGGAACATACAAATATCTTCTTGAATTTTGATGATAAACTCATGAATACTTCTACTTTTATGCCAGGAATGTCTGCTTTCTCTATCTAGCTCTATAATGTTTCTTATGCCCCCCCTGCACTGCACTAATTTGTTTACATTTCAATGAATTCCTGCGTATTAGGGGCCATTATTCATTTGTGAGTCTGTTGATTGAATGAGTGAACAAATGAATTCTGTGTATTCATTCACATCAGCAACTTTAAACATGTTGGGTAAGCTGACTCTAAGAGAGAAAGAACAGCACCTGTGTTTTTTCAAAAATGATCTACCTTTTCCTGGTGGGGTTGAGGTTTCCAAGTAGGCTGCCTGGTAGAATGTTGTCAAATTCCCTTCTCCCACAAATTCTATGCAATTTCACAATTAGAGTCACTCTTTGACCTACACTTGGCAGCCATTTGTATGGTAGTGAGATCCCTCCAAAGAAAGATTTCATAGAGCCTGGAGGAGAGAGCATGAAGGCCGTGAAATCTAAACAAAAGAACACACACAGCGAAGAGCCAGCTGATGTACCCGGGGTGGGAGACGTGCGTTCCACAAGCAGAAGACCCCTGAATAACAGAAGAAAGGACCCAGAAGGGCCCTGTTAGGTGACTCTCAAAACACTTTTCAGCAAGATGTAGGCTCCTACTTTTGAAGCAGAGAAGAAACTCAAACCAAATCAGCTTCTTTAAAAATGAAAGTCTTGATCAAAGCAATTCTTTAAGAAAATAGCCTCAAAGGCCTGGGTTAAAAATCTGAGGAATTAGACCAAATGAGGTCAATTTCAAACGTGCTGTGTGTATCTATAAAGACTGGCCCAAATTGCCTTGTACTTATCAGGAAAGTCCTGAGCTGGTTGAAGAGGCCAGCTGCACCCCAAGTGCCACTTGTGAGAACCTGGCCCCGAGTTGATCTTGGCCCAGTGCCCACTCCTCTTCTCAGCACATTTCTGACTTTCCTGCAATTCACACCTGGTGCTGGTTTAGAAATAAAAGTTTGCTGTTATCTTGAGTGATTTAGCCCTTCTCTCCACGCTTCCTTTAAACAAAACAAAACAATAGCTCCATCAGCTTTCTAGGCAACACCCTTCCATTCCACTCCCCCTCACCCCCCCTCACCCCACACCCCCAGCCCACCCCAGGTCTTGCTTCTGCTGCTCACTCTCTCCAGGGATCCTGGGCCAGCAATTTCAGCTCTCTCTGCCTCAGTTTCTGCATCTGGGCTTAGGGATTTAGGGGTGGGGGTGAAGAAGTGATTATTTCATTAGTAAAGTGCTTTGTAACATTTCTTTATCCATTAGCATCTTTCTTCCCTTCTTCCTCCCTGGGATATTTTGAGAACTAATGAGATAATGGTCTGCAAGTGGTTGGAGCCCCTCAAAGGGAATCAGATGGTACCCAGGACCCTGGCCCCACTTCCTCTGAAAGTACTTCTGGTCATTAAGGGTGCTCAGATGCTTAGATCCACGGAGTGTTCTCATGCAACAGCCGCAAGCCGCAGGCATTGCCTCCCGGTCAATTACCACAAGAAACACCCACGTTATTTGCTGGTTTCATTCTGATCATCAAAGCAAATGGAAATGGCAACCCACTCCAGTATTCTTGCCTGGGAAATCCCATGGACAGAGGAGCCTGGCGGGATACAGTCCCTGGGATCACAAAAGAGTTGGATATGACTTAGCAACTAAACAACAACAACAACAATAAATATACATGCATAATAAAACAGTGTGTATACACTAATGTATATATAATTATACATAAATATCACATATATATGTATATAGACAAAAAAATAGATGTATAGTCAATCACAGTTCCTAAATGGTAATTGGTATAATTAATGGTATAATTAATGGTAATTGGTATAATATTTTTTTTAAAAAGCAAATGGATAAAGCAAATCTATGGTAATCCTGCATGAGACCAACAATTTCACATTTTTAAATGACAAATAGCAAATAAATAAGAAACAGAAACCCACTCCATTCTGACCCATAAGTAAGAGGTGGCACAATGTACTTGCAGTAAGAATGCTAAAATAAAAAAAATAATAATAAATTCAAAGTATTCATTGAATAAAATCCATTTGTGTGCAGAGTTAGGGATGCTCATCTTCCTGGATGCCTCTGAGAAGCAGCACGCCACAGGAAAGCGAGTTCACTGGGGCCACGGAACATGAAAAGACAAGACGGGGTTCTCTAACAAACTCACAGAGATCAATCTAATTACTAATCGATTTGGAGTGGCGGCAGATCAGGAAATCTTTTCCAGTGTCTCTGATAAAACTGACAGGCAAGTTTGGTGCAAATAAAAGGGTAGAAAGGGAGGCTGGGATGGGAGAGAGAGAGAGAGAGAGATGAATCTCAAGCAAGAAAGTCCTTCCATATCTCCGGTTGGTAGATTTTTGAGACAGCCCAGTCTCCAGTTTCACAGCTTTGCAAAATTTAACTGTTTCTCTGTGTTCCACTGAAATACTTCACTTCAGAATCCCACAAAATAATTTTGTCTCTTGTTCATTTGTGTTAGAGTTTAGAGCCTGACATCCATCCAAGCGGTGCAGGCTATGGGAACTAGGGAAATAATGTTAGAGAGCTATTTAGATTTCTGCTTTTCACTCTACAAATATAAGGGGAAGATTTTAAATATTAGATGGAAGAAATAAAATATGGATAAAAAGGTATTCAGACTCGGTTTTTATGGAATAATCAGGGCAAATCTTTTCCAAATCTTTCTCTTAATTTTGCTTCAAATATTATAGTAGCCTCTCTGGTTTTTATGGCTACATTCACTCTGTAGCATTATGTTGGGCAGAGAATTTGAACGCAAACAGCTTCCACTACGGCTCTTAGCTCTCACGTTCTGACAGCCGGGAAGTAGGTGGCAAGTAATCTATTACAAATAATGAAGAATTGAAGTTTATCAGTGATTTATTATACAGCATGTAAACAGAGTATTTCAAGCTTATTGTCATAAAGGATATCACTCACTCATCCAAATTCCAATTTGATTCTATTTCTGTTTCTTCTCCTTTGGATCAAAGAGTTGAATTAATTCTACTCTTAAGTTCGTGATGCACTCATCAATCCACAAAACATCCCTCTTTTATCTTATAATGGTTTTCTCTCCTACTTCCTGATCCCCACTTCAATCTCCCCCACTCCAAACACCCTCACTCCTATTTTTATACCTACTTGGCGGGGCTTCCCAGGGTCTCAGTGGTAAAGGATCCTCCTGCCATTGCAGGAAATGCAGGAGACACGGGTTTGGTCCCTGGGTTGGGAAGATCCTCTGGAGGAGGTAATGCATCCCACTCCAGTACTCCAGCCTGAGAAGTCCCATGAACAGAGGAACCTGGTAGGCTACAGTCCACGGGGTCGTAAAGAGTCAGACAAAACTAAGCGACTTGAGCACGCACACATGCAAATTGCTGCTGCTCAGTCGCTCAGTCGTGTCTAACTCTGTGCAACGCCACGGACTGCAGCATGCCAGGCTTCCCTGTCCTTCACTGGCTCCTGGAGTTTGCTCAAACTCACGTCCGTCGAGTCGGTGATGCCATCCTCCACCTCATTCTCTGTCACCCTCTTTGCCTCCTGCCCTCAATCTTTTCCAGCATCAGGGTCTTTTCCAATGTCTGGGCTCTTCGCAACAGATGGCCAAAGTATTGGAGCTTTAGCTTCAGCATCAGTCCTTCCAATGAATATTTAGGGTTGACTTCCTTTAGGGTTGACTGGTTTGATCTCTCTGCTATCCAAGGAACTCTCAAGAATCTTTTCCAGCACCACAATTTGAAAGCTTCAGTTCTTCGGTTCTCAGCCTTATTTATGGTCCAACTCTCATATCCATACATATGAAAAACCATAGCTTTGACTAGACAGAACTTTGTTGGCAAAGTGATGTCTCTGCTTTTAAAATGCTAAGTTTGTCACAGCTTTTCTTCCAAGGAGCAAGCGTCTTTTAACCATGGCAAACCACTTTGTGCCTTGAGAACCCCATGAACAGAATGCACACATATACCTACTTGAATAATACATGGTATTGTTTTCTGTGTGTGTTTACTTTAAAAAGGCAACATGCTAAAAATTTTATTATTTTTCTTTTATCCAACACTATGCTTTTGCATTCCATCCTGTTCTTGTATATACATCTAAGTATGACAGCTGATGGCTTACATATTACCACATCTGCCCTGTCCCAGTGATGGACTCATGGCCAACTCCAATTCTTTGCTGCAGGGAGTATTCTCAGAGCTGTCCCCTCACAGATTTGTGCCAGGCTGGTTCTGGGATCTACACCAGGAGCAGACTGCTAAGGCAAAGGATATGATCCTTCCTCCAGTAGTTCAGGAGGGTTCCCATTTCCCTGCGTCTTTTTCAATACTTGGTACTAATAAGATTTCCAATTTTTGACAACCTGATGATTTTGAAGTGGATCACACTGTCATTGAAATTTGCATTTCTCTGATTACTAGTGAAATAGCATGTCTTCGTATGCTTCTTAGCAATTTGGATTTCTCCTCTGAACTGCCTAAATCCTTTGTCTGTATTTTTCCTATGTGGGTTTCCTCTATTTTTCTTGCCAACCTGCAGGATTTTCTTGGGGCATTAATTCGTTATTGATTTTTGGACACTGCAAACATCTTTCCCCAGTGCCATCTGTCATGTAGGTTAACTGTTCTGAGTTGAAATCTTTACTTTTGATGTAGTCATACTCATCAATTTTCCTCTTATGGTTTATGTTGTTTTGGTCTTGGTTAAGAAATTCCCTACAAATCTCAGAGCCACAAATATATTCTTCTACATGGTCTTCTATAAAATGTGCATCTTTTCCCTACATTCTTAGGTCATTAATCCATTTGGAATTTGTTTTTGTATATGTTGTAAGATAGGGATCCAACTCCCCCCCCCCCCCCCCCCATTATGAGTCAGTTTTCCCAACCACATCAGTTAAATGACCCATCTTCTTCCCACTGGTTTAGGAAGAAGTTCTACTGTACACAACTTTCCCGTGGAAACACGGGTCAATGAATAAGCTCTCTATTTAAGCTCTTTGGCCAGTTTTCATGTTCCTACAGTGCTACCCCACGGTTTTATTATGGTAGTTTTGAAATACATCTTCATCAATATGTTTTCTTCAATGGGAGAGAAGCTAGGGCAGCAGTTACTAAACCAAGAAGTATATGTAATCCCACAGTCTCTCTTATTCTTATCGGAGCCCATCATTTTCACACTGGGTCACCCATGGGAGAGTACCCTACATGTGAATGTTATCCTTAATGTATATCAAAATGGGGGAAACAAAGACTAAAGTATCTGTGCAATCACCTGTTTGCCCCGCACAATTCTTTGGAATTCAAATTGTATGTCTTTCAAGATAAGAAAGTCAATATTTTTTACTCTTAATCTTGAAAGTTATTACCTTGGAAACCCATAAAACAATTCTTCTATGGAAATGAAAGCTCTTCAGGGATGACTTTACTGGGTCTCCAAGATCCACAAACAGGGTAATATGGATGAAGCCACTGAAGGGCAAAGCACTTAGTTATGTGCTCATTCCAACAACCAACCTATAGTGGAACTGAAACTATAGCCCAGACCTCCTGAGACTTCCTTGTCAACTTTACAAATAGATCCAACATCTCCTGTGTGCTAGATATCACTGCATGGAGTAGGAAAATGAATAAACAAATATGGTCTCTGCCACATATTAATCAATCAGTGACTAGTCTGGAACCTGGGGTGTATACTAATTCACAAAAGGATGAGCCTATTATGAAGTTGGACAGTTTTTAGTCCATCCTATCTACCAAAGGCCAATTCAAATACATTTTACACAGACCAGCTGGCAATCACTAAAAATTCTGACTAGATATTGCCATGTTGGATTTACTGGCCAAATATAGGCCTTGCCTCTAACTCATATGAGACAAAATAGCATGCCAAGAATGTCCTTCCAGAACAGGAATGAGCCTAAAACTGCACTAGAGTTTCAGGATACTTGCAACTGAGGAATTTCCAGATAAAGGAAAGCACAGAATATTCAGGTACAGAGGGGAAAAAAGGAAGGAAAGAAAGAAGGGAGGGAGGGATGGAGGGAGAGAAAGAAGGGAGGGGAAATAAAAGGAAATAGAAATAAAGTAAAAAAGGAAAAGCTGGGATACAATTGGGAATACCTAGAGGGAAAAGACAGCATTTAACAGAGACACCATAAAAGATCCTTGTCTCTTCAACATCCCTGATTTCACCAGAACCCAAATTATGCCAGCTAAAAGGCAGCACTTCAATGGCACAAACAGGCTGACACATAAAAGCAGTCAATAATTATTAGTATTTTTTAAAGTAATTATCGTTTAGAAATAATGGAACCAAGGAGTGAGTCAAACTATCACCTACAAGCGTGAAATAAACTGAATATTGTTCACCTTGTTTATTTTTTGTTTTTCTTTAAGTCCTATTCCTGAAGGAATTATCCCACTTAAAAATAATCCATGTAATGTAAATCAAAGCAAAAAATAATAATAACAAAACTAAAGCTAAGGAAAGGAAAACCAGTTTAATGTTGGCTTTTAAAATTTCAGCATATTCATCTTTTGAATTCTAATTGTCTTCAAAATTAATCAAAATCATCTGGTGGACCAAGAGTATCATGAAAAGATATTGAGAGTTTATTAAAGTTTAAAAGCTGGTTAAATAATGGTGTAGCATATCATTTAAGGGTTCAGAGCTTAGTGCCACACTGCTTGGTTCAAATCCCATCCATTCCACTGAAATAGCTATGAAAGAAAGAAAATGAAGTCGCTCAGTTGCGTCGGACTCTTTGCGAACCCATGGATTGTAGCCTAACAGTCTTCTCCATCCATGGGATTTTCCAGGCAAGAGTACTGGAGTGGGTTGCCATAGCCATGAAGCTTTGGGCAATATTTTTAACCACTCCGGGCTTCAGTTTCCCCTCAATTGAAAAATGAGAATAGAAATTGAGCCTCATAGGATTCTTGAAATTATTCAGAGAATTAACACATGGAAAATCAATCTGAACAAATAAGTCAACAAACAGCTATTATTAACAGCACCACAGTGTCATCCCATATCTATCTATCTGCCCAGAAGTGAGTGAAAGTGAAGTCGCTCAGTTGTGTCCAACTCTTTGCAACCCTGTAGACATAGCCTACCAGGCTCCTCCATCCATGGAATTTTCCAGGCAAGAGTACTGGAGTGGGTTGCCATTTCCTTCTCCAGGGGATCTTCCCAACCTGGGGTGAACCCAGGTCTCCTGCATTATAGGCAGACACTTCACCATCTGAGCCACCAGGGAAGTCATCTGCCTAGAAAAGTCTGTAAAAATAGACCATAAAATTGCAATAGTCTTTATCTCTGGAAGGTGAGATTATGGATTTTTCTTCTTTCTATTTATCAGCATGTCTCTAATTTTTCTAACCATGAAAATATATTGATTTCATAATAAAGAGGAACAAGTTCTTTTTAATTTTTGACAACAGATCTATGAGATAGGTAGGGGCTGGGGAGAATTGGACATACCTATAATCAAGAGTTACCTGCAAATACACAATCTAGCAAAGAGGCAAAGTTTTGAGTTTTAGCCCCAAATAAATAGGGAATTAGGGGGCTGATGAGGTGAGAAAAAAAAATGGAGAGTGAGATTCTTCTCGGAAATTTTGTTTTGTGCTCAAGGTTAAGGGTCAATACAGCAGCAAAATGAACAAAGAAATGAAGTACCATGAGGGGTCACAGGCGCAAACATCAACCGGGTCTGGAGTTTTGAAAGGCACTGGATAATTTCATGACCATTAATAACATCTGCAGTCCTGCTGGGCAGACTAATGGCAGAGGTAATTAGAGCCTGTGCTCCAAGACAGATGACTGCACGTCAGAGAAGAGCAGGGCCTTGCCCGAAAGGACTCTCCCTGCTCACAGCAGACGGATGCCCTGGACTGCCTCTGTGGGTCGATTCTTATCTCACAAAGCAAGCAGTGGGTGTGGTTTGGATATGGATATAAAACTGCCCCGCACTAATATCCTGCAGTGAAATACTGCACACTTCACATACCCAGGGTTTAGGCTTACAAACATACATTCAGTTCGAAGAATTTGTGAAATCCATCAATTACTAACCCAGCAGGTACCCAGCGGTGATTATGCAATAGAGGGACGACTTACCAGTCACCCAAATTAAGAAGTGATCATTTCAAGACACAATCTTCCTTCAAAGACAAAGAGAAAAATGGGTTTCGTGTGAATATTTTGGAATCTCCTTGTCTCTAAACCAGCTTGCATTGTTCAGTACTTTAATCAAGGCGACTATATTATAAAATGAACACATATGTTTTCAAAGTGAAGGTTTCCATCTAGATAAGTCTCAGAACAAATCCTTCCCTCCACAAGGTGTTTCACCATAGAGAATGCTAAAGGAGAGCACTTGTAATGCCACTTAGAAGTTTGCCCCAGTAATTTCACCTAAGCAAAAACTAAATTAAATGACTACATCAGGAGACTTCTTTTCTTTTTCAAAGAAAGTTAGACCTCCTAGAGTAATGGAAATGAAAACAAAAATAAACAAATGGGACCTAATTAAACTTAAAAGCTTTTGCACAGCAATAAAAACCACAAACAAAATGAAAAGACAACCTACAGAACAGGAGAAAATATTTGCAAATGATGCAACTAACAAGGGATTAATCTTCAAAATATACTAAACACTCACCCAGCTTAATATCAAAACAACAAACAACCCAATCAAAAAATGGTGGGTGGAAGATCTAAATAGACATCTCTCCAAAGAAGACAGACAGATGGCCAAAGACACGTGAAAAGATGCTCAACATCACTAATTATTAGAGAAATGCAAATCTAAATCACAATGAGGCATTACCTAACTCCAGTCAGAATGGCTATCATCAAAAAATCTACGAAGAATAAATGCTGGTGGGGTTGTGGGAAAAAGAGAACCCTCCTACACTGTTGGTAGGAATGTAAATTGATACATTCACTATGGAAAACAGAATGGAGATTTTTTTAAATAACTAAAAATAGAGCTACCGTATGACCCTGCAATTTCACTCCTGGGCATATATCAGGAGGAAAACATAATTTGAAAAGATACGTGCACCCCAATGTTTATAGCAGTACTGTTTATAATTGCCAAGATATGGAAGCAACCTCAGCGTCCATGGACAGATGAATGGATAAAGAAGATGTAATATAAATATACAATGGAACACTACTCAGCCATAAAAATGAAATAACATGGATGGACCCAGAGATTATCATACTAAGTGAAGTCACCCAGAAGACAAATATCATATGATACCACTTGTTTGTGTAATCTTAAAAAATAGTACAAATAAACTTATTTGCAAAACAGAAATAGACTCACATAGAAAACAAACTTATGGCTGCTAAAGAGGAGGGGTGGCAGGACAAATTAGAAGCTTGGTTTTAAAATATAAACACTATATATTGATAACAAACAAGGGCCTACTGTATAGCACAGGAAACTATACTCAGTATCTTATAATAACCTATGATGTAGAGAATGTAAAAGAATATATGTACATATACATACAGATACAGATAAATATATACATGAATTACTTTGCTACATACCTGAAACTAACCTAATGTTGTAAATCAACTATATTTCAATAAAAATTAAAAAAAAATTTTTTGGACCTCCTGATGCAGTACTACACAATTCTAAAAAAAAGAATCCTAACCAATTTCAATTTAAACACGTTAGACTGAACCAAAGTGTTTATCTCAAATTTCTCCTGGAATTCCTCTAAATTGACAGAAAGGGAATTGAAAATGTTTAAAATCATAAAAGCAAAAAACCAGAAAAGTTGTTGACAGCCAACCAGTGATGTCAATGAACCATTACAGGAAAGAAACCATATGGATGGGATTTGGGACTTCCTTTTCGAGCAATATGACAGACTAGACATTCTGACAAACTCCGTTGCCAAAATACACTGAGGTAAATTACATGCAAGAAAGACAGGAGATGGAAAATATGAGCAGAGGTTAAGAAAAGAGGAAGATGAAGTGAGAAAAAAAGAAAAAGAAAAAAGAGCAGAACAAATGCAAATGTTATTGAACAGATTTCATGAAGAGAATTAATGAATCCATCTCAGAAGAAATTTACCAGTGTTAACAATCTCCTACCTTTTGTGGTTGGATGGTAAATCCATGAATTCACTGCATTATTATGATTTTATTATATGTATATGTTAAATATACTCTTCAAAATGTGTTCATGATGACAAAATTTAGTAAGCTAAAGTATTTTGAGAGCCACGGACTGCTTAGGACTCAGTTTCCAGTCTTTGCTAGGTTCCTGTAGAAGAACAAGAAAGGTTGGAGAACCAACAAGTCAGTCTACAGATACGCAGGCCCCTGGAAAGCCTCAGAGACTGGGGGCACAACGAACGTGTGAACACAGGGGTGGAGGATGAGAATGAATACTAGAAGACTGGTTAAAAATCTGTGCAATGAATAATGAGACCCAGATTCCATCTCTCAACATACTCAGCCAGAAAGCTATCCTTTTTTTTATCCCAGAAGATTGGAAGGTTTCCCTCTGGAGAAATGGAGTCAAAAGGATCTGGCCTTGGAGACACAAAACTTAGCTGAAAACCTCCTTGTTTAAGTGAGTTCCTTCTCCCTCCCCCATAACTTCTCACCGTGTTTAGCTCCTACAATTCTAGCTTCCAGAGTTGGAAGAGTTGTAATCACTCCCACTCTAAGTCCCAGTCCAGAGTCCTCTAATGACTGGTGTCTGAAGAAATGAAATGACCCAAAAAAGATCATCTACAAACTTTAATTTCAATAGAAAGGATTGACAATAAAGTTGAGCAACTCTTCCAAAAAGTAGAACAAAAAGGTGGAAAGTTGCAGAGAAAAGAATATGCGAACATCAACCAACATATGAGTAGCAGAAGCTCCAAAAAGAGAAAAAAAGAAAAAGAAAAAAACAGGAAAGGGAGAAATTATTAAAGAAATAACACAAAAAAACTCCCCAAATTAAGGAACACAAGTGTACAGTTTGACAGGGCCCACTGAATACCCAGTAAAATGAGTAATAAAAATCCATCCTGAGTAATTATGGGTGAAATTTCAATAGAATAAGAATAAAAAGAAGACCCTAACCGCTTTGTTGCAGGGAGCAAGAGGAAGAGGTACATATAAAAGAATCAAGAATATCATCATACTTTTCAATGGCCCCAGTGAAACTTCACTGACAGTGGAGGATGCTTTCAAACACGCTGAAGAAACAGTATCTCCTATGTAGCGTTTTCTACCCAGCCAAACTATCAATCAAACGTGAGCACAGAATGAAAGTTTATTGAAGCACACAAGTTCATTTTGCATTCACTGTTTGTTAAAGTTCTAAGAGGCTTTGATCCAGTAAAACAAGGAAGCAAACCAATATGGGAGCCAAGGGAAAGTGGAATCTAATGTAGGAGAGAAATCAAAGGAACTCTTAAAATGATGGAAAAATCAAGAAATAAAAATAAAGCCATCTTAGCTAGAAATCTGGAGATGAACACCAGAAGAAAACAAGACTGAAACCTGAAGTGATTGCCTCAGGAGAATGGAACCTGGAATTGAGTAAGTGTAGGGCATCTTGGCTCTTTCTCAGCATGTTCTTAAGTACTATTTGATTTTTGAAAATCTATATATTAAATGCAATTTTAAAATATTTAAATGAAAAAAAAATCTAACTCAAATCTATTCTAGGACACCCAGAAATTTAGTCCTTTTTTAAATTTTTTAAAGCATCAGCTGTAATTTATTTTATACAGTTTTGCCACTTAAGCAAAGAATCACAATAAAGAAAAATTGGAAATGCTAAAGAAATGGAAAAAAAGAAACCATGTTACCCAGAACCCCATGGTCCCATTCTAATCATTCCTGGACAGGCTTTTCTCATGTAAATTTACGGTTTTTGTTGTGGCTTCGAGACATCTGTTCTGCTCCCCTCTCCCCACCACATTATACCATCATCAATCTCCAACTTGCTGCATAGCCTTATGACTTTGGCTTGACAACTTTCTGATCTGAGTGTCCCACTCAGTAACATGGATTACCCCCTCCCTGCCCTCCTCACACTGCTCTTTTCTCTGCTCTTCAGGCTCTCCGAGCCCATGTTTCTCTCAGGACCTCAGCCCTGGAATGCTCTTCCTCAGGACAGCCCCCGATTGTCCTTCTTTGAGAAGCTTCTTATATGCAGCTCCCACAAGACCCTCCTTTAACCTTAAACTAAAACAGGCCTCGTTTTTTTTCCACATCCTGTTTTCATCGTAGCAGTTTTCACTCCCTGATCCTTTCCCTTTCTTTTCACCAGTCTGTTGGTTTGGTTTATTTATTTATTTGTGGCCTGTCTCCTCAATAGATGGTAAGGTCCACAGAAGCAGGAATTACACCTATCTTTTTTCCCACCCCACAGGGGCAGAGACTGGCACAAAGGAAGCACCCGGTGCATATCTGGGGGGATGATGAGTGAGTTAACAAGTGACTGACTGACGAATAACTGCTTCAGGCCCCAGAGAGAAACCTTAGGCCAAACAAGAATGATCAGTGAGTCCAGACCTGGCCACCACTAAGCAGGCGCATGACATGGAAGAAGGCCCACTTAACCTCTCTGCTTGTGGTTTCCTCACCCTTGAAATGAGAGGGTGGAGTAGGTGACCTCCAACCTCTGAGGCCTGCACCTTTGCAAGTCACTTACTAAAGAGTTCTGTTGTGAGTTTTGGAAAATAATCTTTTGGTTCCAGTTCCAAGGATGGAAACCGCATATCACCACCATTTGAGTAGTCTGCTGTTGTTTTATTGTTGCTTAATCTCTCTAAGTCTGTTTCTTCATTCATTCACTCAATGAATATTTACCAAGTACTTCTGAAGAAGCATCATCTTACTTTATTAACTTAAGATGAAGCTTCTGATTCTCAATTATATTGCCATTAGGCTGAAGCAGTTCCCCATTTCTTGGCACCAGGGACCGGTTTCATAGAAGACAATTTTTTACACAGACCAAGCTTGGGGAGATGGTTTCGGAATGATTCAAGCACATAACATTTATTGGCACTTATTTCTAATCTAAAGCCACCACTGATTTGACAGGAGGTACTGGTCTGAGGCCTGGAGGTTGTGGACCCCTGGCCTATAGAACTGGAGTCAGGAATGCTAATCTCTCTTGCAATAGTTCTCAAACATACCTCCCAGCAGTACACTTGGGGGAGAATTGCCTCTTGAGTGCACTGGTCATCCCTAGAAGCATGTTTTACCACCACTCTGCAGCATCCCCACCCCTCCATCATCCGATCAGCCCACTCTGTGCTCAAGATCAAATATTCTGGTTCCCATCTGGGCCAGAACAAGCAGGGAAGATAAATGATAGAGAGAAGGGAGACAGCAGCTCAAAGGTGAGAAGATAATCAGATATGCAGAGAGAGAGGTGGGTGATAAGATACCAAAAGACATGAATTTGGGATCTGACTTTCATCTCAACTTTCATTTTCTCTGTTAATTTCCTCACTTCCATTCCTAATCATGTGACAATACTTCTGGAACAGGGATTTGGATCAAGAATTAATGACCAGTGACTGAAACATAAAATATTTAGGCTTTCTGGATGGCTCAGATGGTAAGCAATCTGCCTGCAATGCAGAAGACCCAGGTTCGATCCCTGGGTCCAGAAGATCCCCTAGAGGAGGAAATGGCAACTCACTTCCATAAATCTTGCCTGGAGAATGTCATGGACAGAAGAGCCTGACCAGCTACAGTCCATAGGGTCACAAAGAATCAGAAACAACTGAGCTACTAATACTTTAACTTTCAGAAGTAAAAATGGCAAATTTATAAGGAAAATAGTATAAAAGTTGCTAAGAGTATGTTTATTCACTTGCTCACAGAAGAATTAAAGTTTTAAGCTCATAATTAAAATAGAGCTTGAGATTACAGCCACTCAATAATCCTTGGATCAATAACTAAAATTTATCCTGTGGACTATTTCTATTTCTCCTATTCTGTATTCAAAATTAACATCAATAATTATGTTTTGTCCAACTGTTTGAAGAAGGGCTTCAAACTTCAAACAGAACTCATAATTTTCTCCCACAGATCTGGCATTTCTCCATGTTTCCTATCCCCATCTAAATAAGTTATAAAACCTAGAAGTTATTCTTCACACTTCAACAAATCCTATCATTCTGAGAATACAAATCTCTTTCAAATAGGTTGATGTTTTTCTTAGTTCAAAATAGTTGTGTTTAGGATATTAAAAGAAACAAAAACTAAAATCTATGAAAATTAAGAAAAAATCACTAACAAAAACTATAGGCAATGCTATAATAAGAATAGGTGGATAGGGAAAAGAATCAATTAGAAATCTCAAAAATTCTTAAAAGTCACTAAAAAAACCCACAAAAACCTGTCATTGCTAAGTCATGTCTGACTCTTTACAAACCCATGAACTGCACCATGCCAGGCTTCCCTGTCCTTCACTATCTCCCAGAGTTTGCTCAAATTAATGTCCACTGAGTCAGTGATGCCATCCAACTATTTCATCCTCCATTGCCCCCTTCTTCTCTTGTCCTCAATCTTTCTCAGCATCTAGGTCTTTTCCAAAGAGTTGGCTCTTTGTATCAGGCGGCCAAATTATTGGAGCTTCAGCTTCAGCATCAGTCCTTCCAATGAATACTCAGGGTTGATTTCCTTTAGGATTGACTGGTTTGATCTCCTTGCTGTCCAAGGGACTCTCAAGCACCACAATTCAAAAGCATCGATTCTTCAGCACTCAGCCTTCTTTATGGCCCAGCTCTGACATCCATACATGACTACTGGAAAAGCTTTAACTATATGGACCTTTGTCAGCCAAGTGATGTCTCTGTTTCTTAATAGATGCAATTTAATTTAGAGGGGATGTAGTCACAAAGATATTTAGTTATTAAGTGAGAAGGAAGATAGTCCTGCAGAAATCACCCAGAATGCAATAGAATTAAAGAAACAAAGAAATTAAAGAAATACTGAATGTGAAAGAGGAGTTGAGAGATGAGGTGGTGTGGTAGCCTCTCTCCAAAGAGGGACACCATTGATGTCTTCTCCCCCTGGAGGCACACGCTACTCTCTTACCATGAGGTGGGTTTTCCCCTGCCTTGGAATACCAACTTTTTATTGCTTTTAAAACATAAAAAAATAAAAGATCTCAAGCAAGACAGTAAAACGTTGACATTTTGCTCAAATTTGAATGGTGAGTTCTTTTGTGTTTTATTTGAACATTTCAAATGTTAACAAAATGGAATTTTTTCACCAATAATTTATGGAAATCAGTTCCCTTGTTTTCCCTTACAAACACAGCGTATACGTAACTCTGCCTGTGTGTGTCAGTGACAGTCCTTGTTTGACTTGGCCCTGTGGGAGAAGAAGTGAGATTCCCACCACTCCCTGAATGTATTCCTCTGCATTTGGGTCTCGATGCTGCCAGATGGAGCTGGCCTGTGTTTCCCACCTCACTCACAAATTTACACAGGACTGGAGAAGAGGTTCCCAAGTAACTGATCATGTTTGATGAAACAAGTTCCCAAATGAAATCAAACTGTATTTAAAAAGAAAAGTCCTGAGAGGAAATTTACTTAAGCAGGGTGACCCATTCCTGGAAGCTGAAAGGATGTGCTTG
This sequence comes from Odocoileus virginianus, assembly GCF_023699985.2. NCBI lineage: Eukaryota > Metazoa > Chordata > Mammalia > Artiodactyla > Cervidae > Odocoileus > Odocoileus virginianus. The sequence continues at coordinate 5,234,481 of NC_069685.1, read as the reverse complement.
CCAGACCAAAGGAAGTTGATGCTAAGGAAAACGGGCAGAGATCAGCAGGAATGGCAAAGGAGAATGTGGACAAGAACGTGAATCCAGCATCTCCAGGGCTTCTCCTGACCATCAGCTGGACCTCAGCCAGCTGCCTGCTAGGCCAGGTGAAGGCCAAGCAGGTTTGGACGTCCCTAGCCTCCATGGACCTGCGCTGACCCCCTCTCCTGGTGGATGGGCACAGGCAGGCAAAACAGAGGCTGACTGATAGACAAGTCTAATCCATTCTGGTGATTCTCAGGAATATTTTGGGAGGAAAACTCAATAAAAATCTGAGCTTTCTGCTGATTTGACAGGTCAGGCTTGGGCCTTTGTGATTTGGGGATTGGAGATCATTCACGTCTTATTTTGGAGATACAGATAGATGATGGCTGGGTTTTGGGCTGTGGACTTAATCTCCATCATCCATACACTTGGTGAAGGGGAAGGAGGGCTGGAAATATTGTAACAAGGGACTTCCAGTGCAGGCAGTGAAGCCTCGCCAGCCCACCCTGTTTAACACCGACCCCCTCAACTTCGTGCCCCTCATCACCCTCCCCACTGTATTTTCTCAATAGAACTCATGCCTTATTTTTTTTTTAATTGGAATCTTTGCTTTTTTTTCTTTTTCTTTTTAATTTATTTTTTAATTGAAAGATAATTGTTATTGTTTTACAGAATTTTGTTGTTTGTGCACCTATGGGTGATTCATGTTCATCCCTTAATTTTTTTAAGTACTTACTTTTTTTTCTCTCTCCAACTAGAATAGAAACTCCATGAAGTCCAAAATTAACTGCTTTTCTCATTTCTGGTTCATAAGTTTTAAAGCAGCACCCAGTTCAAGGTATGAGCTCAGTAAACATTGGAATGAATGAAACTGTGCTAGGTTTAGCAGAGTCAAACATCACGTATGTCACTAACACATCTCACATACACATATATATAGATATATATACACATACACACATATATACACACTCGGGCTTCCCAAGTGGTGCTAGTGGTACAGAACTTACCTGCCAATGCAGGAGACGTAAGATACGCAGGTTCAATCCCTGGGTCAGGAAGATCCCCTGGAGAAGGGAATGGCAACCCATTCCAGTATTCTTGCCTGGAGAATCCCATGGACAGAGGAGTCTGGAGAGCTACAGTCCATGGGGTTGCAAAGAGCTGCACACATCTGAAGCGACTTAGCATGCACATAAATACATACACACTCCCATACACAATCACATATACACACGCATGTACACATACATACATACATACATACACACACACACACATAAACACACTTCTTCACCATGGCTCAGGTTCTCGAAAGGAGGATGTTCAATCATGGGTCATGGAAAATTGACCATAAAGGTCATGTTAAGGCATCCTATTACTACTACTAAGTCACGTCAGTCGTGTCCGACTCTGTGCGACCCCACAGACAGCAGCCTACCAGGCTCCCCCGTCCCTGGGATTTTCCAGGCAAGAACACTGGAGTGGGTTGCCATTTCCTTCTCCAATGCATGAAAGTGAAAGTGAAGTCGCTCGGTCACGTCCAACTCTTCGCGACCCCACGGACTGCAGCCCACCAGGCTCCTCCGTCCATGGGGTTCTCCAGGCAAGAGTCCTGGGTGAGAGTAAAAACCTGCACAGCAGCCTCCCAAGCTGACCCGTCCCAGTGTCGCTGAATTTTAGGGCCTCCAGAAAGCAGGAGTGACTGGAAGCAGTGAGAACGGAACATCAACTTCTGGGTTTTGGCAAGAAGCTGTAACCCTGAGAGGGCCGGAGTGAAGCAGGCCCTGCTCTCACCCCCAGTTTCCCACCCACCGGCAGTGAGCCGAGCCCAGGTCAGGAGCAGAGGTGGCAACGGGGCGGGGGCTGGGCTGACTCCACGCTTCGCTCCCTGTTGCCCCTGGAAAAGTAGTCTCCTTTCGTGTCCAAATCCCAAACTTCCAGCAGCCTCTCTAGCTCCTTCCACTAGGCCAGGGGAGAAAAAGAGCTTGACGGGGGAGAACAGAGCCCCAAAGTAGTGGGACCCAGGGGAGCATCCTCCCGGGCGCGGACGGGGAGGCGCGGGGCTGCGGCGGGAGCGCGCGGGCAGGCGGGGCGGCGCCTCCGCAGCGCTCACGCCCGGGGGGCCAAGGCCCTTTCCAGGCCTGTGAGCGGCGGCAGGGGGACGCCCAGAGCGGGGGGCCATGGTGGACTTCTGAAGCCTGGCTGGGCCCCGCTTCTGAAAGGGCTTTGAGTCCTAACAGCCATAAGCACGTGGTGGGTTTTCGCAGCGACCCTGAACCATCTGTCTCACTGCCCGAGCCGCAGGCGGCCGAGCACGGTGACTTGCTCACCTCCCGTCGCCTTCCTCGCAGGCCTGGGTTCTCCGGAGAGGCTCTGCGAGGAGGGCTTCCCTCCCTTTTGCGATTTCCTGCCCTACACGGTGCCGGAGGCGATTACACCGGTGCAAACTAATAACTCCATGTATAAGCTTCTCATTCCGGTACAACAAACATAGGTTATGAGTTTCTCTTCCTATGTTAATCCTTGCTTAAAGTCTTTTCCTCGCCTGTGGAATTCGGCACTCACTCTGCTAAAGGCCTCTCTCAGCCTTTAGCAGGCACAAACTCAAGGCCGACTCCCACTTCAGGCCTGCTTTCTCATGCTTTCTGTTTCTCCTTCCCTCTCCGTCTCCCCCTTTCCATTCTCACCGCCCCGCCTGCTGCCCCAAATCCACTTTATTCCTCCGAAATTACCAACCCAGCCTTTCCCACTGGCAGCCTGAGTTTCCAGGTCACAGCCCAAACAAGGCACAGTGTTTATCCTATGTGCCTCTTTAGGCAGAACAGGTGGCAACAAATCCTAAGTAAAATGCAACTTTGCAGCAGTGAGTTCAGCTTCTGCACAGACAGACCCACATGATGAAGTACCTGTAGACCTTCCCTCCTTTAGGGGCCAAATTCAAGGCTGGCAGACAGCAGAGAGGCTAGGAGGGCTGGCCAGGCATCCAGGTATAGTTGATTTATAATGATGTGTTAGTTTCAGGTATATAGCAAAGTGCTTCAGATATATGTATCTGAAAACATATATATTCTTTCTCATATATATATATATATATATATATATATATGTATTCTTTTTCAGATTCTTTTCCATTAAATGTTACAACAAGGTATTGAATATAGTTCTCTGTGCTAGACTGTAGGTCCTTGTTGTTTATCTATTTTATATGCAATGGTGTATATCTGTGGTATGTGTGTGTGTGAATAAATACATATAACGGAATATTAGTCATAAAAAAGAATGAAATAATGCCATTTGCAGCAACATGGATGTAATTAGAGATTATCGTACTGCTGCTGCTGCTGCTGCTAAGTCGCTTCAGTCGTGTCCGACTCTGTGCGACCCCACAGACGGCAGCCCACCAGGCTCCCCCGTCCCTGGAATTTTCCAGGCAAGAATACTGGAGTGGGTTGCCATTTCCTTCTCCAATTATCGTACTAAGTGAAGTAAAACAGAGAAAGACAAATATCATATGATGTCATTTGTATGTGGACTCTAAGAATATTGTATAAATGAACTTATTTACAAAACAGAAATGAACTCATAGACACAGAGAATAAACTTACAGTAAAGGGAAGTGGGTGGGGATAAATTAGGAGTTTGGGATTAATAGATAAAAAGAAAATTTTAATTAAAACATAACATATATACAGGAAAGTGCACCTAAGTGTACAGGTTGATGAATTTTTCCCAGACTGACTATACCTGTGTGACCAGCTTCCTGATGGAGACAGAACCTGACCAGCTCCCACAGAAACCTGGCTTATGCCCTCTTCCACTCTCAGGGTCTCTTCTAGTGCTTCACAAGTAATATACTTTTTACTCCACAAGTAATCTGCCCCCAAATCTGTTTGTTGTTCAGTCGCTAAGTCATGTGTGATTTCTTGTGACCCCATATACTGCATGCCAGGCTTCCCTGTCGTTCACTACCTCTTGGAGTTTGTTCAAACTCATGTCCATTGAGTCAGTGATGGTGTCTAACCATCTCATCCTCTGTCACCCCCTTCTCCTCTTGCCCTCAGTCTTTACCAGCATCAGGGTCTTTTCCAGTGAGTCAGCTCTTTGTATCAGTTGGCCAAAGTCTTGGAGCTTCAGCTTCAGCATCAGTCTTTCTAATGAATATTCAGGATTGATTTCCTTTTGGATTGACTGGTTTGATCTCTATGCTGTCAAGATACTCTCAAGAATCTTCTCAAACACCACAATTCAAAAGCATCAATTCTTCAGTGCTCAGCCTTATTTATGGTCCAACTTTCACATCCGTACATGACTATTGGAAAACCCATAGCTTTGACTATCTGGACCTTTATCAGCAAAGTGATGTCTCTGCTTTTAATACACTGTCTAGGTTTGTCATAGCTTTTCTTCCAAGAAGCAAGCATCTTTTAATTTCACGGCTACAACCACTGTCCACAGTGATTTTGGAGCCCAAGAAAAGAAAATCTGTCACTTTTTCCACTTTGCCCCCTTCTGTTTGCCATGAAGTGATGGGAATGGATACCATAATCTTAGTTTTTTGAATGTTGAGTTTCAAGGAAGCTTTTCACTCTCCTCTTTTACCCTCATCAAGAGGCTCTTTAGTTCCTCTTCACTTTCTGCCATTAGAGTGATATCATCTGCATATCTGATGTTGTCAGTATTTCTCCTGGCAATCTTGATTCCAGCTTATGATTCCTATATCGTCATCCTGCTTATTTAACTTATATGCAGAGTACATCATGGGAAATGCTGGGCTGGATACATCACACATACCCATAAACACATATATAAATACACACACATATACAAATACACAATACACACTTACATACACGTACGTACACATACACAAAAATGTGGTGCACACACACACACACATTGGCATGGCTCATTTCAGTCACTGAATCTAACTCCTTTTAGAGAAACATGAAGCTTTATGGCCTCATGCATCATGCAGACTCACACAGCATTACCAACACATTATAACCTCTACAAAAATGTGTTTGTGATTTCTGTATCAGCTTGAGGGGTGATGGTGGGATCTACCGTATTTTCATGGACTGTGACAGCATGCGTTGAGCCTGACTCCACACTTGGGAAAGGCTCAGAGGCAGGGAAGGGAGGGGACGGCCTGTCTCCGGAGGGGCTGGGCAGAGCTGGAGGGAGGACCAGAGTTTCCGAGATGGAAGGAGCCTTTGGAAAACAGGCAGCGCAAACCTTCCAAACACAGATGAGGAAACTAGGCCCAGGCACTGCTCATCATGCCCTTCCAGAGTGCCCAAAGCAGGGAAGACAGAGGAAGCTGGTTCTGTGCCCACGGTACTTCCCCCAGCCCAGCCTGGGCTTGGCGAGCAGGCTGCCAAGACTGTCCTCTGCCCTTTCTCCTCACTGGCCGTGGGGACACAAGGGGGCTGCGGCCACCCTCTCCCCAGTTCAAGCCACATCAGCGTCATCCACCCACGCCAGTCCCCTGTCTGGCTTGGGCGAGGTCTTGGCTGTTTTCTCCTCCATTCCAGCCCCACCTGCATTCCCTCCCTCCCCCTCCGCCCTTCTGAGGCATTCCCGTGCACATCCTGGGACGTCTGTGTCCTTGTAAACATGTGGCTTGGTATCACAAGCGCCTAAGGCTTCCACATGGGATCAGTGCCGCTTGTGCTTCTTTCTGCTTCTCCCCTTTTTCACTTAACGGCGGATGTTTCCGATCTCTCCGTGGAGCTGTAGTCACAACGGGGTCACTGCTTCTAGCTGCTGTTAGGTGTTCAGGGCTGCAGACATCCTGTTGTTCTGATGAGTCTGCAAGCCAGGGATGAATTTGGTAGCGCCCCTCCCCACGGCCTCCTCTTGCCCCCCAGCTATGCACGGGCCCCTCTCCTTTCCTCCCCTGGCCCAGACTGGGCGTCATCTGTGGGCTTTCCTTACGGTCTATCCATCCAAGGCTGACAGCCAGGGACCTGGTTTTCAGGGCCCTGTGAGGTGAGACAGATCTGATGAAACGTCTCGGTGTTGAGGCCGCCTCTCCCGTTTTCAGGGAAGCGCTGAGTCTGCTCATGCACGCACATTTCCGCCACCATCTCCTCAGCCCTGAGGCTCACTTACCTCTCTGCCTCCCTCCTCACCTCATGGAGGGTGTATTCCCTGCACCCTCACAAGACTCGTGTCTCAACTTCTGCTTTCCATGGATTCCTCCTCTAACGAGTAATTCTGCCCGGGGAGCACGAATAGCCCCACTGATTGGGCCCTGTCTGTATAGTGGAGGAGAAAATGGCAATCCACTGCAGTATTCTTGCGTGGAGAATCCCGTGGACAGAGGAGCCTGGCGGGCCACAAACCATGGGGTCACAAACGGTCAGTCACAACTTAGCAACTGAGCACGTATAGTGTTAAGAGAATGAGTGAAAGTCAACATGCCATTTACTAGCTGTGTGACCTCTGGCAAATCAGTTAACCTTTTATACCTCCATGAGGACTAAAATGAGTTAAAACACGTCAAGCATTTAGATCAGTGCCTGGCACGTATGAAGTGCTCAGTAAGTGCTAGCTGTTACGATAACCATTCGACCTGCTGCCTCTCAACACAGATGCTCTGGTTGATCCCCACAGAGTCCATATTACCTTCTCTGCAAAGGCCCAACTTTTACTTTGACTGTTTAATTAACCCAATTGTCCGCCTTCCACAGTATCAAATCCAGGTCTTTCCCACTCCCTGCAGCCCACAGCTAACTCCTAAACCACCAGAACACACTTTGTGTCCATATTATTCTTTTTTGGTTCTTGACTATACCTTGCTTCAGTTTCTTATATACCCTGAATAAAACGCAGAACTCCACGTGGCTCATTCTAAGCTCAGGGTCATGTTCAGAGAAACCCAACAACTTAAATTCCTTACTAGTGCTTCAATCTTTTACTCTGCCTCTCTAGCGAATGTGGAGGGAAAGAGTAATGGCTAACACTGTTGCCAACAGTACAAAGTCTCTCTATGTATAACAGCCTCTCTCGGTATCTTTCAGGAGGAAGGAAAAAGTTCTCCACTTGGCTTTTTGCCACAACCTCCACAAACCGGAAATGACCACCATCACTTCCTTTCCTCTACTCAGCCACCAGTTTGGTCCATGACAATGGGTGGAAGAGGGGCCTTCACACCTCCCAGTCCTTCTTCTCTGTGAAGGTGAGCACATCTAATTCTATCAAGTCATTTTCCTGTGGAAATCTGATGAATGTAATTCTCTGCTTTTATAACAGTTATTTAATTTGGTAGCAGCCTAGTGTTTGGGGTAAGATTAACCAGAGCCCTGGCCTTACAATATAATCTCATCCATAAGGCCATGGTTAAGGGATGGGCATGAGCCTTCCAGTCATTCATGGTAATTGGTTAGTCTCATCCAAGGAGCTGCAGGGCTTGGTTCCTAGTTGAGAAGACAGGAGCTTTTCTTGCCCTGATTGGTGTGTTATGCAGATATGTGGCCTGAGGCTGTGGCAGCCTGTTTGTTGCTTGGAGGGTATCCAGTCTGGAGGAAAGCAGAATCTGGAGAGTCACCGAGAGACACAAGAGCCAGAATCCTGATAGCGCTGTCCCTAAAATCTGCTGCATCTACTGTTTAGCCAATAAGTTCCTTTCGTTGTTTGAAATAGTTCAAGCTTAGTTTGCTATTAATTTGCAGCCAACGATATTCCAAACTATGTAGACCAGCAAGTTCATTAACTTCTCCAACCTCAATTTCCTCCTTTGTAAAACGGGATTTAAAAAAAAATCACTTCATCTCACAGGAGTTTTAAAATTTCCCACACCTCGCAGGATTACAGGGCATTCCATTTGTCAAGTGCTAGCTCTTTGTCTAACACTTAACAAGTAAGCATTTAGTAAATGGTTTTCTTTCTCATTCCCCTACTGCCTCCAAGGATTGGCAATTAGTAGGGAGAGAGCAGTGCTGCATATGCATCCCCAATTCAGAAAGGAGAAATGAAAAACAGTGTCAATGAAAACCAAACTCAGGGGTAGGAATTTGGTGTCTATTCCAAGCAAATGGAGTTGCTCAGAAAACCATGAGCCACAATGGACACAGGACCCGTGAGGGACCCACACTCGCAAAGGGACAATGCCTCCTTTGCACTCACCCTTCTACTCCAGCAAATGAGTAAAGCTTCTTCAGTAAAGAATGTAAAGACAATTGTGTTTTATTAAAGAAGAGACTTTGGTTTTTTTTTTTTTTTTAAGTATTTATGTATTTGGCCTTAGGAAGCATTACTACGAACAAAGCTGGTGGATGTGATGGAATTCCAGCTGAGCTATTTAAAACCCTAAAAGATGATGCTGTGAAAGTGCTGCACTCAATACGCCAGAAAATTTGCAAAACTTAGCAGTGGCCGCAGGACTGAAAAAGGTCAGTTTTCATTTCAATCCCAGAGAAAGGCAATGCCAAAGAATGTTCAAACTACCGCATAACTGCACTCATTTCACATGCTAGCAAGGTAATGCTCAAAATCCTTCAACCCAGGCTTCAAAAGTACGTGAACCAAGAACTTCTAGATGTTCAAGCTGGATTTAGAAAAGGCAGAGAAACCAGAGATCAAATTGCCAACATCCGTTGGATCATTGAAAAAGCAAGAGAATTCCAGAAAAACAGCTACTTCTGTTTCATTGACTACGATAAAGCCTTTGACTCTGTGGATCACAAAAAACTGTGGAAAATTCTTAAAGAGATGGGAATACCAGACCTCCTTGTCTGCCTCCTGAGAAATCTGTATGCAGGTCAAGAAGCAACAGTTAGAACCAGACATGGAACAACAGACTGGTTCCAAATTGGGAAAGCAGTATGTCAAGGCTGATACTGTCACCCTGCTTATTTAACTTATATGCAGAGTACATCATGCCAAATGCCGGGCTGGATGAAAGCACAAGTTGGAATCAAGATTGCCAAGAAAAATATCAATAACCTCAGATATGCAGATGATACCGCCCTTATGGCAGAAAATGAAGAACTAAAGAGCTCCTTGATGAAAGTGAAAGAGGTGAATTAAAAAGTTGCCTTAAAACTTGACATTCAGAAAACTAAGACCATGACATCCAGTCCCATCACTTCATGGCAAATAGATGGGGAAACAATGGGAACAGTGACAGATTTTATTTTTGGGACTCCAAAATCACTGCAGATGGTGACTGCAGCCATGAAATTAGAAGACACTTGCTTCTTGGAAGGAAAGCTATGACAAACCTAGACAGTGTATTAAAAAGCAGAGGCGTCACTTTGCTGACAAAGGTCCAGATAGTCAAAGCTATGGTTTTTCCAGTAGTCATGTATAGATGTGAGAGTTGGACCATAAAGAAGGCTGAGTGTCAAAGGTTTGATGCTTTCAAACTGTGGTGCTGGAGAAGACTCTTGAGAGTCCCTTGGACAGCCAGGATATCAAACCAGTTAATCCTTGAGGAAATCAACCCTGAATATTCATTGGAAGGACTGATGCTGAAGCTCCGGTATCTTGGCCACCTGATGCAAAGAGCCAACTCATTGGAAAAGATCCTGATGTTGGGAAAGATTGAGGGCAGAAGAAGAAGGGGATGACAGAGGATGAAATGGCTGGATGGCATCACCAGTTCAATGGACATGAATTTGAGCAAACTCTGGGAGATAGTGAAGAACAGGGAAGTCTCACGTGCCGCAGTCCATGGGGTTGCAAAGAGTTGGATGTGACTTAGAGACCTAACAAGGACAGCAAATGTATTTAGCTGTGCCAGGTCTTAGTTGCAGCATGTAGGATCTAGTGCCCTGACTGGGAATCCAACCTGGGCCCCTTGCATTGCAAGGGAAGAATGAAGGAAGGACAGAAGAAAAGGAAAGAAAAGAAAAACTTTTTGTTATGGAAAATTTGTTGAACTCTCAACACCCAGAATCAGCTTCCATAGTCCTCAATGCTGAGGTGGTCTTACTTATCCAGGTTCTACATTCTTTTAAAGCAAATCCAAAATATATCATATTTACCAGGAAATATTTCAATATATATCTCTAAAGGACAGAGACTCTTTTTTTAAACATAACTACATTACCACCATCACATCTAAAAACTAATAATATAAGGGCCAATTTTCTATACTTCAGTGTCCAGACCTGGAAACCTAATAAGTAAACAATACATAAAAGACTGGCAAGGAATTTCAATAGATGAGGATAAAGGATTCACCAACAAAAATGTCAGAGAAGGCAATGGCACCCACTCCAGTGTTCTTGCCTGGAAAATCCCATGGACGGAGGAGCCTGGTAGGCTGCAGTCCATGGGGTCGCTAAGGGTCGGACACGACTGAGCGACTTCACTTTCACTTTTCACTTTCATGATTGGAGAAGGAAATGGCAACCCACTCCAGTGTTCTTGCCTGGAGAATCCCAGGGATGGGGGAGCCTGGTGGGCTGCCGTCTATGGGGCCGCATGGAGTCAGACACGACTGAAGTGACTTAGCAGCAGCAGCAGCAACAAAAAGTGTTATTTTGCAGTGGTTAAGACTCTGTACTTTCACTCCAGAGGCATGGGTTCAATCCCTGGTCAGTTGACTCAGCTCCCACATACAGCTCACCAGGGCAAGAAAATAAAGGTAAATAAAATTAATATATAGAATTATAAAAAAAGAAAAACTATTATTTCAATTAATTTGCTAGTTTGGGATAAAACCTTTAAGGAAATCTCACAACTAAGTTTTTAAATGTGGAAAAGGAATCTGTTAAAAATTAATCTGATTTAGGGGTCACAGTGGCTATTTGATAAACTGTCAGTGAAAGACAGTATTTTCCTCCAAACAACATATGAGAATTTTCTCCTTAAAGTGCCCGTCTAATATTACGTTTTCAAGGATCTTCTAAGAAGTGAAGAACGCACCATCACTGCCTATCACCTGTACCTCGACTCTTGGTGGGGAATCACTTTTGCACTGTGGAAGTTTCTGTACTCAGTCTAGAGCAGCCTGCTGAAGTGTGGTGGGCAGCAGTGCATATTCCTTTCATTTCTCTTAGCCCCAGGTAGCTGTGTTGAAAAAGACTTCCTATCGTGGTTGTATTACCATTCTCCCAGATGGGCACTTATTTTAGGGGGCGGGAAAAAAAATCTTTACTTTCTTGTACCTTTTTAAAATGTAAAGTTGAAGAGCTACTCATCTTTATTTCCTATTCCCAGGAAGCCTGCTTTATAAACTTGGGGGTTTCATGTTCTTTTCTGTTAAAAAGGGTATTACTTTGCCTTGAAATAATTTTCTGAAAAATCATTTGGGATTATTATACAATGATGATATACTTCTCATTTCTTAATTTCCTTCTCGAACATGTACCTGTTTTGATCTTTGATTTTCTTTAAACTTACCATGAGGCAAGTGTTTTCTCCAACCACCGCCTTTGATGCATCTCAAATTATACCCCTTGGAATTGCTTCAGTATTATTCATTTCAAAATGGTTTCTCAACATTTCTTGAATTTCATTTATACAGGTAAAGTCTTTAAGCAAAAGGTTATTTGGGGGCCAGCGCTCACAGAATCCCAAGCTTACTCAGCCTCCTGAGATGAGTTCCTTTGGAAGCAGCCCAGGAAAGAATTCAGGTTGAAAGCTACAAAGCACAGAAAAATGGGCAGAGAATTAAATACATATCTGAACACATTTGCACTTAAGAAAATTTAGAGTAGAATGCCCTATTCTTTCCAAAGACCTATTAGACTGATATGTTTGTTTATTTCATAATTTAATCTTTCCATTGCAGATGTAATCTCCAATTAAACCCCCCCTTTAAAACAACGTTCACTTCGGAGAGTAATTAGCATTTTAAGAAAAGAAGTTTGCTCGTAATTTGGGTTCTGCATAGAACTCAAGCAACTGCAGTCGACCTCACTAAAAAGATGATTTCCAGGAGCCAAGTAGATGATTGGTGAAGTAATTATGTTATTTAAGGCCATTCTCTAGCGCTGAAAGATGAATCACATTTGCATAGGTGAAAACAAAGCCTCATATGGGAAAAAATAAAGCAAAGTTGTTTTGCAGAAACAAAAAACAAAGCTGCTGTGGTTTCTCTTTCTGAAACATTTTCCTGTTACTGCCAATCTCTGCAGGCTAGAAACCAAATCTTGGATGAAGCACTGAGGTGACCCAGGGAAGGTCCGTGATCCAGGTCCCCACAGAGCAGCTGCAGCATCACTGCAATCCTGTGTGCAGGTTTATTCAACGATAATGGAATCAAGCTTACGAAGACAGTGCATGATGCACTCAGCTCCCAGCAACATTGTTCATATTATCTAAAACACAGAAGCAACCCAAATGGCCGTCACCAGATGACTGGATCAGCACGATGTGGTCTATATGTGCAGTGGAGCATGACTCAGATTTTAAAAGGAAGGGGGTTTTGACACGTTACAATATGGATGAACCTTGAGAACATTATGCTAAGTGAAATCAGCCAGTCACAAAAGGACAAATACTACATGATTCCACTTAAAACGAGGTACCTAGAGTAGTCAGATTCAGAGACAGAAACATAGACGGGTACTGCCAGGGGCTGCGGAAGAGTGGGAGGTGGGGAGTTATCATCTCATGGGTACAGAGTTTGTTTCACAGGTGAAAAAGCTCCAGAGATGGATGATGATGGTGGTTCCACACTGTGAATTTACTTAAAGTCACTGAATTGGGCAGTACTTGAAAATGCTGACACAAACAGGTAAACTCTTTTTGTAGAGACTTTTTTTTTAATTAATTTTTTCTTGGAGTATAGTTGTTTTACAATGTTTTGTTAGTTTCTGCTGCACGGCACAGTGAATCAGCTATACATATACAGATGTCCCCTCTTCAGTAAATGTTGTATCATGTATATTTTAACACAACAAAAAAATGCATGTTAACAAAAGACCCCAAACGTGTAGGTTTTAAACAGGTGGACATCCCCTCTAAGGTGTCTTTAAAAAGTAGCACACATCTTTAGGGCTCTTCAAAATATTTGTACCTCCACCTGTTCCCTTCAAGCTGCAGTGTTGACAGACACTCCCCAGCATCATTATCATTAGTTGAGACCAGGACCAATGTCAACCGTGTGCAAGCCCTGAACTTGGGATTTAGTGCACTGTCATCCTGTCTTAATAGTCTTATTCACTTTATCCTTGAATTTGTGTATTTTAAGTGAAATTTACTGGGTTAGTGGAGCAGGCACTGGGGACCCTCGGCTGGCACGCTGGTCTGTCCTCCTGCTGCCCTCCCACACCTCCCTGTGATCGGCTCTCAGCACCCAATCCCCTACCTACCCGCCGACTCCTGCGCAACACCCAGCAGGCTGGTGGCTCCACGGTGCAATGCCTTAGAGGGTGACTTTGCACAGGTAACTTATCCACTTTGGTCCAGCGGCTGTGGGGGGTGCAATGGACAAGCCCCGTGTGCCCTGTGTGTTCCCAGGCCCTCCTCGAAGGTCTGTACTTGTCCCTCAAGCACACCCCAGCCATGAGGGACTCTGTTTCCCTCCTTCCTACCTTTCTGAATCTGGTTAGTGTTTGCCATCTCTGGCCAATTGAAAGCACCCTGTACAGTTAAGCCAGGAAACATGAATTGTATAATCTCCATAAATTTGCACACAAGTTAAATGCTCATATATTTGGATTTAAAAGGGATATTGTACAATGTAAAGAAAAGTAAAATTCATGCTAATATTTTTCATTTTTCTTTTCTTAGAAAATTAAATAGCATATGAATATAATATGGCAAATTGAGAGAGAGATGCAAAAAGGAGAAGCTTTATCTCTGAGTTCTCTTTGCGGCACTTTTTTCCTGCTTTTTGAACAAGGGAGCTGAACTTCCATCTTGCACTGGGCCCTGCAAACTATGTAGCAGGCCCCGCTGGGCCCTAGCAGTATCTCTAGAAGACCTGTCAGGATGCCAATGTGTCATCTCAAGGCGAGGGTCTGTATACTTTTCCTGTAAAGGGCCAGATATAGTATTTGAATATTTCAGGCCTTACCAGTCATACAGTGTTTATCACCATGACTCAGCTCTCCCACTGCAGTGTGAAAGCAGCCATAGACAACACAGGTATATTTCAACCAAACATTATTTACAGATAGATGGGGTGGTGGGCTGCAGTGTGCCAGTTCCTCCTTAAGGGGTCCATCCATGCCTTCCTTCAATCCCATTTGCTAAATCAGCCTTCTTAGAAAAACAGGCTGAGGACCCTGATAGGAGAAATAGAGATAGATACTCACTCAAAAGTTTTGTTTTAGCTAAAATAGCCAAGAAAATCCTGAAACGAAGGTGGATTGGAGAGCTTCTATAATTCAAACAGTACAGTATTGGCACATGAATATACAGAAAGGTCAATGGTATAGGAATAGGCCCAATCATATGTTGAAATTTAATATACAATAAAGGTGCCATCTCATATCCAGGGGGAAAAGATGGACATTTTATTTTTAGTTTTTTTTAAAGATGGACGTTTTAATAACAAATGTTGGATTAAATGGAAACTCATATGGAAAAAGATAAAATCGGATCTTCATGCAGACACAGTAAGATAAATTTTACATGAATTAGAAATTTAAATGTAAATAAAAATGAAACCACACATATGTCCGAATAAAAGATGGATGAATTCTTTTATAACATGGGAGTAGGGGACAATGATTCAAAACTCAGGTGCAGTAAGGAAAAGACTAACAAATCTGACTACTTAATAATTTAAAATAAAATAAAATACTTTTGTATGGTCAAAAGCACCGTAAGCAAAATAAAAAAGGAAAGAAGAAATAAAAGACCAACTGAAAAAAACTATTTGCAATGAAATCACAGATAAAAATATATGATTAAGTAAAAATCCTGTAGTCTTGAATTTTAATGGAAGCATCAGTATCAACTTACAATATATTTTATCTTTAAAAAATACTTATTTATCCTGAAAAAGCTTAGAAATTAAAACCAATTCTGTACCGTGAACATCCCTAGTGCCCAGACTGTGGTCTTTAAATGTATTTTCTATTGAAAGTAATCAGGAGAAAAAGCTGACCCAGGTCTAGGGTAAGATCTGTGCAAGATGATCCTGAAACATCTTGTAATATGGGCAGCAGGGAAGACCTCAAAGACCATGGGAGTCAGGTCCAAAAACTCTGGAGCCAACTTCAAGAAGTTCCCAGGATACAAAGATAGAATATTACAATCATTCATAAGAATAATAACTGCAGTGGATCACCTCAAATATATTTAAAACCACAAGTTCAGAATAACCCTTGACAAAGAAACTCATTGGTCACGTCTTATAGATGCTAGGGAACACAAACATCAATCTTGCCTTTCCTATGAACTGTGCATGCGTGCTAAGTGGCTCAGTCATGTCCGACTCTGTGCGACCCTATGGACTGTAACCTGCCAGGCTCCTCAGTCCACAGGATTCTCCAGGCAAAAATGCTGAGTGGGTTGCTATTTCCTTTTCTAGAGGATCTTCCTGACCCAGGGATCAAACCCCCGTCTCTTAATCTCCTTCATTGACAGGCAGGTTCTTTACCACTAGCGCCACCTCAGGGTAAACAACTATCTGATGAGAATTGAGAAGCAACCTTGTTGGGAAGATCCCCTGGAGAAGGGAAAGGCTACCCACTCCAGTATTCTGGCCTAGAGAATTCCATGGACTGCATAGCCCATGGGGTCGCAAACAGTCAGACACGACTGAGCGACCTTCATTTTCACTTTCACTTGTTAATAAGTGAGAAAAGAATGATAAAATTAGGACATTGCCACTTTGCAACCCCAAATGATCTAATGGATTTAGGCAATGATCATCAATGGTTCCTGATGTCAGGAAAACAGAGACAAAAAAGCCTTATGCGGCATTTGGTGGTGGTACACAATATTGCCTTTACAGGATTGCCAAAAAGTTGAACCTGAAACTGAATGCGTCTCCAGTCTAGAACTAAACAGCAATTTAAGGACAATAGAGTGAATCAAAGAACATTTTAAATAACAGCACAAAAAAAGTGGTCAGCAAAATCTAGACTGTGGAAAACTACAGGATAATGATTCTCTTTCTTCAACAAATAAATTGCAAAAGAAAGAAAGGAAATGAAAGAGGGAGAAGAGGACAAAAAAAGAGAAGGGAGAGGAGGATGGGAGGGAGAAACTTAATTGAAAGTGACTTAATACACGTACCAATCATGATAAGGTATTAAGCTTATTAAACATGATTCATATAAGGACACAAAGAAAAGAAGTAAGGAAATTTGAACAGTGACTGGATACTTGACATTGTTAAAGAGTAATTACTATTTTAACTTAGTTATGATGATGGTATTTTGGTTACATTAAAATTTTTTCTTTTGGAAATATGTGTAGTAATATTTATGAGGAAAATAATAGGATATTTTAGACTTGTTTCAAAATCAGTTTGAGAAAAGAGGAGACAGGAGGAACATGTGAATATAGAGATGAAACAAAGTTGGTCCTGAGCTGATTACTCCTGAATCTATGCTATGGATATGTGGGAATTCATTACATTATTCTACTTTTTGTGTTTGGAATTTTCAGTAATAAAATGCACATGTATTTTTTAAGTTGTGTTTTTCTTGGGTGAGGAAATGGCTTTGAGGACTTCTGGTTAGTTCAGGTGCAGCACAAACATCCTACAAAGCATTTAATAAGCGCTAACTGATTACATAACATAGTGAGACCACCCAGAAGGATACTGCAGTGGTTCAGGTGAAAGACAAGGTCTAATTATAAGGGTGACAGTGAGAATACAAAAGAGCACAGAAAGTTGTTTCTTTTTAGGAAAAATGTTAGCTGCTCTGAAATCTATGCAGGCTGCAACAAAGGAACATTCATATGTGTTTTATTTAACGTCCTTGGAAGGACCCAATGAACAAGCCAATTGTCTAAAAAGATAATAGATTTCTCTATTTGAATGGGAGTTTAAGTCCTTTGAATTTCATTAGAATTAAATACCTTGAAAATTTACATCTTTTTTATTCATTTATGTTCAGCAACCAAACATTCTATTACAATTTACAAGGTCTGCACTGTTATCTGAAAAATGAATGGATGACAAGACTCCTTCTAGAATAATGAACAATGCTCCATATTGTTGCTACTATTTATCAATCCTGACCTTTCTTTTACCTATTTATTTCACCCTCTGCTTTCTTATAGCGAGCCATGCTGGGCTTGAGGTGGTCTCTTATAAGTGCCTGCTGCTGCTGCTAAGTCGCTTCAGTCGTGTCCGACTCTGTGCGACCCCATAGATGACAGCCCACCCGGCTCCTCCATCCATGGGATTCTCCAGGCAAGAGTACTGGAGTGGGGTGTCATTGCCTTCTCCGTTAAAAGTGCCTAGGAGGAATCAATCTTCAAGTAGCTTCAGGGAACAGGGGTTTGTTGAAATATGTGTGTCTGGAACTAAAAAACTATCATCTGACCCTGCTGTCTGTGCAGAGACCCTCTCCTCTACTCGCAACAGCTTCCCCTTCTTCCTCTTAGTTTCTGCGGCATCTTAACTAGGTCTTATACAAGGCCCATTAAAGCCTCTTCAGCCTCATGCCTTTACAGCTTCCCCACTAAATTTTAGCTTCAATGGCTGAGTGAAGAAATATCACTGGCCAAGCCTAGCTTGCCCTGGAGGTTGGGCAACCTGAAGACTGCTCAGGACCAAGGCCCTGTGCTCACCTTATCAGCGGTGGCCTGGGCAGGGTACTGGCTGAGTCACAGGGCATAGCATGTGGTCTCCTGAGGCTGACCCCGGGGCATGCCTATGATAGGGTAGAGTATCTTAGAAGGAACCTTGGGATAACTAGCACTACACAGATTTCTAATACATTCTGCCAACCCTGAGTCTATGACTGCTAAGTTTTTAAAAATTTTATGTTATGCTGGTTATAGTTGATTAACAATAATGTGCTAGTTACAGGTGATTACAAAGTGATTCAGTTATACCCAAACAAGTATCCACTCTTTTTCAAATTCTTTTCTCATTTAGGTTATTTCAGAACATTGAGGGGACTTCCCTGGTGATCCAGTGGCTAAGATTCCATGCTTCCAATGCAGGGGGCCCAGGTTCCATCCCTGGCTAGGGAACTAAATCCCACATGCCACAACTGGGGGTTAGAGTGGTGCGGCTGGAAGTTTCCACATACTGCCACAAAGACCAAAGCTCTCACATACAGTAGTAAAGGCCCAGCATAGCAAAATGAATAAATAAATACAAATATATAAAAAAAGAACATTGTGATATGGCTGCTGATTTTGATATGAGTCTCAAAAGCAATTTGGGCCTCCATTTATGAAACTCTGAATTCTAACTCATCTCAAGTGAAAGACCACTCATTCACGGTTCGACAGCCTACTCAGCACAACGCATCAAGAAATAAACTTGGGTTCCAAGAACAGAACTATTATCAACTCCTGCCACTCTCCCAGAAACTTAGAAGATACAAATGGAGCAAACTACCATCTTTGTCACTGGAGAAAATGCTTGGGTGGAGTGAGGGTCAGTTTTGCCTCTGACATTTATCAGTGGTTAGAGCTACCGATAATTATCTGATTAACTGTAGTTTGTTGTCCATTTGTCGTATGCCAGGCAGTGTGCCGGAGGCTTTACATATGCCGTTTCATCTCATTCTCCCAACAGTAGGCACTGTTTCCATTTGACAGGTGAGTAAACTGAGGCTCAGAGAGGCTGAGTAGTTTGCCTAAGGTCACACAGCTGCTTAAGCAGCACATCCAGAGTGCGGATACAGAACTGACTCAATCAGCCTGTCTTCTGTGGGTTCACTGGATTCATTGCTGCCCTGTGACCACTGGTCATGTCACTTAACTCACTGGCTCTTCAATGAAGAGAAACCAAATTTTGATCATTGAATGTTTTTCCAAAGATGGTTTGGACATTGCTAGGTGCCCAAGCTGGAGTGTCAGAGAGTGACCAAGCTCATTCCAGGGACAAATGTCCCCAATTTGACAAGCTCATTGAATGCCTATAAACTTTTCTGAGAAGGGGGTCTTGTCCTGCTCAACATGCAAATGCATTTCAAAATGAAAGCTTTTATGATCGCATTAGGAAAAACTCCAACATAATGAGTTTCTGTGGCCTTGTTTATAAAAAGGGAACGTTTAGACTCTGCAATTACCCAAAGCAGTAAAGCAGCAGAGAAAGCCAGCATGTTAAATAATAATTGCAAATGTTATATAAATGAGAGTGGTTTGATTGAATTTATTAGATATGTGTTGCTGGCATTTTAAGATATAAAGCATTTATCACAAAACGATGATTTCTTCACTTAAGCTCATTAGGAAATCACACATCAATTCACGCATAATTACAGAGGGAATTTCTGCTGCTCCCCACGAATCATTACCATGTTAGCTAAAGTTGAATTGGTTTTTACATGATTTGGAAAGAAAGGGTTCTTAACAAGAAACTATGAAGAGGATACACCTCAATGGGAGCCCGAACTCCATGAAACAAGGACTCTGAGACAAGACCTGAGCCTTCCTCTCTTCCCATCATAATCTCATCACATGGATCATCCTGCTCCAGGCACTTATGAAAAGTCTAGATGTAACTACTGAGTGGACCAAAAATTTTGCTCAGGTTTTTCTGTAACATCTCGTGGAAAAACCTGAATGAATATTTTAGCCAATTCAATTGTAATAAATTGGAAGGAAGAGTTAGAAGAAAACCAAAAAATAAGAGAGTAAGTTTGAGAAGTTTTTTAAATTAATTTACAGTCAGTAAGCAAGATATGAGGTTACCAATGTCCATCAACCAAGAGGAAGAGCAATCTCTTTTTATTTGTCCTTCCTTTTTTTAATTGGAGTACAGTTGATTGGTGGGTCAGACAGTAAAGAATCTGCCTGCAATGTGAAGACCTGGGTTCGATCCCTAGGTTGGGAAGATCCCCTGGAGGAAGGCACGGCAACCCGCTCCACTGTTCTTGCCTGGAGAGTCCCCATGGACAGAGGAGCCGGTGGGCTGCAGTCCAGGGGGTCACAGAGAGTTGGGCATGACTGAGCGACTAAGCAGACACACACAAAGTTGATGTAAAATGCTGTGTTAGTTTCAGGAGTGCAGCAGTGATTCAGTTATTCAGAAGTACATCTATCTGTTCTTTTTCAAGTTATTTTGCCTTGTAGGTTATTACAAAATATTGAGTATAGTTCCCTGTGTTATACCGTAAGTCCTTATTGGTTATTTTATATATAGTAGTGTATATATCTTAATATCAACCTCTGAATTTATCTCTCCCTTTCCCTTTCCTCTTTGGTAACCATAAGTTTGCTTTCTCAGTTGTGGATCTATTTCAGAGCAATCTTTCAGTACTAATGTAGATGCCAAGTAATGGGCTCTTTGGGGCTTCCCAGGTGGTGCTAGTGGTAAAGAACCTGCTTGCCAATGCAGGAGACGTAAGAGACGCAGGTTGGATCCCTGGGTCAGGAAGATTCCCTGGAGGAAGGCATGGCAACCCACTCTGGTATTCTTGCCTGGAGAATCCCATGGACAGAGGAGCCTGGCAGGCTGCGCTCCATGAGGAGGGTCACAAAGAGTCAGACACAGCTAAAGCAAATGAGCACGCATACAAAGGGCTTTTCTGGCTTCAGATCTTGTAAAATATATACTGTCTGGAGATTCAAAGTATACTTCCTCACAAGCCTGATTCTCATCTTTCTTTTTAATCCACATAAACAAGATAAAATAAACATACAAGAAAATAACAGAAGAGACAGGTGGGAGAGAGTGAGGAAGGTGATATGTAAGAGGAGTAACTGATTGTTAGAAATAAAAGAAAGGAGCCTTAGAGAGCAGGAATCACTGATCCTCTTCCTCAGTATATAAAAGACTTTTATGAATCAGTAAGAAAATAACCAAAAGCTCAATGGGAAAATGCACAAAGATCATGAACAGGCAGCCCACAAAGAAAGAAATGCAAATGGCTTTCCAACACACAGAAGATGCCCACTCTCATTTGAAATTAAATAGCTGTAAACTAAAACAATAATGAGACACAACTTTTAATTATCAGGTTGCCAGAGATCAAAAAGTTTAAAACACAACATTGATAAGGATGCCAAGAAATACTTACATAATTGGTGAAGTTTAATGTGATACAGCTGCTTTGGAGAACAAAATTTGTCAAAATTTTTAAAATAAATTTTAAAAAATGCACAAATTCTTTGGCCCAGCAACTCCACTTTTACAAATTTATTCCGTAAGTATATTTAAACATATTGACGATTTATATAGGACTACCCATCATAGCATTATAACAGCAAAATAATCAAAATGCTAAATTGTCCAATGATTAAGAACTAGTTAAAGAATGCCATGCAATAACTAAAGAAGAGTGAGATAGGCTTGTTTCTACGTGTTGAAACATAAACTTTTATGCATTGATATAAATTCAAGAACTATCACAATGTTTTAAAAGGGAAATAAACTATATAATATGCTAACATTTAAATAAAAACAAAAAATATGTATATGTGTGAATTGAGGACATATTTATATAAAGAATATATGAAAATAGAAATATCACTTTTCCCACTTAGAATGAGTAATAGAGTTTGTCATCACTGTCCATGCCAAATCAGCAATCAAAATTCGAGAATTTATTCAGTATACCTCTGAAGGCTTTTTTTCCCCCTCTGTGGGAAAAGTAATCTTAAAAATGTAGATCTGGGTGTGTGTGCCTGTGTGTACATACAAACACATATGCTTGGAAACAGAATATTTCTAGAAGGCCACTAAGGAAATTGTAGTAGTCTGGGAAAGGATGGGTCTGGGGTATTCAGATTGAGTATTTTTATAGTAAATTCATTCACAGAATTTTTTTAACCAAATTCCTATATTACATTTTTTATTAAAAGCCAGACTTATGCAGGAAGTACCTTGTGATACAAATAGAAATGGCCCCTATAAGAATGATTTAAACCAAGGAAAATCACAAATTGGGTTCTCGGGAGCAGAGGAGCCTCATCTGGAGAACGCAGACAAAGTCAGATGGAGGGGCCCCCCTGACTTGGGACAGCTCTGGTCATTAGTGGACACATGGGGGCTCAAGTCTGCTGCTGCTTTATGGGAGCGAGTTGTGGAAGAGGAATATACTCTCGGCCCCAGCCCCTACCTCTCAGGAGACGTTTCCAGGGTGAAGGAACTATTATACCGAGTGCTTCCTATGGCTTTTCTACAATACGCCTTCTCAGAAAAGATGTGGGAGATAAATGACAGACATCAATATGAAAATTCCCCTTCCAAGAGCAAACCACCCTTAGGAGGGAAATTGCTTTGGAGAGTGATTAAACATCTTCAGGGAATTAAGGTGAGTCTAACGTCTTCAAAGAGAATCACTTAATTGAACCCCCAAGACCTTTTCCTATGAGTGGTTCTGGAAGCTAGAGTTCCTCTTCAACTCACCTTGAACCTCATGAGGAGACATCTGGTGCCCAAGAGCTCATCTATCCACCGGCAGAGCAGAAATAGTGGCCAAAAGAGAATGGCCCATTGCCACTGTTCTCTCTGAAAAGTCACAGATGGAACACTCCAGTGCTCTGAAGATACACTCTGAATCAGACCATCCCTCCACCTGGACCTTACTTAGTTCCTAGGAATCAGGACCGAGTCTCTCCCAGACTTCCCGGAAGCATTCAAGGTTTTGAATGATCTTACACCAACACCAGGCTTCCCTGGCGGCTCAGTTGTAAAGAACCCACCTGCCAATGCGGGAGACTTGGGTTCAATCAGTAGGTTGGGAAGATCCCCTGGAGAAGGAAATGGCAACCCACTCCAGTATTCTGGCCTGGGAAATCCCATGGATGCAGTAGCCTGACAGTCTACGGTCCAGGGGGCCACAAAGAGTTGGACACAACTTAACGACTGAGCATGCACCCCAGTACCTGTGGGGCAAATGCTGACTGGAACATTCTGTTTCAGAGCTGCAGACAGCCAGTTAAGAAAAATAGAACCAGGGGTGGAATGGGGAGAGAGGTGGGAGGGATGTTCATATGGGAGGAGACATGGGTAAACCTACGGCTGACTCTTGTTGATGTGTGGTAGGAACCAACACAATGCTATAAAGCAATTACCCTTCAATTAAAAATGAATAACTTTTAAAAAAAGAATAGACTAACAATTTAAAATGCAAGGTTACTTACGAAAATCATAAAGGATATTTATGAAATCAGTTCTTTGTGAGATTAGGAATTCAAATGTCACAAATAAAAGACACATAACCATCTAAGATGAAAGAAAGAAAACAGAACCAGGCCTTTTGAAAAAACTGTCTGTGCTGAGACACAGGCAACTGGAGGCATTTTTCTCCCATGAGTGACCTTTACGTAATGAATCAGCATGCTGCTAGTTTGGGATCTCAACTACTCAAATCCAAAATTTGCTAGCCTAATAGTCAATAAAAACAAACGAAAACAGAGATAGGGGAAAAAACAAAAACAAAACCACCGCCACCTTGAAGGATTCATTGAAGAATCACATGCTCCTTTTTGATTGAAGCACAGTTGATTTACAATGTTGTGCCGATCTCTGCTGTTGAGTGAAGTGACTCAGTTACACACACGCAGACATTCTTTTTTATACTCTCTTTCATTAAGGTTTATCACAGGATTTTGAATATAGTTCCCTGGGTCATGCAACAGGACCTTGTTGTTCATCCCTTCTACATGTAATAGTTTACATCAGTAATCCCAAACTCCTCTGTTCTGATGCTCTTATTGCCCAACAAGTGAGAGTAGGAAAGGATTCTCTGGTTATGAATGAAGAGTAGAGGGAGCCATTCACCTCTGTTTTCAGCTGTTGAAGGAGAAAAGCCACGAATAGAAAAGTGAGATGGTTTTCTCCTTTTGGGGAAAGAAGAGTTTTAACCTTCAAGCCACTGAGAGGTTGTTGGATCTTAAACAAGGAAACTGTTCAGAAAGACAGGGACATGAATCATGGGTCGTTTTATCTCTACTTTAAAGCACTCGAACATTCAAATTCCCTAAAGAAAAGAGGGCTGGTGGTGCGAACGATCCAATCTAACGGATTTATTAATATCCCTGGCACCAGCCCAGGAGGTTCCTTACTTTCTCCTGGTGACACCAGCGGTGTTTCTTCCTGCGTCTGAGTCACAGTTTCCTTGGTCGTGAGGCTGAGGTCACTACAGAGGGGAAGTAAGTGTGCTTTTTATTTTTCACGTACTAGCAAGAAGCCGGCAGGACCTGGTTACCGGAAGTCATGTGCTGGAACAGCGCTGCTTGATGCTGGGAGTTTGATGAAGGTCAAAAGAAAGTTCTGTTAACAGTATGAAGGCTCCAGATGGGAAGGAGCAATCCAACCAAGTGCACTGCAAGGGGCCGTGTGCAGGTTGCGCAGTAGAATATCAGGCATCTCGAGGTCAGCACAGAAATAAGGATGGATGGCAAGTGGCTGGCTTGCCTTGCCCAGTGATATATGAAGGATTACGGGGCAGAGGTCTCATGATAGGAATTTATTTGCTCTGGGAAAGGGCTGATGCATTTCCTTTTCTAGCAACATACATCAGGGCCTGACATTTATTTGACACTCCTTCATCAGATATTCATGAGCACACACTCTGAGCTGAGGCTGGTACTTTGAATAATATGGTGACAATGGGTGAGACACCCTTCCCTCCAGAAGCTTGCAGGTTTCTGGATGGAACCCTTGGGAACGAGGCAGTGTGTGAAGATCATGATGAAGGTATCCATGGATACCCAGGACACATGGGAGTGGGGCTTGAGGGTTAGAAAACATGCCTTGGAAGTAGAGACAATCGGTTTTACCAAAATGTGACAAGATGGAAAATGCATATAATATATGTATATATATTATATATATATATATGCTTCCCTGGTGGCTCAGAAGGTAAAGAATTAACCTGCAATACAGAAGACCTGGGTTCGATCCCTGGGTCGAGAAGACCCCCTGGAGTAGGAAATGACAACCCACTCCAGTATTCTTGCCTGGAGAATCCCATGAACAGAGGAGCCTGGTGGGGCTATAGTCCATGGGGTTGCAAAGAATCAGACATGACTGAGCGACTAACATTTATATATATACATATATATATGTATATATATACATACATATAGTGGTCTCTGCCCTCAGTTTCTGGTACAGAGCTCTCAACTCTCTTGTGATTTCCTAAGTGATCAAAGAAGTAGGAGCATCTTTTGTTTAATATTTGGTCTTTGATTCTGGTTCCTGACTTCCCTGGAATTTCCTGGGTGATGGTGCCTTTTGTTCTAAAGAGGTGACTCCTGGAGGGCTCCCAGAATGGGGCTAGTCACCAGAAAGATCAAGCCAGGATGAGAAGCCCGAAGCAACTGAATTAATGGTCAGTCAAACCTATGTGATGAAGACTCCATAAAGATGCCCAAAGGCCAGCGCTCTGAGAGCTCCTGGGTTGGTGAACACATCTACGTTGGGCCAAGGCGATGCACCCCAGTCTCCCAGGGACAGAAGCCCTTGTACTCAGGACTCTTCTGGGGTCCCAGGTTTCTCTCCATCTGGCTGTTTGTCTGTACCCTTTATCACGTCCTTTATTACATAATAAACTGTTAAAATGTTTTTACCTGAGTTCCGTGGGTCTTCCTAGAAAATAACTGGCTCTAAGGGGAGGATCACAGGAACCCCCAGTTTGTAGACAAGTCAGAGAGAGGCCACGAGGGGTCAGCTGGGAAACTACTGCCTGCAGTTTGCATCTAAAGTGAAGGCAGTCTCCTGGGACTGAGCCCTAAACCTATGGGATCGTCACTAATTCCAGTTAGCATCAGAACTGGGTTAGGGCGTGGACCTGGTGTTGCAGAGAATTGCCCGGCGTGGAAGAAAGCCCACACATCTGGTGTCAGGAACGTTGTGAGTGTGATAGTGGTGGGAACACAAAGGAGACACACACTCTTTATAGAAAACAAAGAGGAAAGTGGCCTGGAGACAGCAGAATGTGTAAGGGCCAGCCCCAAGGGCGCAGAGGCCCCCGCTCTCTTACCCACTCTGCACTCCCTTCACTTCCTCTGGCTCCTTCCTTCAGAACTAGCTCCTGCCCGTCCCTGCCCACACCTCACCCCCACACCGTGCATATAGCATGCCACCAGACTCCTGGTCCATCCGCTCCTTCTGCAAGCAGCCCAGACCCGCCGCTCCATCCCCATGCCCAATGCCAGTCCCAGCTCAGCCCTGCTTGTGGTCCTGGCTGTTAGCTTTCTCCATCTCCCTCCACCTTCCCCTTCCTTCTCTCACTCGATGAAAATAATGGAGAAGAAAGTGAGGAGCACAAGGTAGAAAAAGAGTAGGTGAGATGGAATCCACGAGTGGTTTATACCAAGAATAAAACCAACAAAAGCAAAAAAAATATCCTTCAATTAACTAAGTCCCTCACAGAGAAACATCTTGCCTTACCCCACCCACCTTGAGCCCTACTGGGTGAGACCCCATGGACCTGACAGAAAAGAAGGAAATTCAATCTGACAACTAATTTTCTACACATTGTTAAATGTCCCTTTGGAATGACTTTTCATTTGATTGTCCAAATATTTCTGTTTTCCATTACGGACCCTTGGACATATGTGATGTTTTTAACAGAACCCTAGTAGATTTTCACAATAGTTTTACACCTTTCTTTTTATTCTCAAAGTGCCAAAGCTATTCAATACATTAATTTTGAGCAATGAATGATTTAAATTGTCCTCAGGTTAAGTCTGAAGTTGCTCAAAGGCAAAACCTGAAAAGGAAAGCTCTCTCGTCAGCCAAAGTTAATTTACTTTGTAGAAATCGTAAGTGGTCCCCAGTATTCCAAGGTGGAAGAAGGGTGAGTCTTCACTGTTCTAACTCTCAGCTAATCAGATCAACACCCAGCTGCTCACCATGAACAGAATGCATCCAAATAATATCAGTAAAGCAAACTCTGCCCAGGGGTATTTCATCTGTTTAAACTTTTGAGGTCTTGTTTATATGTCGGAAACAGAACCGTGGGAGAGAAAGAGAGAGGTACTTTCCGGAGCAAATGTCTGAGCTAATAATGTAGAATCATCTCACAGCTCACTCTTGGGACTTCACCCCCTCCCTCTGCCTCCTGTCTAACAGGCCCATCAGTTTGCTCAGATTTATAAATCAATCCACTGGATTCTCCCTACATCCTGATTCACCATGATGTATATTTAATAGAATTTGGTTCTGGGGCCCTATCCAAAATCATTACCAGAGGACCAGAAAAATCTCATTAAGACATTTGCACCCATGATACAAGCCCGTATCAAGTGCCCCCAGACTCCCAGTATTTTATATTCAAGACCTCACGGTCCTTTGGCTGTGGTTGGATTTGGAGGGTTTGGTTGCTAATTTTACCCTTCCATACTTTTTGCAAAAATTGAGAAACAATAAACTTTTATGTTATGAGAGTTTTAAGAATCCCCCAATTCATAATCTTTCCCCAGATATCAGTAAATAGACAGCAACCACACAGGATGCCATGTGGCTGCCGGCTAGCTGGGTGAACTTGCCACCCACACCAGTGCCTCTGGGAAATTTGTTTTGTAACCTCAGTAAAATGGAAGACTCTAAATGCAATGGACTTGGAGCTGGAAAACAGACAAACCAATCCTGAAAATGAGAATGTTCATCTGTGGAAACCAAGACTGCTGTAAAATAACCTCAGAGGTCGAGGTGCCTCCCCGTTCAACAGGACTTCACATCTTCTTCCCGGATGAGTAAGGATTGGAGACAGAGAAACACTCTGATGAGTGTTTCACTGCATGGGTCTTACAAAGGGAGACCAAACCATCACACAGAGACCTACCAGGCACAGGACAGGCATTGCTGACCCTGTTCATGATGCCAGTTGTCTTGCTGTGTCTCACGGCGTGCACTTTTCGCTGAACTCAGGGTAAGGAAGGCGTGAGCTAAGAGGCTGGAAGAAAATGCAAGGAGCCAGAGGAACGCGTTTCTTCTCTCCTGGCTGGGGCGGCACCTGCTGCAGACAGCACAACGTAACCGTGCACGCCCTTCAGGGCTTTCCCAGGAGAAGCTTATGTGTACTGAGTGTACGAAGTAGCTGGTGACCAGGCAAGCACCTCATGATGGGCGCGTGCAGTACAAGTGATCTCAGCCACTGCACAGTTATTACTTACAACGCGTGGGGCGAGAGAGCCTGACCACGCCATCTCGGCTAATGTGCTCTTTCCCTACGGTAGGTTATCCTTTTCTGCCCTTTCCTGAGTTTTTTGGGGGAGACGTAATGATACCTGGAGAAGGAAAGGATGCACAACAGAAGTGACATCACAGGAAGTGCCTCTCGTCCTGGCTGGAGACAGAGGGTTCCCACTGGCATCGTGGGTTGGGATCTCACCAGACACACGGCCTTCC
Organism: Odocoileus virginianus; assembly: GCF_023699985.2. Taxonomy (NCBI): domain Eukaryota; kingdom Metazoa; phylum Chordata; class Mammalia; order Artiodactyla; family Cervidae; genus Odocoileus; species Odocoileus virginianus. The sequence continues at coordinate 5,206,097 of NC_069685.1, read as the reverse complement.
GCAGGGGGACCTCTGCCTCCCACACATAGAGGGCTCGGGAGGCTTGGCAAGGGCTGGCAGGGGCCCACGCAGTGCAGGAACCTGCGGCCCCTGGCCAAAGCGCCAGGTCAGCCAGGCCAGCTTGGAATGGGGGATGCCCGGCCCTGCTTCTCTGAAGCCAGAACTACAAGGAGAGAGGGGGTCCAGACTTGACCTCTGTTGCCTCTGGGTTAGTTTATCCAGCAGCCTTGCTTCCAAAACCCCTCTTCAGCAAAAGCAGCTCAGGACATGGGCACTAGCCATTCACCTGCCGCCAAGGCCCCCGCAGCCTCAGCCCCGGGAGCGGCCCGGGAGCTGGAGTAGAAACTGCTCAGATGGGCAGCATCTTTCCTGCCGCCCAAGCCTGGAGCCAGAGTCTCTTTGCAGGGGTAGCAAACACTCTCCCCGGGCCCTGGCGCTCAGCAAGTTGGAGCCCTGTCTAGGACCAGGCCTTTGAGACCAGGGGCTCCCCTTCCCGCTGAGGAAGAAGGATCAGATGGGCATCTGATGGGACTTCCCATTGGGTGTCTCCCCCGAAGGTGCCCAAGGTGCTCATGCCCGTGATGGGGAGCAGAGTTCTGAGGGCCCCAGGTCTCAGCCAGGATTTCCTCCCGGCCTCCGGGGCCAGTTCCTGAAAGCGCGCCGTGCACAGCGCACATCACAGAGGGCTGTGATCTCCCACAAGGACCAGCACTTTCAGAGGAAGGAGAATAAAGAGACAGAGAGGTTTAAAAAAAACACACACTTAAATCAGGAACTATGTACATCTTAATGTGTGAAAGTAAAGTCTCTAAGTCATATCCGACGCTTTCTGACCCCATGAACTGTAGCCCACTAGGCTCCTCTGTCCCTGGAATTTTTTCAGGCAAAAATATTGGAATGGATTGCCGTTCCCTTTTCCAGGGGATCTTCCTGATCCAGGGATCGAACCCAAGTCTGCTGCACTGCAGACGAATTCTTTACCATCTGAGCCAGCTTATATTTATATACACAAATGAACGAAGGCAGAGGCCAACGGAAGGGGTCTGTTTGGCAGATCCTCATTCACTGCTTCATGGTAGTTTTCATAACGTGCCAGACCCTGCTCTGATCACGCCCCAGGTGATGATGTCGCATTGGAAGTCAGGCTTGGTGGGCACCTCTGGGACACTCTTCTGAGCCCAGATCACATAGCCACCACCTTGTGTGCCCTTGGAATCCCCCCGTGGAGGCGCCGTGTCTCCTACAAAAGCCACGGGGGTCCCAACTGGATGGTAGAGGGACCTGTGTTAGGCTTGGGGCTGAGACAAGTCCTGAAATTCCTCAGTCCCCAGGCTCTAGGTCAACTGCTCAGTCTCCTCCAGGCAATTCATCAAATCCCCCTGAATCAACAGGGCCTGAGGCAAAGAACATGCTTTGAGCAAGAGTCTGTACTAGAGGGTAACTTCTGGCAGCCTTGTGAAGACAGCTGAAGGGAAGCAAAACTTGTGAAGATGAAAATGAAGGGATTTCATAATTCAATAACATTTGCTGATATATTAAGGTGTTTTTAGAGGGCCGTCTGTGCTGTTACTCATAAAGAATATTAACTGATTTTATAAATATTTGAAGAGTAGGTGTAAAACAACCATTAGCCATCATTTTCTTATTAACACAAATCAAATAAGGTTCTGTGCGTACAGTGTTAGTGTTAGTCATTCAATCGTGGCCAACTCTGTGACCCCAGGGACTGTAGCCCACCAGGCTCCTCTGTCCATGGGATTTCCCAGGCAAGAATTCTGGAGTGGGTTGCTGCTTCCTTCTCCAATACAATGTGTTCTATTTAGCTCTTTTCAGATGTTCCTGCCTCTTTTGACTCCCAACCCCACTTAGCTACCCATACCTTACAGGCGAACACAGGATTTCTCTGTGGGGTGGCTTGGGTCAGGAGAAGACACTCTTAAAGGGGGATAATGAGGAAGATGTTGATGGTGGCGGTGGTAGTGAGGAGGTGAACGGCGGAAACTGCGGCGAAGGTAGCGATGCCGCTGCTGGTGTAACAGAAACATGGAAGAAGGCAAATAAGTTGTAACGATTGCCTATTTTAATATTTTAAGACAATATCATATAGATAGTTTTAGGCTCTCAATCAAAGGTCAAATTCCACCAGCTGGTCTCAGTCTTTCCAAGCTTTTTGCACCTAGGATAACCATTCTCTCAAAGGTCAATTCATAAAAGTAAATTATTTTATTTCTCCAGGTGCCATGGTCATTTCAGGATTTAAACTAAGACATTCTGTTCTGGGAACAGGAGATTGCTCCCTTGTTCTTCGAGGTTCCTCCCAGGAAAGCAACTTCTAATTTATCTATAAACCTCCCACATACTTGTTAAAGACACTCTCCTAAAGATCCTGGCATTTCTTCCTCTTCTTCTGGCACTCAGGGTACCAAGTCACCAAGACCCAAAGCAAACCAACTACATACAAGAAAGAAAGGGGTAGACAGAGGTAGAGGGAGAGTCTAAGAACTATGCCTATGTTCCTCTGCACCTTTGACAAGAGAGTTTCCAGAACATTCATTCATTCCTTTATTAAACAATCACTTACTCCTGGCACTCTAGAGGGGAAATGAAAAACAAAACCTTCTGTCTAGGATCTTAGACTCCAGGAGATGCAATACACAGAATATTCCAACTTGAAAAACAGCCAAGGATGGGAGTGTTCTATATACCCAAAGAATTTGGGAAGGAAAACTGAAGCAGTCTTTGAAATATGACTTTCTAAACGCCCTGTGGCAATCTTTACAATCCCCCTTAAGGGCTCTAGGACTCCATAACAACCAAGAATCTGAAAGAATAGTTCTTAAAATTAGCCTAAGAACAAATGGCACTGTGTTCACCGAGGGCTGTTAAAATGCAGGTTCTCGTGTTCCGTGGTTAGCCTTCTAAATCAGAACTTCTGGAAAATGAGACCAGGGAACCTGCCTCATAGTGATTCTCATGCACACAAAATGATTGAGCAAAACATTGGGTTGGCCAAAAAGTTTGCTCAGGTTTTTGGTTGTCCCTGGTGGCTGAGACAGTAAAGCGTTCACCTGAAGTGTGGAAGACCTGGGTTCAATCCCTGGGTTGGGAAGATCCCCTGGAGGAGGGCATGGCAGCCCACTCTAGTATTCTTGCCTGGAGAATCCTCATGGACAGAGGAGCCTGGTGGGCTACAGTCCACGGGGTCTCAGAGAGTCAGACACGACTGAGTAACTAAGCACAGCCCAGCCCAGCCCATAGGATGTTACGGGAAAAGCCAGACAGACTTTCTGGCAAATACAACATAAGGAGAGGGGTTGAAAAGCTGAGATCATACGGACTTTTCATGACCGAGGTATAAGATACCAAGGGACAGTGAAATGGACTTTGCTGTCCAACAGTGAAATGGATGATGGAACAGCAGAACATTTGAGAAACTCTTTGGACAGAGAGCCAGTCTTCAGGGTGACAGCCAAGCAGTGTTTGGTATTTCACGTCTTTCCCTCCAGTGTTCAGCCCCCATCTGCAAACTGGAGGACATGGTCTAGATCTGTGTTTCACGTCTTTCCCTCCAGGGTTCAGCCCCCATCTGTAAACTGGAGGACGTGGTCTACACTGTAGCCGCCAGACATGTGGAACCACTGAGCCCTTGAAACATGACCATTCTGAACTGAGATATGCTTCAAGGGTGACGTACATTGGGTTTGAGATATTTAGTATGAAATAAAGAATGTAAAATGCCCCAATATTTTTTATGTCATCTACATGTTGAAGTGATGTTATTTGGGACATATTCGGTAAATAAAATTAGGTTCAGTTAGGCGGCTCAGACAGGAAAGAATCTGCCTGCAAGTCAGGAGACCCAGGTTTAATCCCTGGGTCAGGAAGATGCCCTGGAGAAGGGAATGGCTACCCACTCCAGTATTCTTGCCTGGAGAATTCCATGGAGAGAGGAGCCTGGCAGATTACAGCCCGTGGGCATCTCAAAGAGTTGGACACAATGGAGCAACTGATACTTTCACTTTTTCAAAATTAATTTTACCAGTTTCTTTCAGTTTTTTAAGGGTGCCTACTAGAAAATTTACATTACATATGTGATTTGTCTGTGTGGCTTGTTGGAGGTTTAGACATGAAATATGACCTAAATTTGGACCACACTGAGCTCAATGATCTGTAATCCAGCATTGATATTCTGTGCAATTTTTAGATGGATTAATGGAGAATTAAGTGCCACTTAAGTTGGTGCTGGGTCAAGGATTTGTCCCCAGTCAGAAGCTAGTCAGACTCTAGCCTGAAGACCTGCCCACCCAGAGTGGGAGAAAGCTGCCAAGAGAGGAGGTAAACCGTGAGAGGCTGGGCCTCAGCACAACCCCAGACACTGTCTGTGGCAGATTCGGGCCACTGTTAGCTACTGTTTCATCTTCACTTACCGTCCCTGGGGCTTGTGTTAGATCTTCTCTGATCTCTGGCCAGCACACACAAACTGAAGGTTTTCTGGGCGATTTAACATTCCTAGAATGATCCATTTGAAGTGAGATTTCTTTCTTCCTTGCAGACTTTATCTTGGAGACCATGTTGGACCATATCAAGTATTGGGGACCTTCTTTTGACATGCCAATATTGAAAATAAAGTCTATTTTTCTCTCTTCCATAAGACTGAAAATAATTTTTCCTTTAAAAAAAAAATTCAGCTCTAGGGGCTTCCCTGGTGGATCAGTGGTTAAAAACCCACCTGCCAGCGCAGGAGACATGGGTTCAATCCCTGATCCAGGAATTTTCCACATTCCACAGAACAACTAAACCCCTGTGCGAAAACTACTGAGCCTGTGCCCTGGAGCCTGTGCTCTGCACCAAGAGAAGCCGCACAATGAGAAACCCAAGCACCCGCGATTTCTGCTCCTAGAGAAAAGCCCCACCGCAAGGAAAACCCAGCACAGCCAAAGATAAAACAAATAAATAAAATTTTTTAAAAATGTAAAGCTGTAAGTTTTGTACTGTGTTCAGTTCCGTTCAGTTCAGTCACTCAGTCATGTCCGACTCTTTGCAAGCCCATGGACTGTATCACGCCAGGCCTCCCTGTCCATCACCAAATCACAGAGCTTGCTCACTCATGTCCATCAAGTCGCTGAGGCCATCCGACCATCTCAATCCTCTGTCATCCTCTTCTCCTCCTGCCTTCAATCTTGCCCAGCATCAGGGTCTTTTCTAATGAGTCAGTTCTTTGCCTCAGACAGCCAAAGTATTGGAGTTTCAACTTCAGCAGCAGTCCTTCCAGTGAATATTCAGCGCTGGTTTCTTTTAGGACTGACTGGTTCAATCTCTTTGCAGTCCAAGGGACTCTCAAGAGTCTTCTCCAACACTACAGTTCAATAGCACCAATTCTTCAGTACTCAGCTTTCTTTATAGTCCAACTCTCACATCCATACATGACCACTGGAAAAACCATAGCTTTGACTAGGTGGACCTTTGTCAGCAAAGTAATGTCTCTTTTTAATATGCTGTCTAGGTTGGTCATAACTTTTCTTCCAAGGAGCAAACGTCTTTTAATTTCATGGCTGCAGTTACAATCTGCAGTGATTTTTAAGCCCCCCAAAATAAAGAGTGTCCCTGTTTCCATTGTTTTCCCATCTATTTGCCATGAAGTGATGGGATTGGATGCCAGGATCTTAGTTTTCTGAAAGTTGAGTTTTAAACCAGCTGTTCCACTCTCCTCTTTCACTTTCATCAAGAAACTCTTCAGTTCCTCTTCACTTTCTTCCATAAGGGTAGTGTCATCTGCGTATCTGAGGTTATTGACAATTCTCCTGGCAATCTTGATTCCAGCTTGTGCTTCATCCAGCCCAGTGTTTCTCATGATGTGCCCTGCATGTAAGTTAAATAAGCAGGGTGACAATATACAGCCTTGACATACTCCTTTTCCTATTTGGAACCAGTCTGTTGTTCCATGTCCAGTTCTAACTGTTGCTTCTTGACCTGCATACAGGTTTCTCAAGAGTCAAGTAAGGTGGTCTGGTATTCCCATCTCTTTCAGAATTTTCCAGTTTGTTGTGATCCACACAGTCAAAGGTTTTGGAGTAGTCAATAAAGCAGAAGTAGATGTTTTTCAGGAACTCTCTTGCTTTTTCCATGATCCAGCGGATGTTGGCAATTTGATCTCTGGTTTCTCTGCCTTGTCTAAAAGCAGCTTGAACATCTGAAAGTTCACGGTTCACATATTGCTGAAGCCTGGCTTAGAGAATTTTGAGCACTACTTTGTTAGCATGTGAGATGAGTGCAATTGTGTGGTAGTTTGAACATTCTTTGTCATTGCCTTTCTCTGGGATTGGAATGAAAACTGACCTTTTCCAGTCCTGTGGCCACTGCTGAGCTTTCCAAATTTGCTGGTATATTGAATGCAGCACTTTCATAGCATCATCTTTTAGGATTTGAAATAGGTCAACTGGAATTCCATCACCTCCACTAGCTTTGTTCATAGTAATGCTCCCTAAGGCCCACTTGACTTCACATTCCAGGATGTCTGGCTCTAGTACTGTATTAAGTATGCTTAAAACAAATAGATCAGCTTCCTAGAAAGTTCTCATACACTCCTAAGTCCCCATGATTTTCTTTCATTTCCAATACTGATATTTGCCAGATCCCTGCGTTCATCTCTACATTTCTCTCCCTTCTTCTAATCCCTGGTTATCACCTTGTTTTCTGCCTGTGACCTCACTGGCTGCTCCTTCTCCGTCTCCTGTGGTCTGTTTTACTCTTCCTCCCAAAGTCCTGCTGCAATGCCCCAAGCCCAGGACAGGCCTCACCACTTCTGTGCCAGCTTCCCTCCACTCTGTTGTATAAATGATACCAAACTCTCATCTCCAGCCTGAGTCTCTCCCCTCAGCTCCCCGCTTATCTCTCTCACTGCCAACTCACCGCATCACTTTCACAGCTAATATGTATCTCAAACTGAACACGGTCCACTGGTCTTCCCACTGATCCGCTCACCCCAGAGTCTTTTCCTCTCAGTTAGTGGTAGCTCCATCCTTCTCATTGTTGAGGTCAAAATCCTCAGTGTCATCTCTGCCTCCTTTCTGTCACACACCCCAATTTCCTATCCATTAGCAAAGCCTGTTGGTGCTCCCACCCAATATTGGATTGGCAAAAAAATTCATTTGAACCTTTCCATACGATGTTATGGAAAACCTGAACGAATTTTTTGGCCAACCGAATACATCAAGAATCTCACCATTTTCCACTGCCCCCACTGCTACATCCCAGTATAAGATGCCATCATCCCTTGTCTCCTGACTGCTCTCCTGCTTCCACCTGTCCCCTCACAAACTCTGCTCAATGCAACAGCCAAACAGAGCTTTTTATTTGTTCTTTTTATTCCTTTTTATGTATATTGCCCCCATGATTAACTTTTAACTATGATTTTTAAGATGCAAAACAAATCTTTTAAGAAGGTGTGCATAGTTGCTTTTTAATGATATTATTTTAGCTTCAGATGTACCACATAGTGATTTGGTATTTTTGAACATTACAACATGATCACGATGATAATTCTAGTTACCATCTGTTGCCATACAGAGATATTACAGGGTTAGTGACTGTATTTTCTATGTTGTGTTACATTCCCCTGACTTATGTATTTTATAACTGGAAGCTTGTGCTTCTAAATCTCCCTCACCTATTTCACTCATCCCTTCAGCCCCTCCCTTCCAGTGACCGACAGCTTGTCCTCTGATCTATGGCTGATTAATATTCCAATGTGTGTGTGTGTGTGTGTGTATCACATCTTCTTTATCCAATCATCTATCGGTGGACACAAGTTGATCGCATTTCTTGGTTACTGTAAATAATGCTACAGTGAACATTTCTGTTGTTGAGCCGCTAAGTTCTGTCTGACTCTTTGCTGGCCCTGTGGGCTGTAGTTCACCAGGCTTCCCTGTCCATGGGACTTCCCAGGCAAGAATATTTGGGTTGCCATTTCCTTCTCTATAATAATGCTGCAATGAACATAGGGTTGCATAATGTTTCTAATTATTCCTTTTGCTTTCTGTGGGAAAAATACGCAGAAGTAGAATTGCTGGATCACAGAGTAAGTAGCTCTATTTTTAATGTTTTAAAGAATTTCCATACTGTTTTCCATAGTAGCTGCACCAATTTACATTCCCACCAACAGTGCACAAGGGTTTTCTTTCTCCACCTCCTTTCCAAGACTTATTATTTATTGTCTTCTTGATGATAGACATTCTGATAGATGTGAAATGATCTCATTGTGATTTTGATCTGCATTTCCCTGATAAGTGATGTTGAGCATCTTTTCACATGACAAGATTGGCCACCTGTATGTCTTCTCTGTAAAAATGTCTATTCAAGTCCTCTGCCCATTTTTAATCCCTTTTGTGCCTTTTTGATATTGAGTTCTATGAGTTATTTCTATATTAATCCCTTATCAAATATATCATTTGTAAATATCTTCTCCTCTCGGTAGCTTGCCTTTTCATTTTGTTGATGGTTTTCTTCACAAAAAAGCTTTTGTTTGAAAGATTTTTAGGTTGATATAGTTCCATTTGTTTATTTTAAACTTGTCCTTGCCTGAGTAGATACATCCCCCCAAAATATTGCTAAGACTGATGTCAAAGGACATACTGTTTTCTCCTAAAAATTTTGTCATTTCAGGTCTTACACTGAAGTGTCTAAATCCACTTTGAATTTATTTTCATGTATGATGGGAGGAAGTAGTCCAGTTTGATTTTTTTTTCCCATGTAGTTATCCAGTTATTAATAAACACCATTTATTGAAGAAGCTGTCTTTTCCCAATATTCTTATCTGCTTGTCAAGGATTAATTGACCACAAAAGTGGGTTTATTTTGCGGTTCTCTATTCTGTTCCATTGATCTATATATATGTCTGTTTTTGTGCCAGTATTGTGCTGTTTTGATGACTATAACTTTGCAATATAGTTTGAAATCGGGACATGTGATACAAAGTGAGCTTTTTAAATGTATAGAGATAGGGTCATTCCTCTCCTCACTTAGAAGCCAGATCATTAGGCACCTCACAGTCACGACCTAAGATGCCTAATGATCTGGCTTATGACCTTGTTGTTTTTCTTTCAACAAATGTATTTCAAAATTTGACTAGCAGATTTCCTTTATTGTTTGTTTGTTCCCTTTGTCTGTTTTTTCAAGCTGAATTCTCAACAGCTAAGACAGTGCAAATCATTTTGAATAAATTAATGAGTGAATAGCAGTTGTTCTATAAGGACATGGCAGAAGATGATGAAATTAATTAGCACATGCATTCTTGGAGTTATATTTACAACCTTGGGAACCCAGGACTCATACTCTTTGCTTGGGCTAATGTTGGGGGAGGCATTTATGGAAGTATGGCACGATCACTCCCCTCCCGTTTTCTCTCACCCCAGCATATATTCATTCAGTGGGCATTCACTGATGTGAGTTTATGCCACACTACATGTAGGGCATATGCTTAGGGCCTTCCATGAGCTTTCATTTGTTCAGGAGACATGCAAACATGTGACATTAGAAATCAGACAGAGCTAATATAGAGGGGCAGTGACATCCCACAGGGAAGTAATAAAGGCTTCTCCAAGGAGAAGCAAGAGAGCTGATTCTTGAAGGATAAAGAGGAAGTCTTCATATGAACAAGGGAAGACTCGTTGCAGAAAACAGCATTCCAGGAAACAGAGACAAAAGCCAGGGCACAGCATGGCACTTGGAGGAACTACAAGTTGTTGGGCATGCCCAACGTCCAAACCACAAATCAGAAAGCTACAAGACACACAGCGAGAAAGGTCAGCAAGTTTACACGGTGAAGGGCTTGTTTAGACACTGAGAATTTACTCTCCAAACAACATGAAGGCTTGTAAATGCAGATTAACACAGTAAGGAGGCAAGAAAACAGCGGTACAGCATACAGCACGCGTGCAAACTCTGAGCTCTGTGGAGAGTTCTGTGGGCTACAGGGAGAACCTCAGTGAACAGTTCAGAGGATTGGGGCAGGAAGGATGAAGGGAAGGACAAATCGTCCCCCAGGAGGGGACACCGAGCCAAGGCCGACAGAACAAGGAGGAGTAAGGCAGGCAGGAAGGATGGGGCATGAGAGCGTGAAGCACAGCTGAACACCCACATTAATACTTACTCCTTCTCAAACCTAAAACGGGCACCCAAATCCCGTTAGAATCCACATGGTGCCTAATCCTCCTTTTCCTTGATCTTCGTCATAAAACTGAAGAATCAAAATATTAAGGAGCCAGAGGGCATCTCAAAGCACATTGAATCCAATGCGTTCCAACCCGCTCCACCCAAGGACCCTGAATAATAAGGGAAAGAACATGAACCAATGTTTGCTTGTTGTATCCTTTCTGATGTATAAATTTTGCATTCTGAGCCAAAACATCCGTATTTGTTTTAATATAAGAATAACATTTTTTAACCTCAGAAAGACTGAACCTCCACAGGACATTGCATCGTCTTTATTCACAGGCACACCTGCCAAGTGTGTGGATGTCCTCGGGAAAGCCCTCATTGACAGACTGGGACACAGAGGCCAACAGAGAGGTTATGGCATCTGCCTGAGGTCACACCGCGGGTTAGCCACAGTGCAAAGCCTGGAACCAGCACCAGAGCTCGCCTTGGATCTGCTTCCCACGGGGACTCCGCATTTGACACTGCAGCCCCCTCTTCCTTCCTGCCACTCCATGTTTCACTGATGCTCCTTCTCCAGCCTGTCGTGCCTCTCCCCACTCAGAGGGCTCAGAGGAAAGAGGGGTGAGGGAAAGCCGCATCAGGAGAGGAGCCCGCAGAACACAGTCTGACCAGTCCTGGCCTGATCCTCATCTGCTGCAGTCCTCCACGATCACAGGGTTAGGAAGGCTGCTCCTGGTTAATTATACCGCTGTTTCCTAGAGGTGCTCAGAACATATTTCTGCAACTTGGCTTAGAGCAGGGAAGGGGAAACCAACAGTCCCCGTGTCTGTCCCAGAAAGCCTCCCGCCAGCCATTCCCACCTGTGTTGAAAGTTTGATGAGCATCTCCAGAACAGGGCCCAGATGCCCTCCTGCAAAGGCAGAGAACAGAGAAAAGGCTAGGAAGCTGTATGGTTTTTCTTCAAACACAAGTCTGATCTGGTCACTCCCTCTGCCTAGATCGTGTCGGCAGCTCTGTCCCCAGGATAAGGCCCCCTCCCCAAGTGGTCTATAAGGACCATAAGGACCCGAGTCTGTCCGTTCCTGATTGCTCCAGCCTCTCCCTAAATCCCTCGCTTCCTTCTCTCTGGTACCCCATCCACACCCATGTCCCCACCACAGGGCTTTGGACCCGACGTTTTCTGCCACAGGGTCTTTGCCCTTGCCAGTGTCCTCATCCTGGAAGGTTCTTTCACCCACTCTGTGCCTAGTTTGTTCCTCATCATCGTTCAGCAATCAGCTCAAATTTTTCTTCCTCTGATGAGCCTTCTTTGACCTCCCAACAGTCAAACCTCCTACTCTAGGCCTTCAGAGCACCAGGTACCTTTCTTCAGAGCACTTATCACAACTACATATTTACACTGATTTGTGTGACTGATTCCTTGATTGCTATCTGTTCTCCCACGAGGCTGTCTGATCCACAAGGGCAGAGTCCCTGTAAAGATTTGCCCATTTTCACATCCTCACCATTTAACATCATGCACAACACAAAGCAGATGCTTGAAAAATCTGTTTATATAATAATTAAATAATGAACAAATAAACAAACAGATTTATTAAGTCCAAAACACGATTCGATGAGTGAGTGAATACGTGAAATTGTTTACAAAGGTCTTAGGGACTCAGGATTTTTAGTCCCCAGACCTGCATGTCTATCAGACATGACTACTATTTATTGTAGTCAGAGGCAATACCCCTCAGGGTTTCCCACTGTAGCACCTCTGAGTGTCTTTTATGTGCCTATATAGGGAGTGTTCTGCTAGAATCTCTCCTGACTACCCTCTTTCCCTTATTCTCACCCTCTATTCCAGCCATCTGCAAATCCTGCTGACTCCATTCCAAGGTATATCAAATTCCATCAGACATACAAAACCTGGGTGTCTCATCAACAAATGATGATGAAAGGAACTTTAAAAGATGTGCTTTTGGAAGAAAGAAAACTATCTCTGAAGGAAGATCTAAAATGCAAGAAGAAATGTAAGCCAAGAAGAGGCAAACATGCAGATAAATGTAAATGAATAGTTACTACATAGAGCTGCAATAATATGTAATACCATAATAATAATAGTATATAGTTTAGAGATTTTTTTAAAAAGCAGTCAACAATAATGTCTAAGATGTCTAATCTTATCTAATCTAAAGCTAATGTCTAAGATGTGAGGAAGTAGTCAGATTTAAATGTGCTGAAAGTTTAAAAAAAGAGTAGAATATTGTATATAATTTTAAGCTTTGTTAACTACAGTGACCCTTGAACTTTGCTGGGGTTAATCCGTGTACAACTTATAGTCACTCCTCCATATTCGAGGTTTCTCTGCATCCACGGATTTGATCAATCACAGACCATTGTTGTACTGTAGTATTTACTACTGCAAAATATCCAAGCATAAATGGACCCATGTAGTTCAAACTCATATTGTTCAAAGGTCAACTATACAGTTAAACTTTTAAGGATAAACATTAAAATAATGAGAATAGAGTTTATAATTTCCAGAAAATAATAGAAAAATATTTCATTAAAAAATTATCAACTAATCAATAAAAAGGCACAAAATAAAGAAAAAAGGTATCCAAAATAATCAAGTAAATAGCACAGGATGGTATAAATAAGTGTAAATATATAAACAGTCACAATAAGTATAAATGGGCTAAAGTTGCCAAATAAAGATAGAGATTATAAGATTATATATTTATATCCAATTATGTTATTTATAAGAGACATATCTAAAATATAAAGAATGGAAAGTAACAATTAAATAGGAATATTACACAAATACTACCCAAAAGAACTCATATATAGTTAAATTAATATAATAAAATATATTTTAAGTCTTTTAAATATGAGGGAGCTGCTTCATAATGAATGATAAAATGTTAAATTCACTAGGAAAACAATTTTAATTTTATATGAACTAATCACATAGCATCAAATACATAAATCATATTTGATAGAATTATAAGGAGCCAGTGACAAATCCATAAAAAATGGTGGGAGAGTTTAACATACCTCTCTTTGAAACTGATATATCTAGCAGGCAAAAAAATTAAAGTAGTAAAGATTTACCACACAATTAACAGCTTGATTTAAGACCTATGTAGAGAGGCTTGAATTAGAAATCAGAAAGCACAGATATGAATAAAAGTCAATAAATAAGTCTCAACATATTCCAAAGAATCTTTTCTATTTACAGACCATATTTTACAACCAAGTGAAATTAGCTTAAAAATGAATAATAAAAAGATAAACTTTCTAAAGCATTCATTTTAAACTGAAAATTTATCTCTAGGTTATTGGTGTGTCAAAAATAAAATAATAATGAAACTAATAAAATCATTATGAACTGTAGCAGTAATAGTACATGTTAAAACTTATGGAATGTAGATAGTGGTACTTAGAGGGAATTTCGTGGCCTCAGGGTTTAGCAAAGCTTTCCTTCATTTCTCCAATTATGCAGCTCATTGATTTATATATTTGTTCAATAAATGCTTAATCTGGCATTGTGAAAGCCATTCAGATGGAGGCTGCAGGACCCTGGGCTCCTGCGAACAGCTGTAGTTGCCAATAGCTCCAAAATGGAAATCCTGAGTGAGCCTGGCCTGTTCTCTAGGTGCTGATCTTCAAGAGCTGCTTGGAACTTAGCTTCTCCTGTGGTCAGGACATGGCAGGCTTTCCATTTCCCACGGCCGTTCTGCTCATAGACAGAGGCACTGGGATAGTCTTATGCTCAGAGGGACAACAGACACCAGAATTCTTCAAACCAAAAGGTGATACAGAACATCACTGGGTATTTTCTTGTCTTCTTGACTTTCTGCCTCCTATACTGTATTTTCCATTCTCTCTTTTAACAGGAAAGATCTCGTCCATATTCTCTCCACTCAAAAGTGAAAAGTCTCATAGGACTAAAGAATAGATATTTCCTCTTGTCTAGAAGATATTTCAAACATTGAGTGGGAGACATAAGAGGAGACCAACAACATCTATGGGTTTCCTAGAAACTAATTTCGAGTAGAAATGTAAGGACAATAGCCATCAAATTTCCTCAGAACTGCAGGGACAAAACAATATAATATTATAGAATTAGCAAGAGTCGTAAAGTTCATTGAAAAGAGCTAAGCAAAGTATGTTTGATTTGATTTGGATTTTATTTTATTTTGATGTTGATTTTTTAAAAATGTAAGGACTATAGACATTATCAGATTCTACAGTAGAATAATCAGGATAGATTCAATCTCTAATCCATTTCTTTCCATCTTTCCAAGCTGTCTCAGATGACCAGTTTTTGTCAAGTAAACTGTGTTCTCTATTTCTCTCCAACAGTTGGCTAAATCCCATGTTGAAAAGGTTGTCCCTAATCTTGTTTTCTCGGCTATCAAAGGCTGATCCTCATTTCTCAATTGCTGGGACAAGTTTTGAGACTATATAGTAGTAACTGGATTTTAAGTCTGCCTAAATTCCAGCATTTATTTGTTCTGAAACATAATACTTGCTCTCTTTGTTTATTAGACGTCCTCATTATGCAGGACATTTTAATTACAGTGCTATCATAGATTACATTAGATATGGCTCCTCTTCTTACAGTTAAAAATAGTGAGCATGATACAGCTGACTTTGTAGATGCTGTATCTAGGCGCATAACACTGTGTCATTGTAAATGCAAACCAAGAAAGATCAGTTCTGCTGCTAATCATCAGAGCCCGCTGTGTAGCTATTACAGTTTGTTCAAGTTAAAACAGTGACTGTGAGTCAGACTGTTCCTCCCTCAGACTTTAGAAAGCGCATGTCTTTAACAAAGATGGGCTTACAAGGAGGTTGTGCATGAGGAAATGCACATGAGCAGGGGCCGGGTTCCAAGACAGGGGATTGGCAAGCAGGAGGATATAAGCAAAAGCTGGGTCCACAGTCCTCCTCTTCAAAAACTTCCTCTCCTCAAAGCTTTTCTGCTATTTACTTAAAACTGAGATTGCGAAGGTTGTTCTTCGTTCCTCGGCAAACTTGATAGACGACCAGCCTTGGGCAACACACAATTTATGGACGTGAAAAATACATGCGCTGCCTACACATGCCGGTTCTTTATAGACGGGCTTTAGGGCGAGTTCAAGATGCCTGGGTAACGTACAAACCAGCATTAATAAATATCTACAGAGAAGACACCACTTTCCTTCCTTTCGAGATTAATTTACAAACAACCTTTGAAATGCCTACTATAACGACCATGACTGCACACTTCCTCTGTTCCCTTTGGTCGTGTCTCACAGCAGATGCCCTGAGCTGGTATTTAATATGAACTTCAGATACAAAGTCCCACCTGGAAACAACCAAAGGGACTATTCTTCAAAATAGTATATGTATTTTCAGATACAAAAGTAATAAATGTTCATTGTAGAAATCTTGTTAAAAAACAAAAAAGCAGGAAGAGAAAATAAGTCACTCATGATCTACCCACTGAGAAACTATTCACCATATGCTTTCAATCTTTTCTCCTAGGCATGCATATTTGCAAGGTTAGATCATATGTATGTATATATATGTGTTTGATCTGCAGGTTTTCACTTAATATATCACAACCACTTTCTAATAGTATTAACTATTATCCTGAAGTATACTATTTGATAGCTACGGAGTATTACATCATGCCACTGCAGAATAATTTTCTAGACAAACCTGCTACTGTTGAACATATAGATTGTTTTCAAGTATTCACTATTATGTGTGTGCTAAGTTGCTTCCATTGTGTCCGACTTGCTACCATATGGACTGTAGCTCACCAACATCCTCTGTCCATGGGACTCTCCCGGCAAGAATACTGGAGTGGGTTGCCATGTCCTCCTCCAGGGGATCTTCCTGACCCAGGGATTGAAGCAAGGTCTCCTGAGGCTCCTGCATTGCCGGCTAATACTTTACCACTGAGCTACCAGAGAGGCCCATTCACCCATTTGCTATTATAAATTTTTTTAATTTTAATTTTTTATTGAAATATAGTTGATTCATGTTTCAGGTATATGGCAAAGTGATTCAGTTATATATACTTTTTTCAGATTCTTTTTCATTATATAACATATTGAGTATATTTCTCTGTGCTGTACAGTTGGTCTTTGTCATTTATGTATTTTATATATATATTAGTGTATATCTGTTAATCCCAAACTCTTAATATATTCTTCCCCATTCCCTTTCCCTTTTGGTACCATAAGTTTGTTTTCTATGTCTGTGAGTCTATTTCTGTTTGAAAATAAGTTCATTTGTATCATTTTCTTTTAAGATTCCACATATAAATAATATCATGTATTTGTCTTTCTCTGACTCACTTCACTTGCTATGATAATCTCTAGGTCCATACATGATGCTGCAAATGGCATTATTTCATTCTTTTTATAGCTGAGTAATATTCCGTTTTATATACACACTACCTCGTCCTTATCCATGCATCCGCTGATGGCCACTTACCTCGTTTCCATGTCTTGACTACTGCAAGTAGTGCTGCCATTACCTTTGAGGCACGTGTGTCTTTTCAAATTAGAACTTTCTCCAGATAGACACCCAGAAATGAGATTGCAGAGCTATATGATAACTCTATTTTTAGTCTGGTTTTTTTTTAAGATGTTTTGATGTGGATTATTTTTAAAGTCTTTATTTAATTTGTTACACTACTGTATCTGTTTTATGCTTTAGGTTTTTGGCAGCAAGGCATGTGAGATCTTAGCTCCCAGACCAGGGATGAAACCGACACCCTCTGTATTGGAAGGAGAAATCTTAACCACTAGACCATCAGGGAAGACCCCTATTTTTAGTTTTTTAAGGAAGTTTCATATTGTTTTCCATAGTGACTGCACCAATTTACCTTCCTACCAACAGTGTAGGAGGGTTCCCTTTTCTCCACACCCTCTTCAGCATTTATTATTTGTAGAATTTTTAATGAGGGCCATTCTGACTGGTGTGAAGTGATACTTCATTGTGGTTTTGATTTGCATTTTTCTAATAATTAGTGATGTTCAGCATTTTTTCATGTGCCTATCGGCCGTCTGTATGTCTTCTTTGGAGAAATATCTATTTAGGTCTTCTGCCCAGTTTTTATTGTTTGTTTTGTTTTGTTGTTATTGAGCTGTATGAGCAGTTTGTATATTTTGGAAATTAATTCTTTGTCAGTGCATCATTTGCAAATATTTTCTCCCATTCTGTAGGTTGTCTTTTCATTTTTGTTTATGGTTTCCTTTGCTGTGCACTAATATAAATTCTAGAATCATGAATATTCTTGTACATAAGAACCATCTTTGCATTCTTGGCCATGGGTATTAATATCCTATTAAATTACATTTTCCAGTACTGCATTTTATTTAGAAGTTTTGCATCTATGAACGGACTGTTCCTAAAACCTGTGGAATGCATGCAAACACCATCACTCTGTCCCATGTTTCATAGAGAATTGTCTTGGGGAAGGGGATCAGAACAGGTGGCAGCTGATGCTATATGTACCATCTTGGTCCCACAGCTATTTAACCCTGTGCTTGCTATAGGTGCTCCAAAGAATGCAAAGCCAAACTAATTCAATTGGCCTTGGAATTAGAGCAACTGTTCTATTATTGTTAGCAAATTCCTGCTATAAATAACCTGACAGTATCCATCTGCATGGGATGCAGAAAAACAAGAAACATGCAAAGTAAAGACCAAAATAGACCTGGGGTCCATCTGGTACACCCTCTCTATGGGCCCCAAACAGATGGTACAAATTCCCAAGATGTACCTACCCAATGGCACTGTCCTATCTTGGGGAAGAAGGGGGATTCCTTACAGCAAATGGCCCAGCCAAAAAGAAGAGGGAAATCAGCCACTGAGATTCATCCCTTGATTCAAAAAATAATTTTTGGAACATCTGACCTGTTCCAGACATTGTTCTCAAACTTAGAAATAAATGAACCCTCTCCCCAGTTCTCCCAGTTGGATGACCTAGGCTGAGTGTTCACTTTCCACTGAGTTTTTTCTCTTGACCAATTTGCAGCAACTGGTACCAGTTCAGTCATTTGCAATGTCTTCAGCTTGAGTCCTCATCCACCAAACTTACTGGCCAGTCCTGGAGGTCAGAGGCTATAACCCATTCATCTCTGGACCTCTGGCCCATCACAGTGCCCACCATCTAAACAGTACTCTGTAAGTAATGAACTTCAGAAGAGTTTAGCATTTCAGAAGAAGACGTTCTCCAGAAATGGGCATCATCTTCTTTCCCTGATCTCTTGTCAAGGAGTAGAAAAGATAATAACCCTTTCCTGAGTTATGGTGGAGGATCCAACATGGGTTCAAACCTGCACAGAAATGGATTTACTGTGCATTAAAATGGGAGGGACTTTTTCGTTACAGGTCTCTCTGGCATTTGTCAACTCTGAGCATAGAGATGGAGATATATATAGAGACAGACAGGTAGATATATATAGCCAGCCCAGTAGATAGAGATAGATGGATAAGAGAGAAAGTGGGAGCTGGCAGGGGACACCATGTGTTATAGACAGGAAAGAGATGAAAGGTGAAAAGTAAGACTGATTATAGCCCAAAGCACCAAAGCTCAGAATGATCCACAAAGAGGTGAGAAACATCAGGACAGTCAGGAATTAGCACTTTCTAGGAGACAGTGTCAGGGCTTTAAAGGCTTTTGAATAGCAAGGCCTCTTCACTTTTACTGCTTGCAGCTGGAGGGAAAAAAAGAAAAGATGACAGTCTGTGACTGCCTTCAGCAAAAGGAAACAGAGACACACACCCATATGCCCAGGCACTGAGTCACATGCACTAAAAGATAAAGGGATGACTGCAGGTCACCTGTTTCCAGCCAAATCCAAGCCCTGGATGCATCTCAGGATGCGTTTCTTCCAACAAAGTTGCCTTGCTTCCTGCTGGAGAAAGAGAGCAAATCTGTGAAGGCTGGGTCCTGGGGTTCTGTGAGGAAGCTTTGGGGAATGATGACTTTGGCTTCTGTCGCTACTTATTCACTGTCTGGGTCCCACGTGGCATTTTCCCACAGTGAGGGGATGCTACCAGCAATGGGGAAGTGGCTCCATGACCTTCAAAGAGGTAAACGAACGAGAAAATGAGGGCAGATCCAACAGGCCATCTGCTTGGACCAGTATCTCTGAGCTTCCTGGCAAGGCATGACTCATGAGAAATCAAGCCAAGTAACTGCAAATGAACTCAGGTCCGAATATGGTCCTTAATCCAACCCAACTGTCGGCGCCAAGAGGGATAAAATTAAGTAGAAAGGCTTCCCACCTGCCAGTGGGAAAAAAAATTTGCAAGAAATGTCCAGTTTGGCCTCCTGTAAAACAGCTTGATGTGGGCTTTCTGCTCGGCTACTTCTCCACACTCCTTTGACGAAGCCCACACTTGAATATTCTGCACCTGGTGGGAGTGAGAGTCAGGGGCGTGTGTGGAGCTGACTCCATCCCAAACACCCACCTAGGAATTTCTATTCCTAGGAAACTCTCTGGCCAACCACGGGTCCATGGAAATCTCAAGCCAAAGTGAAAGCCCCCTTTGGATGCTGAGTCCCCCCCGCTCCCCATTTCTTTCTGAGATAATAGGAGCCATGTCCTGCCATCAAAAGAAGAATAAGCCACCAAACGAGCCCAGAGAGACAGGCAGAAAATGCTTATTAAATGTGATCTGTGGTCACCGTGTACAGAAGACATCAGAACCATTTCCATTCACCCCTCCATGAACACCGTTTCAATGGCCTTATTGTGGGGAATCACCGCAACTGTCAATCCTGCTA
Source organism: Odocoileus virginianus (assembly GCF_023699985.2). Classification (NCBI taxonomy): domain Eukaryota; kingdom Metazoa; phylum Chordata; class Mammalia; order Artiodactyla; family Cervidae; genus Odocoileus; species Odocoileus virginianus. The sequence goes on along the minus strand of NC_069685.1, from coordinate 5,186,155 downwards.
TTTCACCTACGAAATTAACAAGGCTTTCTGGAGGCTGCCTCCCCTCACCTGTCAAATCTCTGCGGAGCACAGAACCCGAAGGCGCTGTGGTGAATGAGCCCTTCTCAGGTGGGAAAGCGATGGTGTCAGACCCAGGCCCCTTTTCTCGGCAAATTCTGGGACTTGCTGTCAGGTCTAAATATATTCTTTCAGGAAAATAGCTTAGTCCTTTCCTTGGCAAGTAGATATTGGCCTATATTTTTAATCTATGTGGGGGTGTGTGTAGATCATATTTATGCATTTTCTGGCTGCGGGTTGAGCCTGCTGGCAGTAGGACTGTGTGTGCACAAGTGTGAACACAGAATTCGCTAAGTCCCTTAGCTGTTCCCCACAGTTATTTGAGAGAGAGCTCATGGGCAGCATGGCTGGCCTCTCATGGAATATGTGGCCCCAGACTAGGAGTCTTTGAGGTTGACTTTATGGGTTCAATCAGTTCCTGCCAACCAGGGGCTCAGCAACTCGTGGAGAATGGGGAAGAGAGATACAGACCCTACCCACAGGGTGAAACTAGGATGACTTGTCTGGAGGCAATGATGAACTGTACTCTGTCCTACAAGATTTGTGAATGTGATTAAAATGTATTGATTGAGTGCCAGATGTTTCATGTACCCTCTCACTTATTCTTCACGTGTCAACCCCAGAGGAGGTACAAATGACTAGCTCCCCCTTTGTGGATGGGAGAAATCAGGCTTGGAGAGGCTACATGCCTTGTGCAAAGTCACCCAGAGAGTAGATGGCATAGCTGGGGTTTTAAACCCAGCATTCTAGGGCTCCTAATCCCCTGCTTATCACTGCTGGTCATTGATTTCGGCACAGCTCCAGTCACGCAGTGTTCTGGGCACTTCAGCTGATGACGAGGAAGCAAGCCACGGTCAGACAGGTGGCCGGCGTGGGGCAGCGGCTACAGGAAGGTGACTGGGGCAGCTGGTCGGTCCTCTCAGGAAGTGCCCAGCAGCGCCCTACAGAGAGCAGTTCAAGGACCCACGACGTCCGAGGTTGACACGGAGCCCGGGGGAAGGACCGCTGGACAGTGCGGTTCTCCACGCACAGAGGGGTCCTGCACGGCGGAGTCTGTTCAAGCTGAACACAAAGACGGCAGACGGCAGGGCTAGCTCCGGGGGCTGCTGCACGCTGAGCCAGGACGTGCCTCGCAGTGTGTGGCTGGGGCTCACGCTGGCTCAGCTCCCTGAGGGGGGATGCAGGCAGGCAAAGCTCCATGGATCTAAGCCCTGGGGTCCTGTTTATTCTTTCCCAGTGCACCCTAGCCCACCTCTGCCTGGCACCTGAAGTACACAGCAGTAAAATACCAGCTCCAGGCAATCGCCCTTGATGGTTTCCCTGGGGTATCTGCCCCATGGTCCCTGTGTGTCTGTCCTGATTTCCCCACCCCAGTGGCATCCTTGGCCCCTTCACCTCAGAACCCACTAGACTCCTTTCTTCTGCTTCTTAGACCTTATATTCTCCCACGTGGTTTCTTGCTCTCTACAGCTCCTGACTTCAATCTTCCATTGCAATCCATTTTGAGCTGAAGTCACTTAGAAGCAACCATGGGAGAGAGAGAAATTATTTTCTCAGCCTGGTGCAAAAATATTACTAAAACTGCAGCTAGTGGGAATATTTGTGATTGCATGTCCTGTGGGAAATTCACCGGGATTGGAATAGTGGGACTTGGTAATAATGACAAGAGTTCTTCTAGGGGGTTTAAATGTTTGAGAGGATGGAGTTGGTTAATATAACTTACAATGTATGTTTCAATTTCTGGGACAAAGCAAAATGACATGGTGGGTATATTTTCATAGGGAGTTAAATTGAAGTTGATGGAATGAGGCTTGAGATGAGGGTGCACGGTGTCAAACATTTCTTGATTGCTTGGTTCTAGAATGAGGTATTTAGATGGTATCCCCAAAGGGATGGGATGGGGAGGGAGGTGGGAGGGGGTTTCAGGATGGGGAACACATGTACACCAAATGGCGAATTCATGTTTTTATATATTAAAATGTAAAAAAAAGAAAAGAAAAGAAAATAGAATGAGGTAAACACTTGATTGCCTAAGGCTTCACTTTTTCTTTTTTTTTTTTTTTGACTCTTTGTATTAGAACTACAGCCAAGGCAACTGAGACAGATGTGTCAAAAGGAGGTGGGGACCTCCCCATTCAGAACAAGGAAGTCTTGATTTACAGACACTCCTCGGCAAGAAAGCCTAGAAGAGGTGCAGCAGTCTGTGAGACCCTCCTGGAGACAACTGGAGACAGAGGCACAGAACCCTCTCTTCCTGGGAGAGGCTACTCCAGCTCATTCTGTAAGGAGGCAATGATCAGGCACACGATGAGCAGAGACCAGACAAGGGGGACACTGAGACAGCCCTTGGAGAGGGGCCTTTTAGGAGAAGGGACACGGGAGGGGACATAATTGCTGGCACAGAACCTTATAACCTCTAGCTACATCCTGTCCAGTCCCAGCTGTGAGTATCAGGGCCAACATCCAGAAGAACATTCACGAACCTGTCTTGTCCCTGTCTTCCGTGAGCTCCCACTGCTTCCTGGGATGAGAGGCCAGACCCGGGGACTTGCTATTTGAGTCTCCCTGCTATCTTAAACAAAGGGGAGAGAGACAGGGAGTTATACACAGGAAGTGCATAGCTTCATTTCTGGTGGCTCAGACAGTTAAGAATCTGCCTGCAATGCGGGAGACCTGGGTCAGGAAGATCCCCTGGAGGAGGGCATGGCAACCCACTCCAGTATTCTTGCCTGGAGAATCCCATGGACAGAGGAGCCTGGTGGGCTACAGTCCATAGGGTGGCAGAATCAGACATGACTGAGCAACTAACACTTTTCCTTTTCCCTTCCAGGCACTAGGGATTTAGCAGTAAGCAAGACCCCCTCTTTCCCACCTTCAGGATATAGTCCAATGGAGAAACTTAAAAGTCTAGAAGGAAAGAGACACTTAAGCAATAATTGGTAATTCCAATAAACAAAAAAAAGTATGGGGTGCTCAGAAAGCACACATCAGGGATCTAGAAAGCCCTTTCTGAGGGCAGAATGCCCACAGTTCCATCTGACTGATAGGTAGGTGGTAACCTAACAAAACTCCACAGAGAAGGAAGGCCAAACACTTTGTTTGCTTGTCCTTTGTATTTTTCAGAATGAATATTCCAAGTATACAGAAACATTATTGAATATCATTGACCTTTGTATTCTCTTCTTTTGCCTGACCTCTATATAAATTATTTGATTAATTCTAGTATCTTTTTAGTTAATTTCTGTGGATTGCCCTAGTAAATAATCATACTATATGCAAGCCTATAATTTTTTTAAAGACTATTTTGACTTTAATTTTTCTAGCTCTTGGGGCAGGAAGTTTGAAAAGTTTATTTTCTGATGGACTGTATGATATTTCCTTCTATTTGTCCTAATGTATTCAACACAAGCTTCACAAGGTATAATCTATCTGGTGTTCCAGAATTTGATGAACTGACCCATGGTCACCCCACGTCTACCTCTCATGAAGAAACAGCGCATTCATAGAGTAAGAACGAAAATGCATGGGATGAAATAAACTGGAAACCCTCCCCCTTCTTCTTTCATCTGGGACATCCAAAAGACTATCATGCCAGCAGTGCCGTCCCTCCTGGGTACCATGGAGAGAGCCATCTCACTGTTAATGTGAGGCTCTTGTAATGTAATACAATAGCAGATTCAAGAAAAAGCCGGATGCTTCTTAGTACAATATTGGCAGGGGCTAATGTTACAGAAAGAGTGAGACCCAAGCTTTTCCAATAGGAGCAATGCGATTGACTTCATACAAGTTAACACTGGGTAGTCTCCAAGAAAAGTTAAACCTTGGGTAGGGGAGGTATGCTTAAGTCTTAGTCGAACCCGCTGAGTAGGCAGTCCCTGCAGACTGAATTAGCGTCAACACACACTCCCTGCAACCCTCTCACTGATGCTGCTGGAATCTGTCGTCTCCCCCGGGCGGGTCAGCAAGACTTAGGAAGGGATGGGGGTGAACCTCTTGCTCTTCTGAGGAGGCAGGGAATGTCCCAGGGAAGAGAAGGAAGATGAAGAACCACATGGCTTGAAAGAGGGGGCTTCATGGGCAAGGGGGGTGCCAAAGAGAGAGTTGGATGAGATGGAACACCCACAGTAGACACCCTTTTTCCATGATTCAGGTCTGTTTCCCTTACGCTGGGGCAAGGGTGTTGATTGAGTTAATGAAGTTTCCAACTTCTGGTCCCCCATACTGCTTACTCATCTGAGAACTTCCCAACAGTTTAGGAGAGAACTTCTTTTTGATCCCCAGTGTCCCTGTCTGTCTGGTCTGGGGGGTGAGGGTGTGGAGTGGTTCCAAGATGGCCTGGGCTTCGCCCAAGGTTCACTTCACTCAAGGTTCACTTCACTCTTCCTGAGAATCATAATGCAGACTCAACACCAGAATCAGAGATTAGCCCCGTTTGCACCATTCACAGGCTGGAGATACCCTCTGAGACAGAAAACAGGGGTCCTGCTGTATTCCAGTTACAGGAGTCATGAGCATATTAGAAAAAGCAAAAGTCAGACTGCAGGAGGCAGGCCTCCAGGCCACCTGGAGGACTCACCAGGGCCAGCCACACATCTGGTAGGAGACTCAGCACCATGTTCCATCATTAATGGAAGTCTGATTCTCCGGCCTTGGGACTGAATAAGGAGAATACCCATATCTACTAATGAGCCTCTTCAGGAGAAGAAGATGGCCAGCTCCAATTCAGCATTCCATCCTGCTAACACATGTCTCCAAAATCACCGCAGGTGGTGACTGCAGCCATAAAATTAAGAGATGCTTGCTCCTTGGAAGAAAAGGTATGACAAACCTAGATAACATATTAAAAAGTAGAGACATTACTTTGCTAACAAAGGTCTGTATAGTTGACTATATAGTCAGAAAAACCAAAGCTATGGTTTTTCCAGTAGTCATGTATGGCTGTGAGAGTTCGACCATAAAGAAGGCTGAGCACTGAAGAACTGATGCTTTTGAACTGTGGTGTTGAAGAAGACTCTTGAGACTCCCTTGGGCTGCAAGGAGATCAAAGCAGTCAATCCTAAAGGAAATCAATCCTGACTATTCATTGGAAGGACTGATGCTAAAGCTGAAGTTTCAATACTTTGGCCACCTGATGCAAAGGGCTGACTCATTGGAGAAGACCCTGATGCTGGGAAAGATTGAAGGCAGGAGGAGAAGGGATGACAGAGGACAAGATGGTTAGATGGCATCACTGACTCAGTGGATATGAGTTTGAGCAAGCTCTGGAAGATGGTGAAGGACAGGGAAGACTGGTGTGCTACAGACCATGGGGTTGCAAAGAGTCAGACACGACTGAGTGACTGAACAATACCAATATACTGCCTATGACAGAGACATTTGATGTATTATTCATCTCTTCGAATTCCCACAACAAGATGACTAAGGTAAATATTTATGATCCTACTTTTATAAATGAAGAAACAGGCTCAGGGAGGTTGTGGCAGATATCATCAGTTGCCCACGCAACAACCTTTCACTTCTCATTTTCCTTTCGAATAGAACCCTGGGATCTATCCCTGAGGGTATCCTGCCTTCTCTATGTGGCAGGCACTTCATGGGTCCCATCACTCACACAGCAGGGAAGAAGAGGAACTGATTCACCTCAGCCAGTCTTAATAATCCCCTTTCTCCCTTTTGTATGGATTGGTTTAGACGTGGCATGAGACACACTCTGGCCAACAGGATGTCAGGCTGTGTCTCCTAGAAAGCTTCCAGGAAGCACTTTCTTTCTGATGAAAGAGACAGGCCCTCTGCTGCTGCTACACATTGTCTGCGTGGGATTCCTTAGAAATGAGGCAATCATCTTGCAGTTGTAGGACAAGGTTAGGAACCCAGGTCCATCCAAAGAGGAGGGCAGAGGACAATCTTGGAAAGAATCTGGGCCTTTCATTTATATTGATAAGCTGCTGAATTCAACATCCCTGGAGTTACCTTAAACCAGAATTCATTATAATATACTAAACATTTTCTTTAATGATCCGGTCATTTTGGAAAGGGATTTTTCTTATTTGCAGCCAAAAGCACCCTGATATTCAGAAGTGAGTGACTGGCCTGAGGTCCCACAGCTAAGCCATGGAGCTTAGGTAAAATTCCAGGTCTGCAGGATTGCAAATACCACACACTTTCTACTCTGCTGGGGTGGACAACAAAGTGAAGAACAGTTTCACAGGATGCTCTAGAATCCTTTCCTGCACAAGGATCTCACTGTTAGTCAAGCATCTGTCAACTAGTTAGTCCAAAAAAAAAAGACTCCATGAAAATGATTTTTTAAAAAATACAAAACAAATCTCTCCCCCCACAGTGTCTTTCCTCTCTGAAGCATCGCAACTGCTTCTTAAACGCCCATCATGTCAGGATAACAGGATTTAATTACTAAATTTATACACCACCAGCGTGGCATAAATGCATTGGCCTGAGCTCAAATGAATGCAGTTATTAAAAAAAAGAAAGGAGATGCCTCATCCACACAGTGACTGCAGACACAGAGACAACAGTTTTATTTACTTTATCTCCTTGCAGGAAGCAGTTAAGCCATTTCAAAGCGATTATTGGGTTTTAATGATCCAGGACATCAAAAGACATTTCTCCCGGCAACAATGACAATATACCTCAGGTAAAGGAGGTGATAAATTCAAGAAATAGTGGCCTGTTTTGGGTAACCCCTCTCCACTCATCCATGATGGGCCCCGTGGCAGCCGTTCTCCAGGTAGTATGGACCGCCGCTGTGGATGGCCTGGGAGAACGCTGGTGGGTCTTCTCAGTGGGGCTGGAAGATCTTTCTGGATGAAGATTTAGTAGCAGCTTTTAGGCTCCACAATAAAAATCTGCCTCCAGGTGCCCAAGGGAGTAGGAAAAGAAGAACTGGGAAGGTGGGAGCAAAGGTGAAAGGAAAGAAGGAAAAAGACCTCAAACGGAGTCAACAGTGCAGCTTCAGCCTACTCGCCCATCCAGGGCCAAGTCCAAGTTTTCTGGGCTCAGTTCAAGCTCCAGGCACCAGAGTCTCCTTTGGTTTCCCTGGACCTGATGGGCACTTAGCCCTCAGTTTAGGGAGTGATTCCCAGGTTGACCTGTCAAGGTTTCCTAGGGCCATCCACAGTTGCTCTTTGATCTGTCTTAGACTCTGGAATTTCACAAGAGATAGTTTTTCCTTTTTTAAGGGAAGACACCGAAGTGTTAAAAGTTGGGAAACTGAGGATCTAGGCTGACCTCTTTTTTTTGGGGGGGGGCGTGCGCTGCACTGCCTGGCATGCGGGACCTTATTTCCCAACCAGGGATTGAACCCAAGACCCACAGTGAAAGCGCTGAGTCTAACCACTGGACCACCAGGGAAGTCCCTAGGCTGACCTCTATTTTGCAGAGACTGAGGACCAGAGGGGGAAGTTGAAGAGAGAGATGGAGCTGGAAGCAGAGCTCCATCACTCCCAGGCTGCTACTGCACTCCTTCAGGTGGAATATGGATCGCACTCGAACGGGAGATTTTTGAACTTCCAATCTGCCCACAAGCAACCTTACTGGCCAGTAGTAACCCCTTGTGAATATGTGGCCTCCTCGTCCCAGGTGCTGGCTCTTGGATTTCCAAAGAAAACCTCAGTCATTCCTTGAGTTCTCCCGGTACAGTTAGAGTCAGCCGAGCCTTCTAGGGTGTCACAGGCTCCTGATGTTTTGGGCAAGAACCCCACTCTGGAGCTGTTTCCCTGGAGATGTAAAAACCTTTGCTCACCATTTTCCTAAAGGTGTCCCTGCTCCCTAAGCATGATGGTACGTCACTAAGTTTTGTAGAAATTTCTGGACTCTTCTGCTGAGCTTAGTGAGAATATCATATTTGGATGCAGTTCTAATAAGATCATGGTCATCAAAGGTGATTTTATGACTTAAGTGGGGCCTTGGTTCTTTGCCTAGGGGAAAAAATTCACAGACTGCCTAACCCAGAGTGCTCTCCAGAAATTGCATTTCTCTGGGAGGTCAGGACCCCAACAACTGGGCTGCTGAAAGGGGAGCTGGGGTGGAGTCCATGTGAGCAGGCTTGATGATGGTACCATGGAAGTAAGGGGAGAAATCTGGGTTGCAGCTTATGAGAGGAATTGGTATGCCCTTGGCTCCAAGGTGCTGAAGCGCCTTGGCGGGGGAGGGGGGGGGTGTTGAGTAGACATCCCTATGGATAAGGGCACCCCAAGGTCAACTCAAGGCCTAGGATCTATAAAGGAGGCCAAAAGAAATAAAGACCACTGTTCACTACATATCCAAATAGTGCTTATAACATGGATATGAAGACAGATTCTAGAATGATTCATATCTTGAACCATTCATCTCTTAGAGAAGAAAAAGAAAAGAAAACTCAGTTGTGAGAAAACTACCTTCAGAGAAGTGGTCCAGCCGCGGATAGCAGCAGTGACTGGAGTCAGCAGCCACTCACTGGTTGTGACCCGTCAGCATAAAAACTGGGCAAATTCCTTAGCTTCTGTAAGCCTCAGTTACCACAACTGTGAAATGGGACTTCCGGCACCCCCATCTTGGAGAAGCTATGAGGATGCGAAGAGCGCGTGCATTTCAAACACTCAGCAGAGAGCCTGCACCCTGGGCCAGGGAGCCACCATCAGCCAGCGGCAGGCTCTCTCCACGCTTCCCAGGAGGACCCACAGACCCTCTCTGGCGCTGGAGGAGAAAACCTCCAAGAGCCCAGTCAGTGGCTCACTGTGCCCCACCTTATCCTGGGCAAGAGCAAGGTGTTTGGTCTAAGCCACTTGGGCTGAGAAGATGCAAGAAGGGAGCTCATCATGAAATCTTTCCTGGGCTCCCGGAGAGAACGGGTGCTGTGGGCAGCACCACTCCAGACCAGACTGGGTCCACTTGCAGGAGCTGGGAGGCAGCCGGGGGAAGTCCTTTCTCCACAGGAGAGCGCACGCTGGGAGGTGCCGCCTGGAAAAGCTCCCAGCGCCCTTCTAAGCGTCCTTCAGTGTGGTCATCGTGTGCACATCAGAACAGTCCTCGGGTGAGATTCGGTCTCAGGGAATGTGGGAGTGGAGGCCGGGTGATGCAGTGCTGGCAGGGATGCCCTGCACCAGGCAGGACTGGGGCCAGGTGACCCACACCTGGAGTGTGATGTCTGTGACTCAGGGGCGCGGAGCACCGTCTGTGTGCTGGAGGCCACGGCTCCACGTGCCGTCGCTGGCTTCCTCCTCACCCCACAGGGAGGCGGGCACTCTGGGTCACTCGGCCACAGAGAGGACCCTGAGGCGCACGGGGGGGCAGTCACTTGCCTGGAGTTACAGTTACTAGGATCTAGTGCAGTCAGCCTCAGAGCCCGTGAGCTCGGCTCCACCCGAGGCAGGCTGGGTCTTTCCCTGTCTCCACGCAGTGCTGCCGCCGGGGCCTGGGGTGACAGAGTGGACACCGCATCTGGGGAACCCGAGGGGTGGGCAGGCTGGCGGGCAGCTGTGGCGCTGCCCCTCAGCGTGGACCCAGGAGGAGTCTGGGGCTTCTCTAGCATCACTGTCTGCATTGCGGCTTTCACTTGGTGGCTCCCCCCAACCACAGACCAGACCAGAGTCACAGACAGCGAGGGCGTGAGAAGGAAGAGAGGAAGCAGAACCAAGAAATTAAAACCCTAAGGGCAGCAACAATTAATATTTAACTTGAAAATCACCTGGGAACAGAAAGCGCAGGCTATTCATGTGCAAATTATATGCAGATCATATGCACACAGGCTCCATACCTCCACACCAGGCCCCTGTAATTATTCTGTAAACCTGTCTGGCCAGCTCTAAGGGCGGCTCCAGGCTCCTCCCCTGTCCTGCCCCAGCTGCAGGAGGGCTCCCAAGCCTCCGCGGGGTGAGGGCCCTGGGGGGCACACTCTAGGGACAGCAGCTTGCCCTGGGACTCCTCAGGTCAAGGCCCCTTCTGACTCTGAGGGCTCCCTCCCAGCAGGGAGCTCCTGGCCCTGAACCCCAGCTCCCCTCACCCCGTTCAGGGATGCATTGCCAAGGCTGCCCCAGACTTCAAACTCCCTGCCTCTGCTCCCCCTCCCTGTCCAGGCGAAAACTGCCCTCACCGCCACCCCCCGCCCCCACACAGCTGAGACCTGAGCCGGCCCCTCTGTGAGCTGACCCCTCAGCTGTGCGCTCCTGCCCACGCCTCTCCACACACACCCCACCTGCACCCCGACCCTGCCCCCACCCGGCCCTGTCTATACTCACCCCAGGGTCAGGGTGAGCCTGGGGAGCACCACCTCAGTCCGGCTCTGGTATGAGCTGGGTGGGGAAGACACTCTCCTGACCGTGCTAGCAGTGCCTTCCTGAACCTTCCATGGCTCTGCAGGAAACCACTTCAGCTCATCCTGGGCCGGCCCCCAGTGGGGTAACCAGGAGCCTAGAGGTCACTTGAAGGTGGGGAGACCTGGGGCTTCCAGGCCTGAGACCACAGGCTTGCGAGGGGCAGGAAACAGCTCCCCAGGCCCCTTCTCCCCACCGCCCCCAGGTCCTGCAGTCGTGACAAGAGAGGAAAGCGCCTCAGACCAAGTCTCCCCAGCCCGCCGGCCCTGCAGTAGACGCTCCGGTACCTGCACTGGCCTCCGTCTCTCCTGCATCCCTCGCTCTAACTCTTCAGGTCAAAGGGAGGCCGGGACCGGTCTGATTCTCATCCCCAGCCTCCACCACGCAGAACCTGTGTTGGAGAGAAGAGCCTTGGAGGAGTTCAGCCCGCGTGCGGCTCCGCGTCGGTGACGACTGCCCTCGACAGTAAATGTTGACTGGATTCCAGAGCCTAGGACAGCATGTGGGCAGGCAGAGGCCACACCAGGCCGTCAGCGCCATGGCCGTGCCTGGCGATGGGGCACGGCTCGCATGCCCTGCTGGGTGGCCTAGACGCGTTCTTTGGTTTTATTGGAATGGAGTTGATGAACAATGCTCTGTCAGTTTCTGGTGTAAGGCAAAGTGACTCAGTTACACACATATATGGACAGGGGGCCTGGGGGACTGTCGTCTACGGGGTCGCACTGGGTCAGACACGACGGAAGCAACTTAGCAGCAGCAGCAGCGTGCCTTCTTTTTCATATTCTTCTCCACTGTGGTTTATCATAGAATGTTAAATACAGTTTCCCGCACTATACAGTAGGACCTTGTTGTCTCTCTATCCTATATATAATAGTTTAACATCTGCTAATCCCAACCTCCCAATCCGTCCCTCTCCCACCCCCTCTTCCCCTTGGCAACCACAAGTCTGTTCCCTATGCCTGTGAGTCTGTTTCTGCTTCATAAAAGTTCATTTGTGCACTATTTTAGATTCCACAGATAAGTGATATCATCTGGTATTTGTCTTTTTCTGACTTACTTCACTTACATTGGTAATCTCTACTTCCATCCATGTTGCTGCAAATGGCAGTTTTTCATTATGAAATATTTCACTATTTCAATAATTATTTCATTATTTTTTAATTATTTTGATGACTAATATTACATATACATATACTTTATCTTTATACTTTATACTTAAAGTATACTTTATACTTAAAGTATATATACATATACTTTATATATATATATTACTTCTTTATCCATTCATCTATTGATGGACATTTAGGTTGTTTTTGTCTTAACTATTGTGAATAGTGCTGCTATGAATATAGGGGTGTATGTATCATTTTGGATTACATTTTTGTCTGGGTAAATGTCCAAGAGTGGGTTTGCTGGATCATAAGGTAATTCTATTTTTAGTTGTTTGAGGAAAACCATGCTGTTCTCCATGGTGGCTGCACCAACTTACACTCCCAACAACAATTCAGGAGGGTTCCCTTTTCTCCAGACACATCCAGCATCTGTTATTTGTAGACTTTTTGACGATGGCCATTCTGACCAGTGTAGGTTTGATTTGCATTTCTGTAATAATTTGAGATGTTGAACATCTTTTCACAGGCCTCTTGGCCATCTGTATGCCTAGACAAGTCCTGATCCTGCCCCCAGAGAGACCGATGGTCCAGCTGGTGAGGTGTGCAAGGACTGCCTTTCCTGTGGGTGATGCCATGCCTGCAGGTTTAGGCACGAAGGGTGGGTTTCTCTAATAAAGCCCTAGGAGCAGGGAGAGTAGAGCAGAGATTTAAACATTGAGGGAGAGTTTTAAATAAAGGGAGAGAGAAGAGAGAAAGTGCTCACGGTTTGGAAAGAGCTTGAGCCAAAATACCCATGTGGCCACTGAAAGTATGAGGTCTGGAGAGGAGTGAGCTGGGGCTTGGGGATTTTGTCCTGGGCAGCCAGCTCCCCTCGGGGCTCCTATTTTGTCCTTGACCCAGCAACAACTAACTGGGTCCTTTGCACAATGGGACATTTACTGAGCATCTGTGTGCCCAGCACTGTTCTAGCCCTAAAAGAAAACCCCGCCCTTGGGCATTTTCCACACCAGCGCGTGAGAGTGGTCACCAGAAGGCTGGTGGAACAGCCACTTTGAAAGGAAAAAAAAAAAAATCTACCATCCTAAATATATGAGGTCAAAAGCGAGGTAAATCACGTCCCATTTTCAGAAATATTAAATTGTCGGGGGGAAATGTGCATCTGCGATCTGAAGAACTATGACAACATAGTTTATAGTAATATAATAGTAGTAATATAAAGTAATAGAAATAGCAATATTATAACAAAGGGTACTTTATTTTAATTACAACTCACCTGGTTACAAGGAGGAGACACTCATAGTAGTGAAGACACAGGGCAAGGTTATGACACCGAACAGCGGGAGACTCCAGGGCCCTGAAAGGACGGTGCCGGGGGCTGGGGTCCCCTCCAGGGGGCCAGGAGCTTTCTCCCCACCACCTCCCGTCTCTGCTCTTTCTGCAGGGCACCTGGCTTCCCGGCTCGCCAAGCTTCGATGGTGGCCATGACCTTTGGACCCTCCCACAGCTGCTTCCCAGGGTATTCATTCCAGACTCCTGGGAAAGAACCTTCATGGGTTCAGCGCCTTTGTCTGGGTATCAGCAGAACCACTACACTGAGGAGATCCCAAGTCACAGTTGACTTAAGAGTATCCATTTCTCCCTTCTGAGAGTCTGTCTGCTATGGCAGCTTGCCTCTGCAAAGTCCCCAGAGATCTAGGCCACTTGGCATCTTGTTGCTCTGTCATCCAAAGGTAGATTTTGCCTGAATAATCCAAGATGCTCAGCACCGCACCCACCCCACAGGAGCCCTGAAATAGCCTGCATCGCCTCCACCTCCAGGGCCAGAATTTATCCACATGACAGAATTTATCCTGGCTTCAAATTTGCCCAGGAAGTTCCTCTTTGCTGGGCAGAGGGCGAGCCGCCGTCTTCCCTGCATGGTATATGCAGTGCGCTTAGTGATGGCAGCAGGAGGGAGGGAGGCTTAGGGCGCCCGCGCTGTGGAACGGGGCAGCCTGGGCTCTCCCTGGAGCAGAGCCCGGTGATGAAAGCCGGTGTCCATGACTCAACCAAGACAAGCCCACCCTTTGCTGAATCCATATGATACCAACCAGGGTTCTTGGCCTTCCCCAGTCAATACAGATTGACTAGAGGCCAAATAAGACCTTCAGACAAGGCTTTATGGGGGCCCCGGCTACAACAGGGAAGGGAGGGAGGACAAGTCAACAGCTTCCCTTGCTCACTCACTCCCAGAGGAGGATCAAGCCTTTTACCGAGTGAGGGTAGGGCTGTGTCCAGGGCTTGGGCCAGAGGGATGGCTTAGATGTTTTACCCACCCCTCTGGTGGTGGTGTGTACAAGAGGTATGCTAAGCACCTGCATTTGTTCCTGACTTCCTGTTTTTACTCCTGACTCTTCAGAAGTGGCAATTGGTTTTTTTGGTCTTTTTGTATCTTTTATCTACGATTTGCCCCAACTGCCCTGTGCGTGCAGTTATTTTTAGTCCCATACAGTTTCTTTGTATTTCTGTTGCTGGAGGAGACATTTGTCTGGGTGCAAGCCTTGCAGCACTGCAGCGAAGGGTCCCAGGTCCCAGCCTGTCTCACACAGTCCACACACAGTCCAGTTCTGCAGCCGGACCTCCCCCTTTGGAAGGCACTGAGGGTAAACGTTTAGGGAATGGTCTCAAGAGAGAGGACGGCCACAAAGCCTGGGCTGTGGGAGAGTCTTGGGAGCCTTATCCCAGAGAAAACACTTTATTTACTTGAGCAAAGGACAGTGTATTAGGTTTAGGTTTGAGAAATGGAGAAGAGAAAACAGGAGAGACAAGGGACAGTTTACAGGAAAGGAAAAGGAAAGTGAAGTCGCTCAGTCATGTCCGACTCTTAGTGACCCCATGGACTGTAGCCTACCAGGCTCCTCCGTCCATGGGATTTTCCAGGCAAGGGTGGAGTGGGTTTCCTTCTCCAGGGGATCTCCCCAACTCAGGGATTGAACCCAGAAGCTTTACCGTCTGAACCATCAGAGAAGCAGGAGTCAAGTTCAAATAAAAGGACTTCTTTGTGAGTTCCAGTAAACTCCCTCATTCTCGGTTTTCTCATTGAGATAAAAAGCATCCTAAAATGGTGGTAGACAATGTTACTTGAGATAATGGATATAAAGCACCAGGAGTACGCCTGGCATATAGTAGGTACTAAGTAGACAGCAACTGTTTTAGATTTGCGTGCACAAAGATGGGGCACCCAGGCCAGGGGAAGGGTTCCTCTGTACTGTTTAGTCCAGACTCTCAGGCATTTTTCTTCCTTGTTTCCAGGTCTTGGGGAAGTGGTTCTCCAATTCTAGGGCACATAGAATTGCCTCCCACACCCAAAGATCCTAACTGTGTTTGGCCTGGGGCAGACCCAGGAATGTGCACTTTCTAGGCAGGAAATTTGGGATCAGGTGGTTGAAGGGCTGAACTTTAAGAAGTCCTGCAGAAAGAGAACATCCATCCTGTTGGCTGAGTTTTCTTATCAGCACCGTTCTAGGCTTTTTTTAAATCGGTTGCTTGGTTGCAGCACATGGGGTCTTCTGTTGCAGCGCACAGATTCTCTAGTTGGGGCACACAGCCTCTAGAGCTCTGGGCTTTGCTGCTCCACACCTGTGGGATCTTAGTTCTCCCATCAGGGATCGAACCCACGTCCCCTGCATTGCAAGGTAGACTCTTAGCCCCTGAACCACCAGGAAAGTCTCCCTTCCTAGTCTTACAAGATGGCCCACATTGCACTCCTAAGGATGCAGCTTCTCTGGTTACCTTTTAAGAGGCATTCCTGGGGCCTGAGAGACAGAAAGGGAGCTGTGGGACAGGGTGAGGTGGTGAAGGGGCTTATCTGGTCATAAAACTTTATGTGAAGCTTCCATCAGCCCAATAAAGCACCCCCCCCACACACACACAACATGCACACATGAACTTCCATGAAAAAACTGGCTCTCGTTCAGGCAGCATCTGCCATCGTCCCTGGGACCAGAATGTGCAGGCCAGTTGGAGACACTGAAACACTATTAATAGTGGGGCTGGGTGAAGCCAAGCTCACTAAGTGCAAAATGCTTCTTCAGGGAGCTGACAGATCCTTTGAGAGCCCAGGTCACTGCAGATTTAACCTAGTCTTCGGGGCTGCTGACTTAGCTGTGACCCCTGGTGCCCTGTGTGAGGTGGGTACCTGGCCACGGACGACCTAAGTGCAGCCCGCTCCCCACCAAAGTCCTTCTTTCTCAAGTACTGGATACAGAGCAGGCCCTTGGCTTGCTGTATATAATATTTGCTGGATTTTTCCCCTAATTACAGAAGAAAGATACAATCATCATTAAAAAGTGCTTTTTGAAGATAGAGAATGGCACAAAAGACAACAAAAAGCCACCTGTAATCCTATCATCCTGAAATAACCATTAACATTTTAGAGTGACACATTGCTAGTTCTTCCTATGCATATATTTGCATAAAGTTGCATACATCAGATTCAGATTTTTACCAAATCCCTGCTCTGTAACCTGCTTGCTTCACTTAATATATGATAATTTTCCACATCATCAAATGGTCTTTGACCATCTCATTTTTAATAGTTCATCATATTCTGACATAAGGATGCCCAAGGATTTAATTTATACATTTAACTGAGTTCTATTTTTTTTTTCTATAATTTTGCTATTATAAACCTGATTGCCTGTCAGTGATGGCTTTTCTCAGGATTGATTATGGGAAGCTAAATTCTTAGATCAAAGTTGTAGGGATCTTTTTACGTTTTAGACACCATTGCTAAATTGTGAATATTCAAGTAGTGCCTGAAAACGAGACAGTAAAGGCCTGGGATCCACACCAGGCTTCCGCAGCTGGAGGAGGCAGGGTCAGCTGAGGACTGTCTCACCTCGCTTCCATCTGACTCCACGAAGGGGCGTTTCATCACATTCAGAAGGTTAGGTGGACCCCATCCCCCTCAAGCCCCCCAGATCCTAAGAGTCCCTTCAGGATCTATAGAAGATTTCTCTTCTGTGACTAGACTCAACCCATTTTAGGGATTCTGTGCGAATCTCTACCTGGCCTACAGCAATTATTTCTGAAAACCAGACTTTTGACAGAAGTACATTTAACTTTTTTAAAAATAGGATTTTTTAGTGCATGCTATTATCGTTGTTACTTATTCGAATGTGTTGATGGGGGCGTGGGTGGAAGGGTGATG
This sequence comes from Odocoileus virginianus, assembly GCF_023699985.2. NCBI lineage: Eukaryota > Metazoa > Chordata > Mammalia > Artiodactyla > Cervidae > Odocoileus > Odocoileus virginianus. The sequence continues at coordinate 5,169,488 of NC_069685.1, read as the reverse complement.
TTTGCATTGGCATGGCAACCAGTGACTAACAGAACCCCCTTCACAGCCCTGATGGCTTCCCTGACTTGCCAGGGCCAGAAATGGATGTTTTTCTCTGCGTGTCATTGGCTATGGTAGAGAAAAGGTCACCCACTCCAGAACTAACCCCTTTCTATTTTATTCATATTTTCAGCTTGTGCTGCCTTTGGGGCTAATGAGTTTAGCAAGCTTACATCCCACCTGTGAAGCAAGCTTTCTTTTCACCTACACTTGTCTCTTTCAGACTACGGGCATGCTCCCTAATTCTTATAATAGCTAGTGCCATGGTGCCGTGGCACCAGACACATTGAAGGTGCTTTACCCACGTTACTTCTTTTAATCCTTAAAGACACCCTGTGATGTGGGTACTACCGTTGCCACCCTTCCTTAAACAGGTGGGGCAGCAGGCAGAGATCAAGGGCCGAAGCTGCAGGGTTCACAAGCCGAGGACGGGAGCCTGAGCGGCTGGTGTCCGGAGGCTGAGGGTCTCCCACCCTGGTATCCAGGGTGGATGGGGTCTTCTCCATCTGCTGTGGGATCTGGGATTGAACAGACCAGTCCACAACCAAGCGCAAGCTTCTGTTTCATGCTCTAGTCTTGAATACACTCTTTCTCAGAGTTTCTAGGCTGGAAAGTGTGAGCATATCAGCCTGTCTTCATGTAAAAGTTGACTTCTTTATTTGCCTGGTTTAACAATCCCTGGAAATTAAACAAGATTTTCCTCTCCTTTCTTTTCTTTTTTTTTTTTTTAAAGTCACACAAATAGTACCCAAACCTCATCAACTCTGTTTCTTCAACAATAAAATGTTAAACCTAAGAGCTGGCTCACATGAGAACCATGAGGATGACATGGGAAGGGCCCAGGACACAGTAGATGCTCAATAAAGCTTGCTTCCCTGCCTCCCTTGTCAGACTTCTAGTAGTAACCTGCTTCCATTGCTTCGGGCGTCTCTATGCTCCTCCGGATGGCAAAGGGCAGAACTGACAGTCCTCTCTTGAGGGCTCCACCCAGGCCCATCAGGACCCGTGGTGGTATGGACCCTGGCCTGGCTCTTGGTGAGTCAAAGGTGGACCCTGAGGCTGGAGGGTGCCAGGTGCCGAGCAAGGAGCTCCGGCCCAAGAGAGACGTGGACATGGGCTCGTACTGGCTTGAGGAGCACTTCCGGGGCTATTGAAAGAGCAACTCTAAGTCCTGGGCAATGGTCTGTTAGTCACTTGCTGGATTTGTAGGTGTCAAGACAAGGAAGACTAAGGACAAGTATCTGATGAAACCCTTGAGGAGAATTGTACAAACACAAGGCAGGACATGATTGGACAAGAACAGTCATGGGTAAAGGGAAGATGAGTCTGAACGAGGGACTTCCCTGATGGACCAGAGGCTAAGACTCCACATGCCCAATGCAGAGGCCTGAGCTCGGTCCCTGGTCAGGGAACTAGATCTCACATGCCGCAACTAAGAGTTTGCATGCTCCAGCTAAAGATCCCACAGGAGGCAATGAAGATCAAAGACCATAGACCCCACAACTAAGACACAGCACAGCCGAATGACTTTCAAGAAGAAGTCTGAATGAACCATGACCTGAACCTGGGCTGGCACAGCATGCAATTCCACCAAAACTGAGCAACACAAAACAGAAAGGATATGTACCAAAATCTGACAATATCTTCCTCTGGGAGGTTCCATTGTGGGCTGTGTTTTACATTTGTTTTTGAAACTAAAATTTTATCCAATGAATGTCTTCTTATTTTGCAATAATAAAAAAAAAATCCTACTTTTTAAAGGTCACAGTCATTTTAGTGGGATTATGAGGCTAGCAAGATCATTTTTCCACCTGAGCTGGTAGCTTAGGTTCTCTCAAGAACACTGGACCATATATTCATTCAGCAGATTCATTGAGAACCTATCAGGGATTGTCTTAAGTCCAATTACAGATTCTGTGATAGAAGGGACATGAACAAGTTGGGGAAGTGTGAGAGAAGGGTCACTGGAGAATCGGAGTTTTATCAAAGAAGATAAGCCAGACTAGTGCTACTCCCTTTGTGGTCCTAGATGAGCCACATCAGGATAAATTGTTAGACATGCAAATTTTCAGCCTCCTTCTCCCCAAAAGTATTCAGAGTCTCTGGGGCAGGGCTCTGAAATCTGTATTTTAACAAGCTTTTTAGATGATTCCAGAGCAAGCCACAGAATCGGAGGGGCATGGGGCTAGGATGTGCTACAGTAACAAGTAACCCTCACATCTCAGTGGCTCACGGTGACAAAGGTTGCTTTCTTATTCACACTCCCTGTCCACTGTGGGCCAGTTGTGCTCTTCTCCAAGACCCAGGCTGGCCTGCCACCTCCGTCTGGAAAGCTGCCAGTCATCATGGCAGAGGGAGATGAGAAGGCAAACCACGATCTCTCTGTTAAAGCTTCAGAAGTTCAGCACTGTCTTTACACACATTTCATTGGCTTAAGTAAGATATGGCCAAATCTGCTATCAATGGGATTGGGAAATATGAAATTTTCCCAGGAAAAGGCAACGAATTTCCTTGGAAGTTTTTATTTTGAGATAATTGTAGATGCACATGCGTTGTAAGAAATAATACAAAGAGATTCCGTGTACCCTTCGTGCAGTTTCCCTCAATGATATATCTTATACAGCCATGGAACCATAACCAGGAAGCTGACATTGAGACCATCCACCAGTCTTATTCTGATGTCACCAGTTTTACACGCTGTCATCTGTGTTTGTGTCTGTGTTTAGTTGTATGCAATTTTATCACACAGCAAATATTTTTGAAGAGTAATCCAGTCAACCCCACCAGGTAAAGAGTTTGAACAATTTAACTGGAAAATAAGGCCAACAATCTCTTCACTTAGTATCAATAGGATTCCTGTCTTTGAAAAATTAGTTTATGGAGAACAATAGGACTAACCAGAAAAAACGAGAAGTTTTTCATCTGTCCCGAGGAGTCTATGAATGCAGCAGGCACTTGTAGATTTGGTCTCCCAGCAGCCATCTCATCTTCTAGTGGCAGAACTTGGGTTTTGCTTGGTGAAATCTTCCCTCCCCCAATCTCAGGCCCCATGTGCAAGTGGTTGACCCCATTCTCGGGAGCTTTGAGACTTGGCCTATCTATCAACGCTGGTCAGGGATGGACACCGTAGGGGCAGGCCGCTCAGGGTGACTGTTCTCTGGCTTTCTGTCCATCCCCTGCCCGACCAGGGGCTGTATCCCCTACACCCTAACTCACATGGCTGACCTTCCTCAGTACTTGCCCCAGGCAAGTATGCCTCTACTGCTTTCCATGGTAACCAAGGAGCCAACCTGATGTCAATTCCTCCCTCTATAACTTGTAACCTCCCTCTAAACCCAAGAACAAAACCTGCCTACCTCATCCTATCTGCTGTCCACCACGCACTGTGGGGTGTCTCGCCAAGGACCTTGCTTTAGACTTGTAAGTTCCCCTATCCATTAAACCACTGATGTCTCTGTTGCTGACTCTGAACTCTGTCTTTGATCTTGAGGCTAGGCAAGCACAGGCCTTGTAAGCCTGGGGGTTCAGCCCAACAGACAAAGACCAAGCTGAACTCAGGACTTTTTATTAAATCTATTGAAAATGACACTCTCCTTTTATTGGAGTGACTAAGCTGGTAAGTGATTACACTAGGACCTTCTGGGAGCCACCAGGTAAAGAAAGTCTGGCTGAGAATGAAATCAACATCCAAAGACCAAGAAAGCTGACCAAGCCTTGTGGCACTGTATGATTATGATCTCCTGTCTAGCCATGCCTGAAGCTTCACACCTTTTAGACTCTTCAGTTAAAAGAGCTAAAGAGGTGTGACTTTTTCTTTTCACTGCTGTTTACGCTGCTTTGAATTGGGTTTCCGAACACGTGCTCCTAAAGTCTTCGAATCCTGGCTTCCCATAATTCCCAGTGCTAGAGAGCTGTGGGCTTAGTTGCCCAGTCATGTCCAACTCTTTGTGAACCCAGGGACTGTAGCCCGCCAGGCTCCTCCATCCAGGGAATTTTCTCCAGGCAAGAGTACTGGAGTGGGTTGCCATTTTCTCCTCCAGGGGATCTTCCAACCCAGGAATTGAACCGGTGTCTCCTGTGGCTCCTGCATTTCTGGCAAATTCTTTACTGCTGAGCCATCAGTGAAGCCGGGACACCCAAAGGAGGGAGGGGGTAGTTCTCCTCTTGCAGAGTGTTTAAATGAAATAGGTCCTAGAGAGGGACACTCATGTACATACACACACACATATGTGTCTGTGCATATGTATTTCTCCTACCTACCTAAGCCCTGTTCAGAAACTACCTAAAAAAAAATCAGACAACACTCCCAAGAAAATGGAATAAGCCCTCTTCTTGCCCTTTTATTTGTTTGGTTTCCCCATACCTGTGAGAGAACTTTCAGATCTGGGAAAAAAAAATTGTGTAGAGGGACTTTACAGGACTAAATGCTGAAGATGAGACAGCTGATTTGACTGGGCAAATTTTGAGTCTAGTAACTAGGAATGCTATAGAGAAGGCTCAAAAATAAACTTTATTCTCGGAGTTCTGCAGTGTTATTTTGTCTCCAAGAGGTTTCCAAAGCAATCTAAGTTTTCACACGGTCGCATTGCCCAGACTGACGTTTTTTTCGTTTTTGAAAGAAAACCCATATGTGTGTGGGATCAATAAAATATGCAAACAAAGCCTCAAACTTTGGAGCATGTAGATGCGGTGTTTTAACTTCCCTTGATGTGACAAATGCAGCTCTGAGAGTTTCTTTGGGAGTTTTGTTGAGGGCTGTTTGCAGAGAGTAGGAAGTTAGGCAGGAATTAGCCCAGGAGAGGGGAGTATCAGCCACCAGCCCACAAAGACCCTTCCTCAGAGTTCAGGGAGGCTTCAGAGTGCTGGAAAGTGTCAGCATCAGCCACCTCCAAGCGCCCAGATCCTCCCACAAAGCTACTTGAGAAATGTAAAACGTGAGGTCTACATCGTGAAAGTACACTTGGTTCTTCCACTTGCTCTCAAGAGCAGCTACTTGGCTGCTATTGTGTTTTTGAAACTCATTGTAAGGAACGTTTATGCCACTGTAAACTTAATTGTGGCCTGTTTTGAAGACACATCCTTTTGTGGGAAATTACAGCTGAGCTTTCTGAGTCCTGTTTTCAAAGCTCTATTAGTTCAGCAGGGTTTGTCTCCTCACTTGAGCCGTCGGGGTGGAGACAGCAGCGCTGTCGTGGCAGATGTTCAAGGCCCATGGTCTGAGGATACCCAGGCCCAGTCTGGCTTTGCCACTTACAGCTGTGTGATCATGACATGCTGCTTACCCTCTTTTTTTTTTTTAATCTTTTTCTTCAAAATCTGTGCCAGGACGTTGCAAGGATTTGTTTTTTTATTTATTTATTCTTAATTGAGGGATAATTGCTTTACATTATTCTGTTGGTTTCTGCCATACACCAACGTGAATCAGCCACAGGTATTCATTTTTTGAGCCTTGATTTTCTTATGTGTAAAATATATTAATAATACTCTAATACCTATCTCATAGATTTGTGGTAAAGATTAAGAATAGCAAATGGATTCATGATCCCTTTGTAAACAAAAAAGCACCATAGACACAAGAGATATTATTTTGCAGACCCCTAAGGTCATGTTGTAGAAGGTGCCTAGTAGATTTTTGTACACAAACACACACACACACACACACACACACACACCTTCCATGAAACCAGCCATATGTGGGGAGAATGTGATTTTCTATTATGGAGTAAATTGACTAAAAATGTAATGAATGGATAGGGACTTTCCTAGTGGTCCAATGGCTAAGACTCTGTGTTCCCAATCAGGGGGCCTGGGTTCCATCCCACATGTGGTAACTTAAAAAAAAAAAAAAGGATCCCACGTACCACAACTGAAGCACAGTACAGCCAAACTAAAAAATAAATAAATATTTTAAAAGATACATATATAAGAGGTAGACTTTTATATACCTTAGGGCTTATCTATTGAAAGTAATCCAAATGGACTCAATTTTGAAGGAGCAGAAGGATGCAAAGGGCTTCCCTGCTGGCTCAGATGGTAAAGAATCTGCCTGCAAAGGATGCAAAAGATTTTTGAGTTCTCCCAAATGCTGAAAAGGACTAGAGGAAGTTTTGGAATTTACTCTTGTGTTCCTTGTTGTTGGCTAGCTGTAGAACAGTTGTGAGTGCACAATTTTTGGAGCCAGAACAATCAGAGCTTGAATGCTTGCCTGTGTGGTCTTATGCACATTTCCTTCTATGCTGACTCTGAGCTGTTTTCTCATCCATAATGCTGGAATTCAAATACATACCAGTGAGGGTCAGTGTGAGGATTAAGTGAGATAATGCAGGGAAAGCTTTTAGCTCAGTGTTTGGCAAGAAGTAAATGCCAAGAATGGATATTATGTGAGGAAACTTGGGATTTCAGGAGAGTTAAAGAAAAGTAGTTTTTTCAAGGCAAGGGAGAAAATAGAGACACATAAAATCTATCCAAAGGTTGTCAGCAGATTAAGCTCTATCTTTTCTGCTTTTGAGCTACTGATTATTTTCTCTCTCCTTCATTGTCCCCTCAACTGCATGTTGCTCTGATTTTCTATAAACCCTGGATCCCAACAGGGGCACCCTGTGGAAATGAAACACTTAATGATATGTCCTACTTTCAGAAAGATTTCAGTGAGGGCAGCTCTGCTCTGAGTGATGCTCTGAGTTAATCTGCTGGATGAAGAATCTATTCCCAGCATTGAGATCGTTAGAGGAAAGATTTGAACAGAGGAGCAGGCTAGGGAAACTGGATGGATTCCCAGATTCTACTGAGTCAAGTTTTTCCAATTCTGCTTCATCATGTTGTTTGAAATAAATTCTCAGAACATAAGATGCTGCCACACTTTTTTAAAAAGTCTCAGAGTCCCATATAAATGTTATTTGACTGATCAGCTTCTTGAAGATGGTCAGAGCTTTTTTCCTTGCAATCAGGGAGGAAATAATCAAGAGTTGATGCTGGTTAAATGGGGAATATTTTAGAAGTTCCATAAATAGGATTTTTAGCATTCAATCTATGCCATTTTAGGATGGCCAAATATCATCTCACTTGCTTTCTTTCTCACTCCATGAATGAGCTAGACATCAAATTTATATAGTAAAATGACAGGTCTCCCAGTGGTTTGAGGAGGAATGAAAACTATATCTCATAGCCCAGCACAGTTGCTTGGATGGATAATAATCTGTGTAAGCAGATAAAAGAACAGTTTTACTTTCAACAAAAATACTATTTAGAAAGAGTTGTATACAGGTAAGCATGTATAGATGATTAAAAGAGTTCCTCAAGCATTTATTGAAAACCTACTTACTATGCGCTACAACTGTGCTAAGTGTTGCATGCATGCATGCTAAGTCGCTTCAGTCATGCCAAACTCTTTACGACCCTTTGGATTGTAGTGCACCAGGCCCTTCTGTCCATGGGATTCTCTAGGCAAGATTACTGAAGTGGACTGCCATGCCCTCCTCCAGGGGATCTTCCCAACCCAGGGATAGAACCCAGTCTCCTACATTGGCAGTTGAGTTCTTTGCCACTAATTCCACCTGGGAAGCCTGTGCTAAGTATTAGGGATACAGAAACAGGTCTGGCATGGTTCCTGCTTTCATGAGGTTCAGTCTGATAGAAAAAAGGTCAAGGATCTTGGTTGCAGACAATATGATCCACTCTAGATAGCTTAAGCTGAAAGGGGTTAATTAAGGTTTATGAATATCTCACAGAATCTTTGGAAAGAAACAAGCTTCGGGCTGGGCTTCCAAGACTCCACCAAAATAGCTTTTGCTAAAAGACAGGCTATCACTGACACAGACAAGAACCTCTGAATTGGAAAACCATGGCCACCACTGCTGGCTCTCTCACCACATCACATCTGTCATTATTTGAAGCAGTAGAATGAATGGCCCATGTTCTGCTTCTTGTCCCATGAAAGTTAGATCCGAATCCAAGTCTTGCAGGAGCGTATCTGACTGGCAGGTCATAAATCAGTAGCTGTATTCTACTGTAAGAGCTTGGGAAATGTAAGACATTCTTTAATGAAACTTTGAGATTTGTACCATGGGGAATCAGCAGAATATGGAGAAACAGTTCAAAAGATCTGAGGTCATTGTAAATGAGTCACTCACTAGGACGACTGAATAAACCACGACAGTACAAGGGGCAAACATGTGACTGATGCACACCCACAATGCACTGGGGCTCTAGAGAAACTGAGATGACCAGGCATGATGGCGGCAGCCGGAAGCTCATCTGCTGAACTGGGCTTTGACTGAGCAGGACTTGGCCAAGCACAGAAGCACAGGGAGAAAACCTTTCAGTGGTGTTCAGTATTCCAAAAACTATTTCCGTGAATGTAAACCAATGGGTTTTGTTCTATAAAATGAGAAGCAGCTGAGAGTTGGAGGACCCACACCCGGCCCTCATGGACCTCAGTCTAGCGTCTCACTAGAAAACTTGAGTGTTCCTGACATGGACCTGACTAATTTCTGGGACCTGACTAATGGTACTGGGCTTAGGGAGATGCCAAAGATGGCTTTATTGTCTTCTGACCTGTGGAGTGGGTGACTTCCGTGGAGTGGCTGCTGGCCCAAGAACAGCTAATCCATATGTTGGCCTGTAATCTCCAAACTGACCCAGAGCAGAACATGTTCCAGGCAGAGACTAGTGACCAGCTGCTGAAATCTGAATATCTCTTTGCCAGGATTCAAATGGGGGAAATGAGATAATTTATCAGTGGAGAAATGGAACTAATGCCATATTCAGCCTCTGTACCCTGACATCGAATTAAATCTCAGAGACAGAGTTTTGGGGTGCCTCAGTGGTAAAGAATCCACCTGCCAATGCAGGAGACAAGTAGACAAGAGTTCCATCCCTGGGTTGGGAAGATCCCCTGGAAAGGAAATGGCAACCTACTCCAGTATTTCTTGCCTGGGAAATCCCATGGACAGTGGAGCCTCACAGGCTACAGCCCATGGGGTCAAAAGAGAGTTGGACATGACTTAGAGACTAAGCTACAACAATAAGAAAAGAATAGCAGTATTGCTTTGTCAAGCAAATGTGGCCACAGCAGGCTAATTCTCTCAAAACTATGTAGCGAGGAGTTTTATTAAAATGGTTCAAAGAGGAGGCTGTGATCAGCTCATGGACATTTTTCTGAGGGGTTGGTTGGTGAGGTAAGTGGGAGACAGCATCATCAATCTTCTGGTTCCAATTGGTCTGAAGTCCATAGGCTGATGGGCAGCATACAGTTAACTTCTTCTACCTGGTGGCAGTTTCAGTATCTGCAGAACTGCTCAAAGATTTGTTCTGTGTGCTCCTTGAGGCGGAAAGAAGATCCCGCCCCAAGGCTGCACTATTGTTTCTTGACTGCTTTCTCCCTAGTCTCTGCATCCCCTCCCTCCCTAATTAGCATCTGTTTGAACCTGCCCATTGGAACTCAGGAAGATCATGGAGGCTGTAATCAGGAGACAGAGGGACACAGAAAGGCTTTGTGCCCAGGAGCCCCACAGTCTCAGAACCAGAAGTAGAAAAGATTCGTCTGCAAATCACAAAGCTGGGACTGAGAGGCCCAGGGAAAAGCCAAGTTAGTGTAAAGAAAAGACACAAAATACGCAAGGTATCGGCTCTCCTGGCCGGAGGGCAGGGGAATTCAAGGGAAAGGCAGGAATAACAGACCCCGAGGAAGAGTGGGGTTGTTGGTAAAGGCAGAGGATCTGGAAACTCCTGCTGAGGAAGTGATGAGAAGACCCAGTCTCAAGAGCTGTGCTGGACCCTGCCGTGTTCTGAGCTGCCTTCCAGTGTCTGCAAGATTTGGCTGTGTGGCTGGGCCTGAGCTACTGGGAGGTCCTGTCTTTCTAATTCCCACCTGCATCCTTTCCTGGCCATCCTGGGAGGTCGCTTCCCAGCATCTCTGTTCCTTGCATCAACGAACACAGTGGAAGCTGAAAGGTCTGGAACATGGCCCATGCAGCATAGAAGGGTAAAATGATTTTTCTTCAAATGAAAAAGGAAGTCAGAGTTAAATATTAATATTACACTTAGTTTTAACTATATTGAATTGGTACCTCTGTGTTTATCTGTACCAAAATGCTGTATCATGTTTATTGAGTTGACATGAAAATGTTACCAACCAGGAGTCAAATAACATGTGCTGGGATCTCATTCTCCACTCAACTATCCTTAGACCCCTTGCTTTTTCTGGAGAGGATATTTGAGTGTATAAGGGAGCTGGGGTCACCAGTAAAGTAGAGAGCAGGAAGGCATGTTTTATTCTATAATTGTAAGGGAAACCTTCTTGATATTCACAACAATACAGTCCATCTTTCTTACCCTCAGCCTTTAGTGAAATGCTGAACACACATCTGGTGCTCTTAAATGCACATTGTTTGATAATGTTTAAAATCAAAGGACTTTCAAACAGAAGTTTTTTGCTTCTGTGTGAAATTAGATGGGAGAAGGAAAGGTTCCAGGTTACTGTTCTAAACAGTGCAGCCTTATCCCATGCCTGGCCCTTTTTCCTTGGCAGAGAGTGTGCATTGATCCTCTGCCATGACTGAGCTCAGTCTGGCTGCCTGGCTCCCACTGTTCCCCAGAACAGAGGGCGTGCGGGTCCTGGTGGAAAGCTGAGAAGTGCACATGGGCAACCAGGAGAGATGAGAACCCTCTCCCTGGAGGAATCAGAGCCCAAGGGACAGAGGAGAATGGGGCAAGCGCTGACCCAGCAGGAGTTAGAGAGAACGTGGAGCTGGGCAGAGTTATTTTTTGCATTCGTTCGTTCATTCAGCAGGAAGTAAAAGGCATCATCTCTGTTTTGAGTTGTTAAAAAACAGGGATCCGGCCATCGGGCTGATCTATATGAAGGGATAGCGAGGAAGAGTCTGGCCTAGAGAAAGGGTGGGTGGATTGTGCTATGAGATGATGCCTGGTGGGCTTGCCCTGTTCGTGAACAGGCTTCTGCATATGTGACAGCAGCCCGTGAGAGAGGGGTGAGTGGCAAACAACACAGCAAATAGGTACCAAGGATCCCAGATGGAAGGCAGTTAGGACATGTCAGTAACCGTCATCATTATTAGCTATAGGCTATGTTTTATTGAGCACTTCCTCTGTGCTAGTCACTGTGCCAAGTACTCTGTACTTTTCTCACAACCACCCTGTGAGGCGGGGATTTAGCAGGGGAGGGGCCCTGGGCCAAGGGAGGTGAGGCCTCAAGTCAGCGGCACGCAGCCTGCCAATGCTCAGCAGAGTCTCCCAGGTCAGGCAGGCTCCCGGGCACCCCCCGGGCCCACGGGCCTTTACAAGCACAGCAGGTTCTGATCCCCACTATCTGGTGAAGACAGCTACACTTTGAATATGCTATGGTTACAGATGGGCTTCCCTGATTGTCGCAGAGCCTGGGATCAAGGGCAGCAGCAGCTGGGCTGGACGGGAAGCACAGCACAGCTTTCTGAGACCTCAGCTCCTGTCGTCAGTCTGTGCAAGATGTTTGAATGTTGTGGCTTTGAACTGCATTCAGCCGATCAACGCAGAGCAGGGGGCTGAGGAGGGGCCTAAAACAAGCAAAGTTGTTCTAACTTCGCAGGACTCAGAGGCTGCCTTTCAACAGTTCCATTCCTGAAATGAAAGACAAAGTGACAGAGAAGGCTGGGGAAATGAAGACTCACGTTGCTGAACAGGACACAGTCAAGTAGCAGAAAATTAAAGGGCTCGATGTTAATTACACCAGAGTTCCCAACCTTTGTGGCACCAGGGATTGATTTCATGGAAGACACTCTTTCCGTGGACCATGGGGTGGTGGGGGGAGTGGGGAGAGATGGCTCTGGGATGATTCAAGCTCTTTACATTCATTGTGCACTTTATTTCTGATCTATTGCTGCTGCTGATCTGACAGGAAGTATCAGTCCGTGGCCCAGAGGCTGGGGACCCCTGAATTACACAAAGGAGTATCCTGCACTGGGAGCAGAAGGAAGCAGGGGGATGACCCCCTTGGAGGGACACAAGTCTTAGAGATGTGCATGGATGCAGTTGGTTTTACCTCTAATGCTGACCATCTTCACTGAACTTTTCTTTTCTGCCATATTCTATTCCATAGGGATATTTTATTGAATGCCCACTGTGAAGAAACAGGTATATTTAAATAAAATTTAACATTAATGTGACAACTGATCTTTAAACTGGGAACTCAAGGGCCAGTTTATCTTGGTCAGTCATATTGGCATTCAAATGCCAATTTATTTCTGGGCTTTTTCATTCTCCTTCTCTCAAAGTCCTATCTAACTAACCCTCTTTGCTAGGATTTCTTATCTGCTGCTCCTGCATCCCAGATGTGTTCATCCTTTCCGTGGTAGGTTCCATTGCGGGGGTGGCAAAGGTGACTCCGGCCCAGATCTCCTTTCCTAGAAGCCCAAGAGCTTAGAACAGGATTCAGACAGAATGTCGTGGGCATTGAGCAAAGGGGTGGTCAGAGTGGACTTCCTAGAGGGAGAGCTGATCATGTAGGGGATTATCCAGGGCAGGAAGATCAAATGTAAACGCAGGAGGAGAGGAACGGGAGAAGAGCGGGGAACTTGGCGGGAGGGCGAGGGGAACAAGAGTTCACGGAGACGAGCATTTCAGGGCTGGCCATTGGATTTTTTTGTTGTTTTTTGGCTGCACCACACAGCTTGCAGGCCCTTAGCTCCCCCACCAGGGATCGAACCCATGGCCCCTGCAGTAGAAGTGCGGAGTCCTAACCACTGCACCCCCAGGGAATTCCCTTGGCCATTGTATTGTGACTGTGCACTTGGGCCTCTGAGGACAGAGGGGTCAACAACATCTTTCTCCCAAGTCTTTCCCAAATGGAGCTCCACCAGACTGCTTCTTGCTTTTTTTGGTCTTTCCTAGTCGCATCCACACATTTGTTTTCTAAAGTTCTTAGCAATTTGCTGTAGATTGCAGGACACGCAGCACATCTGATTTTCAGACTTAGCAGGTCTGGGGGAACCATGATGTGCTTTTCTGACAAGTTGATCCTGCTCGTCTGGGACACACTTAGAGAAGCACTGCTCTGAAGTCTCCTTAAAGAGGATAAAGGATCAACAAAGGGTCCAAAGAAAAATTATCTTTGTTTTGTCAAGATAATAAATTTATTAGTCTTTTTAAAGAAATCTCTTGGAATTTGATGAGCCAACTGAAGTTCCAGGACCTCCTAATCCCACCTCCAAATTCTCAGACTTCAGATGACCAAGTTGGACCCAGAGCTCATCTCCCAAGTGGAGAAGAACACCTGTTGGCCGGAGCCTCTGAGCCAAATGGGGCAGGATATGGGCGCCGTGGAGTGCAGCCGTGCTCGGCAGCCGCTGTACTGGGACATCCCCATCCGTCCACGGGGCATTGGTGGTAAACTTGGACTTAAACACCTCCAGCACCCAGGGGGCCAGGGCAGGGGCACCAAAGAAGTTGCCAGAAGCAGTGTCTGGGCAGCAAGGCCGCGCTGGCTCCTGAGTGGGGCCGATGCGGGCCCTGTGAGCCCGTCTGGAAACTTGCCTGCTGCCCGCCGCGGGGAACCCTGCCCTCGGTCAGCTTGCTCTGCTCCTGTCCGCACGTTCTCCCGGGTCCCTCAGCCCGCCGAGGAGAACCCTGCCCTCGGTCAGCTTGCTCTGCTCATGTCTGCACATTCTCCCGGGTCCCTCAGCCTCCGGGACTGCTCCCCGCGGATCTGATTTTCCTTCTGTGGTTGTTCAAGACAAGAAAGAATCCCTTCACAAAAACCTCCCAGAAGCATAGGAAGCGAGGGCCATCTGACAAATCGTATCTGACAAGTCACATGATAAAAGAAAATCTCTGAAATGTCTGATAAGGTGGTCACTTCCTTCATGTTTATCACAGAGAACGTTCTCTAAAGTTGTGAGGTCCTCTCTTTCTCCAGTAAGTTCATGAATCTTCCACACAGGTTTTATTTGGAGCAAATGGGTAAAGGAGGTGGAGGGGGAGGGCTTGGGAAGAAAGTTCCTTTAGAAATCATATTTTGAAAAGATAGGAAAACCACTAAGTATGTAGGTTATCTTGTTAGTCGTCCTTATCTCTGGTGGTGGAATTCTGTGCAGTTTTTTTTTTCTTCCTGGCTCTCCTGTGTGTGTGTGTGTGTGTGTGTGTGTGTGTATTTTGCAGTCGGTTAAAAATAAAAAAGCATGTTTTTAAAGACAGTTTTGGGTGCCAGTGTCTTTGGGGTACAGTGCGTGTAGCAGCCCAAACCCGCAGGCAAGGGGTGGTGAGAAAAGAAATCTCAAATAGGAAAAGAGGGCCCAGGGCAGAGCCATCCAGAAGAAATGCATGCCTGCAGGTTCCTCAGACGAAACACAAAACATGTCCAATTCTACTTTTGAAATGAGAACTGGCCTTTAGTCCAGGAGAGGCAGGTGTGGATTGTGAAGTTTTGGGGGACTTGGAGGGTGGTGGGCTGGAAGTGCCCTCTGACCCCCAAGCTGCCCTCTTCTCCTCTGGAAAGGATTGGGTTTCTTTTCCTTCTCTCATCTTCTTCTTCTGTCCTTTTTGGGTCTCTCCATAAGGAGGAAGCGCACCATTCAGTAAAGCCCGCCTTCCTTCGTGTCCTGCCCTTTACTCTTGGGCTCATCCCTCGCATGTCCCAGACCCGGCTCCGTGCCCCTGGGAGATGATGCTCGTCCCTGACTCACCTTCTCAACTCGCAGACATCCCCAAGAAAGATGTAGGAAGAGGGAGGATATAAAATGTAGTGTTTCACACACACAGCACATTTGGAAAATGCTAGAGTAAATCTAAGGAAGGAAAATCAGTAGCCCATAAGTAGGGTGACCAGACAGCCTAGTCTGTCCAGCACAGTCTTGATTTATACCTGATACTCTGGCTCCATTACAATCAGCCCTCATATTCACTCTCAAGAGGGTCCCAACAGGAATGCCAAATTATATGATCACCTCCAGTGAGCTGGATGGAAGATTTCGTGTTGTTTCATGTTGAATGGTGAAACACCAATCAGATCTTCTCTTAGAGGGTTGTGATTTTGAGACCTAGGAAAAAAGACAAACAGAAGCAGAAGCCGGCGTGGCGGAGAGCGGGAGGCTGAGTCCTGAGTCTGGTGGGTCAATAGAGGAGCAGCAGAGGTGTGCTTCCCTAAGACTGATGGGGGCTGGAGGGTGGCGGTGTGTGAGGAAGACCTGGCACTTCACATGCTCTGACTCCCCTGACAAGTGGGCTGCTGGGATGCCTTCCAGGAGAACTTACCTCCTGGGTTGCTTGCACGAGTCCCATCCTCAGAGCTCATCTGAGCACATCTGAACAGACCATGGTGGCCTTTCTCAGTGTGGTTCTCAACTCTGGCTGCACATGAGAATCACCCTCTATCCCCTGCCCCTGCTTTTTGATTTACAAGAAAAAAATGTCTCAAAAGTATTTTGAAACCAGGTTTCAAAAACCTGCTTTACTCTAAATGAAGAGATTATAGCATCTTTTAATATATTCTTTTTGGTTGTTTATCATATTTTCCAAAACTTCTGTGGTGAGCAAATATTTCTTATGTAACAAGAAAGTAATAGTTATTTTAAAATGAGGAAGTAGAAATAAACCCTTACATTTATGGTCCATTGATCATCAATGAGAGTGGCAAAATAATTCAATAGAGGGAAAGAATAGTCCTTTCAACAACAGATTCTGGGGCAACTGGATATCCACAAGCACTGGAATGAAGTTGGATCCCTACCTCACACCATACACAAAAGTGTACTTAACTTAAAATGGATCATAGACCTAAATGTAACAGCTAAAGCTACAAAACTCTTAGCAGAACACGTAAACATAACCTTTCATTGTTGTTCATTCACTAAGTCGTGTCTGACTCTTTGAAACCTATGGACTGCAATATCCCAAGATTTCCTGTTCTTCACTATCGCCCAGAGTTTGCTAAAATTCATGTCCACTGAGTTGATGACGACATCCAACCATCTCATCCTCTGTTGCCACCTTCTCTTCCTGCCCTCAATCTCTCCCAGCATCAGGGTCTTTTCCACTGAGCTGGTTCTCACATCACGTGGCCAAAGGATTGGAGCTTCAAATTCAGCATCAGTCCTTCCGATGAATTTTCAGGGTTGATTTCCTTTAGGATTGACTGGTTTGAACTCCTTGCTGTCCAAAAGACTCTCAAGAGTCTTCTTTTAGCACCACAGTTAGAAAGCATCAATTCTTTGGTGTGCAGCCTTCTTTATGGTCTAACTCTCACATCTGCACATGACTACTGGAAAAAACATAGCTTTGACCATATGGAGATTTGTAGGCGAAGTAATATCTCTGCTTTATAATTTGCTGTCTAGGTCTGTCATAGCTTTTCTTCCAAGGAGCAAGCATCTTTTAATTTCATGACTGCAGTCACTGCCTACAATTATTCTGGAGCTCAAGAAGATAAAATCTGTTACTGTTGCCACTTTTCCCCCATCTATTTGCCATAAAGTGATGCAACTGGATGCCATAATCTTAGATTTGGAGGTTGAGTTTTAAGCATTTTTACTTTCTTCTTTCACCCTCATCAAGAGATTCTTTAGTTCCTCTTCACTTTTTGCCATTAGAGTGATATCATCTGCATATCTGAGGTTGTTGATACTCCTCCCAGCAATCTTGATTCCAGCTTGTGATCTATCCAGTCCTGGATTTTGCATGATGTACTATGCAGAGAAGTTAAATAAGCAGGGTGACAATATACTGCCTTGACGTATTCCTTTCCCAATTTGGAACCAGTCTACTTTTCCATATCTGCTTCTAACTGTTGCTTGCTGACCTGCATACAGATTTCTCAGGAAGCAGGTCAAGTGGTCTGGTATTCCCATCTCCTTAAGAATTTTCCACAGTTTGTTGTGACCCACACAGTCAAAGGCTTTAGCATAGTCAATGAAGCAGAAGTAGATGCTTTTCTGAAATTCCTTTGCTTTTTTAATGAACTGATGAAAGTTGGCAATTTGACCTCTGGTTTCACTGCCTTTTCTAAAGCCAGCTTATACATCTGTAAGTTCTCAGTTCACATATACTGAAGTCTAGCTTGAAGGATTTTGAACATTTCCATGCTAGCATGTGTAGTTGTACAGTAGTTTGAACATTCTTTGTCATTGCCCTTCTTTGGGATTGGAATGAAAACTCAGCTTTTATAGTCCTGTGGCCATTGCTGAGTTTTGTATATTTGCTAGCATATTGAGTGCAGCACTTTAATCGCATCATCTTTTAGGATTTTAAATAGCTCAGCTGGAATTCCATCACTTTGTTCATAGTAATACTTTCCAAGACCCACTTGACTTCACACTCCAGGATATTTGGCTCTAGGCAAGTGACCACATCATCAAGGTTATCCGGGTCATTAAGACATTTTTTGTGTAGTTCCTTTGTGTATTCTTGCCACATCTTCTTGATATCTTCTGCTTCTGTTAGGTCCTTGCTGTTTTTGTCCTTTACTGAGCCCATATTCGCAGGAAATATTTCCTTGGTATCGCCAATTTTCTTGAAGAGATCGCTAGTCTTTCTCATTGTTTTGTTTTCATTTCTTTGCATTGTTCACTTAGGAAGTTCACTTATTTCTCCTTGCTGTTCTTTGGAACTCTGCATTCAGTTGGGTATATCTTTCCCTTTCTCCTTTGCCTTTTACTTTCTACTTTCCTCAGCTATTTGTAAGGGCTCCTCAGACACCTTTTCCATGACACTGGGTTCAGCAGTGATCTATTACATACAACACATATAGTATGTTTGCATGCTAAATCACTTCAGGTGTGTCCAACTCTTTGCGACCCTGTAGACTATAGCCTGCCAGGCTCCTCTCTCCATGGGACTCTCCAGGCAAGAATACTGGAGTGGGTTGCCATGCCCTCCTCCAGGGGATCTTCCTAACCCAGGGATCAAACCCTTGTGTCTTATGTCTCCTGTATTGGCAGACAGGTTATTTACCACTAACACCACCTGGGAAGCCCAAGTACATAAATGATCGATCAGTTGGTAAAGAATCCTCCTGCAATGCAGGAGACCCCGGTTTGATTCCTGGGTCAGGAAGATCCACTGCAGAAGGGATAGGCTACCCACTCCAGGATTTGGGGGCTTCCCTTGTAACTCAGATGGTAAAGAATCTGCCTGCAATGCAGGAGACCCAGGTTCAATCCCTGGGTTGGGAAGATCCCCTGGAGAAGGGAAAGGCTACTCACTCTAGTATTTTGGCCTGGAGAATTCCACAGACTGTATAGTTGGATACTGCAAAGAGTTGGACAAAACTGAGCAACTTTCACTTTCACAAAAATTGAAAACTTCTGTGCTTCAAAGGACACTATTAAAAAAGTGAAAAGACAACCCATGGAAATGGAGAAAATATTTGCAAATTGAATATCTGATAAGGGACATTTATATCCAGAATATAAAAAACTTTTACCACTCATCAATAAAAGACAATACAATTTTTAAATGGATTTTTAAACGGATTTAAAAGGATTTAATAGACATTTCTATAAAAAAGAAGAACAAATATCCAGTAAGCCCATGAAAAGATGCTCAATATCTGGTATGATGGAGCTGTAATTGGCTTGGTTGTGATCATTATTTCACCATGTATTTATAAATTAAAGCATTAAGTTATACATGTTACATATATATAAGTTTATTTGTCAATTATACCATGATAAAGTTGGGGAAAAGAAGGTATTCAACATTAATAGTTACTAAAGAAATGCTAATCAGAATCACAATATGATTCATACCCACTAGGATGGGTAAAGTAAAAAAGACAGACACTAACAAGTGTTGAAGAGGAGAAATTGGGACCCTAATATGTTCCCAATGCAAACTCAAGTGTGCCTTAGGAAGCATCATGAAGAACAAAGCTAGTGGAGGTGATGGAATTCCAGTTGAGCTATTTCAAATCCTAAAAGATGATTCTGTGAAAGTGCTGCACTCAATATGCCAGCAAATTTGGAAAACTCAGCAGTGGCCACAGGACTGGAAAAGGTCAGCTTTCATTCCAATCCCAAAGAAAGGCAATGCCAAAGAATATTCAAACTATCGCACAATTGCACTCATTTCACATGCTAGCAAAGTAATGCTCAAAATTCTCCAAGCCAGGCTTCAACAGTATGTGAATCATGAACTTCCAGATGTTCAAGCTGGATTTAGAAAAGGCAGAAGAACCAGAGACCAAATTGCCAACATCCACTGGATCATTGAAAAAGCAAGAGAGTTCCAGAAAAACATTTACTTTTGCTTTATTGACTATGCCAAAGCCTTTGACTGTGTGGATTACAACAAACTGTGGAAAATTCTTCAAGAGATGCGAATACCAGACCACCTGACCTGCCTCCTGAGAAATCTGTATGCAGGTCAAGAAGCAACAGTTAGAACTGGACATGGAACAACAGACTGGTTCCAAACTGGGAAAGGAGTATGTCAAGGCTATATATTGTCACCCTGCTTATTTAACTTATATGCAGAGTATATCATGTGAAATGCTGGGCTGGATGAAGCACAAGCTGGAATCAAGATTGCCAGGAGAAATATCAGTGACCTCAGATATGCATATGATACCACCCTGATGGCAAAAATGAAGAACTAAAGAGCCTCTTGGTGAAAGTGAAAGACAGGCGTGAAGAAGTTGGCTTAAAACTGAACATTCAGAAAACTAAGATCATGACATCCAGCCCCATTACTTCATGGCAAACAGATGGGGAAAACAATGGAAACAGTGAGAAACTATTTTGGGGGGCTCCAAAATCACTGCAGATGGTGACTGCAGCCATGAAATTAAAAGATGCCTTCTCCTTGGAAGAAAAGATACGACAAACCTAGACAGCATATTAAAAAGCAGAGACATTACTTTGCTGACAAAAGTCCATCTTGTCAAAGCTTTGGTTTTTCCACTGGTCATGTATGGATATGAGAGTTGCACTATAAAGAAAAAATTGATGCTTTTCAATTGTGGTGTTGGAGAGTACTCTTGAGAGTCCTTTGAGAGCGAGGAGATCAAACTAGTCAGCCCTAAAGGAAATCAAGACTGAATATTCATTGGAAAGACTGATGCTGAAGCTGAAGCTCCAATACTTACTTTGGCCACCTGATGTGAAGAACTGACTCATTGGAAAAGACCCTGATTCTTGGAAGGACTGAAGGCAGGAGGAGAAGGGGACAACAGAGGTTGGATGGCATCATCGACTCAATGAACATGAGTTTGAGCAAGTTCCATGAGTTGGTGATGGACAGGAAAGCGTGGTGTGCTGTAGTCCATGGGGTCCCAAAGAGTTGGACATGACTGAGTGACTGAAATGAACTGAACTGAACTGAGCTGAATATACTCCTGATTGGATGACAAAACAATGCAACTACTTTGGAAAACAGTTTGCAGCTTCTCAAAATGTTAAACAAAGAACTACCGCATGACCCAGTAATTCCATTCTTAGGTATATATATACAAGAGAAATGAAAATATATCTTACACATAATTTGCACATGAATGCTCATAGTAATATCATTCACAATAGACCCAAAGTGGGAACAACCCAAACATCCATCAGCTGATGAATGGATACACAAAATATGATATATCCAAACAACAATATACTATTTAGTCATAAAACAGGGAAGGAGTACTGATGCATACTACAACACACAAGGACCTTGGAAACTTCTTGCTATGTTAATCGAACCAATCACATAAGATCATATATGGTATGAGTCCATGTTTGTGAAATGTTCAGAAGAGTCCAATTCATGGAGTCAGAAAG
Source organism: Odocoileus virginianus (assembly GCF_023699985.2). Classification (NCBI taxonomy): domain Eukaryota; kingdom Metazoa; phylum Chordata; class Mammalia; order Artiodactyla; family Cervidae; genus Odocoileus; species Odocoileus virginianus. Next base: position 5,148,705 of record NC_069685.1, on the reverse strand, counting down.
TAGATTAGTGGTTGCCACATGGTGGGGGTTGGAGGGAGTGACTGTTGATAGGTACTGGATTCTTTTTGGAGTGATGGAAATGTTTTAAAATTAGTAGTGATGGTTAAGTAACTCTGAGAATACATTAGGTGATTGTAGCCATGAAATTAAAAGACGCTTACTCCTTGGAAGGAAAGTTATGACCAACCTAGATAGCATATTAAAAAGCAGAGATCTAGATAGCATATTAAAAAGCAGAGACATTACTTTGCCAACAAAGGTCCGTCTAGTCAAGGCTATGGTTTTTCCAGTCGTCATGTATAGATGTGAGAGTTGGACTGTGAAGAAAACTGAGTGTTGAAGAATTGATGCTTTTGAACTGTGGTGTTGGAGAAGACTCTTGAGAGTCCCTTGGACTGCAAGGAGATCTAACCAGTCCATCCTAAAGGAGATCAGTCCTGGGTGTTCATTGGAAGGACTGATGTTGAAGCTGAAACTCCAAAACTTTGGCCGCCTCATGAGAAGAGTTGACTCATGGGAAAAGACCTTGATGCTGGGGGCAGGAGGAGAAGGGGACGACAGATGAGATGGCTGGATGGCATCACCGATTCAATGGACATGAGTTTGAATAAACTCCAGGAGTTGGTGATGGACAGGGAGGTCTGGCGTGCTGTGGTTCATGGGGTCACAAAGAGACACCACTGAGCAACTGAACTGAACTGATACTTTAAAGTAGTGAATTTTGGGGTACATGCATTATGTAGCAATAAAGCCATTATTTAAAAAAAAAAATCAATCAATGACGTCAATGGTACAAGAATGAACTGAGGGCGTTTCCAGAATTGCTGATGTCGCAAGCGTGGGAAGGGCTGGGAACAGATCACAGTGAGTGGAGGTGGGAGGGTGGGGGTCGAATCCTGCCTTGTGTGATCCACTGGCCTGAATTCCTTTAACTGTCATGGTGCTCTGGGACATCTTTCAAAATCAGAAGATAATTGAGGGACCAATTTTATTTTGCTAACTCATCTGCTCTATTTTTTAAAAATAAGCTATGGTTTTTAAAAAATTTTAGATTCACGGAAAAATTATGAAGATGGTACAGAGAGCTCCTGTCTACCCTGCACATCTTAGTAACAGATCAGTATGGTACCTTTGTCACAGTTAAGCCAATATTGATATATTATTATTATCTCAAGTCTGTACTTTATTCAGGTGTCCTTATCTAATGTCCTTTTTCCAATCCAGAATTCTTCTAGGATCCCACAGTTCATTTTACCATTGTCTCAATTTCTCAGGCTTCCCTTGTTTTTGATGACCAAGCAGTTTTAAAGATTATTGGTCAGGTCTTTTGTAGCATGTCCCTCCGTTGGGATTTTTCCAATGTTTCTCTTGTAACTGGACTGTAGTTATAGGATTTTTGAGCAAGATCACAGAGGTGAAGTGCCATTTTATCACATATCAAGGGTATACATTATCCGCGTGACTTCTCACTGTTGGCGTTGACCTTGATCACCACCAGGATTAGCTATTACGCGTCAGTTTCTCCCCATGTAAAGTATTCCTTTCCCCCTTCTCCTACTGTTCTCTTTGGAAGAAAGTCACTCGTGCAGCTGACACCAAGCTGGGTTGGTGGGGTTATGTACTGCTCCTGAAGGAGAGAGTAGACATTAACACGTATCAGAACCCTTCTGCGTGGACTATTCATCTCCTCTCCTCACTTACTTATGTATTCAAACATTTTTAAATATCAGTATAGACTTAGGGAAATTTATTTTATACTTTCAATTATAATCTACTGTTACTTTTCTTTTTCTCAAATTGTTCCAACTTCAGCCACTGGGCACTCTTTCAGTTAGCCTGATCCCATAATTGATGGTGTTTTGTTTTGTTTTTCTGAGCCCTTCTTTACTTTCTGACAGTACAAGATGAAATTTCACTTTTTTATTATTACAAAAAAATCTCAAACAGAAGAGTGAATATTAATAGTATAAAGAAACTTCACATACTCACCTTTTAGACTAAACAACTGTTAACACTTTTGACATATCTACCCCACCTGTTTTGTTTTTATTTTTAAATCTAATAAAGACTGAAAAAACATAACATAATATCATTCACTATCACACCCAACAAAAATGAATAATGATGCCTAAATATCACCTCTTACAAGTCAGTGTTTACTTTTCTCTATTTTAACAACAAAAAAAAGCATTTTTACAGTTAGTTTGTTCAAACTAGGTTTACAAGGGATTTGGTTCATGTATCTTCATATATTTTAAGATGACCCATACATCTATCTTCGGTGTTTCTTATAGAGCTAGACCTAGGAACTTGATTATATTTCCTCCAAAGATGAAAGCACTATTAAGGACAAGTTTGCCTTGGATCAGACCTTTCATGTTGATAGAACTTATCTCCAGTGGAAGCAAACACCCTCCGCTGCTGCTGCTAAGTCGCGTCAGTCGTGTCTGACTCTGTGCGACCCCATAGACAGCAGCCCACCAAGCTCCCCCATCCCTGGGATTCTCCAGGCAAGAACAATGGAGTGGGTTGCCATTTCCTTCTCCAATGCATGAAAGGGAAAAGTGAAAGTGAAGTCGCTCAGTCGTGTCCAACTCTTTGCGACCCCATGGACTTCAGCCTACCAGCCTCCTCTGTCCATGGGATTTTCCAGGCAAGAGTACTGGAGTGGGGTGCCATTGCCTTCTCCACAAAACACCCTCTAGGACCTGTGTTTAGAAGAAGAAGGAAGTGAACGCCCCGGAGGAGGGCTTGAAGGCTTGCTCTGAGGAATCACAGCTGGTGATGCTGTGTAAATGCCAGGAGACCCACAGCCAGGTGTGTATTTTATGAGGGCTGTGATTGTTTCTGCTGGTGGTCTGGTTACCAAGTCCCACAGATTTTCCCAGACTTCTCCAACTCTATTTTTCCCATGAGACATCATTCTTTTAGCTTGCCATCTTGTAGCACTCAGGGTTTCTAGCAATGCATACATGACGATAGAGCAGAAATGTTGGTGCATTTTACTGAAGAGAACAATAGGGAATAGGACAGTCCTGGTAATCTCAGAACACTTGCCATCCCTATGACCAAGATGCCTCTGATTTTGTTTCCTCCTCTGTAGCTCCTGACTGTCTTCTTGGGGTCTACTGGGCCAGTGGTTTCCTGGCTGGTCCCCAGGGAGGGGTTCAGGCTGGTGATGCTCCTCAGGCCCTTCTCGGGGTCCCTATCCCAACTTCTCTGGCCTCCCCTGGTTCTACAGGCCCCCAGTCCTCAACTAGAGCTGCAGGACTGGTTTCTTGTACAAAATAGGATGAGTCAGCTGCCTGTCCTGATTCTCTCCAGGACAGAATCAGCTGTCCTGATGTCCAGGACAGCAAACTGAGTGACTTATCCGGCACGAAAGGGCCTTTCAGAAATGATGTGATGAGGCAGACCCAGTCTGAGAAGCAGCTCGTGCAGGCTAGGTGCCACTGGTCGCAGACCAAACAGCAGGTATATTGCTGCCTTGGGAATTTTCTTAATGATTCATTTATAGAACTGGGAGAAAGGACGTTTCCTTTGTCTTATCTGTTATCTCTTCTCTACTTCATTCCCCTGCCTCCCTGCTTACCCCCATCAGCACTTCAACAAGTGAACTCTGAGTGCAAGGATCTTGAGAGTCACTGAGATGAAATTTAAAATATACACTTTAAATGAGACTTCCCTGGAGGTCCAGTGGTTAGGGTTCTGTGTTTCCACTGCAGAGGGTGCAGGTTGGGGCACTAAGATTCTGCATAGCTTGGCCAAATATACACACACACATGTGTATGTATATACTTTATAAGACAAACACAAAAGAGTTTATGATGCTCTTAAGTGGAGGGACTTTGGTTGAAATCAAACCACCATTGATGGACAGAGTTCCACTTTCTGTGATCTGACCCTGGTGGATCCATTTCCTCTCTGTTCCTAAGGCCAGCATGGCCCTATCCCGGAGCCTTCTTTAGAGCATGGAGTCAAGCCCAGAGCCCCTGGGCATCAGGATGGCTGCTGGGGCTGTGAGACAGTGTCAACAGGGAGTGCCCTCCTGTCCTCTGGGGAGGGGAAACTCGGAGGAGGCTGTCTCAGGCTCCAGCTGGGGTTTAGTTGCCAGGCCAGTGGCCGCCCTACTGCCCTGCGTAACATGACGGAGGAATTTTTTGCATGGTTTGTGCCATGTCCCTCCAGATTCCAACCAGGCCATGGTCCCCATACTCAACTCTCCAGAAGGCTTCTGAGGTTCTTGACTCAAGCAAGACTGGGAGCAGAAGCAGAACTTGGGAGCATGAATTTCCTTCCTGACAGCCCATGCTTTCCTTGAGAGCCTTCCTTCTTTTCATTCCTTCCTCACTTTGCTGAATCTCCACTTCTTCCATTTTTCTTCACATTCTGCTCCCTCCCCCAGAGATCATGTCCCAAGTTTCTTCTTGTGTCTTGAAAGTGAAAGTGTTAATCACTCAGTCACGTCCGACTCTTTGTGACCCCATGGACTGTAGCCCACTAGGCTCTTCTGTTCATGGACTTCTCCAGGCAAGAATACTGGGGTGTGTTACCATTCCTTTCTCCAGGGATCTTCCTGATCCAAGGATCAAACCTGGGTATCCTGCACTGCAGGCTGTTTCGTAACTGTCCAAGCTACAATGTTTCCCAGGTTTCAGAACTTTCTAGAACTCTGCAGGGGTGGGGGAAGTCAGCTTTAGTTTCCTAGGTGGGAGGCTATCCTCCAAGCTCTACCACCCTCTGTTTGGGAGACTTTAGGCAAATGGAAGGAGTGCACTTTGCTTTTGTTCACTCATTGGTGAAGCAGAGATAAAACCCGCCCACTTAAACTCACTGTAAAAAGAAGGTCTTGGAGAGGTAGCTATGATGTCTGGCATTATTTTAGTTCCCGTTCCTGGCTCATTCAGTCACAACAGCATATTTCCTACCAAGTCAGACCTGGAGGCTGCAGGTCAGGGGTGATCTGTGTGCAACACCCGTGCTGAGTCAGCGCCCACTCCCTAGCCCACTCAGGCTCCTCTTTCAGCCCCTCCAGGGAGCCACCACACTGCTGCTTCTCTTTCAAGGATCCATTTGTTGCATCCACACTTTCCCTTTCAGTCCAGACCAGCAGGTGCCCTTTTCCATTCAGCAGACCCAAGGAGCTGAGGTCCCAGTCTACAGCCTGCCCTCCTGGCCTTCTGGTCTACCACTGCCTGACAGATCCAAGGGTGGGACTTTCCAAAGCCCTTTCAACTCCCAGTGCCTGGGAAGGGCTGATGGGAGAAGATGGTAGATTGGGGCATGTTCTCTAGGTGCAAACACAACTCAAAATTTCTAGTTCAGTTGCCTGAAAATGAAGTTTTCCAGGGTAGGGGGAGAACTGGGTATTTCATTCCTTATAAAACTCTTGGAGCTATAGGGTCGGTGCTACAATATGTCTCTGCAACCCCATTGACTGTAGCCCACCAGGCTCCTCTGTCCATAGAATTCTCCGGGCAAAAATACTGGAGTGGGTAGCCATTCTCTTCTCCAGGGGATCTTCCTCACCCAGGAATCGAAGTCGGGTCTCCCACATTGAAGGCAGATTCTTTACCCTCTGAGCCGCCAGGGAAGCCCTACAATATGTCCCATGACATTTCTCTTCCTCTGGGAGCTCAATTCCCTTGTCCGTTTCCCTCAAGTTGTTCTTGGAATCCAGGGCAGCCCACATGGTGTGTCAGGAGTCACTGAGAACCACATTACTGCAGGGTGGCTGGGTTCAGGGGACAGGGAGCAATGTTTGTTTCCAGCCAAATCGATTTTGCTTGAAGGATGGCATGCCTTCCTATCCTCTGATTTCCAGTAAGGTTCTATCGTGGGTCACAGCAATTTAGCGTCCACTTGATAAAAATAGCTTTTTAATTTATTGACTGGCAAAATACTCTATTTATCAACCCATTCCGGGTTCCTCTAAAGATAAAATGGAGGTAAAACCCAAAAGGAAAATTAAAGCTTTAATGCCGTCTTGCCGGCTTCTGCTTCATTTCATTGTAAATTGAGTGCGATAAAACACTGCATCGGCAGCCTGCATAAAAGCAGCTATATAATTTTCTTTTGTGGAAGGAACTAATTCCGAAGTATAAGACTCTCACCTAAAAGAAGTCAAACGATGGTGGATGGCTCCCGTGCACTAATTATGTCTTCCTTTATATCTTTGGCTTGAACTCTAATTTGCTTACAGTTTAATGAACATCAGTTTCCTGCAGCGAAATATCTAAGGCCCTGTGAGATTGAACACTTGGGCAGTCAAATGCTCTCATTGCCAACACTAATCTTCAAACCCTTCGCATTCTCAACAGACTTCTAAAGGAGTGTGGCTCTTCAAAGGCTGGCGACTCACTTTTGAGCAGTAACCGCACACTTAAATTAAAAGCCATGATCCGGCAGGAGACTTCGGCTGTGCTGAAAAAAAAATAATCATTTTTACAAACCACTTTACTACTTTAGGTGCTGGCAATTCTTGCCAGCTTCCATCATTGTTGCATGCAAAAGGTGCATATTTTATGACCATTTGTTTCCCCAACTTTGGTTCCCTCAGAAAGTCTTCATTACTTTCTTCGGGGGTTTTCTCTTCATCATTAAGAGTTTAGAAAATGAGCAACAATAGAGGCAGGGGAGGGGGTTTCCCACTTGGAGCATGTGGCTCATTTCCAAGGTTTAACACTTTCCCCCTGGAAGCAAGATGCTGAAGCCACTTGGATGGCAGATGATCTGACTTATGTAATTACAACTAACAGTGATCATGTGTTTCTCTTCTAACTTCTCAGACTTCAGTATTTCTCATGAAGGACCTTTCAGGTGAATGACCCCGAGGTCATGCGGGTGCTGATCGGGCCTGTGTGGGCTGGAGCCCAAGGCCTGCATCTTGGAGCAGCTCACTGGCGACGCTGCTCCTGCTGGCCTGAGAACGCCACTCTGAGTCTCTTCACCGTGCCCTCAACATCATCTTCATCACCACCTTTGAGGTAGATGCACGGTTACAGAGGAGGCCTTTCAGCACAAGAAGATGAAGGAATATACCTGAGCTCACCTGGCTGTAGACAGCACAGCCTGGTTCACACCATCTGAAGCCTGCACTCACGGTTGCTGAACACACTTCCTCTCTTTATCAGGGGGTGTGCTCGTGAAGAGAAAGCTAGGAAGTGAATGTGATACCTTGATCTTCATCCAGAGAGTTCTGTGGTGAGCCCTTGTTATAGAAGCCACGATGTTGTCTCTGCGTCATCCTCACTGTGGTCAGCATCTGCCTCCATCCAGCCCTGGCCATGATACACCGAGGACACACATGGGCCGCCAGCTCCAGGCAAGGCAGGGAGAATCAGCAGCCATCAGACAGCTCCGGTCACATCTCAGTAACACTTTCAGCAGCCCCCACAGAAACCAACCTTCTTTTGGGGTCAGATTAGTCAGAAGGGATGGCTGACAAGAGGTTAGCTTTTGCACTTCAATTTAAAGGTTTCAAATGGCACAATATACCTTCTAGGTGTTGCTTCTCCATTTTGTGGAAATAACCCACCATCCTCTATGGAGTTGAACCCAATGGAAGAACAACGACATGTGGCAGTGAAGTCCTGCCAGGCTGCCTCGGTTCAAATTCTGACTTAACTAGTTGTTCGGGGCTCAGCCAGTTTGCATAATCTCTCAGTGCTTCACCTTGCAGAGGAGAAATGCTGATGTCCACTGTCTGGGAGGAAGACTTATTCTTCTTCCCTCCTAGAACCTTCTGGCTGATCTAACAATTAAACTGATACAAGACAGATGACTAGGAGAAAATCACACCAAACTTTAATAACATGTATACATGGGAGGGACCCAGAGAAACTGAGAATCTCACCAAAACAGCTGGAGACCTCACGTCAAATACCATGTTCAGCTAAAGACAAAAGAGAATGTTGGGGCTACAGGTTAGAGACTTCAGAAGAGGGAGGCAATTCATATGGAGGTGGAAAAGCAACTATTTGGTAAATAAATGTTTGCTGGGGCCTGCAGAGAAAATGGAACACAGAGTGGATCCCGATTTCTAGGTCATGCCCAAGATTTTACACCACACCTCACCCATATTCGTGGCAGAGCTCTCAGGAGATAGTTCTATCCTCCCAAGACGGCCCTCTGTATAGATTTCTTTAGGCAGTTAAGGGAAAGGTCAAAATTTCTTCCTGAGTCTTTGGACCTTGATTGTTTTAAACTTGGAATAATCTGCGTGCCCAAGGGGCATTTTAGGGTGGCAAGTTTCGCTGCCTACACTGCCTCCTAAGCTTATCGTAAAGATTACACAAACTGCAAAGCAGGAGACCCCAGTTCAATTTCTGGGTCAGGAAGATCCCCTGGAGAAGGGATAGGCTACCTGTTCTAGCACTCATGGGCTTCCCTGGTGGCTCAGATGGTAAAGAATCCACCTGCAACGAGGGAGACCTGGGTTCCATCCCTGAGTTGGGAAGATCTCCTGGAGGAGGGCATGGCAACCCACTCCAGTATTCTTGCCTGGAGAATCCCACAGACAGAGGAGCCTGGCAGGCTACAGTCCAGGGGGGTCACAGAGAGTCAGACATGACTGAGCGACTCAGTACACACATGCAAACTAGGGATTGCAGGGCTTCCCTGGCGGCTCAGACAGTAAAGAATCTGCCTGCAGTGAGAAGACCTGAGTTTAATCCCTGGGTCGAAAAAATCCCCTGGAGGAGGGCATGGCAACCCTCTCCAGTATTCTTGCCTGGAGAAGACCATGGACAGAGAAGCCTGGCAGGCTACAGTCCATGGGGTTGCAAAGAATCAGCCACGACTGAGGGACTAACATGCAAACTAATTAATTGGAGGTGCCTGCCATGGGCTAATCCCTCAAGATATGTAAGCTGCCACTATTCACAGAGACCCGGAACAGCCTTGCTGAGATTGTCCCCTGAAAATATAGGTGATGTTCTTTTTTTCCTGTATATATATTTAAGGCCAGGTGGCTAATTTTACTGATTCTTCTCAACAGGGAATTAAGGGGAAAGACCTGCCGCTCGGCACTCTCCAATCTACAACATCTGAAAAGAACTGATAGTGCAAATAGTCCAAAGCAGAGAGAAAGGAAAATGTATAGATGGATGCTAGTACTTGTATGAATTATACTTCTGTTTACACACTGAGTCTTGAGGCCAAGACCGTGTTAGAAAACAAAATCCAACTGAGTAAATTTCAAAGATCTTATTGGATTTCATCAACAATTCATGAATCAGGCAGCATCCCGGCTAGCAAACAGAAAGCAGCTTTGAGGAGCTATATGAACGGAGACGTTTAAAGGCAGAAGGAGGCGGTCAAGGAAGTTGTTTAGCAGAGTGGATTGTTCCAGGCAGGGTCCCAGGGGTGGCAGGGGTCTATCAGGTGAATGACCTCACAAGCCGACCAGGAAATTCCAGACTGACTTGGTTAAGATTACTTTGCTGCCAGAGGCTGAAACTGCAATTAGATTAGGCATTAGGTGATATAGGCTTAGCACAAGTGACTCCGTTTAGGACCTGTTGTCTCTTTTTTAAACAGCCTTCTCCTTTGACTACAACTGTGTGTAGAGGTGATACTTACTAAGCTCAGTTCCTGTGCTTTCAATGCAGGACTAAAATGCAAACATACTTGTAAAGTGGAAACACACTTTTATTTCCTAAGGGCCCTGTAATCAAGGCAAAAGCTATTACTTGATCGCATAATTAACCTTAGGAATAGAAGTGTAAACAGCACAATTCATGAATTTGTTAATTGGTCTTTCTTGCTACTGATATTAGCCCAAGTTGATCTGCTGTTCTCCTCTGTTGATTATCTTAAATGGGAAGTTTTCTAATTTGGATTTCTCCAGGATAAGCGAGGGAAAAGAGTAAAGTAAGCTTTTCAACAATTTGTGTCTGTTCTGTAGGTGGTTTTTTTTTCCCCTTAGAGATGCATACAACTTGAATTGTTGAATGCCACCCTCCATCTTTGTAGATTTGGACCTCTCTCCAGATTACTGTTCTGTGCGCTGATTAGCCAGATTGCTGGTTACTGATGTGGGAGGCCACCCCCCCCGGGCAGTGGAGACATAAAACAACCAGTAATGCTCATCAGCAGTCATGCTTCCAGGACTCTGAATCTCTGTCTCATTTAGTTCTAATTTATTTTCCCCATTGCAATGACTCCTTAGCTGAGTGAAAATAAATAGAAGCACTAGGGTGTGTGGAGACTCAGGCCCTATGGATGGAGTGTGTGTGTGTGTGTGTATGTGTGTGTGTGTGTGTGTGTGTGTGTGTGTGTGTGTGTGTGTGTATGTGGTGGGTGGGTGTGTATGTGTGTATGTGTGTGTATATGGGGGTGTGTGTGTGTATATGTGTGTGTGTATATGTGTGGGCGTGTGTATGTGTCTGTGTATATATGTGGGTGTGTATATGTGTGGGTGTGTATATGTGTGTGTATGTCTGTGTGTATGTGGGTGTGTATATGTGTGGGTGTGTATATGTGTGTGTATGTCTGTGTGTATGTGGGTGTGTATATGTGTGGGTGTGTATATGTGTGTGTATGTCTGTGTGTATGTGTGTGTGTATGTGTGGGTGTGTATATGTGTGTGTATGTCTGTGTGTGTGTGGGTGTGTATATGTGTGGGTGTATATGTGTGTGGGTGTGTATGTGTGTGTGTGTGTGTGTATGTGTGGGTGTGTATATGTGTGTGTATGTCTGTGTGTGTGTGGGTGTGTATATGTGTGGGTGTGTATGTGTGTGGGTGTGTATGTGTGTGTGTATGTGGGTGTGTATATGTGTGGGTGTGTATATGTGTGTGTATGTGGGTATGTGTGTATGTGGGTATGTGTGGGTGTGTATGTGTGTGTATGTGGGTGTGTATATGTGTGGGTGTGTATATGTGTGTGTATGTGTGTGTGTATGTGTGGGTGTGTGGGTGTGTATATGTGTGGGTGTGTATATGTGTGTGTATATGTGTGTGTATGTGTGTGTGTATGTGTGTATGTGTGTGTATATGGGTGTGTATATGTGTGTGGGTGTGTATATGTGTGTGTATATGTGTGAGTATATGTGTGTGTATGTGTGTATGTGTGTGTATGTGGGTGTGTATATGTGTGAGTATGTGTGTGTGTATGTGTGTATGTGTGTGTGTATGTGTGTGTATGTGTGGGTGTGTGGGTGTATGTGTGTGTGTGGGTGTGTATATGTGTGTGTATATGTGTGTGTGTGTGTATGTGGGTGTGTATGTGTGTGTATGTGTGTATATGTGTATATATGTGTGTGTGTGTATGTGGGTGTGTATATGTGTGTGTATATGTGTGGGTGGGTGTGGGTGTGGGTGTGTGTGGGTTTGTGTGTGTGTATATATGTGTGGGTGGGTGGGTATGGGTATGTGTGTGTATGTGTGGGTGGATGTGTGTGGGTATGGGTATGTGTGTGTATATGTGTGGGTGGGTGTGTGTGGGTATGGGTATGTGTGTGTGTGTATATATGTGTGTGTGTATGTGTGGATGGATGTGTGTGGGTATGGGTATGTGTGTGTATACATGTGGGGGTGTGTGGGTTTGTGTGAGTGTGTATGTGTGTGTGTGTGTGTGTGTGTATGGGTTTGTGTGTGTGTGTATATATGTGTGGGTGTGTGTGGGGGGGTTGTGTGTGTTATATATGTGTGGGTGTGGGTGTGTGTGTGGGTTTGTGTGTGTGTGTGTGTATATGTGTGGGTGGGTGTGTGTGGGTGTGGCTGTGTGTGTGTGTGGGTTTGTGTGTGTGTGTGTATATGTGTGGGTGGGTGTGTGTGGGTGGGTGGAATAATCAGAGATGCGAAGGCTTTTGCCAGCACAGTACCAGGATCCACCCCTAGGAGCTGTAAAGAATTGTACTCACCAAAGCGAAGGAACTGGTTTCTAAGAGGAGCAGAAACATCAACACGTTTCTCGCCGTGGTTGTTTCTTTGCCAGCTAGCCACACCTGTGTGGTAAGTGGGACTGATTTCCAGAAGCAGTGAGTCAATACTGAAGAGAGCCTTTCACTGGAGGCCAGTTATGAAGCAGAGTTGCTTAATTAAATTAGACCCCAGGCCTCTGATTACGGTGTTCATTTAAAATAAAAGCCAAAATCTTCACTGAGGGTAGTGATAGTAGGCCCTATCTGTTCACATACCCTTAACATTTGAGGATACAGCCTATGAAGCCCCTGATGACTTCAGAAAAGGAAGGAGCCACCCACTGCAGCTGACAGCTGGTTTCAGTTGTCGATTGATGTCACAGCTCTCAGAAAAGAAAAGCTTGCTAACGGCTGAGTTGCTTTGAAAGCTCCCGGAATCTTGTTGGGTGAGAGTCCAGATCACCAACCAGAAAGCCACCATAAGATGCACCTCAGTGACTAGCCTGGAGCTCAGGGTCCGGTAACACAAGCCACCAAGTGCGGACATGAATGGTCTGCGGTTGGGAGGCCTTCTAACCATCTGCGATGTGCTCAAAAGGATCAGGTGGCCACAGTCTGTCACGTGAATCTTAGGACTTAGCCTGAAGTGGTGAACTGACAGGAGCCAGCCCATACCCCCGAGTCTCAGTCCCCCAATCCTGTGCTTCTCTGAGACTTGCACTGGTTCTAGAGTCTTTAGAGAGAGCAGCCAGGGCCGGTGAAGAACTCAGGGCACTGCTGCTGTCTGCTCTGGGCAGGCTTGGATGGCCAAAGCAACTCCCAGTGACCACACACCTGTCACAGCTGTGCTGGGCCCAGTACACACCCAGACTGATTCCCGCTGCACACTACCAAGGGAGGAAAAAGACTTTGGACTTAGCGGGAATCACACCCATCCTCAGTTCTCCATTCAGCGGGACTTAATACAGGCACAAAGTCCTTCTGAATATTCATTGGAAAGACTGATGCTGAAGCTGAAGCTCCAAAACTTCAGCCACCTGATGCAAAGAGCCAATTCATTGAAGATGACTGAAGAGAAAAGGAGAAGGGGGTGGCAGAGGATGAGATGGTATTAGAGAGCATTACAGACTCGGTGGTCATGAATTTGAGCACACCCTGGGAAACAGCGGAGGACAGAGGAGCCTGGCGTGCCGCAGTCCATGAGGTGGCAGAGTCAGACACAACTTAGCGACTGAACAACAAATCCTTCCAACTCAACGTTTCTGCTTTTCTTCTGGCCCCCTCAGGCCTTTTTGAAACTTTGATCTAGAATTTTAAGGGAAGGGCAGAGTTTCCAAAAGAGATACTCTGGACTTCACATTACAAAAAGTTTAGTCATTTTTGTTAGAGTATTTCCAAGTAGAGAAAGCACTTCAGATACCTGAAGGGGAGAGTTTGGAAGTAAAACCCAATGCAAGTTAAAGAGAGACAATGGAAAAGCAGGTTGGGGAGGGAAAGAGGGCTATATACTCGGGTCTCCCCAAGGGGCCCGTCCTCCTGATATAAGATACAGGGGGCTACAACTCAGTTTACCCACCCATCCTGCTCAAAAGTCAAAAGTGCTGGATCCCACTAGCCCCAGATCTTAATGGAAGTTAGTTTCCCCCTTGATACTGAGGTCGGGTGATAAAAATAAATCTTTAGTAAGGACTCACGAGCCTGGGACTTCGCTGTGATCCACTGGTTAACATTTCCCCTTCCAATGCAGCGGGTGCAGGTTTGATCTCTGGTCAGGGAACTAAGATCCCACATGCCTCAGAGCCAAAAATCCAGAGCAGAAAACAACAGAAGCAATACTGTAACAAATTCAATAAAGACTCTTAAAATGGTGCACATAAAAAAAAAAAAAGAATTTCAAAAAAACCTCTGAGCCAGAGACTGCTGGACACAGGACATGCATCATGTCTTCAGGCCTCCAGCAGCCTACCAGTTGGGCCCCTAACTCCAACAGCCTTATCACTGGGCCCCTTTTACAGATGAAAGGTGGGGACAAAGAGAACCTAGGTCATTTGCACCTTCATAGCTCTCACCTGTGACCCTCCTCCAGAGGCGTCCCTTAGGCTCCTCTTTGTACCATTAAACTAGTAACTCATGGTGACCAGCTTGATCAGTCCCTTGTCAATGGATGCTGGCTGACATGATAAAAATTTCCATGGGTTCTGAAATCTGCCCTACACATTTTTTTTTAGCGTTCTGTTAAAAATATAATTTTTTAGCGAAATAATGCAAAAAAGCAAAGCGCATCAAAATTTTGCACTCACCTCCTTTCTCCGTGAGCACAAAAGCAAACATTTGTAATTCTTTTAGCTAATTCTTCTGGTGGCTCTCTCCTATTTTTTCATCATATGTTTATCTTCTTATTTCTTAGGGTTCCCCCCCCATTTTATACATTACCAATTTCTAACTATGACAGAGGAGAAGGATTTAACAATCTTTCCCTCCATCCCACTTCCCTCCCCTCCCCCACATGCATTTTATCACAGTCATCAATCAATATTTACATTTTTATAGCTGTGTGAATATGGTTTACTGCAGAGCTCTGCAGTGTACTAACTAGGCTTCAGTGTTTTCACACACTATTTTGAACTAATAATTGCCTCATCTTGATGTGTTGTACAGCTTTTACTGTAAGAACCTTTAAAAATTTTTCCAAATTTATCATTCAATGTCCTGGACTCTGAGAAGTGTTTTTCGCTAAACACTCCGTCAGGAGAGTGAGAGGATCTACCATTTCCTTTCATATTCCTGGGGCCTTTCTCCTCACTCCGTCCCTGCTCACACCTCAACTGGTAGATCTTGAGTCCAAATGCCCATCTTTCATCCTAAAACTCCCTCTCCTGTGTAGAAATCCTGATTTTCTGTGTGCTGTGTTTTCCTCTTTTGTGGTTTATTTCATTGTTCTGTTAGACCATATTGTCCACAGCTTAAGAAAGAATTTGTAAGAGGCAGTGTTTGAGTCCTTTGTCTGGAAATGTCTTTATTCTTTCTCTCTCATTTGGTCAATGATTTGGTTGGGTGTACATTGAAAATAATTTGCCTGTAGAATTTCAAAGATCTTTGGCTTCTAGCATCTGATGTGCTGTTTGTTACTGTCGTTCAGTTGCTAAGTCATGTCTGACTCTTTTCACCCCACGGACTGCAGCACACCAGGCTCCTCTGTCTTTATCTCCCAGGCTTTGCTCAAATTCATGTCCATTGAGTCGGTGATGCCATCCAACCATCTCATCCTCTGTCGTCCCCTTCTCCTCCTGCCTTCAATCTTTCCCAGCATCAGGGTCTTTTCTGATGAGTCAGCTCCTTGCATCAGGTGAACAAAGTATTGGCGCTTCAGCATCAGGCCTTCCAATGAATATTCAGGGTTAATTGCCTTTAGGATTGACTGGCTTGATCTCCTTGCTGTCCAAGGGACTCCCAAAATTCTTCTCGAGCACCACACTTTGAAATCATCAGTTCTTCAGTGCTCAGTCTTCTTTATGGTCCAACTCTCACATTCATACACGACTACTGGAAAAAAACATAGCTTTGATTAGATGGACCTTTGTCAGCTAAGTGATGTCTCTGCTTATTAACACACTGTCTAGGTTTGTCAGAGCTTTCCTTCCAAGGAGCAAGTATCTTTTAATTTCATGGCTGCAGTCAACATCTGCAGTGATTTTGGAGCCCCAAAGAAGAAAACGTGTCACTACTTCCACTTTTTCCCCTTTTATTTGCCATAAAGTAGAGTAACCAGATTCCATGATCTATTTATTAGTTTTTTGAATGTTGAGTTCTAAGCCAGCTTTTTAACTTTTCTCTTTCACCCTTGTCAAAAGGTTCTTTAGTTCCTCTTCACTTTCTGCCATGAGAGTTGTATCATCTGTAAATCTGCTGCTGTTGATATTTCTCCCAGAAATCTTGATTCCAGCTTGTGATTCATCCAGTCCAGGATTTTGCATGATGTACTTACTCTGCATAGAAGTTAAATAAGCCGTGTTGCTTTTGAAAAGTCCAAAATTCTGGTTCTCATTCTTTCTAACCCTGATTTTTCCCTCTACAATTTTTTTAAAAAGTTTAATGAATTACTTATTTGTTGACCACACTGTGCCACACATAGGATCTTAGTTTCCTGACCAACAGTGAACCCATGTCCACTGCAGTGGAAAGTCAAAGTCTTAACCCCTGGACTGCCAGGGAAATCCCTCCCTCCACAGATTTCTAGGGGCTTCTGTTCAGCCCAGGTGTTCCAAACTTTCATAATGATGAATCATGGTATGGAGTTTTTTTCATTCATTTATTCAAAGGTCCTTTCAATCAAGGTGTTTTTTGTCCTTCAATTCTGATATTTCTTTCTTACATCAATTTTTGATAATTTATTCTGTGCTATTTTCTTTTTTGAAAAAAGAACAATATTTATATGTTTGTTGGATGTCTCAGACTGATCCTGTCTTTAATGTTTCACTCTTTTCCATCTTTTCTTTTAACTTCTGTTTGATTTGCTCAATTTTATTTTCACTGAAGGTTTTTCTTTTTCTTTTAGAATTTCCATCACATTTTAATTTTCACGAGGCCTTTAAAATATTACATCCTGTTCCTGTATCATAAGATGCAGTATTTTATCTTTCTGAGGGTATTAATTACTATTCCAAGTTTATTTCACAGCTTTTTGGCATCATTTTTCAAATTGGAGGTCTTTCTCCAGTATTTGGGGATTCTTGGCTGTCTGTTCACATTTAAGTGTCAGATGCTAAGAAGTACTGAGGAGGCTCTCTGTGTTGTTGGGGTCACCAGAGGAGGGGTTTCTCCTTTAACTGGGCGGGGAGTCAGGTTTCACTGGAGGAACTCTTGTCTCCACTGCCAGTGCCAGTCCATGGGACCTTTCCCCCTGTTGCTCAGTTTTCTGGGAAGGCATCGTCTGGTATTTGCCAGACTGTTGGCCTTCTGAGAGAAGCTGGGGGAGAACTGCAGGCTGTGACTTAGTCTCCACTTTCGTTTCTGAGCCTCACCCCTGCTGCCTCTGCCTCTGTCTGGGTGCTCAGTCTGGGTCGTATCCCCTCGTGTGCTGTGCTCAGGTGCTTCAGGCGTGCCCGACTCTTTGGAACCCCATGGACTATAGTCCTCAAGGCTCCTCTGTCCAAGGGATTTTCCAGGCAAGAATACTAGAGTGGGTTGCCATGCCCTCCTCTGGGGGATCTTCCCAACCCAGGAATCGAACCCATGTCACTTATATCTCCTGCATTGGCAGGCAGGTTCTTTACCACCTGGGAAGCCCGTAAACCTTCATAGTCCTTATAAACAGTGTGCTTGTTGGCGAGGAACTTTTGAGTGAAACCTTTGATCTACTTGGCTCTCCTCTCCTGCTCCCATTTTAGGGTTATGCCTGTTTAATTTCTATACTATTATTTATTAAATAGGTCTTTGGAAAGAAAAAGAGAATTGCCATCTTAAACTGGATTACTTTATAATAGGGGAGATGCTCTCTTAGGTTCCTGGAATATTTTGGATGGTAGTTGGGGCATAGTGTTCTAGAAGACTTAGAGGTCTGCTCTTTCCAGATTAAGCTTGAAATGATGCTCTCAAATGCAGTCACCATTATCTGCATTGTTAGAGGTAGAGATGAAACTAAAGATAACTGGCATTCATTGAGTACATAATTACCCAAGACTGTTGTTTTCAGTCACTAAGTTGTGTCCAACTCTTTGCAACCCCATGGACTGCAGCACACCAGTCTTTCCTGTCCTTCACTGTCTCCCAGAGTTTGCTCAAACTCATGTCCATTAAGTTGGTGATGCCATCCAACCATCTCATCCTCTATCATCCCCTTCTCCTCCTGCCTTCAGTCTTTCCCAGCATCAGAGTTTTTCCAATGAGTCAGCCCTTCACATCCGATGGCCAAAGTATTGGAGCTTCAGCTTCAGCTTCAGTCTAAATTCTTCCAATGAATATTCAGGGTTGATTTTCTTTAGGATAGACTGGTTTGATCGCCTGGCTATCCAAGGGACTCTCAAGAGTCTTCTTCAGCATCACGTTTTGAAAGCATCAGTTCTTTGGTACTCAGCCTTCTTTATGGTCAAAATCTAACATCTGTACATGACTACTGGGAAAACCATAGCTTTGACCATATGGAT
The DNA here is from genome assembly GCF_023699985.2 of Odocoileus virginianus. NCBI lineage: Eukaryota > Metazoa > Chordata > Mammalia > Artiodactyla > Cervidae > Odocoileus > Odocoileus virginianus. Next base: position 5,130,697 of record NC_069685.1, on the reverse strand, counting down.
TTTTGTGGGCAAAGTAATGTCTCTGTTTTTTAATATGCTATCTAGGTTTGTCATAGCTTTTCTCCCAAGTAGCAAGCCTGTTTTAATTTCATGACTATAGTCACTGTTCACAGTGATTTTGGAGCCCAGGAAAATAAAGTTAGCCACTGTTTCCATTCCCCTCCCCCCATCTATTTGCCATGAAGCCAAGACTATACCAGGTGCTTTATGAGTTATCTCGTGTAATCTTTACAACTTTTTTCTCTATAGAAGATGACAGAGGTTCAGAAAGATTAAAAAGAAATCTTTCAGAGTCACACAGTGGCTAAGATGGAATTTGACTACAATTGTCTTTCTTGATAACAGCAACAACTGCTAACATTTGTTGAGGATTTACATTGTATCAATCCTGAGAGCCAGCCCATAGTTCTTCTGGCACTCTATCAGGTATAATCCTGTGAATCTATTGTCACTTCCACTATATAACTATAAAGAATTTGATTTAGGTCATACCTGAATGGCCTGGTGATTTTCCCTACTTCCTTCAATTTAAGTCTGAATTTGGCAATAAGAGGTTCATGATCTGAGCCACAGTCTGCTCCTGGTCTTGTTTTTACTGACCATATAGAGCGTCTCCATCTTTGGCTACAAAGAATATATTAATCAATCTGATTTTGGTATTGACCATCTGGTGATGTCCATGTATAGAGTCGACTTTTGTGTTGTTGGAAGAGGGTGTTTGCTATGGCCAATGAGTTCTCCTGTCAAAACTCTGTTAGCCTTTGCCCTCCTTCATTCTGTACTCTAAGTCCAAACCTGCCTCTTACTCCAGGTATCTTGTGACTTTCTACTTTTGCATTCCAGCCCCCTATAATGAAAAGGACATCTTTTTGGGGTGTTAGTTCTAGAAGGTCTTGTAGGTCTTCATAGAACCATTCATCTTCAGCTTCTTCAGCATTAATGGTTGGGGCATAGACTTAGATTATTGTGATATTGAATGCTTTGCCTTGGAAATGAACCAAGATCATTCTGTCATTTTTGAGACTGCACTCAAGTACTGCATTTTGGACACTTTTGCTGATTATGAGGGCTACTACATTTCTTCTAAAGGATACTTTCCCACAGTAGTAGATATAATGGTCATCTGAATTAAATTTGCCTATCCCTGTCCATTTTAGTTCATTGATTCCTAAAATGTCAACGTTCACTCTTGCCACCTCCTATGTGATCACTTCCAATTGACTTTCATGGACCTAACATTCCAGGTTCCTTTGCAGTATTTCTCTTTACAGCGTCAGACTTTACTTCCATCACTAGTCATATCCACAACTGGGTGTTGTTTTTGCTTTGGCTCCATCCTTTACAGCATCAGACTTTACTTCCATCACTAGTCATATCCACAACTGGGTGTTGTTTTTGCTTTGGCTCCATCCCTTCATTCTTTCTGGAGTTATTCTCCACTGATCTCCAGTAGCATATTGGACACCTACAAACCTGGGCAGTTCATCTTTCAATGTCCTATCTTTTTGCCTTTTCATACTGATCATGGAGTTCTCAAGGCAAGAATACTGAAGTGGTTTGCCATTCCCTTCTCCAGTGGACCATGTTTTGTCAGAACTCTCCACCATGACCTGTCTGCCTTGGGTGGCCCCACACGGCATGGCTCATAGTTTCATTAGGTTACACAAAGCTGTGATCCATGCAATTATTTTGGTTAGTTTTCTGTGACTGTGGTTTTCATTTTGTCTCCTCTTTGATGGATGAGGATAAGAGGCTTATGGAAGCTTCCTGACGGGAGGAATTGGCTGTGGGGAGAACTGGGTCTTGCTCTGGGGGGCAAGACCATGCTCAGTAGATCTTCAATCCAGTTCTCTGCTGATGGGTGGGGCTGTGCCCCCTCCTTGTAGTTTGGCCTGAAACCAAACTTTGGTAAGGGTAAGGGCAACCTTCTCCAAATGGACTTATGCCAGCATGCCATGCCTCCGAGGGCTGCTGCTAGCAGATTAGGTCTGATGCACCGAGTGCCAAAAGAAATGTGGGCGCAAGTCTGTACCATTGTGCACAAGATGGCGATCAAAACCATCCCCAAGAAAAAGAAATGCAAAACGGCAATATGGTTGCCTGAGGAGACCTTACAAATAGCTGAGAAAGGCAAAGGAGAAAAGGAAAGACATACCCATCTGAATGCAGAGCTCCAAAGAACAGCAAGGAGAGATAAGAAAACCTTCCTCAGTGAAATAAATAGAGGAAAACAATAGAATGAGAAAGACAGAGATCTCTTCAATAAAATTAGAGATACCAAGGGAGTGTTTCATGCAAAGATGGGCACAATAATGGACAGAAATGGTATGGACCTAACAGAAGCAGACAAGAAGAGGAGGTGGCAAGAATACACAGAAGAACAGTACAAAAAAGACCCTAATTACCCAGATAACCACGATTGTGTGACCACTCACCTAGAGCCAGACATCCTGGAATGTGAAGTCAAGCGGGCCTTAGGAAGCATCACTACAAACAAAGCTAGTGGAGGGATGGAATTCCTGCTCAGCTATTTCAAATCCTGAAAGATGATGCTATAAAAGTACTGCACTCAATAGGCCAGCAAATTTGGAAAACCTAGCAGTGGCCACAGGACTGAAAAAGTTCAGTTTTCATTCCAATTCCAAAGAAGGGCAGTGCCAAAGAATATTCAAACTATTGCACCCATTTTACATGCTAGCAAAGTAATGCTCAAAATCCTTCAAGCTAGGCTTCAACAGTACATGAACCAAGACCTTCCATATGTAGACACTGGATTTAGAAGAGGCAGAGGAAACAGAAGTCAAATTGCCAACATTCCACTGGATCATAGAAAAAGCAAGGGAATTCTAGAAATGCATGTACTTCTGCTTCATTGACTCTGCTAAAGCCTTTGTGTGGATCACAATCAACTGCAGAAAATTTTTAAAGAGGTAGGAATACCAGATTACCTTACCTGCCTCCTGAGAAATCAGTATGCAGGTCAGGAAGCAACACTTAGAATTGGATGTGGAACAATGAACTGATTCCAAATTGGGTAAGGAGTACGTCAAGGCTGTATATTGTCACCTTGCTTATTTAACTTATATGCAGAGTACATCATGTGACATGCCAGACTGGATGAAGCTCAAGCTAGAATCAAGTTTACTGGGAGAAATATCAATAACCTCAGGTATGCAGATGACACCACCTTAATGGCCCAAGACAAAGAGGAACAAAAGAGACTCTTGATGAAGGTGAAAGAGGAGAGTTAAAAAGCTGGCTCAAAATTCAACATCTAAAAAAACTATGATCATGGCATCCAGTCCCATCACTTTATGGTAAATAGATATGAAAAAAAAAAATGGAAATAGTGACAGACTTTATTTTCTTGGGCTCCAAAATAACTGTGGACAGTGACTGCAGCCATGAAATTAAAAGATGCTTGCTTCTCAGAAGAAAAGCTATGACAAACCTAGACAGCATATTAAAAAGCAGAGACATCACTTTGCCTACAAAGGTCTGTATAGTCAAAGCTATGGTTTTTCCAGGAGTCATGTACAGATGTGAGAGTTGGACTATAAAGAAAGCTGAGTGCTAAAGAATTGATGCTTTTGAATTGTGGTGCTGAAGAAGACTCTTGAGGGTCCGTTGGACAACAAGGAGATCAAACCAGTCCTTCCTAGAGGAGATCAACCCTGAATATCCAGGAAGGCTTGATACTAAAGCTACAATACTTTGGCCACCTGATATGAAGAGCTGACTCATTGGAAAAGACCCTGATGCTGATTGAAGGCAGGAGGAGAAGGGGATGACAGAGTGTGAGATGGTTGGATGGCATCACTGATTTAAGGGACATGAGTTTGAACAAACTCTGGGAGACAGTGAAGGACAGGGAAGCCTGGCGTGCTGCAGTCCGTGGGGTCACAAAGAGTCAGACACGACTGAGCAACTGAACCACCGCCACAGCAAAATGCCTGAGAGCCTAGACGCTTGCTTCTCATTTGCCTAGTTGTTCTGGGGCACATCAACGGTGAGTCACAAAAAAATTGTATAACTATAAAGTGTTCATCTTTTGTAGAAAAAACATATTTCCCCCCTAAATGATCTGGAAACAATGTAGTTTTTTAAAATAATACACGATTTTACCCTCTTTTCCTATGTGCTCCTCATTATATGACTCTCTTGTACAAAGTCTTCTTTTCAGACAACTCACTCTGTTTTGACTCTGCAGTTGGAAAAAGTGACTCTAATTTTCCAACAAGAAGGTATTTGTTACAGCCAAACCATAGCAGGAATATACTATGCACTGCTCTTCAGGTCTCCCTCGTTGAAATCCAGGCTCATGCCTGCTTCTGTGGCTCTGTCAGTTCCCAGGTCGACAGGCTGGGACTGAGACTGCATCGCTTTCTGGTTTGATCTATGACATATTACATGTTCCCAAATTTGCAGGGCAGTTGTGGGTCAATACATAATAATATGGTTAAGAGCTTGGCCTCTGGCCACAAGTCTTCCTCTGAACTCCAGTTTCTCCAGGTTTTGTTTTTTTTTTCCTTCTGGACTTTGTGGCCATGAACAAGCTCCTTGACATATCTGTACCTATTTCCTCATCTATAAAATAGGGCTAATGATAAGACATCATGGGACCATTGAGAAGATTGTTGTTCTACTGTTGTTCTTGTCCCTTTTAGCCCGTGTTTGCTTAACCTTTTGGTTAAGTCCATGTCTTTCAGGCCCCAGCAGTTTGAAGTAAGGCTCACGATGACCAAGGAATTAAGCCCATTCCAGGAGAAAGTGGCCCAGGTCCCTCCAGGTCCTTGGACCAGCTGGCGAGGGACTTCTGTACCCTGAGGGTAAGCTTGGGTCTGCAGTCCTTGTCTGCAAGCAAGAGCCTCAGAAGAGAACTCCGGCCGCTCCCCTTTAAGAATAAGGCTGTGCACTGAAACATGTATATTATCTAGGGTGAAACAGATCACCAGCCCAGGTTGGGTGCATGAGACAAGTGCTCGGGCCTGGTGCACTGGGAAGACCCAGAGGGATCGGGTGGAGAGGGAGGTGGGAGGGGGGACCGGGATGGGGAATACATGTAAATCCATGGCTAATTCATTTCAATGTATGACAAAAACTACTGTAATGATGTAAAGTAATTAGCCTCCAACTAATAAAAATAAATGGGAAAAAAAAAAAAAAAGCCTTGCTTGGAAAAATAAAGAATAGTAAATTATTCCTAATACATGTCACTATGCTGAATTTTAATAAGCTCATGACAGCAGCTGGCTATCATGATCACTGGTGATATCTACAGCCCTTCAATGAATCCTTACTACAGACCAGGTACCATGCTAAATGCTCGACACACAGTCTCATGTAATCCCCATGACATGTTACCTCCTTTCCAGATGAGGGGACTAGAGTTGAGAGAGCTGAAAAGGACTTCCCCTGAAACTGATGAGGCTGAGTTTCAGGCCTCCTACCTGAACAGATCTCTGAGAGCTGGGGGAGATGGGGGTGCAGGGTGGGGCGGGGCTGGGGGGTGGAAGGGAGGCTGCAGTCAGAAGCACTTCCATTAAGCAATTCTGGTAACTGCCTAGAGATCTCACAAAAAAGGGATCCTCTTTACCAAGTCCTCAGTGAGTTGTTACAATGTTTATCACGCTAAATGTTCAGTTTGGGATCTAATTTTGTGAGATGTTTCTTTTCTTTAAAAGAGGGTCCTTAAGTTTATGAGCTTCAGTCCCCCAAACCTAGATTTGATGCTCAAAAGAGGTGTGTTCGGTTTTACTTTTAACTTCTATTCCACACTGTATCCTTGCTAGATTGATTTTAGTGACACAAAATCCATTCACTTTACAGGAATGGAGAGAATCCTCAAATTGAAAGGTTCATGGTAGCTTGGAAGACTGTCTAGCCTCCTACATTTAGTAAGGCATAAGGGTTTGGTTAAGTCTTAATGGGCTTCATCAATACAAGTTTAAAAAGTCTTGCAAGTAACCTTCCTCTTACAGTGAGTAGTGGTTTGACGTCTCTTTTAAAATCTATGAATCTCCTAGAAAAGTGGTAAATTGGCAATATATTTCTGTGCTCTGTTTGAACCTTTGATTTGCAAGAGTGATTTCAACATAATTTTCCCTTTGCAGAGCATGACTGCTGAAGCAAAACAAAACCCAAAGATAAACAGCCTTCATAGGTTTGACCACGATAGATTTTCCAAAGCAAAGAATAAAACATCAAAATGTCCGCTCAGTGGTTCCTTGTCCTTAAGAATCCTGGGGAGAATCAGATCATCTGAAATAGAAACTCTGCTATTTTTACACCCAATTGCAAACTGGGAAGTTGCCAGGCTTTGGTCTCAGCAATGAGTCTTCCCAGGAACTGGGTCTAGAATTTATTTATACTTTACACTTTGGAGAAAGGTACACTCTGAGTCATTTCAGCTTTTGGTACTTTTCCTTTTTTTGAAGAACCTTTGAAATTACTTTTTGATATTTTTGGTCTCCTCCACCTAGAAAGAGAAGGTGGCAGAGGAATGAAACTGGCAAGAACCTCACTTGGTGGGGCTTCACTAGTATTAATGAATGGACAATAGGATGCATGGGCTAGTGAACAGTGCCACATTATGCTTGATGGCAATTCAGATCGATGGCTGGCGCTCCCCCAAAACGGCAGCTGGGTGCAGGCACTTCAGATCTAACTTAAAATCCATCTCCTGGGCAGTAGACAATGCCAAAAGATAACACTGTGCACCACCTTTTCAAATTACCTTACGTTGTCTAACGCAGGACTCCAGCAACATGATGCGGACACACACTCCCTTCACACAGAGGTCACCGAGCTATCACAGAAGTCTTAGCAAACCTTCTCTTGGCCACTAACATCTTCCCTTCATACGGCCCGTTCTTTTTTTTTCATGGATGAACAAAAGAAAGGCTTAACAGAAATATTATTGTGCATCACTGAGAACAAGGGCCTCTTCCCAGGATCCAGTATATTCTTGTTTGTTTTTTGCCATGGTGCACATGATCTTAGTTCCCTGACCAGGGATCAAATCCGGGCCCTGGGCCCCCCTGCGGTGGAATCATGGAGTCTTAACCACTAGACTGCTAGGGAAGTCCCTCCAATAAATTCTTGTATGTTGTACACACACACACACACACCACAGGGGACATGAAAACAACTTGCATCAGAAGCATTTATTCACATTCAATCACCAGCAACACTAAAGCACTTTCACTACTGGTAGAATTCCAGATGGCTTTATAAACTAGTAGGTTCTCTGAAAATTGCTGCAAGGGACAAGGTTGAACCCTCTGTTTCCAATGAAGCTGATGGAGTAGAGGTTACAATGTGGACTAGTTTTACTGGGGGTGGGGATGACTAACAGAAGGAAAGTGAATAAGGCTGTGTCTGAGGGAAGGCAGCAGTCATTGTGATGTGAATCTAATCTCCTTGCCCTGCGCCAGTAACTTGTTTCTGGTTTCTATTAATACGGGCTGTTAGGAGTCACAGCAGCCGGGATGAAGCCAGGCGGGCGCTGCCAGGCAGCTTCTCTGTCTCCTGTGTCTCCATTTCACAAAGTGCAGGGATTGCATCAGTAAAAGTGTGTGGGAAACGAGGCACAGCCTGGATCCAGGGAAGCCTTCCTGCGACCCGGTTCACTTTAGGGAAGGGACAGGCAGAGGTCTTCGTTGTTGTTCTTTGATTGTAGCCTCCAATCAATTCAGAGAAGCAGAAAGGAGACTGAACAGGCTAGCTCAAAAGGCAGAGAGAAAATGGCTTAAACGTTAAATTAATACAATGAACTAAATGTCAATTACCTTTTGAAATTAAACAAGTAGGCAGGTTGAAATACCTACTTCACCAATTGGTGTGTACTAGCTGTTGCAAATTAATGAAACAGCTTGTGGTTCTTAAATAGCAATAAGGGAGCTTCCAAGACTCAAAATTATAAACAATTCCAATAAAAATAAACAAATAAATCCTCTTTGCTCAGTTCCACAAACTTACTGAGCACCTGCTCTGGGCGTTTATGGGTTACTCTGTGTCCTAATTTTAGTTTTAGTTTCAGGCATTGTTTGATCTTTGGGAACTTGTCACATCTAAATTTGGGGGCTGCCTCTCTTTGGTATAAACAATTGAAAATTCACAGTTACGTAAGGTGGTGGATTTCTTCATTAAGGAGGCCACAAGCAGGGCTCCCTTTGTGACCTTTCTTATTTTAATTCCTTTAGGATGAGGTTAAGATTTTCCGTTTCCTGGAACAGATTCACTGTAATGAAGATCATTCATTTATTCATAAATAAAATTTAATGAACACCTAAGTATACACAAGAGCTCCATATTTGCCTTTTACAAGATTTCTGTAAGACTCAATGAGAAATTTATGTGACTCCACTTTTTAAAAAAAGTAAATTTGCTATATATAGAGAAATGCTATTTTTATTACATACCTGAATGAGTCACAAATACATTCAACTGCTCCAAATATAGCAAGATAGAATTATCTGGGTCTCTTTTCTTAAAGTTGTAAGAGCAGCTACCACTTAGTGCCATTGGTATGCTTTGTAACATTCCACTTAATCCCTACAATAACCTTAGGAGGTGGGATTCTCTGCCTCCTAGAAAGATGAGACATGAGGTAAGTGATGAAGGTCCTGTATTCAGACAGAACTGGGCTTTGGAGTCAGACCTATTTGTGAACTCATTCTATCCTATAATGCACATTCATTTTTAGAGATGATGTGCTTCAATTGTATTAGAGTCAAGCCACATTTACATTAGGAAAAATCAAGCAGTTTCAAGACTGCCAAGCAGAATCACAACTTCTCGATCACGGAGCTGTCTGTGTGAACAGCAGCTGTGGCTCTGGGCTACGCCACGGCTCACCCTGCAGCAGGCTGGGCTGCTCTCACCTGCATAGCCTAATATGATTTCTGCCATGGGCCTTAACCATGTGGTTTTTCTATCTTTTCCCTTATCCTGTCACTTTTCTCTGATGTTCTCATGCCTGTAATGTGTTGGGGACTAATACACCAAATAACTAGAGCAGCAGTTCTCAAAGTTGTGTTCACCACCCACCTTGTGAGCTAGTTTAAATGCAGATTCTTGGGTCCCATTCATTCCCAGATGTTCTGATTCAGCAGCTTTGGGAAAGTGAGGCCCAAGAACTGATGCCCTAGGAGTAAAGAACACATACTTTGTGACTGTAAGAAATGTATTCTCTAAGTAGCCTCGTATTTGTCAACTTTCTGATGTGCATCTCAGGCCTGGCTAGCTGGGATTCCTGGAGATACACCCACGGCAGAAACCTGCCATGGCTATGTAATTGCAGTAACCGAACTTCATTTTTTTTTCACTTACTGTAAAAATGCTAGGCTTATTCAATAAAACAGTGACAAAAGAGCCTAAAAATACCACAAAAATGCCCCCTCATCCCTAAAACCTCGCTTTGGTCTGCTGAAACTCCAGGTTTCTTTTTCCTTAAAGGGCATGGGTGTGAGTCCTGGTGCCTGGCCTAGTACCTGACTTCTGACAAACCCCTACCCCGTGTGAGCCCCAGTTCTGCCCTCATCTGTGAAGTGGGGAGAGTGCTGCCTACTTCTAAGAGGTGTGGGAGCTTCTGAGAGATGTATATGCAAAGTTCCTGGTCGACATGTGGTCATACTTTAACAATGAACTTTTCACAGGAATTCTAGCTGTAACTACCACACAGGAGTCTGGTGGCTCTGTGAGGGGCCAGGTTTCACGTGTGTTCACCCCCGTGCACTCTGCTCTTTCATCTGTTAGAGACAAACCCTAAATATTGATAATGAAGTGTTACCACCTCAGTAGAAGAAACAGGCATACTAACATGAAAAAACACATTTTATTGCACTTAAGTTATAAGAAAATAAAATTTCTAAGTGAATCAAACCATAGACACAATCCCTTTAAAGGTTGTTTTCCTCCATCATGTCAGGTTGTTACATAACTAAAATTAACCACTTGAATCTGATTGTTTTAAATCAGACTATAAATAAAACAAACAAAAAATAAACAGGAGGAGGAAAAAAAAAGATCACTAGGATACAGTGTTAAACCACTTTCACAGTTCAGCTTGAGTTGTGGCTCCTGGAAAATGAGGCAAACCATTTGACTTTTCCATTCATTTCGCTTGTTTGCACGTGACGCCTTTACTACAAAAACTGGATGGTTTCTGCTTTGTCAGTTACTCAGAGCAATAAAACTGTAACAGTTGTTTTCCCAAATACTGTAAAACACTAAGACTGACCAGCAACTTTATTTTAATTTTGTGTTTTATATATTTTTAAAATATTTTGTCAGTTTTACTATGTACGTTCATCCATTCACCACAGCCCTCAAAAAGAAAAGTTTCTCCGCAGAACAGGCGGCAACAGCTCTGTTCCAAGGAATGTGTTTTAATTTTTGCCCAGATAAAAGAAAATAAGCTTTGCACACACTCTCGATTCTTTACTTGCAGGCAAACGTCACTCTTTATTTCCTGAAACTCTCCCATGCTCAGCCTCTTAGAGGCACAGATGGCTCAAGTTTCAGCGGCAAAAAGTCTTTTTTTTTTTTTTTTCCGTAACCAAACTAGAGCAAATTTGGAATTCAGTCTGGGACTAAAACGTCACAGCAGAAAAAAAATAAAAAAAAATAATTTGCTTTTTTTCTTTCTCTCACTTAGCAGCATAAGTAAGTTTGGCCACTGGGGGTACAGTACAGGGTGGGACACGACCCCGTCGTTGAAGACCTACCTCTAGCACCAGCATCAAGAGTTAAATCCATCTCGGGGCTCACAGAACCCAGGACAACTGGCCACCTTTGAGCAACACAGGCATTAAAGAGTGCACGTGGAAGCGACAGGAAGAGAGTGACAGAGGCTAATACTGTGACTGATTGACATTGGCAATGGTTTGGCAAAAAAAAAAAAAAAAGCTTTTCATGATAACTATACAAAAACAATTCACAGTAATTTTTTTCCTTTTTAGCTTTTCCACTCCAGAAAAATAACTTTTTTTGTTTCAGATGCTCTCGGTGAGACAGTCCACCGGTACTGTGTGGGTGTTATTGCAGCTTCTTTCTAGGTCTCAGTGGTAAGAGAACAGGCCAGCGAATCTGTAACGACGTCTCAGCAGTAACGCTGCCCAGCGACCACTGGAGAAGAAAATAAAGAAATAATTGCACCTGGTTTGATTTCGAAAGTCTCGTGTTGCAAAGCTGCCCTCAGTCCAAAGTGAAGCCTCTTCCGGGAAGAGCCGGCAGGCGCCTCTCTTGTCAGTTGCGGTTTGTCATCGCTTCCTCTTTTCCTTCTGCGTCTGTAGGTCTTTTCGCTCTGTTGCCCCAAGCCAACATCCTGCACCACTGAGAACAAGGGATATTTTTTCTTTTTTCTTTTTTTTTCTTTTGCAGGGGGAAGGGCAGGGAGTCCGTCGCCTACGAGTGGGGACGACGCCCCCTTTCCTGCTCTTCACTTCATGTCCACATCAAAATCCAGCACCAGCAGCTTGGTTTCCTCCGTCCCGTTGCGACTCCCGACGGCACACACCAGCTTTGTGTTCGAGGCTCTGATCCGCCACACAACTCCCCCGCTCCCCCCACTCTCCAATGTGACTAGGTTGCGAATAAATTCACCCGTTTTCAAGTCCCACAGTTTTACAGTTCCATCATCTGAGCTGGTAATGACAAAGTTCTTGTTGAACTGTAAACAGGTCACAGCGCTCTGATGCTTGTTGGGACCTAGGCAAAACCAAGGAATCTCATTACTGGTTAGAAACCATGGTTTCGGGTCAGCTAGATTGTAATTTGTGGAATCTGCATTGGAACACACAATAAATGAAATATTTAAAACACTGCACATTTAGAAACTGCGTTCTGAGTATTTTAGAATCAGCAGGGATGTAGGAAAATCTGGTAGCTACTTGTAACTGAAACGTTAGTCTTTGAGGGTTCTGTCTCTTAGGAAGCATGGTTCACCACCAGGCACACGTCGTGTGTTCTGGTTGTGCTGAAGAAGACCATCAACTCTACTACCCTACCACTCTGAACTGACCAATTAGGGGCAAAAGGCTGAATGAACCCTATTCCAAAACTCTGAAAAAGAGACAAAATTTGTCAATGAGAAAAATGCAGTACCACCTACCAGATGGCCTCACTGAAAACTAACGCTTTCTAAGGGCTCTGACCAATAAAAAGCAGTTAGTCACGACAGAAGAAGTTAACAGCGTCGTGCCTCATTTAGTGCTAGTGGCTTTCAGATGTTTCCCCCTCTAGTTGAGTGGGCACCGTGATGCCCTCCCATCCTACTTAAGCAGATGGTTAAGGGTCTAAGTCAAGGCCAAAGCAATTTCCTATCAGATTAAAGAGGCTTCTCCCCCCGTCCCCTCCAGTAAGGCAGCTCTTTAATTTAAAATTGGACTACAAATTCAAAATAAATGATCACTCAACAAATAAAACGAGCATGCTGCTTCTGTGATACAGCTAAGATCTCTCTTCACATTGTTCTTTCAGGTTAGGTAGAGTTAACCATACATGTAGGAAGTGATTAAATACTTTTATATTAAAAACACAATTTAAAACACTTTCTTAGGGCAGCCAAGTTCTGTCAGTTCAGAGTGGAAATGCTCATAAACTTATCCAAAAATCAGTTTTCATTTTGTATGAGGTTAATCATTCTGTGACACAAAAGTTCCACATTTCTCTTTTGACCAACTCTCTTATTTCTAAGAAATGCAACTAAAGGTGGGTAGCCAGTATTACCTTGCAATGTTTGTAAACACTGTCCTGTTTTGATATCCCAGATTTTAACTGTAGAATCTGCATTCCCAGAGACAAGAATGTTGTCTTTAAGTTCCATTCCACTTGTTAACGACTGGTGTCCTGTTAACGTGTGAATGCAGTTCCCTGTCTCCACATCCCAAACGCGGATTGATGTATCAAGAGATCCACTCACCACATGGATGCCATCAAACTACAACAGACACAGTTTATTAGACTACAAGTGTAGATATTCTTGATATTATCTATTTACCTTAATCCTAAAAAGGGAGGGGAGCAAAGCATGAGAAACAGATAATGCCAGGAACAAAATGAGGTACCAGGATAAACTGCATGCAACCAAGCAACTCTCCAGTACATGTTCTCAGAAGCTTCTATCAGAAATGTGAATTTTTTATGAGCAGTGGCTTCAAACTAGATGCAGAAACAATTTTTAAAGAAGCACAATGAACGTATTATTGTCAGACCATCTGGTCACTCTCAGTAGCTACATATTATGAATGATTCGATATGGACTGCCATTTGAGTTTTACTTCCCAACAGGAAGTTGAAACTACTGATGTGGTTTATGATACAGGGTGCGCTTATCCACATCTATGGCACGAAAAGAGCTAGAGATAACTTTCATGATACTTCAAAGTAAGTTCCATTAAACTGTATGTAAAATAAAAATTTCATTTACAGGAACCTAATGCTAGTTAGGAAATGTGCCAACAGATAATTAGTCTAGAATTAGAAGTGGTGGCATTATGATAACAAAAGCAAACTATCTATAGCACCTCTTCTCCAACTTCCCAGCTAGACCAAAAGTCAACAAATATCTACCAATTCCCAGACTGATAATAAAGTTCCTACCTATTTTCTCAATCTAAGGGTTTATTTAAATGAGGTTATTATATTCATTAAGGTTCTGAACATATCACAAAACATACAGACAACCATAGCCAATTCCCTCTCCTCCAAATTAATAACCTTTTCTAAGTTAACAGACATCTTTATTTTATGTCAATATTTCACGACATAGACATAATCCCATGAAGAAACAAATACTCCAAGGACAGAACTGTGAGCCCTAGGCCCATGTACTAATTTGCTGATCACTAGTGGGCAGTAATTGGTAAACAAGCTACATAAGTATTAATAATAGGAAATACAGCTGACCCTAGCATAACATGGGTTTGAACTGGGAGGGTCCACTACACTTACAAATTTCTTTCACTCGATACCTACTATGTTACTACACAGTCCCAGGTTGGCTGGACTCTTGGATGTGGAACTGCAGACATTGAGGGCCAACTGTAAAGCTATGCGAGGATTTTTGACTGGAGTGGTGGTGGGGGGTGGTGCCTCTGACTTCTACATTGTTCAAGAGTCAACTGCATTTTTTAATTGAAAATGCTGTCTTTCAGGAAACAAAACAAGATGTATTTTTTAAACCTTCTAATAATCGAGTTGTTTATGTCAAAATGTGGCAGTCTATTCTAGGATATCAGGCTCAAACAAAAACAAATCAAAAATGTTTAAGACAAATTTCCTCCTTATGACCACAACCCGGCAGCCCTGTGAGTGCAGAGCAGCTTTGTGCAGAAGCCCCACTCCCACTGTGAATGGGGACAGAATCACAATTACGTGCTCCATCAACCTCCAGCTATCAAGGCAAAGGGGCAGCTTCCAGCCAAATTAATCCTGTGCTAAGGAGTTTATTAAAGTCCAGGTTATTTTCCTCATGAGAGTATCTCCCCATTAACTAACACAGGAAAACTTAGGGCCCCCAAATCTCAGGTTCCAAGACCAATATTTGTATTTTAGAGGAAAATGAATCACAGAAAAATGGAAACAAATCATTTAAATAATTTCAAAATGCATGCTTTCTTCGTGCCAATTTTAAAGTAAATGTAAACAGCAGAATAATTCATCTGTTTCCGGGCTGTACTGGATCAGTAATTTGGCGATTACTGAATGAGACAGTATCATGACTCATTACGAGAGCACCGCAGGAGCTAGAGCGCTCGGTCTCTTACCTGCAGTGAGTAGACCCTGTTGGTGTGGCCCTGCAGCGTGTGCAGACAAGTCTCTGTCTCTGGGTCCCACACCTTCACCATGAAGTCATACGCTCCACTCACAACCCTCCTGCCATCATACTGAACACAGCGGACTGCTGCTACATGACCCATCAACACATGTAAACACTGGCCTGTCTCAATATCCCAAACCCTAAGGGTGGCATCTCGAGAACCGCTAACAACTCTGTGGGTATAACAGAAAAAAATTTATGAGAATTTAAAATCATGGGAAAACAATACATAAAAAGTCAGTGGTCATTAAAACTTTTCTTTTTCTTAAGCAGAAACCACCTGTTTTCAAAATAAATACATGCTATGTCAAACCTCAGTATATAAACACATGAAAGCTGAGTTACTTTGTTTGGGATGGGAAGTTGGAAAGCCTTGAATTCTGCCTGTTTGGTTCCCCCACCTATGAGGAACTGAGAAGCACCTTGGCGTCCTGCGGTTTGAAAACTACTGTATTATAGTTAGATACAACGAAGATGAAGCACAGGAAGATGAAGACAAAAAATTAGCAGAACATGTGGCGAGTTCTAAATACATACAACAAGATCTTGATTTTAGAAATAAGATGCCAGTGTGGGTAGTATGTATAAAATGTTAATAGGTGGTAGTATTAATATTTTGAAAACTTAATATTTTTTCTTTATTCTTTCTCCCATTTCCCCAAATTTTAATATGAACACACATTCCCTTTATGACTAGGGAAAAAATTCAATAGAAGTGTCTCAACAAAACAAGCCAGAATTTGGAATTTAAACTGCTAAAGATATGTGCTTTATACCATATACTCTGGTTAAATTAACCAGTTTTAAATATGTCCTCAAACAAAGGTTGCTTATGCATTTTAAAATATTCAATAGGCTACGAGGGCATTAAGATACACAGATTTTAGAAGATACACATGTAGAAGCAACAGAAATCCCTTAAAATTTTGACCCAAGATTATTAAAGTGATACTGTTCCGAAAACAAGAGTGATACAAATACTGTAATCACCTTTGGATTACAAAGGAGAGTTGAAAACTCAGGTGTCTTTAATGTTATTCCTAAGAGAGAAAGAAAGTCCACTTTCCATGTTTGGAAGAGTAGAAAATGGAAGCACTGAGGCATTTAAGTCAGAATATACTGAAAACTGAAATGCAAGGTCTCTTGACACCAACTCCCCCAATTTTAATAGTGGAGCACACTGTTCAAAGTAGATGCAAATTACAAGTGAAAAAGGCACTTTTCTTCATGTATTACAAACCTAGAGTGAAATAAGTTTAATGTAATGGTTCTTAATAAAGAATGCCACGGACAGAATGAACAGTAAAAACTGGAGTGGATTCACTGTAAGGACCCTTCAGAGAGACTTTTTCTGACAAAATAGGTAGAAATTACATCTGTTTAACAGGAGTACCATGAAGACACGCCAATGGAAAACAAAAAGGACTTTTAATAGGAGGGCTCTGTAGCAGGAAATAAAAGCAACAGCAAAGATACTGAGAAGAAAAAGGTTAGCAGTCCAGTTTGGCTGAAGCTATTATTCTGAAAACTGGATTTCTTCCTTAATTTAGTGTGCAACAGAAGGCTCCCAAAAGCTCGTGGTCCTACCATAATCAGAGGAGGTTCTCTGCCAGCTGTGCGCAAGGTGACCCAATATGAAAGCTCAGTCACCAGTTCAGGTGACAGGTAATGACAATAAGTTAAAACCCACAGCCTCACTCAGCTTTTGTCTGGACATAGGGGAGACAATAGAGGGGGAGGGGTGGTGGGTGGATAACTACAGAGACTAGAGGCTTGAAGCCTGAATAACTGAATTTGTCCTCCCAACAAAAATATATCCTCCCACCCCAAATATTTTTAACATGATGAGTCATCAAAGATTTAGAACAATAAAGTCTAAGGTATTAGTCAAGATCACAGAACAAGGCGTTTCAAAGTGGAAGCCAACACCACCATTGAAGGAGGAAGGAGACTTAATGACAACTGCCCGATTTTAAGGCAATACCCCACTGCTTTCCTAGCAGAGAAACATCTGAAGCTGAATAATTAAAGTCTAATTTAAAAGCACATTAGCACTCACCCTCTACTAGACACAGTAAGTATTATACAACCGAACTCTGCACAACAGGCCCCAAGTTCACAAGTAACAGAGGAAGAATTCCCAAGTTCTACAGGATTTCCCCTACCTTTTTTCATGGAGATGCATACAACGCACAGTGGAAGTATGACCATATAAGGTGTGTATACATTCTCCCGTCTCTGCATTCCACACTTTGAGAGTCCGATCTGTGGATCCACTAATGATGATATTGTCTCTCATCTGTGATGACCATACTCCACCTGTGTGTCCCACTAATGTCCTCAGACACTGCAAAAACACTTAAGATGATTACTTTGAGGTAGAAAGAAAAACAATGTAAATAACATTTCAGTAGCTCATTAAAATCTGGATTAAAGTTATTTACTCAATTGGAATGTCTAGCATATCAGAAAATAATTTTTACACCAATATAACAAGATACCATCACTATTTTGTTTGCTTTGTTTATTTGGCAGCACTGCATTTTATACACACTCACATAATTTAGGAGCACAGATGTAGAAAGTAAACCTTTCTGGCTAAAGTATGACAGCTCTGGCCTGGCCTCTTTGATAATAATACTAAAACTGCAACTTGGTTTCTTCCATGGGAATGGATTCAATGAAAGAATGCCAAGAGGATTGGGTGTGGCTACATACCACATTTCATCTGAATCTGCCCCCAGGCAGTAGTTAGGAGCCAGGCAAGGTACTTCTAGACAAGTAAAGACAGACATTAAAACTCTGAAATAAATCCAAGACTAATATTACACTATGGAAATATGAAACTGTTTTTAAAAACTGTAACATCTGACTTGGAATATTTAGAAGATTTTTGTCCATGAATCAACATTTTAAAACATAGATTTTCCCCCTACCAACACTTTCTTCTGTTATTTTTTAGGTGGTCAATTACTTAATTCACAAAAATATTTTCCATTGGACAGATAAAAGTATTCAGAAGAGAATCTTTAAAGAATAACATTATGTGCAGTGAGCCTGGGCTGCTTTGTTTTCTTCAAACTCATTTAACTAAATAGCCCGCTTTAACTTCTACCTTATAGGGTTTGAGATAAATCAAAATTAACATGATTTATTTAACTTTTAAACTATAGTTAGGTTATCAACAAAATTTAAAAGGAAAAATACCCCTCAATCATATTTTTGAAAAAAATTAAAAAAGGAGATATAACTTAGATGGTTAATGAAAGTGGGAAAAATTAGGCCAAAAAAAAAAAAAAAAAAAACCCCACACCACCACATCTGTAAAATCTTAACCTAAGTTACAAAGATAGACCAACTATTCAAATGAAGAAGAAACTAATGACATCCCTACCATGAGAAACATCATTTTCATGCCAAGGAAAAAGCTAAATTAGAAGCTCTTATACTTGCTATCAAACTAAGCTAGAGTCAAAAATGAATCTTTGCTTTCATCTCACTGGTTGATCCTTGCAAAGATATGTACCAAATAGTGACTTTATGAAGTGTAGAAAGAAGTAAACTTACTTTGCCTGTGACTGCTGACCAAACTTTTAAAGTGTTGTCATCAGAACCACTAACTATTCGGTTACCACAAAACTGTAAGCACGTGATCACATGGTCATCATGTCCTTTCAGCACCTACAACATAGATGTGCAGATGAGAAATATGTTAAATCCTGGTGAAAAGAAAACGGAGGCCATAAATAGCAACAGGAATGCATAGTCTACTTCTAGAATAAAAATTTATATAAAATATGAAGTATCCTTCGTGGTAGATGAATCAAGTATTAAACATTTTATTGTTTCCATATTCTACTACCTATACATGAGACATCAACTACTAAAATCAATCAAAACCTCATAAAGATGGTTTGAACACACATGTCTTTTATACCGTCTATTTTATCTTTTCAAACCAAAAGAATATGCACTTCAGCCGTGCAATTTTGACACACAAAAACAAAAGCACCTACTAAGCAGAAAGACAATACTCACCAACCTTTTCAATTTAACAAAAAAGTCTGTCATAACATGTATGTATTAAGACAAAATGTCTCCCCAAATCGCTTTTAATTCAGTTAAAAAAATACAGCCAAGAATTTCAAGCATTTTTGCCATTCTTTACATACTTGAAATGTTATAAGGCAGAAAATCAGAATTAGGCTTAAATTTATAAAATTAAAACACACAAAAGCTACCAAACAAGCCCCCCAAACATGGGCATTCCTCAAAAAATCGTGCTTGGTCAGACAGGGAACAAACTTTTAGGTATGACACAAAATTCAACAGAATATTCAGAAATTTTCATTTACATGCAATAGATAGAACAGGTGAATCAACTCATCTTTTATTCAAGTACAATTAGTCATCAATTTTATTCAACTACATAGTACAGTTAGTTGTCAGACTAGAGAAAAATTAGTAATGAGGAACACTGTCAGTTACATTTTCTGTTGTTTTAGAAACACACTGTTTTCCTGCTAAAGAAGACAGGCTGTCCACTCCCACCAGGGGCCGGCAGCAAGCACCCTGCGTGCTAGTAACACCGATGAACGCCCGGGTATGGAGGGCGCCCTGCTCGGTTACCTTAGGAGACTTGAGCTCTCCCCGCCGCCAGTTAGTATCGATCCTGTGCTGTCTGATGTACGCGCTTTTCCACGGACTATGTATGAAACCTGGTTTTATTACTTTTCTTCTCTTGATGTGCAATGGTTCATCAATACCTAAAATTTGGAACATTTAAAGAGTATAGCTGCCTTTACCAATAATACAAATTACACATTTTCTAATGTATCTTATCTTCTCCAATGCTCAAAACCACCGAAATGCAGAACACTGTTATGACAAAACAATCATGTAAACTTTGCATTCTGTATGGCATGGTGTATATTGACTATTTAATTTCTCTCTTAGAATAATTCTATAAAATGTTGGTGAGGATGTGCATAAATTGGAACCCTTGGGCAATGCTTGTGGGAATGTAAAATGATGTAGCTGCTATGGAGAACAGTATAGCGATTCTTCAAAATAAACATAAAATTGTGACATGACCCAGCAATTTCACCCTGGATACAACACCCAAAAGAACTGGAAGTAGGGACTTGAATAGTTATTTGTCTACCCACGTTCCCACCATCATTCTTTATAACAGCCAAGAGGTGGAAGCAACCCAGTGACCACTGATGGATAAATGGAGAAAAAAAGTGGTATATACATACAATGGAATGTTTAGCCTTAAGAAAGGAGGAAATTCTGACACATTTGGACAAATCTTTAAGACATTATGCTAAGTGAAATAAGACAGTCACAAAAAGACAACTATTGTATGATTATATTTACATGAGGTCCCTAGAGCAGTCAAATGCATACAGACAGAAAACAAAATGGTGGTTTCCAGGGCTGTGAAGAGGAGGAATAAAGAGTTACTGTTTAATGCATACGGAGCTGCAGCCGGAGATGATGATCAAGTTCTGGCGATGGATGGTTGCGATGGCTGCATGACCAACTGCAATGTCAATGTACTTAATGCCACTGCAATGTACACTTGAAAACGGTGAAAGTGATAAATTCTATTTTATGCATAAATTATCACAATTTTTAAAAAGGTCATTAAAACAATGATTCTATGAGAGAAAGTAAAGCAAGCATAATTAATCCTACTTTATGATGACTTGAGAAGGAAGGGTTTCCTGATCAGTCCAAGCCACAGACAGGGCAGAGGCAGGATGAAGAACCAAGGATTCTGGATCTTCACCTCCCAGCTTTACTAACCATCAATGCTGCCCAATCCACTATGATCTCCATGAGGTGCAAGAGAACAGGCAGCGCATCTGTCTTACCCTCTATGATTCTTTCTTAAAAAGTTTGCTTGTTGAAGGCAAATAATATTTTAGCATAGTTTTTTTCAAAAATAATATTTTTCTAGATGCCTGCTGGAAAAAACGTGCTCTTTCTTGAATTAATATGCATGATACCTACTCCATTAGTAAGAAAGGGGATTTGTTTTTTTTGTTAACAAGTCTCAGAACACAAGCTCCATGGTGGGGAGATTATGAGAGTGATCTAGCACATAGGAGGTGTTTAATAAATATTTGTGGAAGAAATGAATAGACTATAATTTGAGTACGTAATCGCTAATTTGGGGGTTATATTGTCTTCATCTTGACTTTCTCACTGTTTATTAATTCTACTGGAGACTAGGAAGCAAATCAGATATATTCACTGTTAGTTACAGTGCTCATTAAAGGGGCTAGTGCCAAGATCTGGCTCATCTGAACATGTGGAATAACCTGTGGATTTAATGTATGTAGGTGAATGTAAATGAAGATGCAGTCTTGATTCCTTGTTAGGCTGCCAAAGTTGTTTTTTAAATTGATCCACCACTTTATCCTACAAGCACATAAAACTTACTATTTTTTTGTTGTGTTTTGTTTTCAGAATCACTCTGCTTTTTCAAACCACAAACATTTTCTCTCTGTGATTGTGAACCTTACCCTCTTCTTTGCATTTTTCTCTCCAGAGAAGGTTGTCTTCAGCCAAAATTCTCCAGTAGCGGCAAGTCTGAGCCGCCTGTAGCAGGTCTTTGGGTTCCAGGAATGAAAGCACATAAAGTGCCAGCTATGAAAAGAAAAAGCATAGCATACCAAGCATCTCTTTTTAATCAGAAAATATTCTCTATAGGATAAAGTGCTTATAGATAAATGTAAGATAATTTTACATTCTAATTACTAGTATTATGGAAAGGCAGTACCTTCTAATATTCAATTTTAACAAATACACACAAGATTTAAAAATATCCTATTGGTTTTTATGAACTTGACCCTAGTAACTCCTTACCTCTTCAAGGAATACTTATTAAACCCATCGGCCTTTTCTCCTGCTTTTGCTGTGAGCCCTGACTCAAGAATTTTATCAAATCTATTTATATATTTTTTTACTTTATTAGTTCTTTAAGTGTTAACTTTTTCTGTCCTTACTAAAATATAATTTCATTTAAGAAATGAGATTCTTATATGATCTATGTGGCATGATTTCAGAATCCTTTGAAATGACATAATTCATAGTTCTTTATCATATCAAAGTGTTTATATCAGAATGATGAACTTTTCAAACATTTACACCCTTTACTTGTAAATCACAAAGGCTTATAAAAGTGATTGGGTTCTAATTCCTTTATACGGCTTATGGGGACTTTCTTGATGGGCCAAATAGGGTTGTGTATTTGAGCGAGGTCTTTGACATATCACTGATTTAAAACGTTTGTTTATAATACTTGCAAACCATCAATTTATTTCCATTGTGTAAAGTCAAGTCAAATAAATAAAAGAGCAGGAAAAGGGGAATGACAGCTTCTCTATGCTCATTCAATTAGCCTCACAAATCACATAAAAATTCAAATTACGATATTAGGACAGAATGAACTAAACAGAGCAAAAAAGCTGGCTTTTCATGTAACCTAACTTATAGGTTAAGACAAAATATCATTTAAAGGGCCTAGGCTCATATAGGGAGTAAAAGCATATTCTGAATGATTTTTTCATGTTAAAGAGGAATTACATAAAGTAAATTATGCTTTCCCAATGACTTTTCATATGTAGAGTTCATCATTAATCACATATTTCTTGAGTACATTCTTTTATAGAAAGTATTTCAACCAGCAGTATTCAATTTAATACTCCTATTGGCAAATGACAGTGAAAAAATTTTTGTGGAATAATATTTTTGGTCTATCAGAAAAGACCATTCAGTATTATATATGGAAACTCATTTAAAATAAAAAGGCATAACTATATTCAACAATCTATCTCTCTCTCTATATATATGTGCATTCATATATACATATACACATATACAAATACACACATATATAACTTGACAATATATTTTTAATGGATACTCTATAGACCACTTAATTTTGAAATGATCAATCAATCAAAGCCTACGCAAGTTTCTTCAGTTCAGTTGCTCAGTTGTGTCTGACTCTTTGTGACCCCATGAATCGCAGCACGTCAGGCCTCCCTTAGTATCAGTCTAATATCATACTATTAGTCTTCTATGTGAAATTGATATTTAACATAGAAATTATCAGGTACAAAGTTATATTTGTGGAAAAGAAACGCTACTTAATGCTCAAGATATTTAGAAGAGTCAAATGAAAAAGTCTATTCTTTAGTTATCCAGTTGAAGCTGAAAACAGGCCATTTACAGAAACATTCAATGGATCTTAAATGCTAAGAAACAAATCCAGAGTGGCTCAGATTTCAAAGGTTTACCTGCAAACTTAACAGACAAAATTTCCTTTATTACTGGTGATTAAGATATCATCTAGTCCAGTGTCTAAATGCATTAAAAAGAAATGTAAAGAAACACTCAAGTGCTAAAGAAAGTTGAGGTGCTAACTCCATAGGTAACTGGCACCCATTCCTTTTAAAACAGCAAAAGCCCTAACTCAACCATGAACTTCAACTTATTAAACGCTTGTCTATTCCACCAAAACATCCTGATATTGTATAAAATACACATAGCCAAATAGAAAAATATTAATAAGAAGATCAGAATCAGGAAAAATATAAATCAGAAAAGGTTTAAACTATCGGAGGAGAACACAAAATATATTGGCAACAATATTCTATATGGTTTTTTAATTAGGCTGCCAAGCAAAAATAAAACAATAATTAGTTACATCAGTTCCTCAAAGAATACAAGGTTTTGGGCTCCTTATGGGAACAGACAGTGGGCACTGTCCCAAGCCACTTCTCTAAAACCCTGAAGAGGGGGGTTACAGGTTTCTGAGAGCCACATCAAATGGTCTAGTGAATGTAATTTTCTATTCATTTGTATTAAAGGTGAACTCTAAACCAGTAATTCTTCCTAAGGACTAATTCCACACAAGAGAAGCTCTTAAACTGAAGATTTATTTCAGATAATTTTATTTTCTTTGCCCAAACTTGTCATTTCAATTACAGTTGCTAATTTTTGTTTTTCACTATAACTTATATAAAAGACCACCTTGTTATATTTAAAAAGTGGATAATACTTTCTCAGAATTGCTGTATTTCAATGAATTAAACTAATCAAAGAAAAAAAAAAAAGAACAAACAAAATGTTGGCCGATTCTATGTTAAGAATTTAGGTTTTGTTGTAGATCATCAACTGTTACCATTATGCTCTTTTTGGCATTTACTTACAAACTAAGGATAACGCCCTTTATCACAAGTCTCCCATGTGAGACTAGTGAGATATTTTGTCAAGGTTTTTGAGAGTAGTAAGTGTTGGTAAAGAACTTTGAGATCTGTTGAAAGGAATTATAAAAAATTATTATAAGTTCACTTCCTGACATTATTATTATTAAATAGTAATAGTACTTAGTCTCCAATAAGATGTTAGTTTCCTTGACAACTTTAGATCTACACCATTATTTCTTTACATATAAAATAAAGTGTTTTTAAAAATAGAAAGTGTTTTATTACTCAACATTCTGTGATAAGCCATAATGGAAAATAATATGAAAAAGAATGTGTTTGTATGTTTAACTGAGTCACTTTTCTGTGTAACACTAATTAGCACAACAATGTAATTCAACTACACTTCAATAAAAAATAAATTAAAGAGGGCGGGGGGCAGGGGGAGACAGGAGTCATGCTAAGCCAGGCTCACTCATTCTCCTGTCTAGCAAAACTTCTTTGCCCTCAGGCAATCTTCAAATGAACACTTAATCCGAGAAAATCTTTATTGCATGGTTATCAATAAATTATACTTTTTAGATTCTTAGCAATTTTTATAAATCATATGTTTTTGTGTTATGAAGCTACTATGGAAATCCAAATAAACCAAAAAGCTCACAATCTTTAGAGATATGACGACAAACTAGACTCAGAGAAAAGTCTATATTAACAAAAATAAAAAATAGGGAGGATTATCAAGGAAAACTATGAAAGATATATCAAAGGTGAATAAATTCACTTTTGATCAAATACATAAAAAAGAGTTTCCTATTAATAGCACCCTTGTGGAAGTAAAGAGAGCTTATGTCACTTTCATAAGCCAAATCTATCCAAAGGGTTCAGTTTTAGAATGAGCCAGCAAGAATACAAAATTTTTTCCTGGAACAATGTCATTTAAAAAAATCACTCCAAAGTAGAAACATTTCAGGAAAATGATGTTTTTTTCCACTTTGATTTCTCCTGGAGTTACACTTAATTTCATCCATTAACTATGATGAAACCAATTTTATAAATATCCAATGTGAAATTATCATCAGGACTATCTTTAATGCCCTTAGGATATGTAGAATGGTTATCTGAAAAAGAAATCAACTTCCTTTCTCTTCAAATTTGAAGTTTCAGGACTGTTTGCCTTTGTATTTATACTAACATAAATGGTATTTTATATTGTTTTCTTGGCTGATCTATAATTAGCTGATCTATATAAAATTTTTGTGAAAATATAAATCTTGGTAGCATTAATGTTATTTCTGTTTGCTGACAAAAATGAAACTATGATGCCTACAACCTCAATGAAAGAACTACATCTAAACGATGCCTTATTTATGGTCAGGAATACACATGTGATCATAGTCTATTATAAAAAAACAAAGACGCTTTATATTATACAAAGATATTAAAACAAATAGGTATAAGTAATTCTAAAAGAAATGCTCCAAGAAATGTAATTGGTATGGGAAATCTGTGATTTGGCATGTGTGTGTGTGATGGGGTAAAAAGGGAGATGAATAACAGAAGATACACATGTGAAATTTTATATACTTCAAAATAATCACATAATGTAACTCACAGAGAAGTACAATCCAACAGAGTTATGAAACTATTAGTCTTAAAGGGACTCAGGATAAACAAACAACAAAATAAGAAAAAATACCGCTGTTTTAATAAAATCAGAATAAAAAAAATCTACTAATGTAATGAATACACCAAGATAATTAAAGGCTGGACTTCAAATAAGCTGGGAAAAAAATCTTGGTAAAGGAACAATCAAATTAATGAAACTCAATAGCTTAGTCTCATGTATGACTTATTCCAGTGGTGGAGAGAAGATACTTAGTCCGTAAGTATACTTTAATCTGAAAATTATGCTAAACTATGGTAGCTTATCATTTACAGCAACCTTTAACACTAATTAAGTGTTAAACTGACAATACTGAATACTGTAATTAGCAAAACAACTTCTAAAGAGGGTAGCTGTTGATTTATATTTTCAAACAGCACCAATGAAGAATATAATTGATAATCCTTACCTCTTTAGGGAGCAAGGAAATGAAGTCTCGTTGAAACTGGGGTTCTATCACTTGCATCATATGTTTTACCTGGGTTGGTTCACAACTATCAATAAGTTCATCTAAAGCAAGCAATTTCTCTGGTCCACTCCAGCTCTATCAAAGAGGAATCAGAAATTTTTATTATTTTAATAAATGTCTCAAATTATAAGCTCATAAAGGAAAATCAACATCTATACGAAATATAAAAAGTGGCTACTTACAAAAGAAGGCACTGAAGTGATAATCATTTAGCCTCTTCAAATTTCTAGCTATCTTTATTGTGTAAAAGCTTTGAGTTTGACAGAAAAATATTTTTGCATATTATTATAATTGCAATATGTTAATCTACCACCAAGACACTGGTTGAGAAAACAAAATTTTATTCAGAAACATTGGTTTGGGCTATTGAGTAAATAGAGAATTTTGAGAAATGATTTTCCTTTCTTCCCTTCCTTTCCAGTCGGCACCATAAAACTTCATGGTTTTAGTAAGGCACTCATCGGAGAGCAGACTGGCAGCATCGACTAGAGAAAAATTAACAACTGGCTAGAATGCCCATCTGACACGTGTTTTCCACAAATTAAAAGGGCTTTGATTTGCTATGTGAAAATAATTTCAATAAAAAACAGCAAATAACAGTAAGTGGCAGCTGACTTAACAGTAAAATGAGAATATGAAGAAAGGCTAAAATAAAAGAGAATAAGAAATAAAGTATATATTATGGAAAAACAAAAACAATTATACCTCAAAAATATGAGCTCCATTAAACTATACTAAGGGGTTGCCTAATTTTTCTTTCCCCTCAATGAGGAACACTTCCCCAGAATGCCATGATTCTTAAAAGGAAAAACCAGACAGACATGTGAATCATTTAAAATGTCAGGGCTCTCATGTACAAAAGTCAAAGAAAACATTTAAGTAACTTTGAAACACTTAGATGAAAAAACATCCTTGAGCAAGATGATAGAGTACCTTTATGAATTATTATGTCCATTTTGGAAATGGGAGAAGACAGAACAATATGTGAGGTTTGGAGCTAGAAAAATCTGGATTTTGACATTCCATTTTTTGCTCAAACTAGGAACCTGGATTTTGTAATATGTGAAATAGACAACAGTTGAAAACTGAGATATTCTGAGGTCACTGAAAGCCTTTTTAAAGTATTTCTTAAAATATTTACCCCTTCAGAATCTGCAATGAATCCTCTCTTCTTTCTTTAAGTGTAGACTAAACTAACAACTAGCAAACATTTCAGCAGTGCTTCCACAGTACTACTACATAATAATGTCACAAACATTATCTCACTTATTCATAAAAACCTTGGGGAATATCTCCATTCTTACCTTCAAATATGAGGAAACAGAGGCTGGAATAAGCTGTATTTTTTCCTTTTACCTTGACACACATACCCAGAACATTCTCCTTGAGTACTCACTGTGTATCCTTTTTGGTTAGGGTGAAGATTTATACATAGAAATTAAAAATATCCATATATGTGTATATGCACACACATGACCAATTACAGGGCTTCCCTAGTGGTTCAGCTGGTAAAGAATCCCCCTGTAACGTGGGAGGCCTGGGTTCGATCCCTGGGTTGGGAAGATCCCCCGGAGAAGGGAAAGGCTACCCACTCCAGTATTCTGGCCTGGAGAATTCCACGAACTGTACAGTCCAGGGGTTGCAAAGTGTCGGACACAACTGAGTGACTTTTACTTTCTTGCTTTTATTTGACCAGTTAAAAGTAGTTAATTTGAAATTTATTTCACTCTGTTTTCCTTACACAGCTTCAAATCCTGGCTCAAAACCTACCTCTTTGACAAAACTCACCTCTTTGACAAAACTCATGCTCATCAATTGCCACTCATCTGTACTTAGTAACAGTACTATACACTGTGTTATTGATTTACATTCCTCACAGGAAGATGTAGGTTCTTATAATATGCTGTTCTTCTCTATCTACATGATAAGGATTCATGGACACTAGTATAAAAACATGCCCCTTTTGGGTAACAGATAACTGCGGACTTGTTCATATACTACACATGCTCAATATTTTTTTTTTCAATTGACGTATTATTGCTGTTTGTAAAAAAGGGACAGAAAAGCAGCATCGACACATGGTATATAAGTGCTATGTGTGTGTGTGCATGCTCGTCATGTCCAGCTCTCTGCGCCTCCATGGACTGTAGCCCGCCAGATTCTTCTGTCCATGTAATTTTCCAGGCAAGAATACTGGAGTGGGTTGCCATTTCCTTGAGGGGATCTTCCTGACTCAGGGATTGAACACTCATCTCCTGCAAAGTTCTTTACCACTGAGCCACCAGGGAAGCCTCTAACAGAAAAAAATATAAATGTATATCTTTTCAAGGATTTTAGGGGCTGCAGTATACAATGAAAAAGGCTAGAATAGAAGATAAATAACTAATTCAGATCTTAGGTAAATGTTAGAAACTGCGCCACAAATTTAAATATATATTTAAGGCAAAGGCCATGATGAAAATAATGCCCGTACAGCAAAATGCTTCTAAGACTTAAAACAGTATTTTTTTGTTTTAAAATATTTGATAGGTTATATAAAATTTAACTTATATTTCAATTTGAATTAAATATGCATTTGGCAGATGTTACTTTGTGACATTTTACTGAAACATATACTACTAACAAAGAGTTAGTAACATAAGCTGTAAGCTACAAAATAAATGAGACTGTTTTCAAGGACGATACATATTCAACCTTCCAATGACTTAAGTCACATCTCTTAGATAGTTCCAACAAAGGTCTGGACTACATAGGCCCTAGATTTCCTCTCTCCAGCCTGGGTTTCTTCCCTGAATTCCAGACCTGTATATAAAATTGCTTATCCACCATATATTCTTGGGTATGTAACAGAAACTATATCCATGATCTTTCTCTTCAAATATGCAAGACCACAATCCTCCCCATTTCAGTAAAATGTTATTGTTATATTAGTTTGGCCCAAAACTCTGAAGTCATCCTCAATTCCCTCACTCTCACCATCAGATAGCTCTGATCCATCAGTTTATTCTAAGGCCATAAAATGCAAATATACCCAGAATCTGACTATTACTACAACGGTCTAAGCTACTACTGTCACCCGGGTCATTCCTGTGACTGCTTACCTGGTCTCCCAGCTCCCCACCTTTGCCCTCCTAGTTCTGTTCTCCACAGACAGCTGGAGTGACAGTGCTGAACGTCAGCTCACTCTTCTGCCTGAAGCCCTCTCACTTCACTCGCAGTAAAGCCCAAAGTCCTTAGGCTGGTCCACGAGGCTCTAATTTCCTATTTCTTCCCCTCCTTCACTCTGCCCTGGCCAGAGATCCTCTCTCTGCGCCTCAGTCACACCCAGCACGCCCTGCTTCGAGCCTTTTCCCTTGGTGATTCCTAGACTACTCTTTTCCTGGCACCCACGCGCTTTACTTCCCTAGTCCCTTCTCCAGCACCTTCTCTGTGCAATTTTCAAAGACTGCACACCATTTCAAAACCCCCTCTCTCTCCTGACTAAAGGTTTTCAGAAAAGGGTTTTGTTTATTTTGTTCATTATTGTATCCCAGATTCAAATTAGGGCCTAGCACCTGACAGTTATTCTGTAAATATTTGTTGAATAAATGAATGAATCCCCAAAGAGTCAGGAAACACTGCACCAATGCTATCTCAAAACTCTTCCCACAGAAAGTTTCTATTCTGTATACCGGATGGTATCACTGGGACTTGCCTGCTTAGTCTGCTTCCAAGATTGGTTCCCAATTTTGACATGGAGGAAGGCATCAAGAGCATCCCCAAGGAAAAGATATGCAAAACGGCAAAATGGTTGTCTGAGGAGGCCTTACAAATAGCTATGAAAAGAAGAGAAGCAAAAGGTAAAGGAGAAAAGTAAAGATATACCCATTTGAATGTAGAATTCCAAAGAATAGCAAGGGGAGATAAGAAAGACTTCCTCAGTGATCAATGCAAAGAAATAAGAGGAAAACAATAGAATGGGAAAGACTAGAGATCTCTTCAAGAAAATTAGAGATGCCAAGGGAACATTTCATGCAAAGATGGGCACAATAATGGACAGAAATGGTATGGACCCAACAGAAGCAGAAGATATTAAGAAGAGGTGGCAAGAATACACAGAAGAACTGTACAAAAAAGATCTTCATGACCCAGATAATAATCACAGTGGTGTGATCATTCACCTAGAGCCAGATATCCTGGAATGTGAAGTCAAGTGGGCCTTAGGAAGCATCACTACAAACAAAGCTAGTGGAGGTGATGGAATTCCAATTGAGCTGTTTCAAATCCTAAAACATGATGCTCTTAAAATGCTGCACTCAATATGCTAGCAAATTTGAAAAACTCAGGACTGGAGTTTGTGGCCACAGGACTGGAAAAGGTCAGCTTTCATTCCAATCCCAAAGAAAGACAATGCCAAAGGATATTCAAACTACCACACAATTGCACTCATCTCACATGCTAGCAAAGCAATGCTCAAAATTCTCCAAGCAGGCTTCTACAGTACGCGAACTGTGAACTTTTAGATGTTCAAGCAGGATTTAGAAAAGGCAGAGGAACCAGAGATCAAATTGCCAACATCTGTTGGATCATTGAAAAAGCAAAGAGTTCCAGAAAAACATCTACTACTGCTTTATTGACTGTGCCAAAGCCTTTGACGTGTGGACCACAACAAACTGTGGACAATTCTGAAAGAGATGGGAATACCAGACCACCTGACCTGCCCCTTGAGAAACCTGTATGCAGGTCAGGAAGCAACAGTTAGAACTGGACATGGAACAACAGACTGGTTTCAAATCAGGAAAGGAGTATGTCAAGGCTATATGTTGTCACCTTGCTTATTTAACTTATATGCAGAGTAAATCATGAGAAATGCTGGGCTGGATGAAGCACAAGCTGGAATCAAGATTGCCGAGAGAAATATCAATAACCTCAGATATGCAGATGATACCACCCTTATGGCAGAAAGTGAAGAAGAACTAAAGAGCCTCTTGAAGAAAGTGAAAGAGGAGCATGAAAAGTTGGCTTAAAACTCAACATTCAGAAAACTAAGATCATGGCATCTGGTCCCATCACTTCATGGCAAATAGATGGGGAAACAGTGACAGACTTTATTTTTTGGGCTCCAAAATCACTGCAGATGGTGATTGCAGCCATGCCATTAAAAGACGCTTGTTACTTGGAAGAAAAGTTATGACCAACCTAGACAGCATATTAAAAAGTAGAGATGTTACTTTGTGGACAAAGGTCCTTCTAGTCAAAGCTATGGTTTTTCCAGTAGTCATGTGGATGTGAGAGTTGCACTATAAAGAAAGCTGATTGCCAAAGAATTGATGCTTTTGAACTGTGGTGTTGGAGAAGATTCTTGAGAGTCCCTTGCACTGCAAGGGATCCAACACGTCCATCCTAAAGGAAATCAGTCCTGAATATTCATTGAAAGGACTGATGCTGAAGCTGAAACTCCAATACTTTGGCCACCTGATGCGAAGAACTGACTCATTTGAAAATATCCTGATTCCGGGAAAGATTGCAGGTAGGAGCAGAAGGGGACGACAGAGGATGAGATGGTTGGATTGCATCACCGACTCAATGGACATGGGTTTGAGTAAGCTCCGGGAGTTGGTGATGGACAGGGAGGCCTGGCGTGCTGCACAGTGGTCACAAAGAGTCGGACACGACTGAGCAACTGAACTGAACTTACTTCTGCAGTCCTTAGCTTCTTTATCTGAAAAAGTGTTGGAAAGTCTGATAATTATTTTATTTCTGCTCTGAAAAGTAGTTGTTCTTATAAAGAAAAAAGCATTTTCCTTTGGTCTTACATGGTAAAGTTAGTGGAACATATTGAAGGGGATAGGAAAAACATTCCAAATTCAGAAAGGATCATCAAGATAAACAAAATTTAATTTGTGTACAAAATTAAAATGCAAACTTGAAAATTCCCCATGAAAGTGTTATTTGATTTCAGATAATTAGAGAGTACCTGCAAGTAGCCGAGACGAGTAGAAGGAGCCCTGAACTGTAATCAGGGGCCTAGTTTCACTAGCAACTCACTGCACAACTGCAGGGAAGCCCCTTAATTAGTCTGCGTCTCGGAGACCCCACCTTGGGTATAATGAGGGGCTTGGCCAGACCAGTGGTTCCCAGGTGCTGGCTGAGTGGTGCAAGATTCATGGAGTCCTCCAATCCACCATCAAAGAGTCTGATTCAGGGGTCAAGGTGGGGCTGAGGGCATTTTATGTTTTAAATAACCAACCTCTCCAGTAGTGATGCGGTGATTCACAAACGAGCTGTGGTTATTGGTTGGGACGATCCTTGGTATCTCATTCAGATACACATACTCTATGACTTTAGGCAGTTTAGCACCTGAATTTCATGTGATGAAGAACTCACTTCTCTAATATCTCCCGAAGATGGTTATCTAGTCTGTTTAAACAGTTTCAGGACTAGAATACTTAGAATCTCCATTCTTCTCTGGGTCAGTTCTAATTGTAAAGTTCAAATTTACAACAAAATCCAACTCGAAGAATATGATCCAGGTCTTGTTTGCTGAAGAAACCAATAAACAGTCTGATTCTACTTTTACATAGAAGTCTTCAAGATGTCAGACAGAAACATTTTCCCTTAGTCCTCTCTGGCTACATACATGACCTTCTTCCACTCTTTCTCACCTAAAAGGGCTTCTTGATAGGGCTGTTTCAAATATAACGGCAAAGTAGTTTTGTATTCATTTACTTCTGGCACTATTCTGTTTTAATATTTTGTTAATTAGCAAATAAAAGAGATCCAAATAAGTTAGAAAACATGTACAATTTCTAAGTGTTACCATAAAACCTAAGTCCTCCAAAAGAGTAGTTTTTATTCCACTTTTAATTTCAAAACACAGAAGTATTTTGTTTTATTATTGAAAACATATTAAGGAGTATAACAGGTATTTTCAAAGTGCATCATAGTTTTAATACAATATAAATATGCTTTGATTAAAATAATGCTGATACTGTTAATCTGATGACATTTGTATGAAGCTAGTGTTAATAGCTTCTTCTTAGACTTGCGAAAACAGGCTCACAAAGGACACTTCTTTTACTGAGTTTCTACTGTATTTTCAAGTATAGCTTTAAGCACTTTTACACGTTTTCTCTCTTTTGACAACTTTTTAGTGTTATATCTGTTTCACGGAGGATGAGAACAATGGCAAGAGTGGTTACATAATATCAATGAAATTACCCAATTATTAAGAGGCAAAGCCAGAATTGGTACTAAAAGCTTCTCCTTCTAAGTCAAAGTGCTTCTCATTATATCAGGATACTTCTGAATACCAATTTCAGAGAATGTTAATATACCTTTACCTAGTCTAACATCTGCAACTGAAAAACTATATATTATAAATGACATAAAACAAAACAAAAAAATGACCAATCCTCTACTCCCAAATTAACAGTCTGAAAGCATCAATCTGGTGTTGCCAAAAAAAAAAAGAATCAATGGCAACTGAAAATTCAAACAATACAAAATTTCTGGACTTTTTTAGTTTTGTTTCTAATTGGCACTTCTATTTCAGAGTGGCATTCTGTTTCAATTTCCTTTTATCTAAAATGGTATATCATTTGTTCTTATTCCATTTATAAATTGAGTACAGAGTACTTTGTCAGAATAGATGGAGCTGGACCAAAATCATGCTGTATCACTGTCTTAGGAGCAATAGCAGAACAGTAAGGGGACAAGTTCTCCCATTTTGCTTGTTATACCATAGAAAAGGCATCATTAAATGCCCCGCAGCACATCTGTAGAAATCAAGCCAGTTTAATTATCCTTCAACTATACTACATAGGTCAACTCATGACTCCCCTACTTTACTATGAAATTATCTCTCTCCAAGTTAAGCATTAAAGCATTGCAAGCCTTTAGGCAAGTGATTCATTCCTAGTTACTCTGGCACCAGCCCTGAAAAAAAAGGATATGAGGCACTACAATGAGGCCGTGGGTGTGTCAGGCAGACAAGGTACTCAAAGGATTAAGATCTTGATTTATCTAGCTGACCTTCTGTTGCTAGTAAATTTTTTTTGCTACAGAATAGTTATGTGAAAAAAATACAGTATTAAGCCTTCGGGGATAATTCTATATGTTAGTTTACTAAATCTCATTCATTCTAAACAATTTTTTTTTAAATTTACAATTAACATTTCTGAAGTTGGGATGCATCTAATAATCTATGGTATCTCAGATCTGATGACCTAATACAGTACATGGTAACATGACGACATTTCATTAAGAAAAGCATGAGTGAGCTAAACAAGCAAACACTGAACAAAGGATTCCCTAACACACCCTCAATGCAAAATAGAGCACAAAAGCTCCCTACTATAGATTAGCATTTGAGAGTGTTCTCTTAAAATTGGTAAAACTAAATAGCTAGCAAAGAATATTCTGGAACTCTGAAACACTGGGGGGAAAAAAAAGGCCCATACAAAATAAATTACAGTCTAGACTACCTTCTGATAAGCTTTGCATATAAAATAAGTATTTTGGAGGGTGTCTACAGTGATGATAAAACTATTACTGACAGTGTAATTTTCCATCATGTTGGTACTTTCCTATAAAAATCACATGAAATCAGTGCTTTATGTTCTCAAGTGCTGCGCTGCTCACACTGTATGTGTGTATAAACATGACAATGCACACTCATGTTCCTGTCTCCTCGGCTCAATCAGAGATGATACAACCGCTAAAGCATTTCTTTAAGGCACTATAAGTCTTTTTTCACCTCTAATGGGGGGAATACACCTCTTTTTAAAAGGATGAGACAAAAAATTTAGAATTCTGAGGGCATGTTTAGGAAAAGATTAAAATAACATAAATCATGAACCTAAGGTAAAAGAACTTAGATGAGGGGAGAGAATAATTCTTATAAAAGGTAAGTTTAATTAACAAATGACTATGAAAACAAAACAAACAGCTTTGTGATTGTAGTGTTCATAACATCTTAACAGTGAAGTGCAACTTTCATGCCTTGAAGCCTTAGATTCTCAAGTTCAGTAGCTGCTATTCTGGGCTAGATTACTCTGTGTTGAGGGTGGCTGTCCTTCACACTGACTCCACCATCAGATGCCAGCCGTGTCCTGCACCCCAGCCTTGCAACAGCTAAAAATGTTTCAACCACAGGAATATTTGCCCCCTGTTGAGAGGTGCTGCTCTAACCTTTCAGTTATCAACTGGAAAAAAAAAGGTTATTCTAGTTTCTCTGAAATTACCTGAAGAGTAGAAAACAATTTTAAAAATCCATTTTAAACAAACATTGCTTCAGGTACATTTTCCAGCTACAGAAGAAAAAAACTGGGACATTTAGTATTTGCTCAAGTATTTAAAATATTGGGATTTATATAAATGGGCACTTAAAAATCAGAAACAAACAAAATCCATAAAGTATCTTCTTTTTCAACCATTATTCCCCTAGGATTCAAAAAATACCATCAATCGAACAGTCAGACGTAAGGAAATATATTCATTTATACTAGTATGGTGGCTATAATCAGAGAGACCGTCACTTTACATACTTTATATTATTTACTATTTACAAAGAATGTTTAATCCATGCCAACTGCTTTGCTAAATACTTGATTTCTATGCATTATCTCAGTAGAAGAAGAGATAAATTAATATCACTATCATGAGTTGAAAAATTCCTAAGATTCAAGGTTTGGTTGTAACCAATCTTCCTGGTAAAGTTCCCCAAACTTTATATGCTAGTAAAATATAGTAATCAGAATTCTGAGCACAATAAGCTACATACAAGCACGGCATCTATGGAAAAAAGCTGCATCAACTCTTGGAGGCTATGAGGGTAACGGTGATGGATAAGTTACTACCAGTGACTAACACTCCTAAATGCTTAACTTCCAAACCATGCAGTTTAGAAAAAAGTACATTCACTAACACCAGAAATCCAAACATAAAAGAGAAAAAGAAATACCTTATTATCTAAAAAGCAATGAACAGTGCAAATGGACACTTTACACGAAATAAGCATTGGACCCTCTTGATTAATATACTTAAAATTTAAAGTTGAGTTCCCTTGTATTTAATAGCATTTTTTAATTGAGATATACTTCACAAACATAAAATTCACCATATAAATGTACACTTCAATAGCTCCCAACACATCCATACTGTTGTGTAACCATCACCACTGTCCAATTCCAGATCACTTCCATCACCCCTGAAAGAAGGGCAGTACCTACTGGCAGTCTATCCTCCAAACATCACCTAGCGATCACTAACTAATCTGCCCTCTGTCTCCCATGGATTTGTCTGTTCTAGATATTTCATATAATCACAGATTATGTGGCCTTTTGTGTCTGACTTCTTTCACTTAGCATATGATTTTGAGGGGCTATCCATGGTGTAGCATGTTCCTTTCCATGGCTGAATAATCCCTTATTGCCACAGCAACTAAGTGAAGCATTTCAAGTACTGTGTTTAGCCATGTCACCTGAAACATTTTCAGCCATTCCTGGAGGCCTGTAGGTGGCTGCACAGATGTAATTCGGCGTCGCTGTTGCCCTTGACCATTGGCGGCTCGCAGGTCTCCAAAAGTCGTTGGTGTTGCTGAACATGGCACAAGCCCAGTGGTGCTACAGAAGTGCAAGGGTGGAGCAGAGAGACATTTATTAAGGGCTAGGGGCTCTGATGAGCGATATGGTGTATCTCAAACATCAAATTCTTATTTGTATTTGCTTATTCCCAGAAAGCAAGGAGACACAAAACTTATTCTGCTATTCTTAGCTAAGTTTCCTCCCTCCTACGTAACCAGCTGTTTTCATCCCAGCACAGCTAATTGCAACCAAATGGTAGAATCTCTATGGCAAAACTGCAAGTTGTTGATAACACACCAATAATTTCAAAATACTTTCTTAGAAGATTCAGGTTCCAATTGTCTTATGACTGGTCTTTAGGAACATTATTAAGTAAAAATTTAAGTTTCTTTCATAAAAAGGGGTGGAAGACTTATTAATGCTTTAAAATATCATAAGTAGTAGTATATTCAAAGGCTTTAGACATTTCACTGGCCACATTATTCCTTAAGTTTGCCCCTAATGCCTTCTAAATTATTTATATTTGTATATTCTCTAATTTTCTATTGTTATTATTAAGCTTAGTCTATACAGTATTTGATAAGAGTGAGCCTTGAGGGATTTGCCTGGTGGCCCAGGGGTTAAGACTTCGTGCTCTAAATGCCAGGGACCAGGGTTCAGTTCCTGGTGGGGAAACTGAGATCCCACATGCTGCACAGTGCAGCCAAAGAAAAAAGAAATAAATTAAAAAAAAAAAAAAAAAGGAGTGAGCCTTGATTAGAAATGTATTTACTCAAATAGGTAGGTAGTGAGAACATATTATAAGCAACATTAAGTGAAATGAGATCATCAAAATACCATTATCCAATAATTTAAATTCTGAGACAGTAAACACACACACACACACACCACAAATCTGAAATTCAATTGATTCTGCCAACTAATAAAATAAGTAAATACTAAACATCTCTATTTTAGAGACGTGTGGAAAAAAGGAGCAGGAAGATTCAGTTAACAAAATTACATTTGCAAAGTAATCTTCAGTTTATTGAGCTAAGACAGTACAGTGTTTAAAATTCAAAGAACATATAAACTGTATCCTAATAGTTACCTATTAAGGTCTGAAAAATTACTAATGAAGTAACCCCAATTCTTTTCTATCTAGCATATCTCATTATTTTGCTTATAAATGCATCTCAGAAAAATACAGAAAAATCTTCATATCTACCACTTTAAAATCTTTTAACATTATTCATCTAAGATGGTCTCTAACATAAAACAATTAAATCTATTTTTTCTTCTATCAAATTTTAAAGGTAAGCTCTATTTTCTCCTCTGAAATGAAATAGAATGTGATTGTAACTTAAATTTTCTAATAAAAATAATGAAAAATCATAGTCTCATTTTATTATTAGAAAATCTTTCAACAAAATTAAAGAACATCAAATATACACTGACCAAGTCTCTAAAAAGACATGGCAATCAATATGCTGCCTGGTTTTCTTTAGTAAGACTGTGTTGAAGGTTAAAAATAAAAC
Source organism: Odocoileus virginianus (assembly GCF_023699985.2). NCBI lineage: Eukaryota > Metazoa > Chordata > Mammalia > Artiodactyla > Cervidae > Odocoileus > Odocoileus virginianus. The sequence goes on along the minus strand of NC_069685.1, from coordinate 5,092,435 downwards.
TTTCTCCTTTGCAGGTACTTTCTCAATAGAAAAAAGTGAGTGACAGAAGAAAAACTTTACTAAAATGTGTTCTATGGTAAAAATTCAGCATTCATTTATAAATGGCCTTAAAAACAACTGAACCATTTAATACTTCTGCCCTGGTATTAGTCTTATTAACAGAAGACCAAAATTATATGGTTGACTGAAATCTATACCCTAAAAAAATAGCTTACTTTAAACATTAAACTCAGCATTCTCATCCAAGAAAGAGTTTACCAAGACCAGTAGAGAAAAGCAAAAATGAAGTGAACAGTTTCATCTATCACTCCACACCCTCTGGTGAAAGTGCCAAAACACAGTGAAACTGTCAGAAGGCAAAGCATAAGAGAGGGGGTCAGTTAACATGGGAAAATCACAACAAAAAGTATTTTCTGAATAAGCAAGAAATAGCCTTACTGTTCTCTTCTGTATCATTTTTGCATTTTTGGTATATAAACTGTTCTAATTATCATGATTTCTAAATTTCAACAAAAGGCATCTGAAAGGAATATTTTCCAGAACTGAATGAAATAAAAGTATAAACTGTTCCCTGGAAGAAAAGAGATGCAATCTGTAACAATGTTTAATCACAAGTCTGAGTAATGTTAATTTTATTGCATTTTAAAGAATAACTCTAAATCAAAATTTTGAGGGGAAAAAAAGAAATGTCACATCACAAAGCTCCTACGGTTTCTATATCTAATTTTCAATCAATTATTTGAAGTGACAAATATGCCAACAAGACTCATAATAAGCCCTTAAGATGCTTTTGTCATTTAAAATTTAAAACACCACATTCCAAATGACATCCAAAGCCATTTTTAATTGGCTGGGTAATAGATATTGTGCTTAAGTTAACCTAATTAGTGTGGGAGAAGGAAAAGTTTTATACTGATGCAAAATCCAAAAATGATGGAATGGTGCAGGAAACAAGACTACAATTGTATTTAGTTGTTATGGAAACTATTCTACTGGTGTGGAAATTTATGTGTTAAAAACATTAGGCTTACAAAGCAAATAAAAGGCGGTTTCTAACACAGTAACCTCATGAAATAAGATTTCGTTAGTAATTGTGAGGTCTATTTCACTGCTACTAAATGTATCTTCAGTTACCCATATATAACTATCTACCCTCGAACAGCTGTTGCTATAGAAACAAGATACATTTGTTCATATCCATATATCAGGACTTACTTTTTAGAATTCCTTCAAAATTATAATTTAAAACTTTTGTTGATAAGAGAACTTCTGGGTGTGTCTTACTTCAATGTATTAGTAACAAAATGTATACCCACAGTGGTAGTCATTCTTCTCCTTATTTAAAATGTATGTTTCCCAATTTTCAGTGATGGCAAAATGTGCTAAATAGTCAACAGTATTAGTGACATTGTAACTCTATGAGAATAAAGTGAATGAAAGCTTTTCAGAATCAACTCTTTAAAGAAACATGAGAATAGGGAGAGAATCAAATTATACTTAATATTACCTTGTATATTCTGAGACTTTGCATGGTTTCTTTCCCAAAGAAAAAGAGCGGACCTCAGAACCATGGTCCAACTTTCTTTTCATCTATAAGGTAAAACAAATGAGATATGTTTAAAAAAAAAAAATCACCTGTCCAATTATTAAATCTTAATGTTAGCACCAGTAATACTGAAAAAAAAAAAACCCTTAAATTTTCATATGTCTGCAATATTAATTATGCATAGCTAATTCATATAGAAAATAAATGTTTCATAGTTTCTTCTATTATTTCTACTTTGTTTTACTCTTTACAAGACTGGAGAAGTGAATTTCTCCCCCTAATATTTGTGCAGAAGAATAAGGTATGGTGGTTTAAAAATTGATACCCATCGTATATATTCCTTGAGAGTAATATACCTTTCACATTTTCTGGTTTAAGGACCAATACATGGGAATATGTCAAGTTAACCCACACAGAAAAGAACCATATTCAACATGCTGTTCTTAGTGATTTTCATTTTCGTTTAAAAGACATATTTAATTTCAAAATTAGAATGGAAGTAACAGTCAGTGATTTAAAACACATTATTACAAAAGGGTAAAGAGAATAATGTAAATAGAATGCTCTTGAAAAGTAATTATGATAAGGCATAAAGAATGACTGTGGGCACTGAGGACAGTACAAACAGTAAACCCATAATAAGAGGGAAATCTAGAGATAATACAATAAAGGTAGGAAAAAACCATCCGTTGATATTCACACAGAATATACAGCTCTATGACTATACATTATAGATACTCAGGACAAAATATACTAACTTGAAAACCAACAAGAAAAACGGAAAGATTTTAAAAGAATGAGTTATGCATCTTTGTAAGGTATATCCAACATTTGTAGTTTTGAAAGTATTTCATTACACTACATAGATATGGAATACTGCAAATATATTCAGAATTACATTTTGTCATCAATACTGAAATATCTACTTTTTATAACTGTTGGTTAATGGAGGTCATCTTACTATAGATATGTTATAAAACTATATAAAATAAAATCTGATGAGATTCAACAACTTATATTTTAGTAATCCTTCTAAGATTTGTGCTTGCTAATTAATTACTATACTACTGAAAATAACGGGAGGGGGGATCCCCAGAGTGATAGAAAGTTATCCTCAATTTTACAATAAGGTGAAACCCTAGCTTTGCAGTAGCCTTATTTTCTTACCTACTGCTTCACATGGGAACACCATAACACAGCATGCTACACTGTAAATACTAAAAAGAACCAAGAAGACTCTGAAAATCTTTTTGAATCATATTCAAGATAATAAAAACTGTGTTTTTATCATCATGAAGAAATTCTTCTAGAACACAGGGATTATTTTACAATGTTAAAGGCAAGACATGAGGGTATGACAAGCTCATCCACAATTTATACCTCAGTTCACGAAAATACCGACTGAAAGAAATGGAACTGGTCTTATTTCAACCCTTCAAGAAGTTTCTGTACTTATAACACTGCTCTAAAGTGACTCCTCTCAAAACCCATTATTTTCTTTCTCCAAATAATTTTAATAAAAAGCAAAAATAAATGCTTCAATACATAGGGTAGCCACGTGTTTACACATATATAAATTATAGAACACACACACACACACACAAATTTATTCATCAGGAAGGTCAGTACAGATTACCTTAAAAATCTATTTTTTATAACTTCTATGGATACTCATTTTCAAAATTATGTTGATAAATTTTGATATTCATCGTAATTAAGTTAGGAATACTGGCTTTCAGAACTTCCGGGATATCTTGTAATTACAATGGTGCAAATACCATTTGCCACTAAAGGCAAACTTTATTTCCATCTTAGAAATCCTTCAGTGAATAAAAATGCCCAAAATTCATTTCAAGGGAACCACTGAGAAAGGACTTTCAAATTTAGAATATTTGATAAAATAAAGCACTTTCTGTATGACTATATAAGTCTTTTTTTATTATATTGTTTACTAAAAATACTGACTTAAGAACCAAAAATTAAATCTGCAATTTTGAAGGGGTGCAGAAAGTCAATAAAATCTCTTTAAACATAAATCCCTAATATTCTAGTGATTCTACACTTTAAGAGAGGCAACTAAAGGAAAAAAAAAACACCCTAAATACAAGGCATAGAAAAATTAAAGGCAAAAAGGTTCACTGAAAGCTAACTAAGGGTAGAGTATTTCCAGGTCAGCATTTAACAGAGCCACGTTTCTAAAGTACGAATATATTTTTAGAGGAAAAATTCTCAGATTAAAATACTCATTTTTATTTTAAATGTAAAGCTTTTTTCAGCTCATGTTGTCTTTCCATTATTTGCTTACATTCACGATATAAAACAGAATACCAGACAACCAGCCACCCACCAAAATTAGAGGATACTGCAGCCATCTCTGATGATACAGATTTTCCTTTTCAGGCAGGCACACACACACACACACACACACACACACACACACACAGTCATACAACACAGGAAGAAAACAGCTTACTTACTTTGTAAAAAATCATTTTTAGTGTGCCGTAGAAACCCATATTTTCTGGATTTTTCCCCTTCAGTGATTCTGTGCCCCCGTGTGTCCGGCTGCTTGGCAGTCTCTGACAATATAAACCTTTTTCAGGTAGGTATGTCACAGATTCTAATGTGGACATGCTCAGGCACGTCAGAAAAGGAAGATTAGGGAGCAGAACCGGCAACAAAACTCCACAGTAGACGCAAATGCAGCTCTGTATCAAACCGCTTCTCGGGACACACATACATACATGCAGCTTGACTGAGGAGAACTCGAGGGAATAATGAGAGAGAACCGAGAAGATTATTGGAGGAGACTCTGCCCTGTCAAAGCCTGGACTGGAGAGATTCCTCCCTCAGCAGCAGAGGGATCAGATTACATCTTCCCTTGAACACAGAATGGTGCAGTCCAGGATTCAGCAATGCAGACTGCACATCAATTATATGGTGATCCGCTCCAGGGAACCCGTAAGCACACAGCGCGCTGAACAGAGGGAGGGGGTGGGCAGTCAAGGAGACCGCCCCCACGCCACAGCCCCCCTCTCCCCTTTCAAACTTTCGGGAGGTTATTTTTACATTTTGTAAAACCTGCATTTTTGAAGAGTTTTAAATGGCAAGCATCATTTCCACAAATAAGTCCTTTCAGAAACATTTTGAAAATGGAATATGTTTTCATCTGGTCCTCCCAAAAGAAGCGAAGCAGTCTATGTTCACTAACCGCTACCCTATTGCAGTCCTGGCATAGGCTGATCAGATTTTTCAAGGAGCTTGGACAGTCCAAGATAGGCAGTTGCAAAGGGAAGAATGAGAGATTCTTTAAGGGTGATTTACAGAAAGGTAAACCAGCTAGGAACATACCAGCATTTGCAGAAATTATGTAATAAGTTATATTTCAACCTGCATATTTCTTATATTAACATTTAATATAAATATTCCCTATGCTTTTCCATCCCATTCATTTAAAACACAGTCTTCAAAAAAAATTACCATACACTGTCAGTCCTTAGTAATCCTGAGAATATCTTTCTATGATGAACAAACTAAGTATATAAAGTCCGGCTGAAAGGTTCAATTTCTCCAAAGAGAACAAAAACTGTGCTCATTGGAGAGTCTTATAATTACGTGTCCATTTAATTATGAGTAAACAGGAGGCACTGGACTCCCACTTACAAACTTATCTTTACAGAGTATACTGCTTGACATTAGAAACATATTCTATATAATAATAAAAGGCATCAAAGTTTGCCTGAAGGCAACATTTTTCTTAGAATGACTACTACACAAGTCTAGATATTTCATCTTGCAACTTGCTACAAAACTAGCTTTGGAGGCAATTATGAGATTCTTTGGACTAGAAAGGCCCATTATTAAGGGTCTAGTTAATTAACTTCTACCCTCCCCATTAACGTTATTACAAGTAAACTGTGTCCCTACAGTTATTTAAGCACTTAGAAAGTTTCTTCAGGAAAAAGGAAATAACATCTTGACTTACTACATTTTAATACTTTTTGCTGTGGTAATAAATGACTTTTGTTAGAAAAATGATTCTAAATGATGCATAAAGTAGTATCATTTTTTAAATAAATGTTTACCTTTATAATTAAGATGTTAAGTCAGAAAAAAAGAAATTAAGTCAGCATAATGTCTTTTTATTTAAAACATAAATAAGATAACCTAAAATTTTATGAAAATGTATATCTTGGGTCTTCTCTTGGAAGTTATATTCTACATATTATTTTTTTTAATCTCCTTACTGGCTCTTAAACTAATTCTTAGCCTCAGAAACAATATGTACATGTACTCAACAAAAGTTGGTCTTCTAAATAAACAATTAACTTACTTCAAAGGAAACTTCCTTTTAAAAAGAAATGTTACTCTTGTCAAAAAAAATTCCAACTATTAAGAATGGACTCATAAACCCCCCTTTTTTTTTTTGAAGCTTCAGAGCATTCAGGATTTGAAAAAGAAAAAGAACCTCTCCCCATTCTGGGCTATCTGAAGAAACTAACTGTAAAAGCAACACCTGAAATTTCCTCTGAAAGCTTGTCAGAGGACAGAGAGACTACCTATCAGTCACATAACAGTATATACCTTGACTACAATTAAAATCATGCCCTATCTCTAGTTGAACTAACCTTTTCAAATAAAGTCTACTCAACTGAGGACACAGACCAACTTTAACAAACCAGGAACACTGTCTCAAAATACTGGACAGTTAAAGAAGAAAACATCTTAACTTTGTATATTCAATGGAATGCTCTTCTGGTTTTATGACTCCTATGTATGGCTATGAAGTTACACGAAAACCTGATTCCCACAAATGTATGTTTATATGTAGGTATGTATATTCACTTTTAAAATTTCTGAATAGGCAAAATATTTATATAGCTCAAAAATCAAAATGAAATATAAAAATAAACACTGAAAAGACTTTCCAACACTCCCAACCATCTATCATGGTTCCCATTTGGAAATGATTTTTATTAGTTTGTTTATCCTTTATGTGAGAATTAAATATTTGTAAGTGCTCATGAAGACGTAACATTTCCAAATATTTAAACAATTCTCCCTAATATCTTGTTTGCAATGCTAATTTGAACTACAAAGAAAGAATTTGTCAAGCAAAAGCTACTCAACCAAGTCTTCAACTAGTTTTCAAATTAACAGAATAAAAATGAATGATTTTCAATATTCTTTGAAGTACTAGTAATAGGGCTTCCCAGGTGGCTCAATGGGTAAAGAATCTGTCTGCGATGGAGACTCAGAAGATGCAGATTCGATCCCTGGATCAGGAAGATCCCAGAGGAGGGCATGGCAACCCACGCCAGTACTCTTGCCTGGAGAATCCCATGGACAGAGGAGCCTGGTGGGCTACAGTCCAAAGGGTCACAAAGACTCAGACACGACTGAAGTGGCTAAGCACCATTCACTGAAGTACTAGTAATGAAAACTGTGATCTATTACATTACTTTCATCAAAATCTATTTATGAACAAAGCAAATGAAATCATTCTCAAATTCCTATTTCTGAGAATTTTGGCTAAAATACAAAAGTTTAAAACTTTATCCAGAGAGTTTTTTTCAGTAATACAACTAGTTTACTAGTCATATTAACTAATAAGTGAAATTAACTAGCAAGTGAATTAGCAGTAGTAATTAACTAGTAAGTGAAAAAGCCAGAAAATACTTGTGTTTGTCACCCACATTTTTAGAATATCTCAAAGTAGTCAATAATTATTTTTCACTACAATAAACTAAATCTTCATATAATATCAGCTAAGCAATAAATTCCCCATTCTATAAAATATTATTTCTTGTGCTGACTGACAAGTTATAAACCTTACTGAAAATCTATTAGCAAGGGGATGACTGACAATGAAGCCCTGGATTATAGCCTATCTGCTAATTCAGACCCAGTGCTCATCTCAACACAGACCCACGGAACTAGGAGTGCGAGGAGTGCATGAGAGCAGTAGGAAAAACTAAAGAACAGCATAAAGATATGAAAATGTGCTGCCCCAGAGTATAAGCCTCTGGGGAAAGAGTGGTAGAAGAATGATTAACCTCTGAGCTACTGCAAGAGAAATGGCTCTTTCTAAGCAATTGGTGGCGATAACTAAGTTTTCAGAAGGGCAAGTTGTGGTTGACTAACTTTTCAAAAGGACAAGTTGCAGCTATCGGCAGAAACAAAAACTGACCTACAGGTAAATAGTGTGAAAAACACAGACAGCAAAACAGTCTTCACAGTATCATGTATCTTCAGAGAAAAACGTATCTATATACAGGGTGACAACAGAGGAAAGAGTAGCTAACATATTACTTTTCCTCACCTTGACTCTCAGAGTTCATTATTTTCATTTAAAATACTTTCTTCCATTACACTTTTATCATACCTCATTGTAATTATTTTTATACTTCTTTCTCCCCTCCCATTTGAAGGTTCACAGTTTTCTAAGACATAGTACAAAGATGATACAAAACAAATAAATAATAATTTTGAATAAATAGCCATTTAAGCAAGCCTTTAGAATAAAAATTTTCTAAAGCATATATATATATACCTAATACTAAATTATACTTAGTGCTAAAAAGTCCAACTGTTATAACTAGTTGATGATACTATAAATACTATTGGTACTTTGCCAACCTTTAAAATTTCATTTTCATTTTATAATAGTAGTATAATATATTTATATAGATATATCAGTGATTTTCTTTACTACTACTATAACAACATTCTTTACTCTGATGTTACATTAGGGATACCACATACCACAGTTAGCTGTCTTGCCCAAGCACAGAATTTAGATTAGAGAGTTTGGGATTTCAACATCAAAGAAAGGAATGCCAAACATGCTGAGGTTGAAACCACCTTTGGAAATCTCACTAACCTACTATCATTAGGTTCCTGGGGTACAAGTTCCTATTAAAATGTTCACAATTGATATTGGCAAGTTAATAACCCTGTTCTATCACAGGTATATTAACTATTAAAATAGGATGCATGCTTAGTACATACATTTTCCCCAACACAAGCAGGTGGCAGTACTGATCAATAAGCTATTTTCACATTTATTCATTCATTAAGCATTTACACCTACTGTGTGTCAGGCACGGGATAGCACATAACTTAAAAAACTTACTTTCCCCTCCATTGAATTTATGGTCAATTTAAGATAGAGAATAGGGTTAGTTCCAAAAATTTTTTGAGAATATGTAAATATGTAAAATGAAACAAGGTGAGCCAGATTTAGTTTGAAATTACCATCCAAGGAAGCATATATTAAAATACTACTATATTAAAAAAATCCCAAACACTATATACTGTAATATATAACAACTTGGTTTAAAATAACACTTGTTGGGAAGTGAGGGGATGCTTATATATAAAATCTTAATCTCAGTAAATCAAAATGTAAATCAAAATATCATAGCTCAAATTGGTTTAAAATTTTTTTAACATAATTACAATTGTACAAGTGGTACTTATTTTTTTTTCTTTTTCCTGAAGTTTAAAATATTTATAACTTTCTTTACAAAAATGCAGCCCTTGAGGATCTGACAAATAAGTTACAATAGAGATTCAAGATAAAGGGTTTTTTTTATCCCTTAGTTTGGGCCAAATGATCTGACAAATATATATACAAAATGTATGTATCTACCAATATATGAATATACACACATACAGAATTTCACAAAATAATGCAAGTTAAGAGTTCTATTTATAACGGCCACAGAAGAAAACAATGAAAACGGCAGCTTTGCCTGTTTTCTCTTTTAAGTTTTATATTACTATAGAGCTGGCAGAGACAAAATGCGTACTAAAACATTACTTACAATACTTCTTTGTAGACAAGCGACATTTGTAATAACCTGACAAACTTGTAAGTCACTCTGAAGTTTATCCTGAATTATCTAGAAAGCAATTAGTCTTTAAATCTCATGTTCTAAACCCAAAATAAACTACCAGTAAGCATCTTGAATTCATATCAAAATTTCCTCCCAAGTTTTCATTATAAATTTTTTTGTAGCAATGTCTTCAGTCAAGTAAGAAAAATATCATGGGAAACTATTTTTAAAAGGTTCCAGGAAAATGGAACAGCAAATATGACCCAGGAATGAATTTAATTAACATGGAGAAAGAATGAAATCAATTTTCCTTCCATGTGCTGCTTAGAACCATATTCACTCTACTCTCTTTATCTAATTTAATATTTACTGCTGCTATCTGAAAGGTTCAAATATATTTACATGGCTTGAGAAAAGTTTCCTATAGATATGGTATATCAATCTTGCATTGTAATATTAAAAATAACTTTTCATTTTAAGGACTGCTTAAAATTCTGAAACTAATTTCTTTTATTAGCTATTAGTCCTTGCTGAAAAGTTTTGAGAAAAGAGATAAAGACTAAGAAGTAAAAAAGTTATATCCATTGAATCAACGAAAAACCATTAATAGCAGGAAGCCAGACAGTGCAGAACTAGAAGGGTGTCTGAAAATCACCTAATTCTCCTTGATTTGTGGAATGAACCTAAGTTTAGGAATCAGACTAATCTCAGTTTAAAGAACAGCTATATCATTATTAGAGTGTAACCTTGGCAGGGGTTATTTGACCACCATGAGTTCCAGTTTCCTTTTATTTGTGCAAATGTAGTTGTAATACCATTTACCTTACCAACCTATGTGTCATTGCATGGACACAGAGGTGCCTGGCACAAACATGCTATAAAATAAGAACAATTATTTACAGGTGAGAAAGGTAAGGTAGAGAATTAAGTGTCATGTTCAGGGTTATACAGCTATTGTAGAGCCACAGACTCCAGTCCCAAGTTCATTACTTTTAACTGATTTCCATTTTATGTGTGATGGCTCAAGTTGAGCTACAAAAATTAGACATTACCAAAGAAGGAAAAAAGTACTATATTTTGCAAATAGCAATTAAATATGCAAACCACAACTAAATCTTGATTTATTCAGTTCATGGAATGATTATCTAGGTCTATATAACTATGCTTCTGCTACACATGGCAAATTGGGGGCAAAAAGATGCTAACTGGGGAAAAAGTAACAGAAACAAAGATTTAGGTTAAATGGAATCAATCAATTAAGAAATAATCAAGATCTGCAAGGTGCTACTGAAGTCAAATAAAAACATTACAATAATCCTCCACCCTTAAGATATTTAATATCCAACTGTCAAGACAAGAAGCTAATAAAGAAGAGTATCTGACTGAATATCAAGTGCCAAACTAGGTAGTGTAAGAAGTCAGAAAATGGAGAAATCATTTAAATAGTCATTTAAGTAGATACGGAATTGCTTCTAAGTTTAAAAGACTAAGTCTGATAGATGTTGAAGAGATAGAAGCGAATTATCATCTGTGGACCTATGATACATGTGGAAATGTCACCATCATTAACTTGAAGTACTGTCAATATCTGTAACACTTCTAGCAGTCACTAGTCTTTATAGGCCTATTTAATGGAACCCCACTCCAGTCCTCTTGCCTGGAAAATCCCATGGACGGAGGAGCCTGGTAGGCTGCAGACGACGGGGTCGCTACAAGTCCGACACAACTGAGTGACTTCACTTTCACTTTTCACTCTCATGCATTAGAGAAGGAAATGGCAACCCACTCCAGTGTTCTTGCCTGGAGAATCCCAGGGATGGGGGAGCCTGGTGGGCTGCCGTCTGTGGGGTCACACAGAGTTGGACACGACTGAAGTGACTTAGCAGCAGCAGCAGCAGCAGTATTATCTCCTAATTCAAACACTTAATACTACAGTTAAAATAGTCCTTAACTTACTAGTAATGGTTTCTTCAAAAGTACTTCCTGCCATGATACATACTTCCATTTTAGGGCTAATATATGGCTTTCTGCACAAGGAGAACTTTACTGTGTGGATGTGAAAACTTTAGACTTCTTATTTTAGTTACAAACACTGACTAAGAAGGGGTCCTTCTGTTTCCAAAGGTACGTACCTAAAGGTACTATTTCCAAAGGTACTTACTTAAAAGCAGGTTATACCCTTGAATGGGGGCGGGGAGGGGGGTGGATAGTAAAGAAAAAAGAGAGTTCTTAAACATTCAAATGTCATATTCATCAAAAAAACTTTATGAGAAGACAATAAAAAACGTAACTCAGGGCCAAAGTGGATACCTGACTCACTGATTCTCACCCACATGTAGCCTCTACTGTTGAAAAGTGCAGCTCGCTTGGAAAACGAGATACTGCGTCTTGTTCTACCCCCAGTCCCTTCTTCCCATGACCTGCCCCTCCAGCCTCTAAACTCACAGTTGCCTCCTAAAGAATAGATTTCAGTACAGAGCATTCTGAACGCACAGAAACTGTTCATCATGTAAGAAAGAACTAAGAGAAGGGTTATTAAAAAGCAGGGGGTGGGAGATTCAAACACATGGTAAAAGGTGTGACCTTCTGAAAATGTATACATACATATATATATGAAAGTGTGTGTGTGTGTGCACTCATGTATATGTATGGATGGTAAAAGTCTACATAAATATACAAAAATGTGCACAGGGGTTACCTAAGTGGCTTAATAAGAGATTTTCTTTTTCTATTTTCCTGTTAGTAAACAGGCATTTCTTACTATGTGCTAATAACTGTTCTAGGCACTGGGTATAAGACAGCAAACAATGCAGATGAGATCCCTGGTCTCATATGCCTGACATTCTAGAGTTGGGGAAAAACACAGTTGTTGTTTAGTCATTCAGTTGTGTTCAACTCTTTGTGAATCCATGGAATGCAGCAAGCCAGGCTTCCCTGTCCTTTACTATCTGCCACAGATGGCTCAAACTCATGTCCCTTGAATTGGTGATGCATACTAATAAATGAGCTAATAAATGAACAAGATAATTTCATGTAATTCTAAGCTCTACAAGAAGGCTGAATGCCGAAGAATTGATGCTTTGGAATTGTGGTGCTGGGGAAGACTCTTGAGAGTCCCTTGGACTGCAAGGAGATCAAACTAGTCCATCCTAAAGGAAATCAACCCTGAACATTCATTGAAAGGACTGATGCTGAAGCTAAAGCTCTACTACTCTGGCCACCTAATGCGAAGAGCTGACTCACTGAAAAAGACCCTGATGCTGAGAAAGACTGAGGGCAGGAGGAGAAGAGTATGACAGAGGATGAGATGGTTGGATGGCATCACTGACTCAATGGACATGAATTTGAGCAAATTCAGGGAGATAGTGAAGGACAGGGAAGCCAGGCGTGCTGCAGTCCATGGGATCACAAAGAGTCACACGTGACTTAGCAACTAAACAACAGATGTGCAATTGAACTGCAAAAGGAGAACATTCTCAACAGTGGTTCTATGTTATTTTTTATATTTTCAAAAATGTATATAAAATTGAAGACCACTCATAAAGTAATTCTCACATGTTGAAATCAGATATACAGAGAAAATGAATAAAAATCTTTTCAATTCTTTCATGTACAATTACTTTTCTACTTCTCTTATCACCCATCATCTCATACTAATTCTCAAATGTAGCACCCATTCCAAAAGATTCCTAAGCTTGGAAAAGGAAGAGACTGGAATAATTATAATTGTAGTAATTATTCTGTACCATGCACCAAGTACTATTCTAAAGCCTTTATATCCAGTAACTCAATTCTGTAAGAATGAAAGGGTATCTACCATATCATACCTCTATTTCCTTGCTCGTGCACTTTCTACACCCTGATTCTATCTTTCCATTTGATAATTTACTCTTTTTGAGAAAGAGATAGATACTGGCCTCAGATCTCTACAGATTGTTAATGTATCTGCCAGCCTTACTTTAGCAGATGTCTACCATGGTGAAAGACGTGGTCACCCTTAGTTATTGGGGGCAAAATGATTTTACCCATGCTACACTTTTAAAGACTGCTTCCTCATGATCATAAAGAAATTCAGAACATGACCACAGCACCTCAAGGTTGGAAAAAGCCTTCAAATAAAGTTTACTACAGCCTCGGGTATGTTCTTAGGCAAACTTTCTCTAGCACTCACTGTAGTCATCCGGGATCTTTACCCTTAAACACAGTTATTCTGAACTCTGTGATCCTGGCTTACTCATTTTGATAATTATGTTCAATTATAAATATTTGGCTAGCAGATACGTAAAAGCCAGATTCAAACTTATTGTACTTTTTAAAACAAAACATCTCTTCTCAAGTACCTTAAATACTTTACAGAAGAATTCAAAATGAGGAAGGGAGAGCTTAAACCAATCTTTTAAAATTGTAGTTATGAATCAAGTTTAAGAACTTGAACTTATTTCCCTTATTTAAAAACATTTATTAAGTATCTATTTCATATCGGTGCTAGGCCAGGAAGAAACATAAAACACACTGCATTCTTCCTCTAGAAAGTGTACATCATACTGATCTTTAATCAATTCTTTACTTATTTTAGAGTAGCTTGCGTGCTCTTTAAGTATTCAAGTGTTTGATGTAGCTGTCAAGTGAGTAGGGAAGAACCTAGTAATCATGCCCCCACTACATTTAAAAAGGAGGATTCTAAATATTCATTTTAGAAACATCAATTTACATTTTAAAGCAATTACTGTATATATAATTTAACAAACTATATTCTTTGCTTTGAAACTATCAAGAATTATATGACTAGCATAACACTTACATGATCCCTTACCATTTCAGCAGATTCCAAAAGGCTTGAAGAGTCAGTAAATAAAATCTGAGTACAAAGAAATATTGCTGGAAATAGTCATGAGTAGGGTTTGACAGATTTTGCCTGTCGTGGAAACATTTTCAAAATAACTATTAATTTGAAAAGGTATCTGATCTACAGTAGTCTTTGATTAGCAGTGAACTACAGGATTGATGTTTAGGAGCACTTTGATATCTTGGCAACACTACTGTAATAGAAATATTTTACTTATAAGCTTATTTTCTTTATTAAAAAGTTTTTTAATATTTAGCACATAACTTAAAAAATATTTATCTATAAATACTCAAAGTCTCCAAATATTTACAAATTAACTTTGAAAGTTTGTCACACTCGATACATGACTCTGTAAACATTTCTTTTTGTAGAATGGATATCACTGGTTTCCCACCAGTTACAAGAAAGCATGGTATGTAATGATGGCATGATGACTATGAAACAAATCTGCATACAACAATTATGAACTGCTCTATGCACACAACTTGTCTGTTGAAAACTGCTACATTGTGGTAGAAGAAAATTAAAAAAAAAAATCAATCTAAATTTTATTTTTATTGAGTCAATGCGTGTTCAAATGTCTACAACATGGAAAAAAAAAATTCTGTGAGGAATAACTTAAGTCTCCCAAAGGATATAAAGTCAAAGGTAGCAAAAAGATGCTGAACTTTAGAATATTCTTAAAACTGTAATATTTTTTAGCTCTTGGGATAAAGACACACACAGACACATACAACCCTCTTCATTTTAAACCTTTCCTTCAAAGTTATTCTATCAGGACACAAAATAGCAAATCAAGAACTAAAATATTTTTCAAGAGATGTTAAATGAAGACATATTCATCATCATGATCACAATATAAAAAAGCAAAGATTAAAATTAGATGGCATTTTCTAAGATATTCTTACTCAACTAGCTTTTATTAAATAATTATAATAAATACATTTCATTAGGCCAAGATAAAATTTACTCCTCACCAATTAATTTATTTCAAAGACCTTAACTTTGTGAAGTTCACTCTATTTGTTTATACAAAAGTAACAAAGGAAAAGGATATTACTGTGAGGAAAATTTATGGTGATCTTCTAACCCCAAATTTCATTTAAATATTATCAGTGTCATCCAAATGAATCCTGAGTTGTAGAATGGTTCTCTATTTTCTAAACAATGAAATAAGAGAGAGAGAAAAGTGAATAGTGACTTAAACCTTTTATTTTTATAGATCTAGACTACCACATTCTAGAAACAGTTAGCCAAATTTACTGAAAGCCAGACTCTAAGCAAAAAGTATACAAAACTGAGCAAGATACAGTACCTATCCTGGAGAACTTCCCAACTGAGAAGGACAGAGAAGCCAACAAAAAAATGACAAATCAATGTACCTGATAAATAAAACTGCCCAATTTATATGACAACACATAGACCTAGAGAGAGAAAAAAATGTTTTCACACATGGCAATTTTTTAAACCAAAAGAATAAAGAAAAAGTAACACTAGATTTTAATCTGACTTGAGTGTTCCTTCAGTGCTCGCTATCAAAAATATTCAACTCTGAATATGCAATGTTAAAAAAAAAAAAAAAGACGTTCTCTTAAGAAAATGAAGTATACAGGGAAGAAAATTTACTATACTCCAGGCACTCTTCTAGGTACTTTACTTATAATAACTCAGTGAAACTGTGCAACAGCTCTATGGAGTAGGTATGATTATCACTTCATTTTACAGATACGGAATAGGAACAGTGAGTTTAAGTAACATTCTCAAGGTCACACAACTATTAAATTGGTAACTGAGATTTAACCACAGGCAGAGTTTGGTCTCCAGTTTATAGAAAATGAAATAGGGTTTTATACACACACACACACACACACACATACATATATAGCAAGAAGTAGTGTTAGTTAGGACATCTTTAGGATGCTTCCCAGTCTATCTCAGTGTGCAAACATGTGATGCGTGGATGAAATTTATGTTAAGATTTGCAGTGGGCACAGCGAGAGAAAGGACAAACTACACCACTAACTGTGACTCTGGACACGCTTTACTTGTGGGGGTTTACTACGAGCAGCTAGCGGAAGAGTTAGCCGACACGTCCTTGGTGGGGAACTGCTCCCGTCAGCTCGGGCGCGGCACTGAGGCTCCACAGCCATCAACAGGCAGACAGGCAGAGAGTCTGATGGAAGGTGCTCACAATACGTGAGTTTTGCCTCCTTTTCCGAAATCCCTTAAGAACTTCTAGCTCCTAACCCTTATTTCTTCATGTTCCATGCTTTATTTCCTCCAAATGTGAAATAATGAAAAAGAGCTGAGAACAGAATATGCAAACGTATCTCCACTGGAAGGTCGCTTCAAAGAAACTACTGGGTTTTTCACCACTACCATAATGATGTGAACACTATAGCAAAACAGGCAAAAGTTACATATCATAATACTTACTGAAGAAACTGCTTCAAGTGGTCTTTACTATTTACTCTAACCCAAATACACTTAACAGGGAATTATGACTTTTCATTTTTAATTTTTAGTTCAGCAGACAGCTTAAAAATGCTTATTAACCAAGTAATGTATATGTGTGTGTATTATACATACATACGTACATATGCATATACACATACATATGTATATGTGCACACAAACATAGCACTTTTCCACCTGAGTACATCAGAACATACTCTACAATATGTGATTATCACTCTGGCTGTGTTTCTTAATTTCATCATGTGACCTTTTTCTAAGAGCCAATCCATCTCAAATAACTATCAGTTTGATCCATGTGTGGTTATCACTTTCTAGCAGTAAACATCATTGGGGACACATGCATATCTCTATGAGTCTATCCTACATTTTATTCTTTTGACTAGTTCTAATTATCTATATTAGATATACTAGGATACATAATTATATTATCTATACTAGGATACGTAATTACAACAAATTTAGATTTATATGGTTATTTTAATCTCCCAGAGACACTCATTCATCCAATATTCACTTGGTTGCCTATTCTACACAAGCTAAATTAAGTACAGTCTCTGCTTCATGACTGCAGTTCACAAGTGTAGTAGGGGAGAAAGACAATAAAACAAAACAGAGCAAAACTGAAACTAGTAAGTAGGGTTTTGACTTGGTTTGGGGTTCAGAGAAGGCTTCTCTTCTTTAAAGGAAAAACTAAGCTGTGTTGAGGTGGGGAGGGGCATGCATAGGGCTGCAGTGCTCAGAATAAAGATACTACGGCAGGTGCAAGATGAAGCTAGAGAATTAGAGAACGACCAGACTGTGCAAGATCTCACACAGGATTTTGGTCTCTATAATAAGAGGAATGAAAAGTACAGTTAGTCAAGGGAAGGACATGATCCAGATAAACCTGCAATACTGTTCTGAATGTAATGTTAAGAAGGAATGGGGAAGTCAGTGCGAGTGGATGTGGAGACGCCGAGGAGGAAGCTATTCCATCAGGCGTGCAAGAGGAAATGCTGGCCTGGACTAGCCACTCTCCGTCTAACAGATGGATAGAAGTGAACAGTTAAGAGATAGTCAGGACATAAACCTCACAGGACTTGGTGACAGATTAGTCATGGGACGGAAAGGAGAGGGAACATTAACGATGTTGACAAGGTTTCTTACACAACTGGATGGAAGATGACACATGACACTGAACAAGGTCAGTGTTCACTTTTGTTTTCTAGGGCAGGGAGGATCATAAGTTCCACTTTCGTCTTATTCGGTTTGAGGTGTCTTTGAGACATCCAGGTCTCAACTCATTATCACGTTCCAACTGGCTCTGCTGCTGCTAAGTCACTTCAGTCGTGTCCGACTCTGTGCGACCCCATAGGCAGCAGCTCACCAGGCTCCCCTGTCCCTGGGATTCTCCAGGCAAGAACACTGGAGTGGGTTGCCATTTCCTTCTCCAGTGCATGCATGCAGGCTAAGTCGCTTCAGTCGTGTCCGACTCTGTGCGACCCTACGGACAGCAGTCCACCAGGCTCCTCTGTCCACGGGATTCTCCAGCCTCTGGAGCTCAGTAAAAAGGTCCAGATAGAAGATACAATGAGGGAATGACCTGTGTACAGGTCATCTCTAATTTCCTTCACAGAGCCACCTCCTCCCCATTGTAAGGCTGTGAACACAGGGCTTGAACCTCACACCCTGTCAGTGTGGACACATTCATTGTCTCTCTTCCCCATTAGACTATAAGTTCCATAAAAGCACTGACCACATCTATTTTGATTCCTATCGTACCAGCTTTTCACACACTTTCTGCACATATCAGAATATCAATAACTAATATTTATATGAAATAATTAAGACTGTAAAATATCTAAGACGGCAGAACTACAGAGATTAGTAACTGAAAAAGATTAATTCTCAGCATAATTTAAAAAACTCAATTCAGAATAAGGCAAGATGATGTATAAAACATTTCATATATTTATTATTTATTTAGTATTGTATTGGGTTTCCCTGATGGCTCAGATGGTAAAGCATCTGCTTGCAACACGGAAGACCCAACTTTGATCCCTGGGTCAGGAAGATCCCCTGGAGAAGGAAATGGCAACCCACTCCAGTACCCTTGCCTGGAAAATCCTATGGACGGATGAGCCTGGTAGGCTACAGTCCATGGGGTTGCATAGAGTCACACACGACTGAGCAACTTCACTAGTATTGTATCATACATATAATTACTTATATTTATATGTTTCTCCTCTCAGAAAAAATAAAAATTTCTACATATCTATCAGTTACACAATTCAAGTATAAATTAAACTGGAAGAAAATAATACAGTTTGAGGAGACGAAAATGTAGTTATTTTTATTGCCTGTGTTTAAAAGGCAACCGGTTTAGAACTCCCTGTACCTTTGAATATAAACTTCCACCAGTAAAGGCAGCATACAGTTTTAACAATATTTAATGTACACCATTTATGACAGATTTCACCTATCAAGCATTCTATTGATTCACAGGTATTAACCTAACAGATAGCATTTTTGTGTGTCTATTTTACTGACATGAAATCCATAGCATGAAAGTTTTTGAGGGTTACCAAAAGCATTATAACTAATATTAGCTTAAAAAAAAAAAAAACCTTTGGCAATATGTACAGAACAACAGGCTGAGTTCTGTTTTCATTAAAATTAAATCGAAAACTGCATATCTTACAAATAAACCTAGCCTTATTTGGCTTTACCTGCTTTTTATCATCATCTCCCATTGAGACAGGATGTATCAAGAAGCAGTATATTTAATGAAGGGGTCAAAACACTAAGATCCTACTGAAATATCCTTTACAAACTACTGATATTTTTTCAATTACTACTTTATTCATTTTGGTTTGGTGAATATGAAAAATATACAAGTAATAATTTTAATAAAAGATACATTTGGGGCATTCCACCACTTAATTTTGAATGCAGATAGAATATATCTCATCTTAATCTTCAATGTGGTCAACACCACAAACATGGATTTCCAAATCCTCTTTTGTTTTCATCTTCTAACCAAATTCTCATATATCAAAACTGAAGAATGTCATTACATCGCTCAGAGAATGTTTACATGTTCAAAGCACATATATCAAAACACTTTCGTATATAAACATACTCTGGGAACATTAAATATATTTGAAGACTACAAAATAAAGTGCAAGATGATGAAAAACACTAGCTTACAGTTCTAGTGCATTTTAAATTAGATTAAAAAGAAACAAAATACATTAAAATTTTAAAAAGGAAAACTGATAAAAAAATTTTGGAAGAGGTTGTGGTTGACCATTTATTACTTTTTTGCATTAGAGTTAATTAATATTCTAAAAAGGTCTACAAAAAGCTGAACAACCTCTCAAGCTCTGAATTCACGGCACTGACCTTAGACTTTCTCAGAATGATTTTTAATGCATTCTGTTATTAGTAAAACCTGTTCAAACACATGCCCCATCTGCCAGCACCCTATCTGCAAGAGAGCTTCTTATTCTTGTAGACAGTGCAACTTCTGCTTGCTTCCTTCTTGTTTCTACATACCAGCTGTATGGTAATGAGCGTGAGCAGCTGAAAATCCTGCATGATAACAAAGCTAATATGAAAACGGCAGAACCACCACCTCCCCTCAATGAAGCAGTTGTCGCATGAACAGAGCAGATAAGCTATTAAACAGGGAGGTGGCGGCGATGAGAATTTTATTTGTGTGTATTTGGGGGAAGGTGAATTCATGCCTGTGTATGCACATGTGTGTTAAACGTGGGGTTTCCACATAACTGAAAAATAAAAAGAAATAAGAGCAGCACAGGATACCAAAGATAGATCTAAAATTTCTAAGTACTTTTGTTAAGACTTGGGAACCCATTCTTTAACTTTTTAAATCTCAATTCTTATATAGCAATAATATACCAGATGTCATTTGGGAAAGCCAGTTTTCAAAGATTTTAACAAATTATGTTCCATTTCTTAATTAACATATTTTGGGGCCTTAAGGGAAAGAAATAGAGAATTTAAAAACCATTATGGAAACTATTTCCTAGATATTTTAGCTGCTAACATGTGAACCAACAAACTATGTTTTTAATTTTGATATAGCAATTTAATTTGTAAAAAGCTTATGATATTTGAAGCTAACACATTTATTCTGAAGAAAGAAACTCTAAACAAAATTAAGATGGCACATGTTACCTTCTTAATTTAGGAAGGCATACTGGGGTTAAGTTTTACATATATGAGAGTCACACTGAATGAATGCGGAATGTAAGCAGATGCAAAGCATGTTAATTTTGTATGTGCAGTATCTTTCCATTTAGAGATTAACAGTCACTCAGGAAACTGTTTAAGAAAAATGACCATTTAAGATTGGTGTTATGCATTTTCTCTCACAATCTAAAGAAATGAAAAATATTAAAAATACTAACCATAGTGAAAGAAGTAAGTGCTATTACATGAAAATTAATTACAATTTTTACCAGCACATCTAAATAAGTCTTATATGGACTTCATAACAGTTACTAAGTTCTTATCATATAACTATACTTTCTATACATTATTTCATTTAACCCTTAAAACAATCCTATGAAGTAGGTACTATTATTATCTCCATCCTACAGAGGCTTAATAAAGGGTGAAGCTAGAAACTTCAGCCCGGTCTAAATGACTATCTCTATGCTCTTAAACAGTCTACCATTCTGATATTATCTCCACAAGGGCAAGGATTTGGGTCTGCTTCATTCATTATTGTACTCCAAATGCCTAAAGAAGTTCTTGGCTTATAAAAGTTGTTGAATAGACGGAATAAATAAATGGAATGGATAGAAGAGATACTCAGTTGTTGTTTTTTGATTATTTAATGTAGATTTCCTTAAGTGAAAAACGCTACTATAAATTTTGTAACAACCCTTAATCATTTTGTTATTGAAAAATTATTTACATATTAAGGAATCTTAAAGTAAGTGTTTAAGAGTCTTAAATTTTGTTTACTTATCAGGTTGAAGAATTATGACTTAACTTTTAAAATTCTCATGATTAACCTTTCATTTTGGAAGGCTGGTACAGAATGAATAAGAACAAAACTGCACTGATTTTAGTATTTCTGTGAATCCATTTGTCCTCTATTTTATTGTCTAACCATAAAAATGCACTTTTCCTGTTAACTAGCTTAACGTATTCTTTGACTTCAAATATAAATCAAGGCCATGAGCTTCTATAATATAAAAGCTGTTGTATTATATATATGTATGTGTGTGTGTGTGTGTGTGTGTGTGTGTATAAAAAGAAACTAAATTGAAAGAATAGTCCCAACTTAATAAAACAATACCAATTATCCTTTAAAAAAATAAGATATGAAGTTGTACTTCCTCAAAGAAAAAGCTAACAACACTTAAAAGATTTTTTAAAAACTCACAAATTCAGACAAGATTTATAAAAACAGTACTATACTGCCCCTACATGTTCAAACTAGTAGTAACAATGACATTTTAAAATCTGAACTGATAATGTAGAGATTTCTGTGGATTATTGAAAAGCTGTTTAAGCTGTTTAAATTGCTCCCAAGTGAATGATATGAGAACATCCACACATAAAAATGTAATTAAATATAGGAATAACCCACAGGTTTCAATTTTCATTTTCAAGACTAGTAAGGAGAAGAAGCTTGAGAAAATTTCATCCAACATTATCATATACTTTTTTTCTCTCAAAACAGATTTCCCCAACATTACATGTAGTGTTAGTCGCTCGGTCGTGTCCAACTCTGTGTGACCCCGTGACCTGCAGCCCATCAGGCTCCTCTGTCCATGGAGCTCTCCAGGCAAGAATACTGGAGTGGGTTGCCGTTTCCTTCTCCAGGGGATCTTTCTGACCCAGGGATTGAACCCAGGTCTCCTGCACTGTAAGTAGATTCTTTACTGTCTGAGCTACAGAGAAGCCACAACATTATACATGATCAATAAAAAACATAAATAAATAAACAAATGGCTAATCAGCTATGTGCATTTGAAGTCAATATTTGTATATTAATGTCTGAGAAATACTGTTGAATTGTTTCCCCCAGATCTAAAAAAATTTCAATAAAGTTCAAAAATGTATACATAAAGACTTACACACATAGACATTACCAAAATCACAAGAGAAACTTTTCTTAGTCTAATCTTAGATTTACTTTTAAAAAACCTACTATAATTATTTTACCTTTTACCCATTGTAGGAATAAAGCACTATGTATGCAAATAAAGAGATGTGCTGCATTGATACATCCTTGTAAAAGAAACTAAGAATGTCATTGGATTTACCACAAATGGCGGTCCTTTCTAGTATTATTCCTAGAGAAAAACATACCACATTTTAAAAAATCCTACATTATAGTATCATTATTTACATCTACCATAATTATATATACCATTATTTAACTGATTTATAATTTAGGCAAGTTTCCACAACAAGTCAGGGATACGGTCAAGATCTCTAATTCTGACTTTAGGTACAATCCAGGAAGAAATCACTATGGTGAGCCCGATATTAAAGACTGAAGTTTTCTGGCAAGAACATGAAAAACGAAATAGTATGGCATCATATTTAATCTTTCAGAGCCTCAAGATAATATTCTATACTGGTTACTACCCAGCAGTATTTGAAAACTTATAGATCATAATATTTTTCAATTAAGTTACCAACAGAATGCTATCAAGTGATGCAGAGTGTGTGCATATGTATTAATATGTACGTGTATGGCTGCTGCTGCTAAGTTGCTTCAGTTGTGTCCAACTCTGAGACCGCATGGACTGCAGCCCACCAGGCTCCTCCATCCATGGGATTTTCCAGGCAAGAGTACTGGAGTGGGGTGCCACTACCTTCTACAGTGTGTGAATGGAGGCGTCCATATATACACATGCAGAAGCCATA
Source organism: Odocoileus virginianus (assembly GCF_023699985.2). NCBI lineage: Eukaryota > Metazoa > Chordata > Mammalia > Artiodactyla > Cervidae > Odocoileus > Odocoileus virginianus. The sequence continues at coordinate 5,068,827 of NC_069685.1, read as the reverse complement.
ACACTGATAAATGACCAACCGACTTGGAAATGAGAACAACTGAGTGAAGCAGTCTGGTGGCTCACTCTACACTGCAGCAGACCCAACATGACGTCCATGTGTGCGCCTGCGTGCTCAGTCCTGTCCGACCCTCTATGACCCCATGGACTGCAGCCCTCCAGGCTCCTCTGTCCATGGGACCCCCCAGGCAAGAATACTGGAGTGGGTTGCCATTTCTTCCTCTAGGGATCTTCCTGATCCAGGGATCGGACCCACGTCTCTTGCATTGGCAGGAGGATTCTTTACCACTGAGTCCCCTGGGAAGCCCATCCTGTCCACACTGAGGTGGAAATCTCAGGATCACTGAAATATTAAATTATAAAAATGGTATTTTTTTTCTGTTTTGTTCAATAATGTATCTAGAACTGTGCCTGGAAATTAACCGATGCTTATTTACTGAATGGATTAATTAATCCATGTTCCTCTGATTTTGATACGTGACCATGGAAAGGAGACAATAAGATAAGTCTTTCAGAGACAGAAAAGCATCAGTGGCCTTCTTAAGGGAAGGTCTTTGCTGCCTTATTCATCTTTGTTACATTAGCATCACATGTAGGGAGGATGTATATGCCTAATATGCATTAGCAGAATTAAAATTAATTTAGTGGTGTTAATATTTCACAGAAAACTGAGAAAAATAAGTGGTTGAAGTGCTCCTTCCTCACTTAAAGTCTGCTAGTATAAGTTGCATTTAATTACTGAAGAAAAATAATATATAAGCTCTGAACTATCATCAAACTATATACAGCTGCCTGTAACTGGGTTAATAAAATTTAGGTATTAATGTGAAGCATTTAAATATGAATGTAGACAGACTTAAGATAAGGCTTAGGTTACTTTGACATTTCCAAGTATATTCCATTTTTTATATGTGGATGATAGCTGTAAAACTCAAAGGTCTGCAGTTAGTTCCACAATTTGGAGAAAGCTGTTTTCCTGATTTCAAAACTTTCTGGAGTTTAGAAGGTAACATGGGACATATGCTGTGTATGGCAGAACACTTCTGGTATATCATATATAAAAATTTCTGTAGCAAAATATACAAATATTCAGATAAACAATAAACATGACTGTCTTATGTTAGTCACGGTTAGGTTTGGATAACTTGTTAAAGAATTTTTTAGTTTTCAGGGCTTACTGGACTCCTAGTCTGCAGACAAGGGACCATAGGTTTATTTCATACTTGTTTACCCAGCCAGAAGCTTCATAACCTGTTTATTTCTAGCATATTTTTCATCTGTCTCCCATATTCCACATCTTAATACTAAGTTTCTGTAAAATATGACCTACAAGTTTAAATAGGTTTGCCCTGATTGTCATCAACAAAAGGGGGTAACAATTCATGGCAGTTATTTCTATGCTGTAGTTGTAGATTTACAAACAATAATTTTCTCTGCATTAACATCTGACAACTGAGGCACAACATAATACTTTGACATCACAAGATGACAACAACATCTAGAAAGCAATGTTATTGAGGTCATCATAAATTGTGAAAACAAAATGTGAATTACATATTTTAAAATCCAGGATTACATGGCAAAAATTAACCCTTGAAACCATTCCTTCAACAAATCCTTACCCAGTCAATAGACACCCAGGTTAGAATTTTAGCTCCATCATCTACTAGCTCTAGGGCAAGTCAGCTAAACTTCCTACACCTCTGGATTCTATATCTATAAAATAGGGACAATATAATGCAATCTGTTACTTCATGAGGTAATTTTAAGGATTAAATGAGTTCATATGTGGAAAGTGGCTTCCCTGGTGGCTCAAGATGGTAAAGCGTCTGCCTACAATGCAGGACACCCGGGTTCAATCCCTGGGTCGGGAAGATCTCCTGGAGAAGGAAATGGCAACCCACTCCAGTATTCTTGCCTGGAAAATCCCATGGATGGTGGAACCTGGTAGGCTAAGTCCATGGGATCGCAGAGTCAGACACGACTGAGCGACTTCACTTTCAATTTCACTTACGTGGAAAGTACTTAGAACACTGTCTCCCCTGCGTCCCAAGTTAGACTCTATTATACTGTTACCCTGCTTTATCAATATCAAAACATTAGCATTACTTTTCTGCTTCCCTAAAGTAGAATCTAAGCTCCATAAGGGCATGGGCTTTGTCCATATACTTCACTGTTATGTCTATAAATTCTAGAAAAGCTTCCAACCTTGTTCTAAATTCTTAATACATATTTTGGGACTGTTACTACTATTAATAAATCTCATATCCAGAAATAAGTGAATAATTTGTAGCAGTATAATTAAAGTGAAAAAGAACCAAGATGTGAGACCAAGCAATAACACAAGTTTCTTCTGTCCACAACTTCTCTGATCATCTGCTTAGCAAACAAAATCCTTCCTGTTTTAAAGGTGCTGTGAAGCCTTTCCTGAGCCATTTGCATTGAGACTACGGTGGCCTCTCATGCTCCTACAGTATTTTGTATAGGAGTTCATTTAAGCTATTATCCTTTTGTACTATAAATGTTTATTTATGGTTTAACCACTAACTATAAAATGCCCAAAAGAACTGTGATTTTCATTTTTGTATATCCACAGGAAGAGGGGAAGAATCATCTTTTTATTTACAGCTACTGCCTTGCACAATACAGAAAAATAAGACCACAAGAAAATTGACAGTTTATATTCTGCTACTCATCTTTTGCATGATGTAGGAAACATTCTTAAGAAACTGACAGAATTTAAAACAAAATCACCTGATATGCGGTAACCGTCAGTTCCTTTATTGATAAAATAAAGTGACAATAAAAGATATCAGATGATCTGAAAATGCCAATTTTTCCCCAAGTTCCAATGGAATATATGTGTGGAAAACACTTTAGAAAGCTTCATTTTAGTTAATGCACTTTAAAAAAAAAATCAGGGAACCTATTAAAATCACTCTCCAAACTTGCTCATAGCACCCTCTGTTCTTCCTTCTTTCTAAAGTTTTGTAATAGTTTTCATATTTTCTGACTTTTTTGGCTAAGGCAGACTCTCATAAGTGCCATTTAAATGAGTATACCCTATGTTTGTTTCTCCTTCATTTTCAAAACTGCTAAGTAGTAATTACTTTTAAAATTAAGTGTCAAACTGTATCTGAGTTTAGTTATATTTAGAAAATGAAATATTCAAAATCACAGCTGCACAGTCATTTGAAAGTATTTAGTAAACAAAAACATGTCATATTCTAACAGTATCAGAACTCCTTAAAGAATTTTCTAGACTTAACAAAAACTTCAACAAATTGGTCATACATAAAAAGATTTAAAGATAAATTCTAAGTCTGAGTTGATAGCCTAAAGTGAGGAGACAAGATAACTACATGAAGCTGTCAAATAAGACCACTGGGCGGCACATGTGTGTCTACGAGCCAAAGGCAATGGCAACAACCACAGTATGCTCCACTCATGGACGGGGACAACAGCGGGAGCAAGCAGTGCCAGGAGGAAGGTTCCGTCCAGAGAGATAAGCCTGACTGTGAGGTCACGGAAAGGACTTAGAGAAAGTGGCACAAATGTAACTGGCACATACAGACTAGACTAGTATGGGGGAGGGGAACATGATGCTGGCTTTTTAAAGGTTTCATATTTCTGTAGGTTAAGGAAATATCCATCTATTTCCTCTTGACTAAGAGTTCCATGAAACAAATGCTGAGTTTCGTGAAATCTCTTGCAGGCATCAAGACATTTTAGAAAAGCAGATTTGCTACAAGCACTTTAAGAAAGAATTAATCATAGCTAGACTAGAATTAAAAAATAAAAATAAAAGGTAAACCTGGATTGGGGCAAAAGGCAAAGCTATGTCAGAAATGTAAGTCAAAGTTGTGGTGCTTTAAGAAACAGGCAAGTATTTCTGGCAGCTGCGTTTGCTAGCATGAAAAGTACTCCTGTAGTAGAGATTATTAATAGCAATATACTTTGGGAGAGGCTGTCATTTAAACTGTACAAACATCACACTAAAACTCAGAAATATAAACGTATAAACTAAGATGACAAAAACTGAGATAACCATAAGACAGTAAAAATATATAAATCAATGATAAATTATAAAACTACCCATATGGATCATCTGTGCAGATAAAAAAAGATGATAGCTTTAAAACTATGGCAAGAGCAGAAGAAAATTATAGCTAAAAATAATACACATGACAGGTCAACGGCAAATATTATTTTCCAGAAAGAAATTTTAAAAATCGCATTAGCAACAAATAATTTCTTGTTCTATTTGTATATTTTCCTAACGAAGTTTTAAATATAAACACATATAATTATCTTCTCAAAATGAAAAAGCATTCCTTCAATAGAAAACTTAGAACAATAAACACTGAAATATATTATCAAGTAAGTAAAATTCATAAAACTTTGTCATACTAGAAATAAATTTGTTTAAAATACGATTTCTTTCTCTGGTTAAACAACACTGGAAGTCCCTCATGTTGGTTTTGATTTGATACAGTCTTTCTGGAAAACAATTTAGCAGTATTTATCAAGAATCTAAAAAAATTCATACTCCTTGACCCAATAATTCTACTTCCAGAAAAAAAAGTGTATAGGGACATTAAAGTTTTATGTATTAAAAAGTTCAAAGCAGGTCACTGACCAAATTAGCAACAGTAGAAAAATGATGATACATCCACTTGACAGATTATAACACACTTTTGAATAACTACAGCCCTAGGGAACTATCAGCGATATACTAAAAATGAACTAAAGTATCAATTAAAAAATTATTTCCTTATAATTTTTATTGTGGCTATTTGTGAGCAGTGAAATTACCGATAATTTAGGAAAATGTGAAGAAACACTTCTTCTGCTTTTTACATAATAAGCATATCTAATTTTTATAAAGAGAAGTAAAAGATATTAACTATTGCAAGAAAATAAAAATTCTCTATATCATCACTCAACTCAGGGGATTTAGGGGATTATCAAACTACTCAGGAAGGTAGTACCTCACAAGTTTGCTTAAATAACAGAACTTATGATGGCTTACAAAATCTTCATACAAGTGAAAATTATACTGTAGAGTAAATAATTAGAGAGATTGTTTTCTAAAACAAAGGCAATACAACTGTGTGATAAAACTGGCAGACATTACTGAGAAGACTATTAAAGGAGCCTAATAGATTAAAATTATAGATAGCTTGAAGTAACTGAAGATTATACACACAAAACAACAAAATAGATTATGCCTGAATGAGAATAAAATTTTGAATACAGGGTATTCTTAAAAATTAGTATCATCAATAATTCAACAATGAAGAAAAAAACTTGAATCCAAGAGAGTATTGACACTAAGAGAGGTATATTGTTATTTTAAATTTTTGTCATCACAGTCAAAAGTATTAATTGAACAAACTGATGAGAAAGGAACTGCACTGCAGTTCAGTTCAGTTCGGTTCAGTTGCTCAGTTGTGTCCAACTCTTTGCAACCCCATGAATCGCAGCATGCCAGGCCTCCCTGTCCATCACCAACTCTGCAGTTAGAAGATGGTTAATCTGTCAGACACCCTGTTCTGATTGGCTGCCTACCAAACATAGACTGTGCGATATGACAAAGGTTCTCTCCTTAACCAAACTCTAATTAGATTCCTTTGAGCTCTTTTTCAACTAGGCCCTGTCCATGGGCATGTTCTCAAGAACCAAATTTTAACAACAATCCTGCTAAATCATATTAACCAGAATTCCCCAACCTTGATATTGATCACACAAGGGACCTGAACCTCCCCTCCATATCTGCTGGGTTTGCCAGCCTCCTATCCCCCAGGTGATGTCTGACCACCTTGATTAGTTCATTTAACCAGTGTCACCCTGTTAGCCCTGATACTTCTTAGTAATTATCTACCATCTGACCTCTTAACCAGCTTCATGGTTCGTACTTTTAAGAGTTGAGTCCAATCTGCTTCTCCTATTGCAAGCCTCCCTAGTAGAATTCCCTTCCCAGGTGGTACTAGTGGTAAAGAATCTGCCTGCCAATGCAGGAGATGTAAGAGATGTGGATTCAATCCCTGGGTTGGGAAGACCCCCTGGAGAAGGCCATGGGAACCCACTCCAGGATTCTTGACTGGAGAATCCCATGGACACAGGAGCCTGGCAGGCTATAGTCCATAGGATCGAACATAGTTGGACATGACTGAAGAGACTTAGCAGCACAGATTAGTAATAGTCCCTACATGTACCATGACAGTCCTCCTGAACATATCTTGATTTTAACAAGGGTTATGAATAACTTTTTCTTTAACAAGTACCATCCCTCAGTTTATAAAAAGACAATAAACATATATACTCTTTGAATATTTCCAGTTTTTTATGACTATAATCATTGAATCATCTGGGGGATAACTTTACAAATGAAAAATTTTAAAAAGAGATTACACAAAAAATACTAAATTTATAAATAAAGCATGCTACCAAAGTTATCTGTAGGTCAATTATTTGAATCTTTGAATGAATTTTCTCAAAGAAACAATGTTAACATTGATAGGTTCCCAGGTTTACCCTTCAAAATATAAACAGTGGTTGAAAAAAGTTTAAGTTCATTTTAAAAAGAAGATAAAAAAACATAATAGAAGAGAATAGCTACTACCTGTAGCACTGGAGAGTCCTGAGGTTAAACATCAGCTTTACTCTTTACCAAGAAAAGGGGAGAGGTAACTTGTCTGAGCCTTGGCTTTCAAGTATACCAAGTGGAGATAGTACCTAACTTACAACATTAACAAACATTTAAAAGCTAATTAGAATACATAAAATAGCTGGAGAATGCACAGTATATTTAGTAGGTTCTTTTACAATGATAGCAAGGCTTTCCTGGGACTCAGCGGTAATAAATCCTCCTGCCAATACAAGAGACGCAGTCTGATCCCTGGGTTGGGAAGTTCCCCTAGAGAAGGAAATGGCAACCTCTCCAGTATTCTTGCCTGAGAAATCCCATGGAGAGAGGAGCCTGGCAGGCTATAGTCCATGGGATCACAAAAAATTCAGACACAACTTAGCAATTAACCAACAATTGTATATTGAGAAGGTAAATTAATAAGTAGTATGTTAAAATTCTAGTGATTAGGCACATAAACATTTTTCTCTACATAGCTACAAAAGAATTAGAGAATCAGGATTTCCAAAGGAATGAAGGCTTATGGCTCTAACAAGCTTCCTAAAACTTTACTGTTAACTGAAACCTATATTCAAACAAAAAGAGGTATGCACAAGATTTACTATGGTAGTATTGTAATCCTAAAAACCCATGTCACTGTTTCATGAATAAAGTTTTATTAAAACACAATCATGTCCATTCAGCCACTCCTCTAAGTACTGTCTACAGCTACTTTCAAACAGTGGCAGAGCTCAGTAGTTCTATTGTGACTATTTGGTCCACAAAGCCCCAAATAGTTGCTGACCCTCTGCAGAAAAAGTTTGTGGACCCTTGACTTAAACTAATGCTAAAGAATCTGCCTGCAATGCAGGAAGACACAGGTTTGATTCCTGGGTCACAAAAGCCCCCTGGAGGAGGGCATGGCAGCCCACTCCAGTACTCCTGCCTGGAGAATCCCAAGGGCAGAGGAGCCTGGCGGGCTACAGCCCATAGGGTCACAAAGAGTTGGGACACAACTGAAGCGACTGAGCATGCATGTACTCAATAACAATACACAGGAGTGATATTAACTCAAATATTTTCTCAAATGACACAAATATTCTAATTTTATTTCCATTTTCATTTTAAAGCAAAGTGTTTATTTTTAAATATGGACATGGTACTTTAAACAGAACTTGGTATATAATAAAACCACTACAAAACTATTTTCAACTATCAGAAAACTAGCCCTATATTTCACTGTTGCCTGAGCTTCTGGGTTCCAGGTGAACAAGCTCCTGTACCATACTGCCTCCCCCTCACCTCCCTACAGCTTCCACCAGCAGTTTCACCCCACCTCTTACTCAGCTCTGCTGCTGATGCTTATGCTACACAATTGGTATGTGGTTCAAATCCAAGAATATAAATGTACTCTAAAAACATATTTTTCCATAAACCAACAGTCAACCAGGTATCTTTAAAAGCCCGGATATAAACCACGAATTTCATGACATTTGGAAATTTCTACCAAAAAGTAACACTGAAGAATAAACTTATGAGAATATTGTAAATGCTTAAAAGTCTCCAAACAAAAACAAAATGAGTTCAAGATTTAAGCCTGAAAGTGAATTTTCTTTCAACATACTATTACTAATTACAAGATATTATTATTTCTCTTATAATCAGAAAGCAAAAAATTGTGCCAGATAAGCTATGAAATTCCGTCAAGACATATCCTAATTTTATATGTTTAAAATGTAGAAAAATAACGTATCTTAGGATTTAGAAATACAGTATTACCATATAGGCATTCCAATTTCAAGGAAAAATAAAACAATTTTCCAGTGATTTTATAAACTAAGTTTTTCCTGTAAGTTTTCTCTCCCTTTAAAGGATGATCAGTTATTTTAGAAAGCACAATCATTTACATAATAAAAAATTAGACTAGCAGTACTGATAGTACTTAATAATGGAGTAAATTAATTCCCTGAAACCATTCCAAGAGCTATAAATTGAAGTTGTAGTTATAAAAACCATTCAAAAGAATTTTTCACAATTTTAAAAATTATTTTATTGTGCAAACATTCAATAGATCAACACCTATGATGGATGGAGGGGCAATAACATATTTTTCAACTTTTAATAGGTCAAACCTACACAGAGTCTTGTAAGAGGTCACACAGTATTAGCTCACTACTTAGAAGAAAAAAATGGCCTACAAAACAGAGAAGTCTATACACATGCGATCACTGTATAATAATCTGATTAGAAGAGGCTAAACATATCTAATGAAAGATATATTGGATGTTAGATACAAAATATGATTAATTACATATCACACAAGAAGTCTTTTCAAAATCTTCTATAAAAATTACATTTAAAGTGTCTATCGTTAACATTACTAAGGGAAAATAAGTAAGTTAAACAACAAAGAGCATGTGAATCAATTTAAAGCTACCTAAATTAACCAGTTGCAAAAAGGAGGGGATGGGGATATAATTACACTAGCCCTCTAATATTTCTAGTAGTCAGAGTCAATGAGTTATGCAATAGTAAATTATTGGCAGGCGGTCTAAAAATGAGTGTGTTAATTCTGTTTTCTAACTATCTTCACCTAAACTAGAATGATATTCTAGTTTGAATTCTACTTTTCAAATTTAGTATTCTTCTGTAATTACAAATGCCAGGCTATTAATTTAATGTCAACAGTAACCTAGAAAAGTCAAACTGAATAGTGACCCTAGGAAACCCTCAAGGAAAGCCTTCAAGTTTTCTATTAATTTTTCTTAATAGAATCTGCTCCTCATTCTTTTAAGTTTCATGTAAAGAAGATAAAGATAGAAAACATGTAGTGTGACATAATGAAGTAATCTGTCATACACTGTACTTAAGTTTATTAGAAATAGTCAACAAGAAAAAAAGTATCTTGATTGTCAATATCTTAACCCCTCAATTAAAAAATTCCAATTTCTTTTCCTTAATTTGATTGTTTACTTGTACTGATATTTTCTACAGAAGTATTAAAATAAAAAATTAATTTATTAATGACCTTAAAGAGGCTACTAGAGGCCTCCGTGTAAATGCTTAAATCAGAGCAATGACCTCATTCAGAAGTTATAAAAGTGACAAAGTGAAAGAAGAAAAGATTTAAACAAAAAGAGAAACACTTTCTGAAAACATAGTAAAGAAGAAAATGAGGTCTCAGAGAGATTTATATTCAATGTTTAAATTGTATTACATTTAAAACCTACTCAAAATGCTTTTCAACATGGCTACCACTTATTTGGAGTAGAAGTAGTAACAGTTCAAAAACTAAGGTAATTAGAAAATGTGATTTTACAAAGGCTATTTAAGTCCCAGCAAATTAAGAGGAAAAATATTTTTCAGGTATTATAAGTTAACCTAGGTGTTTAATAGAATATTTTTCTTTCAGTTAAAAGAAAAGAGGAGAGGGTTAAAGAGGACTAAAACACTGACAGTATGGATGTGTGCAAACACTCCATCTCTGACGGGTATTTTTTGGTTTAATGTGTTCAGGATCCTAAACATATACTAGATCTAAAAATATATTAGTTAATAATTAACTAATAAACTAGTAAAAATTAACTAATAACTAGTAAAAATCTAGTTAATAATTCAAAATGGCAATATGAAGTAACTAAAAAAATACAACAAAACCATTATTATTAACAGGGTCAAAATTTGGCAGGGAGGAGAATGTTATCCTGAAGAACATATAGAAAATCATAACCTGATTATAGATTAGTACAAATTCTACAAAATGTTTGTTACTTCAGGATTGTCTATATATAAACTATATCGTAACTGCCACACAACAGCACACTATTTTTATTTTACATAACAGCAAAAAGTAATGTCTCTATTATGTTAAGTTTAATTTTAAAAAGTGATTTTAAAATAATCCAGCTTCAAATGCCAGATAAACTCTTTATAAGAGCTAGATACTGTAATTCCCATGTTAAAGGACAGTACCACTAGCTCTTTACTTTTCCCACAAAATAAAAACAACAAATTTGGGTTTTCAGTATTTGCTAACATATTTCAAAACATAGTTTTTAAATTTACCAATTTTAAGTAAGTTTAAAGAATTCTAATACCATAAAAATAAATGAGAGAGACAAAAAGGTAAATTAGGTAACCTTGCCCTCAAGACTCTCTATCGTGTTATTAAAACTATCACTTACAGAAGTTTTTGGGGGCTACATAATGCAGCAATAGTTTTAGTTATAAATATCAACTGAAATTTGAAGCATGTTTTCACCAAAAGCAGCAGAAGTCGTTTTTCAAATGTGTGAGACTTACCCGTCTTCGACAAAAGGGGAGGCCTTGGGCAATGATGCTAATGCTAAATATCTTCATCACGGTTTGATGTGGTAGAGGCTCTTTTGCACTTTTAAGATCAACAGGAACCAAGCCATGGTTTAGAGTAGCCTTTCCCGGTTTTGACATTTTAAAACTCCTCTTGGCTGATGAATACTTTCTACATGTAATACAGGCACATTACTAAAAACTCTAACCACCAAATTAAAATACAACTTTCTAATTAAAAAAAAAAAAAAAAAAAAAGGCTGGGAACCCAAGGCCTGCTGCTTTTGTCTTTCAACCTTCTCCTACCAAACGTCCTGACCTGTCTGAGGCCTGGGGAAGTGCAAACTATCCTAGAATAGCCGGGAATTATAAACTCCTGAAGTGAGAGCTCCTGCTCCTGCCAGTCAAGCAGCTGGTGAGCCTCCCTCACAGTCAGCGAGACAACCAGGGCAGGGCTGTGCGACAGGGTCCCTCTGAAAATGTCTCCAGTGACTGGCCTAGGTATACTCCCTGGAAAGTGAAAGTGAACTTTTCTCTATAAAAATCCAAAAGTTCATCACTGGATTTTCTTTTGAATGTTTATTGCCTTTCTTAAGCAAATATCAGCATTATTATTTTGGGAGTGTTTTGAACTGTGCTTCAAACTTAAGGGCAGTATTTATGCATGCTCAAAAACTATAAACATATATTTGTCCTATCTTAGCTATATTCAGAATGAGCACCGTATCTTCAAGTGTTTGTCTTTAGCAAGCTCTTTTCCTCTTCCATACGTACCCTTTATCTCATACTCACTAAGACATTAAATTGACTCTAGTTCTGGACAGTTAATAATAAGCACTTCAGGTTAATCTTAACAGGTGACATTTTAGTTGTTTGCAAGTTTCAGTTCAATATCTGTAATTCTGAAATACTTAGCAATTCCACTTGAAAGTATAACAATCCCATGACTGATTAAATATATTTTAAAACCCAAACATTTATAAATATAACCTGTGATGTAATTATAGTAAAATGAATAATGACTAACCAGCTCATCACAAATCCTTAGGGCCTAATTTCTCTGATATACCACAGTCAGATACATATTTCTAAAACATGGAGATGGAATGTGCTATATAATCCACTCCTCAAGAACTTTCAATGGTTCCCCAATGCCTAAGATAAAGTCTGGAGATGAAAACTCTCCTCCAAGTGGCCCCAAACTCATCTTTCTACCATTATCTCAAACAGATTCCTAAATTAACCACTTATGTCACGTTAATCTTTATGCTACATTTCATATGCAAGCCCACGAACTAGAATGTTATGAAGACGATTTTTAAAAACTCTCCTGTGAGAATGGGTAGTAGTTTTGAAACAGATGACAGATAACAGATGTCAACTGTCCATTCACAATGCTCAGCCACTTAGCTTGTTCTCTCCTTCCATTCTATTTTCTTCTTCTAATAGCCAGTCATCTCACTTCTCGCCCCTTCCAACTGTATTTATAGATTCTCAGAATGTGATATGGAGAGAATCAGAAAAGAGAAATGTCGGAAATGAGTGATTTCTTCTTTGAGTCTGGAAAGACCTATCTTACTAAGTATTACCAAGTGGGTTGCTGGGACGGCAATCCACACACAAGGAATACCCCTAGTCCAGCCATGATGCTATTTTCTTAAAGTGCACCCTTCTCTGACATCACAATTTAACATGAATTAATACTTGAAAATGCAGAGTCATTAGCAGAGGTGACATTTTTAGTTATGCAAAAGTAAACAACTGCATTCATCCAAGTAGATATATATATAGACCAATAAGCACATGTAAAGATGCTCAATATCACTAATCATTAGGGAAATGCAAATCAAAACCTGAACCACACTGCACATTCATAAATATGGCTATTACTTACACACACACACACAGAAAAATAAGCATTAGCAATGATGTGGAGAAACTGGGACCCTTGTGTGCTGTTGGGTGGGAATGTAAGACAGACATAGCTACTGTGGAAAAGAGATTCCTCAAAAAATTACTGTGATCCAGGAATTCCACTTTTGGATATACACCCCAAAAAAACTAAAACCAGGGCTCACACAGATATTTGTACAACCATGGTCACAGCAGCATTATTCACGAAAGCCAAGGGTGGGAAAACAGCCTAAGTAGCCGCTGATGAATGAACAGGTAAAAAGCATGGTGCACACATATACAAAGGGTATTATTCAGCCTGAAGAGCAAGAAAATTCAGACATACCATAGATAAATTTTGAAGATAAGTGAAATAAGTCAGTCAAGAAAGGAAAAATATGGTATGATTCCACTTATATGAGGAATGAGGAGCTAGTGTTCAAAGGGTACAGAATTTCTGTTAGAAAAAGATAAAAAATTCTGGAGATGCTAATGGTTGGGGGTGTGAATATAGTTAAAGCCAATGAATTGAACACTTAAACATGGTAAATTTTATGTTATAGGTATTCAATCACAATAAAAACAATGTTTTAATAAAAAAGCAAATGACTAAGAATACAACTATCATCACTGGGGGGAAAAACCAATAGAGATCTAGGGATAGGAGAGAAGATACTAGAAAACTGTAAGCTGATATGACAGAAAAAGCTGAGACTGATATCTAAGAAAAACACGTCTATGGGCCCACTGAACTATTTACTACCTTGCAGAATGAATGTCTCCAGCCTCATTCTAGTCTCAGCATTTCATCTGGTGCTCACTTTATTTCTTAATACAAGTATAATCTTTTTTAAAAAAACATAACCTTCAGTCATATAGTGTTTTTCCCTCCTTATTAGGAAAATCCTTTTGTTGAAGCTGCTCACGCAGAATGCCCTCCTCCAAGTTACTATCAGTGTCTTTGTCAATATTACATACGGCTTTATGCAGACTGACATCATTCTCCAAAAAAAAAACCTGTCTCAGTGGTATCTCCAAAATCACTTAGTTAATTAACCCCTCAAAATTCATTTCTTGGAACCACATAAAAGATATACTTTAAACTATGGTGCTATTTCAATCCAGAAAAATTAGAAGACTGTACTACACTCCACTAGTTTAACTATTCTGCAGAGAAAAATGAATCAACTCCAGTTTCAACTTGCACTTAATAAAGATACCATACTGAAAATCAGTTTTCCGTTTTCTATCTAAAAACTTTGTACCACATGCATTTACAGGTTGATAGCTGGAAGGTAAGGATGATACGAACTTCTCGAATCTTTTTGGATTCTGATCCTAAAGCAGGGAAAAGGGAGGAGATTTGGAATTGAAAAGAATCTGGACTGGGGAAATTAAAACTAAAACAAACAGGACTCGTTTTACTGCTTTTAAGAGGGCAAAATTATTATGAAGTAAAACTAGTTTTTCATTTTTAAGAGATTATTTATGGTAATGATAGAAATGAACATTAAAGCAGTTTTGCATATTAAATGTTGTGTTTTACACTAGATATCAAGTTTTGGTAAGCACAAAGTGGTGACATTCTAATTTAACTCATTTTTTAAATCAGTAAGTAGCTGCCCTCCACTGGATAGTATAGGGCATTGCAACTCAAGCAAACACTTAAATTACATGTCTACAACAATACACTTCTGTGAAAAAGAGACAATATTAGTGATTGAGCAAATGAGTACTAATTCCCAAACTACTGTTTCATCTTTTTTCTGAGCAATCAAGTTAACAGTGCTTGTAAAGCAATATTCTAAATCAGCACGTGTGTGTGTGCTCAGTCGTGTCTGACTCTGCGACCCCATGGACTGTAATGGACTGCAACCTGCCAGGCTCCTCTGTCCACGGGATTCTCCAGGCAAGAATACTGTAGTGTATTACCATTTCCTTTTTCACTAAATCAGCACGGAAACAACCAAAATTCAAAATCTTCAAATACAGAAGAAAACCCTAGTCAATGAAGGAAACTGTAGCCAACGTGTAGGAGAACCTCAATGGCTAATATTTTAAAATGCAGCTAGTTCCATGTGTTCAAGAAAAAAAATAATTTTAGACCCAACTATGTTTTTAAAAACATTTAAGATAACCTTAATTATGAACCCCCATCCAAACTTGTATTTTTCAAAACAGACAAGCTCTTTTTAAAATGATATCAACAAATATTACTAATGTAGTCAGTTGAAATATCGATGCTAGAGTCAAACTGCCATAGTTCAAAGCCTGGTTCTATCACATGTTAGTGGTATGTCCTTAATTAATGTCTCTGTGCTTCAATATCATCTATATTGAACGTACCTCACAGGACAGTTATGAAGATTAAATCAGTTAATGTAAGTGAAACACAGAACAATGCTTTACATTAGTAAGTGCTCAATACTGCTAGCTGCCATTACTACTAGGATAAAAAAAAAAAAACAAACCATAGAGCTTTGTAAATTACATTTCAACCTTAAAAATCACTAAGCAAGCAAGAAAGATGCAAAATACAGCTATGATAATTTGGACTATAATATTTTAAAACACAATCCTCTACAATTTTTAGAAAGACTTCCTAAATTGTTTCAAAATTTTATTTAAAAATTAAGCTGTAACATCAAATAGTTGTGTTGTAGCATTTTAAGATTCCAGGTATCAGTCACTATCCATCCAAAAAGAACCTGTGATAAAGAGCAGATTCTCTATACAAGATATTTTGCCTGCTTATCACTCTCTGAGTTTCCTTCTTCTGAACATCTGCATTAGCCACAGATTATTAAAATATAAATGCTACATGTAACAAAATACCAATGATATGACATTTCTAAAATGTATTGTAGCTCCATACACTCCAATTCTCTTACAACAATAAGGTTTACAGCAGCTTATTCTGGATTTTGACTGCTTCTTTCATTCATTATTATACAGAAGGCCCGTGATTTAACTGCTCCAAACCAAAGGCCACAGCGTATGAGCAGCATAAAGATTTTCTATTTTTCATAAACTATTCTTGAATCAGCTAAAACAAATCACTTGGGAAGTTACAAATTAACCTATAGGTATTTCTAATTTTGTACCATAAGTTTTCAAAGTCTCATATCAAAAAGTTTTGACAGGGAAACTATCATTTATTATGTCTGTGAATTTAAGGAACAAGTGACTTACTCTTTTGTATTAACAGAAACAGGAAATTTCCAGATTCCAAAAATTATACCACTGCTAAAGTGGAATAAATCAGAATCAATATCCTTTTGAGATGAAAATATGGAATTGTAAAGCATACTCATTTATCCTGAGATACAGAGTGAGACAGACTTCTCCCTGTGTCTAAGTCATTGTTCTTTAGTCTTTCCTAACACCTTTGGTTGTTCTTGTTCAATTACTGTGCTATGTTCAACACTTTGCGACTGCAACATCAGGCTCCTCTGTCCTTCACTCTCACCCAGAGTTTGCTCAAATTCCTGTATACGGAGTCAGTGATGCTACCTAACCACCTTATCCTCTGCCAGCCTCTTCTCCTTTTACCTTCAATCTTTCCCAGGATACGGTCTTTTCAAACGAGTCAGCTCTTGGCATCTAAGCCTAAGTAGTGGAGTTTCAGCTTCCGCATCAGTCCTGCCAACAAATATTCAGAGGTGATTTCCTTTAGGATGGACTGGCTTGATCTCTCGTGCTGTCCAAGGGACTCTCAAGAGTCTTCTTCAGCACCAAAGTTCAAAAGCATCAATTCTTTGGTGCTCAGCCTTCTTTACGGTCTACACTCTCACTTCCATACATGAATACTGGAAAAACCATAGCTTCGACTATATCGACCTTTGTCAGCAAAATTATTCTGCTTTTTAATACGCTGTCTAGGTTTCTCAGTTTTCCTTCCAAGGAGCAAGCGTCTCTTAATTTCATGTTTACCAAACTGGCATAAACAGTGACATTTAGAGTGTATTTGACTTTTTTAAATGAGTAACTGACTTTGGATTCTGTTCCCATATTTTGCCTTAGAACTTTAGTTGTTAATACCAAGATGATACTTTTCCTCACTATTTTCATTAAGTATTTAAAGAAATATTTGTGATAAAACAAAAACCCAACTATTGGATTGAATTAAGTATTTCAGAAATGTCTAGCATGAAGTTCTCAATGACTATAACATAACTTGCCTCAAGATCAGCTCTTTTAGTCTGTGCTGGGTTACCCCAGCTGTTAAAACTGGTCTTACACAGCTGCTCTCCAAGAATTTAGCAGATGATTATTATAGCTACACCTTTAAGTCAACAATGACAAAAATGACATAGTAATTACAGGTATTTCAATCATGCAAAAACTTCATGTGATGACAGAGTAATTTAAAAGCAACTTAATTTTCTGCAATTCACAAAATAAAACTTTAGTACAAGAAAGAAGACAAAAACTTCTTTAATTTCAGCTTTTTAAGGTCCATAATTTAATTTAATTTACTTTCATGAGCAAGTTTAAGCATAAAAGTCTCATTAATCTTTCAGTTAAACTAAAGACATTTTATCAATCATTTACTTCTCTTGTAAAAACTGTGAAAAGTGCTACAGACCAGGGAGTAATAAATAAGGACATAATACTATACTTCTTTAAAGTACCATAAGTAATATAGGGGCTTTTTTCTATACCTTAAAAAAATTAAACTAAGCTATAATGCAGAAGTTTACCAAATTGATGGCTTAACACATTGTAGGAATTTATCCTATGAAAAATAAATGTAAGGTATTTGACAGTGTTAACAATTTAAGAAATTAAAATAGTAAGGAGGGGGAGATAATTATATTTCCTACACTGTTGAATTTTTGATGCCATTATAAGTAAAAATCAGTTGTTTCGAGTGAGGTGAACATAGTTCCACGGCGTCAGTTATACAGTTTACAGTAATATACTATGACAGCATCTCAGACTTAACAATAGTCACTGAATAATTTATTCACTATAAATACTCACTTATCAATATCCACCTCAAATTTAAGTACAAAATTACTTAAAGTATAGAAAATATTTTAATATCTTGAATGGGTTGACAGCTGATTCCATCAGCCCTTTTACACTGTCATCGTCTGATAAACATCAACATTAATTTTATAGCTGAAGTTAACCTAAACTGACAGTTCAAGTTTTCATTCTTCCCAATAAATAAAACACTGTTTATCAAGAAAGATTAAAAGCAAAGAAAAAGACAAAATTCAGTCCCTATAATAATGATTATGCCTGAAACAGAAAGCTCTCAGGATGGAGGGAGGCAGTCTAGGGATGCTAGGAGACTCTGAGATCAACCGGAGATCTAAAGGAAGTTTGCAGCTACAGAGCCTAGAAAAAAATACACGTATCATTTCAGACTGGTACAATGATGTGAGGGAAGGATAAAACACTGACGTGAGTTCCTTCCAAATAGGCATGATTTCTTTCACTTAACATCACAACAAGACTGTGAGGTATCACTAGCCTACATAGGAATTACACAAGATACAGATATTACATATGAAATCTGTTTTAGTGAGTCTGATTTTTATGAAGTACAAGTGAAAAACATAAACAATAAGTTATAAGAGCAAAGAAATGACCTCCCATAGCACACTGGGCTTCTCAAAGATGGTCACAACAATGCCCCCCATCTTGGCAATCTCTTCTTACAATGTGCTGTGACACTCCTTCCATGAGAAGTGAGTCTGTTTCAACCAAGACAGAATGTGCCTTCCTAGGATAAGCTGTAAAAAGGAGATTCCATATCCCTCTTGCTTGCTGGAACACTCACAAGGTAGCTCTGCTGTAAGCAGTCTGCCTGTCCTGAGGCACCATGCCACGAAGCAGCCCAAACTGACCCAGGTAAAAAGACTGCATCTGGGTGAGTCCCGAGACCGCACAAGGACAAAAGACTCTGGGTTAGCCCCCAGCTGTTCTAGACGCCTCGGACTTCGTCTCCAGCTCCCATCTGACCTCTACCCTAAATCGACAATGCCCAGCGGAGCCCTTTCTAAATTCATAACCTACAAACACAATGAGAAATAATAAAGTAATTGTTATCTGCAAAGCTTTGGGGTGCCAGTTAGGTGGCAACAGATAACTGAAACATCTTACCGAACAAGGAGCTCCAAGAACACTGGTTTACTATGGTAACACGGTAAACAGTCACCCTAGTAGAACTCTCATTTCAACATTTAATGGGAATGGAAAAGCTAACGTGAGCTAGAATGAAAATTTAAATGAGTAAGTGTTTGGAGATCGGTAAAAACTCTGGTGACAAATTCCCACCTTGATAATACCCACTAGGAAATGTGATGTTTAGCAAGTCTCTGCTTATTTTAATAATAAATTTGACAAACTGTTACATACTGGAGAAGGGCATGTCAACCCACTCCAGTAATGGAGGAGCCTGGTAGGCTGTGGTCCATGGGGTTGCTACGAGTCGGACACTACTGAGCGGCTTCACTTTCACTTTTCACTTTCATGCAATGGAGAAGGAAATGGCAACCCACTCCAGTGTTCGTGCCTGGAGAATCCCAGGGACAGAGGAGCCTAGTGGGCTGCTGTCTATGGGGTCGCAAAGAGTTGGACTGAAGCGACTTAGCAGCAGCAGTTACATATTACTTGGACTTGGATTTATATCCAAACTAGTTTGATATGTGACTAAGAAAGGAAAAACCAATTCACTTTTTATGTTTCCTACAATCATCCTTTTGTCTTCATTCTAAGAAAAATTCAAATGCCTAGAGAGGCATGCAGGTAAAATAAAGGAGAGAAACAGGTCAGGTTTAAGGACTAGAAAGGCCACTTAAAAGGTATTATAACTGTTGTCATGTAAACACATGAACCCAGTGAGGCCAGACAGTCTATATTTGCAAAAGAAGATGAAGGATCAATATTTTTTTATGTGAACTTTACAGATTTTCATGTATTTGAAACATATTCAAATTTGTTTTAAAAAATCACTACACAAGGTATTAATTTGCAATCTCTGCTCTGTTCTTTTCTAAGAAAACATAAAAATATAATAAAGATTAAATATAAGATTACTGATTTCTAAATGATATAGAATAATGATTCTAAATGTTTTCATCTTCTTTTCTACAAAAGCTAACAGAAATAAATAAACCAGAAAACTGAAAATTTAAGTAATAAACCTTATAGATGCACCTCAGCATATTTAAATTTTTCACCCATTAGACCCTAAAACAGATGGTGGTATATTGGTAAAGTACAAACAATTCATTCCTGACAATTAAATTTATAATGTTGACATATAAAACCAACATCTATAGCTAACCAAATGAATGACTCTTAGCACTTAGTTCTCAAAATTCACCAGTATTCTCTTCATATGTCCATTTTTCACTTGCATCTGATTTCAATAACTAGAAATTGCCATTTAAGGCCAATCAGAAACATGGGGGGGGGCATTTTTCACTTGGAAAGTACAGCATCTTCTAAAAGCAACTGTTTTTCTAAAGCACAGAAGTTATCTTTAATAGTAGCATTAGCAAAGACCACTGAACAGAAGAACATGGTACATTTCAATGAAATAATCCTTTTCTGGAACCATCCCGCCCAATCTTATACATTATTTTTAGCCCTGATGACCTGTAAATATAATCATCATTCTTCTATTTACACTTCATATAATTAGAGGTTAAAGTTTACAGGTAAAGTGCTACTCTGACAATAATTCTTATTATTAGAAGGAATCAAGTCCATGTTCTACACCAGACACATCTAGTAGCTTACACCAACACTTATTTACAAAATGTGTTAGCTAAAATAGATTCTAAGGAAAGATCATTTCCATTAGTAAAGACTGCTTTTGTTTGTTTATAATAATCTCTTACCTATGAAAAATAAAGGTATTTTCCATAGTATCAAGCAGTAATTGTAGAATTTCTACAGATGTACCAAAGAGAAGTTTCTCTTGCATATATTCCAGTTCCAGCTATTCAATTCAGGAACTAGCATTACTGAATAGAACTAGTCCTCATGTAAGGACTCCATGCCCCACGAATACCAAAAGTACTTTTGGGTTTTCTTTCAAACTCCTTCCAGGTTCAACATTAACAACCAAATTAGGAAAACACACACCTGTCAGAGAGCAAAACCACTTCACAGTTAGTACTAACAAAATTTACAGTATCAAACAGCTAAACTCTATGCTAAAAGTCAAAATAACTTAGACAAAAATTAGTGGAATAGTTTCAACCCACCTAAGAAAGTTGCTATCTTTGAAACTAAAAATATTTTGCATACTATTCTCTAGCCTGTACTAGTCTGTTAAGCTAGCCTTAGCACAATCTTTTTACATTACAATAAATCTTATGAAATATAATACTTAACATTCATTAAGGATTTGTTATTTGCCAGTTACTTTCTAAGTACTTTACAAACATTATCTCATTGAATCCTCTTAATAATACTGACAAGTATTATTACCAGTATCATAATAATTATGATACTACCATCATCCTTAAAGTAACTGTATAAGAGAGGTTAACAGTTTGCCCAAGGTTAAAGTGCCATGAAATGACAGACCTAGTATTTTAAAACTTCACAGTCTTGACTTCAGAGATCACAATCTTGTCCTCAGTTGCTGAGTCCTGTCCGACTCTTTGCAGCCCCATGGACTGTAGCCCACCAGGCTCCTCTGTCCATAGGATTTTCCAGGCAAAAACACTGGAGTGGGTTGCCATTTCCTTCTCCAGGGGATCTTCCTGATCCAGGGATTGAACCTGCATCTCCTGTATCCCCTGCATTGGCAGGCAGATTCTTTACCACTTTACTTACCAGTATTTAAAGCATTGATGCGTTTGTTATAGATGTTATGCTATCGAGGGCACTGTCTACTGAATCACTCATGAAGTCCCATGTGAGTAATTCTTTTTATATATTATTAGGGAAGGGGGTTTGTGTGTGAGAGAGAGACTGACATATTTTCCCTTGAGAGGACTCAGCATTTTCTCCTCTTAATTTTATCATAAGGAAGCAGAGAGACCGTCCAAGGTTACACAAACTTTAATCTACATTAAAATCATGCAGGAGTTTGTTAAAAATACATATTCCTTGGTTAAGTAGTTCTGTAGTGTAACTCAGCAAGTCGTACTTTTAGTAAGCATTCCAGATGTTTCTGATGGGTCACACTTGAAGGAATACTAGTCCTTATGAGAGGCCAGTTCAGTTCAGTTGCTCGGTTGTGTCTGACTCCTTGTGACCCCAAAGACCAACCTGTAACAGCTTACTTAGTCCGACTCATCATAACCCACTCCTTACCTCTTCTCACAACTTTGTCTTTACTCTGCTCTTTTCCCTGGTTCTGACTGTCATGTACACTTTATTATTCTATGTGTTTATATATATATATATATATACATATATATATGTATATATATATATATGCCACATCAAATTCCTTGTGAAAGTTATTCCTTGTGAATTTCTTTTAAACAGGGCTAATTTCATTTGGCAGTTCACTACCTATAAAGGTCCTTGGGTTCCTGCTAAGACACTGTGCTCTCTATATGGTGCTCTTCCACTCCAGCCAACTCAAAACGTTCTTAATGGATGAAAACTATTTTGATTTTGCAATGACTGATTAACAGCACACTCTTCTTCCACATGTCATGTCCACTGGAAATGGGTGGTCTATGGGTCAAACCAGCTCACAGAAAGGCTTTTGAAAAATTTGGATGCCAACATACAAAAAAATTGAGAAATTATCATTGAAAAATCTGGAATTACAGTGCAACTTGAAAAGCTGGAAAACAGGCAATATTAGGATCCCAAGTTTCAGTCATCCCCTTTATTTAAAGATGTTTTGGCGCCCCAGGTAGTATACTTAGTCTATTTCATTAATTTCATTCATTTAAATTACCTTTCTGGCGCCTATGTCTCGAGTTTGTGTCTCCTATAAACTGTGACAGGAGAAAGGAGGTTAAAAAGATTTTTTGGAAGAAAATCATTTCAGCATAGTCAAGGAATCACTGCTGGAAATTAGTTACAAGACAAGTGAATGTTATTCTAGAAACATTTCCAGTTATCATACTAACCTGATTTTCCCAAACCTTCTGACTTTTTAGAAAATCAGAGTGATCTTACCTTTCTTTACACCCTCAACCCTGGACTTGTCCCACCCCCACCACCCTTTCTGAAACATAACGCCCTTATAGCAGATGCAAGCATCTGCCACAGCAATATGCCCCATGCCTTCCTCTCCCTACTCCCTTAAAAGTTAGTGTTCAATTGTGGTGCATCTTAGAAGAAAAATGGCAGTTCTTTTGGTGCTCAATAATACTGCTAAGTTGAGCCAAATTTTAACTATAAACTAATGTTTTCTCCAAATACATGTTAAATAGGCAGTATTTTAATGTCTTCATTTCATCAATAGAATCTAATATCTCTCATTCTCTAGGAAGGAGATCGTTTCCCACTATATCCAGACACTGATCTGTTTCTCTCTTTTTTTTTTTTTTTTAACACTATTGACCAATTAACAGTCACCAAAATATTAGCATAATTTACTTGGTAAATGTAGTTAATATCATATTCAGAGAAAAAGATCAGAATTCTAGCTCAGTGTTTAATCATTGAGGCTAGTGTCAGCCTGTTATAATACAGCAATAAGTGTGATTTTCAAAAACTGGTAATGATCCAAAAAACAGCAAACATTACACAAAATATAACTTTATCAGAGAACACTATCAGAGCAGTGACTAAGTTGAGAAGTTCATGAGGATTCAAGAGGACTAATTCCTCAGTATAATTTAGAACTAAAGATCAAAGTTTTATCACTTATTTATAGTAGCTAATTTGAGGAAATAACTTGACATTAAAATTAACAAATATAAGGAAGAGAACCTAAAACGATGGTTCTTTGAAGACTTGAACTGTATGGTTGCTCCTTCTCTGTCACATGATCAGACTCTCCTCTAGGGGTGTGTGTGTGTGTGTGTGTGTGTGTAAGTCACTCAGTCGTGCCTGACTCTTTGCGACCCCATGGACTGTATAGTCCCCAGAATTCTCCAGACCAGAATATTGGAGTGGGTAGCCTTTCCCTTCTCCAGGGGATCTTCCCAAACCAGGGATGGAACCCAGGTCTCCCGCATTGCAGGCGGATTCCTTACCAGCTGAGCCACAAGGGAAGCCCGAGAATACTGGAGTGGGTAGCCTGTCCCTTCTCCAGGAGATCTTCCCGACCCAGGAATCGAATCGGGGTCTCCTGAAATGCAGGCGGATTTTTTACCAACTGAGCTATGAGGAGGTAAACACTGTACTTTATTTCCCCTGAGTTCACGCTAATCTTCCATTACAAAAAGGGAAGTATCAATAGTAGCGGAAGAGAAAATGCCCTTATTTTTTGCTCTAAAATATAATATAGAAATAAACAGTGACAGTTCAGTTCAGTTGCTCAGTCGTGTCCGACTCTGAGACCCCATGGACTGCAGCACCCCAGGCCTCCCTGTCCATCACCAACTCCCGGAGTTTACGCAAACTCATGTCTATTAAGTCAGTGGTGCCATCCAACCATCTCATCCTCTGCAGTCCCCTTCTCCTCCCACCTTCAATCTTGCCCAGCATCAGGGTCCTTTCCAACGAGTCAGCTGCTCGCATCAGCTGGCCAAAGTATTGGAGTTTCAGCTTCAGCATCAGTCCTTCCAATGAACACCCAGGGCTGATCTCCTTTAGGATGGACTGATTGGATTTCCTCGCAGTCCAAGAGACTCTCAAGAGTCTTCTCCAACACCACAGTTCAAAAGCATCAATTCTTTGGTGCTCAGCTTTCTTTATATTCCAACTCTCACATCCATACATGACTACTGGAAACACCATAGCCTTGACTAGATGGACCTTTGTTGGCAAAGTAATGTCTCTGCTTTTTAATATGCAGTCTAGGTTCGTCATAACTTTTTTCCAAGGAGTAAGCGTCTTTATATTTCATGGCTGCAGTTACCATCTGCAGTGACTTTGGAGTCCAAAAAATAAAGTCTGTCACTGTTTCCAGTTTCCCCATCTACTTGCCATGAAGTGATGGGACCAGATGCCATGATCTTAGTTTTCTGAATGTTGAGTTTTAAACCAACTTTTTCACTCTCCTCTTTCACTTTCAACAAGAGGCTCTTTGGTTCTTCTTTGCTTTCTGCCATAAGGGTGGTGTCACCTGCATATCTGAGGTTATTGATATTTCTCCCAGCAGTCTTGATTCCAGCTTGTGCTTCATCCAGCCCAGCATTTCTCATGATGTATTCTGCATA
Organism: Odocoileus virginianus; assembly: GCF_023699985.2. NCBI lineage: Eukaryota > Metazoa > Chordata > Mammalia > Artiodactyla > Cervidae > Odocoileus > Odocoileus virginianus. The sequence goes on along the minus strand of NC_069685.1, from coordinate 5,043,730 downwards.
TAAGTTAAATAAGCACGGTGACAATATACAGCCCTGACGTACTCCTTTTCCTATTTGGAACCAGTCTGTTGTTCCATGTCCAGCTCTAACTGTTGCTTCCTGACCTGCATACAGATTTATCAAGAGGCAGGTCAGGTGGTCTGGTATTCCCATCTCTTTCAGGATTTTCCACAGTTTATTGTGATCCACACTGTCAAAGGTTTTGGCAAAGTCAATAGAGCAGATATAGATGTTTTCTGGAACTCTCTTGATTTTTCGATGATCCAGCAGATGTTGGCAATTTCATCTCTGGTTCCTCTGCCTTTTCTAAAACCAGCTTGAACATCTGGAAGTTTGCAGTTCTTGTATTGTTGAAGCCTGGCTTGGAGAATGTCAAGCATTACTTTGCTATGACTTTGGTCATAGCAAACACCCTCTTCCAACAACACAAGAGAAGACTCTACATGGGGACATCACCAGATGGTCAACACTGAAATCAGATTGATTATATTCTTTGCAGCCAAAGATGGAAAAGCTCTATACAGTCAGCAAAAACAAGACCAGGAGCTGACTGTGGTTCAGATCATGAACTGCTTATTGCCAAATTCAGAGTTAAATTGAAGAAAGTAGGGAAAATCACTAGACCATTCAGGTATGACCTAAATCAAACCCCTTATGATTATACAGTGGAAGTGAGAAATAGATTTAAGAGACTAGATCTGATAGACAAGAGTGCCTGATGAACTATGGATGGAGATTTGTGATACTGTACCGGAGACAGGGGGCAAGAACATCCCCAAGAAAAAGAAGTGCAAAAAAGCAAAATGGCTGTCTGAGGAGGCCTTACAAATAGCTGTGAAAAGACAGGAAGCGAAAAGCAAAGGGGCAAAGGAAAGATATGCCCATTTGAATGCAAAGTTCCAAAGAATAGCAAGGAGAGATGAAAAAAAAGCCTTCCTCAGTAATCAGTGCAAAGAAATAGAGGAAAACAATAGAATGGGAAAGACTAGAGATCTCTTCAAGAAAATTAGAGATATCAAGGGAACATTTCATGCAAAGATGGGTTCAGTAAAGGACAGAAATGGTATAGGCCTAACAGAAGCAGAAGATATTAACAAGAAGTGGCAAGAATACACAAAAGAACTATACAAAAAAGATCTTCAGGACTGAGATAATAGGATGATGCGATCACTCACCTAGAGCCAGACCTCCTGGAATGTGAAGTCAAGTGGGCCTTAGGAAGTATCACTACGGACAAAGCTAGTGGAGGAGATGGAATCCCAACTGAGCTATTTCAAATCCTTAAATATGATGCTGTGAAAGTGCTGCGCTCAATATGCCAGCAAATTTGGAAAACTCAGCAGTGGCCACAGGACTAGAAAAGGTCAGTTTTCATTCTAATCCCTAAGAAAGGCAATGCCAAAGAATAGTGACAAGTGTTCTCTAAAGTATGTTTGAGGGAGAAATAAAAATTTAACCAAGTCTACACTTTATATTTAAGATGCTGAATTTCCTTTTTAAAAGCTATCAAAGATAATAGCAATTCAGAGGTCAAATGTCACTCAAAGTCAGTGTTTTTTGGAGCCTGCACAATGCTTTTCTTTTCTAACTGAATGTTAGTACCTTTTAGGGAAGGCACGTGTCCTGCAATTCATAAGAACATGAACAATCTTACAGACTCAGTCATGACTTTCTTCACTCATTCATACTACCTGTCTAGGAACTGCAGACCATATTTCTTATTTCTTCATCCCAAGTGACTAACAGAAATTGAGGAAGAAGAATCATCTGCTCAAATATTCTTTAGTTCAGGATGAATAGGTTATGTCAAAGAATATTACCTTCTATGTTAACAAAAGAGGAAATCTGAACAAGAAGGATAGTCTTTCAGAGGGATCATTCTTTTCTCACATCTACACCGAGGATGCCCGAGCAACGGTGATAGGACTTTTGTTTTTAATGCACTCAACTGCAGATATTTGAGAGCTTTCCAAGAAACATACAAATATTCCCAAAGCACAGTAAGTTTGGGCACATATGTATTGTCATCCCAAGGCTCACTCTTGGTTCACTTTTTGTTATCAATGTTGTTTTAAAATAGCAAAATGAATATATGATAGCTTCTGGTTAAAAAAAAAGGGGAAGACTAGGTATCTCATATATTATATGACACTGTACATAACTACTCCAGATATTAGTTTCTAATTCTGAGCAAGAAATAATGTACTAGAACACAAAGTGTAAGATAAAAAGCATCTACTAAATATATTTAAATACATTAAAAGCAGTAATAAGGTACCACATGGCCCTCTAGTGTTCAGTGAAGAAACAGATGAATTCTTAATTCATATATGACATTTCATAGTAAAAAATAACTTTCTCTGATTTACCAAGTATGCTAAACATGCATGACTTAATGTCATACATGTATGACTTCTACAAAAATCCAAATAGATTTTATTTTCTATGGCTTTATTCCTACATGCTTTCTTTGGAACTATCATTTATGTTTAGAGTATCCAAAAGATTCTGAAAGAATTGTGAAATGCTTTTAAAGATTTTCCATAAAACAGACATAAAAATAGCCCCTTTCCTCCCAAAAAATTCCAATCTTAAACAGAGAGGAAACAACGTTTCTCAATTAAAACTAAACAGTATTAAATTTAAGGAAATTTTCAAAGAAGAAACAAAATAATAGTGGCATGACTACAAATTAGGTAGGTATTTAGAACACAACTAATCCAAATTCTTTAATAACATTTTCTTTTCTCTGTATAATTCACCCAACTTGGTTTCCCCTTATAATAATTTGTGGACGGCAGACATTCATTACAGCAACCAAGGCAATGAAACCCATGAAAACTGTATTCCCCAGAAGACAAGTCAAAGACGGGATTGAGATTTAGGACAAGAGTAAAAGTAAAAAAAAAGTTGACTTACAGGAGATTAAGACTGCATTTAATCAGTTTGAAGAAATGAGGCACTGGGAATAGGAGAGGGGAGGAAAAGCACCAGCGACTTCCTGGTAAAGCAGTTTAGCATTATATTTTTTATTTATTTATTTATTTTTTAGCATTATATTTTAAAAGACAGTCTCTGAAATTGCTTCATCTTAAATGAATGTTTCAGGGAAAGCCAAAAGTGCTGTCAAGGGGGACTCTAAGTAACTCTCTGAAGAAACCGTATATTAAACAAATGTCTTAAAAACAAAGATACCATCATGATAACTACTCCTCCTCTAATAATGTGGTAAGATGACCTTAGAGAATAGCCAGCATAGCACCTGAGTCCTAGGGATGTGAAGAATTAGCTTGAAATCAGGGTGTGTGACATTTCCACCTTTGTCCTTATTTCTCAAGATTGCTTTGATTATTCAGCGTCTCTTGTGGCTCTATACAAATTTTAGAATTGTTCTATTTCTGTGAAAAATGCCACTGGAATTTTGTTAGGAATTGCACTGAATTAGTAGATTGCTTCCAATAGTTCAGACACTTTAACAATATTCTTCCAACTCATTAGCACAGAGTACCTTTGTATTTGTGTTCAATTTCTTTCATTAATGTTTTGTACTTTTCAGCATTCAGGTCTTTCACTTCCTTGGTTAATTTCTAGGTATTTTATTCTTTTTGATACAACTGCAAAAAAAAATTGTTTTCCTCACTTATCTGATATTTCAGTATTAGCACATAAAAATGCAAGAGATTTTGTGCAGTGATCCTCTATTCTGAAACGTTACTGAATTCATTTATTCCAAAAGTTTTTTTAGTAGAGTCTCAAGGGTTTTCTACATAACATGTCATTTGAAACTATTGGCAGTTTCAGTTTTTTTTCCCACGATATTCAGCTGCATTTTCATGAAGAGACTACATAATGTCCTACATAATGTTGTGAGAGATGTCTTTCTATCCAGTCTTCCATTGGAGCATTATACATTATGAAAGCTATCCAAAAAAACTAAGTAGAATAACAACTGGTTTCTAGTAGATACAGTTTTATAAGTAATAAATAATAGTAATATAAGTCTGTTGTAACAAGCTTGGGAAATTCTGAAAAGTATATAAGAAAAAATAAAAATAATTCAACCACATTCAGAGATAATTTCTAACATTTGATTTAATTCTTTCTGACCTTTTCCCATGCATATATAGATTACTATATGTTTGTTTCATAGTTAGAATCATATTATATACATAGTTCTTAGTTCTATATTTTTAGTAAATATATTCATAAAGTTTCCTGTTATTTAATTTCCTTTAAAAACAAGATTTTTAATGACTGTATGAGTTACCTTCAATTGATTTCTGCATCTTTGCAACATGGTTCTTAAATTCTCAGGGGAATCAATTGCTAATTGCAATATTAGCAACTGCTAAATGTAATTGAAAATTATAATATTCCTCAATGTAACTATCTTCATACTGAATATCTGAGCTTTAAGCTAAACTTAAATGGCATGCTTATTTAAAATTTATAGTCTAATTTGGGTACATCTTAAGAGGTGAAATGAGAATTGCTCAAATTACAATTTATGAAACTTCAATGTTCAACATGAATCAGCACTAGAGACAAATACATCAAATTTCTACTGCTCAAAAAATAAAAGTAGTAAATGTCAACTCAAGACAACACTTACCCCAAAAGTCACAAGATAACGCCAAATGAACTGCATAATGTAGAGAGCAAATAATGGGTTCAAGGAATGGAATTGTCTAGTTCTAGGAAGGTGTAAAGATAGAGACAGAATCCAGCCTGGATTCTGAAAGATCTGGCTGAAGCTAAGTGAAGGCAAGGTGGGGATGGAGATGAAACCAAGTAGAAAGAAATTGGTAAGATTGTGAAAGATCTTCAAATGTTCACCTATGGATTTGGCTTCATCAGCGGGAAATGGAGAACCAGATGCTTAGATTGGGGTTACTGATCCATACAGAACAAAAAACTGATCTTTGGAAATTCGCCCAGTCAGGACTTCCTGGTGGCTCAGGGGTAAGAGTCAGCCTGCCAGTGCAGAAGACATGGGTTCTATCCCTGATCCGGGAAGACCCCAAATGCCAAAGAGCAACTAACTAAGTCCATGTGCCACAACTCCCGAGCCTGGGAGCTGCAGCTACTGAAGCCCACACACCTTAGAGCCCACGCTCCGCAACGAGAGAGGCCACCACAGTAAAAAAGCCCAAGCACTGCAATGAAGAGGAGCCCCCGTTCGCTGCAACTAGAGAAAAATCCACGCATCAGTGAAGATCAGCACAGCCAAAAATAAACATTTTTTTTTTAATTCATCCAATCATTCATACGGTCAAAAATACTTGTCAAGGACATGGCATTATAGCTTGGTGCAAAAGAAACATTAAGTAAAGATGCTTTTAAGATTTTTAAACCTGATTCTTCAATTTTTATCCTACAAATGCCTGGGGGTAAGAAAAAGGAAGATCAAGTGTTCAAATGTCTTAAAACTCTTCACAGATCCATAGAAATAGATACTAAGAAAAAGTCAAACAATTTTTTCACCAAATGAATTGAAGGCTGAGATATTAAGAGACTAGAAAATCTGAAGAGGAAAATAAGAAGTTGGTAGGAAGAAAGAAATAGTAGTTTTATTTTTCAGTGGACCACTCAGGTGACAATGTCCAATAGACAGCTAGAAATGCAGGACTGAAGCTTGGGTGAATAATGGGCCCTTGAGACATAATTTTGGAGTTACCTACCAAAGTAAAAACAGAATCTGCTTAACCTCTTCATGCCATCTTCCCTATCACCAACAAAAACAACATTAATAAAGATCATTCATTTTAATTAAATACATATAAAATAATCTGCCTCAGGAATATTTTGAGTATAACTATCTGTGGTATTTGTGCATACCTCAGAGAAGTTTATCATTGCATAGAGTACAAATCAATGGAAGACTATGAAAAGTTTTTAAAATTCTCCATTCTGTGGGGAGATTTATTTTGGTCTACAATTAAAATCAATAATTAATTAATTATTTTCAGCAAATAGGATACAGATTTAAATATAACCAGCATTTAGAGCTATTACAGTTTAAAATAATGTTAATAAGTATTTTTTAAACTGCACTAGCAGGAATTAGTCACAAATTGGCCATAAACTAAAGTTCATTTTGGCATCCACTTGTAAAATTCACAAAGCATTTAAGTATACAGATGTTTGAGAAGAAGAAAAGTTAAGAGAAACTGACAAATTCTAATAGAAGGAAAAGATACATACTTATCAATTAGGAAGAGCTTTGAAAAGCATCCACTTGGAAATGGGTTCTATTTTTATTAGAGATGGGCAAAAGCATTTATCTGTTTCTCTATTAATAACTTTTTCCACTAGAGGGTGATATGACAACTGAATACTAAAGGTCATAAAAAGCATGCAGATCAGTATCTTGCGTGGCACAATGAAGTGTATTCTGAGAGATCAGGGATAAGGGATAACAGACAGACAGACAAAATGAGGTTGTAAATGACCTGCGTGTTCCAGGCACTACACTACTTGCTTTGCGTAAATCACTTCACTCAATCCTTACAAAAAAAACATGTGAAGCAGGTGTTACAGTCTTGTTTCACAGGTAAGGGAAAAACAGGTCAACGAGACTGCATATTTATGGCCATATAATGGGTGGCAAAACCAGAATTCAAGCTCAAGTCTGAAAAGCTCTTTTCACTCTACTATGGTAGGGGAAACTCGTCTCCTCCAGAGTGTCCCCTTCTGTCCGCGTTCACCACCCTCTCCACATGTTCAAAAATGGATTAAACCGGGCTGAGTCAATGTTTTCCAGTCTGCCATCCTCCACAAATGGAGGAGGCATGGCTATTTGTTGGGCTGTTTCCCAGTATATATTATTCAATATAACTGTCCTCTGGACCTCTCTCCAACAGAACTTGAAATTCGGCTCTTTGTCTTACATAAAGACAAGGTCAGGGACTTTCTGATGTGGTCATTGTTTTCTAGAACTCTACCTAAATACAGGAGAATTCAGAGCCCTATTAGATTTCAGATGTTAGGAACACTGTCCTACAAAGTTTGCCACTTACTCTGGCTCAAGGGAGTAGTTGGAAGATGCTGGACTAAAAACAAATCTGTACTTCTGATTCCCTGACTGGCTAGTGATCCTTGTGCCTAGCTCCTCTCTTGTTTAGAACCTAGAGACAAGAAAACGTCTGAGGCCCCTAGACACTAGACATACTGCTTCTTTGAATATAGATAGATAGATAGATAGATAGATAGATAGATAGATGTAGATATATATATATTCAAAACACTATGTCCTATTTGAGGGGAAAAGGACTGGAAAATAATCTGCTTAGGGACTTGCCTGGTGGCCCAGCGGTTAAGACTTTGGGCTTCCACTGCAGGGCGTGACTCAGGTTTGATCCCTGGTTGGGGAACTAAGATCCCACATGCCACATGGAGGGGGGAACACAGACACACACACACAATTGCTTAGCTACCAGGAGAAATCCAACAGTCAGGATGGGGAAAAGACAGATTAGAGGTAAGGAAGAAAGTTCCGTGAGAACAAATAGAAGGCACCATGATAGACATGGAAGAAGCACAAATCAGTGCTCAAACATGGTTCTCTGCACAAAAGATCAGAAGGATACAAGACCTGGTCTTATGGTAACCTTATTTGCTTTTCATTTTAGTAGAAAATGACTTGATACTCTACATCAAATATGGGAAAGGAGTGTTTTGTATGGGCTGGGCCTCTCTTCAGAAAATGAGTTCTGTTTTTTAAAAATATGGTTAACACTGTCGACCCAGGGAAGAGTTGGGCATTCCTACCTGGGGAAGCAAGTTGAATTTAGAATTTGCAAGCAGACTAACAAAATTTACAGAAATAGCACACAACCCCTGATTAAAAAGTACACCTGATGGACTCCAGAGATTCTGGTATGTTATCAGCCTCAAACCGTCACTTCTTCCTGTTACAACCTTAGCCTGAGTCCTTGTCAGTTCAATGCTCATTAAATATCACAAAGGAAAGCACCTAACTAAGTAATCTGTACTTTCTAAAGGACAGCTCTGTTGACTTAAAATGTGATATGGTATTAGAAAGCCACCACAATCCAGAGTCTAGAACCTAAATAGACTTGTATTCTGAAAATCTTGTTCAGTAACGTTTGCCAAATTCTACCATAGGGGTCAGCACAGCACATGGAAAGAAAAGCTGTTTTTTTAATTAGGCAGATCTGACTTAAAATCTCTCACCACTTACACAGTGAAACTTTCGGGTGCTGGCCTCTCTGCCAGCTTGGCTTACTTAACTGTCATAGGAACTTGCATACAATATGGACATAATAAACACCAATTCTTGACTGCTACTACCCTTGACTTTTAACATTATGAAAGTCTGGAATTTCTAACTTATATTATGGATATAGGGTCCCATTAGAATAAATCTTTGGTGACTAGGCAGAAAATAGATTGTCCTAGGAGTTTTTTTCCATTATGGTTCAAAAGGTCAATGCAATGAAGCACCAAAAATGGCTTTCCTCATTAATATCATATTTGTATATATACAGCATGTTCAGGTATGACAAAGAAGTAAGTCTAGTGGTCCAAAGCTTATGTTTAAGAAGCTGCCCTCCCACACACACAAAAAACATTTGAAAGATACGCTGGGTAAAACTATAATGGAATTTTTACAATAACTATTATATTTCTACTCTCCTCTGAAGTCATGGTTTAAGAAGATTTAAAAGAAACTGTGGCTTAGGGTAATATCTGTGAAAGTGTCTTGTGTTTATAATGATCAATAAAGTGTCATGTTTATAATAATCAGTAATTAAGAGCTGCTCAAAAAAATAATTTTGCAATAATGAGTTTTCCCCTATTTACTATATTTAAAGGACTTATACACATGGGTGACTGATATTTTCTTTTGAAGCAACATAGTACTAGTACATTTTAAAATGTTGTTGAAAAAAAAAAGTGTTGTTGGGAATGATCTTGAAGAAGTGTTTCAAGAACAAACAAAACAGGAAACAGGCTAATTTCAGAGTGACATCCTACTTTGTAGAAGGGCACCTCTGTCTCAGCAATCAAATGGTTTTGTATTTTTCTTGCCATGTTTATGAAGGCAAATGACCCACAAGTGAACAGCGTATCGAAAAGCGTGCGACACACACTCACAGCTGGCCTACCGCTGCCACTCCTGTGGCCCTGTGTGTGCAACACGATGATTTGTACTCACAGCTCAAGAGTTACAAGAGGAAACAGACTTGAGTTCAGTACTCTCTGTATAAGACACATATAAGGTTCTGTTTACAGTTTCATCTTGAAGGGAAGGGAAAGATAAAGCGCCCATCAAACCGGGGTGCTGCAGGTTTTCCTACTGAACATTATGATGACTTCTCCTTTAGGACAATGGTATGTTTCGTCTAGCTGCCTTTCTAGTTTTATATTTAAAATGCAGCAGAACTCATTGATAGCTTTGCATTGTTGAGAAAGGCTTAGCTGTGATTAAACTTTTTCCTTAAATAAGATAATGCAATTAAATACTAAACCCCTCTTCCTCTAACTGAATCCTCAGAAGGTGATATACATAAACTCCCTCTTTTAAGACAGTAACCTTGAGGAAGAGAGATCCAGAGATGGGGACATGAACCGAGCAAACTGCACTCTGAAAGATCTGAGCCTTACCAGTGAGGTGGGGCTGCGCTAGTAGTGATCAAGCCAAAGCCCCACGCCAACACCTTGAGATGGGGTGGTAAGAGGGATGAAAACCACCAGCTGAAGCCAGTTCCTTCTTAGATCAAACCTACTAAATAAAATGTAAACCTGCAGACAAGCTAGGGAAATTAGGGATAAACATATTTTAGAAAGAGCTTAAAATTCACAAGGCAAAGCAAAAATGATATAGCAATGTCTATAGCATTTAAGTGTCTAAGCTATTTCATTGCTGGTCAAGTCAGGTTAAAGAGGATGATGTTAAATCTGTTTGCATATTGTTTATGGGCAAAATAAAATTTAAAAGTAAGCAAGTAAGAGTATGAGGATAAACTACTTCAGTCAATATTTATTTTTAATATCTGTAAAATAAGTATGATATTATTTGAGTTAAAATGCTCCTTTCCAAAGATGTGCTTAACTCACAGTCTATTCTATATGGATATTCATGATTTTTACCTAATTTTTAAATAATAAAGAACCAGAAAGCATGCAAACATAAAGATCTATAAGCAAAGAAGCCTGAGGGGAAAAACAGGATAGAAGTTATGCTACATACCTCATTCATTCTGAGTATAATTCTTCTTACTTTCTCTCCTCTTTATATAGACCATTATATAGCAACACTGCCTAAAATATTGATTAAGATAAATTCTAACTCCAGCAAAATGCACATGATGTCTTATTGAATTTCCTGTAAATTCAATAGCACCAAAATATAGAGAAAATAAAATTCAATGCAGAAGAGAAGTCAGCACTTTGTTGACGTAGGAGCTAGTCAGTAAGACCAAGATGCGTAAAGAAAACTTCTATTTTCAACTTTGGGTGTGTGTGTATTTGGTCTTTACAACTTAATTTTTATTACAGAAAACTTTAAACATACTTTGTAAACTATGTAGAACAGCCACAAACTCCATGTCCCTGTAAACCAGCTTTAGCACTTAGCCACTCATGGCCAATCTATACCCTCCTCCTTTTTCTTCCCTTTGGCATTATTTTGAAGCAAAGCCCAAGCACTGTATCATTTCATTTTTACTATAATTTGATGGGGGAAGGGGAATATAACAGAAAGACTGGGAAGTGAGAGAAATGCTGCTTTCTTTCCACAGTCCCTGCCCGCAATTTTAAGTGATATACCCAGGAAATAAGCCCATATGCCACGGCAAAGAACTGGCACTGGTAATTCCATATTTACTGCAGCTTCCCAAACACTTGCCCCTTCCCCCTCAGACAGCAGCTCCCTGCCTATCCAGCAAGGATAACTCTGGGAAGCAGTGATAGTTGTGGACAGTAAGACTGTCTCTAACTCTGGCACAGCCTCCAAGGACTGTATAAAATGGAATTGTTTTTCTCAGCACCAGATTAGTTGTTAAGTCCCTGAATTGATAGGATTCCTCCAGTTTAGACAGGAGTCTAAATGTCTACCTTCTAAAACATGTCCATGACTAATTTCATGAGCTATCACCAACGAAGTGGGATGAGGAGGCAGATACAACACAGCCATCTCCCAGGAAAGGAGCAGGGAGAGGGAAACTGTAAGCAAGGGGAACAGTGGCAGACACTTGACAGCAAGTTGGGAATCTAACTGCATCTTCATATTATCTCCTATTTCTCACAGTCAAATGCCAGCCAGAATGGTGTGGTTACCCCATGGTTAGTATTCAAACTGTGTGGAGAAGCAAATGGAGAGCTCCACTAACATGGAGTCAGGAAAAAACCCAATTCCTCTGGGGTTCCGACAAGATTTCATTTTAATAAAATAACCAGAAAAAGAAGAGTAGTGAAGATAGCACCATACATTCCTATTGTTTTATAATGCAGAAAACACATTTCGTAATCGTAAACACGTTGATGTCTAGAGTATTTTAAGTTTTGAAAATACTCAGATTACCTCAATAACCAAATACTAATACTCAAACAACAATTTCACCTTGTTTACGTAACAAAGAGAAACCTGTTTACAAAGAATATACCTTAATAATCACCATAATAAGAAAACTAATTTGAGGTAACTTCTGGTAACTTGTGCCACGGGCTAAGGTCTGTGAGTACACAGCCCATCAGACCAGCTGCACTTGGTAAATGAGATCCTTCACTACTTGATCTACACAAATCGTGTTTCACTCCAACCCTCTTCACTGTACACAACCTATTAACCCCTGTCCCAGGGACAAAACTGATGATGAGATTTGGTATTAATTATTTTTCATAGTAATAGGAGCCTTCTCTCCATTTAATAATATTGTCCCGTTACCAGGATTTCTAATATCTTCTGTTAAAAAAAGAAAAAAGAAAACTGGTTCATTTTACTACTACACCACTGAAGATGAATTCTGCAATGATACAAAGACTGTGAGGCAAGTTTCGCCAAAATTAACACAGATATGTAAAACGTCTCAGGTGGCGAGCAGACTAAAGGTACTCACTTTTGTTGTCTTTGTATAGAACGGGGAGGAGAGTTGGTGAATAGGCAGGTCCACGATACTATTAGAGTTTGTGACACTGTTACTGTGTGTGTGTTCATCTTCCCTGCTGCTGTCGTCAGACTGATCAAAATCATCACTCTCCTGGTCCATTTCCTCTTCCTCTTCATCCTCCTCATCTTGTTCACCAGCATGTTCTTCGTCTTCCTCTTGCTCTTCCTGGTTTCCGGAGGAGTCCTCATCTACCGAAATAAACCGGTTGTTGTTCTCTTCCAGCGGTCCTTGCTGGGAATCGCTTTGGTCCCCAGGCCTCGGTTCTGCTCCAGCGACTTCACCATTCCTCACCGCGTGCTCCGCCTCCTGGTGTCTGAGCTGCGGCTGCGGCTCCTCCTCCAGCACACGGTTCATCTGCTCCTCATCTGCCTGGCTTGAGGAAGGGTTCCCTCTCAGAGAGCCTCCAGTGCGTCGTCTTTTGCTGCCCACAGAGAGCAGTTCCTGATTCATTTCCAAAAGCCAGCTTGCTACTTCTTGGACCTTGGCTAGGCTATCAGAAGATGCAAAGGTTTTCACATTCTGTAGAGAAAAATGAGGGGGGGGAAGAAAGGTTTTTACAATCTACATTATCTTCTACTTTTATATGTCTGTACTCCAAATTTTAATACAGGTTGTAAAAAGTATTAGATGCCAATGCAGACATTAGATGTTCTTTTGAAATCAATAGAAACTTTAAATTATAAAAGTTACAAGACTTTATAAAGACACACAAAAATCATATAGTAAATAGCTTTATTTTAATCTCCTTTTAAAAATAATTTTAGAACAAAGGTTTATAGTTTATTTGCTTTGACCAACACAACACAATCTAACCAACAAAATATTCTTAAATTTTAGATCAGTAGATCATAAACTATACCCTTCACCAAACTTCCACAAAATGTTAAAAAGTATATCACAAAAAACCTATTCAATGCTCAGTTAAGTACAGGAAATGCTGAGATAAACCAAGATTAAAAGGCTTTTTTTTTAACCTTAGGAATTTCCCAAACTTTTCTGATCACATAAGTTTGCCTTTAGATAGTTTTCTGAGTTACCAAATATAATCACTATGATTTTTGTTTTTCATAATGAATATAAATCAACCAGACATCAAATAAATTAAAAAGTTTATTTCAAAGAAAAGAAAAGAAAAAAAAAATCATTAAGTTCATACCCTCTGACCCAGTCACTCCACTTCTGGCAATCTATCCTAAGGAAGTATTCCTAAAACAGAAAAAAAAAGTGATGCAGAGGATACTCACTGCAGCTTTATCCACAAAAACAAAAAATAAAATTAAATGCAAATTAAAATAATCAAAACCCAAATGTTCAAGACAAAGGAGCCCATGAGATGGGATATATTTAATATATCTAAACTAAATACATCTAAACATGCTGCGCATAAAAAAATTTGTGAAAACATGGATGCTAAGGGCAAAATGCAGGACATTATACAATCATAGAATGATTTTTAAACTGCATAATGACTAGATTGAAAACAATATTTCAAAATATAAACTGCATTTAGGCAGTGGTATATAGGAGCTTTAACTCAATTTTTACTGTATTTCTCAAATTTTATGTATCAAGCATGTTTACTTTTATGCTTTTAACAGTGGCTTTAAAATTTGATCTGATATAGAATCTTTTCATAACGCTCCTTCTTAGATTTCATCCTTGGCAAATATCTGTATGGACATAATTGAGCTTACAAAAAATAATGCCAACACATTACACAAGTTCATATAAAATTCCTTTAAAAAATATCTTTAAGAATTTCAAGAGAAGGAAATCCAACATTCATTTTCTATCATGCCCCAAGAGTAACTACTTTATGTTACAATGATCTTGAAATAAAACAGCCTTATCCACTTTCCCAATCCTTGCCAACAGATGGTCTCCCCCAAAGGTCCACAGGTCTCACTGCAAGCTTTAAGACGGGGTCAAGAGAGTCCAAAAGAAAGTTTTAAAACAGCAGTATTTCATTTTCTCTTCTATAATCAACCATTCTAAGAAATAAGGTACAGTGGGGGGGGCGGGGTTCTTAAATTCTAATTACACTAGAAGTTCAAATATAGAAAGAGTTTTAAAGATGGACCCCTGAGACACTCCATCATCCTAAAAGAGGAGGAGTAGGCAGCAAAGATGACTAAGTAGGAAAACCAAGAAAGAGTGGTACTGGTGAAGCCAAGTTAAGAAAGCTTACCCAGCAGGAGAAAGTAAATGATGACAAGTATGGCTGATAGACGAAGTAGGATGAAGACAAAGAACTGACCACTGCATTCAGTAACATGGAAGTCACTACTATAGAAGCAGTTTCTATTAGTTGAAGTCTGATACTGATAAAAGTAGAATTAAGAGACTGGGAAAAGAGAATAGGGATGGTGGGCGTGGACAAGGTTGGGTGCAAAAGGGAACAAAAGAAAGGGAGTGGAAATTGGTAGGGAAAATAATGTCAAGAGAAGATTTTTTTGTTCTTTAAGACTAGAGAACTAGCAGAGTATCTATACACTGACAAGAATGATCCAGCACAAAACAAAAGAAGTTGATCATGTAATCAAGATACAGAAGAAACAGTGAAATTATATCCATAATAATTAAAATGGGATGATGAGAAAGAGTTCAAAAGTTAGAAAAAGGTATAACTTTTAAAAAGGATACTACATTCATGGTGACAGATGGAAAAGCAAAATAATATTAAATAAATACTTTAAATTTATCTCTTTCACCATATTTCTTAATGTGGGAACAGTTGGAAGGAAGTCAGCTTAAAAATAACATATTGAAAAACAGTGACCTACATAAATGAAAAATACACACACACACACACACACACACACACACATGCATGCACGCATGCAGTACCTCATGTCTCTTAACGGTAAATCTGCCATACACAGGTTTTCTTCAAAGCTAGAATCAAATTCTTGCTTTAGTAACTGTGTCTAAAGTTTAGCTGCCCTAACACTAACAAACATTTTTCACTTGGATACTGAGGCACAGAGCAGCATGAAGAAAGCGACACTGCCTGGTATAATGCAAGCTCCAAACATTAGTTGCTCTTTGTGTACCCAACCCAACAGGCATGTTTTTACAAGATTGAAACAGGTTAAATGACATATTAAGAAAAACTTACCAAAATAAAAAAAAAAAAAGAGAGAGAACAATGGTCATAAAACAAATCATAAAGAATGTGTGTGAAGAAGAGAGGAGGCTGTTGGTAAGCAGTTGACCTATCAACAAACAGAAAGTTTATAACTGGCATTTCGAAAATAGTACCAGTATTGGTCAACAAAGAACACTTCTCAATTATGAACAACAACAACACAAATGACTATCGTTGTATAACTTGAGTGTTTTATTGAGGAGAACAGAGAAGAAATGTGTTAAGCCAGTAAAAATAACTGACTCATATTTACAGTGAGGCATGTAAACAGATTTCAAAGTAATACAGGTTCTTATAGATAGACCTGGTCAATAATGGTAAATTCAAGTAGAAGAATCAGATTTAAAGCACAGTCAATAAAAAAATATGTAATAACAAAGTGGAAAGTCAAATTACAAGAATTCTAGAATATCTGAAGAGGCTGAAAATATCCAATTGATAGATTTACATAAAAATTTTTATGCATTCTATTTTATTGGATTGGATTTTTCTGACTCATTTTGAGAGTGGAAAACAGTAATAAATATATAGAAATTAAGAGAAAAAAATTTCACTTTCTGTTGGTATTAATTTAAAAAACAGTATTTCAGGAAATTTGTTCTTTCTAATAATAATCTATTAAATAAGTCAATGACCAAATAAATAATATTCAATAATTAATAGGAAATCAGAATTAACTATTAAATACTTTTAAGGGGGAAAAATTTTAAAGATAGTTAAAATCGTTTATTAAAACAAAACAAAACTTAAGCACCCATAATCTAAAACTTGAAAACTACCATACAGGAAATGTTCATAAATGGGGTATTAATAAAAGCACATTTTTGCTTTTCAAAATTCGAATTTTAAACTTTTTTAGAGAAAAGTTTCTGTATGATTTAGGACACTTTTGTCATATATAACACAAACACCAATAAACAGAATCCTATGCCCTAAAAAAAAAAAATTATGTAAACTTTAAGAGTGTTCTTTTATTTCTGAATCTTACCAGTATATGATGTCAAGATATATCAAATACATGCCTTACATTTTTACCAATAACCAGTGAGACTGAACTTGAGGTCGATAAAACAAACTCTGATGGCTAATATATTGTGACATTAAATTCCATGATTTTTTGACAACTGAGCATGATGAGACTAGAAATGATTTAAGGTCAAGAATAATACTGATAAAAGAAAATCATAGAAATTTTAAAATGAAAACGTTCTTCACTTCACAAAGTGAGAGTTTAAAGAGATTAAGTATTTTTCAAGTTTGCTAGCTTCAAGCTAGCAAAGAGCAAAGCAGGAACCATAAAGTGACATTCAACTGGGTTTTCCTTCATGTGCCTCAGTCTATATAACTAAATATGCCAAAGTCCTCACACTGACACTGACCTCTTCTCCAACATCAGAATCACTACAATGCTAGATTATTACTCTAACACACTCACTGAGCACCCAATATATATATTTCAGGCACATATTAATTCTCTAGAGCATGTGTGCTCAGTCATGTCCAACTCTGCAACTCCATGGATTGTAGTCTGCCAGGTTCCTCTGTCCAGGGAATTTTCCAGTCAAGAATACTGGAGTGGGTTGTCATTACCTTCTCCAGGGTATCTTCCCAACCCAGGGACTGAATGTGCATCTCTTGCGTCTCCTGCATTGGCAGGTGGAATCTTTACCACTGAGAGACCTGGGAAGCCCCTAATTTTCTAGAGGATAATGTTTAGAAATGTTCATCAATGACTTTTAACCTGAACCTATGGTAAAATTAAATTTTACAATACAACTCTTTATGCATGTATTTAAACAAATCTCAATGGTTTCAGGGAGAAGGAACGATGAAATGGTTATACCTAAAGTCTCTATAAATCACTGTGCTTAATTAAATTTCATTATTCACAGTAATCGTGTTCTATAAAGTTGCCATAAATACCAAACAAGTGTTTCTAACAGAAATACAGGATTAAGTTCCTGCAAGCTTCTAGTCACATTTTTGCCAACTGATCAATACATAATCTTTTCATATGTGTATTTCTATTTAAAGACATGCTATTTATTAATAATATATAATAGATTCATTAACACTGAAGTCAGTCAACAGGACTATAAACTCAAGTCTGAATGAAGATTATCTAACATGTATGCTCTCCATAAGGCACATCACACCAGGCAGCCCCTCAAAGCAGCTTAGGGATCGTTTTAAACAGCACAATCACCAAAATCAAGCACGACAAGCTTTTAGTGAAAAATATTTCACTAAACAGACCATGAAATGGACACTTGTTTACAATATGAAAGCTGAAACAAGAAAGCAGAATGTCACCTTGTTCAATCTTAGATGGGAAAGTCCGTGAAGGTGACTCAAATATTTTGCCACTCTGTGCATGCAAATATCTACAAAGTAGATGAATTTTGGTACTACAAGTACTGGATTTTGGTGCTACAGATAAAGTTTAACAAGCAGGCAAATTCACAAATGAAGAACCTTCAAATAATGAGGCTGGATTTACCTACTGTATCTAAATCCTGTAGATGGTACACCGATTGTGATTCAAGAAACACACAGTATTCTGCGATATCTTATCTGAAGAAGGCACAGCATTACTTATTTATTGCTACGGTTCTCGTAAACTACAAAGGATAAATGATCAAAGAAATTAAAAGCTCAATATAGGTATTCATCACTAAAATTTTCACATATGAATCAAAAGAGCACAGAGCCCATATCAAGATTTTGTGTAAAATAATGGCTGGAGACAGAAAAGGGAGCAGGGGTACCACTCTCCTATTAAATGGAGAGCACAGGCTTCTCTTGGCAACATGAAAGTCCAGAGAGGCCTGAACTAAGTGCATCTAAAGGAAGAGATGCTAGTCAAAGCTACAGTTTTTCCAGTAGTCATGTATGGATGTGAGAGTTGGACTATAAAGAACGCTGAGCGCTGAAGAATTGATGCTTTTGAACTGTGGTGTTGGAGAAGACTCTCAAGAGTCCCTTGGACTGCAAGGAGATCCAACCAGTCCATCCTAAAGGAGATCAGTCCTGGGTGTTCATTGGAAGGACTGATGCTGAAGCTGAAATTCCAATACTTTGGCCACCTGATGCAAAGAACTGACTCACTGGAAAAGACCCTGATGCTAGGAAAGATTGAAGGCGGGAAGAGAAAGGGACGACAGAGGATGAGATAGTTGGATGGCATCACCAACTCAATGGACATGAGTTTGAGTAAGCTCCAAGAGTTGGTGATGCACAGGGAAGCCTGGTATTTTTCAGTCCATGGGTTTGCAAAGAGTCAGACAAGACTGAGTGACTGAACTGAACTGATTATGATAACTGCTATTAAAAAAAATTCAATAATTAGGTTACTGAGATAAAAGAGAAATACTGTGACTTTCTGCAAGTTCTAGAAAATATAGGTGACTTGTAGTCATTATAGCTGGTTAATCTAACAGCACTTCAGACCTAATTTCAGTGTTTTTTTTTTTAAAGTTTCCCATGAACTTTTAAGTTTCTTATGAACACTGTTTCACAAAAGACGTCTGATTATTCATAACCATTTGAACTGCTTATATTAGGCTGCCTAAAGGAGTTAAAGCAGGCACAGTATACCTGTTAAAGTGAGCTTTGAGAGCCCTTTTCAGAAGGAATTAGAGCTGTGAGCCTGCAAAGAAGATTCCCAGGCAAAGCCTGACTTTGAAATCACAGCAGTCACTGAGGAACACTGGTTACCTGACGTACACCGGGTGATCTAAGAAATCTGCCAACGCCTCCGAAGGCCTGTGCAACACTAACGCTTTCAAAAACCACTATGTTTGATCTACAGTCATTTAAGAAGTTTTAAGACATAGATGGCAGGAAAATCAACCAAATTGTACTGATCATCAAAGCGTGGAATCACTTTCTGTAAGCAAGTTCAGTTTGTCCCTGAATCCTAAAAAAGCCTCCCTAATCACCAAGATTTCTTCTCTGACCACACCACTTAGTAAAACTCCAGCTTCATATTCTCAACTCTCTATATGACAAATTAATATTTATTATTAACCACTATGCTCAAACTGATTAAAAGTAAGTATCTGGGATACATACTAAACACCACTTACTTATCACTCTGCTACTCAAAATCCACCAAGAGCTTCCCATCTCACTCACAATGAAAGTCATTTTCAAAAAAATTGTTGCCTATTAGGCCTTGAATGATATATGTCATCCCACCACTCTGAGCTCATATTCTGCTATTCTCTTTTTCACTTTGCTCCACTCTTTCTGTCCTTGCTCTTTCTGAAAGAGGAAAATATGCTGCTACCTCAGAGTCTGTGCACTGGATAAAGCTTCTGCCTGAATGCTCTCCCTCACATATCTGTATGGTTCTTCCCATTATTTTCTTCAGGACTCTCTTCAAACATCCTCTAACAAATGCACTTTTCCTAATAATCTTACTCAAAATAATCATTCGCTTCAGTTCAGTTGCTGTCGTGTCCGACTCTGCAACCCCATGGACTGCAGTACGCCAGGCTTCCCTGTCCATTGCCAACTCCCGGAGCTTACTCAAACTCATGTCCATCAAGTCAGTGATGCCATCTAACCACTTCATCCTCTGTCGTCCCCTTCTCCTCCTGCCTTCAATCTTTCCCAGCATCTGGGTCTTTTCAAATGAGTCAGCTTTTTGCATCAGCTGAAAATATTTGAGTGGCCAAAGTATTTGAGTTTCAGCTTCAGCATCAGTCCTCCAATGAATATTCAGGATTGATTTCCTTTAGGATTGACTGTTTGGATCTCCTTGCAGTCCAAGGGACTCTCAAGAATCTTCTTCAACACCACAGTTCAAAAGCATCAATTCTTCAGCACTCAACTTTCTTTATAGTCCAACTCTCACATCCATACATGACTAGTGAAAAAAACCATAGCTTTGACTAGATGGACCTTTGTTAGCAAAGTAATGTCTCTGCTTTTTAATATTCTGCCTAGGTTGGTCACAGCTTTCTTTTCAAGGAGCAAGTGTCTTTTAATTTCATGGCTGCAGTCACCATCTGCAGTGATTTTGGAGCCCCAAACAATAAAGTCTACCACTGTTTCCACTGTTTCCCCATCTATTTGTCATGAAGTGATTGGACTGGATGCCATGATCCTCGTTTTCTGAATGTCAAGTTTTAAGCCAACTTCTTCACTCTCCTCTTTCACTTTTATCAAGATTCTCTTTAGCTCTTCTTTGCTTTCTGCCATAAGGGTCGTGTCATCTGCATATCTGAGGTTATTGATATTTCTTCCAGCAATCTCGATTCCAGCTTGTGCTTCATCCAGCCTGGCATTTTGCATGATGTACTCTGCATATACATTAAATAAGCACGGTGACAATATACAGCCTTGATGTACTCCTTTCCCAATTTGGAACCAGTCTGTTGTTCCATGTCCAGTTCTAACTGTTGCTTCCTGACCTGCATACAGATTTCTCATGGGGCAGGTCAGGTGGTCTGGTATTCCCATCTCTTTAAGACTTTCCCACAGTTTCTTGTGATCCACACAGTCAAAGGCTTTGATGTAGTCAATAAAGCAGAAATAGAAATAGATGTTTTCTTGCTTTTTTGATGATCCAACAGATGTTGGCAATTTGATCTCTGGTTCCTCTGCCTTTTCTAAATCCAGCTTGAACATCTGGAAGTTCACGGTTCACGTACTGTAGAAGCCTGGCTTGGAGAATTTTGAGCATTACTTTGCTAGTATCTTTCATTCCCTTGCATCATATTATTCCCCCTTCCCCTTTGCCCTGCTTCATTCTCCTCCACAGTACTGTATCAAAGCACTGGAATATTGTCTGTTATATACAGTGCCCATCTATCTATCCATTAATTTCTTCCTATATTATCTGCCTCTTCCCACCAGAATTTAAGTTACACAAGGAAAAAAGACTTTCCTTTTTCACCAGTATTTTCAGGACCTACAAAAATGCTTGGCTTAGTAGGTCCTCAACACATTTACTGAGTAAATAGTTATTAAACCTTGTTAAAGCCAGCCATGTGCTGAGCAATTTTTCCTCATTATACAAGCCAGGTACAAAAAAGTACCAATTATTTAAAACACAGTTTTTAAAAGTTCTGATCTGTACTGAACAAGCACTTACAAGTACTTGTAAGTACTTAACAAGTACTCTTGAAACTGAGAGGATATAAATCTAAAACCTTAACATTTTTTATAAATTATCATCCTCTAAGTCATGAAAATAATTTTTACCTTTATCAAATTTTTTGCTACTTTCAGCACATGCTATAAAAAATGTGTGACTAAATAGATTAATACTTCAGAAACACATAATTTGTTGAGTATGTCTAGCTCCACATCTCACATAGTGCAGCCAACTGGGAAATCATATGTGCAGCTTAAAAGTGAAAAGCTTTCAGGGACTGCAAAATGGGCTGAACAGATTCTCAGTGCTGTAGATGAGCAGAAGCAACAACACAGGGCATGGCATGCAGCACCATACAGGCAGCACGAGTTCATCAAGTTTCAGGGTTCTGAACTGAACATTTTAAATGCACATGCCTCATCAATTACATACATCTTTACTAGAAAGGATGCATAACTACTTCTCAGTTCACGCAACAATATCTACTTTTTATATGTTATTTAAATTACAGTACATATTTTTGTTTGGCCACATTTAATTCCTCATCCCTATGCAATTCCACTACATCTGCAGTCTGGGTTTACTACACTGAAACTGAATTTCAAACTGGCTGCCAAATCCCACTGGGTCTTTTACCATTTTTGTAGCTTTTTATGTGACTGAACAATGACTCCCTTCTCTTTACAACTCTCACGTCTCTTAGTTTCCCTTGATATCATCCTTTTCTTGGTATTGTTCCGCAGGCAGCACCTTTGTTCTCCACTGCCAGCTCCTTCCTTCTCTGAAATTTCTTTGCAACCTTGTGTTTTAAGTATCACATAGAAGTGAATGACAACCAATTCCACTCTCTCTAGCCAAACTCCTCCACTGAGTCCAAACTCCTCCATAGCTTTATCAAGATATCCCACAGCTGCCTCAAATTCATTATTTTAAAACCCAAATTCCTGTACACACTCTCTCAGAATTCTTGGATCCTCTTCCTATTTTCTAGTCAGTTGCAGATTAAGAAAATCTGAACGGCTTGCCCTCTTCAATTTCCTTCTACTATCCTCTCCCCTGAGCAATTCAATTCTAAAGCCATTAAGTGGAGTCAGGTGTATGTGGGGGATGGCGGGAGGAAAAGGCCTGACTAAGAAGGGCGAGGAGTGGTCCACACCGTGGAGAAGGCAGGATGGTGTCAAGCGCCCACAGGGGTACGCAGGGTGTGGGGCCGCTGCTCAGATGCCCCTTCACAGAATCTGCCACGGGAGCAGAGCTGCTCCGCAGCCCTCAGCCGCCTCACCCTGGAATCCACTGCAACGCTAATACCCGCCATGCTTCCTCTAGGCTTCCCCAGCAAACAGACGATGCAGCATGGTAGGAACGCCCCAACAGCTCACTGTCTGGATGGGACTCCCTGCCCATCTGTTTCTCTGGGGACCCGACCTGACAGAGAAGGTATTCATGTACTGTTGTCAAAAACACTTGGAATGATATAAAAATGTTCTGGAAGATACCACAAAATGGTTACCTTCAGTAAACAAAGGTCATTTCGCTCCAGAATATTTAAAGAATATCTTCTGCTATGTAAAGAAATCCAGTGGCTTAGCTAAGGAAAAGTTCTCAACAGGGTATGTGAGCTGAAAGGGGTGCTTTTAACACAACAGAAGAACAGTTTGTTTTATATTAATGCTTTGAAGATGAAGAATGGCTGCAGATTTCACACTCTTCAGTCTCTAATGGTTTTGACTTCAAGGGACAAGGTTTTTGAATTTAAAAGGAAAATGCACTTTTGGAAAACACTGTGTTACAAAAAAGAAAACTTGAAATGTTTCCACTGCTGCTGGAGCTCCAGTGAAGAAGATACCAGCAAGTCTCAAGTCTCATCAGAAACCACCTGGGGAAGCTGCGGAACGCACTGAACTTACTTTCTTTCCCTTTCAAAACAAGTGTATCAATGAGCAGGTTCTCTTTCCCTGAATCATCTGATTGCAAGAAGCTGACTTGGAAAAAAAAAAGTAAGAAGCTGCAGTCCAATACATTCAAGATGAGTTTTACTGATCTGCCCAGAAAAGTTCTGGATTTCTGCGAAGAAAAGAATATCCTGCTATTCATAAGAAACAATGAACATTATGCTGCAGTCTCAACTTCTCATACATTTAAACAATCTTTTATTTATTCAGTGAACATTTAAAATAGTAAGCTAAAAAATGCTCTCATTTCAGTTGAAAGAAAAATTTGTATGTGCTTGCTTATCTCATGTTTGACCCTGAATGGTATTTCTAAAGCAAAAAATAAGCACATGAGATAAATACAATTTTTACATCAAAAAGGTAAATTTACAATAAAGAGGTAAATATAATTTTTAAGATCCAAAAACAATACTTTCAGCATATATGAGCCTATAAAAGAAGTAATTTTCTAACTGTTTGGCCTATCTTTGAACTTGATCATGTCACTGAATAAGCAAATGCTTTTTCAAAGTTTTATATAAAATTGTGTCTAGGCAGTATTTTTATTCATATTACTTTGGCTTATGGTTTTGGTTGCTTTACTATTCAGCACTGTCAATAAATTTTCATGTTGTTAAAATTAATTTACAACCTTTATTTAAATTAAATCTGCTGAGTCTACATTAAGAAAAATTAAGCCCCATTTTGGTTTAAGCTAGTTACATGAAATTAATTATGTTTCTAATGAGTTCGCAAAATTCATGGAATGATAAGAGATTAATCTCTCTCTCTCTTTTTTTTTTTTTTTGCCACACTGTGTGGCTTGTGGGATCTTCGTTCCCTGACCAGGGATTGAACCCAGGCCCTCAACAGTGAAAGCAACCAGTCCTAACCACTGGCCCACAGGGGAATTCCCTAAAATAGATTAATTCAAAGTAAGCTAAGCTTAATTAGCAGGGTGTTGTAATTTTTCCCCCAAGACAAGTTGGCTAAAATGTTTAGTCCTGAATACTGGGGCAGAAAGGAGGAATGCTCTTACATGTATGGTACTTCATGTGGATTTCAAATAGCAAAAATTTGTGATAAGGCCTATTTGGACAAGGTTAGGAAGGTAAAGTTTAAAAAAAGAAAAAACTGGAATTTCCTCTGTCTGCTCAATTAACTTGAAGTGGAGCTGACATCCTTTGTGGGAAGGAGGAACTACACAAAAAGAGGAGGCTAATAAATTTACCAAATATAAACACGTTCACAAGGGAAAAAAGCATCCTATACTCAAAAGAGCACTGACAATTATCAATGAATCACTGTATCTACATCTTAACTGTTCAAGCTACCATGAGTCATAGATAAAATAAATTCTAAGTGTTTCCCTAGTATAAGAATACTGAGGAAGGCTGGAAGTGAGTATCAGTATTAGGACAAACGGAAATTATGCTTACTTAATAGGAAGCAATGAGAGCAACACATCATCACTCCTGTGACATTCACAACAAATTCATGAACTGAATCCACAAATGAGGAAACAGGAAACAAACTCAAATTTAAGGGTCCTAGTTCAAAATGGCCTGCAATCTTCAAGAGTTAAAGGGATGGGGGAAAAAAAAACAGATCAAGGGACTATTCTGGATACATGATAATAAATGCAACACATGATATTGAATGGAATCTTGATCTTATATGAGATACTATTTGAAAAACTGGTGAAACTCAAATGAGGTCTAAGGAACAGACAATCTTATATAGAAATATCCTGATTTTAATGGTTATATTGTGATTATTCAGAAGAATGTCTCTGTTTATAAGAAATGCATACTCAAGTGTTTGAGGGTGGTAGTACATCATTTTGATGACTTATCCAACGGTTCTGGGGCACAATATATTCTTAGTACTGTACTTGGACCTCTTCTGAATGTTAAATAGGGAGAAAAGGAGAAATCTGGATATTATCCTGCTTCCTATCATCTGTTACAAACTACCCTTGCCTGTCCCCACATCTCTGTCACCCACTTACTTCATGCCTAAGTCTACCTGAGTCCACCTCTTAAAATAGCCCTACACTCAACCCCACCTTTCTAGTAGTTTAATAAGCACATGCTGTCTGCTGCTTGCCCAAACGATTTGCGCAACGTCCCTAGTAATCTCCCTACCTTTGCCTCCTGCCCCTCTCATCTACCCTCTACACTGCTGCCAGAACAGGAGATGGCAACAACGTAGCGGCAGCTTCTGAACCTTTTACATGCTGAACCCTTCGCTCAGATGACAGAAAAGCACTGAACAGGTGGAGAGAGCAGGGGAGAAGAGAAACAGTGTGCACAGAGAGGATGAGCAACCCTCGGGCGCCTCTGCAAAACTTCTGAAAGCTACTGTTCTGTAGGGTAAATCTACACTCCTAAGCACAGTACATAAGACACACCTAATCCGGTCTCACTTCCATCCAGCTTCAATACAATCCGCTCTGCCTTTATATTCAATAACTTTTCTCACAGACTATAAACTAAAAAGCTTGGTGATTACAGATTTTTAAAACATAAAACTGTAAGTGTCCATCTTAAGTTGTTAGCAGATACTTCTATTTCTTTGTGATAGTTTAAGACTGAAGTCTACTGAAAAAACTCTATGTCTATGCAGATATCTCCTACAAGTCTTTTGGGGTTTCTCTTGTGGCTCAGCTGGTAAAGAATCCACCTATGATACGAGAACCCTGGTTTCGATCCCTGGGTTGGGAAGATCCCCTGGAGAAGGGAATGGCTACCCACTCCAGTATTCTGGCCTGGAGAGTCCCACGGACCGTATGGTCCACGGGGTTGCAAAGAGTTGAACACGACAGGGCGACTTACACGTCGCTTTCACAAGTCTTTCAGGTAGAGTGGCTATCATCACTGCTCGGAGCAAGAACGGTGTCAGGTTTGGATACGAAAGCTGAAATCTGGGTTAGAAAGGTAAATGATCACAGAATTCAGTCAATGTTGTAATTGAGCTGTTCACCATTCAAATATTAAGAGACTGGGAAAAAATGGGTTAAAATACAAATAGTTGACTATCCTCTATTAGTTGACTATTAGAGAGTTGATAAACATATGAAAACGTACTCAATAGCATCAGCCATCAAGGAGATGCAAATTAAATCACATGCAAAAACAACTTCTCATTCATAAGAACTACTAAAAAAATTAAAAGCAACCAAACACCACCAAATGTTGGGGAAAACAGGAAACAACTGAAACTCTTGTATTTGACTACTGGACTTGTAAAATGGTATCACCACAGTAGAAAACCACTTGGTAGTTTCTTATAAAAATACATACTCTTTGAGCTAGCACATACACTCCTAGGTACTTAACCAAGGGAAACATCTTCAAAAAAGGCTGGTACAAGAATGCTTATATTATAGTAGCTTTATTCAGAATAGCCAAAACTGAAAACAACTCAAATATTCACTAGCAGAAGAATGGATATACTGAATTGTATTTGTACAATGGAATAGTACACAGAGACAAAAAAGAATGCACTCTGATACATGCAACAACACGGGTGACAAAACCAGTATGCTGAGCGAAAGAAGTCAAACACAAAAAGCAACGCTATGTACTTCTACTTATATGACATTTACAAATACACAAAACTAATCTACAGTGATAATGATCAGAATAGTAGCTGCCTAAGTGTGGACTAAATGGAATGAGTATGAGGGAAATTTGGGGAGTGACAGAAATATTCTATGTATCAACAGAGGTACTGGTTAAGGTTACATATACATAAGTATATACATTTGTCAAAACTCATCTGTACATTTCATTTTAGATAAAAGCACCTCAATTAAAAATGTACATTTAAGTGAAGACAATGCAAAAACTTCTCTGCCTTCCTTGACTCCCAACGTCAGACTGTTACAGGCTGAAAAAGGCTTAGGTTTTGCTCTGGGCCCTAGTTGAAAAGATAGCAACACATCCTGAAACATCCTGCAGCAAGTAGAGAGAATTTGGAATGAAGAATACGATATGGCCACATAAGCAACCACACTAGAGGAAACAACATCTGAAGCCACTCCCTACAGAGCCAGTGATCACAGGACCAAAGAAGCCAGAACTTCCTAAATTTCAGAAGTAACTCAGCATCTTTAAGGAAAGTCTCAACACCATCACAATGAGCAAGTACCAACTCAAATCCTTTCACTTTGGCCTCTACTCTGCCTCACTACCATTTTTACAAGGTTTTAAACCAGAAAAAGCATACCACTATAATACAGAAACTGGATTGTCTATAGAAAACCAGTGAGTCTGTTTTTTAAATAGGGTTCCCATCTTGATGAGCATACTTTTAGCATGGCAACTGCAGTAAACCACACGCGGTAAAAAATGTTATCTTGTTATTTGCTTTTTATAAATTTAGGGATCCTGCTCTCATCTGCTGTTGCTTGCTCTCCTCATGCCTGGGTCCCTGGAAATTCTAGTCAGTATCTATGCAATTAGAACCCAGGTAACTCTTGCCTGGATTTCTTTTCTTGCTCTCAGGCAAAACAATGACCTCATTTAGATAAATATGCCAGAGAAACACTATTCACAGGTAGACTCTCAGAAACAATCACTCCATCTTCCTCTTCAAATTCCTGGCATGAAGACTAAGTGGACACATTGGGGGAAGATACTGCCTGACTGCACTGCACACAAGGTGTCTTCAGAAAATGTGTATTTGAACTGAAAAGACACAAGATTTAAACTCTAACATGTGCCAGGCACTGGGAATACAATGCATACCAAAGACATAAACCATGCATCTAAAAATCAGAGTGTAAAGGCACTGCTTATAAAAAATGAGACAAACATCTGCTCTAGCTAGACCTTTGTAAAACATGTGGATTAAAAATAAATAAATAAACTTCTAAAAGTTACATAATTATAGTTGAAACCAGGTAAAATAAACTTCATTCTAGTCTGGTTGCATCACTGCTCACCAATGTCTATAGTGACCGAAAAAGCAAAAAGAGTAAAGCAAAAACCATCACCACTACTAATGCCAAGAAACAAAGAAACAATAGTGAAAGTGAAAGTCACTCAGTTTTGTACAACTCTTTGCGACCCCATTGACTAGACAGGCCATGGAATTCTCCAGGCCAGAATACCAGAGTGGGTAGCCTTTCTCTTCTCCAGGGGATCTTCCCAACGCAGGGATCGAATCCAGGTCTCCCACACTGCAGTGGATTCCTTACCAGGTAGGCCACCTGGGAAGCCCAATCATAAATTCAAGAAGAAACAATTATAATTCACTCAAAACCATTCTTTATTTTTTAGTAATGACTAAGCTACTATTTTTTAAATAGTAAGAAGTATGATTTTCTTACAAAGACCTTTTCTGTGTATATGGAAATAAAGCAACACTGTAATAATGATTAAATCAGTAAACTAGATCCTTATGTAATGACCTGTAATTTTTCAGACAAGAAATTTTTAAAATTTTTCAGGTTATAGAACAGCATTTCTGGGCAAACCCAACAAGGCAGTAGTTGTACAATATTCTCAACTTCCAAACACCCTCAATTTCAGTACAAACAATGCTGTGTTGTACACTCAATCTAAAACTAAGAGGCAGCCTTGTGGGTTAGTCACAACTTGAATTCCTTATGACAATGACGACGGAATAAGGATTTTTACCACTAAACTCAGACATTCAAATAACTGGGAAGTCAATAACAGTGGTTATCACTGCTCTCCAGAACTACAGATTTTCAGATTTATTTGAAGGAATATTTCTTAAAACTTCCAAGTTTCTGGATAGGAATCCTTCATACTGAAGTTATTCCTCTCCCCTAGACAAAAGTAGAGGGTTAAGTCAAAAGAACAGTAATAATTGAAAGCCATAAAATATGTCTTTGTTTTTTCTACTGCAGCAATTCAATTACTCCAGATATAAAAAATAAAATGTTAGTAGGAGGGAAAAAATGTTAGTATGGAATCTTACACATTTCTAAGAAGCCGTTTTGTTACCTTTTTAAATATTCAAATTAGTAAAGATACTTCCACTACATTCATGTCATCAGCAAACATTCCCAGAGTGTCTACTAGGAGCTAACACTATGCTATGTACAACACATTCATTTAATCTACAACCCTGACATCATTATTTCCATTTTATAAAACAGGAAACAGCCTTGGATTAAGGTAATGTGTCTGAATATTTAGTCAGTAAGATTTAGTAACATGTTCAAAATTCAGATATATGTGAGCCAAGGTTTATGTTCATTCCACTAGACCAAACTCCAACATAATAAAAATCCTGAAGCACCAAGAAAAACAAAAAGGACACAAGTGACAGTAACATAACACCACTACAACCATCTCTTTAATATCAAAGTCCCTTCTTGTGCTCACTTCAGCAGCACATATACTAAGCGTGGAACAATACAGAGAAGGTTAGCATGGCCCCAGCACAAGGATGACACGCAAATTTGTGAAGTATTCCGTATTTTTAAACCCCAAAGTTAGCAGAAGGAAAGACATCATAAATATCAGAGCAGAAATAAATGAAAAAGAAATGAAGGAAAGAGTAGTAAAGATTAATAAAACTAAAAGCTGGTTCTTTGAGAAGATAAACAAAATTGACAAACCATTACCAGACTCATCAAGAATCAAGAAAAAGAGAATTAAAACAACAAAATTAGAAATGGGAGGCTGTGACAGACAGTGCAGACATACAAAGGATCATAAGAAACTATTATGAGCAACCACAGCCAATAAATGAACAACCTGGGAGAAACAGACACATTCCTAGAAAAACTCCATGTGTCACTAAGAGCAAGCCAATCACAAGCACTGAAACCGAAACTGCAATTTAAACAATGTCTCAAAAACCGAAAGTGCAGACCAGCTGGCTTCACAGGTGAACTTCACCAAACACTCAGAAAAGAGCTAAGGCCTATCTTTCTCAAACTCTTCCAAAAAATTTCAGGGGAAGAAACACTTCCAATCTCATTCTATGTGGTCACCATCACCCTAATACTAAAACCAGATAAAGACTTCACAAAAAAAGAAAATTATAGGCCAGTTATCACTGATGAAAACAGATACAGAAATCCTTACCAAACAATTCAACAACACTAAAAAGATCAAGTGAGTTTATCTCAGGTATGCAAGGATTCATGCAAATCAATCAATGTGATACACCATATTAACAAATTGAAAGATAAAAGCCATATGATCATTTCAATATATGTAGAAAAGCTGTCGACAAAATTCAGCACCCATTTATGATGAAAATGCTTCAACGATGGGCACAGAAGGAAACTACCTCAACATAATAAAAAGGCCATATATGATAAACCCACAGCAAACATTATTCTCAACGGTGAAAAATTGAAAGCATTTCCTCTAAGATCAGGAAAAAGACAAGGGTGCCCACTTTCTCCACTATTATTCAACATAATAAGCTACTATTATTGTAGTTTCATAAGTTCTAACTACAACAATCAGAGAAGAAAAAGAAATTAAAGGAATCCAGATTGGAAAAAAGAAGTAAAACTCATTTGCAGATGATGTGATAACTATACATGGAAACCCCTAAAGATTCTATCAGAAGATTACTAGAGCAAATCAATGAATTTAGCAAAGTTGCAGGATACAAAATCAATACACAGAAATAAGAACTTGCATTCTTATACACTAACAACAAACAATCAGAAAGAGAAAGTAAGGAAACAACCCCATTTACCATTGCAACAAAAAGAATAAACTATCTAGGAATAAACCAACCTAAGGACACAAAAGAACTGTATACAGAAAATTGTAAGACACTGATGAAATAAGTCAAAGACAACATAAACAGTTGGAGAGATACTCCATGTTCTCGGGTTGGAAGAATCAATATTGTGAAAATGACTATACTACCAAATGTAATCTACATATTCAATGAAATCCCTATCAAACTACCAATGGCATTTTTCACAGAACTAGAACAAAAAATTTCACAATTCGTATGGAAGCACAAAAGATCCCAAATAGCCAAAGCAATCTTGAGAAAGAAGAATGGAGTTGGAAGAATCAAGCTTCCTCACTTCAGATTATATTAACAAAGCTACAGTCATCAAGACAAAATAATACTGGCACAAAAAGAGAAATATAGACAGATGGAACAAGATAGAAAGCCCAGAGATAAACCCACACACCTATGGGCACCTTATCTTTGACAAAGAGGCAAGACTATACGATGGAGAAATGATACTCTCTTCAATAGTGGTGCTGGGAAAACTGGACAGCTACATGTAAAAGAAGGAAATTAGAACACTTCCTAACACCACACACAAAGATAAACTCAAAATGGATAACAGACTTAAATGTAAAACCAGAAACTATAAAACGCTTAGAGGAAAATATAGCAGAACACTCTGTGACATAAATGACAGCAAGATCATCTATGACTCACCTCCTACAGTAATGGAAATAAAAACAAAAATAAACAAATGGGACCTAATTAAATTTAAAAGCTTTTGCACAGCAAAGAAAACTATGAACAAGGTGAAACGATACCTCTCAGAATGGGAGAAAAATAATAGTAAATGAAACAACTGACAAAAGATTTATCTCCAAAATATACAAGCAGCTCATGCAAATCAATACCAGAAAAACAAACAACCTAAACAAAATGTGGACAAAAGACCTAAACAGACCTTTCTCCAAAGACGACGTACAGATGGCTAATAAACACATGAAAAGATGCTCAACATCGTACATTATTAGAGAAATGCAAATCAAAACTACAATGAGGTATCACCTCACATCAGTAAGGACAGCCATCATTAAAAAAAAATCTACAAACAACAAATGCTGCCAAGGGTGGGGAGCAAAAATGACCCTCCTGCACTGCTGGTGGGAATGTAAACTGATACGGCCACTATGGAGAGCAGTATGGAGAGTCCTTAGGAAACCAGGAATAAAACCACCATGTGACCCGCAATCCCACGACTGGGCACAGACCCTGAGGAAACCGTAAGCAAGAAAGACACACACACCTCAGTGTTCACTGCAGCACTATTACAAGAGCTGGGATATGGGAGCCACGTAGATGCCCATCAACAGATGGATGCATAAAGAAGCTGGGGTACATATATGCAGTGGAATATTACTCGCCCATACTTAGAATGCATTCGAGTCAGTGCTAACGAGGTAGACGAACCTAGAGCCTGTTAGAGTGACGTAAGTCAGAGAGAGAAACACAAATATCTTATATTAAAGCATATATACGGAATCTAGAAAAATGGTACTGACGGATCTATCTGCAGGGCAGGAAGAGAGATGCAGGCACAGGGGACAGACTTGAGGACATGGTGTGGCGGGTGGGGAGGAACTGCGACAGTAGCAGGGCATGGTGTACATACCATACGTAAACAGCCAGCCAGTGGGGATCTGCTGCAC
The DNA here is from genome assembly GCF_023699985.2 of Odocoileus virginianus. NCBI lineage: Eukaryota > Metazoa > Chordata > Mammalia > Artiodactyla > Cervidae > Odocoileus > Odocoileus virginianus. The sequence goes on along the minus strand of NC_069685.1, from coordinate 5,011,010 downwards.
GGCTCAGAGAGCGCAAGCGCAGGCCCTGGGACAGCAGAGAGGGCGCGATGGGGCGGGCGGCGGCCCAGGAGGGAGGGGGCACGTGCACACCTGTGGTCGATGCATGCTGGTACATGGCAAAAACCAACACAGCATCTGTGAACCAACCACCCTCCAATTAAAAACAGTTAATTAGAATGTTTTAAAAACAAAAAAGCCCCTTCTTAAGATAAGGCCCACTCTCCTGTCTCATCATATTTCTTCCAGTTAGGAACAGGAACAGTGAGCGGGTCAGCGGTCCATTTGGTCAAAGCCAAACTGACAGTGAAAATCAGCCACATAAAACCGAGGTCATAAAACCCAGGGGTTAATATTAACAGTCCATGCTCAGCAGGAGATGACGACACAAATCTCACTTCTACCACTATTCAGCTATGTAACCTTGGACATATCACTCAGTGCCTTTAAACTCAGTTATCTCATCTGCAAAAGGTAATTTTAAACGGCTGCTCTACCTCACAGAGTTATTTTGAGGATTAGAGAGATAATGCATGTAAACTGTTTAAACATGTGCCTGACACATAGTGAGTACTTAATATGTTATTCTTATTAGCTAATAAATAACCTTCTGTTACCAACTTTTAGAACACGTCAAAATAGGTTACTTCATCATGAGTTAGGTATGACATAGAAGATTAGCAGTCTTAAGAGATAACGCAATTCAAATCTGAACTCAATTTGGGTATACTACTTACAAGGTTAGAGTAAGCATCTTCAAAACCAAAGCAGTTCAAAGCTTCCAAGAAGAGTGTTCAGGGTGGGATCGGGACGGGGTGGGGGCTGAACAGATCTCTTGTACACTACTGGTGGGAATGCAACCCAGTATAGCTCCTATGGGAAACAGCACCATATGCCCCAGAAATCCCACTTCTGGATACATATCCAAAGGAAATGAAAACAGGATACTGAAGAGATATCTGCATCCTATGTGCATTACTCACCAATGCTAAGGTAGGGAATCAGCCTAAGTGTCCACTAATGGATGAATGGATAAAAACATGGAATCTTAAACAAAAAAAGCCAAACTCACAAAAACAGAGAAGAAACGTGAACACTAAGCAAGGTTGGTAAGAAGAAGCAAGCTTTCGGCTGTGAGATTAATAATGTCTGAGGATTTAATGTAAATCAGGATGACTAAAGTAGACAACACTGTATTAGAGAACTGAAATTTGCTAATGGAGTAGAACTTAAATGTTCTCATGGGAAAAAGAGAGAGAAATAAGTGAGGTGAGATATCGCTGTTGTTTAGTCTTTAAGTCACGTCTGACTCTTTTGCAACTGAATGGACTAGGGCTCACCATACTCCTCTGTACATGGGAGGTCCCAGGCAAGGATACTGGAGAGGGTTGCCATTTCCTTCTCCAGGGGATCTTCCCAACCCAGCCATCAAACCCATGTCTCCTGCACTGGCAGGCGGATTTTATTTACCACTGAGCCACCAGGAAAGCCTTGGATGTCTTAATTAACTATATGGAGAAATTCATTCACAATGAATACATGTTAATATATAAATGTAGTGGTGACTATACACAGTTTAAATACCTTACAAGTTTAGATGTCAACTATAGCTTCCCTGGCGACTCAGACAGTAAAGAATCTGCCTGCAATATAGGAGACCCCAGTTCGATCCCTGGGTCAGGAAGATGCTCTGGATAAGAGAAAGGCAAGCCAGTCTAGTATTCTTGCCTGGAGAACCCCATGAACAGAGAGGCCTGGTGGGCTATATGGTCCATGGGGTTGCAAAGAGTCGGACATGACTAACACTTTCACTTTTTTTCAGACCTCAAAAAGCTAACATTAATTTCTAAAAAAGAACATTCTAACACCCTAGAAATCCCTCTTGGGAATCCACTATATACTTAAATCTATCTTCACCCACAAGAGTAACTATGACTTTTAACACCATTGATTAATTTTGCCTGTTTTTGAAATTTATATAAATTACATAATATACTTTATACTCTTGTATAACTTGTGTCTCTTTGGGGGGTTTGTTTCTGTACTTTTTCAGCTAAGCATTATGTACTTAAATCTGTCTATATTGTTATCTATGGGCTTCCCTCCTGGTTCAGCAGTAAGGCATCTGCCTGTCAATGCAGGAGACTTGGGTTTGACCCCTGCATTAGGAAGATTTCCTGGAGAAAGAAACAGCAACCCATTCCAGTATTCTTGCCTGGGAAATTTCATGAACAGAGGAGCCTGGTGGGCTACAGTTCATGGGGTCACTAAAGTCACACACAACTTAGCAACTAAACAACAACATATTGCTGTCTATAACCCTGAACATTCACTGGAAGGATAGACGCTGAGGTTCCAGTACTCTGGCTCCCTGATGTGAAGAGCTGACTCATTGGAAAAGACTGATGCTGGGCAAGATTGAAGGCAGGAGGAGAAGCAGGCAACACAGGATGAGATGATTGGATGGCATCAATGACTCTCTAGACATGAGTTTGAGCAAACTCCAGGAGATAAATTTTTATTCTTTCTCTAATTAAAAATATTTAATTACAATTGTTTAATTACCACTCACAATTTATAGGGTTTTGGCTTTCAAATATGGTCCTTATAGCTAAACCAGTGTATGCTGGAATAATACACCATTACTATCTTTCCTAAATGAACCAGAGCACTAAGGAATCAAACAGCAAATAAGGGAAAGTATTCCTTTATAAAATTATTTGTTAGTAAATGAAAAAGAAATGAGAGAATTAGAACTCTAACATTTTGCAACCTTAAATAAATTAATGGATGGAGACCTGAATATCAAAGCCTTTAACATCATAAAAGGAAGGACATCAGACACTAGGTGATTCCTAAGGAAATAACTTACCACGCCATGACAGAGGGATCAAACCAAGCTTAATAAAGCCTCTGGATCCAGTTGCCAATTTGAGGAAATTAAAAAGGACAATGAATATGTTGAACTGTACCATGATGTATGCAATTAGTCAAATCCAGACTATGAAAACCAGATTAAACAGATAAACTTTAAGAAAGGTATAGAATATAAATCTGTAGATTGAAATAGACTTAAAGAAACAGTAACTTTTTTTAAGTGGTCAAGATTAAACAACAGTATCTTGACCATGTGAAAAAAGACTTACTGTTTATTTTTATTAAAAATATTTTAATAATTTAAATATTTAAATGTTAATTAAATATTACTAATTACTTTATTTAATATTTAAACATAAGAAACTCTTTTTTTAGGTAATTTTTTTTTTAAATGGTCAAGATTAAACAACAGTATCTAGGGAGACATAATTGAGTGAGAGTATCATAAACAAAAGGAGCTGATCTCTGTAAGAGTAACTTAGAGGAAAGTGAACGTGAAAGTCACTCAGTCATGTCAGACTCTTTGCGACCTCATGGACTATACCGTCCATGGAATTCTCCAGGCCACAATACTGGAGTAGGTAGTCCTTCCCTTCTCCAGGGGATCTTCCCAACGCAGGTCTCCCGCACTGCAGGTGGATTTCTTACCAGCTGAGCCACAAGGGAAGCCCAACTCAGAGGAAAAGAGTTACTTAAAAGAAAGGATGGGGCTATGATTGAGTCAGGGCATATGCAGGTGCTTCTGGGATAGTTGACAAACTTCTGTGTATTGAACTGTGTGGTACTTAAAACAATGTATCATCCATCAACATAAAAAAATAAATAAATAAATAAATAAAAAGTGGGCAGGACGTCTGAATAGACGTTTCTCCAGAGAAGATTTGGAGATGGCTAACATGCACATAAAAAGATGCTCAACATCACTAATGCTCAAACAGCTTTACACCCTTCAGAGAAAAATCCTTTGTGATTGGATGTTTAATGTCTGCCAGGAAACTGGTACTCAAGATGTTGAAGCTACAGTTATTTTATGATAGCACATTTCCCTTATCTGCCTCTTTTTATTCCATCACTGTTTAACCTTATTTTACAAAATTTTATAACCATACTTATGATGCTCTTGATTTCTTGATTCCACAAATCAATTTCATTCGAATCCAAAGAGTGCCAAGTCTTTACATATATTTTGTACCAACTTAAATTAGAAGACAACAAATTTGAGCTTTCACAATTGCTACAAAGATAAATAATGGAGAAATCTGGTGCTAAACAACATAATACAAAAAATATATATTTATTAGCAATATACAGTATAACTAATAAAACTACCTGAGGAGTGTAATGCTTGTTTATTTTTTGTGTTTATCTTTGCAATCTATTTTATATATATTGACAAAAGAGACTGTTAAATATCTAGCCATGTAGAATATATGACCAGACCAGAGCATGTGTAGGAAGGCATTTTGGTTATCATTAATTGCCCTGAAATGACAGACTACAAGTTATGATGTGTGTCATCTGCACTTCAATCAGTAATATTAGCAAATCTCCAAATGTTAGCCACATTGGTTTGTTGCCCTTGTATATTCTTTATTCATGATATTTCAATGCTGTACACTGGGTGGTCATTTTTAAACAAAATAGTTGCAAAACAGAGGGATTATTTGCTTTTAAAACTTTTGTAAATAAAGGCTTCAGAAATGTTTTATTTAAAAAAAAAAAAGACAAATGCAACTCAAAACCACAATGAGATATCACCTCACATCAATCAGAATGGCCATCACCAAAATACTATGAAGAGTAAAACACTGGCCAGGATGTGCAGAAAAGGGAGCCCTAGCACACTGCTGGGGAGAATGTAAACTGGTGCAGTCAACTATGGAAAACAGTATGGAGGGGCCTTGAAAAACTAAAAATAGAAGTACCATGTGACCGAGCAATTCTAGTCCTGGGCATATATCAAAAAAAAATCAGACTAATTTGAAAAGTTAAATGCACCTCAATGTTCATACCAACATTATTTATAATTGCAAAGATATGGAAGCAACCTAAGTGTTTATCAACAGATGAGTGGATAAAGAAGATATACAATATTACTCGGTCATAAAAAAGAAATTCTGTCATTTGCAACATCATAGATGGGCCTATTTAACACTTGGTGAAATAAGATAAAGACAAACACTGGATATACATGGAATCTAAAAAAATAAAACAAATGAATATAACAAAACAGAAACAGACTCACAGATGAAGAGAACAAACTAAAGGGGAAAGAAGCAAGATAGGGATAGGAGATTCAGAGATACAAACCACTATGTATTAAATACATGAGCAACAATGAAATACTGTATAGCACAGAGAAATATGGTATTTTATAAAAATTTTAAATGGAGTATACTGTATAAAAATATTGAACCACTTTGTTGCAGACCTAAAACTAAAACTATAAATCAAATACACTTCAACAAAAAAGAATACATCATCTTAATGCACTAAAGTATACATGTTTTATACAGTTTCCTGTATCTATAATTTATTTTACAATGAAAACAGCTTAAAAACTAGAATATTATAGATAAGATGTTTATTTAATAAAATTCATCAGCAACGGTCCAGTGTCATCTGAATTATTTTCAACAATAATTTTCATTCCAAACTCTTACAATAAATATCATTTCAAAATAAAAAGATAGAAAATTTAGCAAAGTGTGTTAAAACGCCTGTGGTTTAGTTGCTAAGCTGTGTCCAACTCTCGTGACCCCATGGACTGTAGCCTGCCACACTTCTCTGTCCATGGGATTCTCCTGGCAAGAATACTGGAGTGGGTAGACACTTCCTTCTCCAGAGGATCTTCCTGACCCAGGAATTGAATCCAGGTCTCCTGCACTGCAGGCAGATTCTTTACCGACTGAACTATGAGGAAAGCCCTAAAATGCCTGATGCTTATCTTAATAATTCTAAAAGAAACTACTCAGTACAATATCCACTCATTGCTCCTGTAGCAGTAAAACAGCTGCCAAATTGGGCAAATTCAACAAATTTGGAGATGCAGCACATAGCTTGAAGCCAGTTAATTTACTCCTAGATACCTCTTCATTTCACAAATGCACAAACAGTATTCAAAACAGTAATTCACTTATGTAGCTGGGTAACAAGCTACAGCTGCCAGGCTGCTGGGCTTTTCTGGATTTCTTCTACTCTCAAAAAATCTAGAGAAGTCACCTAAATTTCAGATAGTAATCTGAAGAAACCTTCGGTATCTCATTTTAGAGTTACAAAGTTTGATCATGTTCTTCTAAAGTTCAAAACTCCTGATTACATTAAAACATAATCATATAGATACTCTTCTGAGGTGGATGTGCCACTCTTTTTTTCCTGCCATTCTAAACTAAGTTCAATTAATCAAGAAATTACAATAAATTATGAAGTATCTGGTAGGAAATGAAGCAGATGTGACATGTAAAAAAAGCAATCTTGTCCTAAGATAGCCTGAAATCTAGTTGTAAATATAAGTATGTATTACTTTATGAAAGTCAAAAGTGTAAGTCTCTCAGTTGTGCTTCCTCTTTGCAAACCTATGGACTGTGGCCCACCAAACTCCTCTGTCCACAGAATTCTCCAGGCAAGAATACTGAAGTGGTTAGCCATTCCCTTCTCCAGAGCATCTTCCCAATACAAGGACTGAACCCAGGTCTCCTGCATTCAGGTCAGTTCACTTGCTCAGTCGTGTCTGACTCTTTGCAACCCTATGGACTGCAGCATGCCAGGCCTTCCAGTCCATCACCAACTCCAGAGTTTACTCAAACTCAGGTCCATTAGGTGGGTGATGCCATCGAACCATCTCATCCTCTGTCGTCCCCTTCTCCTCCCACCTTCAACCTTTCCCAGCATCAGGGTCTTTTCGAATGAGTCAGTTCTTCGCATCAGGTAGCCACAGTACTAGAGTTTCAGCTTCAGCATCAATCCTTCCAATGAAAATTCAGGACTGACTTCCTTTAGGATGGACTGGTTGGATCTCCTTGCAGTCCAAGGGACTCGCAAGAGTCTTCTCCAGCACCACAGTTCAAAAGCATCAATTCTTTGATGCTCAGCTTTCTTTACAGTCCAACTCTCACATCCATACATGATTACTGGAAAAACCATAGCTTTGACTAGATGGACCTTTGTTGGCAAAGTAATGTCTCTGCTTTCTAATATGCTGTCTAGGTTGGTTATAACTTTCCTTCCAAGGAGCAAGAGTCTTTTAATTTCAGGACTGCAGTCACCATCTGCAGTGATTTTGGAGCCCCCCCAAAACAAAGTCAGTCTGTTTCCATTCTTGCCCCATCTATTTGCCATGAAGTGATGGGACCAGACCAGAGGCCATGATCTTAGTTTTCTGAATGTTGAGTTTTAAGCCAACTTTTTTACTCTCCTCTTTCACCTTCATCAAGAGGCTGTTTAGTTCTTGGCTTACTGCCATAAGGGTGGTGTCATCTGCATATCTGAGGTTACTGATATTTCTCCCAGCAATCTTGATTCCAGCTTGTGCTTCATCCAGTCCAGTGTTTCTCATAATGTACTCTGCATATAAGCTAAATAAACAGGGTGATAATATACAGCCTTTACGTAATCCTTTCCTGATTTGGAACCAGTCTGTTGTTCCATGTCCAGTTCTAACTGTTGCTTCCTGACCTGCATACAGATTTCTCATGGGGCAGGTCAGGTGGTCTGGCATTTGCATACAGATTTCTCAGGGGTCAGGGGTTCTGGTACTCCCATCTCTTGAAGAATGTTCCAGTTTGTCATTATCCACACAGTCAAAGGGTTTGGCATAGTCAATAAAGCAGAAATAGATGTTTTTCTGGATTTCTCGCTTTTTCGATGATCCAACGGATGTTGACAATTTGATCTCTGGTTCCTCTGCCTTTTCTAAATCCAGCTTGAACATATGGAAGTTCACAGTTCACGTACTATTGAAGCCTGGCTTGGAGACTTTTGAGCATTACTTTGCTAATGTGTGAGATGAGTGCAATTGTGCAGTAGTTTGAGCATCCTTTGGCATTGCCTCTCTTTGGGTTTGGAATGAAAACTGACCTTTTCCAGTCCTGTGGCCACTGCTGAGTTTTCCAAATTTGCTGGCATACTGAATGTAGCACTTCACAGCATCAGCTCTTAGGATCTGAAATAGCTCAACTGGAATTCCATCACCTCCACTAGCTTTGTTCATATTGATACTTCCTAAGGCCCACTTGACTTCACATTCCAGGATGTCTGGGTCTAGGTGAATGATCACACCATTGTGATTATCTGAGTAGTGAAGATCTTTTTTGTATAGTTCTTCTGTACATTGTTGCCACCTCTTCTTAATATCTTCTGCTTCTGTTAGGTCCATACCATTTCTGTCCTTTATTGTGCCCATCTTTGCATGAAAGATGTGCCCATCTCCCACATTGCAGGCAGATTCTTTACTATCTGAGCCACCAGGGAAGTCCTGTATTACTTTAATTACTTAATTTTTTTAATGCTCTGGAAGTTAGATATGACTGAGCATGCAGGCACTGGGTATATAATAGAAACTCCAAGGAGGAACAAATTTTATGTGACTTGAAAAGTGACACAGTTCTGCACATGAAAAACATTCAATAAATACCAAAGGAAGGGAACAAATCAACATAAAGAATTGATGAAGTTGTACATATACAGAGAATTGCATAGGCGTCTCAACAACGAGCAACATAAAATTTGCTCCTCACCAAAAAAGGGCTCTAAAATCTGAAAACACACCTGAACATTTCACAGACTCTAAATGTCACATTTTTTTCATATCTTAGCTTCTCTGAAATTGATGGCATGCCACAGTTTAAACGGTAGCATTTTTTCTTCTCTAATAGCTAAAATAATCGTGAACCCCAAGCTTCTTAGATTTAATCAAATATATAAATTGGTTCTAAGCAAAAGTATGTAACATGACCTAAAAATTACTTACTTGATGCAAATTTATATACAGAATTATAATTTTATTATAAATAACAACTAAAAAACATAATGAAAGCCAGATACCTTTTACTCTCAGATGAAATCCCATGAGTTCTGATTCTTAAAATTTCAAAACATAAAACACAATAATGGTCACTACAAACTCATATAGCACATATTCCATAAAATATACAGCATGCATATTCTCTAACATTACTGCAAATGGTACTGTGAGGTAAGCAACTTCAGGTAAAGTTTCTCAGTTACAGAAATATTGAATATATTCTTTCTTTTTTACACTAAAAGGCAGCAAGCTTGAGAAAAGAAAATCTTTGCAACTGTATTTTTATCTATAAATGGAAGAGTAAAGTAATGACCATATTATAGAAGTTTTACTGAAAAACAAATAGAAAGGGAACAGAAGGGGTTATTTTCATATTAATCAAATTAACTTCATATTCACTTATAAATTATTCCAAAGGAAAACTCATATGATTAACATAATGCAGTAGCATGAAACAAGCAATCTGGTGTATTCTGTTTTGACTGGGGGAAGATGCCACGTTTCTTTCAAAAGCAGCCGATGCCTCCTCCCGTGTAGCTAGGGCAACAGTTTACAGTCTGCTGGGAAAGTGCAAAGGGGCAAGAATAAAACTGCTGACACAGAGGCTAAGCAGAGCATCCTTCCCTTGAAAGCACCACTAGTCTAATCAGAACATGAACTTACATCAAGTGAAGAGCTTCCCTACCAATCTTTTACCATTATGGCATCAATACCTGACTAGAAAAGATTTGAAACTAACGACATATTAATCAATTAAGGGAAAAATAAACCTTAAATCAGTAGGAGAATCTTTATGTATGTGTGCACCCATGAGTATGTACATATGCTTGTAGAGGAATTATGATAGTCAGGATAGGAATTAAGCATGGGAATTACAGTAGTCAATGAACCTGACTTTTGCTACAAACGGAGGTAACCTCAGAAAAGTCTTTGCAGTCTCAAGTTTCATCATTAGAAAAGGACATAACATTTGTTATTGCTTTATGCCAGGCACTGTGCTAGATGTTTTAAGTGAATTCTCTCAATCTTCAAAAATACCCTACCATATTACTTAGTAATATCCTCACATAACCAAAACTCAGTCACCTAAATTTGACTTAATTTAAGTCAGCCTAACTCCAAAGCCCCTTTCCTTTACTATACATGGTAATATACAAATATAAACTTGAATGTACACAAATACAGTTCAGTACATGATTGATGGCAAAGCAATGAAACAACTAGAGACTACTGCCTATTTTTCTACAAAACATGTTTTTGTAGTTGAGAATTAGTTCATTCATTTATCATTAAGGGATGAGGTCAGTATAATGTGAAAGTCACATTGGTCCAGAAAGCATTTTCTGCAGCACAGCACTGTTTTAAAGCCATTAGGGACAAGCACTCTCACAGAGAGCGCCTTAGCATACACGATGACCTAAAGGAGGAAAACTGTAGTAGAGGACAAGTAGAAGCCAGTTAACGACCTCAAGAGCTGCTAGGAATTCTACAATGCTAAATTATCTGGCCAGGCTGTGAGTACAGATAAATAGACCATGAAAATATTTCCCCATGTTTACTTTTTCTTAAGAAAAAGGGGGTTAGGTAGAGAGGACTGATAAAGAAGGCTACATCTTGGATCAGAATTTTTAATTTGACTTAAACAGAACTGAATGCCCTTGTGGACCTACATTTCAAAGGTGAAGCCTAACTGATGTAGCAATGTTAAGCTATATTAATAATTTTATTAAACTTGTTACCAGTAAAGACAAAACATGTTTTGCCTTACTTTATGTAAAGGTCAAGACCTAGTAGAAAATTTTAAAAATCGAGGCATGTAAAGAAATATTTAAAATTATATATAATCTCATCATCCAGATAATCATTTTATAAATTTGTTGTATTTGCTTCCAGTCTCCCTCACTACAATATGTAACAAATACATATTTTCAAAACTGATGTCATGGTAGGTTAAACTCCATGAAAATGCTGACATTAAACCAACAGGTCTACAAAAATGGCAGTTTCATGCAGTTCAACTTAATATGAACTATATATGTATGGACATATAAATACAATTTCATATTCTTTTTTTGAGACTTTATATTAAATCATGATTATTTTTTACATCTTCAATATTCTTTCCAAATATGACATTTTAAGGCTGGATAGTAGCCCAAACAAATAGATGTAATAAATACTTTTAACCATTTCCCTGATATTTGAAACTCAATTATTTCCAGTTTTTCACCATTATAAATGATACCACTATGAATATCCGTTTGCCTAAATCTTGTGCCTAAATAAGTTTCTGACTTATTTCCTTAAAATAAATTCCTAGAAGTAGGCTTACTAAGAATCAAGCTCCTGAACAATTTAACAAGTTCTTAAAAAGCCTACCATCAGAAAATTTACACTACCAATTTATATTTCACCACTAGTGTATGGGATTGCTCATTCCACCTCAAACGGTTTTAACCCTGAAAGACGGTTTCACAAATGGTCTGTGGTTTGCAACCTACCTTTACAGAAAGGAGAGCTGACACGCAGACAAAGTAAAGCAGGGGCCCTCTTCCCGTGTCCTCAAGACCTGGCTACACATACAAGTCACTGAAAATCCCTAGACCCCATTTTAGTGGTTCTGTCGGTGGGTCTGCTGTGTACTGTGCTTTTAACTCCCATCCTGAACCACACAGACGCAAGTGATCTCTGAAGCACACTCTGAGGAACATTACTGCAAACTGACTACAAATGCTTTAAATGAATAATTACTGCAACAATGAAAAGTATATTCCAAATAACCGAATAAGAGGGTAATATACATCACTTTCTTCTTATTCAAGACATAAATATTAAGTAATCATATACTGTCTTTAGATAAAAACCTGGCTTCATCTCTGCAGTCACTGCTTAACTCAAAGTGCAAATGCTCTGAAAACATACCAAAATATGGTGTTTTAATTATCACCAAAAACAAAAATATGTAGGTATAAGTTTAAACATTGATTCTATTTTCTAGTTGTGTGATTTAAGGTAAGTTACATAACCTCTGAGTCTGTTTCCTCATCTTTAAAAATGACAATAAAAATATCTATCTCATAATGACATAATTAACATAAGACTGCTTAGCACAGCATCTGCTCCAAGTTAAAGGTTCAATAAATGTTTGTCATAACTATTATGACATGATCTCCACTTCAAACGTACCTAATTCAATCAACCCACAAATCACTTTGCCCAGGCAACAAAGAGGACTGTGTTCAACTTATCTCATAGGCCATATATGGAAAAACAAATAGCAACACAAAGGCTACCTTTAAAATAAAAATGATGAATAAAAAATATGCTAGGTATTGAAACAAACTCTTTAACAACATTACCTTTGATAGGATAAGAAAAACTGGCAGCTCTAGAAATGAATCCCAAATTTCTTTTAAAAACAAGGATAATTATCTAGAATATTGAATTTTGAGAAGATAAAGTGTTCTGAGCAAAAGCATGTACCTGTCCTCATGCCCCTCCATCAAAAAATCATGAAAAACATCAATATCACCTAAAACCTGATTAAGAAATTTCATCCTTCCTCCTAACTTCAACTTGCTTCCAGGTCAAGTATTATAATATCTCACACTGGAATGAATAAATTGATTTCTTTTTGGTGGAGATTTTAAAAGCATGCTTTGACTTCAGACTATACTACAAAGCCACAGTCATCAAGACAGTATGGTACTGGCACAAAGACAGAAATATAGATCAATGGAACAGAATAGAAAGCCCAGAGATAAATCCACGAACCTATGGTCACCTTATCTTCGACAAAGGAGGCAAGGATATACAATGGAAAAAAGACAACCTCTTTAGCAAGTGGTGCTGGGAAAACTGGTCAACCACCTGAAAAAGAATGAAACTAGAACACTTTCTAACACCATACACAAAAATAAACTCAAAATGGATTAAAGATCTAAATGTAAGACCAGAAACTATCAAACTCCTAGAGGAGAACATAGGCAAAACACTCTCCGACATAAATCACAGCAGGATCCTCTATGACCCACATCCCAGAATTTTAGAAATAAAAGCAAAAATAAACAAATGGGACCTAATGAAACTTAAAAGCTTTTGCACAACAAAGGAAACTATAAGCAAGGTGAAAAGACAGCCCTCAGATTGGGAGAAAATAATAGCAAACGAAGCAACAGACAAAGGATTAATCTCAAAAATATACAAGCAACTCCTCCAGCTCAACTCCAGAAAAATAAATGACCCAATCAAAAAATGGGCCAAAGAACTCAACAGACATTTCTCCAAGGAAGACATACAGATGGCTAACAAACACATGAAAAGATGCTCAACATCACTCATTATCAGAGAAATGCAAATCAAAACCACAATGAGGTACCATTACACGCCAGTCAGGATGGCTCCTATCCAAAAGTCTACAAGCAATAAATGCTGGAGAGGGTGTGGAGAAAAGGGAACCCTCTTACACTGTTGGTGGGAATGCAAATTAGTACAGCCACTATAGAAAACAGTGTGGAGATTTCTTAAAAAGCTGGAAATAGAACTGCCATATGACCCAGCAATCCCACTTCTGGGCATATACACCGAGGAAACCAGATCTGAAAGAGACATGTGTACCCCAATGTTCATCGCAGCACTGTTTATAATAGCCAGGACATGGAAGCAACCTAGATGCCCATCAGCAGACAAATGGATGAGGAAGCTGTGGTACATATACACCATGGAATATTACTCAGCCATTAAAAAGAATTCATTTGAATCAGTTCTAATGAGATGGATGAAACTGGAGCCCATTATACAGAGCGAAGTAAGCCAGAAAGATAAAGACCATTACAGTATACTAACACATATATATGGAATTTAGAAAGATGGTAACGATAACCCTATATGCAAAAAAAGAAAAAGAGACTCAGATGTATAGAACAGACTTGTGGACTCTGTGGGAGAAGGCGAGGGTGGGATGTTTCAAGAGAACAGCATCAAAACATGTATATTATCTAGGGTGAAACAGATCACCAGCCCAGGTTGGATGCATGAGACTAGTGCTCGGGCCTGGAGCACTGGGAAGACCCAGAGGGATGGGGTGGAGAGGGAGGTGGGAGGGGGGACTGGGATGGGGAATACATGTAAATCCATGGCTAATTCATTTCAATGTATGACAAAAACCACTGCAATGCTGTAAAGTAATTAGCCTCCAACTAATAAAAATAAATGGAAAAAATAAATAAATAAATAAAAGCATGCTTAAGGAACCTTAAAAATGTTCGAGTATAAATTGATCAAGGTCATCAAGTTGATCAGTGACAGGAGTCTAATTAAATCCAAGTCTTTTAATGCTTGATCTAGAGCTCTAATAAAAGGCAGTTCCACTAGGGTTAGAACTTCACTAAGTGAATTACCTATTTATTTTACATGAAATACTGTTGAATTACAAATAACACTTATCTCCTATCTTTTATAACCAGTATTCTAAAAAAGGAGTCAACACTTTTGGTATTCACTTCCTTTTCTCCTATTTGCTCACTCCATTGCAAAAAAAGTTTAATGTGCACCGCTTCAGTGAAACTTATATCAATGATTAATTTGTTGGTAATCTACCATTCAACATTTCAATATATGTGAAACTTCAACATATCTTTGACGAAATCTCATATGATATTCACATCCTTATCTTCATGTTATCAGTGTTCATAGAGGTTTTTGGGGGGCAGGGGGCAATAAATTTGCTACCATTGAATAATAAAAGATTATAAACTCTAGTGTTTAAATTATATTACCATCTTCCATAATTAAACGTTTAAGTATCTGGATTTCAGATAAAGTACAGAATGATACTGGAAATATTTTCATCTTTCAAGGGCAAGTATTTAAGTACATTACAAAGAAAAGCAGCCATCCCAGGAAGGTTTGACTATAATATACAATGGCAATTTTATGCTCAATTTCTTCTATAGCAAATTACTAACATTGATTAATTAATATAAATGTTTTAGATGTGGTTGAAAGAAACAGCATCTCTATCATGGCAAGAACAAAAACATGGCTAAATAATGTAAATTAGGGAAGGAAAAAGAATTCAACACTTCTATATATCAGGTTCTGTACAAAACACTTCAATGTTAGATAGTTAGACAGGTAGACGAGTTGGTGAGGAATGGAGAGAGGGGAGATAATTTTCTTTCCTCATGTAAAGCCCTAAGCGGAACTTTAATGTTGTCAAAATCTTAGGCACCAGTTTCTGAAAGTCTCTTACAGAACACTAGTTCTATTTTAAGCTTCGGTCTTATACTTCTATATTTATAATCAATTATTGTTTAAAATGCATAAAAGATGAAAATAAAGATTATTAAACTATAAAAACACTGAAAATTCATAACTGTGGATAGCAGGTTTCTAATACTTATATCCTTAAACACTACTTTAAAATAGCTGCTATGTTTCCATCAGCGTTCCTTAGAGTTGGTCCAACCCAGATTTTCCAAATGTTGTTACGTCTATGAGAACACTAAGAAAGCAAAAGACCAGAGAAGAACAGACAACTCTAACAAAGCACTAGGACAAGAACTTACCACAATGCCATTATCATAATTACAGCTAGAGATTAAAACTGATGAAATTTAGAAAAATGAAGACTATTCTGTTTCACTTAGATGACACAGGTTAACATAAACTGTAATATTTTAGAGATGAGTTCTCATGATCAATACCAAAGTATGCTGATACACATGTTGACGCTCAGCTACGAGCAGGGAGCAGAGATTTTATTTCATTATATTCAAGGCTACTTTTGATGAACTGCTGGATGAAGTAACACCTAATCTCTAAAACTTCATGGGGGCACTCAAACTAAGTATAAAATTTACAAAACTTAAAGCAAAGGAAACAAAAAAGAAAAGCTCACTACTCATTTTAAAAAGACATGCTGCTGCTTTAAGTGGCCAGCAGTCTCACAGCAACTCCGGGCTGCAATCACATCCATTAGAGTCCCCACTGCTCAGAGCGAGCAAGCAAGTGGTTGTCAGTGCAGCTAGTAAATCACCTGATCCTATTACAAAATCAATTACTGCAGTGCATTTCCATTGCTACACAATCTGATGATGACAAAATGATATTGGATAGCTACTGCAAGGTCAAGAAAACTGCTAAGAACATCTTTAATTGATCTTTTATTTTTAATTATTTGGTCCTAGTTATAAGGCATCCATTTTAATTGTATATTTTTATTTGAAATAAATCTATGTAGTTACCTTAGGTTGTCTAGGACATTCGATGGATAATCTCTGCAACTGGTCTGATGTATGGCTAGCAGAGAACAGATCGGAGCAGCAGGTCGAACGGCTCAACCTCTTCATTAAGGAAGAAACAACGCTGCAGCCACAGCCACACATTGACTTGTTCATTAGACAAGAATTTAACTTAAAAAATCAGAACTGGTAATGTCCCGTGTATACTCAAAACTGGCTAACTGCCTCATTCTGCAGCCCTCTGGCGGAAAGAAACACTGTTAAAAAACAATAAAACAATAGCTTCCCTACAGAAGATACCAGCCACAAACTCATTGTCAAGAAGAACTCAATATTAAAAGCAGAAGTCTCCCGGCTACTCCTTAGAAAGAAGGTAAGGTGCTTTAATATTTCAAACTGTTTTATATTAAAGCCCAAGTACTTAATAAAGGAGCAAACTCAAGATAAAATACCCCAAAATTATACTAACCACTCTTTCTGTCTTCCATCAGTTTAGATCTGTTTGCCTACTCCTCCGGCTCAGCCTATCCAACCTGTTCCCTCTGTAAATGCCCACTGTCTCACCAACCAACAGGAACGAGCCCCACCCCTGCTTGTCCCCAAACACTCAGTTCAAGAACCGCTCAATATCTGGAAAAGAACTGCTGCTGCATTGCTTTGAGAAACAACAGGGAGCAAATTACTGGACGGATTCTTCAACTTACCAATCAGAACTGCTGACCCTTTGACTCTACGATTCAAGAAGCCTGCCAAACGCTCAAAGTAAGAATAACAGCTGATTTTACTTCTGTATTATTGATTAATTTATAGGATTGTTTTCAATCTTGTTATTCAGTCTAAAATTAAAAAAAACATAGGCATAACTATTTTTTAAACAAAATTTAGACAGTAGCTAATAATAATCTTTGAGTATGGCTTGAGGAGGGCAGGATGGTGGTTGATTAGGCAAAGTAAAAAAATTCCTTCTGAATATTGCACTTAAAACTTGACAATTAAGGAGCAATAAAATACTATACCAAAGACAGTGGTGTCAATAATGATAGAACACTAAGAAAGAGAATCCAAGGAGGCCCCTGCTATCATAAATGTTAGAAGAGTTAAAATGAGAAGGAAAAGGTGTGTGCCTTTATAGACAGGTATTGATAATGGATGATAAGCCACCAAAAACCTGGTTGCTTTGATACTGAATCTTCTCCCACCTGCTTATCTGCATCTCATTAAAAAGATTCACAAAACACAAACCACCCTGGAAACATAAACAGTATTAAGTATGTTAGCCATGCTCTAGATCTCTTGCCAATAATACATAAAGATATATGTATATACACCATGTTATTATAATCCACATTATAATTTCCAGGACGAGAGGGTTACATTAATAAAAAATCTTTATAGTGTCTTCCCAAACAATCAGACTTCAAAACAAATATAACTTAATGAACATTCATAGACCCACAATTAT
Organism: Odocoileus virginianus; assembly: GCF_023699985.2. Taxonomy (NCBI): domain Eukaryota; kingdom Metazoa; phylum Chordata; class Mammalia; order Artiodactyla; family Cervidae; genus Odocoileus; species Odocoileus virginianus. The sequence continues at coordinate 4,993,408 of NC_069685.1, read as the reverse complement.
CAGTTTTTGTTAACAGCATCCCTTTTGAGGAAGAAGTCTAAGAACTTTAAAAAAAAAATCTTGTATTAAAAATGTATTTAAAAATTGTAAAATGTATTTAAATTTTTTTAATGTAAAAAAAAGCATTAAAAAAACTTCCTGTTTTATGTAGGTTCTTCAATTGTGTATGTCTCATGTTCAATTTCTTCTTTGGTCTAAATCTAAAAAGAGCTAGTATCGCCTCTTCCTTCACCTTGCTCTGCCCTTTTGAAATTCATATAAACTTAGATTAATTTCCAGAATATCTAAAACCAGGCATGCACTTCACATTGCATTTTTAAAAAACCTTTTGTAGATAAAGGCTATGAAAACAAACAAGCAAATAATGCAGTAACCTTTTACTCGCCTGCTGGATGTACTGTCTGCTGCACAGAATTTTAAATCCTCATCTGCAGATGCAATTGAGCTGGGATTGCCAAGAGCCCTGCTTTTCCCGTGCTGCTGCTACACAGCTATTCATCGAAAGAGCGTGTTACATGGCAAATGTGAAGTACCATCAGTTTAAGTTTCTTACATGATTTAACAAAAGAACTTCTAAAATCTAGCTAAAGCTCTCCTCTATCACATTTTCAGAGGCATGTCAGACACGCTGGGGAAAAAGGTCTCACTGCTGCTAATGCACTCCTCCTAGCAAACATGCGAGATTGGGAAGCTTAGAGAGGTAATGAAAAAAATTAATACATCATCCTAATGTTAGAACAATGTATTGAGTGTTAAAACCTCATGCAATTTATATCGTCAACAAATATATAGCATGCCCATAACAGAGGTTTTTCATTAGTTTTCTAATTAACAAAGACTTTAAATAAATCATTGTGACTAATATTACAGACAAGCATAGATAAAAATCCCCACCAAATGATGCCAATGAAAGTAAGTTATTTTACTAACTACTCAGCATCAATGTTGTTTCTAAACAAAACCATGAAATAAAAGATGCAAAAGTATAGATTACTACTTGTGAAATAACTTGATGTGCAGTGCTTCATTTCCCTCATTCCCCATCAATACCCTGTGGATCTTACACTATTTATAACTAAAAGAGAATATAAGCAATATGTGCTATTTTCATTATTTATTATTTTTCCTTCCAGGTCAGCTAATTTAACGTGTTATTGATTCTTAGGTTGCATACTGATGGAGGCAAAGGCAAATCAACAAAGAGAAAGCTTTACAAACTATCAGAAAAAGAAACACAATTTATGGGGGGGGGGGAGTTAATAATTATCTCTGGCTATAGCTCTATTTGCCAAGAGGTAGAAACAACATTAATATTTGCTCACTAATGATGCTGAGCATCATGACTACTTTTTAATAAATTGACTGCATTTTAAAATTGTGCTTTCCCCCTTAATTGCAAGTAACTGAATATCAAAAACTTGTTTTAAAAATTTTAACAATCTATTACCACTGAATTAATTTCTAATTCTCTAAGAAATAAGGTGATCATTCTACTACATGGTAGGCTGTAACATGAAATCTACAAACAACCCTGTAAGTCTGGGCACACTTCCTCAGTGCCCAAACATATTGGTATATATATGTAAGTAAGCACCAGCTAACTTCAATAGTTCCCCTAAAGTAAAACATATGGAATAGAAACACTCAATTGATCCTATCATATTTAACTTTTTTTTCTTTAATTTAGAAGACTGTATTGCCTCATAGAGTAGCCCAGTGAGAAATTATTCCAGCAGTTCTCAAAATATGGACTTAGGGGTGGTCTCTGAGACTCTCACATGGTCTGTCAAAATTATTTTCATGATACTAAGATGCTATTTGTGTCTTTCGCTCTCAACCTCTCATGAGTATATGATGGAAGTTTTCCTTAGACTACATGGTTTGTAATATTTTAACAGACTGAATGCAGAAGTAGATAGGAGACTTCAACTGTCTTTCACTAAGCCAGACATATTTGCAGAAATGTAAAACAATGTCATCTTTCTTATTAACTTTTTTTGCTTGGAGAAAATATGGATAATTCCTCTGAAATGTATTCATTTCATGAACATGCCAATTAACAATTAACAATTATTTTAATGTGAATTTAAAGAACTAATACAGTACTTTTAAAACTTCTCAGTTTTACTTTCTATAGGATAAATATTGAGAAATATAACCCAAATAAATCAAAGCTCTTTAGGGTCCTAAATAATTCCTAAGAGTGCAATGTGGCCCTGAAATCCAGAAAAGTTGAGACTCCTTGCTTATATTTTTCCTTCAAAGCTTATACTTTGGGGTTATAAGAATGACTTCAGCAATTTTAAAAAGCAGTCATTTTTAAAACACTCATTTTAGAATATCAAATATAAAAAGTTTCTGAATTTTCATTGTTGTCATTTTTAATACTCGACTTGAAGTCATCTTGATTATTGAGTACAATGATTATCACCTGTGTCTCATAGTAATGTTAAAAACTAAAACATATTTTTAAACATAGTAGATAACTGATCATTATGATGCTCATACAAGACATTAAAATCTAGTTTGAAACACATACACATAGAAAAAGGGAGAAAATCAGTTAATAGAAAAAGGAGAAATGTAAGATTATATATTTTTAACACAAAAAGATACCATAAGAACAGTTTCTAAAATTCATCTTGCCCGTATCAAATTACTGGTTTTAAGTAATTTTTTTTTCTTGAGAAGAAATACATAACCTTCAGGATATTATTAATATTGCTATATTTGTTATTCTTTATGTTTTTATGAGGCAAATTCCAGACATCATGTCACTCTCTTCCCCTACCCACACACATCTTTAATTTTATCACTCCCTTATATAATCATAAAATCACTATATTACACATCAAATTAAATTTCCAAGGTATTAACTAATATTAGTCAATACTCAAATTTCCACGACTGCCTCAAAATGTCTATTTCAGGTAATGTGATCTAAACAGAATCCAAAAAGAATTACTCTTGATAAGTGGTTCTAGATTTCATACATCTCTTTGACTTGAAAGCAACTCCCCTACTCCTTATTTTCATGCCACTGACTTGTAGAAACCTCTTTAGTTTTCCTATATCCTGAAACAGTCTGTATGCTGCTTCGCTATGTCATTTACTTTCTCCCCCAATCTTTCCTATTTCCCACAAACATTTGATAATGACTATTCCAAATTCCAAACTCAACAGAAATACGAGAGATTTAGGTGGCAGACATTCTAATTCCAGCAATTTTTAAACACTTGCTGAAATTAATTTGAAACATTTAACATGGTGCAGTAGCTCAGAAAAGACAGAAGAGGGAACTATAATATTTAGTAATTCTACATTTAAATAGCACTAACTTTCGTTTTAAACTTAAACACTGAGTTTCAACTTGGCAATGGTTAAAAATATAGTAGTGATAATTGCTTTATACATCCTCCTACCAAAAACAAAACTAACACAAACAAAAAACCCTAGATTACAGAAGAAAAAGATTTGGAAGAACACAGTAAAGACTGAATGCACAGATATTTATAAGTTGTATCACACTAATAAATAAAAACCATTAACAGAAGCTACCATTTAAAATTACTCTATCAAACAATGCACTCCCATTTTCTCAATTATTTTCTTTAATAATAAATGAGCACAAAGAGTAAAACCAATGTATGTTTTATAATAATACTTCGGTCGCTCAGTCATGTCCGATTCCTTGCGACTCCACGGACTGCAGCACGACAGGCCTCCCTGTCCATCACCAACTCCCAGAGTCTGCTCAAACTCATGTTCACCGAGGTGGTGATGCCATCCAACCATCTCATCTTCTGTCGTCCCCTTCTCCTCCTGCCTTCAATCCTTCCCAGCATCAGGACTTCCCTTGTGGCTCAGCTGGTAAAGAATCCGCCTGCAATGTGGGAGACCTGGGTTCGATCCCTGGGTTGGGAAGATACCCTGGAGGAGGGCATGGCAACCCACTCCAGCATTCTGATCTAGAGAATTCTCATGGACTGTATAGTCCATGGGGTTGCAAAGAGTTGGACATGATAGAGCAAGACTTTTATTTTCACCTTGTAATAATAAGTTTAGTTCAATATGTTTTTAAAAATAGTTTTCTTGAAGTTATAAGGAAAATCCAGAAATTAAGGGTTTTACAGCAAGTTATTTTTACATATCCATTTAGTCACAGGGAAACTGCAAAAAGACTTTAGTAATAATGACATTTCAAGAATAAGCATATTCTAATAAAATGTGTGCTCTGAAAAATACTGCTATCTTATTAAAGTGTAAATTTCATTTATATAAAAATACAATCTCACTGTAATTAAAGCTGAAGTACTTTATGCAAGTACATAGAAGAGCAAAACTTACACACACATGACTGCTGCTCTACTGAGACAAGACACAGAGAGTTAGCCAGGTAACTGCAGGGCAAAATTCACGCAAGCCTTCTGTTACAAGCTAACAAGGATCTCCTTTCCTCCAGCTTCCATAACACATCCATTCCCTTTGAAACCCCCCACCAGCAGCATCAGTAACATTCATATTTCCACCAAAATTCTTTTTATGACAACTTAGATATTTCTTTAAGAAGCTACAGGCTTTCTTTACTAATCTCTTTTCTTTCTTCCGAGTCCTCACCTTCAGCATCTTTAATGTCCATATTTCTATCAACAGTTCGTTCAAAGCAATCTAGGCTTTTCCTATCATGCTCCACAAAATTCTACTCACCACACAATTTCAAAGCCACGTCTATATTCTTAGGTATTGGTTATAGCAGCACCCCCACTTCTGTATTAGTTTCCCATGTAATCTGCTACAGCACATTACCACAAACCTGGTGGCGTATAACAATGAATTTTATCATCTTGAAGTCAGAAGACCAAAATCAGTTTCACTGGGCTAAATATCAAGCTGTTAGCAGGGATGTTCCTTCTAAAGGCTCTAGAAGGGAATCTGTTTCTTGCCTTTACTAACTTGTAGAAAGCTACCTGGCTCCTTGTTCCTGGTCAAAGTGCACCACTCTAAGCTCTCCTCCAGTCTCCCAACTTCCTTCTGCCCTCACCTTCTTACCTCCCTCTTATAAGGAGCCTGTGATATACGAGGCCCACCTGAGTGACTGAGCGCCTGCACAACCACCTGGGTGACTGAGGGTCCTTAACTTAATCACATAAGAAAAGCTCCTTTCGCCACCTGAGATGGATTATCACAGCTTTTGGAAATTAGGACATGGATATCTTTGGGAATACTATTCAAATTCCTACAATTTATCACAAGAAGCATGAAATAGAAAACTCGGGCTTCCTGGGTAGCTCAAACGGTAAAGAATCTGCCTGCAATGCAGGAGACCTGGGTTTGACCCCTGGGTCGGGAAGATCCCCTGGAGAAGGGCATGGCAACCCACTCCAGGATTCAAGCCTGGAGAATCCCACAGACAGAGGAGCCTGGTGGTCTCCAGTCCACAGGCTCGCAAAGAGCTGGACATGACTGGGCGACTAACCCAACATAAAAGAAAAAGATATAAACTCAGCTTCATCAAAATAAAAAAAAAACTTTTGAACTTCAAAGACACTTATTTTTTTAAAAAAATGAAAAGGCAAGCCACAAACTGGGAAAAATCTGTGAACAGTTGTCCAAAGAACTTGTTTCTTATAAAGGTTAACATACACATATTTTTTGAATCCAGTATTTCAGTAGGAGGAAACACAAAAGTACATGTCCACATAAAAAACCGCATGCAAATGTTTATAGCCAATTTGCAATAGCCAAAATTATTAACAATATAATGCAGCAACAGGTAAATGCAAAACAATTTGTGATATTAAAAAAAAATACAGTATTTCATAATAAAAAGGGACAAAGTATTGCTAGTCCACCCAAAAATATGGATAAATCTCAGATTTATTAAGCTAGGGGAAAGAAGTCAGATAAAAAAGGAAACATTATATAATTCCACTTATACATAAAAATGTTCAAGAAAATTCAAACTAACCTGTGTAATGACAGAAAGGAAAATCAGTTTGTCTGGAAAGTGGGGGAGGTGAGGAAGGAATTAATTGAATTATAAAGAGGGTTTGGGGGTGACATATTCATTATCGTGAACATGGTGATGGCTTCATGAGTACATACATGTGTCAAAAACTCATCAAATTATGTGTTTACCTAAATAAAACTAAATTTTTTTAAATTTAAAAATTAGGACACGGAAATGAAGCAGAGAAATTAAAACCTGAAACCTATTTTCCTGGTAGAATCTTAATAAACAGTCTGGAGACAAAGCAAAGAATCCCAAAGACGATGTGAAAGATAAAACGAGGTAACACTGACACTACAGTATAATTCAAAATTCATATGGTATATATATTTGTCTTTGGCTCCAGTTCCTGGCAAAAGTCCTTACCTTTCCTAAGGGACAGAGATGTCTTTTGTTACTCATCCTCGGACACCAACCAGGCGTCCTACACTTGAATTCTGATGGGCAGAGCTAGCTTTGGAATGCGCAAGTTGAAGGTGCAAGCCTGCAGTTTTGACACTAACTCTGTCAAAGTCCCTTTCACCCAGCAGTGACTCAAAGTGGTATCCACAGAGCTTCAGGATGGGGGCTGCTCACCAGAAAACCTTCCCACTCCACCTCTCAGTCTCCAGGGAGGGGAGAGGGGCCACAGATTATGTTTAACCACACAAGCCAAAAGTTTAGTCAAGTACCCCTAACTAATGAGATATTAAATAGGCACTAAACTTTGAGGTCCACAGATTCACCAATATGGTAGGAGGCGTCACGCTCAGAGAGCACGAGGGGAGGGCATGGAAGCTCCGTGTGGTCCTGACCCCCACTCCAGACCCTGCCTACTCCTCTCTTTCATTTGGCTGTGTCCGAGTTGTATCCTTTATAATAAAAGTGTAAATACAGAGGGCTCAGTGAGTTCTGTGAATCATTCTAGGGAATTATCCAATATTCCAGTTGTAGAAACCTCTGAATTTGTAACCAGTTCAGACAAAAGGGCAGGTAGCCTGGTGATCACCCTTGTGACTGGCGTCTCAAGTAAAGGCAGTTTTGTTGGGAACCTTGCCATTTAACTTGTGGGATATAACATTAACTATAGTTAGTGTCCAGACTGAATTAAACTGAACTGGAGGTGACCAGAAAACTGGTGCTGGAATACAGACATTCAGTTCAGTTCAGTCGTGTCCGACTCTTTGCGACTCCATGAATCGCAGCATGCCTGTCCATCAGCAACTCCCGGAGTTTACTCAAACTCATGTCCACTGAGTCGGTGATGTCATCCAACAATCTCATCCTCTGTCGTCCCCTTCTCCTCCCGCCTTCAACCTAGACATTAAATGTGGAATTTAGAAAGATTTCTGATGAGAGAATAAAGGAAGAGGGTAGTGGCACTCAGTTTCCACTGAACTTCACCACCACTTCTATCCTCCCCAATACCATAAAAAAAGGAAGTTCAAGGAGATTTTTTGTAATTTGATGCTTAAAATAAACTTTCTAAGCAGACTGACAGTGTAGTCAAAAAAAAACTTAACTAGTTTATGAAGTACATTTATTTTCACCTTCTAAAAGAGTGTCTACTGAATTTCTGACTTTAAAAAAAAAAAAATTTTTTAACTCTCAGATGGTAAGATATACACCAACTAGTCAGTCAAAAGGAATGACCCAGACGTGCATGATCTATCGTAACACTGAGACACTATCAGGAAATCAGCACATCTGGGCTCTAGGTCAGACAAATCTCAGTAGGCAATACCATCTTCGGCAAATCACCTTCTCACTAACAGCCATTTACTCATTTAAAAATGACAGCATAATAATCTCATGCTGGATGGCTACACTCGTCCCATCCTCTGTGTAAACCAGCTCCAATAACAATCAACTGACTCCTAGCTGGAAAGAACTGCTTACAGTGGGGATATGACAAGAAGCCAAGCCAAAGAGAAGGGAGAGATGCAGAGAAAGACAGAGAGACAGAGGAAGGTGGGAGCTTGTAACTGGAAAACTACCCCAGTTCTGTTTGGTCTCTTATGTCACTTTTATGGGTCACAGCAAAGTTTTAGCATGTGGTGACAGATAAGAAATTCAGTCTTTTCCATTTTTTAGCACAGCCGAAAGCAAAACCAACACAGCCTGAACAACAAGCGAGCCAACCACAATTAAAATGTTCCCCAACTGGTGTAATCAAATTATGGAAATTAGGATCTAGTTACTCCTCTGCATGTTCATCCCAAGGTGAAGTGAAATAGCTCCAAAAGAGAGCGAGATGCTCCTTCTAGGAAAGTGATATCCTCCACTAACTCACTAGTCAAAATAGTATGACCAGTTCAGGCTATGATATAACTTTACTATCTAAAATAGCAAACAATATATCATTAATGCTGTAAGAAAAATAGTCAAGCCAGAAAGATGTCTTCAGGATCATCATATTCTCAAAACCATCAGCACATCCACTTATTCCAATCAAGCTTTGGGGCAAATCTCTTTGAGGCAAATGAGGCGATACAACACCATAGCCAAATTATCTAAAAGAGTAGCCAAAACATGCAAAGGGAAAACCCAAGAGTCATTCCCAAGATTCTTTTTATAGACAGCAGTTAATTCAGTTAACCCTGGTGACAAGTGGGGAATCATATCACAGGCCTCCTGAAGCGAAGAGCCAACTCATTGGAAAAGACACTGATGTTGGGAAAGACTGAAGGCAAAAGGAGAAGAGGGTGGCAGAGGATGAGATGGTTAGATAGCATTACCGACTCAATGGGGAGAAATTGGAGCAAACTCCAGGAATGGAGTCGCAAAGAATTGGAAACGACTTGGCGACTGAACACCACCACCACGGTCATTCCAAACCATGGGAGAGGCAGGGAAGGAAATGTAGTTTGAAAAAGCACAGTCAATATGATAGTAAAAACACCACTTTTCTTCATACTACAAAGTACAATATGTAATACTTTATAAATCCCTAATACTACCACTTTCCAACTGCCTGAGGATAATAATAGGCATGGGTTGGGTAGGGCAGAACCTTCTTCCATGGCTATAAAATGGAGTGTAACAATGGTTTTAGTAAGTATTAAAGGAGGGGGAAAGGAGGGTATGAGGAAAGAACAGCCTAGGGACTGACATGTCTATTTCTAAAAGTCAGAGAGGAGTTAAACTGCAAACTCTCTCCAATGGTATTCCTGTTTAATAACCATGATTCAAGTGGGAAACTCTACGTTATCAAAAAATAAACTATGATTAGGATATGCTACATTTAAAAAAGGAAAGTATATGATATATTATTAAAAGTCATATCAAAAATATTGAAAAAATTTCTTACTATTCAGAACATACTCTGTGGAATTTATAGATTTCTTTTTGTATTTATAATAAATAAGGTTTTAATTATATTGGAGTTAAAATTGCTAATTTCTATAACAAATATATTCAAAAAGTCAGAAATCCTTAAAAGCAAGCTCTGAGGGCACAATATAGATAAATATACATTATTATATAAATACATACTATACGGATCTTGCCTTGAGACTCCCATGAGCAGCATGAAAAGGCAAAAAGATATGACACTGAAAGATGAACTCCCCAGGTCAGTAGGTGCCCAATATGCTACTGGAGATCAGTGGAAAAATAACTCCAGAAAGAATGAAGCGATGGAGCCAGAGCAAAAACACCACCCAGTTGTGGATGTGACTGGTGATGGAAGTAAAGTCCGGAGCTATAAAGAGCAACATTACATAGGAACCAGGAATGTTAGGTCCATGAATTCAAGGCAAATTGGAACTAGTGAAACAAGAGATGACAAGAGTGAACGCTGATATTCTAGGAATCAGAGAACCAAACTGGACTGGAATGGGTGAATTTAACTTAGATGACCACTATATCTATTACTGTGGGCAAGAATCCCTTAGAAGAAATGGAGAAGCCATCACAGTCAACAGAAGAGTCTGAAATGCAGTACTTGGATGCAGTCTCAAAAACTACAGAATGATCTTTGTTCGCTTCCAAGGCAAACCATTCAATATCATGGTAACCCAAGTCTATGCCTCAACCAGTAACGCTGAAGAAGCTGAAGTTGAACGATTCCATGAAGACCTACAAGACCTTCTGGAATTAACACCCCCAAAAGATGTCCTTTTCATTATAGGGGACTGGAATGCAAAAGTAGGAAGTCAAGAGATACCTGGGGTAACAGGCACATTTGACCTTGGAGTACAGAATGAAGCAGGGCAAAGGTTAATAGAGTTTTGCCAAGAGAACGCACTGGTCAGAGCAAACACTCTCTTCCAGCAACACAAGAGAAGACTCTACACATGGACATCTCCAGATGGTCAATACAGAAATCAGACTGATTACATTCTTTGCGGTCAAAGATGAGGAAGCTCCATACAGTCAGCAAAAACAAAACTGGGAGCTGACTGTGGCTCACATCATGAACTCCTTATTGCCAAATTCAGACTTAAATTGAAGAAAGCGGAGAAAACCACTAGACCGTTCAGGTATGACCTAAATCAAATCCCTTATGATTATACAGTGGAAGTAAGAAATAGATCGAAGGGATCAGATCTGATAGACAGAGTGCCTGAAGAACTACGCAGGGAAGTTCCTGCCACTGTACAGGAGGCAGTGATCAAGACCATCCCCAAGAAAAAGAAAAGCAAAAAGGCAACATTGTTGTCTGAGGAGGCCTTACAAATAGCTGTGAAAAGAAGAGAAAGGAACAGCAAAGGAGAAAAGAAAAGATATACCCATATGAATGTAGAGTTCCAAAGAATAGCAAGGAAAGATAAGAAGCCTACCTCAGTGATCAATGCAAAGATGCAGAGGAAAACAATAGAAGGGGAAAGACTAGAGATCTCTTCAAGAAAATGAGAGATACCAAGGGAATATTTCAGACAAAGATGGGCACAATAAAGGACAGAAATGGTATGAACTTAATAGAACAAGAAGATATTAAGAAGAGGTGACAACAATACACAGAAGAGCTACACAAAAAAGATCTTCATGACCCAGGTAACCACGATGGTGTGACCACTCACCTAGAGCCAGATATCCTGGAATGTGAAGTCAAGTGGGCCTTAGGAAGCATCCCTATGAACAAAGCTAGTGGAGGTAATGGAATTCCAGTTGAGCTATTTCAAATCCTAAAAGATGATTCTGTGAAGTGCTGCACTCAGTATGCCAGGAAATTTGGACAACTCAGCAGTGGCCACAGGACTGGTAAAGGTCAGTTTTCATTCCATCCCAAAGAATGCTCAAACTACCACACAACTGCACTCATCTCACATGCTAGCAAAGTAATGCTCAAAAATTCTCAAGCCAGGCTTCAGCAATACATGAACCGTGAACTTCCAGATGTTCAAACTGGATTTAGAAAAGGCAGAGGAACCAGAGATCAAATTGCCAACATCTGTTGGATCATTGAAAATGCAAGAGAGTTCCAGAAAAACATCTACTTCTTTAATGACTATGCCAAAGCCTTTGACTGTGTGGATCACAATAAACTGTGGAATTCTGAAAGAGATGGGAATACCAGACCACCGACCTGCCTCTTGAGAAATCTGTATGCAGGTCAGGAAGCAACAGTTAGAACTGGACATGGAACGACAGACTGGTTCCAAATCGGGAAAGGAGTATGTCAAGGCTGTATACTGTCACCCTGTTTATTTAACGTATATGCAGAGTACATCATGAAAAATGCTGGACTGGATGAAGCACAAGCTGGAATCAAGATTGCCAGGAGAAATAGAAATAACCTCAGATATACAGATAACACACTTATGTCAGAAAGCAAAGAAGAACTAAAGAGCCTCTTGATGAAATTGGAAGAGGAGAGTGAAGAAGTTGGCTTAAAACTCAACATTCAGAAAACTAAGATCATGGCATCCAGGCCAATCACTTCATGGCAAAGAGATGGGGAAACAATGGAAATAGTGGCAGACTTTACTTTTTTGGGCTCCAAAATCACTGCAGATGGTGACTGCAGCATGAAATTAAAAGATACTTGCTCCTTGGAAGAAAAGTTATGACCAACCTAGACAGCATATTAAAAAGCAGAGACATTACTTTGCCAACAAAGGTCTGTCTAGTCAAAGCTATGGTTTTTCCAGTAGTCACATATGGATGTGAGAGTTGGACTATAAAGAAAGCTGAGCACCGAAGAATTCATGCTTTTGAACCATGGTGTTGGAGAAGACTCTTGAGAGTCCCTTGGACTGCAAGGAGATCCAACCAGTCAATCCTAAAGGAAATCAGTCCTGAATATTCATTGGAAGGACTGATGCTGAAGCTGAAACTCCAGTACTTTGGCCACCTAATATGAAGAACTGACTCATTGGAAAAGATCCTGATGCTGGGAAGGATTGAAGGCAGGAGGAGAAGGGGACAACAGAAGATAAGATGGTTGGATGGCATCATCAACTCAATGGACATGAGTTTGAGTAAGCTCCGGGACTTGGTGATGGACAGGGAGGCCTGGTGTGCTGCAGGCCAGAGGGTCACAAAAAGTTGGACATGACTGAGTGACTAAACTAAGCTGAACTGAACTAATACCTATTCTGGGTTAAAGAAGTAACAATACTAAAGAAACAGAAAATGTTTTCATTTATGCTATTCCTCGTAAGTGTAAGATACTGATATTCAAATATTTCTCCCAACAGAACATTCTGCAAATGAAATCTTATGAATCTACAATATTTGAAAGATATTGACAATATCATTAAAGTTATTTTGAGCTATATTTACTTACATAAAAAAGAATTAAGACAACAATGTGGCTGTCTAATGAACACAAAAATATGTAGTCATGAGTTTTAATCAGTTTTAGCAATTTATTTGGGTTATTTGGTATTTGGTATTTGGGTATTATTTGGGTTAGACTATATTAAGAAAATCCTGTACATAAAGGTAAGTACCTCAATAAGAAATTTATGTAAGACACAGTGTAACAATTCAATCCAAAGCTAAATCACTAACAGTTTCCAACAACTGTGAACTTATTATAAATGTGTAAAACTAAATACCCAAAATTTCAAATGTGTACTAATACTATGTGTAACACAACATGCTTGAGTTATTTACCAATTTATTAACTACAAATGACTATATATACATTATTGACAAAGCACAAAAAGAACAGAGACGCTAATATGTATCTGAGTCTTCTCCACATTTAGCTGAGCCTATACCTGCCAGTCACCTCGCCTATGCAGTAGAGTCACCATTCTTACAACTTTACATAAAGAATATATCCAGTGGGAAAACGTCCTTAAAAAACACTGGTAAGTTTGAAACTTTATTTTAAACGACACTGAAAAATGAAAAAGAGCTCCTGATATCCAGAACCTGCCTAGTACTATCAGCTAGGGTTGGTATTCTTTGCTGAACATGATTTTACAGAACATCTGCATTACACATGGCCATTCTGATCAGGATGGACCAGGCGGTGATCATACCTGAACACAGGCAAAATATGAACACTGTCCAGGCCACAGAACACCAAACACTCTCCGCCTTTGCAGAAAGTATGAGTGAATTCTGGCTTCTTCAACAATTACAGCTTCGTCTCACTATATTCTGCCCTCCCAATACCTAAGATTTATTGAGATACCAAGCCATAAAACTTCCTACTTCTTGACAGTATCTAATCCAGAGTGGACTTCCGCTGCCATGAACCACCCCAAAACCACTCAGACAAAGCCTAAGTCCTTTAAGGGCTTTCTAACGCCCTCTCACTGGCACCCCAAAGGTCTTCCATCGTGTGTGCTCTCCCTTGCTGCAATGAGCGACACACCAACATGTCCAACTGCAAGTGTGCTTCTGGTGCTCTCTGCTGGAGAGCACTGGCATGTATTTAGAAGAAATAGGCAGTGCTTTCAAAAAGCTGCTTTGACAGCACAATGTACTAGTAGTGTCTAACACTTTGAACTGAGCTGAACCCTTCATAAAATTTGATATACCGCAGCTGCTTTTTAAGCTAGGATCAACAGATGATAAAACTGTTGGACGAAAATTTGGTAGGAAACATATTCACATGGCCTCAAAGTATCACCCTCAAGTTACCATAAACAGTAAGGGGGAAGTACCTTAACAATGAAGAAATCTGACCATCACCACCTTGTCATGAATAATACTCAACCAAACTGGTATGTGTGATACACAAGAAAATCATACTGAGTACGGATACACTGAAAAGTAGCCTCTATCAACCATGTTGCAGTACTGTCAAAACTGTTTTAACCTGAATCTAACCATGAGGAAATAACCAGAAAAATCTGAGAATGTGAAACTGTCTACAAGGCAACTAGCTGGATGCTTTAAATAAAAAGTCAGTGTCATAAAATACAAAATAAAGGCAAGACAAGTGTTTCAAATTAAGAGAGACTAAAAAAAAAATTTATAGCTAAATATAACGAGTGATCCCAGATTAGATCATAGACTGGGCAGGCAGCAGATGGGGGTGGGGATTATTAAAAAAAAAAAAACTTTAGAAAGCAATTAGGAAAATTTGAAAATGGACAGTATTATTAGATTTTTACCAAATCAAGGCTAATCTTCACCGGTATAATAATGATACTATTGTACATTTTCATAAATTTTATTTTTACATCATACATGCTCATATTTGGAAGTTAAGTGTTAGAATATTTAAAACTTTTTTCCTTCCAGTTTTGAGACATAGTCGACATATGTATCATAAACACCACAGAAGTTTAAGATGCACAGCAAAATGATCTGAATTACATACATCATGAAATGATGTTCGTGACCATACACCATCTCCTACAGTTGCAAAATTAAAGAAACAGGAAAAAAAATTTCCTTGTGATGAGAACTCTTAGGATTTACTCTCTTAACAATTTTCACATGTAACACACAGTGGTGTTAACTATATTTATGTTATACGCTGTACCCCTAGTACTTCTTTTTCTTGTAACTGGAAGTTTATATCTTTTGACTGCCTTCATCCAATTAGCCTTCCCACCTCTGGTAACCACAAATCTGATCTCTTCTATGTATGTATGCTTGTTTTTGAAGTGTAACTGAACTATAGTACTATGAATGTTCCTTTTAATACGTGAATCAATGTTTCTATAGATTTCAGAATGATCCCCATGTAAGTCTAGCTACAGTATGTCACCATACAAAGATATTACATAGTTATTGACTATATTCCCCACAATGTTCATTTCACACCCATAATTCATTTATTTCACAACTGGAAATTTGTACTTCTCAATCTCTTTCACCTAGTTCTTTCCTCCAATCCCCTCCCCTTCTGGCAACCAAGTGTTTGCTCAAAATTTACTTTCTAAATGTGTAATCAAAAGAAGATTATATGTACATATGTAAATGTAGATATGGGTATGAAGAGAAAAAGAGATACAGCCTAGAAAAAAATGTGGCAAAATGTTAACAATTGGTTGAGTCTATGTGAAGGGTATACAGGTTTCATTATAAGTTTCTCAACTGTAGGTTTGAAAAAAAATTTTTTTAATGAGAAAATATAAATAAACATCAAAATTTTTTTATCTAGAAAGCTTTAGTCTATAGAATCTATATTTTTACTTCCACAGAGTAGTTTGGAAACCAGTAATATAATTTATCAAAAGTTTCCATTTCTATATTGAACAATATTAAACACCATATACAATATAAAATACCATTTAAAAAGAATTTAACTGGCAAGAAACTGGGACAATGTTTTTGAAAGTGACATAAAATCCAAAGTATTAAAATGATAACCAGATTATATTTTTGAAAGACAATTTTAATAGAAAAAATAAGAATATATAAATAGTTCACAGTAGAAAGAATTACCAAAAACTTACAAAAAGATGTCCAAAACTTACCCCAAAAATGTATCTATCACATTTTTTTAAAGCCTTGTTATACTTTTTGTCAGCTATCCTAATACTGAAGAGTGAAAAAGTGAAGTCACTCAGTCGTGTCCGACTCTCTGCGACCCCATGGACTGCAGCCTGCAGTCTACGGGGGAGGACAGCCTCCTCCATCCATGGAATTTTCCAGGCAAGAGTACTGAAGTGAACCTAACAAGGTTGCTACTGCAACCTTTTTTATGATACTAAGAACTTCAAAATTACTTTAATCTAGCAATAAGAGGATGGATAAACATCAAACTATAGTACAACCTTCATATGGAATACTAAGTACAAGTCAGAATAAATCAGATCCTAGATCCTTAATACCTAAGTGTTAATGTGGTAGTGACACCAACTTCTCTAACCAAAATTCATCCTCACCTTCCATAGTAAAAGCAACATAGTAGAGCACATGGATCCCTTACAATTACACCTAAAATTCTCATCAAAGGAAAATGAATTTTAGAAACAATGTGTACCCTTCTACATTGGGCATTTTAAGAGAGTGGGTATGGATGAAGAACTGAAAAGATGAAAGCAAACAGGTCCCAAGAAAGCACTTGAAAAAAGTTTCATTGCCAATTTGAAAACATAAAGACTTCTCCAATCAGTATCTAAATTCCTTAAATTTTTTTTTTTCACAAAGGATAACATTTTATTATAGAAAAAGCATCCCAAATATAAGGATTTCGTAAACACTGGTAGGTGAACAATTGCAACTTTAAACGTAAATACAAAGTAAAGAGGCAAAACCTACGAGCATTTTGCCTTAAAGAGGAAATGTCATGTTCTCCTGCAGAGGGTATCCCGCCAGAGCACAAACGTGGCTCCATCTCCCACAAAAGCCTCAGGTCTGCTTGCTGAACTATGCCCAGTTTAACAATTTCAAAATAATGGCAAGAAGTGGCACTGAGTAAATCACCAAGACTGACTCTTAACTTTCTATTGACTACTACTCAGTAAAGGCTCCCATCACACTCTGGCTGTGTTTCCTCAGAGGAGGATCAGCTGGAACACTGTCCATCCTTCCTGGGCTTATTCCACAGTGCTTTCACAGACCTGCATACATTAGGTTACCACGCAGAATTTAGTTCAAAACAGCATTGGCTATTGCATGTTGTACAATAAATTAAGCTACTTTCTAGCACCCTTACCCTTCTTTCTGTCACTCTTCTAGTACCTCTTCTCCACTTTGGAGAAACCACTAAGTCATCTCAGACACAGGTCAACAGGCGGTGTTCTTAAATTCCTTAAATTTTTATCCAAACCATATATAATTGCTTTCCTTTTCAATCTCATTTCCAATCCTGGGCTCCAACCTTATAGCCTTCTCTTAATAAGCACAAGAGTTACTCCCACAACAGGTTTTAAACTTATGGTGCCCTTCCTTGAATTGCTCTTTCCACCAAACACTCACAAGGTTCTCTCCATGACTTTAATCAGGTCTTTGTTCAAGTGCCACCTCTTCAGAAACAGTCTCTCAAAACCATTCCCCACCAAGCCCATCAGACCCCACTTGCATCTGAGCTCTACCCCCTTAATATGGGCACATCTAAGTTTCAAGTGTCCTGAAGCTTCTAAAACTTAGAGGATTGAAAAGAAAGGATATAGAATTATAAGTACAAAATTAGAAATGAACATGAATACATATTAGAAATGTGAAAAAATAACAAAATATTAAAAAGACTGACAAATTCCATAAATAAATCCAGAAAAAGAGCATTTTAATTAAATGTTTGACACAACTCTGTTATGCCATAGTTCCTATATTTCTTGGTTGAGTACTCTTTCCTCGGGGCTTCCCTGGTATCTCAGCTGGTAAAGAATCCACCTGCAATGCAGGAGACCCCGGTTCAATTCTTTGGTCAGGAAGATCCCCTGGAGAAAGGATAGGCTACCAGACAGCAGAGAATCCAGAGGGAGACCCAGGTTCGATCCCTGGGTTGGGAAGATCCCCTGGAGAAAGACATGGCCACCCACTTCATTATTCTTGCCTAGAGAATCCCCACGAACAGAGGAGCCTGGCGGGCTACAGTCCACGGGGTCACAGAGTCGGAACATGACTGAGGCACAGCACCTCTTTGCTTGGCTTTTCACGTGACAAAAGCTTACAATGTTTCCAGACATTAGGAGGATATAATTTAGTCTTTCCTCTAGCACAGCTGAACAAAATTTATTTTTTATTACTCAAGCTTATAAACTTCAAGTTTCACAACTTGTTACTGGGAATCTCACGTAAATTTTTGAGAGAGTTGACGAGTAGGAGGAAACTCTATAAATCCTCTCTCATATATAAACGAGATTTTAATTCACGTTTTCTTGTGTAGTAACTAATCTTACATACCCTAAAGTTAAGGCATTCAGAAATGATAAAACAGTGATCAATGTCATTCTTGGTGGGTTACGAGTTTTATGCTATATTCACTGATCAGAGAATTTTGTTTCAAATAAGTAAGTCATTTAAATATTTTTCCAGTATTTTCATATGATTGCTTTTTTCATTAATTGTATTATCAAAAAACTAAAAGCCTATTACTTCTGTTTATAATTTAGTTTTTCCTCTTTAAATGAATTACTACTTTTGCATGATCAGAACATTTTTATGTCACAATTCACTTTACAATGTCAGAATAACATTTTAATTATTCATGGCACATCTTTAACCATTTTTGTTTCACATTCTATTAATTTAATCTGAATTTTATCTTAACTCTTAAATAAATGTAAATATAACAAAAGAATACACCTTTTACTTTCAAATCAGAAGTCTATCATTTCACACTTGCTTTACTAAAATGCTCCAATAAGCAGATGAAATCACATATTTTAATTTTATTAAATATGCTATTTCAACTAAATTAGGAAAAGCATTTGGTGATTATACAATCATACATATTATATTATCAATTATTTTCTATACAGAAGAACCAACATGTTGAATGCATAGGATGAAAATGTAATCTTACAGTTTTAGATAGATGTATCTGCAAACAGTTCCACACACTTGGTTCCAATTTTGTACATTTCAAATTTCAAACCTGGTGTCTCCTCTGCTCTACTAGTATTAGTGTACTCATACTTTTAGCAGTGGCCATCAGGGACACTTTCATACTGTATACACCCTCTATGAGTATTTCATACTGTATATGCCCTTTATGTATATTCCTGTCATGATGCCCAGAGCCCCTGGAGGTAAGGACACCTGCCTACAATGGGAAAGTTAGCAGTAATTTAACACGGGCATCTTAAATTTAACATGGTCATGACTGATCTCCATATAAGTATATACCACTACACTCAAATGAAATATACCCCCAACTCAGACTATTTTAGCCAAAACCAAACAAATTATCTGCTAATTATACCTACAAAAATCTTCAAATTTGTGTCAAAACATCTCTTCAGACATTTGCCAGGAAATAACTACGTAACTGAATAAGGGAAAGAAGCGGTAATATTAAAAGAATTACCCACTACTGCCATAGTTTTGTCCCAGGAATTCAAATCTTATGTGACATTAGGAGAAGAAGAAAAAAAAAATTACTGACAAATTTCAAGAAGTGTAACAGCACATAAAGAATAGATTTAAAGATTTAAACTTTCAAAAAAAGTTTTTAAAAACCTTTAAACTTTGTAATTTCAAGACAGGCAATAACAGGAATTTTTTAAACTTATTAAACTACTGAGAACATATGCTAAATAATTATTTTTTAATGATCTGGGTATTTTTCAAATTTCCCTACTGTGTATACTGTGAGTTAGGTTAAAACTATTACAGATCATCACAAGTTCACACCACAGTTTGGGAAAAGAAATATGTTTTGATCAAAAATGAGGCTGTGCTGGGGTAGCAGGAAATGTATTGGGCAGGGGTGGGGGTGGGGGGTGTCTGGCATCCACCTATCTTAAATCAAACAAAATCAAGTGTTTTCTGACAAGCCTATACTACAACATAGGACCCCTCCCCACACACACACCCATAGAAAGCTACTGTTAAGGATTCTATAGTACAAAACTACAATAAAGTTCTCCTTAGCATTGAAACCAAAATATTAAAACATACTTTATTGTTTTTAATCTGAATCTCAAAATTCAAAGAAAGTCAAAAGGAATTCAAAACCTAGGTGACATATGTGTGAACAGAAGACAATTCATATACATATATATTTACTTAAAAAAAGAATTCACTAAAGCTTAAGATGTAGTTCTCTTCATTAGTTTAACCCAATGAAACTGAATGAGTAAAATTACTATTTTAAAAGAGAGAAAAAAATCCAACCCAGTAACCAGATTACATAACAGAAAAATGGATTAACTATGAAAGCATCAGTTACTCAAACAGCTGACTTACCCATAAAAAAATAAAACCATTAAGAATAAAAAAAAATCCATAAATCTAAAACTTCCCATCAAAAAATATTCCTGACCAAGATTATTTCACTGGTTAATTCTATCAAACAGTTAAGGAAAACATATACCAGATTTATACAAACTATCTACTTGGCATACAAATATTCTAGTATTACACAAAATAGAGGAAAAGAGGACAATTTCCAGTTCTGACAAAATTTTCAGCAAATCAAATTCAGTGATATATAAAAACAATAATACATTCTGACAAAGTAAAGTTTATCTAGGAATGTACGGTTAACATGAAAAATAATTAATGTAATTCAACCACATTAATAGTTTAAGAGAAAACCTATATGATTGTGGCAACAGATGCAGGAGTCAGTGATAAAATCAAATACCATTAATGATTTAGAATAAACAAACAAAACCAAGCAACAAAGAACTTTTTCAGCCAGATAAAGAGTATCTATGAAAGTCCTATCTATGATTATTAAAAAAAAAAAGACTGAAAGGAAGCAAAACTGTCTCTGTTCACATGGCTGTTTTTGTTTATGTAGAAAATCCTAAGGAATCTGCCCCCAAAAGGTACTACAGACAAGAAATAACAAGCACTGATGAGGATATGGAGAAACTATAACCCTTGCAAATCACTGATGGTAATGTAAAATGGTGAAGCCACCATGCAAATCAGTTTGGGAGCTTCTCAAAAAGCTAAATAAAGAAGACTCAGGCACTTGTAATACCAAAGTTCACTGCAGCATCATTCACAATAACCAAAAAGTGAAGAGAAGTCAAGTGTCCAACAATAGATGAACAGATAAATAAAATGTGGAATATTGCAATGGAATATTATTCAGCCATAAAAAAGAAGGAAATTCTAACACATGCTCCAACATAGATGTACTTCGAAAACATTATGCCAAGTGAAATAAGCCCAACACAAAACAACAAATACTGGAGAAGATTCCACATATATGAAATCTAAAATAGGCATATTTATACAGACGGAAAGGGCAGTATTTTTTTAGTTTTCTGTGGTTCACTTGCTTCCAGGATTTCCTTCAATAAATTTCCAGCTGCTTGGCGGAGGTCTAACTTCTGTTCTGCACAACTGGAACTACACAGGAGGCTGGGATGCACCCAAAAGCAAGGAAGCCACAAAAATACAACTCAGACACATTTTCAGGCTTTAAAGTATAACTTCTCTTCTGACTTTTACCTACTTTCAGTCATTTCCTGCTGCTTTTAAATAGTTTTTCTTTCAATATTTTATCAAGATTTGATCATTGGTATCTGAGGTTTTCTGTGAAAACCATAAGATATGTGATGGCATCACTTTAATTTTCAATTTCACCATTACCTGCGAAGTTATAAGCAGATCATAGCCTCTGTGAACCTTACGTACAGAACCTTACAAAATATGATAACTAATATTAACAGGTACAGACAGACAAGAGTTGGTCAAAGATGTTATTGGGCATGTATATGAGATCAAGTGAATGGTTAAAACTGTTGTCTTAAAAAAAAAAAAGAATAAACAGATTGGGAAACTTAGATAACAATTTCATTTACTATTTCAACAACTATTTACATGCATATATCACGGCAGTATTGCAGAAGACAACAGAGAAGTGAATGGTAAGAAGAAGAAAATACCAAATAATGGAAAATATAGGACAAGATGAGAAAAGGAAAGACACAGAGTAGCAACTGGAACTTAGTCATATCTTGGGGATGATAGAGAACACTCTCATCAGCCTAACCAATGTCTTCCTACCTGGGTAAGGTAAGAAAACTGGCTTAATTTCATCTGAGGAAGCAGAACTCTAATAGAAACAATAGTCAAACTGCAGACTAGAGAATGAGAAATTGGATACCTAGAGTCAATTATAAATCAAACAAGCTCAGTGAGAATGGGAAGGATAGAGAAAGAAAAGAAGATATTTTTCAAGATTAAGTGTGATAAGGCAGAGAACCTGGCATGAAGTTAAGTTCTGAAGGAAAAAGCTTTTAGGAAAACTTCTCTGCATAATGTGGTGACTACAGTAACTGTATTGGGAGAAAAAAGCAGTCAATACTACTGTGTGATAGCTTTCAGACATTTGTGCAAAAACCAGTGTGACATTTAGAATAATTCAAGTCCAGCTGAGCTTTCCTGAGTAAGATTAGAGAGCAGTGAAAGGCACTTCTGATGAAGAATAGTTTATACCCATATAACCCTGACCAATATCTCCAAGGTAATATTAGAGATCAGCGGAGGGGCAAACTCTAGCACATGTGCTGAGAAGCTGCCCCCTGTAGAATAAGGCAGCCCCTACTGACTTCAGTGACAAATTACGGATTAACTAAAGGGCAACTCTTCAAACCGTGGTAAGAATAAGATGTCTCTACAAATATTAGAACCTCATTTCAAGTATATATACTAAAAGAGAATTAATATGTATTTAACGATCCTGTAAGCTTATAGAACAAGAGAAGGGAAGGGGGAAAGAGACTGCACAAAAGACATTTTGCCTTAATTCAGTCATAAAAGAGGTCATCAAAATCCTCTTAATCACCATATTTGACATACAACCCACAGGAGGTAACTCTCTCGGCTAAATCTTTTCTTTATTTTTTATCACAATTGAAAATTTAACACCACTATGAATGAGATTTCAGTTTTTGTTTCCTTTTCCATTGCAACATGTCAGTGCATAGTACGACACAAACTGTAAACATATCAGCGTAAAGAAGAGAATCACCCATCCAATGGGCACTTAAGTGACTGTTCACCAATGAACACTGATTTAAAATCAACTAACAAAAAGAATATAAATGATCTTAGCTCTATAAAATTTCATTAAAATAGATTTTTATTTGCAGTTAACATAGAATAGTATTAAATAATAAGGAAGATACAAAAGTAAATTCCCCAAATAAAAATTATTTGTTACACTATATTACAATCTTGCCATTACACAGAAAACCAATCTACTAAGAGTAGTGACACTCCACTGTTACATGCATTTCTCTAAAAAACTAAATTAGACAACATTATAGGCTAATACATTTTGAAATATGCATTCAATTGATTAAAAAAAAACCCATGATGTAAAAAAGTAAAAAATTTAAATGGTTCAATAAAAATTAAAAAGACACATACTTCATAAAGCAGAAGAAAAACATACATATTTCATTTGTAGATTTATAAAAACATCAAAATATCACTGCTACAAATAACTTGCACAAGAGTAAAATCAATAAGATTCTCAAAATCTACTTTCTCCTCACAGGAAAGATTAAAATAACCCTGATAATACTCTTAGTCTAAAAAGCAATAATTTATTAAGGTATGAAACCAAATATGCAATAAATACCATGGTAAACTATTTAGTTCTCCAATCCAAAATATTAACTATGAATTCATGAGACTTTTATCAATATACATATCACACACAGCTAATGTTTTCATGGCAACATATGAGATCAAAACATAATGTTTTGCTTAAAACAATTAGCTGAGGAACTGAAGCACAAATACAAGGCTAATTGCTTCCTTTGGGATTTGGTTGTCAAACACAAGAAATGTCAATGCTTTACAGCCCTGGGATAATTAAAACCTTGTCACAAACCTATATTATCTAATGATTATTTATTTAAATCTAATTTGAAATATGAAACCAAAAGCATAAGCAACTAAAGAAAAAAGATAAATTAGACTTCATCAAAATTAAAAACTTTTGTGCTTCAAAGGACACCAGAAAGAAAATGAAAAGATAATCCACAGATGGGGAAAAAGTATTTACAAATCATGTTATCTCATAAAGGGCTAGTTTCCAGAATATATAAAGAATGTATATAGTTTAACAATAAAAAGACAACCTAACTAAAAACTGGACCAAGGATCTGGACAGACATTTGTCTAAAAAATACATGTAAATGGCCAATAAGCACATGAAATAATGCTCATCATTAGTCATTACGGAAATGAAAATCAAAACCACAATGAAATGTCATTTCATATCCAACAGGATGGCTAAAATACGAACAAGACTGACAGCATAACAATCAATGTCTGAAAAGACTGTGCAGAAATTGGCACTCTCATACACTGTGGTGAGACTAACATCCATTTCAACAGTTCCTCAGAGTGATACACAGAGTTACTGTACTAACTTGTAATTCTGTCCCTTATAAGCATACACCCAAAGGAAATGAAACTATAGTGCACATAAAACCTTACATAAGAATGTTCACTGCAGAAGCATTCCTAATAGCCTAAACATAGATACAATTCATCAACTGATAAATGGATAAACAAAATGAGGTACATAATGGAGTATTTTTTGGCCATAAAAATGAATGATACACACTACCACATGGGTGAACTCTGAAAATATTAAGTGAAAGAAGCCAGACACAAAGACAGATACTGTATGATTCCATTTACAAGAAGTATCCAGGGACTTCCCTGGCAATCCAGTGGTAAAGGCCCAATGTTCCCAATGCAGGGGGCCAGGTTCAATTCCTGGTCAGGGACCTAGATCCCACATGCCGTAAATAAAAAAAGGAGTTCTCGTTCAGCAACTAAAGATCTTGCACACCACAATTAAGACTTGGTGGGCGAGAGAGGGGGAGAGAGAGACAGACAAAGAAAAATAGAAAAGTCCAAAATAGGCAATTCATAAATAAGTATATTACTTGTTGCCTAAGGTATGAGAGGAGTGGAAACACTTCTAAAACTAGACAGCAATGATGATTACACAACTCTGAAACTCTGAATATACTAAAAATTCGCTAAAATAAAATACACGCCAAAAATACATACAATACAAAGACTGCTTCACTCAAACTAACTCAAATTATTTGCATCAATGGGGGAAAAAAATGGCCATAAATTACTTTTTCCATTTAATGGGAAAGTGTTAGTTGTTCAGTGGGGTCCAACTCTTTGTAACAATGGACTGTAGCCCACCAGGCTCCTCTTTCCATGGAATTCTCCAGGCAAGAATAATGCAGTGGGCTCTTTTCCCTTCTCAAGGGGATTTTCCTGACCCAAGGCTCAAACCTAGGTCTCCCACATTGTAGGCAGATTCTTTATCATCTGGGCCACCAGGAATTCTTTTTTTCTACTTATTACATCTCCAGAAATCAATTACCACATCTCCAGAAATCAATTACCACATTTTAAGTAGTAAAATTTTGTATAAGAGACTTTTGTAGCATCATTTGCTAACAATGTTACATTTATTATAAATATTCAACAGAGTAGTATAATTTGTTGAATATTTATATCAACTATGAATATTATTGAATTTTAAAAATATCACTTGGTTGAAAATTTGTTTTTTCAAACACATTAAAAAGTATAATAAAAGAAATCAATGATTATTAAATCTCTTCATGTATCTAGGAAATTTTCTTAGTTAATCAAGATACTAATTTTCTTAGTATTCATTTTAAAAATAGTTAATTGACTATATTAAAATAATCAAAAACTACATATGCCACTTGACTAGCAACCAATGCCTCAGTACTTCCCTCTCACTGTTGATGTACATTTAATAATTTTTAAATCTATCATCAGTAACCAAAACATTGTTAAATGTCTATATAATCACCATAGCACAAAAATCTAAAATAATATATAATGAAGTAAAACACATTCTGAGATTAATTCTACTTTCACTCAAAAATAAAAAATGTAAAGCACCATCTCATGAAATCAAAAGTTTATGATTTTGATTTACAGGCACCTATCAAATATTCTTACTGAAATGTTTATTACTAAGAAACAGAGTACGGTCTGATCAGAGTCTTTACATTGGCTTATTGTGATGAACTGGACTTATGAGGAGTAAAGTCAGGTATAGCTAAAGAATCTTCGTATTTGTACTAGTATCAATAGCTAGTAACAGCTATTACAAATATCTTATGAGAGGAAAATCCTGTTTCATTCACAAAATATATTAGTATGTCTTTCCATGAAGAATTTTCTTGATACAAAGAAAGAATCAGAAGATCAGAATAAGTATAAAGAGAAGAAATTCAAGTACCAGGTAAGAATTAAAAGAAATATAAGTTATAATTTACACAGGCTATTATTATAAATTTCATTAATATACATGCACACTTAAGTAACATGCAAAGTATTTAACATGGAGAATACAGACTTACCAAATACTTGATAGCCTTTTAAAAATCTCACTGATGGTTGAGACTCCCTAAAATAATAAACAAATAAACAAATACATGAGGAGTAATTTCTCAACTTCATAAGCTACCCCTGATTTGTAAAGTCTACCCAGGAATCCCATTTACATAATAGCAATTTGTTTTTCCACACTACTTTAAAACTCAAAGCACCTGCTGAACTTTGCCAAATGATTAACAAAATTTTTCCTAAACTTATAAATAATTCAAGATTTAAATGGAAAAGCTAATGAATTATCAGGATATCAACAGCTCTATAATGAATCAGATCTTAAAAATTACAGACCAAGACAACAGCATGGTAACAATTTCTTAGAAAAGCATTCATATGTTAAATTGTCCCTAATTATCATATACAATGTCAGCTCTGCATCCTAGTATCTAGTTACCAACACCTTTTAAGTAGCAGCTAGAAAATGTAACTCTAGCACCTACAGAATTGGGGATAACGAAATAGATGGGGCTTCCCTGAGAGCTCAGAGGTTAAGACTCCACCTGAAAATGTAGGAGACCCGGGTTCCATCCCTGGTCAGGAAGACGCCCTGGAGAGGGAAACGGCAGCCCACCCGAGTGCCCTTGCCTGGGGAACACCACCGACAGAGTAGCCTGGCGGGCCACAATCCACAGAGGGGGCAAAAGAGTCAGTAGGACTTAGTGACTAAATGAGATGGAAAGACACTTCAGAGTATTAAACTTTATTTAAAAATTAGCATAAGGAAGTATTTTTAAATCTACCCTATGTTGATACTAAAAAAATTTAAAAGATTTCAAAAAAAGGCATAAACTTACAAATTAATTTTATGACTTACAAAAGTTAGTTGTAAATAATTTTATAATAAACATAGTATGTATCTTTTCTGTCAAGCTTCAAGTCAAAATAATTTTCAAAACAAAGTTCAAAAATTCAAGATTTAAGCACTAAATATTATAGTCTCTTGTTTGCCAGGCACATTGCTCAAGATTTGAATAAGGTTATGTATCTCTTTTTTAATCACCTTATTCACTCTCCATTTCACAGATTACAATACAAACCCAAGTCTTAGAGAGATTCATTCACTTGCTTATATACAGTAGCTGTCGTTGACTGCACAACCCAATGTCTTTAAAGCATCATACTATGACTCCTCAAACACAAAACAAGTAAGACAGAATGTGACAGAGTATATAGTAAAACTGCCTCTTTTAGAATTACATTTTTTAAAAGATGTTTTTTAATTTCTTTTTAAAAGAACCAACAGAATAAAAAAAATCATCTACTTTAACTAGCAGAAAATACCATTCAAAAATTACAATACCATAAATACAAATAAAATAAAAACATTTTCTATCACCACTACTGTTAAAATCAAAATCAATCAAATCAATCACATCCATCCACAGGCCATGGAAAAGGAGGAAGAAAAAAGTATGTTAGAGACCTAAACAATGAAGCTGTGAGATGACAGGAGAATATCATCATGACTTTGAGGCAGATGAAGATTTCTTAAACTAAACAAGACAAAGATAAACACAGCAAATTGGACTTCCTTAAAAAGTTGTGTTCTTCAAATGAAAATGCAAGCTACAGAGTAGGAAAGATATTCTCAATGCACATGTCCAAAGGACTCAGGTACAAAATGCTTTTTTTAAAAAGAGAAAAAAAAAAATTCTAAATCACCAAGAAAAAGACAACCCGATTTTTAAGATGAAGACCAAACAAAATTTTATAAAAAATAATTTCAAAAACCAACAAACATACTGAAACAGTCCTCAATATCACTAGTCCTCAAGAAAACACAGATAACCAACACAAAATACTTCTACCCACCAAGATGACTGGGTTTTAACTGAAAAATCAAGGAATACCAAGCATAAGCAAGCATGTGCAGCAAACGGCATTCTCACGCACTGCACGGAGAAATGGAAATTGATATAACCAGTATGGAAAATTATTTGGAAATATCTATTAAAGGTGAAGGCTTTAAGGGCTTCCTTGGTGGCTCAGATGGTAAAGCATCTGCCTGCAATGCAGGAGACCTAGGTTTGATCCCTGGGTCAGGAAGGTCCCCTGGAGAAGGAAATGGCAACCCACTCTAGTACTCTTGCCTGGAAAATTCCACTGATGGAGGAGCCTGGTAGGCTACAGTCCATGGGATTGCAAAGAGTTGGACACAACTGAGCATCTTCACTACAGGTGAAAATACATATACCCAATAACTAAACAGTACAACTCCTGGGTATATGTAGTCAATAGAAATGTGCATGTTTGTGCACAGAAAGGTATGTACAAGATTTATCACAGCAGCATTATTTAAACAATCCAAAACTACACATGACCCAAATGTCCATTGGCAGCAGACAGGAGAAATAAATTTTAGTATATTCATACAAGGGTATCCTACACCTCAGTGAAAATGAGAAAACTAATGCCATACACAAAATAGGATACATACATAAATAGGACACATCTCACAAACACAATGCTGTATGAAAGAAGCTGGGTGGGGGGAAAAGAAGCGCATATATAATTCTAGCCAATCAAATTCAAAAACAAGCCAACTAATCTCTGATCACAAAGTCACAATAGTAAACTCTGCAGTGAACAAGTTATTTGACTTGGGACAGGTCACAAGGAGGCTTTAATTGATACCTTGAACTAGGGTATGGTTACAAATTTGTGTGTGTGTGTGTGTGTGTGTGTTCACTTTGCAAAAGTTCATCAATATACAAAAGCTCATCTATACTTTTCTGTATATAAATTATACTTCAATTATTATTTTTTAAGCTTATTTTTATAAAATAGATGAAAAATCACTTCTCAGTTAAGTAACTCCAGGTCATCATAGTAATGGTCTATACCTCAATAATTTGAAACTCTGGATCTCCTAACAATGTACTTATTTCTATAAGCTGCATAAAAGTAAATTAAATGCATCTAGTTATTTTGTATTAATAAGTTCTAAGAACAGTTTCAATGTAAAAATAAACTTTACCAAGAAATGATTCCTTATGATTTTCTACTAATAGTAAATGAAGTTTTGCATGCGGTCCTGCTAATGAATATTTCTACATTGGCTCAACTTACGTTCACAAGTGTATAACTTCACACATATTAAAAGTGTTAATAACTAACTCTGAAGTTGATTCTAAAAGCAATCAGGTGGCCAAGTCAGGAATCCATAAAAATTCATAAAACCTTTAAGACACACTACTTGGACCAGTTTCTCAGAAAATTTTAAGACTTTTAAAAACCAATAACCATTTGAAGAAAAGTCTTCTGGATAATCATTCCTACATACCTAAAAAATTTTACATTGATACTTACAATGATACCTTCTTTAATAAAAATATAGTTTTATCTGTGTGTCATTTTATCTGTCTTTCCATTATATTTACCTAATAACTTTTTTTAATCTTACCAACTTCTCTCTAAATTAAATATCATTATTTGGTCAGATCTGAGAGCTTTTATCATTGATGGAAAGCCGTCTTATTACTCACAACAACCTATTTGTCTTTAGCCCTGGCGAAGAGTCGCCATATCAGAGAAGGCAGTGGCACCCACTCCAGTGCTCTTGCCTGGAAAGTCCCATGGATGGAGGAGCCTGGTGGGCTGCAGTCCATGGGGTCGCGAAGAGTCGGACACGACTGAGCGACTTCACTTTCACCTTTCACTTTCGTGCATTGGAGAAGGAAATGGCAACCCACTCCAGTGTCCTTGCCTGGAGGATCCCAGGGACAGGGGAGCCTGGTGGGCTGCCGTCTACGGGGTCACACAGAGTTGGACACGACTGACGTGACTTAGCAGCAGCAGCAGCAGAGCTGCCATGTAAGTCTCGAAGATAAAGTTCAGAAGAACAGAATGGCATAGGCCCCAAGAGGTCAGTTCCCCGAACAATTCCCAGAGGAATCCTTCAGACAAACTTTACTCAAGATGACTCAGTGAAACCTCACAGTAACTCTCCTCAGCCGTGGGGTGCCTCAGCTCTGAACCAGGCCTGACAGCGCTCTCTCCAGGCCTCCAGTCAGCACTGAACTGTGGCTCTGAGGCCCAAGGTGGTGCCAGCAGCACCTTCCCCAGACTGGCTGTTTTCATCAGTCAGCCCGCTCTCGGCCAACACCTGCTTCTTCTAGTTCAGATACTTGCCTCTCCAAACTGCGAGTGTTCACTAAGAACAAACTAAGACACGCGGTTTCCACTCTGGGTAACTTCAGAAATGAACAAAAGAATTAACTTGAGAGGCACTTTAGAACATACAGGGGGAAAAAAATCTCCCTCAAGAGAAGTTTGTCTCATCTACCAAAAAGATAACCCAATTACTGAATGTAAGGAGACCTCCCCAGAGGTCACACATCTCACCAAAACAAGAGAGACAAACACCAACAGAAGGACCTGAATCTCCCTTAAGGGTCTATTTTGAAGCAGAGAGCCAAGAGAGCTCACCCTAAATCTAAAGAACCTACAGGACTGGATACAGGTTTGCTAGGAAAACTATCTAACTTCACAGTTCCTGGTAATATACTAATGATCCCAGAGAGGACAGTAAAGGTGTAAACAGAATAGTCTTCCCCTAAAGCAAAAACGGATCCAGTGAATTCAGTGACTACACACTGTTCAATCAGCAATAAATCTAATAAAAATTGCTCATGAATGGTAACTATATTTATATAAATACTGGTGTTTGAAAAACTAGCATCTTTATATAGTGCTAATAATATGTCTTCTTAGGATTCTGTTATTTTTTGTTGTTTTCTACTTTAATTTTAGAGGTGGAAAAGTTAGAGCCAGACTGGTGCAAAGTACTTAAAAAGCAAGGTTACAGCTAGTCAATATTTGTAAGTTGTTACATAGATATCAGATCTTAAATTATCTGAAACAAAGCGTTTCAAATCACTTTTCAAACTGCCCACCACACATTCAATTTAGTCAAATTACAAACCAACCCAGTCCAAATTAAGTTTACCCCTACCTTATAGAGAACTAAATGCTATTTTATCTTCCACATGTTCCAAAAGCTTCAGCTGTTATAATTTTTTGTAAAAGACGTAAATTTCTACTTTAAAAACCTCATGCTGCACTCTACTTTCATAATAAAGACACAGCGCTCGGTACTTACCCTCTCAAGCTTCTTGCCTGATGGCTGCAAATCTACAAAGGATGCTTACACAATACCTCAAGAAGTTTCAAAAACCTCTCTCAAAGTTCTGATGACAGTCTCATAGATACTACCATCAAATTTAAAGAGAAACTCTGAAGTTATGCTCTGATCATTTTTCTTCAACATTTCCACAATCCTTAAAAGTATTTCTAAATTCCTCACAGTTCTAGTCAACTGCCAATTTTTACAACATACTTCTTATTAAGTCTGGGTCTTATATCTTTAATAACCCTTAAATCAACACAAGTCCCAGCTGATCATTTTATTGCAGTAACATATAACCACTGTAGAGAATGTCCTCCTCTTGCAGTTCAACTGCACAGCTATTATTTAGTTGCTAAGTCGTATCCAACTCTCTGTGATATCATGGACTGCAGCATGCCTGGCTTCCCTGTCCTTCACTATTTCTCGGAATTTGCTCAAACTCATGTCCATTCAGTCAGTGATGCCATCCAACCATCTCATCTTCTGTTACCTTCTCTTCCTGCCCTCTATCTTTCCCAGCATCACAGTCTTTTCCAATGAGTTGGCTCTTTTCATCAAGTGACCAAAGTACTGGAGTTTCAGCTTCATTATCAGTCCTTCAAATGATATTCAGGACTGATTTCCTTTAGGATTGACTGGTTTGATCTCCATGTAGTCCAAGGGACTCTCAAGAGTCTTCTCCAACACCACACTTCAAAAGCATCAATTCTTCATCACTCAGCCTTCTTTATGGCCCAACTCTCATATCTGTACATGAATACTGGAAAAATCATAGCTTTGACTATCTGCACCCCTTTGTCAGCAAAGTGATGTTTCTGCTTTTTAATACACTGTCTAGGTTTGTCTTAGCTTTTCTTCCAAGGAGCAAGCGTCTTTTAAATTTCATGACTGCAGTCATTGTCCTCAGTGATTTTGGAGCCCAAGAAAATAAATTCTGCCACTGTTTCCATTTTCCCCCATCTATCTGCCATGAAGTGATGGGACCAGATGCCATGATCTTCATTTTTTGAATGTTGAGAGTTTTAAGCCAGCTTTTTCACTCTCCTCTTTCACTTTCATCATCTCTTTAGTTCCTCTTAGCTTCCTGCCATGAGGGTGGTATCATCTGCATATCTGAGGTTATTGATATTTCTCCCAAATTATTACTATTATCAATAATAATTGATATTATTCTAGCTTGTGACTCATCCAGCCTAGCATTTTGCATGATGTCCTCAGCATATAAGTTAAATAAACAAGTTAACAATGTACAGCCTTGATGCACTCCTTTCCCAATTTTGAATCAGTCCATCATTCCATGTCCAGTTCTATCTGTTGCTTCTTGATCTGCACACAGGTTTCTCAGGAGACAGACAGGATGGTCTGGTATTTCCATCTCTTTAAGAATTTTCCACAGTTTGTTGTGATCCACACAGTCAAAGCAGCAACTATAAAATAAATATGGCAAAAAACACCCTTTGGAAAAAGGGTAATTACCTAG
Organism: Odocoileus virginianus; assembly: GCF_023699985.2. Taxonomy (NCBI): domain Eukaryota; kingdom Metazoa; phylum Chordata; class Mammalia; order Artiodactyla; family Cervidae; genus Odocoileus; species Odocoileus virginianus. Next base: position 4,960,402 of record NC_069685.1, on the reverse strand, counting down.
CTATACATAGAAGAGAGGAAACAAAAATACTACCAACACTGTAAAAGCTCCACAAAAAGGAACATTTAATCATAGTGCAATTTAGTTTTGGTACACTATTCATCCCTTTTGGGATTCCCTGGTGGCTTAGATGGTAAAGCATCTGCCTACAATGCAGGAGACCCGGGTTTGACCCCTGGGTCATGAAGATCCCCTGGAGAAGGAAATGGCAACCCACTCCAGTATTCTTGCCTGGAAAACCCCATGGACGGAGGAGCCTTGTAGGCTATAGTCCATGGGATCGCAAAGAGACAGACACGACTGAGAAACTTCACTTTTCACCTTCTTACCTTCATCCCTTTTACGGATCACAGTCTTGTGGCAAAAGGGCTTGCATAACTCAATGAAGCTATGAGTCATGCAGTGCAAGGCCACCCAAGACAGACAGGTCACAGTTAAGATTTCTGACAAAACATGGTTCACCAGAAATGGAAATGTCAACCCACTCCAGTATTCTTGCCTGGAGAACCCCATGGACAATATGAAAAGGTAAAAAGACGCGACTCCAAAAGATGAGCCTCCAGGTCAGAAGGTGTCTAGTATGCCACTGGGGAAGAGCAGAGGGCAATTACTAATAGCTCCAATAAGCATGAAGCGGCTGGGCCAAAGTGGAAACGATGCTAAGCTGCGGATGTGTCTGGTGGTGAAAGTAAAGTCCTATGCTGTAAAGAATAATATCGCACAGGAACCTGGAATGTCAATGAAGGTAAATTAGATGTGGTCAGACAAGAGATGGCAAGATTGAACATCGGCATCTTAGCAATCGGTGAACGAAAATGGATGGGAATGAGAGAATTTAATTCAAATGACCATCATATTCTTGTTTAGCCACAAAGTCATGTCTGACTCTTTTGAGACCCCATGGACTGCAGCCTGCAGGGCTCCTCTGTCTATGAGATTTCCCAGGCAAGAATACTGGAGTGGGTTGCCATTTGCTTTTCCAGAGGATCTCTCAGACCCAGGGATCAAACTCACATCTCCTGCATCTCTTGCACTGGCAGACAGATTCTTTATCACTGAGCAACCAGTTGGTACAAAAGTAATTGTGGTTTAAGACTGCAAATTTTAAATCGTAACTAGGTTACAGAGTCAGACATGACTAGAGGACTGAACAGCAACAACTAGACTCAAACACATCTTTATTAATCAAAGGAGAAATCATTCCAATCAATACATTTTTGCCAACAAGAAAAAAGTTGGTTTATTCCTGTAGCTTAAAAATCCAGGCTTCTGGATTCAACGAACTCTTGGAAAGCATTTTCTGCCACCTGGTCGTTGTGGAAGTGTTTTCCCTGCAAAAAAAGTTGTCAAGATGCTTGAAGAAGTGGTTGTCAGTTGGCAAGAGATCAGGTGAGTATGGTGTATAAGGCAAAACTTCACAACCCAAGTCATTCAACTTTTGAAGCACTGGTTGTACAACACGCAGTAGGCCATTGTCAGGGAGAATTGGACCCTTTCTCTTGACCAAGACCAGCTGCAGGCATTTGGAGCATGTCATCAATCTGCTGAGCATACTTCTTAGATGTGATGGTTTCATCAGGATTCAGAAAGCTGCAGTGGCTCAGAACATCAGCAGATCACCAAACAGTGACAGTGACCTTTTTCTGGTGCAAGCTTGGCTTTGGGAAGTACTTCGGAGCTTCTTCTCGGTTCAACCACTGAGTTGGTGGTTGCTGGTCATTGGATAAAATCCACTTTTCGTCTCATATCACAATCCAGTCAAGAAATGGTTCACTGCTGTTGCAAAATAAGAGAAGACAACACATGAAGATAACGATTTTTTTTTTTTTCGGTCAGCTTATGAGGCACCCATTTATCAAGCTTTTTCACCATTCCAATTTGCTTCAAGTGCATAATGACCGTAGAATGGCTGACACTGAGTTCCTCGGCAAATTCTCCTGGAGTTGTAAGAGGATCAGTTTCAATGATTCTCTCAATAGGTCGTTGTCACCTTCCTATGGCCAGCCACTGCACTCCTATCTTCAAGGTTCTCATCTCCTTAGAAAAACTTCTTGAACTACCACTTCACTGTACGTTCGTTAGCAATTCCTGGGCCAAATGCACTGTTGATGCTGCAAGTTGACTCTACTGCTTTACGACCCATTTTGTACTCAAGTAAGAAAACTGCTTGAACTTGCTTTTTGTCTAACATCATTTCCATAGTCTCAAATAAATATAAACAGCAAGCAATTCCATTAACAACAAAAAAATACAAGAAATGCACTTTAAAATGATGTGTTAACATAACCACATTTACTTAATGTATTCCAACATCAAATGGCAAATTTCAACAATGCAAAAACTGCAGTTACTGCACCAACCTAACACACAAAAGTTGTAATGCTGAGTCAAGAAATGAATAGATATAGCAGGCAACACTAATTTTAAAAGCTACTGTAAGAACACAGACATTCCAAGTCCAAATACTCCAGCTAATGAAAACTCTCACCAAAGGGGAAAAAAATCCACAAAACATAAAACTGTAAAGTAATATTCCAAAATAAATCTGTAACAGCCTTTATACATATTTTTAACATCTTGAACCAAAATTCAAAACTATAAATGGACAAAACACAACAAGATATGAAATAAGAATTGACTGCACTCAGGCAGAGGGGATGGAGAAAAAGACAAATCACTTTAAAAATAAGTAACAAAAGGACCTCCCTGGCAGTCCAGTGGTTAAGACTCCAAGCTTTCATCACAGGGGCCACAGGTTAAATCCTTCGTTGGGGAACTAAGACCTCATCCACATGATGGTATGGATAAAAAATAAGAAATAAAAAGGAAGGTTGGATTCAAGTAAAAATACAAAGGAAAATAAGGAACAAGAGATCAGCCAGAAGAATAAAAATATTGAAGAAAAAAATGACTGGAGAAAGAAATTAACATAGATCTGTAAAGAAGCTGTAACATATGTATAACAGAAAACTGAAGAATAGAAGTAAAATAAAAAAACTAATATTTAAAACTATAACTTATAAAGTATCTCCAAAACAAAAACAAATGTGTATTTACTTGTAAGCTGTGGTGGGCAGGAGGAACTACAAGATATGTGAATTTTAGCAACAAACATACTGTATACTTGGAAAACCCAGAATAACAAACTACAAAACATAGCCTAGTAAAACTTCAAAAGAAGTAAGGAAAAAAATCTTTGGATCCTCCAGACAAAAACACAAAGCCTCTTACACAGGACAGAAAGCAAGGTTGGCATCAGGTTTCTAAATAGCAACATTCAAAATAAAAGTATAGCATCTTTTTCAAGAAACCCTGGTAATGAAAGTATAAACCAAGGATTTTATATCCAGTCAGGTACCTTTATAACTATGAAGGCTATTATAGAACTAGAGAGTTAAACATGCAAGAACTCTGGGAATGTATTATTCAGAGCCTACTCAGAGCAATCTACAAAAGAATGAGATTTACCTCATTAAAACTGGACAGTGAAAACTTCGGCAAAAACGTTACTAAACAATGGGATAAACACTGAACATATTTAATTTTAGATATATTACTAAAACAAAGATATGGAAAAAGAATGAAGATGGAAATTTAAATATTGTATTCTCTGACAAATTTTAAAGGAAATTTTTTTTAATATGAAGGAAACAGAAGTAAAAAACTAAACAATCTGCTCACTGGCATTGAACAGGTAGTAACTGAATGTCAAAGGATACTCATTTAATTTAGACAAAGCAATTATCAGCAGTCTAAGTTCTTTGCCTAAAGGGACCCTAATGATATTATATGAAAATATTATAAAGTTAGCCATTAAAACAAAAATATCAACTAAGAAAATAATCTTCAAAAAGAGTAAAGAAACAGTCCATAGGAAAAGAAGAAAAAAGTAAATACAGTACAAAACAGTAAATGCAGTGTATAAATTAGAAGAAATACTGTCATGTCAAGATATAAAAATAGGCTTAACTCTATTTCCCAGGTGGCTCAGAGGTAAAGAATCTGTCTGCAATGCAGGAGACATGGGTTTGATCCCTGGGTCAAGAAGGTCCCCTGGAGAAGGAAATAGAAACGGTAAAAGCATCTGCCTACAATGCGGGAGACCTGGGTTCGATCCCTGGGTGGGGAAGATCCTGGAGAAGGAAATGGCAACACACTCCAGTACTCTTGCCTGGAAAATCCCATGGATGAAGGAGCCTCATAGGCTATAGTCCATGGGACCGTGAAGAGTCGGATACGACTGAGAGACTTTACTTCACCAGTATTCTTGCCTGGAAAACCCCATGGATAGAGGGGCCTAGAGGGCCACAGTCCATGGGGGTCACAAAGACTCAAGCAACTAAACAACAACAGCTCTTCTATTAAAAGGAAAAAGCTTCAAACTACTTATTTGAAAACAGTATTTACAAAAAGAACAAATATATATATATATATATTTAAGATTAAACATAAATGTGTAAAATTCCTATAAGGAAAGCTATAAAACACTTATGAAAGATACAAATGAAAAGACACCCCCTATTCTTTTGGAAAGGATGACTAAGCTTCATAAAGACACCGATTTCCCGAAGTTGGGCTTCCCTGAGAGCTCAGTTGGTCAAGAATCCACCTGCAACGCAGGAGACCCCGTCTGATTCCTATTTGGAGAAGGGATAGGCTACCCACTCCAGTATTCTTGGGCTTTCCTCGTGCCTCAGCTGGTAAAGAATCCACCTGCAATGTGGGAGAGATTGGGTTGGGAAGATCCCCTACAGAAGGGAAAGAAAGGCTACCCACTCCAGTATTCTGGCCTGGAGAAGTCCTATACAGTCCATGGGGTCATAGAGTCAAGACATGACTAAGCGACTTTCACTTTCACTTTCCTAAGTTAGTGATCAACATTATACAAATAAAAATACCAACAAATGTTTTCCTAGAGCTCAACAAGCTGATGTTCAACTTCACTCATAGAGAATATGTACACATAGTATTCTGCTTGTATAAAATAATAATAGGAATAAATACACAAAGAGCAATGCATGAACATATAATATTTTGTTTCTAATATAAACATATAATGCTTATTTTTTTAAAAGGAAACACAAGGATAATCCAGAAACTAATGAAATCGGTAACCTACAGAGACTGAAAAGAGAAAACAGGGAAGGAGAAGGAAGTAAGACTTTTGAGAATGCCTGTTTATATAGTTTTGACTCAGCCATTTTACTATTTTATAAGTCTCAAAAAAATTTTTAAATGACTCAATGATGGAGGGAAGGCTAAAACCAAATACAAGCAAAAACAAATGACCCTTAGGGTTTATCAAAGTAGTGACATAAAAATATTTAATTAGTTAAAATAATTTATGAGCACAGTACTCTGATATATACCTTCACTGGGGAATAACATGAACAACACTACACAGAAATCTTAAACTGTCCTCATTACTAGGTTTACTGCTGGCAGTGGTTTGGTGTGCCAATTTCAGTATTATTATACCATGTACATTACAGGACAAAGAAAATGAATACATGTATACTGATGTTACTGTTGACCAAGATCCTCACCTTGGGAGAACCTTGGGTACTGGGTACAATCAGTACCCAAATATTAGTTTTTTTGAGTATAATTCCTGGCTTCCTGTCCCATGAACAGACTCCCCAGAAGCCTGACCAGTAATATATAACATCTTCTGACCTCTCAAGGCAGTTTGTAAGTATTTAAGAATAGGAATGGGGATTCCTGGACAAACAGCTGTTTCCAGATCGAGGGGCAGTGAAAGCAAAAGGTAATAAGAATGGAACACTTTGTTATGCCAGAAAGTAAACAGTGCTCTAAAATAATGGAGTATATCAAAGAAACATAAAAATCAGATTGAATGAGTTCCTACTACTAAATTTTAACATTCTGAGACTTGAAAAGAAATATAACAGTAATAGATCTCAAACCCACTGAACAAAAAAGAATCCACGAACCCACAAATGACAGTTTAAAAAAAAGGAGAGCACAAACTCTGCCAGCTAATAAATGTAGAAAGAATAACAAACTAGAAAATCATCATTTTTTAAGCATCAATATAAACAATGGTTTAGGTAAAAATTAACAAAGGATATTAAAATCATTGGTTAAAAGGTTATTTAGAAACAGTACTAATTCAGCCTGAAGGTATGGGTTATTTACCAAAGAGAAAAATACCTTTGTAATACCTTTACAATAGAGAAATTTGGCAGCACCAGAAAAACTAATCTACTTTAATCACATAATACTTTTACAATAGAGAAATTTGGCAGCACCAGATAAACCAAATAATCTACTTTAATCACATAACACCTTTACAATAGAGAAATTTAGCAGCACCAGATAAACCAAATAATCTACTTACATCACAAATAATGGGACAAACTAATAATACAAAGGTTAAAATAAGCAAACTTTAAATGCATACGTGTATCAACAGGCTTCCCAGGTGGTTCTAGAGGTAAAGAACCCACCTGCCAGTGCAGAAGACCCACCCAAGAGATACGGGTTCGATCCCTGGGTCGGGAAGATCCCCTGGAGGAGGATATGGCAACCCACTCCGGTGTTCTTGCCTAGGAAACCCCGTGGACAGAAGAGCCAAGAGGGCTACAGTCCACGGGGTCGAAAAGAGTTAGCCACGACTAACTGACTGAGCATGCAACAGGCACACACAAATGGGGTGTGTGCTAAATCAACAGGGCTAAATCTCGCAGTGAACATTGAGTGAAAAAAGCACAAACGTATGTAAACAACATGATACTACTTATTTACATTTTAAAACCAAATCAATACTACTTTATACAAATGTGTGCATAAAAGTATAATAAACTTATATCTTCAGATGAGCAATTGCAAGCAAAAGACTGAGAGTGGTAATTTTCAGCCATCAGTTCAGTTCAGTCACCAGTTGTGTCTGACTCTTTGCAACCCCGTGGACCACAGCATGCTAGGCCTCCCTGTTCATCACCAACTCCCGGAGTCGACTCAAACTCATCTCCATCGACTCGGTAATGCCATCCAACTATCTCATCCTCTGTCATCCCCTTCTCCTCCTGCCTTCAATCTTTCCCAGCATCAGGGTCTTTGCGAATGAGTCAGTTCTTCCCATCAGGTGGCCAAAGTATTGGAGTTTCAGCTTCAACATCAGTCCTTCCAGTGAACACCTAGGACTGAGCTCCTTTAGGATGGACTGGTTGGATCTCCCTGCAGTCCAAGGGACTCTCAAGAGCCTTCTCCAACACCACAGTTCAAAAGCATCAATTCTTTGGTGCTCAGCTTTCTTTATAGTCCAACTCTCACATCCATACATGACCACTGGAAATACCATAGCCTTGACTAGTTGGACCTTTGTTGGCAAAGTAATGTCTCTGCTTTTAAATATGCTATCCAGGTTGGTCATAACTTTCCTTCCAAGGAGTAAGCGTCTTTTAATTTCATGGCTGCAGTCACCATTGCAGTGATTTTGGATAAAGTCAGACAATGTTTCAACTGTTTCCCCATCTATTTGCCTTGAAGTGATGAAACCAGATGCCATGATCTTAGTTTTCTGAATATTTAGCTTTAAGCCAACTTTTTCACTCTCCTCTTTCACTTTCAACAAGATGCTCTTTACTGCTTCTTCACTTTCTGCCATAAGAGTGGTGTCATCTGCATATCTGAGGTTATTGATATTTCTCCCAGGAATCTTGATTCCAGCTTGTGCTTATTCCAGCCCAGCGTTTCTCGTGATGTACTCTGCATATAAGTTAAATAAGCAGGGTGACAATATACAGCCTTGACGTACTCCTTTTCCTATTTGGAACCAGTCTGTTGTTCCATGTCCAGTTCTAACTGTTGCTTCCTGACCTGCATACAGGTTTCTCAAGAGACAGGTCAAGTGTTCTGGTATTTCCATCTCTTTCAGAATTTTCCACAGTTTATTGTGATCCACACAGTCAAAGGCTTTGGCATAGTCAATAAAGCAGAAATGTATGTTTTTCTGGAACTCTCTTGCTTTTTCGATGATCCAATGGATGTTGGCAGTTTGATTTCTGGTTCCTCTGCCTTTTCCAAAGCCAGCTTGAACATCTGGAAATTCACGGTTCACGTACTGCCAAAGCCTGGATTGGAGAATTTTGAGTATATCTTTATTTTTAAAGTTCTGAAATAATTATGTGTTGTGTGCATGTAAGTTGCTTCAGTTGTGTCTGACTCTGTGTGACCCCAAGGGCTGTAGCCCTCCAGGCTCCTCTGTCCATGGGATTCTCCAGGCAAGAATCCTGGAGTAGGTTGCCATGCCCTCTCCAGGGGATCATCCCTACCCAGGGATCAAACCAGGGTTTGATGTGTTACATTTCCTGTTTTGGTAGGCAGGTTCTTTATCACTAGCCCAACTAGGAAGCCCCCTGAAACAATTACAGCAAAATACAAATATCTGTTAATTTGGTCAGTATGGATACATGAGTATTTTATATTCATTCCTGTAATTTTTACACTTTAAAGTATTCCATCATTTAGAAATGTAAAATTTTAAATGAATTTTTACTGTACAAAACTCTGAATTCTGTCACACACGTATACAATACTTAGCTCTATAATTCTTGTTGTTTAAAACTACTGTTCTGAAGAACTTTAATTTAGAAGCAGGCCCCCGGTGTCTCCTTCTGCTTTACTATCTGATGTAAATTAACAGAAGTAAACCAGTCCTTTCAAAATGATTCTTAAAAGCAAAATACATTTCATTTACCTGAATAAAAAATAACTTGGAAGAGATGACATCTGAGTAGCATTACACCATCTCTAAAGCTAAATAATTCCTGTAGCTCACATTGCTCTCCATATATATCACCATTTTGAGAACTGAAAGTTTAGCCATTCTAACAATTCACAGTATTTTAAATCATTTTGACCTAAATCTACCTACCCATCCTATTAAAGTTACTACTTTAAATACCCAATTAATAAGTCCAAAAAAATGTACTGTTGTAAATTGGTGCACAAAGATTTTGAAAATTCAACTTTTAAGTGATCTGGTAATAAGTTAGTTCTTCATCATATTCCTTATAATGCTTTCATCTATTTGTAAAAACTTTCTATTTTATGCTTAAGAGAAGGTCGATGGCTTTCACTTCACTACTCCAACATAATCATGAATTGAAATAAGAACTCTAAGCACTCTGCACCAACAAAGCTACCAGTATGCCTAAGCCAATAAAGCAATTCGTTCATTAATGCAGCTAATAAAGCAACCTTTTGTTAGTCTATGAAACATCAGAAACCTCAGAGACTCTAACTTTGCAATTTTTCCCTGTTTTTGCTGTATGAACTTGATAATTCCCTTACATGCCATTTGCTTTAACAACTAAAACTTAATCATTTGAGAAATTTGATCTTCCACTCGAGGTAATTTAATAACATATTAGTTCCAACTTCAGAAAGCTGTTCCTAGATGAAACTACTTTTCTTTTATTTAATTACTCTCTTCTGTTTTCCCATAGAGCCAAGTTGTGTAGACGTCTGAGTCATCTGCTCATAAGCAACTAAGCAACAACCTCTATAAATATTCTCCAAATGAAGAACAAAAATGTTCATTTACCCAATCAGCATTAATCAATCAACCACAGTAAGCAAGGCACAGATGATACTAAAGATTAATATATAATCCTTGCCCTTGAGCACTTGAAGGAATAAGACAGGCATCTTAAAAAACTACTATAAGGGAGCTTATAACAGTATTAATACTAAATAAAATAGCATGAGGGATATAATTCATTGAGCTTAGATGAGATAAAAAGCCTACAAGTGTGGGGACTCTTGAAGCTAAATAAAGGAAAGTATACCTTAGGCTTAGTGAATAACTTATACACAAAAAGATACATGATAAATTCAGAAATTTTTAATTTAGTAAGGCTAGAATGTAACATGCATGTAGGAAAATGCATGCCTGCTCTTGAAAGGTCATGTTTCTATTCTTGAGAATTTAGACTTTATTCTATGCAATGAGTAGACATTAAAAGATTTTATGAAATATAAAATTGTAAGGCATATGGTGTTCAGCATTTTTTTAGAAAGTTTACTCCTAAGATACATAAATGACCACAAGCTCCTATTTTCAACAACTTTAGAATATATAATGCTTTGGGGCTTGCAGGGTATCCCAGGAATACAGGAATGCTATTTTCCAGTGCAACTCATGCTCAGTATAATGTTCCATTGCTGATGCTGCTGTTAGTCATTAAGTCATATCCGACTCCTTGTGACCCCATGGGTTGTAGCCTGCCAGGCTCCTCTGTCCATGAAATTCTCCAGGCAAGAATACTTGAGTGAGATGCCATTTGTTTCTCCAGGGGGTCTTCCTGACATGGGGATCAAACCGGTGTCTCCTGCATCACAGTCAGATTCTTTACCACTGAGTCACCAGGGAAGCCAATAATGCTCTATTATGTACTGTTAATTTAACTTTAGCATTTTCTAAACTAATTACTAATCAAAGAGAAGTACTGATGAATAAAGTTAATATTTTACCAATATTCTAATAGGCATTTAAAACCCCTTCAAAGTATTAGAAAAACATTAGTTTTCACGTACTGTAAAGCAATGTTGTTGGTCAATATTATAAGTTTCAGTTGAAGCCAACAGGCCGCATTCAGAACTTATAAAATAATAAAGTCTGGCCCACAGTAACCCTTAATGCAAACGCCCGTGGCGCTGGCTGCCCAGCACCCTGCCTCCTCCCAAGCGCGCTCTCTCACCCCTGCTCCCCTCTTTTCACACACAGTCCGAGAGCCCCGAGAGGTCGGTGTGCTCACGTGACCCTGGAACACAGTAAATTAGTCCAGCTTGGTCAAGCCATACCAGCGCGTCTGTTAAAACTTTAACCTGGGGCTCAGAAAGTCATCAGGACTTCTCTAGAGACAGATGCGATAAGGTAAAAAGTTCAGACTGGCTCTTTCTACAGGTTTCCCACCATGCAGAAAAACCAGTCTATGCTGAAAAACATGAAGGAAAAAAGTTTACAATTCTGTTTATACTGTGTATGTTTGAAATTTTCCACATAAAAAGTTTTTTTTTCCTGAAAGTTATGAAGACACATAAACAGTACCTAAGTTCTCACCATCAGTTTAATAGATAAAACTTTACCAATGTAATTCTCTTCCCTATGACCCACACCTTGATTCCACCCCCCCACCCCCAACCCACAACCACTATCCTGAAGCCCTCCTGTCTCTTAAACATTCTCCAAACATCAGTCCAAACATCACTTCCCTGGGGGAGGTCTTTCCTGGCTTAAAACACTCCCTGGGTTAAGTGTCCCCATTACGTGCTTTCACAGCTTTTACCATACCTCTGATTTATTTGTTTGAATACTTTTTAACAAGCTCTCCAGTAGACTTACTTCTTCCATGAATTTAAGAAAATCTCTGTTCAATTCTTAGCTGACTACTCAGCTAACTGAGGAGAGACTTCAGTGGCTTCATAACAGAATTCAGAGTTTACAAAATTAGTTGAGAAAGATCATTTTAAGAGAACAGTAACAAAAACAAATCTTGAGAGGGAGAAGAAACTGATTTCCAGAGTTGCCATGTTATATAAGACGTCCAATTTCCAACAAAAATCACAAAACATGCAATGAAACTTGAACGTATGGTCATGCGCAGAGAAAAAAGCAGTCAACAGCAACTAGCCACACGGAAGCCCCTGCGCTAGACTTACTAGACAAAGATTCTCACCCAGCTCGTGCTCGAGCTCCGTCGCTTCACTCGCGTCTGACTCTGCGACCCTGAGGACTGTAGCCCACCAAGCTCCTCTGTCCATGGGATTCCCCAGGCCAGAACACTAGAGTGGGCTGCCATTTTCTCCTCCAGGGGATCTTCCTGACCCAGGGACTGAACCTCCGTTTCCTGCAGCTCTTGCACTGCAGGCAGATTCTTTACCTCTGAGCCACAGGGGAAGCCCTTCAATCGGCGATTTTCAATATATTCAAAGAACTGAAGGAAAGCATGCCAAAAGAACTAAAGGTGAGTTAACAGTATCTCAAAGATAAAGAATATCAATAAGGAGAAAGACATTTTTAAAGGAACCAAATAAAAATTCTGGAATTAAAAAGTACAACAGCTGAAATGAACAACTCACTAGAGGGGTTCAACAGCAGAATTCAGCAGGTAGAAGAAAAAAAAAATCAGCAAATCTGAAGACATCAATTGAGATTAAGCTACCTGAGTAACAGGAAAAAAGAAAAGAAACATGAGCAGAAGTCTCAGAACCTCAGGACACTATCAAGTTTACTAACATACATAAGATGGAAATTCCAAAAGTATAAAAAGAAGCAAAAAGAATATTACAAGAAATAACAGCCAAAACTTCCAAAATTTTATTTAAAAAAGTAATCTAAACAGAAGCTCAATGAGCTCCATCTAGAATAACTCAGAGAACCACACTTAGCTACACTATTATCAAACTGTCAAACACCAGAGAGAAAATCCTGAAGTGACTCATCGTGTGTAAGAGATCCTGAACAACATCAACAAACGTATGTATCATCAGAAACCAAGGAGGTCATAGTGCCAAAAGAAAAACTATCAACCAAGAAAGGAAAGAAAGTGAAGTCACTCAGTCGTGTCCAACTCTTCACGACCCCATGGACTGTAACCTACAAGGCCCCTTCGTGAGATTTCCCAGGCAAGAATACTGGACTGGGTTGCCATTTCCTTCTCCAGGAGATCTTCCTGACCCAGGGCCTGAACCTGGGTCTCCTGTATTGTAGGCAGACACTTTACTGTCTGAACCACCAGGGAATACTCAGCAAAGTTATCTTTCAAAAATGAAAGAGAGATTAAGGAATTCCTAGATACACAAAAACAGTGAATTCATCACTAGCAAACCTGCCCTGCAAGAAGTACTAAAAGAAATCTTTCAGGTTGAAATGAAAGGTAAAGGTTCTCTTCATGTGAATTCAACTAAGTGTCTTTTATGTCAAACTGAAGTGACTGAACAGATATCCATAGAACACCCCACCCAACCACACTAGAATACACAGTCTTCTCAAGAATTCTACTTACATTAAGCCAAGAAACAACAGGTCTCAAAAGTTTCAAAGAGAATGAAATCACATAAAGTATCTTCTCCAATCAAGAGAATGAAAAAAAAAACAAGGGCTACAATACATGCTACAATACAGATGACCCTTAAAACTGTTATGCCAAATGAAATAAGTCAGTCACAAAAGGATAAACATAAGGTTCCACTTATATGTGGTTACCATGAAAAGACAAATTCACAGAGACAGAGTAGAATAGTGGGTATCAGGGACTATGCAGAGGGGAAGATGGAACTTGTGGTGTGCAGAGAGCTTTTTTTAGTGGTTTGTGTTTGGGACAATGAAACAGTTCTAGAAATGGCCAGTGGTGACAGCTGCACGACACTGAATTTACTCAATGCCACTGAATGGCACCCTTAAAAACGGGGAAGAGGTAAACTTCTGCTTTGCGTATGCTTTGCCACAGTGAAAAAGAAAGGCAAAGGCTTCACTAGGTTCCCCAGAACGCAAAAAGTAATAATTCTCTAACATTCATTAAGCATCAGTCACTAGCCATACCACCACATATGATTCCCAAAACAATGCTGCCAGGTACTATTAATATGCTTTAATGATTAGGAAACTGAAGCACAAAGCAGTTAAGTCATTTAGTTAAGGTCAGACAGCTAGGAAATAGCAGAACAAGAACTCAATACTTTGGCCACCTGATGCAAAGAACTGACTCACTGGAAAAGACCCTGATGCTGGGAAAGACTGAAGGCAGGAGGAGAAGACGACGACAGAGGATGAGGTGACTGGATGGCATCATCGACTTGATGGCCATGAGTTTGAGCAAGCTCCAGGAGTTGGTGATGGACAGGGAAGCCGGGCATGCTCAGCCCATGGGGTCGCAGAGAGTCGGACACGACTGAGCGACTGAACTGACTGAAAGAACTCAAACCATGTCAGTCTTTCAGAGACATCAAAGCTTAAAAAAAAAAAAATAGCAAACTGCCTAATTATTCATGTAAATATGAAACAGCAAAAATCGAAACACAATCCTTCCCCTCCAATATTTTAATGTGTAACATTTAATGGTAACATTTAATGATACCATTATACACAAAGCATCTTTATCAATCTTTATCAGTTCATACTGTCATCTGGCAGTAAGGCATATCAAAATTTAAAACATACAGTATCAGTAAAAAAAAAAATAAGAAAACAACAAGCCTTTAAAGATCATTATCCCTGACAAACACCAATAAGCAAAGGAGGAAGCACATTAGACAAGAGAAAAAGAAAAGGCATTTAGAAGTATCTTTGTAGTCTTTCACTCACATGGCTTCCAAGTAAGAAAAAAGACATCATAAAGCTCAGGTGCTTTTCGGACCCAGGTGGCAGGCCTTTTGGATATGGTTCCAGGTCTCAGGATACAGCACTACTGCTCCTTTTTTTTAATCTGGTGCCAATTAAATCAGAAAGAATTACCAGCTACCAATCATTCTCTCATACTCATAACTTTTTATAACAGACTGATCCAACAACCCAAGGATGTAATAATAACAGTTCATCAATTTTCAAGATACTTTTATAAAAAAGAAAAAGAAAAAACTATACCAACATAGTCATTTAATAAATTTATCATGCTATGCACTAAGACAGAAAAAAAATAAATATACTCCGCCCTCTGAAAACTAGGGAGATTAATATGGAGTACTCAAAAAATCTCAACTGTAATGCCATGAAAGCACACAATAGGGACGCTTAACTGAGTAAGTGTTTTGAGTCAGAAAAGACCTTTCCCCAGGGAAGCAACACCTAGACTGATTTGGAGAAGAGAAGAGGGCTTCCCTGGTGGCTCAGATGGTAAAGAATCTGCCTGCAACGCAAGGACCTGGGCTCGATCCCTGGGTCAGGAAGATCCCCCGGAGAAGGGAATGGCAACCCACTCCAGTATTCCTACCTGGGGAATTCTATGAACATAGGAGCCTGGCAGGTCACAGCCCATGGGGCTGCAAAAGAGTCAGACACAGCTTAGCAACTGAAACACACACAGACACTAACACAGGAAAAACTAGTAAGATTACAGGTTGACAATGCTTCCGTCCTAGCATGGGTCTTAGCCGATATATTTGGCCTTTAATTCACAGGTAGGGATTGTAGATGAGAATTTCAGCCTTTGGTGAGAGACTTTAGAACTCCGATCCCCCTTCCTCTTCTTAGCCTATATATTTGGCCTTTAATTCACAGGTAGGGATTGTAGATGAGAATTTTGGCCTTTGGTGAGAGACTTTAGAACTCCGATCCCCCTTCCTCTTTCATACAGTAGCATGCATATACAGCCAACACCCCCAGAGGGCTGCAATTTTAGTAAAGCTGTCCTGAATAGCTCAGTAAGAAAACTAAAGAGGGGTAGGCATGGAGAGCAACAAAAACACCATTATTCTGTGATTATACAGTTACCAACACAGGGTCCTCAAGAGAGTCTAACATTAGAATTACAGTTTAGCAAGGTTGCTGAATACAAAACCACTATACAAAAAGCAATTTGTTTCCAATAGTCATCGGTTACTGGTGGTTACTAGTTTGCAACCACCATTTGCAAAATGCCTATTTATAAATATATATCATTTACAATAACAAAAATTCATTTAAAAAATCTAAGAATAAGTCTAAAAATAAATCTAAGAATAAAACTTCATGAAAACAATACAACTGTATTCAAAAATATTAGAGTATGTAAGTAGAGATATACACCACAGTCATCCAATAAGGTGACAACTATCCCCACTGTAAACCTGTAAATTAAATGAAATTCTAATCACAAGCCCAAACAGGATTTGGGGATTTTTTTTTTTTTTTTGGTCAGACTTTCTTTGAGGTGGAATGAAATTTGATGAACTGATTAAAATTCACTAAGAGAGAGAAGATGCCTTATCAGACATCAAGACATCAAAACTGTTGTAATTAACACAGTATGATAGTGACATGAAAGTAGACAAATCAAATAAGACTGTGGTACAGACCAAACTCTAGAAATTATCCCATGTAGTAAACTTAAAACTTTTAAATAAAGTTAAAAACAATCCATAGACTAGAAAGTTACTTTCAATGCATATTATCAAAAACATCAATACCCAGGGTATAAAAAGAACTGCCACAAATCAATATAAAATCCAATTCCTACCAGGAAAAAAAAAAAACTGCAAAGGATACTGAGAAAAGATTCACAGAACAGGATATCAAAATGAAAAGATGTTCAACTCCACTAAAAACAGTAATGAAAGTGAAAACTATGAAACTCCATATCTTATCTTCAGAGAGGCAAAAACTAGGAGCTAGATAAAAATAAAAAGTCAGTAAGATGTGGGAAAACATGCTGGTGGGTACACAGAAGTAACTCAACTTTGGGCTGGAGATGGTTTTACTCTGAGAGATAAAGTGGCACCTATATCCCGTAAGCCAGCAAGTCTGGCCCTGGTGTCTGTACGAGATAAAGTTACGTGGAGACTAGGTATCTATGTATAAGTCTATTCCTTACAGTACTATTTGCCAAAGTTATTTCTCAGTATAAAACTGAGTTTCATTAAACATGGACTACCAAACAGCAGTTAAAAAGAATGAACTAAACCTACATGTGAAAGTACAGCGCGGAATGGTGCACCAAGACTTCAAGATAACAGGTACTTCTGAAGAAGCGGGAAAAGGATGAGGAGAAGAGAATTTTAAAGGAAGAGAAAAAGCAAACAAGGGAGAAAGTTAACATGCTTGAGGCCAGGCACAGAAGTGTTTGCTATATTACTTCCTGTAAGTTTTTGTATGTTTGAATTATTTCATAATTTATGCAAAATTTTAAATGATTAGAAACAGCTTGATTATGCACAGCAATTTCAGAGGTACAATGGAAGGAAACAGGAACGAAACACATAGAAGGCTTTTGTCAAAGCAAACAAGTGCAAAACGTTTTGAAGACGGTAATTTAAAAGATATGGCCACCTATTGATGAGAACAGGGATGAAAGGCAAGTCTCAGATCTCCTGAGGAAGATAGAAACTGGTCTTCATGGCCAGACAATTTTGTCTCGCTGGACAAGATAAAGTAAGTCTAATCAGTTTACTATCTCAGCTCACTTGGCCTGACATCACTGTGATTCTCAGTAACTCTATGAAGCATTATGAAAGTGACTGTGCTGAACTTTTGAAGCAAATAGGTACAAGGCATTCTGCTAGATACTGCAAGGGACAGAAAGAGGAATGTTACCAGTTCTCAGGAAACTGACCACTTAGTGTGAGAGCCATGATGCATACAAAAAGAAAGAAAGAAAGAAAGAGACAAAATCTGACACGTAAGGCCTAAATAAGTGCTACTGGAATTCAGAGGAAGAAAAGAATCCATCAGGGTGCTGGGATTTGTTTTCACCAGAGCAGTGGAACTCAAGCTGAGTTGTGAAGGACAGGAAACAATTTAGAAGGTACAAAACTTGGCATTCTAGTTCTAGGTAGAAAAAAATGGTAGACCTCCAGGGAGGAAAAAGTAGAGTGCAATCGCCTGGTAATTTTGGGATCTCAGAGAAACAAAATACTTCGACAATAAACAAACTCTTTACAATCAGTTTTTACCTACAAACAATAGAATCCATTTCCAGTAGTCTCATCAGAAAAGGAATTTATTAAAACACTTTAGGTGACATACAGAATTCCCTTTTACAAACAGCCAAAGAATAAACCTAGGGGTATACAGCCACAAAAATACCTGAGTCACCTTACCAGTTATTTCCACTCTTTGAACCCTTGGTGCCATGAGGGTGAAGCCTCAGACCTAGGACTCACCAGAGAGTTTGCCACACTACCTGTAAAAGCCCACCGTCTCAGTCCCCAACATCCTCGTCAGGAAGCAACCCAAGCAAGAGCGGCTGCCCTGCAGTTCTCCCTTCTGAATTCATGTCTTCCAGAGACGCATCTCATCAGCAGAATCTAGGTCACATGCTCATGTCCTAGATGCAAGGGATGTTAGGAAACTGAGTCCTGCCTTCTACAATACTCCAAACAGACAGATTTCTCCAACAGTGAGGGGTTATTTGAAATAAGACCAAATACAGAACAAGTCTCGGCTATCGAGCAACATACATATTTATTCCAAACTTCAAGCACCAAACAAGATTCTCAAGCCTGACAGATTATAACCAAGCCTCATATGAACAACACTCTCTGTGTTCCTCAAAGGGAGACAAGACCCAGTCTCAGCAGTTGTGCACAGCTCCAATATCAGAAGCTACGGGCTGTGTCACCCTCCCTTCCGATTTCTTTCAACTTATAGACTAAACGGCAAAGGGGGTGGGAATGGAAAAATAAGTGAAAGTATTTTTAAATATATAAACACACAAAAGAAACACTTAACATGTTCTACAGACATGACCTGGCCTATGAACTGTGTGAAGAACTACAACTCACTCTCAGACCTCAACTTGTGAAACCTAAAACTTTTGGTTATACAGATCTAGTAGAGCCCTTAATAGTTGGTCCATCTATTTTAGATCTAGAGATTCCATGATCATTTAGCCACAGCTAAAAAGAAGCATTCAGGTCACTGCATCTCTGATCATCAGGCCAGTCAGGCTACCTTATGAAAAGGATGCCCACTTTGCCTATGAAAGTAAGCGGCATCCTAGACTCCCACCATCTGAAATCAGAAAGACAATTTCAATTAGTTAAATGTAGCTAGGTCTCCCACCTACAGACAACAGCAATTACACTGCTTTTCACAGATGTTGGCACTGTCCTGAAAGTGTGCTTGACCTTTCAGGTGAGTAAAACGTTCTCTGGACCTCTTAGTGGACAATAGTGGACAGAGACTAAAGAGGTGAATAGGCACAAAGAAAAATCCACTCCATCAGTCCCACAACCCTTGATCTTCTGACTTCTTCCTCTACATATTACCATGAGTTCACAGGCTTTCAACTTTACTGACTATAGGCCAATGCTGAGACTAATCAAAGAAGCAAACAATTATCGATACGTCTCTTGGCTGCCTGACCTGGAATTACTGAATCCAGAATCTCTGGTAATTGCACCATGCCAACACACTCTGCCAAATGTAAAAGTGGGCTTCTCTCTCATCATCTATACACAGAACCAACATCCATATATAGAACCGACATCTATACATATTCCAGTTTTTGCTATGTTGGCAAAAAAAAAAAAATTACATTGACACATAACCCCTTTCTTCTCATTTTGACTACCCAGAAGTACAGCATGCTACACTCTGACTCCAGGCACAGGTCTGAAAACAGTGAAAGTTATGGAAAGGAGTCTGAGGACACTGACTGCTTTTTGAATAGTAACTGTTATAAGCAAGCTTTTACAGGTCTTCAAAGAAAACAGGGAGACTTCTGCCAGCAAGAGAGACTTCATGTTTGGAGATCTGACTTGTGTTTACAATTCCCTATATAAAGAAAATGTACTCAATAGATTACTAGGAGCCATAGATAAGGCATATGGCCAAAAACAAAGAGGAGCATATGCTATACATTGCTATTCTATCTCCTAAAGTTTTCTTAAAATTAGACAAAAATAAGGTTTTCCTATTTTACGCTGCTATGTATTTAGTATTTATCATTATAGTTTGTACACACTAAGACAAGGTAGCATTACATTACTCAAATTCAAGAGCAATTAAATTTGTGCCTCTAGAGGGCAGCATTTCTCATAGGATAAACAGGTTAAACGAAAAAGGAATTCCACTGTCCAAGTTAAAGAAATACAGGGTAAACAAGCTTTAGCAAGTTTCTTTCTTTCAAGATGTCTCAGAGTCTTTCATATATCACCGTGCATTGTGAATCTTCAACAGACCATTATTACGGTATACAGTATTTCTTCAACCTTAATTACAGAAACCATTCTACAAGAACCATCTCTAGTGACTACTTCCACAGAACGCAATTGGACAAATTCTCTTAAGACAAGACTCACTTCCTTTTTAATTCAGAGACCTGCTTCTCTGGTCTTTAAAACAAGCCTTAAGATATCCCTTTGTATTCACAGATCACAACTAAGAAAGGAATAAACACTGGCATTCGTTTATTTTGCGAAAATGAGAAGCAGGGATAACTTACTACTTGGCTTGTTCAAAGGATAACAGCTAAAAAAAAGAAGGAAAAAAGTTAGATACATCCTCTCCTAGCTTTAAAAACCACAAAAGAGTTGAGGTATATGTAATAAAACATTTTCATATTTACCCAATTCAGAATATTCATTAACAATTCATTATCTTCCCATAATCCACATCAACTGAAATTAATTTCATAATATAAAGATATGTTGTAAACCTGATGAGACCTCTACATATCTCTATAAATGTAATGTTCTTAATTTTTTGTGAGGGACTAGTTAAAATAGTTCCCCCTTTTTTCGTTGCTGTTTGGTCTTTTCGCCTAAGTGATGGAACAGTTTTTAGAATATAGACATGTTCTTATCCTCCAAGTATTCTTGCAGGATACTTGAAGAATATTTCAGAATACTATTGAATAATAAAGGGGGGAAGGAGGGGGAATGATTTCACATATAATATATGTATCCAAGTGTCCGATAACTAAGTATCCTTTAATCCATAAACAATGTTTGAAATGTTTTTCTTTTTAAGAAATGCAAATACAGGCAATACCTCAGAGATAATGCAGGCTCAGTTCCAACCCACCACAATAAAGTGAATATCACAATAAAGCAAGTCACACAAGCTGGAATCAAGATTGCCGGGAGAACTATCAGTAACCTCAGATATGCAGATGATACTACCCTAATGGCAGAAAGTGAAGAGGAACTAAACAGCCTCTTGAAGAGGGTAAAAAAGGAGAGTGAAAAAGCCGGCTTAAAAACTCAACATTCAAAAAACTAAGATCATGGCATCCAGTCCCATAACTTCATGGCAAATAGGTGGGGAATAAATGGAAACAGTGACAGACTATTTTCTTGAGCTACAAAATCACTGAGGACGGTGAATGCAGCCATGAAATTAAAAGATGCTTACTCCTTGGAAGAAAAGCTATGACAAACCTAGACAGAGTACTAAAAAGCAGAGACATCACTTTGTCAACAAAGGTCCATCTAGTCAAAGCTATGGTTTTTCCAGTAGCCATGTATGGGTGTGAGAGTTGGACCATAAAGAAGTCTGAGCACCAAAGAATTGATGCTTTTGGACTGTGGTACTGCAAGACTCTTGAGAGTCCCTTGGATTGCAAGGGGATCAAACCAGTCAATCTTAAAGGAAATATTGAATATTTTTAATATTAATACTTCCTGAATATTCATTGGAAGGACTAATGCTGAAGCTACAATACTTAGGCCACATGATGCAGAGAGCTGACTCATTTGAAAAGACCCTGATGCTGGGAAAGATTGAGGGCAGAAGGAGAAGGGGGCAACAGAGGATGAGATGATTGGATGGCATCAACAACTCAATAGACAGGAGTTTGAGCAAACTCCAGGAGATGGTGAAGGACAAGGAAGCCTGCTGTGCTGTAGTCCTTTGGGTCACAAAGAGTCAGAGACATGACTTGGCTACTGAAAAACAACATAACGCTATATTTACACTACAGTCTATTAAGAGTGCAATAGTATTATGTATAAAAAACAACACTGTACATACCTTAATTTAAAAATACTTTGCTGATAAAAAATGCAAACCATATCTGAGCCTACAGTGAGTTGTAATCTTTTTGCTGGAGGAGGGGCTTGCCTCTCTGTCAGTAGCTGTTGACTAATTAGGATGGTGGTTGCTGAAGGCTGAAGTGTCTGTGGTAATTTCTAAAAATAAAACAATGAAGTTTGCTGCATTAATTGACTCTTCTTCTTACAAATGATTTCTCTTTAGCATGCAATGCTGTCTGATAGTATTTTACCACAGGAGAACTTCTTTCAAAATTGGAGCCAGTCCTCTCAAACCCTGCCACTGCTTTATCAACTAAGTTTATGTAATATTCTAAACCCTTTGTTATTTCAACAGTTTTCATCAGGAGTATATTCCAACTCAAGAAACCACTTACTTTACTTATCCGTAAGAAGAAACTTCTCATTTGTTTTATCATGTGTGCATACTCAGTCATGACTAACTCTTTGCAACACAATAGACTGCAACCTGCCAGGTTCCTCTGCCCAAGGGATTATTCCAGCAAGAACAGTGCAATGGGTAGCCATTTCCTCCTCCAGGGGATCTTCCATACCCAAGGATCAAACTCATGTCTCCTGCATCTCCTCCTGCACTGCAAGCAGATTCTTTACCACTGAGACATCAGGGAAACCACAGAAGTTACAACCAACAACACAGAAATACAAAGGACCATGGTGGTGGTGGTGGTGCTGGAAAGTCGCTTCAGTGGTGTCCAACTCTTTGTGACCCCAGGGACTGTAGGCTGCCAGGCTCTTCTGTCCATGGGATTCTCTAGGCAAGAATACTGGCATAGGTTATCATCCCTTCCTCCAGGGAATCTTCCTGATCCAAGGATCGAACCTGAGTCTCTCATGTCTCCTGCATCAGCAGGTGGGTTCTTTACCACTAGTGCCATCTGACTGCAATTCACGTCTTCAAGCTCCACTTTGAATTCTAGCTATCTGGCTATTTCCACCACATCTGCACATCTGCTATTTCCACATCTGTTCCTTCCTCCACTAAAGGCTTAACTCCTCCAATTCATTCATGAAGGCTGGAATCAATTTCTTCCAAAATCCTGTCAGTGTTGATATTTTAATCTCTCCCCATGAATCACAGTGTTCTTAATGGCATCTAGAATGGTGGATCCTTTCCAGAAGGCTTTTTATATACTTTGCCCAGTTCCATCAGAGGAATCACTATTTATGATAGCTACAGCCTTATGGGATGTACTTCTTAAATAATAAGAACTGAAATCTACATTTGTCCTTGATTTATGGGCTGCAGAACGTATGCTGTGTTACCGGCGTAACAGCATTAATCTCACTGTACACCTCCATGAGACCTCTTGAGTGACCAGGTGCACTGTCAGCGAGCAGCAATACTGTGACTCTCCTTTTCTTTCTGGGAGCAGTGTTCAGTAAACCCTGTTGCAAACAGATGTGCAGCCATCCAGGCTTTGTTATTCCATTTACTCAGCAGAAGCGGAGTAGACGAGCAGAATTCTTCAGGGCCCTAAAATTTCAGAATGGTAAATGAACAATGACTTAACTTTAAAGTCACCAGTTACATAGACTCACCAGTTACATAGACTCACCAGTTACATAGACAGGAATCAGCCTGTCTTTTGACGCTTTAAAGCCAAGTATTGACTTCTCCTCTCTAACTATGAAAGTCTTGGATGGCGCCTTCTAACAGAAGGCTGCTTTGTCTACATTTGAAAACCCGTTGTTTACTGTAGTCACTGTCCTTAATTTTCTTAGCTAGACCTTCTGGGCAACTTTCTGCGGCTTCCACATCAGCACTACCTCCTTCACCTTGCACTTTTGTTACGGAGACAGGGTCTTTCCTGACATATCTCATGAACCAACCTCTGCTAGCTTCAGACTTTTCTTCTGCAGCTTCCTTACCTCTCAGCCTTCAGGGAATTGAAGAGAGTAAGGGCCCTGCTCTGGATTAGGCTCTGGCTTAAGAGAATGAATGTTGTGGCTGGTTTGACCTTCTATCCAGACCACTACAATTTTCTCCATGTCAGCAGTAAAGTTGTTTTGCTTTCTTATTCTTCTATTCACTGGTGCAGTACTTTGAATTTCCTTTAAGCACTTTTCCGTTCCTCACAATTCGGCTCACTGACTCAAGAGGCCTAGTTTCCAGCCTATCTCAGCTTCAGCATGTCTTCCTCACTGTGCTTAATTGTTTCTAGCTTTCAATTTCAAGTGAGAGACATGCAACTCTTCCTCTTCAACACTGGAGTCACTGCAGGCTTATTAATTGGCTGATTTCAATACTGTTGTGTCCCAAGGAAGAGTGAGGCCTGAAAAGAGGGAGCGAGGTGGGGGAAAGACCAGTCGGTGGGACAGTCAGAACACACAGCATTTATAAGTTGCCATCTTACACGGGTGTGGTTTGTGATGCCCCAAAAGAATTACTTCAGAGATCACTGATCACAGATCACTATTACAAATAAAGTAATGAAAAAGTCTGAAATATTGCAAGGATTGCCAAAATGTGACACAGAGACATGAAGTAAGGAAACACTGTTGGAAAAAAGGCACAAACAGACTTGACTGACTCAGGGTTGCCACAGACTTTCAACTTGTTTAAAAACGCACACATGGTATCTGGGAAGCTTAACAAAGCAAAGTGCAAAAAGCAACTCTTTCTGGGATTCTTAATTCATACATCCTTCTGGTGCGCCTCTTATGATATTAGCATTATCCAAAAAAAGACTAATTCTTGGCCTCAAGTCATCAAAATATTTTAAGCAAGTATATAACCAACTCCCAAACTTTAATTTCCAATATATTAGTCATTGGATGCATATACTAGTGAACATCTAAAATGTGACTAGCATTACTGAATAACTGAATTTTTATTTAATTGTAATTCTATCTAAATGTAAAAGCTGGAATGACATAAAATGTCTATTAAAGAAAACTTTATTGTTTTGATCTGGATAGCATCAATTAACTACTAAACTGTCTTTTTCTACATATCAACATAATAGTAGTGTAAAGCATTTGCTTAAAGAATTTTTTTGCAAAGATCACAAGTTGCAGTGATGCCTATGTAAATCATAACTGATAGTAAAATGGAGATACTTTTTCATTTTCATTTTTACTTTTTAAATTTTAATATATTTTGAATATAATTGTTTTCTTTTTAAAAAATGGATGAAAGGTTGGTGAGGTGAACAAAACTTTTAAATTAAAACAAAGACATTCTACTCATGAAGAATCAAGTACAGATACAGAAGTTAGCGCTACAACTAGAACAATGAAGTGAGACTGGAAGAAGGTAATCCACAATTCTAACATGAATAATAATCACAATTAGCTGCAGTAGAGCAAAACTAAAAATTGTTTCCTGGGTAGAAAACTTTTCAAATCAAAAAGTAGACAAAATTAACACACATTTTCAGCAAGTATATTATTTTTATAAGAAGTTGCCTAAGTCAAAATAGAAGCAACAAAGTCAGTCACCTGGTGTAAGAATTAAAAGTCCCACAGACATTTTTAAAAGATTTTTTAAGGACCTGGGCTTATGACTCTGGCAAGCTATAAAATGTGTTTAATTCTAAGAAATAAGAGAGAGAAAGAAGGGGGGGAGGAGGGAGAAAAGCATATTTAAGTGGAGAGAAAGTAATCATTTCAATTACAGGCATTTTGTTAGAAAATTATGAAGAATACTAAAAAAGGTATTTTACCAAAAGTGAAAGGTCTTCATTTAAGCCACAAAACATCTGTTCATCATATAGAAGACGATTCTAACAATATCAAAAATCAATAGAGTTTGAGAAATTACTTTTCTTTTACCTTTAGATAAACCATGTGATATAAAAGACACTGTCAAATTAAAATTTTTGACATTTTGTTTGAAAGGACTTCCAAACTTAATAAGAAATGTCAATATGTAGTTTTAAAAAACCAAAATTGTGGTACAGACTGTTTCTCATCTTTTACATCTGTCAAAGATTTTCAGCTATATATTAAAAAATTAGTTTCTATCTCCACAGACAGCTCCAGCCATATGAGGTCAAAAATTCAGCTACTGGAATTTTAAAAGAAACCAGTGCTTCTCTTATTGTTTTATTCCACCGTATGATATACATTAAAAATATTTGTGCTTAGCTTTCTAAAGTTAACTATGAAAAGTGTCATGGATTTAAGTGTTTAAAATTGTTAAGTGTGTACACACAAATAATATGAATCCTAGCCAGTTTACACAGTTGTTGAAAAAAACAGAAGACAATACATTTAATAATCTTATATTATTTGTCAGCGATTGAGTAATGGAAGAATTTCACAAAGGTTTACTATATTACTGTATTAACTCTTGTTCAGAAAATATTGCTTTTCAATATTCAATAATCAGAGACAAAATAGCAGTAGTCATTATGTTTTTTTCATTGATATCTCACTATATGTAAAATAGCTTAATCTCAGTATCAAAAAGTTACTTATGACCTAGCTATAACATATGGAAATCTGTGCTGAAACTGAAAGTTTTCATAAAACAAACCAATAAAGATTTTACACTTTTTCCTAATATGAATCAATATACAGAATACTTTAGTTACAATGGACAACGTGTGAAAACTGCAAAATAACAAGAAATAGTTGAACACTTTGATACTGACTGAATTTAGAGTTGCGTTTCAACTTATGCAATATCCTTAAAGAATCTGATGCTAACAATGAATTGACACAAGAGTCAGTGAATTTGCTTGGTCTGAGTAGCACAGTTTTGAAACTGTTAAGCTTTTGCTTCAAAGTCTAATGAATTCTACTTTTTTAAAAAATGTAACAGTTTTATAAGTTTGGATGTAAATACTAAAAGAAATTCATTTTTCAGGAGTTAAGTTCAGATACTGAAGAGCTTCCCTGATAGCTCAGTTGGTAAGGAATCCGCCCGCAGTGCAGGAGACCTGAATTTGATTCCCGAGTTGGGAAAATCCCCTGCAGAAGGGAAAGGCTACCCACTCCAGTATTCTGGCCTGGAGAAATTCACGGACTGTATGATCCACTGGGTTGCGAAGAGTTGGACATTACTGAGCGACTTTCAGATACTGAAAAGCATAAATTTGTTTGGAACGACTTAGGTATGTGAATCTACTTTTTCAATCATAAATTTTACAAAGTCTAAACAAAGACCAGTATTTCTGACTAAAATTTGGTGATCAAATCAAATAAAACACACACCAGGTTTTGGAGAATTGATCCAAAAAAAAGGCAAAACAGCTCAATATTTTATATTATTTACAATGTTAAGATGATAATATTCTAGATAAGTCAGATTAATTAAAGTATATTAATCATTTTTCCTTTTTAAAATGAGGCTCCTAGAAACTTTTAAATTGCATATGTGGCTCAAATTATATTTCTATCACACAGTGATATTCTAGGCAAGATTATCTAAAGATGAACAAAATTACGTTCTTACAAGAAGAGCACATTCTTTAGGACGTCACTATCAACACCTAAAAATTCACCCTGAAGTTCACATTACAATAGCCTATCACAATACATGCACAACTCACTATTCAATAAATAGTGCTGGGACAACCAGATTTCCACACATAAAAGAATGAAGTTCATCCCTACTTCATATCATATGCAAATGATAGCTCAAATGGACCAATGATCTAAATATAAGAGCTAAAAACCACACAACTGTTACACAAAAACACAGCATAAACGTATATGGTCTTGGATTGATATACTCATCAAAATGGATTCTTAGATATGATACCAAAGTACAAGCAACAGAAGGGAAAAAAAACATCAAATGGGCTTCAGCAAATTTAAAAGTATCATACATCAAGGTATTATTAATGAAGTAAAAAAATAACCTAACAAATGGATAAAAATATTTGTAAGCCACGTATCTTAATAATGGTTTAATATCTAGAATATATAAAGAATTCCAATAACACAACAAAAAAAAGACGAACAACCCAATTTTTAAATGGGCAAAAGATTTCAACAGATATTTCTTCAAAGGAGATATATAAATGGCCAAATAAGCATATGAAAAAATGCTTAACATGGTTAGTCATTAGGGAAATGCATATCAAAATCATAGCTTCACAGCTATTAAGATAGCTAAAATTATTTTTAATTTTTAACAAATTTTTTAAAGGAAAAAAGCACTAAGTTCTAGCAAGGATATGGAGAAACTATACATTGTTGGCGGGAATGTATAACAGTGCAGCCACTGTAGGGAACAGTTTGGCGGTTTCTCAAAAGGACAAACAAAATTACCACATGACTTGAAATTCCAATTTCTAGGTATATCCAAGAAACCCATATGCAGGTCAGGAAGCAACAGTTAGAGCTGGACATGGAACAACAGATTGGTTCTAAATAGGAGTACATCAAGGCTGTATATTGTCACCCTGCTTATTTAACTTATATGCAGAGTACATCATGAGAAATGCTGGACTGGATGAAGCACAAGCTGGAATCAAGACTGCAGGTAGAAATATCAATAGCCTCAGAAATGCAGATGACACCACCCTTATGGCATAAAGTGAAGAACTAAAGAGCCTCTTGATCAAAGTGAAAGAGGAGAGTATAAAAGTTGGTTTAATACTCAACATTCAGAAAACTAAGATCATGGCATCTGGTCCCATCACTTCGTGGCAAAAAGATGGGGAAACAATGGAAACAGTGACAGACTTCATTTTGGGGGGCTCCAAGATCACTGCAGATGGTGACTGCAGCCGTGAAATTAAAAGACACTTGCTCCTTGGAAGAAAAGTTATGACCAACCTAGACAACATACTGGAGAAGGAAATGGCAACCCACTCCAGTATTCTTGCCTAGAGAATCCCGTGGACAAGAGAAGCCTGGTGGGCTGCTGTCCATAGGGTCGCACAGAGTCGGACATGACTGAAGTGACTTAGCAGCAGCAGCAGACGGCATATTAAAAAGCAGAGACCTTACTTTGCCAACAAAGGTCCGTCTAGTCAAGGCTATGGTTTTTCCAGTAGTCATGTATGGATGCGAGAGTGGACTATCAAGAAAGCTGAGCGCCGAAGAACTGATGCTTTTGAACTGTGGTGCTGGAGAAGACTCTTCCGAGTCCCTTGGACAGCAAGGAGATCCAACAGTCCATCCTAAAGGAAATCAGTCCTGAATATTCATTGGAGGGACTGATGCTGAAGCTGAAACTCCAACACTTTGGCCATCTGATGGTAAGAACAGGCTCAATGGAAAAGACCCGGATACTGGGAAGTTTGAAGGCAGGAACGGAAGGGGACGATAGGATGAGATGGTTGGATGGCATCACTGACTGAGTAATCTCTGGGAGTTGGTGATGGACAGGGAGGCCTGGCGTGCTACAGTCCTGGCGTGCTGCAGTCTGACTCACAAAGAGTAGGACAAGACTGAGCAACTGAACTAAACTGATACTAAATAGATAGATAAACTATACAAACATTTCCATGCCCTAAGCACTGAAGAAAGCTCTTAAAAAGTTTTTACAATGTAACTTAGGAAGAAATCCTCAGGTTCTAATTAATGCAAAATGAATTTGCTGGGAACTAAACAGGAGTCTGCTACAAAGAGAATGATTAAATATAAACTAATTTCCATAGAGTATGATTATGTGTCCACATCATCCAAAGTGGTTTTAAGTCAGAAAAATTTTTTCAAGACAGTGAGATACAAGTATCAGGGAAAAAAGCATGAAAGAATTCCAATCTTCAAAAAAGGAAATGGTGAAACAGCTGATTCCAGAGTGAGGGTGGGGAAGGCACAAGATGAGTTGGGAACATCTTGTGGTACTAGAAACTAAGTTAATCCTCAAAAAAATGATGGATGAGGAGCATCCTTGAGAAGAGGGCTCCCAAGGGCCAAATCTGGAATAATTAGAGCACCAGAATAAAAATGGTAATAGCTTTAATCCATAGAATAAAAATATATAAGTTCATATGATAAGTAGAATAAAAAACCACAAGTTTGTTCTGATATAAACTTAAAAATTGAACACATAAATAAGAAGGAAAAGTTTTTCCTTACAGGAGAATTCCAACCAATAAATGTGAAAGGAATGATGGAAACAGAAAATCACCACTTGGCAAACACCATAAAATTAGTATTTCAGGTAAGAATAATCAATGTAAGTAACAAGTAGAGAGTATGGTGAAAAATGAAAAATAAGATAATTACCTGGTCACAAAGTATCTTCCCATAGAATACCTATTACTTACAAAGGAAAAGCACAACTACAGCAGACAATTATACCACCTTAACCAATAAACAACATTACCAACGCTGGTAATTGTATAAATCAGTATTATGTGCTTGTTACCAGGCTTAATAATGTCACTCTATAGTATTCTTAGCCAAAAACATTCATCATTAATTGAATCATGGGGAAACCATACAAATCCAAATTGTGGGACACTCTACAAAATCACTGGCCAGTACTCTTCAAAGTGTAATGATATGAAAGGCTAAGATTCTGGAATTGTTTCAGATTAAAGAAAACTAAGCAGAGATATGATAACTAAAATACAACTGCATTAGATCCTGGACACTGGTGAGACAACTGGTGAAATCTGAATAAAGCTTGGGTGATGGTTTCCTTGCTAAGTCTTGTCAAACTCATTGCAACCCCATGGACTGTAGCCCGCCTCTGTCCATGGGATTTCCCAAGCAAGAATACTGGAGTGGATTGCCATTTCCTTCTCCAGCAGATCTTCCTGACCCAGGGACTGAACCAGCATCTCTTGCATTAGCAAACGGAATAAAGCCTGGAGATGAGATAACAGTACTATGTCAACATTCATTTCCTGATTTTCATGACTGTCATTGTGTAAGATGTTAACATTCGGGAAATCTGGGCGAAGGCTGTATGGCAAGTCTTTGTAGCATTTCTGTGATTTTTTTTCTCAGTTTGAAAAAAAAAGTAAAACGATCTATTAAACAAAGTTAACAAATCAGAACACAGTCCTGTTTTTATATCAAATTATTAATGTATCTGTGAAGAAACTGTAACGGTTGACCCAGACTTTCATGGGAATAATAAACAAAATAACATGTTCCAGAGTAGATACTGAGGTCAAATAACTTAAACTACTATTGCTTCTTGCTAAAAGAATGAGGAGATAAAGAAAAGCCAATAAAAATCAGAAATAATCTCATATAATTCCTGCCCCAATTTTTTACAACAGCAGTTTTCACCTGGGAGCAGTTCCATCCCCTTGACGACTGCTAAAGCAGCTCTTTGTCGGTAACTCTACACAGCTGTAGCGCACTGACACCACAGTGGAGAAGGGGACCAGAACACCGTGGGACCATCTCACCGATGGGTGGCCTTATCCAAAATACGAACAGCGCCGTCACTGACACACGCTCCCTACGGGGCAGTAAGAATGCAACAGCGGGCCACAGTGAAGAGTGCACTTGTCACAGCTGTTAAATGTCAGCCTGAGAGGCCCAGGGCTGCAGAACCTCCTGCTCGGGAAGGCTAAATGCTTGTCACAGAGTCACACACCCACCTCAACAATTAGCTGTGACTTACACTGTAGTCCCCTATGCTCCCTCAAGCATGAAGGGGGGAAATGTAAAGAAACATTCTCAACACTCATGGATAAGTAGCATAAACATGTTCACTGCAGCATTTTTTAATATTAAAAAAAAACTAGATACAACTTAAATTATAACATACCTCACCATTTTGCTGGAAGAGCTGGAAAAAGTTTAACAGCTCTCTTGTTCATAAACATTAAGTTACAGAGTATAGTCTTTCTGAACTTTTATTAGAACCAACAAGGAATTTTCATCTCTAACGGACTCACCTTTCACACAAAGTTGTGTGAGTGTATCTGTAGTACTAAATTCCTGGAAGTATAACTCCTGAGTCAAAGGGCACATGAACTTTATCTCCACACATGTCAAACTGCTTTCCAAAAAGGCTGCATAAATTTGCACTCCCAAAACCAGGGGAAGGGGTCCAAAGCAGTACGAGAGATCCAGGTCAAGTCTAATAAGGGACAAGAGTAGAACTAGACCTTTTGTAACTAAAAGAAAAATACTGGGAAAGCTCTGAGCCTGACCTTAAGTGTTAAGGGGCACTTAAGTAAAATTCAAAAGACATTGACTGGAAAAAAAATGAAACTTTCGTGACTAAACTTCCTGGATTCAGTCTTTTTATATAAGCATTTGTTTTAATTTTTAAATTACTTTTATGCAAACAGTAAAACAATGAACAGTTGTTGTCCTGTTGTTGTTCTTGTTGCCAAATGATTAGAAAGTTGTTGCAACATAAATTACCAAATCAGCCATCTTTTCCCTCTCCAATCTGAAATGCTGCCTGTGATAAAAACCTACGTACACTGGGGTCTCTTTTTAAGTACATTCTTCAAATTCATCCTAGAGTGTTTTTACTATCATTTCAGGATACTTCTTAATATCAGAAATAGTTCTGAAAATTGAAAAGCACACTTGCAGGCTTCAAAATGCAAAGTTTTCTTAAAGGCTGCTGCTGCTGCCAAGTCACTTCAGTCATGTCCAACTCTGTTCGACCCCATAGACGGCAGCCCACCAGGCTCCTCTGTCCCTGGGATTCTCGAGGCAAGAACACTGGAGTGGGTTGCCATTTCCTTCTGCATGAAAGTGAAAAGTGAAAGTGAAGTCGTGTCTGACTCATAGCAACCCCATGGACTGTAGCCTACCAGGCTCCTCCATCCATGGGATATTCCAGGCAAGACTACTAGAGTGGGTTGCCATTTCCTTCTCCTTTTCTTAAATGACTGATCCCCAAAATAAAGTTTGGAATTCTATTATTTCTCTCCAAAAAGAAGTTGGCATAACTTATCTCCCCTTTTGTTCATCAAATGCAATACAGATATAACAGGAAGGTCAGGAGCTCTATTAAAATCAGAAACATGTATATTAACAACCTGACCTTGCACTGGTTGTGTGACCATGGGCAATTACTTAAAATTTCTGATCCTTCACTTTTTCATTTGTAAACAAAGTCCAGAAGTCCATTAATGGTCTCCTTTTTTCCATTTATATTTTCTTATCTCTTTTTCTAAGTATAAAGGGAAGTCGCTCAGTCGTGTCCAACTCTTAGCGACCCCATGGACTTCAGCCTACTAGGCTCCTCCATCCATGGGATTTTCCAGGCAAGAGTATAGGTAATCAAATTTCAAATGGATACACCTTGAGCCAGTAATTTCACTTTGAAGAAATTATTCTGCAAGGGAAAAAAAAAAGAGAGAGAGAGAATTCTCAATGTATTATTACGAAAAGACTTCTAGGATACACTGTGACATTATTTTCATAGTTTGTATACTACGCTCTTTCCCCTGTAAATTGGGAGGGGATGCTACTATACATCTGTGTTTGTATTTCTGTGTGCCTGTGTCTGTGTGTACACGCACATGTCACATAAAGACATTCTGGAAATAGTTTTTAAGTGGATGTAAAAGCATTTTATTTTTTACTATTTCAGATGTGTTAAAAGTAGAAAAACACTGACTGAGTTAGAGACCGCTCCTGGGAAGAAGCTATCTAGACAAGGTAGAAAAAAGACTGAGGGCACCCCCCAAAAAAAATTTGCTAATAGTGCTAACCAGAAAATGAATGATCTGAATGAGTTCCAAGTAACAGAGGCTGATTCAAATAAGGTGTTTTTTCACATTATATGAAAATAAATAGATCACTGACATTATGGACAAACCCAGGAAAGGAAAATTCTGTTTTACTATGTTTCTCTTTGCTCTCTTCTAATAAGTTGCCTTTCTAAAATTCTCCAAACTATCTACCTGTCTGTCTAAACCTGTCAACGAAATTGTCATTCTCAAAAATTAACATCATTTTAAAATGAATTCAACTGATGAATTATATATTAGTCGTGTCTGACTCTTTGCGACCCCATGGACTGTAACCTATCAGGCTCCTCTGACCATGGGATTTTCCAGGCAAGAATACTGGAGTGGGTTGCCATTTCCTTCTCCAGGGGAATCTTCCCAACCCAGGGATTAAACCCAGGTCTCCTGCATTGCAGGCAGATGCTTTACCATCTGAGCCACCAGGGAAGTTCCATATATATATATAGTCTGCATAATCTATCATTCATAAGTAGCACATATTTTAGAAATAGTAAAGCACAACACAATGGAAAAGAAAGTAGCCTAAGGACACACTTTGTAAGAGTTTTAATACAAGCTAAGTATCTTGAATTATGTTGTATAACCAACAGGGAGCCCTCCAAGAATGAAGGATGATATGAAGAAAGTAAAGTTCTTGGAGAATGAGAATGAATGCAATCTCAAAACCTGGCGGATTATTTGTAATATCAGAAAATTGGAAACAACCCAAATGTCCATCAACTGAAGAATAAACAAAATGTGATTGGTTATCACCATACAATGGCATACTATCCAGCCATAAATAAGAATGAAGTATTGATACATGGTACAACACAGAAGAACCTTGAACAGCATGCTATGTGAAATAAGCCAAACACAAAAGGCCATATATTACATGACTCCACTTATATGAAATGTCCAAAGTAGGCAAATTCACAGAAATAGAAAGTAGATTGGTGGCTGCCAGGAACTGGGGAGAGGGGAAATGGCAACGGGCTGCTAATGGGCAAGGGGTTTCTTTTGCGGTGACTAGAATGCCATATGCTTAGATAGTGTGATGGATGCAAAACTTCAGGAATACACTAAATACCACTAAACTGTATATATTTCAAAAGGATAAATTTTCTGCTGTGAATTATATCTCAATAACAAACAAACAAACAAAAAACCAGGGGCACACTGTAAAAGACTGCAGGCAGGAAAAATAGAAAGCAACTACGCTTGTTCGGAGAAGGAAATGGCAACCCACTCCAGTGTTCTTGCCTGGAGAATCCCAGGGACGGGGGAGCCTAGTGGGCTGCCGTCTATGGGTCGCACAGAGTCGGACACGACTGAAGCAACTTAGCAGCAGCAGCATGCTTGTTTAGTCATGAGTACATAAAAGCCATCGGGGTTTCTATTATTAACCCCAATCTAGAGAGCACCATTCAGGTAACTGTGCTCCTCCAGAGTAACACTCAGAGAACCTACAGTAGGATACAGCCTGGGACTGCGAATGAATAAACGTAAGCAGAGACACAAAAGGACTGTTGACAATTCTTAATAAATGTCTGAATATGAAGAGGAAGAAAATAAAACAAAGAAGAAATCTATTTTCTCTTTGGTTTAAAGTGAAACATTAATAAAGAGGAAAGTCAACAAAAGTTTAACATTTGTTATCTTTAGATTGAAGAATAAAGGTAATTTGTAGTCTCTAATCCAGACTTTTCCAAATTTTCAACAATGAGATTACCTATATAATGAAGAAAATATATAAAAATATATTTGGCCTTATAAACAAACAACTTTGTATCTCAACCACAGAAACCATTCTGTTAACACTCAAGCCCTAACTTACTAAAGAGTGAAACTTCGTTAAAGCCAATGTCTCTAACAAGAAAACAAAAAAGAAGTTCATAATCTACATCTGCACTGTTCAAAATGCTAGCCACTAGCTAGTGAGCACTCAAAATTGGCTAAGCCCACAATGAGATGTAGTGTAAGTATAAACTATACACCAGATCACAAAGAATTAGTACTAAAATAAAAATCTAAAAAAATAATAAAAAAATAAAAATCTAAAACATTTCAATAAGTCTTCATATTGATCACATGTTAAAACATAATTTTGATATATTATGTTAAATAAAATGTATTATTAAAATTAATGTCACCAGTTTCTTTTTAGTTTCTTTACTATAGCTACTAAATCATTTAAATTTAGATATTTGGCTTACATTACATTTCTATTAGACAATGGCAGCTAAATGAGCTTTCTGAAGGCTTCATGAGTCCTTCCTCAACTCCCTCTTTCTCAAGAAAAAGAAGAAATACTTTTCCCAGACTGTTCCCTACACTGGAAAACACTGAAGACACCAAGCAACATAAAAGAAGCAATAATCCTAAGAAGTGACTAGGAGGAAAATCTCTAATGTTTCCTAAAATTCAAATTGTTATTATGAATCTTAAGAAAAACTGAGATAAGTACATTTTGAGATTCTCTTGAGAGTTAGGACTATCCTGAAAGTTGCAGATATAAATAATAACAAAGGAAAATATGTTAGGACTTAGAACTTAGAATGTCTAGCTGAAAACTGCTTCTGTTTATGGTCCTTACCAAGATAGTTAGCAGAAAAGTGGACCAGGGAGCCATGCAAGCACATGTGTGGTTTAGGCGAGCCAAGCATGCTTACTCTGGGAAAAATACCCAAGCAAAGCAGGAGTCAAGAACATCCCAGAGTTTTAGTCAGGAAGGTTTGAGAAAAATCATTTTACCCTCACAATGAAGGAATAAACCTAAGATCTAATAAAGAAACTATTTCTCTAACAATGAGAGGGATCCTAAGAAAACACAAAAAGTAAGAATACTTTCTCCAAATTCTTTTTTTCTCACTGCTTAAAATATCAGAAAAATACGAGAAAAGGCTAACTAATCTATATTAACAAAAAAACGGATCAGAGACTGCCTGGGGCTGACTTTTTGAGGCTGATGGAAACATCTTGACTGATAATGGCTTCATATATACACTTGTCAAAATCCATCTAATGAAACACTTTAAATGGATACAGTTTACTGTACATATTATACCTCAATAAAGCTGACTGAAAATAAATAGGAAATGAAAGAAAGCAATCGGCACTTGCCCTGTGGCCATCACAATGTAAGTGCCATTCCCTGTGCATGTGGAAGTTCAGTCATGACAGTTCCTATCATCATAATTTTTACTGAATTCTATACACTTTTGGTACACAAAAGTCAAGTTTACTTCCCAATTTTAAATATCCCCTAAAAGACTACACTGATTCAGCTTCACTGGTGGCTGAGTGGTAAAGAATCCACCTGCCAAAGCAGGAGATGTGGGTTCCATCCTTGGGTGGGGAAGATCCCCTGGAGGAGATGGCCATCCACTCCAGCGTTCTTACCTGAAAAATCCATGGACAGAGGAGCCTGGTGGGCTAGAGTCCATGGAGTCACAGAGTGTAAGACATGACTTAGCAAATAAACAACAACAAACAATGATTCAGCATTAAGACAAAAATATTATGCTTGCAAAAAAGCACAGAAACAAAGCAATGGGAATTAAATTTGACATTCATGAAACAAGAATTTTTGCTGAGAATGACCAGAGTACCACTTTTTTTTTTAACAAGGCAACATCCAAGTACTAATAATGCATTGTACATTTTAAGCTAGCATTTTCTTCCTTAGTGACACATAAAATAACAATTTGTCTTATAATTTATCACATGGTAGAGAGAATTCTAAGATGCCCCCAAGATTCTAACATGTTGGTATACACATGTTCTCAAAGTTATTTAACCAAATATTGATCTAAATACTGTTGCAAAGAGATGTAATTAATTTCCTAATCAGTTCACTTTAAATTACTAGGATTATTGTAGTAGGTCTAACCTAAAGACATCGGTTCTAAAAAGAAAGCAGAAAGTGTCTTCTGCTATCCTTAAAGTACTGAACTGCCCATACAGAAAACCACAGGGCGAGAACCCAAGGGTGACCTCCAGGAGCCTCTAGTGGACTGAGAGGTCCATGACAGGCAGACAGCAAGAAAACAGGGATGCCATCCCTACAAATGCAAGGAAATGAACTCTGCAAACTGCCAGTGAGCCTGGATGAGGACCCTGAACCTCAGAGAAGATCACAGCTCTGGCTGACAGCTTGATTTCAGTCTAGTAAGACCCTGAGAATAGAACCCAGCTAAACTAAGCAAAGACTTCTCACCAACAGAAACTATTAAACTGCTAAAAGTTGTGGTAATCTGCAATGCAGCAATGGCAAACCAATACAAATGCCTTCTTATTTTAAGGAAATATAGTTTATATTATTTGTCGTAAGGATTGCTAATCTGATTCTATCATCAGAACAGTGTCTTGTATTTCACATTATTATGAGTGTTATTGTTCAACTTCACAAGTCAGTAGGATAAGGTAATACTATATGCACAAAACTTTACAGACCAAAAAAAAACTTTATAACAAGAATTTATTTCCGTCATCAACTGGGCATACAGTTTACTACATTTGCTTCTGTCTCTCTAAACCAATGACATACCATAAATAAATAAGTAAATATCTCAGTCCTTATCCATTTCTAAAGCAATGAAAGTAAAGTTGAATTTGTGGTGATTAAAAACTAATCTTAAGATGTAGCAAGGCCATATAATTTGGGACAACCATCTAATTTCTAAGAACCTCAGGGAACTCAGCTATCAAAAAAAAAAAAAAGAAAAAGACTAACAGAAACCTAAACAAAGTCTACAGGATAA
Source organism: Odocoileus virginianus (assembly GCF_023699985.2). Lineage (NCBI taxonomy): Eukaryota > Metazoa > Chordata > Mammalia > Artiodactyla > Cervidae > Odocoileus > Odocoileus virginianus. Next base: position 4,922,394 of record NC_069685.1, on the reverse strand, counting down.
TTAATAGAAGAAAAATATACACACCTGCATAAATGGATAATAACATATATGCTCTGCTGACCTTATGTAGTATACAATTAAATGCCACTGAAAATAGCCTGCACTTCTAGAGATCTTACTGTGTGCCAGGCACTGTTCTATAAATAATACATAAGAAATAAATGTATAGACAATAAATATAATATAGAAGAGTGAACTACTACAATACTGTAAACTAATTAGCCTTCAATTAAAATGAATAAATTTATTAAAAACAAAACAAACAAAAAGAATAGTGATCCAAGGTTGAGGAACCAGAGTGCCTAGATATAATCCCAGGTCCACTACTAATTAAAGGTGAGTTCTTGAGCATGTTGACTTCTTAGCGCCAAACAGGGACGTTAACAACACTTAACCTCAGTGGGCAACAGTGAGGAAAGAATGAATTCATGTACCCACAGGACACAGAAGAGTGCCTGGCACACATTAAGCACTCACATGCTGACATCAGTATATTTCTATAATAATGCCACACTATTGCAACAGTCACATCTACGAGAGGCAAGCTGTGTGTTTGCCACGGACACTGCTGCCCCCTGTGGGGCTTTAGTCTTATTTGCCTGCACAGCCTGCCAATACAGGAGACAGAGGGTGTTTGACCCCTGGGTCGGGAAGACCCCCTTGAGAAGGAGACGGCAACTCACTCCAGTATTCCTGCCAGGATAATTCCATGGACAGAGAGGCATGGTGGGCTCCAGAACCCAGGGTTGCAAAAGAGTCCGACATGACTTAGCAACTAAACAACAAATAACAACTGCATTTTTTAACCCTAACGACATGTTTACAGGTTCAAGTATTATGTCTGCTCCTGTGTTAAACACTAATTGAAACTTAAATGGAAACATTAAAGACTGACATTCTAGGGCTTCCCTGGTGGCTCAGTGGTAAAGATCAGCCTGCCAATGCAGGAGACAGGGGTTCAATCGCCGGTTCCAGAAGATTCCACATGTACCACCAATGCTGAGCCTGTGCTCTAGCCCAGGAACCACAACTCCCGAGCCCACACACGTAACGAGAGAGTAGACCCAGCTCGCCTCAACCAGAGAAAAGCCTACCCAGCAGTGAAGACCAGTACGGCCATAAATAAATCAATCAATCAAAAGAAAAATCCTGATGTTTTTGGGCTTTGCTTTGCAAAACAGCTTTGGAGCCACAAAATCAGCAATGCCTAGAGGCCTGTTAGAAACACTCAGTCCCAGAAGACCCAGTGCATTTGGCCAATACAGTTTATGTTTCTTTTCATGGAGACGATAACGTTTGAGGCTTTTTTTCTTCTTAATACTCAGTACTTCCTTTTCTGTGCCTTGAAGGTTCCTGGATGCTATTCAGTCTTTTCAAAGCAGGTACAACACTATTTTTCAGGATATTTTAAAGAGAAAAACACATATAGGCCACAGAATTCTTTCAAACAATATTTTATACAAATCAGATACTAAAATGCAACATTCAAATCCAAATAAATACTGGTTTATATAGCTAATGTTGCTGCTTTATAAAAAGTGATAGAAATCACCAAGAAGTGGGATTAGGTCACAACTGCAACATGAAAACTTGATGTTGGGACACCCCTGGTGGTGCAGTGGATAAGAATCTGCCTACCAGGGACATGGATTTGATCCCTGGTCCAGGAAGATTCCACATGCCAAGGAGCAATTAAGCCCGTGTGTCACAACTACTGAGCCCGAGCTCTAGAGCCCGTGCTTTGCAACAAGAGAAGCCGTCGCAACAAGAAGGCCACGCACCACAACTAGCAAGTAGCCCGCATGATCTTTTTTTTTTAATTCATGTCTACAACTGGATACTTCCCTAGTGGCTCAAAGGGTAAAGCGTCTGTCCACAGTGCGGGAGACCCGGGTTCAATCCCTGGGTCGGGAAGATCTCTTGGAGAAGGAAATGGCAACCCACTCCAGTATTCATGCCTGGAAAATGCCATAGATGGAGGAGCCTGGTAGGCTACAGTCCATGTGGTCGCAAAGAGTCAGACACGACTGAGTGACTTCACTTTCACTTTCAATTAACGTTACAAAACCAAGCCCTTAATCTGTGTATGCAGGTTCCTGAACTTTTTAAAATGTGATTAATATAATGATTCATTAGTATAATAACACAGTGGTTCTCAAAGTTTGGTCCCTCAATTAATAGTATCACTTATGAACTTGTAAGAATTATTTATTACATTCCTGGTCTCACCCCAGACTTACTGAATCAAATACTAGATTTGGGGACCAGCAATTTATGGTTTAACAAGCCCTCCAGGTAATCCTGATGCATGCTAAATTTGGGAACTCCAACAGTGGTTCTGGTATAGTAAGTTAAAGTATACTAAGTTTTCCGTCAATAGCTTGAATTCAGTTCCACCTGATCAAGTCTGAAGAGGTATGAATGTTGGAAGTAGGATACTAAAATGCTGAAACCCAACCTTTACGCCTGGAGACAAGTGCACCTATGACCAAGCCCATGAATTACAAAGAAACTATGTGATTTACAGTTGATGTAGTTCAAAGTTATTGCACTTGACTATCTACTATGCATGGTTGCAGGGTTATTTAAAAAGTTTGTATAAACTTTTTACAAAACAACATTTTTTATAATTAAGCAAGCTTGCAAAGTGAAAATAAAACCTGTTTGTCTGAAAAACAGAAAGAAAGTCAATCTGTGGTAGATAATGTGAAGGTACTTATGAGCCTAACTAAGATCTTGAATCCTAAAATCTTGACATGATTATCTGATTCCCTATATTCCAACCCTAAATTTTTTTTATTTTTAATTAGAGCATTATTACTTTAAGTATTGTGATGGTTTCCACTATAGATCAACACGAATTAGCCACATGCATACATATATCCCCTTCCCTCTCAACCCTAAATTCTTATTTACCAGAACTCAATTACATTCAGGCATTTTTAATTTTTAATGGAACATAATTCAGTACACTGCTCTTAAGTGTTTACACATAATTTTTGATAAAATTTTACAAAGCAATGAATTATATAATCCTGAAAGGAGCAAAGTTCAAATATACGTAACTATAGGTACAAATACAGTATTTAAAACACAGTCAAGAGAAAAGAGAAATTCTTTTAGTGAACATTTTTAAGACCAATATCCAGGTTTAGGTCTTTTTAAGGTAAAAAAATAAAATTTAAAAGTATTTAACACCTGTAATGAATAAAAGTAGCACACAGATGTCAAGACTGTGTTCTCACTATACTGATTAAATGTAAAATACCTCTAAATAAACTAACTGGGTAAGGAATAGTCCTGTACATAGTATGAGAAGGAAGGAAAAAGGAATTTTTTTTTTAATAACAAACACTATCTCAGGAAATGAAAACTTTAAGAAATCACATAAAAATAAACTAGATATCTATCAACTTAAATAATTTATATGTTAGAGATTAGAAGTGTTGATTCTCAAATTACCTGCTATACCTTCCAAGCATACTAAATCATAAGTTTTTCAAGTCCTAAACAACATAATTTTGGGGCTCATCCCCTAAACAAGAATCTCTTTCAAAAGATTTAACTCTTAACTACAAAACACATTTTACACATAGAAAAAACTAAAAATCACTTTACTTACTCCATTATCTTTATAGATTTTACCTATATTGATTTCTTCTACTGCTAAAGATGTATCTAAGACATCTGTCCTGATGGTGATACCAAGAGCAAAATTAAACTTAATAAAAGATGTAGGTTAAGGCAAGCTGCTTAAATCATAGGTTTAAATTTTGTAATTATTTTGTATAAGGAACATAAACCTGGGAACTGCTTCTCCATGAGTCTATTAGGCTTCTTCCTTCTAACATCTGTACAGGATGAAATTCCATTATTTTCACCTCCTACCTCAGTACTACCAGTTACTCCTCCACTGAAACTCAGAAGGCAGCAGCACAGTAATTAAAAGCAGAGACCACAGAGTTGATGGATCTGGATTTGAAACCCAGGTCTGCAAGTTCAAATTGCTAGCTATATGTTCTTAGAAAATTTTGTGAAGCTGTTTCTTCTGCCATGAAACTGGCTTATTACTACCCATGCGTAGGGACTGTTGTGAGGAATAAATTTAAATAGCAGTAAAAATCCTTAGTACAGTGCCTGACATATAGCACACCTTCAGTAAATGGAACAACGATAATCAAAACAATGACTGTCAACAGAAAGACAAATACCACATGCTATCACTTATATATGGAATCTAAAACATGACATAAATGAACTTATCTACAAAAGAGAAACAGACTCATAGATATCAGACTTGTTGGGGCGGGGGGGGGGGGGGTAGTGGGGATGGACTGAAAGCTTGGTGTTGGTAGATGTAAACTATTATATACAGAACAGAAAAATAATAAGGTCCTACTGTACAGCACAGGGAAATATATTCAATATCCTTTGATAAACCATAATGGAAAAGAATATGAAAAAATATATACACACATGCATAACTGAATTACTTTGCTGCACAGCAGAAATTAACACAACATTGTAAGCCAACTAAACTTAAATAGAATAAAAAAACAAAGATGACAAAATAATACTCTTTTCATGCAGAGCCTATTAAAAAATCTTTCCAGTTTATTTTTCTCTCTCCCATTCATTTCTTAACTTAATATACACCTACTAGGCTGTATAAATTGCCAATATCCACTGGATCATAGAAAAAGAGAATTCCAGAAAAACATCTACTTCTGCTTCATTGACTATGCTAAAGCCTTTGACTATGGATCACAACAAGCTGTAGAAAATTCTTAAAGAGATGGGAATACCAGACTACCATACCTGTCTCCCATGAAACCTGAATGCAGGTCAAGAAGCAACAATTACAACCCGACATGGAACAACAAACTGGTTCCATATTGGGAAAGGTGTACCTCAAGGATGTATATTGTCACCCTGCTTATTTAACTTATATGCGGAGTACATCATGCAAAATGCTGGGCTGGATGAAGCACAAGCTGGGATCAAGATTGCTGGGAGGAATATCAACAACCTAGAAATGCAGATGACACCACCCTTATGGCAGAAAGTGAAGAGGTACTAAAGAGCCTCTTGATGAAGGTGAAAGAGAGTGAAAAAGCTGGCTTAAAACTCAGCATTCAAAAAATGAAGATCATGGAACCCAGTCCCATCACTTCATGGCAAATAGAGGGGAAAACAATGGAAACTGACAGGTTGTTTTCTTGGGCTCAAAAATCACTGCAGATGGTGACTGCAGCCATGAAATTAAAAGACGTTTGCTCCTTGGAAGAAAAGTTACGACAAACTTAGACAGCATATTAAAAAGCAGAGATAGTACTTTGCTGACAAAGGTCCGTGCAGTCAAAGCTATGGTTTTTTTCAGTAGTCATGTATGGTTGTGAGAAAGTTAGTTGCTCAGTCATGTCTGACTCTTTGCGATCCCATGGACTATATCCTGCCGGGCTCCCCTGTTCATGGAATTCTCCAGGCAAGAATACTTGAATGGGTTGCCATTTCCTTCTCCAGGGGATCTGCCCAAACCAGGAACTGAACACAGGTCTCCTGCATTGCAGACAGATTCTTTACCATTTGAGCCACCAGGGAATCCCAGATGGATGTGAGAGCTATACCATAAAGAAGAACAAGGACCGAAGAACTGATGCTTTTGAACTGTGGTGTTGGATAAGACTCTTGAGAGTCCCTTGGACTGCAAGGAGATACAACCAGTCCATCCTAAAGGAGATCAGTCCTGGATATTCATTGGAAGGACTGATGCTGAGGCTGAAGCTCCAATACTTTGGCCAGAGCTGACTCATCAGAAAAGATACTGATGCTAGGAAAGATTGAAGGCAGGAGGAGAAGGGGATGACAGAGGATGAGATTGTTGGATGGCATCACCAACTCAATGGACATGAGTTTGAGCAAACTCCAGGAGATAGTGAAGGACAGGGAGGGCTGGAGTGCTGCAGTCCATGGGGTTGCCAAGTCAGACACAACTGAGTGACTGAGAACACACGTGGCAGCCAATGTTAGGCATTTAGGGGAAGGAGATACTTATTGAAAAATGAGGAAGAAAGAACCCTTGTCCTCAAAGAATTGACCAACCAGTAAAAGAGAAAAATAGAAATAACTATGTTAAGTGCTATAAAAGCCACATAGATACCATGGGTAACCAGAAGAAAAAACATCTGATCACACTAACCAGGACAGGTTCCCTAGAGGAGATGGTAGTTAAGTCTTAGATAAGTATTTCACAGATGAAAGGAAAATAATACTCCAGGCAGAGAAAATAGCAAGACATAGAAACATACAAAAAAGTATATACACGTGTACACAAACACTCACCAAAAAAATGCATAAATATACACACTGCACACAATATCAGTTTTTAGTTATAAGTAAAGGAAGTCAGTATTTATACAGAATCTAACTAGCAAAGTACCTTTTACTACAAAGATAATAACCAATGAGAAACTGCTTAATGATAAAGCAAGACTTCCCAACCTTGGCACCACTGACCTTTTGGACCAGGTAATCCTTTGTTGCAGGGTGCTGTCCTGCACAATGATTACACCTGGCCTCTACCCACTAAATACTAGTAGTACCCTCACACACACTCACCCGTGACTTGTGATCATCAAACACATCTCTGGATACTGCCGAAAGTTCCCTGCTAACTGCTAAGTCACTTCAGTCGTGTTCGACTCTGTGCGACCCCATCCCTGGGATTCTCCAGGCAAGAACACTGGAGTGGGTTGCCATTTCCTTCTCCAACACATAAAAGTGCAAAGTGAAAGTGAAGTCGCTCAGTCATGTCCGACTCTTCGCGACCCCATGGACTGCAGCCTACCAGGCTCCTCCGTCCATGGGACTTTCCAGGCAAGAGTACTGGAGTGGGGTGCCATTGCCTTCTCTGAAATGTTCCCTGAGGGTACCACTATGTACTAGACAGTATTCTATGCTTCTCATTGATTATCTCATTTAACCTAACAACATAGTATCAACTACACATATCAGTATCAGAGGTAGTTTTTAATTTCCCCATCTTACAAATAAAGAAACTGAAGCCAAGGGTTAAAAAACTTGCCAAAAATCACACAACCAGCCTGCACAGAACCCCACAGTAGAGCTTCAGCCCCTACTATAAGCACTGTTCTGTTGTCTCTTATTCATGTTTCAGCCTTTTTCATCTGATACTTGAAAATATTTTGAATATTATCTGGAAGTAAAAACTGTAATAATCCACACAGTTCAGTTCAGTTCAGTCCAGTCGCTCAGTCGTGTCTGACTCTTTGCGATCCCATGAATCGCAGCACGCCAAGCCTCCCTGTCCATCACCAACTCCCGGAGTTTACTCAAACTCATGTCCATCCAGTCGGTAATGCCATCCAGCTATCTCATCCTCTGTCATTCCCTTCTGCCTCCTGCCCCCAATCCCTCCCAGCATCAGGGTCTTTTCCCATGAGTCAACTATTCGCATGAGGTGGCCAAAGTATTGGAGTTTCAGCTTCAGCATCAGTCCTTCCAATGAACACCCAGGACTGATCTCCTTCAGGATGGACTGGTTGGATCTCCTTGCAGTCCAAGGGACTCTCAGGAGTCTTCTCCAACACCACAGTTCAAAAGCTTCAATTTTTCAGTGCTCAGCTTTCTTCACAGTCCAACTCTCACATTCATACATGACCACTGGAAAAACCATAGCCTTGACTAGATGGACCTTTGTTGATGAAGTAATTTCTCTGCTTTTTAATTTGCTATCTAGGTTGGTCATAACTTTCCTTCCAAGGAGTAAGCGTCTTTTAATTTCATGGCTGCAATCACCATCTGCAGTGATTTTGGAGCCCCCAAAAATAAAAGTCTGACACTCTTTCCACTGTCTCCCCATCCATTTCCCATGAAGTGATGGGACCAGATGCCATGATCTTAGTTTTCCCAATGTTGAGCTTTAAGCCAACTTTTTCACTCTCCTCTTTCACTTTCATCAAGAGGCTTTTTAGTTCCTCTTCACTTTCTGCAATAAGGGTGGTATCATCTGCATATCTGAGGTTATTGATATTTCTCCCAGCAATCTTGATTCCACTTTGTGCTTCATCCAGCCCAGCATTTCTCATGATGTACTCTGCATATAAGTTAAATAAGCAGGGTGTCAATATACAGCCTTGATGTACTCCTTTTCCTATTTGGAACCAGTCTGTTGTTCCATGTCCAGTTCTAACTGTTGCTTCCTGACCTGCATACAGATTTCTCAAGAGGTGGGTCAGGTGGTCTGGTATTCCCATCTCCTTCAGAATTTTCCACAGTTTATTGTGATCCACACAGTCAAAGGCTTTGGCATAGTCAATAAAGCAGAAATAGATGTTTTTCTGGAACTCTCTTGCTTTTTCGATGATCCAGTGAATTTTGGCAATTTGATCTCTGGTTCCTCTGCCTTTTCTAAAACCAGCTTGAACATCTACAAGTTCACGGTTCACATATTACAACACAATCCACACAAGTGTAAGTTAAATAAAAAGACCTAACTCAACTCAGGACAAATTAACAAGTATTTTTTAAGCACTGACTGTATGTATACCCAGTACCAACTTTAGGAACTGGAGTGGTTCAAAGAAAACAAAACTACATTTATTAAGGATTTGGCTCAGGACCTTTTCAACACATTATCTCTCTGAAATCTCACAACATCCTGTGAGGTAGGTATCATCTTATTTTCAAGTGAGGAAGCCAAGGTTCAGAAAAGAAAAGTGGTCCCTGACCTAAAAAGGCTTACAATTTAATTGAAGATATAAGAAAAGTATTTTAAGACAAAGAATACCAAGTAAAATACCTCCGTTAACACACAAAACATGAGAAATTAAAAAAGAGCAGGAGGAAAGCTCCTTTGTGGCTTCCCTTGTGGCTCAGCTAGTAAAGAATCTGCCTGCCGTGCTCAAGACCTGGGTTCAATCCCTGGGTTGGGAAGATCCCCTGCAGAAGGGAAAGGCTTACCCACTTCAGTATTCTGGCCTGGGGAATTCCATGGACTGTCCATGGGGTCGCAAAGAGTCGGACACAACTGAGCAACTTTCAGGAGGAAAGCCTGTATCACTAGATAGTCAGAGAATACTTCTTAAAAGAGGTTTCCAGTATCCCCCCTTTGAAATGAAATGGATGAGCAAAGTATGATAAGCTGGGGAGGAGTAACACTTCTGTAAATAATGTGGAGCAGAAGTGCAGGGCCTGAAAGGAAGGCTGTGTGACAGCCAATGTAAGCAGCAAGCCAAGGAAAAAATGAGTAAAAAGCCTGCCTTAAAACGAAGACCGCGCGGCAGCCTGAGAGCAGTGAGACTAGTGACGTGCCGTCAGGGCGCTCCTGCCACAAACCCTCTCAAGCACAGCAACAGAAGCAAACGCCAAAGACCCGCAGGCGGACTCGCAGGGCTGGTCAGTGGAGACTCAGACAGAGGAGGTCAAACGCCAAGTTTCACAGGATGAGACACAGGTCATCTGCTTTGCTTTCATGTATTCTGTACCCTTCAACCAGAATGTAAGTCTCAAGAGGGTAGGCAATGTTCTGTTCACTTAGATCAATGCCTGGCACGGTAAGTGTTCAGTGAACATCGCTGCTGAGTAAAAGCAGTATTCAAAGTAGTGACGTATTCAAAAACAAAGGTCACAAAGGCCTCAGCAACACAAAAATAACAATAGTGTAATATTTACTACTCTTGCAACAATCACCATTTATTGAGCACGAACTCTGAGCCAGACACTGGGATCCATTATCTCAACCGTCTCAACCTCTAAGAGAGAGGCACTACTATCATCACCTCAGTTTTACAGGTTCACATACTGAGTAAATAACTTGCCCAAGGTCACAAAGCAGCACAGCTGGACGCTGGGTCTGTTAACTCCAAGGCCTAGCTGTCACCTACTCTGTCACACATACAGAATTACAAACACCCTTCTTGGGCAAAGCTAGGGAAATGGGCCAACGAGGGGAACGTGGCCCATGAGGAAAAACAATGAAATAAGACAAAAAAGAAACTCCAACATACTAAAAAACTGTTTGTCTGCCCCCTCCTCTAGCAGGTACTATGGAAATTTTCCCACCCTAGAATACACAGATTATCCCACATAGATTAAAACTTCAATGGCTTAAAGAATCCAGATGTTGAAAAGCTAGGAACTAGAGTCAATCATGTAATCAACATTTCAAAGGGTGGTAGATAACAAGTGGTAACACCCCAGGTCCACAACCCAAAGAAATAACAGGGTGTGACCTCTGACTAAGGCTGACCTCAAAACTTCCTGAGCCCGTCTCCCCAACCTGCTGCTCCGTCCCCTCCTTCGCTGTGCCTCTCTCCTCCTCTGTACACCCCATCTCTCCTCTCCTACTAACAGGCCTTTACCAGAACTTGGGGATCATTTGTTTCCTGCTCTAAATCTCTAGTATAGTGAGTTAAAATTTCATATTTCTCTAATAAAAACAAGCCTACCTGTGTAATATTCAGGTAGAAAAAAATGTTCCCCACTTATTACAGCTGCATTCCAAAGGTTATATTACCAAAGTCACACCGTCAATGAAGAGACCACAATCATGCAAAAGAAAGCTGATGGCCCATGTATTTATTTATATAGCCTCTGGTATTGCAGACATAATAAATAAACAGGAAGAAATTAAACTCACTAGAAAGACTGTGCTCTTCTCCCACCTACCCAGTAACCTATTCATTACCATAATCCTTTCTGAAAATCTCTAAAATGGAAAGAAGCATAACTCCAGAATTAAAACTCCAATTGCAACCACCAAAGAAAAATATTTAAAAGATTGAATTTGTCTAAAAACTGAAATATTTGTTAAATTACTTAACCAGAGATCCACTAATATATAAGTCAATCTAATTTCTGCGTAAGAATGAGGACAAGAGTTGGCAAGAAAAACAGTGCTAAGAAATATATCTCAATCTTTTCTTTCTGCCTTCAGATTTTTTTCATACTTATCTTAAACATACAGTTCTATTAAATAAACAAACTATGAAGACATAGGCAAACTGTTCTCGAAATAGAAATACTTTCCAAATACAAAAAAACTATCAAGAAGCATTTATTTCTTGAACTGGCCAATAGAACGGTGATATGCCAAGCTTAAAGGAAAAGTTATCTCTGAAAACTGATCCTGCATTTAATAAATATTAAGCATGAAAAGGGAATATCCCTTCCTCCCTCTCATCATTTTAGAAAAAGGAGAAAGTTTAAAATTTAGTAAAAGAAAATCACCTAAATAAAATTCCTTCCATCTTAGTTTGAGATGTACTCACACAAATAAAACTTATTAAACTTCATGATTTTTTCAAAGTTTTTTATTCTCAAGTGTTAAGAGATGGACAGTTAAATGGCTTGACAACACAACTGAAAGGTGAAGTGAAGTCGCTCAGTCGTGTCCGACTCTTCGCGACCCCGTGGACTGTAGCCCACCAGGCTTCTCTGTCCATGGGATTCTCCAGGCGAGAACACTGGAGCGGGTTGCCATTAACACAATTACATACCGCTATTACTAAATGGCAATTTAAACCATAGTTACTTTCAGAGATAATCAATAAATTATTCAAAAAAGAGTCCTTTCTAATCTAAGCACTACTGAGGTCTTTAGGGGTAAATTCAAGTTCTAGTTATGTTTAAGTAAGTCTTTCTTTTCTATAAATAATAAGCACAGCAGTTCTGCCATTTCTTTAAGATTTTTTTTAAAGAAAAATGTTAATGAATCATACACTGTTTCAGAGGCTTTTGAAAACACTGCAGAATTACTTCAATATAATTTGTTAAGCTCAAGGCTGAATTTAAGTGTTGGGCAATACAAAGCCTGACATTACCCTTCTATGTTATACTTTAAAAGATCTTTACCATAATAAGTTAGTAGTCATGGGTCATCTATATACCAGGCACTGGAAGAGCTTCGCATACATTTTACATTATCTCATTTAATCCTAACAACCCTGTGTAAGATATGTCCCATCAACAGGTGATGGAGCCAATAGTTAAATGCTAAGTAGCTTGTCCTAGGCCACAAAGGCAAGGAAAGTATTGCCTAACTAATGGGGCTTCTGCCTCCACAGCATCAGTGTATTTTATGAGAGAAACGAGAAACAAATTAGCAACATGTTGCTTGTTCCAAGTATGTGTAATAGTTTCTACCATTAGACAGTTCTAAATTGCCCACCACTATAAGTGGTGTTGGAAAAGACTCTTGAGAATCCCTTGGACTGCAAGGAGATCAAGCCACTCAATCCAAGAGGAAATCAACCCTGAATATTCATCGGAAGGACTGATGCTGAAGCTCTAATACTTTGGCCACCTGACGCAAAGAGCTGACTCATTGGAAAAGACCCTGATGCTGGGAAAGATTGAAGGCGGGAGGAGAATGGGATGAGAGAGGATGAGATGGTTGGATGGCATTGCCGACTCAAGGGACATGAGTTTGAGCAAACTCCGGGAGATGATGAAAGAAAGGAGGACCAGCATGCTGCAGTTCATGGGGTTGCAAAGAGTCGGACATGACTGAGTGACTGAACAACATTAGTGGGGCAAGTCCTCCTCAGACCTAGAGATGTGCAAAGGTCTATTACTACCCACTACACTGCCCTGAAAAGCACCCGTCCTACAAGTCTCACTAAGATACATAGTTTCTTCCAAAAACAAACCAGCAATTTGTTTTGACACTTCACATCTGGCCTAACATATATTGATGGGTTCAGTATATTGTCCTATGGTGAACCTCTCAGAAGAAAGCCCAAGTGATATTAAAAATACTTTGCACCACTATCTTTTTAATAGTTCCTAAATTCCACAGCAGCCATGAAGGAACATCTAGCATGACTCGTGTGCACACAGACATATACACAGCTCATGCAACCTCCTGCCTAAAGCCACCAGATTTCCAGTAGCTAACCTTCAGCTGGAAAAAAAGGACAGAGGCCAAACAGCAAAGCAACAGAAACTGCACAATATCTGACTGAGCTACAATCTATTCCTTAGGTGAATGGGAAAAGAGAGCAAAAAACAAGAAACCAAGCAGCAACGTCTCTTGCGCATTTTTATTCATTACTTTTCAACCACCTGCATTGCAGGATAATCCAACACAAACATATTTTCTTCTATTAGCTTACAGTTTTAGAGAAATCAATTGTTACTCAAAACTTTTTAAGGGAACATGTTAGAAAAACTGCTATACGTTCTGTCACTCAATATCCAGATCAAGCACAGATATTCCCTCAAATATTTCACAATTCTGAAGATAGACTAGGAGGAACTACTAACTATACATGTGTGCAAAAGTGTAATTATTAGAAAATATATATCCCATAGTGTTCAGAAAATGTCAAGCAGATTTAGAAAACACTCTAAACCTGTTGTGAAAGGGATCAGTGAGACATTATCAATGAGGTATCACAAGAAAGTAGCAAAAATCTACTACACTAAGGCATCAAACAGACTGGCTTGACACCTGTTGGGGGAAAGACACAAAGTAGAAATGTTTAACAGCAGGAGTCCATTATTTGGAAACAACTTTACTCATCTGTTGGTAATGACAATTCAGCTATAAGTAATAAAAAAAAATATATACACCTCTCTTTTCCCTAGTCCACTGAAAGTGTCACCAATATACAATATTTCTATTTGGAATATTTGCAGAGAGGAGACAGACATCGTGTGTCTTTTAAACTGCCACTAATCCTTAAACTTGAAATAAAAGGAAGACTTTTAAAAAGAGCAAAGAAACAATCCTCTCCTAATGAATGAGAAAGCAACTTTAAAGTGGCCTTCTTTCTAAAAGGTATACTAAAATTGTCAGGCTGTGTAAAATTGTCAGACTCCTTTTTTTAAAGGAAGAGGAACTGAAGTTATCAATTATAGTAGAAACATTATGTAAAGTAAAAGCAGGTTTGAAACTAAAAAGTGGTCACTACTCCAAGAATAATCCCTTCCCCTGCCTGAAATAAATAAGTCCTATGAAACTAGGGTAAAAATATACCACCATCCAATATTAACAAATGAAACAAAAGTTTTGATATTAGCTATGATGTAACATTGAACAAAATGAACTGTCCTTTCTAAACACATTTGAGATTTATTTGTTGGGTAAATCTATTAAACCATGTTACATTTACCCTTAAGAACACAGCAAAACTTTTAAAGTACAGAATTAAATGATGTAAGTGATCTGTTAAGATCAAGTATTTTCAAGTATTAACTTGAAATTAACAAAAATTGTGAAGTCAGTAATTCTACCCACTGGTGGACACTGCAAAAGATCACCAAAGCTTTAAGAAACAGAAGGGTCAAACTTTAATGATCTTAAAGTTTGACTAGTACTTTCACCTGATTCAAACAAACCATGAACAATTCTAATTTTACATCTAAAGTAAATGCTCTAGAGCTTATTTTCAGAACCTTTCAAAATTATACTCACAAGTTTCTTCAAAGATACTTCAGAGATGCTTCTGGCCCTGATACACAGCCAATATATCACCATATGGTATCTTATATGCTATGGTATCTTTGAAAGAGAGATCCAAGCAGTCCCTACTTTTTAGCTGCATCCCTTTACAGATGGCATTGCCTCTGCTCCTCAGTCCATAGTTTTTCATCGCTGTGGAGGCAAAAGGACCTTTGAACAGAAGACTGTGCAGAATCATTTTAAGACAGCGTCCAAGAAATGCATCTCATTTAGAAAACAGAGACCAGCTAAAATAGCCAGTCCCAGCTTCGTAGTGGAAGGAAGCTCACACTGCACGTGAGTGGACCTGGCAGTGTTTTATACCAGGGATCTGTAAACTACCAGTCAAACCCAGTCCACTTTGTTTTTATGCATACGGCTTTATTAGAACACAGTCACACACATTCACTTACATATTGTCTGTGGCTGCGTTCACACTTCAACAGCAGAACTGAATCTTTGCAACAGAGACCATATGGTTCCCAAAATCTAAACTATTTACTAATTGGCCCTTCACAAAGAAAAAAGTTTGCCAACCCCTCCTCTGCACAATGGGATGCTGGAGGAAACACAAGATTTCTCCAAGAACCACCTTCAAGTACACGAATTGGGCAGCTGCTAACTACATGTGGGCTTTGGGATCATCCAGTGTTTAAACACACACACCTCTTTCATTCATCCCAAATGAGTCCCAAAGTTGCTAAGGCAGAGCACATGAGGTGATCATTCCCTACTATGAGCCCCATCTTCCCCACTGTCTTTACTAGTAGATCAAGTCAACCCAAAAAGGCCCTTTAAAGTTCATCAAAACATGATTTCACCTGCAGAAAAAATGTGGAAAATAGAGGGTGAGAAGAGAAGGCACACATGGCATATATTCCAAGTCCTAGACCACCTTCGATCTAGCTCCCTGTCTAAATAGCTATGGCCATTTCAATTACTGCTCTGAGGAAGAGGCCAGAGAAGCTACTAAGCAGGTGAATTCAAACTAAGGAACGCAGAAAAGTGTGAAATATGTATTTCCTACCTCATAATCCTTATCCTTGTTAGATGCTGATGATGCTGTGCTCTAGTCAGTCGTGTCCAACTCTTACGAGGCCCCACAGACTGTAGCCCACCAGGCTCCTCTGTCCATGGCATTTCCCAAGCAAGAATACCGGAATGGGTTGCCATTTCCTTCTTCAGGGGATCTTCCCAACCCAGGGATCACACTGCATCTCCTGCATCGGCAGGTGGGTTCTCTACTATTGCATCACCTGGAAAGCTCTTGTTAGAGAATACCCTATATGCAAGTTTCACCACAAAAATTTTAAATATTTTTAATTTCTTAAAGATCAGTCTTCCACTGTCTATAAGTGCTTCGAAGATGTCTAAATTCTTTTAAGTGCCAAATTGGTTTTTGCTTGTTTTTTAATAGAAAGGTTTTTAAGGCATTTTCAGCATGCTGTGCCAACACAGGGATATCCCCTCCATTGTATGGGACACAAAGACACGCACCAACTGCAGCAGGGGAAGTAGCCTTCTCTGCCAGCTATTTTTAGCCCCACTTCGTCATGTTAAAGACCAAACTTAGGATAATAATGAAAGGCAAACTTTTAAAAAGATGAGTTTGATGAAACAGATCTGTCCCTTGTACAAGTTCCTTAACACTGAAATTTTATATATTCTTCTGAACTTAATCTCAAAGGACCTATTAGCCTATAAAAAGCTTGTTAGCTATTTCAAAGATAATCATATGCCCTAAGACTGAACTGGTGGCCATGTTTAAAGGTCATTCCTTCGTTTTCAACTTCAACTCTCATTCACTTTCAGTCTCATCCATTCTTTGTTCTTCCTCTATCTTTGCTAACTTTAACAAATTCTCCTCCTCCCAAGTAAACGTACCCATTTTTTGGCTCATTCTCTCTATAAACACTATAGAGAAACCATAGTACTTAATAATGACTCCCAGTTTTCAGCATATCACTCATCACTTTACTGTTTTGAAACTGAATCAGTATCCAAGTTTAACCCTAAAATTTGATGTCCAAAACAAAGTCCATTGCCCCATTTTTTAACTACTCTTTTTAAGAAACCACTGCTGCTGCTGCTGCTGCTGCTGCTAAGTCACTTCAGTCGTGTCCGACTCTGTGTGACCCCGCAGACAACAGTCCACCAGGCTCCCCTGTCCCTGGGATTCTCCAGGCAAGAATACTGGAGTGGGTTGCCATTTCCTTCTCCATAAGAAACCACCAGTACCATACTAACATATTGGGAGCATCCTCTTTTTCACTCTTGCATCTGTTATAGCCCTTCAGTTAACTGTGGTATAAAAATTTTAGTTCCCCAGAACACCAAAATCCTAATCCAGGTACAATGCCTCTTGGCCTAAAACACAATTTATCCTCAATGGTCTAAAACGACCCTCTAAAAAACACTTCTCTCAATTCATTCTTCAGGCTGTAAACATGTATCCACACAAACTGACCCTAAGTCTACTCAACAAATTCCCGCTATATTCCCATAAGTTAACTTCCTAATTACATCTGTCCCTCACACCCTCCAGTTCCAAGGGTTCTAAACACTTTATCTCCACTTGCTCTTTTCTTCCAAAAAAAAAAAACACACTTTCCCCTGACTGAGATACTCCAGTTAAGTTTTGTATGGTCCAACATCAGTATTTCTCTAATGAAATTGGTACCAACAGCAGCCAACACAGCAGTCACAGATGAAAACTAATCCATTCCCCCTTTCCTGTGATTCTGTGCAGTTTGTGTTTCACTGCCTCGGCCACCCAAACACAAATGCATCTCTAAGGCAGGGGCCCCCAAATACTTTGCTGTTTCTTTGCTGCTCAAATATGCAATAAAACAATACCATGATTTTTAACCAATGTATAGTCAAAACAGTGCAAGTCTTAAAGTTGTAAACAACTTTGATGGAGTATAATCTGCGCTCAAATTAGCTTGTTGCTCTGTCCTCCTTTCCTCCCCACCAAAAACAGCCTATGCAAAACTAGATTCCTCTTCCTCCTATCTTTGTAGAGTATGGAATACATGACTTCCTCAAGGTCACAAAATAACAGACATACAGACCTTCTGTTTTGACTCCACATCTAGTATTACATACACTGCTCAGTATTTTGATGTCATTATCTATTCAAAAGAGAATATAAGACTTCTAACAAAAGCATAACAAGAACAAGGCATACAAAGAGAAACAAAACACGTAGAGAAGTTCCAGAGGAGGGCAAAGTGATGATGAGGATGGAAAAAATTATTCTAAGACAGACAAAAAGTCAGGAAAGATGATGGTAAAGAGAAACAATCAACATCTACAAAACCAGGAAAAGACAAACTCCAACTTGTTGTAGCAATTCTCAAAACACAAATTTGAGATGTATCTTGAAACCTGAGACAGGTTTTGGGAGAAACAAAAGAACTGTTACATAGTTCAGGGGCTAATAAACTTGTAGAATTCATTTCTTCAAAAGAGAAACAATTCAGGATGAAAAGTGTTTTGAGAAAGTTTTAAACAAAATCCTGAATGAAAAGAGCACAGATAACTGCATTCCCACAAAGTTTCTACATTTATTCCCACTAAACTGCTCTCAGCAGTGGCTTCAGAGAGAGTGAGCTCACACAGCTGTCTGCAGGGGCCCTAATTCTTAGTAATGCCTATGTTCTGTTAAATAGAATTCCACCATATGCTTATGGTCTGTACAAATATATGAAATGTTAATTACTTTCCTGCACCTTAATTTGGCACACAGAGAGGATACCTAAATTACAAATAAAAGATTTTACAGACTTCACTTTTAAAATAAGAGGAAGAACATTCTTCTTCAAAGAATTAAACATCAGAAGGTTCTCACTTTATAGAGAAACATGAAGTAAATAAGCAAAGCTTTAAGTCATCAAGTAGGACATATGCTACTAAAAAAAAAGCACTTAAGGAAAAAATTTAGTAGCTTTCATAAACTGGTTAAAGTACTAAATTCTCTCCCCCAAATCAGTTGCGATTCATAAGAACTCAGAATTTCCTGAGTAACTGCAATCTGTTAGTGTCCTCCGGATACACAGGAATTACACCCAGGAAATGAGAAGGTAAAAAAATAACTCCTATACCAGTTGCTCCTGAAATGAAATCTCTCAAAGAAGACTGACCCAAAAAAAAGTTTTACTTTCAGGGGTTCACAGAGTCAGAGGTTCCCACTTGGGAACCCAAATGAGTTGCCCAGGGCCAAAAGCTACAGCGCAGTTTCCCACACGGTGTGCCGGGAAAAGAGATATTACAGAGATGTCCTTTGTGCGCACATAGACTCGGGCTTCCTCAATTTCCTTTTGCCAATTACTGACCAGAAAGGTGTAAGTGTTCACTCTGAAAAAAGACAGAACTCCTCGAAGAGAAACCTGTGTGTACCCCACGTACCCAGCGCTAAAGGTCACAAAACACAGGGCTGCCGATGCCTCTCCCGGCAACGAGGACTAAGGTACCCCTCTCATCTACACACTCCCAACACTCCTGGAAAATACTGGCCCAACTCCAGAGGACGCCCCAGCATCCTCCCCCTTTCTACACATACACACACACACACACACACCCACCCACCCCCCCCCCCCCCCCCCCCCCCCCCCGCCACTCCCTTTCCCGGGGAACTCACACTTTAGAGAAGAACCGGCGGCGCTGAGAAACCGGGCTGCTTCCTGTCCTCCTCGGGACCGAGGCGGCAGCCGCGGCAGCTCCGGCGCGTCGCTGAGCAAGAAGCGGGGCTGGGATCGCCAAGCCGGGCGGCCAACCGGGTGTCTTCCGCGCGGCCGGAGCAGAGGCGGCGGCGGCGGCGGCCCCGCTTACCTCCTCCTTTCCTCTTCCTGGGTCTCTTCAGGCTGGGTCTTCTGCCCGTCCCGGGCCACTTCTCCCCCACAGTCCCGTTTGGGAGGCTCTGGATTTTTGTCTTACAAAGTTTCTTCTGGGCGGAGGCTGCGGCCGGCCCCCCGGTCCCCCCCGGCCCCGCCGCCCTCGGGGCTGGGGCGGGGAGGGGGCTCTAAGAACTCCTCCCGGAGTCCTGCCGAGGAGCCGGGGGGCCGGCGACGGGCCGAGAACGGAGACCCCCCCGAGGGGGCAGAGGGGCGGGGGAGGGAAGGGAAGGACGGCGGCGCCGGTCCCGCTGTCCCCGCCGCCCCGGCCGCCGCTTCACATCGGGGTCCCCGCCCCCCCGGCCGGGGGGCGTCTGCCCGGCGTGGAGCCCCGGCTCATGCACTCCGCGGCGAGATGCTACGGCCCCGGGCGGGTGGCCGAGGCGGCGGCGAGGTGGGGGACCCGGCCGGCTCCGCTCGGCGCCGCCCCCGCTCCCGGCTCCCGCATGTGTCGCTGCGGCTGGGACCCCCTCCCTCCACCTTGGGGGTCCCTCGCCCCGCGCCCCGGGACCAACAGAAGCTCCGGCCCCTCCTCAGCGTCCTCTCCCCGCCGAGCAGCGGACTAGTCCCGGCCCGAGGTAGCCACCTCCCTGCCCCCCAGCCACCGGCTCCGGCTCCGGCTCCGGCGTGTGCAGACGCGGCTGCCGGCCGGGAAGGTGAGGGGGGGAGAAAAGAGGTGGCCGCGGCTCCCGCCGGCCCAGGTCAGGTCAGAGGTCCTGGCGGCGGCCGGTGCACGGGCGCTGGGTCTCTCAGATGCTCCCTGGCTCTCACGCTCGCGGCGGCGGCGGTAGCGGTAGCGCCCGGAGCTCAGCTCGCTGTCTCCCTCGCTCAGTGCGGGGCTCTCGCCTCACTCCAGAGAGAGGGGCGGGAGGAAAACGGCGCGCAACAATGACGCAAGTCACCTAGCAACCGCTCTCCCCCCCCGCCCTCCCTTTTCTCTCCGCTCCGAGGCTCACTCCCCTAGTCTTTTTTCACCTTTCCGACCACCCCGCCCTAGGCGCTCTGGCGCGCTCTGATGACGCTCCAAGGGAAGAGGAAGTCGGGCTCCGCGAGCGGGTGGGTGCGCCTCGGGCCGCGGACTCGGTGTCGCTGCCGCCGCCTCTACGGCCGCGTCAGAACAGAAGAGAGGAAGGGGAGGAGCCGCGTGGAGCCTAAGCTGCCGCCTGAGCTTACCCCTGACCCGAGGGCGGTGGAGAGAGCTTGCTCTGTAGCGGTTTCCTTCAGAGCAGGTGGTGACTGCTCCTTGGGGAGTAAGGAGGAGGCCCAGGCCGCGCGGCCATGCTCGGGCGCGCACCACCCGAAGGTGAGGCATTTGGCCCTATACGGGCCTTCGGAAAGCCCAGCTGCTCGAGAAGTTATCTTACATCTTGATCCGCCGCACCTGCTGGAGGGCGCGAGCGCCCCACCCTTCCCCTGGTGTGGAGCGACACCAGCGCCCGGTGACGCGTGGTCAGGCAGAGCAAATGTTTGATGAATGAATGAATGGCTCCCTCACTCGCGGAGCTCAGAGGAGTTTGACGGAAGTCCAAGCGCTTTGTAAACTGCGTAGCATTGTCAAGATACGAGTTGTAACACATTGCTCTTACCCCTCTCCACCCCAAGGAAATGGGGCTGCGGCTGAAGTGAGGAGTCCCAACCTAAGTCTTTAGCGACAAAGGAGGCGAATTGTTGGGACGAAGGAAGGGAGCCGTCCTCCCAGGGATTTTGGAAGGATTTTTGACTTTTCAGGAGGAGAATTTAGTACTGCCTCCCTTTTAGGAATCATCGTGTTTGTGGCTTGGAGCTTTGGAGAACTGGTATTGGTTGTTAATCAGTGTCCATTACTGTAATCAAGAAATTTTGGCCTGTGTTTCAGGTCTGACTCAAAGCCTATTTCTTTTCTAAAATAAATATTATTACTATTTATACTCGTTTTCCTACAGGTGTCATCCTGGAAAGTAAATTCAAGTAAAAACTCATGAAGTTGACAGTGTAGTTCCCTAGGACAGGAAATTTTAAGATAAAACGATCTCAGAATCCTCAGAAATCTGGCTTGCACCTGTCGTGATGAATAGTGTGAAAAGGAGATAAAAGCAGGGACGAAAGGAAGCAGATTCCGCAGTTGGGTCTCTGGACTCTGGCGCGCCTTACCTCTTCCGGAAGCAGCGATAGGGACTATTACAGATCTTACCTCGGGGGATAAGGGGCAGGTTTTCCTATAAGATCTGAGGAGGTCAGAGTTTCTGCCACTGCTGCCACCACCATATGCAAATACATCAAGGAATCTTGTAACTGGGTAAAATACACGGGCTCATTTTTATTAAAATGCTGCAGAAAAAGTAATGGGAGGATGGGGAGGGGGTGGGGACGGATATTGCCAAAGCAAGAAGAGACTGATAAAGTAGCCTTGCCCATCTCCCGTTCATCCAAGTTCTAAGAGCCAGGTTAACTCTCCTATGTTTAAGTTACCCTAGATTTGACTTCTTATGACCAGTCCCTGCCAGATCCTTCCAAATAAGGCTCACAAGGAATCTGAACAGCAAGTGATGGCCCCACATGGCTATGTGTGTAAATCATTTTGGGTTTTGCTCCTCTTCCTAATTTTTTGATGGAAATTGAAGGAATAAAATACACAGATTGAGGGGATTTTGTAAAGCCTAGCACCACAGATTTTGTTAACTTTGGTTATAAAGAATGCAAACATCAGAGCTCTGCAGCGCAGCAGAGGACACCTCCAGGGAAGTGTGTAAACCAACCACATGGAGCTTTTCAGCAGCCTGATTGGTTTTCCTTGTCAGTGGTTCCACCAGAGAACCTTGGTGCTGAGGGGCAGAATAGCGGGGAGGAGAGCCCTCAGCCAACTACTGATCAGCTTACAGCTGCACTAGCTTACTAGGCAAGACCCACCCACTTCACCACCCAGTATGCTAACTGGAGGAAACAGCTGGAACTGGCGGCTGCAGAAAAGGAAGCTCATACATTGCAAACTTGGTCTGCATCTCTTCAGTGCTTTCATTTCTTATGGCTCCAGAGAAGAAAACAACTGGTTCATTCGAAATTCAAAAAAAGAAATCTGAAGTTTTAGGTAACAGAGTTCCTTCCCTGGTTCATCAGTTTGTTTATAACAAAGATCTGCATAGTATGTTAAGATATAACAAGGATATTTGTATAGGATTCTTTTCTACACTTGAAAGTGAGCTTGTATGAGAAACTATTTTATCAGCTTCATTATCCCACATCAGTAGTTTTTGCTGTAAAAGATTTCATAAGCTAAGTTCTCTAGCAGTATTTCTTTCTAGAAATTCCATCTACAATATTAAATTACCTTTAGTGGTTCGATTGTGAAATATGCTTTAAAATGCATAAAGCAGTTACTCAGTAAAATGAGTAATTGTAAAAGAAGCCTCCATGTAACCAACCAGATCAAGAAATGGAACATTTCCAGCACCCCAGAAGTACCCCAGTGACCTTCCTGAATACCTTTCCCTCCCTTTTTGAGGTAACTATTATTCTAACTTCAGTGATAGCCATTTCCTTGCTTTCCTCTATAGTTTTATTACAAGCATGTATATCTCTAAACAACATATTATTTGGTTTTGCCCTTTCTCTTGGAACAACAGTATGTAACCTGTTTTGATTACAGCTTTTGCTCAACATCTTTTTTAATCCATCATACATTGTTTGGGTTGTTCATATAACTGTAGTTTGTTCATTTTAATTGCTGAGTTTTGTGGTGTTCCATTATAGCAGTATGGCATAATTTATTTAGCCATTCTATTATTGACAAATACCTGGTTGTTTCCAGTTTGAAATTAGTGTAAATACTGCTGTAAATATTTCTTACATATGTATTCCATCACATCTGAGTTTCTGTATGGTATATACCTGGGAGTAGTCATGTGTGTTCTAAATTTGAATGAATGATTCCAAGCTGTTCTCTAAAGTGTTACACTCACACCAGCATTGTATGAACCTCATGGCTCCAACCCTCAACCACGATTGATAGTCAGTCCTTTTCTCCTTGCCAGTCTGGTGGGAGTTTGAGCTTGCATTTCCCTGATTGCTGATGCCAATGAGGACCTTTTCATATATCAACTGGCCATTTTTATTTCTTTTGTGAACTGTGTTATCATTTTCATGCCTAATCACTGAGATACCCAATTTTCCAATACCCTTTACAGTCCGTATTTGAATAATATATATCAGGTAAGGTAATACTACCAAATGAGTTACATTTGGGACAAATTCTTTCCAAAATAAGGAAAATTATATTAATAGTTTGTCTAATTATCTCTTGTGAATTTGATGATAAACTTCTTAAAAGTAGGTCTATAAGGCTATTATTTTTTGCATTCCAAAATAATGTCATGCTTTGAACTATTAAATTGTTGCTGGAATCCCTCACGGTACTTTGGTGTGACTTAGTTTTCCTCAAGTATGTAGTCAGATAATTTATTCAGTGAACCTGTGTAGCTAAACTCTTGCTTTGTATTTTATAGGCAACTGTGTAACAAATTGTTTCACCTGCACAAGTTTACCATCCATGTCACTATCTGACAAATTTTCCCAAGGTATTCTATTTGACTATTTTATCATGTTCTTCTCTGTCAGTTCTTTGTTTAGAGAGTGATATTTTAAGATTGGATGAAGACTCACCGAAATTAAATCACTTAACCAGGGCCAGAAGATTAAGTAAAAAGGAAGCCTGGACTCAGCCCCAAGTCTTCAAATAGGTTACGCTTGCTGTTACATCATACTGACGCTCAGGCTTCTGGAGCAGCAAGGTAAATTACTTCCCCTGGTCTATGGAGTGTTGTTCACGTCCACATGGCAAATCTCATATTCTACCACTGGATACGGTTATTTTATTTTAAGCCTTAATAGCTTTAGAATCAGATTAAGATTGGTACATGTAAAAATAAAAGAATAAAAATTTTAAATATTAATATAAATAATAGTGCTAAAATGGGGCTACATGGAAACCTGCTTTTAAAAAAAGTTTGGCCACTCTCCCCTTCATCCCTTATAGCCAGTCTATCACTTGACCCATGGCCTCTTCAGAGAATAACCATACTTCCTCAACATTTGAAAGAACTACAAAATAAAGTAGTGGTTGGTCATATCAAATGATGCAACAAAGGCCCTTGGATTTGGTGATCGGCTCGTTAATAATATCATAGTGCTGTTAAAAATGTTGGACGATACCAGAGCTTGATGACATTGTTAAATACAAGAACACATCAGTCTAGAATACTTATCAACTGTTTGATGAGATTGTCCCTGTATGGCCTTCATCGTCATCTTGGTTTGCAAAAAGATTGATTCTGAAAATGAATGATGATTGACTACTAGTTATAATGGAAAATTGAATTAATAAATTTGAATCACTTGTTATATTTGATAATTTAGCTTTAAAGTTTCAGAAGAATCTTTCATTTGATTTTGTCATTAGTAGTCACTATCTTTAGTAAAGTCTAGCCATTATTTTTAAAATATTGAGTGAAACAGTTAAAGAAAATGACTTCATAAAAATATTAAGGTATGCTTACATGTAACTTAACTTTGAAAAGGAAAGGTTTCTAAATGTTTTGGCTTGAAATTCAAAGTTGATTTATTGAGTTAACAGTAGGGAGTTGCTAAAGGTACTAGGATCCATAAATGTTATTTGTATATTTTTGGTCTTCCAAGGAGTAATGATATAGAGAAAACATAAAAGGGTTAGAATATCTATCCAAAGCATAGAATTTTCACATTTACTTCCCCATTTAATGAACAGAAATTTACTTATTACCTGTTTCCTAGCACTGGACTAAGTGCTGAACATATAATGGTGAAAACAGTGGTGTCCAGGCTCGATGGGGTTTGTAGTCTGGTGCCAATATGTCGTTGGCTTCCCTGGTGGCTCACAGCAAAGAATCCACCTGCAATGCGGGAGACCTGGGTTTGATCCCTGGATGGGGAAGATCCCTGGAGGAGGGCACGGCAACCCACTCCAGTATTCTTGCCTGGAGAATCCCATGGACAGAGGAGCCTGTGGGGCTACAGACATTGGGGTTGCAGAGAGTTGGACACGACTGAGTGACTAACAGCAGCAGCAGCCAGTGTGTCCCAGGCTTGGTACTTCACCTCCGCTAATACCATCTAAGCCTGTGTGAACTCTCTGATGATATATTCTTTCCTTTCAGCTGGGGGAAAAGTGCTTCACAGCACTGTGTTGGTTTCTGCTATACAACAGTGCAACTCAGGTATATACCTGTGTGTGTGTGTGAGAGTCACTCAATTGTGTCCGACTCTGTGTGTGTGTGTGTGTATGAGTCGCTCAGTCGTGTCCGACTCTGTGTGTGTGTGAGTCACTCAGTCGTGTCCAACTCTGTGTGTGTGTGTGTGAGTCGCTCAGTCATGTCTGACTCTGTGTGTGTGTGAGTCGCTCAGTCATGTCCGACTCTGTGTGTGTGTGTCAGTCGTGTCCGACTGTGTGTGTGTGTCTGTGTGTGTTAGTCGTGTCCGACTCTGTGTGTGTGTTTGTGTGAGTCACTCAGTCATGTCTGACTGTGTGTGTGTGTGTGTGTGTGTGTGTCAATCAGTCGTGTCCGACTCTGTGTGTGTGTGTGTCACTCAGTCTTGTCCAACTCTGTGTGTGTGTGTGTGTGAGAGTCGCTCAGTCATGTCCGACTCTGTGTGTGTGTGTGTATGAGTCACTCAGTTGTATCCGACTGTGTGTGTGTGTGTGAGAGTCGCTCAGTCATGTCCGACTCTGTGTGTGTGTGTATGAGTCACTCAGTCGTATCCGACTGTGTGTGTGTGTGTGAGAGTCGCTCAGTTGTGTCCGACTCTGTGTGTATGTGTGTATGAGTCACTCAGTTGTATCCGACTGTGTGTGTGTGTATGTGTATGAGTTACTCAGTCGTATCCGACTCTGTGTGTGTGTGTGTATGAGTTACTCAGTCGTATCCGACTGTGTGTGTGTGTGTGTGTGAGAGTCGCTCAGTAGTGTCCGACTCTGTGTGTGTGTGTGTATGAGTCACTCAGTTGTATCCGACTGTGTGTGTGTGTGTGAGAGTCGCTCAGTCGTGTCCGACTCTGTGTGTGTGTGTATGAGTCACTCAGTCGTATCCGACTGTGTGTGTGTGTGTGTGAGAGTCTCTCAGTCGTGTCCGACTGTGTGTGTGTATGAGTCACTCAGTCGTATCCGACTGTGTGTGTGTGTATGTGTATGAGTCACTCAGTCGTATCCGACTGTGTGTGTGTGTGTGAGAGTCGCTCAGTCGTGTCCGACTCTGTGTGTGTGTGTGTTTGAGTTACTCAGTCGTATCCGACTGTGTGTGTGTGTGTGAGTCACTCAGTCGTGTCCGACTGTGTGTGTGTGTGTGTGTATGAGTCACTCAGTCATATCCGACTGTGTGTGTGTGAGTCAGTCGTGTCCGACTGTGTGTGTGAGTCAGTCGTGTCTGACTGTGTGTGTCACTCACTCATGTTGACTCTTGTATGTGTGTGTGTGTGTCGCTCAGTCGTGTCCGACTCTGTGTGTGTGTGTGTGAGTCGCTCAGTCGTGTCCGACTCTGTGTGTGTGTGTGTGAGAGTCACTCAGTCGTGTCCGACTCTGTGTGTGTGTGTGTGTGTATGAGTCACTCAGTCGTATCCGACTGTGTGTGTGTGTGTGTGTGTGTGTGTGTCGCTCAGTCGTGTCCGACTCTGTGTATGTGTGTGTGAGTCGCTCAGTCGTGTCTGACTCTGTGTGTGTGTATGAGTCACTCAGTCGTATCCGACTGTGTGTGTGTGTGTGTGAGTCGCTCAGTCGTGTCCGACTCTGTGTGTGTGTGTGAGAGTCGCTCAGTCGTGTCCGACTCTGTGTGTGTGTGTGTGTATGAGTCACTCAGTCGTATCCAACTGTGTGTGTGTGTGTGTGTGTGAGTCGCTCAGTCGTGTCCGACTCTGTGTGTGTGTGTGTGTGTGTGTGTGTGAGTCGCTCAGTCGTATCCGACTGTGTGTGTGTGTGTGTGTGTATGAGTCACTCAGTCGTATCCGACTGTGTGTGTGTGTGTGTGTGTGAGTCAGTCGTGTCTGACTGTGTGTGTCACTCACTCATGTTGACTCTTGTATGTGTGTGTGTGTGTCGCTCAGTCGTGTCTGACTCTGTGTGTGTGTATGAGTCACTCAGTCGTATCCGACTGTGTGTGTGTGTGTGTGTGTGTGTGTGTCGCTCAGTCGTGTCCGACTCTGTGTGTGTGTGTGTGAGTCGCTCAGTCGTGTCTGACTCTGTGTGTGTGTATGAGTCACTCAGTCGTATCCGACTGTGTGTGTGTGTGAGAGTCGCTCAGTCGTGTCCGACTCTGTGTGTGTGTGTGTGTATGAGTCACTCAGTCGTATCCGACTGTGTGTGTGTGTGTGTGTGTGTGAGAGTCGCTCAGTCGTGTCCGACTCTGTGTGTGTGTGTGTGTGTGTGTGTGTGTGTGAGTCGCTCAGTCGTATCCGACTGTGTGTGTGTGTGTGTGTGTATGAGTCACTCAGTCGTATCCGACTCTGTGTGTGTGTGTGTATGAGTCACTCAGTCGTATCCGACTGTGTGTGTGTGTGTGTGTGAGAGTCGCTCAGTCGTGTCCGACTCTGTGTGTGTGTGTGTGTATGAGTCACTCAGTCGTATCCGACTGTGTGTGTGTGTGTGTGTATGAGTCACTCAGTCGTATCCGACTGTGTGTGTGTGTGTGTGTGTATGAGTCACTCAGTCGTATCCGACTCTGTGTGTGTGTGTGTATGAGTCACTCAGTCGTATCCGACTGTGTGTGTGTGTGTGTGTGAGAGTCGCTCAGTCGTGTCCGACTCTGTGTGTGTGTGTGTGTATGAGTCACTCAGTCGTATCCAACTGTGTGTGTGTGTGTGTGTGTGAGAGTCGCTCAGTCGTGTCCGACTCTGTGTGTGTGTGTGTGTGTGAGTCGCTCAGTCGTATCCGACTGTGTGTGTGTGTGTGTGTGTATGAGTCACTCAGTCGTATCCGACTGTGTGTGTGTGTGTGTGTGTATGAGTCACTCAGTCGTATCCGACTCTGTGTGTGTGTGTGTATGAGTCACTCAGTCGTATCCGACTGTGTGTGTGTGTGTGTGTGAGAGTCGCTCAGTCGTGTCCGACTCTGTGTGTGTGTGTGTGTGTGAGTCGCTCAGTCGTATCCGACTGTGTGTGTGTGTGTGTGTGTGTGAGTCAGTCGTGTCTGACTGTGTGTGTCACTCACTCATGTTGACTCTTGTATGTGTGTGTGTGTGTCGCTCAGTCGTGTCTGACTCTGTGTGTGTGTATGAGTCACTCAGTCGTATCCGACTGTGTGTGTCTGTGTGTGTGTGTGTGTGAGTCGCTCAGTCGTGTCCGACTCTGTGTGTGTGTGTGAGAGTCGCTCAGTCGTGTCCGACTCTGTGTGTGTGTGTGTGTATGAGTCACTCAGTCGTATCCGACTGTGTGTGTGTGTGTGTGTATGAGTCACTCAGTCGTATCCGACTGTGTGTGTGTGTGTGTGTGTGTGAGAGTCACTCAGTCGTATCCGACTCTGTGTGTGTGTGTGTATGAGTCACTCAGTCGTATCCGACTGTGTGTGTGTGTGTGTGTGAGAGTCGCTCAGTCGTGTCCGACTCTGTGTGTGTGTGTGTGTATGAGTCACTCAGTCGTATCCAACTGTGTGTGTGTGTGTGTGTGTGTGAGAGTCGCTCAGTCGTGTCCAACTCTGTGTGTGTGTGTGTGTGTGAGTCGCTCAGTCGTATCCGACTGTGTGTGTGTGTGTGTGTATGAGTCACTCAGTCGTATCCGACTGTGTGTGTGTGTGTGTGTGTGTGAGTCAGTCGTGTCTGACTGTGTGTGTCACTCACTCATGTTGACTCTTGTATGTGTGTGTGTGTGTCGCTCAGTCGTGTCTGACTCTGTGTGTGTGTATGAGTCACTCAGTCGTATCCGACTGTGTGTGTCTGTGTGTGTGTGTGTGAGAGTCGCTCAGTCGTGTCCGACTCTGTGTGTGTGTGTGTGTATGAGTCACTCAGTCGTATCCAACTGTGTGTGTGTGTGTGTGTGTGTGAGTCGCTCAGTCGTGTCCGACTCTGTGTGTGTGTGTGTGTATGAGTCACTCAGTCGTATCCGACTGTGTGTGTGTGTGTGTGTGAGAGTCGCTCAGTCGTGTCCGACTCTGTGTGTGTGTGTGTGTATGAGTCACTCAGTCGTATCCAACTGTGTGTGTGTGTGTGTGTGTGAGAGTCGCTCAGTCGTGTCCGACTCTGTGTGTGTGTGTGTGTGTGAGTCACTCAGTCGTATCCGACTGTGTGTGTGTGTGTGTGTGAGAGTCGCTCAGTCGTGTCCGACTCTGTGTGTGTGTGTGTGTATGAGTCACTCAGTCGTATCCAACTGTGTGTGTGTGTGTGTATGAGTCACTCAGTCGTATCCAACTGTGTGTGTGTGTGTGTGTGTGAGAGTCGCTCAGTCGTGTCCGACTCTGTGTGTGTGTGTGTGTATGAGTCACTCAGTCGTATCCGACTGTGTGTGTGTGTGTGTGTGTGTGTGTGAGAGTCGCTCAGTCGTGTCCGACTCTGTGTGTGTGTGTGTGTGTATGAGTCACTCAGTCGTATCCGACTGTGTGTGTGTGTGTGTGTGTGAGAGTCGCTCAGTCGTGTCCGACTCTGTGTGTGTGTGTGTGTATGAGTCACTCAGTCGTATCCGACTGTGTGTGTGTGTGTGTGTGTGTGAGTCGCTCAGTCGTGTCCGACTCTGTGTGTGTGTGTGTGTGTATGAGTCACTCAGTCGTATCCGACTCTGTGTGTGTGTGTGTGTGTGAGTCGCTCAGTCGTGTCCGACTCTGTGTGTGTGTGTGTGAGAGTCACTCAGTCGTATCCGACTGTGTGTGTGTGTGTGTGTGTGTGAGTCACTCAGTCGTATCCGACTGTGTGTGTGTGTGTGTGTGTGTGTGTGTGAGAGTCACTCAGTCGTGTCCGACTCTGTGTGTGTGTGTGTGTATGAGTCACTCAGTCGTATCCGACTGTGTGTGTGTGTGTGTGTGTGTGAGTCGCTCAGTCGTGTCCGACTCTGTGTGTGTGTGTGTGTGTGTGTGAGTCGCTCAGTCGTGTCCGACTCTGTGTGTGTGTGTGTGAGAGTCGCTCAGTCGTGTCCGACTCTGTGTGTGTGTGTGTTTGAGTCACTCAGTTGTATCCGGCTGTGTGTGTGTGAGTCAGTCGTGTCCGACTGTGTGTGTGTGAGTCAGTCGTGTCCGACTGTGTGTGTGTCACTCACTCATGTCGACTCTTGTATGTGTGTGTGTGTCACTCACTCATGTCGACTTGTATGTGTGTGTGTGTGTCGCTCAGTCGTGTTGACTCTTGTATGTCTGTGTGTGTGTCGCTCAGTCGTGTTGACTCTTGTATGTTTGTGTGTGAGTCGCTCAGTCGTGTCGACTCTTGTATGTTTGTGTGTGAGTCGCTCAGTCGTGTCCGATTCTGTGTGTGTGTGTGAGTCGCTCAGTCATGTCCGTCTGTGTCTGTGTGTGTGTTTCATTCAGTTGTGTCCGACACTCTGTGACCCCATGGACTGCGGCCCGCCAGGTTCCTCCATCCATGGGATTTTCCAGGAAAGAATACTGGAGTGGGGTGCCATTTCCTTCTCGAATGTATGTGTGTGTGTATATATATATATATACAGGCTTCCCTGGTGGCACTGGTGGTATAGAATCCACCTGCCAATGCAAGAAACATAAGAGACGTGAGTTCAATCCCTGGGTCAAGAAGATCCCCTGGAAGAGGGCATGACAACCCACTCCAGTATTCTTGCTTGGGGAATCCCATAGACAGAAGAGCCTGGTGGTGGGCTGTGGTCCATAGGGTCACAAAGAGTCGGACACAACTGAAGTGACTTAACACATAGGCATAGACAGATAGATAGATGACTGCTTTATTGTCTTGATAAGCAAATAAGTGATCACAGGCTAGCAACCTTCAATCTTACTGTCATTTTTCAGATTTTCACTATGACAGTTTTTTTAAATGCACTGAAAGAATAGTATAACTTCTTTTCATACACCTTCCACCTAGATTCAGTCATGATTAACATTTTGCTATATTTGCCTTATGTACATTTTCTAAACCACCTGAGACTAAATTGCAGGCATCCTACTGCTTCATCCTTAGGTAATATTTCAGCAGATATCAATTAAGAAAAGAATATACCTAAGCCCAACCTTTAATCAGACCTAAAAAATTAACAAAAATCTATATCTAAATTTAATTCCCATTTAAATTTTCCTAATTGTCCCAACAGCATTTTTTCCAGCTTTGGTGAGATATAATTGACAGATAGCATTGTATCACAGCATGATGATTTGATGTGCCTACAAATTGTGAAGTGATTACCACAATAAGGTTAACACAGTCATCACCTCATGTAGTTCCCTCTGGTGTCTGTTGGGGTACTTAAAAGTAGTTTAAGATCTTTTTTAGCAAATTTCAAGCATAAAATACCAACAGTATTTTTATTGCTGTGTCCTGCCCCCAACTTGGTCCAATCAGAGTTCACATATTGCATTCTTCAGTTACATTTAAATGTTTAAATATAAGTATTTTTAGGGAAACTAAAAACTGGACTCTCTAATACTATTTGGCAGTAATTGCTTTACATTATATCATTTTTTTAATGTTATATTTTAAGTCCACTAAGAGCATTCTATAATTTTAGTAAAGGGTGGTCTTTTCTTCAGTTGCTTTTTCACTTGCCTTTGACTCCATGCAGCTTTAGTAGTTGGGGGCCACTCACTGGGGTACTGAGCACTTCCCTGTCTTCCAAAAGTAATCTGTACATTTTCTCAGATGCTGTTTCCTTCCACCTTTGTCCTACAGTGCCTGCCCTGGAAGGCCCTGCCCTTGATCCCAGCCAAAGTCCTCATTACCTGTTTCTCCTCTCCTTGAATTTGTCCTGACTTTATAGGCACCCTTTCAAGAGCATCTAACTCTCAGTCCTTAGGTTCTCTTATTCTCTACCTGTCTTCCAGGTTACCACAACCTCTGCTTAACTCTGCCAGAGTCTGTACCTGATTTTCTTCACCTTCACTGGAGTCCTTTGTAACAGAACCCACCACCACTGCAACCTGTCCCCAGTAGTATGTGCTTAGCTTATTATAAAGCAAGGAAGAACATAATTGACAAGAACCTAGAATGTGCTGTCCCTTCATTTATCTTCACAAAACCTTCCAAGTAGATGCCAGAGGCCCACATGCCTTTTTCCTCTTCCTGGTCACAAAGGAGGACTTTCCCAGCCTCCCTTGCAGTTACACTGGAGCCACGTGATTAGTCTGGCCAGCAGAACATGGGCAGAAGTAATGTCTGTCATGTCCAGGCTTGATCCTTAGTTTCCCATGGGATAATTAGTTCCTCTGTCTATAGGCTTAGAAGCAAAGGATGTTCAGATATTGGCTCACATGCCAGTTCAGTTCAGTCGCTCAGTCGTGTCCAATTCTTTGCAACCGCATGAATTGCAGCACGCCAGGCCTCCCTGTCCTTCACCAACTCCTGGAGTTTACTCAAACCCATGTCCATCAAGTCAGTGATGCCATCCAGCCATCTCATCCTCTGTTGTCCCCTTCTTCTCCTGCCCCCATTCCCTCCCAGCATCAGGGTCTTTCCCATGAGTCAACTCTTCCCATGAGGTGGCCCAAGTATTGGAGTTTCAGCTTCAGCACCAGTCCTCCCAATGAACACCCAGGACTGATCTCCTTTTGGATGGACTGGTTGGATCTCCTTGCAGTCCAAGGGACTCTCAAGAGTCTTCTCCAACACCACAGTTCAAAAGCATCAAATTTTTGGTGCTCAGCTTTCTTCACAGTCCAACTCTCACATCCATACACGACCACTGGAAAAACCATAGCCTTGACTAGACAGACCTGTGTCGGCAAAGTAATGTCTCTGCTTTTTAATATGCTATCTAGGTTGGTCATAACTTTCCTTCCAAGGAGTAAGCGTCTTTTAATTTCATGGCTGCAGTCACCATCTGCAGTGATTTTGGAGCCCCCAAAAATAAAGTCTGACACTGTTTCCACTGTTTCCCCATCTCTTTCCCATGAAGTGATGGACCAGATGCCATAATCTTAATTTTCCCAATGTTGAGCTTTAAGCCAACTTTTTCACTCTCCTTCACTTTCATCAAGAGGCTTCTTAGTTCCTCTTCACCTTCTGCCATAAGGGTGGTGTCATCTGCATATCTGAGGTTATTGATATTTCTCCAGGCAACCTTGATTCCAGCTTGTGCTTCATCCAGCCCAGCATTTCTCATGATGTACTCTGCATAGAAGTGAAATAAGCAGGGTGACAATATACAGCCTTGACTGTACTCCTTTTCCAGTTTGGAACCAGTCTGTTGTTCCATGTCCAGTTCTAACTGTTGCTTCCTGACCTGCATTTAGGTTTCTCAAGAGGTGAGTCACATGCCAGATTCCTTAGCTGCCTCTTGGAGAAGCACTATCTGACCTAAATCAAACAGTGAACAGAGCAAAACATAAAGTTAAAAGTTGCAGAGTTTAATAGCAAGTCCTGAGAATGCAACCCTCTTTTGTTATATTTTTTTATTGAAACAGGAGTTCTGAGTCCAACTCAAACTATAAAAGGACTTTTAGGGAAAAGAAAACAAAAACCCTAGGGATTGACTTTTTTGTCAATCCACATATGAGAACCACATATGAGACCATCAGTCCCCTCCAGATAGGTGTTCAAGGCTTCCTTTTCAATAAACAGGTTTCCATTTCAAGGATGAAGATATCCTTAGGTTCTTCAGCCTTTTATTCCTGGATTGACATTTCTTTTAATAACCAAACAAAACATTATGACTTACCATCTTATATGTTACATGTCTGCATGAGGAAAAGCCGATTCTTCTCCCAGCATTTCCAGCACATCCCCATTTAGGTCTCATTGATAGAGTGGTTCCTTGGGGCCACACATAGGTCTAAAGAAGACTGAGTGCTATTTTAGCTGGGCAAGTTGTCCAAGGAGAGGTTGGAGTTCTGTAAGGAAGGAAAGTGGGAGGGATAGACAAGGAGTAGGAACCTAGCAGTGTCTGACCCACTTTGTCTTAGTCAGTTCTGACTGCTATAACAAATTACCATAGACTAGGTGGCTTATAAGCAACAGAAATTTATTCCCCACAGTTCTGGAGACTTGAAGCTTGAGATCAGGGTGCCAGCATGGTCGGGGGAGGACCTTCTTCCAGTCGCAGACTGCTGATATCTTGTGTCCTCACATAATGGGAAGCAGAGGGCAGCCACCTCTCTCCTAGCTGTAAAGGGCACTGACTTCATTCATGAGGGCTCCACCTTCATGGCATCATCCAATCCTCATGACCTGGCACCATCACCAGAGGGAAAGAGGAGGGGGTGGAGGGACAGAATAGGATTTCATCATGTGAGCATTCAGTCTGTAACTCCCTTAAAGAGGTTTTTCTTAAAAGGACCACCTATCCCAGAGACGAAATGCCGATGTCAAAACCCCAGAAATAACTACCCTGGTTTTTATTTTATATAGCAGTTTCCCCAGTGCTTGGCATGTAAATATCAGTAATATGTAGAGTTTTCTTTTTGGCTTCTTATAGTTTAGAAATTCTAGCAATATACTTCAGGTGCATTTTTAATAAATGAATTTGTGATTTCCAGATGGTTGGCTTTTAATCTCTTACATCATCATTGCAAAGCACATTGTATTGGTTGCATTTTAAGCTCTTTTTTTAGACCCAAGTGAGTGATTAAATATTCATTTCCCTTTTAAAATCCAAAATAAGCATTATTGTTATTTAGTTTAAAACAACCTGAAATTCACAGAAAATTGCAAATACAGTATAAAGAACTTTTTTTAAAATCTTGAGCTCCCATTTGGGAGTAAGTTGCCAACCAGATGCCCCCTCACCCCCAAATACTTCCTGGGGTGCTATCAGTCACTTTCCCACATAATCACAATATAACCATTAAAATCAGGAAATAAACACAGACCATTTATATTACCCGATCCTAACACCCCCTCATTAAATTTCATTTTTCATCCCAATAATATCCTTTATACCAAAAAAAAAAAAAAAAAACAGTTCAGAATTGTCACATGTCTTTAGTGTCCTTTAGTAAAAAATGTTTCCTCAATCTTTGTTTGACTTTCATGACCTTGATACTTTTGAACACCACAACTTCTGTGGGGCTTCCTTCAGTTTAGGTGTGTTGTGCTTGGCAGCAATACCACCAAAGTGATGCTGTATTCAGATGACTCTCAGTTTTGATTTGTCCCATTGCTAGCAATGCTCTCTTTAACTACTTGATCAAAATGGTGTCTGCCCAGCTTCTCCACAAGGAAGTAACTCCAAAATAAAGTTACTATAAATTTTTTTCTGTTTTGAATTAACAAGTATTAATTTTGTGAAGAGATAAGTTGTTGCTGTTTAGTCGCTGAGTCATATCCAACTCTTTGTGACACCATGGACTGTAGCCCACCAGACTCCTCTGTCCATGGAATATCTCAAATAAGAATACTGGAGTGAGAAGGAAAGTGCCATTTCCTTCTCCAGGGGATCTTCCCATCCCCGGGATCAAACCCACATCTCCCACATTGGCAGATGGATTCTTCACCACTGAGCCATCAGGGAACACCAGGGAGATATATTAGCTCTAAATAAATACTCTGTTCCTTATCAAGCCTTCACTGTACTTTTATTCACATTAGTGTGGGTTCCTGGTTTCCTATTTTGTTCAATAGATTTTTTTTATTATTTGTTGTGATGCTTATATTGTCTCACATTTCACCAGCGGGAACCCTTTCAAATTGGCTCATCTGTCATTTCGTCCCATCCTTCTGTATTTTCTTTTTTTCTGGCACAACAAAATGTTCCCTGCTCTTGTTGTTTTTTCCCTGCCCCAGTGTTGCAAGTGGCCATTTCTTCAAGGAATAGGGTTACCAAATATAATATAGATGAATAAGGTAAATTTGCATCTCAGATAAAAAATAGTGAAGATATATCCCATGCAATAATTTCTTGTTTACTTACAGTTTGCTGTATTTTCATATAGTAAATCTGGCACCCTACCAAGAAATCCTGGTTCCCTGACGTGGCAAATGGTATTTAGAAAACCACAATCAGGATAGGTCCTCTGGTTGCCATTTGAGTTCACAGCTCTCTAGATGGACAGAGGTAGGGAACATGTATACACACACACATGTACACATTTGTACCTATATTTATATATCAACATTGATGCCATATAGATATACATACATTGCAGTCCATGAGTTCACACTGATAACTTCTAATTCCAATCCTGAAGGTGCGTCCGGGTTCTCCCTCTCCATGTTTACAACTTCACACTCTGAGGGTGAGAACCCTGGCTCTCATTACTGCTAATACGTACTTGTTTGATCAATGCCTTGGTGTATACCAAACTCGCATCACCGACCCTGCCCCCTCCCCTGGGAGGATGCCCTGTTTGCACAGGGCTGGTTCATCCCTACAGATGGATACTCTCTCACCCACCTCAGCACACGCCACCCCACAGTGGGGGTGACTGCTTTGCTGAGATCTGCCACACCCCCGTGGGGAGCCTCACCTCCCTCCTGTGCCTCCTCCCCACACTCGGCCAATCTCCACCCAACTCCACACCCGCCCTTTGTGGACACCCTCCCCAGCTTCCTCTAAGGACAAAGATCTTCAGATACAAATGATACTTAAGTAAGAAGCTTGTGTTACTTTTCTTATTCATGACACTCATAACACGGGGTTTTCAAAGTAAAAGAGGCTTTGACAAAGACAACTGGAAAAACAAGGATATTTTTATTCTTTTGCATTGAGCTGATGCTAACCATTACTTACTAGTAGTAAAAACCCAAGAGAAGTCAAAATTAGAAATGCAGACCTCTGTTTAAAAACCTGTTTGTCTCCACTTCCTCTCAAAAACCCCTAAATTAACAGGAAAGGAATAAAAAGGCAGAAGAAATACAAAGAGCCCAGGAGATGACAGCAGAGAGGACATTATCAGGAAATTCTAGAAGATAGAAAGATAGACAAGGAATGACTAACTTAGAGAAAAGGAGGCTAAAACTTACGTGCCTTCAGCAGACGTTCCTTCAGCAGAGTGTCCAGCAGTAACCAACCAATCCCTGATGTGAAACCCTAGAAAATGTCAAAATTTGAAGTCACTGGTTTCTCTGACGTACAGAATAAAGTGAAAAACAGGCTTATTCTTAAATGTGAGTGACCAATCAAGAATCACCAGACACTTGAGGGAGGTCTTATATGAAAGCAAAAATGAAAATTAACCTGGAGAAAACTGAGACAATGCAGAAGAACAACAATACCAAAGATAGTGGGAAAAAGACGAAAGTCATAGGATAGTGATTGTGTGTGTGTACAGATTATTAAAACATCTTTAGTAACAAGAATTCATAGGTGGTGTCTTGGTTTGAAAAACCATGACATCTGTATCAGTATGTTATTTAGTCACATGTTCTAGGGGAGAAGCATCTAAAGAGTTAAAAGTGGTTACCTCTGGGGAAGCCACATTAGATAAGGGAAAGACAGGTGAATCTTGATATTTTCAGAAACCCATATAGTACTTTGTTAAAAATAAGGGTTTGATTTAAAAGCTGTTTGTATGGATTGAAACATCTTTAATGTCAGAATCTGACACCTAGATTCAATTCAATGAGCACGTCTGCACTTTTACTGTTTACGTAATTCTGTACAGATCTTAATCCCTGAAACTCAGTTTACACATTTATAACTTGGGGATAATCTCTTAATCTGCTTGGGCTGCCGTAACAAAATACCACAGACCAAGGGGCTTAAACAACAGTAACATATTCCTCAGAGTCCTGGAGACCACAAGTCCAAGATGAAGGTGTTGGCAGGTTGTTCCCTGGGGTCTCCCTACCTGGAGTTCTCCCTGGGGGGGCTCATTGCTAGGATCTCTTACTCTCCTTATAAGGACAACAGGCATGTTGCATTAGGGCCTATGCTAATGACCTCAGTTTAACTTAATCACTTCTTCAAAGACCTTGTCTCCAAATACAATCTGAAGTCCTGAAGACTGGGATTTCAACATGTGAATTGTAGGGGGAGCACAATTCAGTCCACTCTACCTACCTACTAGATTCATTCATGTGCCAAGATTTAGTGGGATTCCTTTAATGTTCCAGCCTATGCTAGAACATGTTGTAACATGTTCCAGCATTCCTCCCAGTTTACTGACCTGTCTCTCTCACACACACACACTGAAAAGTTCATTTTCTGTGTGTGTGTTTTGTTTGGCTGCGTGGGGTCCAGGTTGCTATGAGCAGGGGCTGCTCTCTGGTTGTGGCACGTGGCCTTCTCATCGTGCCGGCTTCTCTTGTTGAGGAGCCCGGGCTCCAAAGCAAGCAGGTTGAGTTGGTGTGGTGCACTGGCTTAGCTGCCCTGTGCACTAATTACTGTGTCATCTTCCCAGACGAAGGTTTGAACCCATGGCCCCTGTATTGACAGGCAGATTCTTAAACACTGGACCATCAGG
Organism: Odocoileus virginianus; assembly: GCF_023699985.2. NCBI lineage: Eukaryota > Metazoa > Chordata > Mammalia > Artiodactyla > Cervidae > Odocoileus > Odocoileus virginianus. The sequence continues at coordinate 4,883,537 of NC_069685.1, read as the reverse complement.
GAAATCCATTTTTTGTGTTTTTAGAATCTAAATAGCTTATGTGTTTTTCAGGGACTCACTTTACCCCCATCAATATCAGGCCCCTAGGACTTGTTCAGGTTGATATATGTGACCATAATTATCTCCCTGTTCTGACTATCTGTTGCTGCCAGCCTCACCCCTAGAATCCTGTCTTTCCCATTCATGCTGAGGCAACAGTCTTAATCCAGCAGCAGTACCCAACCTTTTTGGCACCAGGAACCAGGAACCGGTTTCATGGAAGACAACTTTTCCATGAACCATGGGTGGGGGGGTGGTTTCAGGATGATTCAAGTGCGTTACATTTATTGTATGCTTTAATGCTATTATTATTATATCAACTCCACCTCAAGTCATCAGGCATTAGATCCTGGAGGCAGGGGACCCCTTGTCTACAGGACCAGTAATTCTGAGATTCTCAGAATTTACTAGCACTTTCCATATTTTAGTGAAGGTTGTGCTAAATTGCTTCAGTCATGTCCAATTCTTTATGACGCTATGAACTGTGGCCCACCAGGCTCCTCTGTCATGGGATTCTCCAGGCAAGAGTACTGGAGCGGGTTGCCATGCCCTCCTCCAGGGGATCTTCCCGACCCAGGGTCGAACCCACGTCTCTTAATGTTGCCTGCGTAGGCACATGGATTCTTTACCACTAGCGCCACCTGGGAAACCCATTTAGTGAAGGAAGTGCCTTCTGAAACCCCCACCCCAGGGAACACTGTTAGCAGGTGGGTTCTCTGGTATTATGTAATAAGTGCAGTCTTAAATCTAGTCTGTTTGAGTGAGTTTACTCCTTCCTCGTCTTTCTTCTAAGAAATGCAAGCACCTCCATTCAAGTACACTGTTTTCAAGTTTCGAAGAGCAATTCCTGCTGTTTAATATGGACAGTTCTAGGCATCCTACCAAGATACTAAGTTTTGAGTCACTAAATAATGCACCCATATTAATAAACTCTCTTCTGTCCAGCCTTATAGTCTGTCCTCCTTGATCCACCACCTTTATTATCTGTTTTTAGGCAAATTCTTCCAGTTCCTGGTGGTTCATAACACTGCCAAGTTCTGCAGTGCTCTTGGTGAATAATCTCTTTCTTCACTCAGCAGTATTTTTCTGCTTGGCTCACAATAAGGAGCAATAGAGAGAGGCAAGGAAAGATCTTACAGACATGCATCATCTTGCAAGGCATCTGCCCTAGTGAGGCCTTTGCACAGTCTCCAGGCAGCTGGAGACTGGTTTCCTCTGGCAAGAGGGCGGGCTCCAGACAATTCTGGCTCAGGTTATTCAGAGGAACCTGGGTAATCAAGTCCTCAACCCTATCTACCCAAATGGGCTCCTCTCCTTCCCTTTCAGTCTCCTGACTTTAGCATAAGAGCCCATCTGGGCTGTGAACTCAACCTCCTTTTTCCCTTTTTAGCTCTGCTCTATTTAAGATCAAATTTGAAATCTTACTGTTCAGCTCAGTCTACCTTCTGTCCACAGGAAATGAGACCCCCTTTAAAAGATGACATGGAAGACTTTTGACTTTCTTTCAATCCAAATTTTAAACTGATGGTTACCTGGCCTGGGTCTGTTACTTGCTTCTTCCATGCCTCCTCTAGCAGTTGACAACAAACCAACTTCAAAATCCTAATAATTGCCGTTGCTCCCCATCTGGTTCAACAGCTACTCTATAGGTCTGGACATTTTCTTACACCAGCACATGAGCCCAGTTTCCCACAGGTGAGACTCTTAGCAGTGATGCTACAGCACGCCAGACATCATCCTGGCCTCACTCAGCGACAGTAACAGGGTCTTAGTTGTCATCTGACCAACAAGAGATACAATTATAGAATCTTGTTCTGAGAGTCCGCCTTTATTACCTCACTTCTAGGACCTACTCACTTAGGCAAGGTTCCTCCAGAACTTAGGGATTTGAGTTTGCAACTAGTGTGCTTGAAGAGTAAAATGTGATGCCAGGAAGGAGCAGGAGAGGAGTGAAGAGGAGACGATCCGGAGCACTTTAATGAGCGGGGTACCGCTGACGACCGGGGCTCAGCCCGCAGGAGCCCGCGGGGTGGCAGGGCCTGCACGTCACAGACGTCCCACCCCGGGGGCAGGCAGGCGGTGCAGTTTGTCCTTCCGTGCCTGCTGGCCATTGGCTAAGGACTGTTTGTCAGGCAAACGGAGAGAGACGCCCTCAGGCCACAGGCAGGGTCACATGCGCTTCCAGTAAGATTGAGCTGAACTGGATCATTCCAGAATGCCTACGGAATGTGGGCCCGGCACCAATGGCTGTCAGCTACGCCTTCCCTGACTTCCTATCTAAAATAACACACACCCCATCATTACCCTTTCCTCCTCCACTGCTTTCCTTTTCTTTACAGTAGCATTTCTACCTGGCATTCTATTATGTTTATTTATAGTTTCCTTCATACATACACCACAATGTAGGCCAGAGACTTCACTGTTTTGTTCACTACTATGCGCCCCATGCCTGCTGCTGTTGCTGCTAAGTCGCTTCAGTCAGGCCCGACTCTGTGCGACCCCAGAGACGGCAGCCCACCAGGCTCCCCCGTCCCTGGGATTCTCCAGGCAAGAACACTGGAGTGGGTTGCCATTTCCTTCTCCAATGCAGGAAAGTGAAAAGTGAAAATGAAGTCGCTCAGTCATGTCCGACTCTTTGCGACCCCATGAACTGCAGCCTACCAGGTTCCTCCATCCATGGGATTTTCCAGGCAAAAGAGTCCTGGAGTGGGGTGCCATTGCCTTCTCCAGCGCCCCATGCCTAGACGGTGCCTAAAACACGGCATGGACACAATTAAGTATTTTTGAATGAGTAAGTGAATGATAAAAGGTAATATTTGCAACATGGCTTAAAAACACTTAGTTTCTGTGTTTAGGAAGCTAGGAAGGAGAAGATAAGGGGTTCAGAAAAGGGGCTTACTGAAGGATGAGCTTGATGTGTCAAGAGAAATAAACATGGGAAAGCTGTTCCATTCAGAACCTTTTCAGTCTCAGCTAATTCGGAAGAAAGCCAGCTAATTCACTGAGGAAGAATCATAGAATTTTTAAAATTAATACTTAAAAAAATTAAATAATCATTTCTGGCAAAGATTGTCCATGAATACAGATGAGATGTTCACTTGTTGCTAACATATAGTCCATAAGTTACTTGCTAATTGCAAAGGAAAAAATATTCCTCATGGAGGAGAGATCTGGCATTCACCGTCTTAAACAAATAATCAAATTGAGAATCAAGTAGTGGAACAATCTACTTACCTCCTTACATGATGTAGTATGAAGTACATAGCTTGACTGATGAAATATTCTTGCCAAACATAAGCCTTTAGATTAAACTTCCAAAGCATTGAGGTATAAGTTAAACACCACCAGAAGGATATAATCAAGCCTTTTTTTGGTCTGGCTTCTTTCACTTAGCATAATTTTTTTTTAATTCAACTTTATTTTTTGCAGCAGTTATAGGTTCACAGTTCAGTTCAAAGGAAGATACAGAGGTTGTCTATATACACCCTGCCCTCAGCATGCACAGCTTTCCCCAGCATCAGTATCCCCCATCAGACTGTACACTCGTTACAGCTGATGGACCTGCACTGGTATGTCATAGTCACACAGGGTTCACAGGTCACATCAGGGTTCACCTTGGGGCCATGTATTCTGCAGCTTTGGATAAGTGTATAATGACATGCATGCACTGTCATAACATCATACAGAATCTTACTGCCCTAAAAATCTTCTGTGTTCTACCCATTCATCCTTCTCTCCCTCTCTCCCTACTGAATGCTAGTAACCACCAATGTTTTTACTGTCACCATAGTTTTGCTTTTTCTAGAATGTCATATAGTTGGAATCATACAGCTGGTAGCATTTTCAGACTGGCTTCTCTCACTTTGTACTAAGCATTTAAGGTTTTTTCATGTCTTTTCATGACTTGATAGATTGTTTCTTTTTTGCACTGAGTCATACTCCATTATCTGAATATACTGCAGTATATTTACCCAGTCACCTACTGAAGGACATCTTGCTTACTTTCTGATTTTGGCAATTATGAATAAAGATGCTATAAATATTAGTGTGCAGGTTTTTGTGTGAACATAAACTTTCAGATCCTTTGGGTGAATACCAAGGAGTGCAACTTCTGTATCGTGTGGTAAAGAAACCACCACCAAACTGTCTTCCAGAGTAGCTGTACCGTTCTGCTTTCCCACCAGCAATGAAGGAGCGTTCCTGTTGCTCCACATCCTCACCAGCACGTGGTGTTGTTGTTGTTCCAGATTTTGGCCTTTCTCATCGGTGTGTTGTGGGATCTTGTTTCAGTTTGCAGCTCCCTGATGACATATGATGTGGAGCATCTTTTCCTATATTTACCTGCCATTTGTATGTCTTTTTGGGTGAGGTGTCTATTAAGGTCTTTGGGTCATTTTTAACCTGGTTGTTTGTTTTCTCGAGTCCTTTTATATTTTGGATAAGTCCTATATCAGATTGTCTTTTGCAAATATTTTCTTACAGTCTGTGGTTTGTCTTTTCATTCTCTTAATGTTGTCTTTCATGGAGCAGAAGTTTTTAATTTTGATGCAATACAGATTATTATTCTTTAATGATCATGCCTTTGGTGGTATATATAAAAAGTCATTGCCTTACCCAAGGTTATGTAGATTTTCTCTTGTATAACTATTCTGAAGATCTTTTTCCTTTTCCTGCATCAACAATTTGTTCTTTTTCATTGTTGAGTTCCATTGTGTGGGTGTACCACAATTTGTTTATGTTTACCTGTTGATGTATATTTGAGTTGTTTTCAGTTTGGGCTCTTACTGTGAACATTTGTGAACAAGTTTTTGTCTAGACAAATGTTTTCATTTCTCTTGGGTCAATATCTAAGAACTGAATGACTGAGTCATCTGGTTGGCACATATCTAACTTTTTATGAAGTGGTTCAATTGTTTTCAAACCAACATCCAGTCAGGTTTCACACATTGTATTTGTTTGTTATGTCTCTTCAGTCTCTTAATCTAGAACATTCCTCCACTTTTAAAAAAATGCATCTTGTAGAATGAATTATATTCAGTACATACTAATTCCATATATATAAAATTCTGAGAAATTCAAACTAATCTATGGTGACAGAAAGCAGATCAGCAGTTCCCTGGGGATGGGGCAGAGGGTGAGTGAAAACAGGATGTGTTCCCCAGGTTTCTGAGGAAACTTCTAACATGATGGTTCATGTGTTGTTTGATTGTAGTGATGGTTTCACGGTTGTATGTATGTGTCAAAACTGATGAAGCCTACATTTTAAATTGTACATCAATTACAACTTAAAAAGCTATTAAAAAGTTGGGGTGAAAAGATCAAAAACAAACTAACTGAAGTTGGCGGTGAGCAGAATGTGCTAATGAAAGTGCTAGGACAGAAAATTTTGAACTGGGAAAGTTTAAAATTCAGGCTACATAGGAATTGAATTTATAATCAATCACAAAGGCTTTATCCAACTTGTTTCTAAGTTTCTCTCTGATCCTATTTTTGGCTTCCCTGGTGGCTCCATGATAAAGAATCTGCTTGCCAATGCAGGAGACATGGATTCGATCCCTGGGTTGGGAAGATTCCTTGGAGGTGGAAATGGTAAACCCACTCCAGTGTTCTTGCCTTGGAAGTCCCATGGACAGAGGAGCCTGGTGGGATGCAGTCCATGGGGTTGCAAACCATCAGTCACGACTTAGTGACGATACGACAACAACAGCAAACATCCTAAACTCATTCACATCGTTTCATGCTGCTTTTAGAAGAGGCATGCATCTTGAACGATAGCAAAAATACATTTTGAGTTTTAAATGACTTCTATGAAGGTGCTTGAAAATAATTTAAGAAAACATTTAAGATGCAACTTAATTTAACAGCCAAAGGAAAAAATTGTCAGTAGCTCCCCTTTGCCTCCTGATTTAAATTTGGTGGCAGTTCACTGAAGGTTCTAAGTGTCTCCTTTCAGCTTTTTTTCTCATCACTGCCTTCTCTGTAACCCATTCCCAGAGTGACAGACCGCATGCCTGTCCATCCTGTCTCTCTGCGGGAGACGCCTCGGCTCACATGCGCCCCCTGCTTCACCTGCCTCTGGCAGGCAGAAATGCTACTTATCCTCTAAGGCTTCTGAAAACCTTGCTGATAACTCTTAGCAAAAATGAGTCTTCATCTTCACTAGGTTTAGCCTAGTGGTTGGTACTGCCCCAGCTGACCAACTCCAGGCTGAAGCAAGTGAGGTACTCACCTGAAATATACATTTTTAAGAGAATACCAAAAGACTCAGGAATCAAGTATTTTCAAATGAGTACCCAGTCAAGTTTCACTCTTTGCATTTGGTTATCTCTTCAGTCTTTTTTTAATCTGTAACATTCCCACCACCTCTTAGAACATGTAGCTTATAAGAATGTACCATATCTAATATACCTTAAATAGCTCCACCTTATAATATTTATTTATCTAATATTTTATGTAAACACTTGGAAAATAAAAATGCAAAGCATGGATGATGATATTTGATGATGTCAGAATTTTAAATAAAGACAGGATCAGCCTGCCTGATTTTTCCTGGACCTCAGGCTCCAGCATGGCTCCAGGCACATCGGCTCATTCCCCTCTGCTCATCACTGTGCATCTCCTCAGCACCTCTGTTAGGTCTGGCAGGTCCCAGACACCCATCATCTGACTGCAATTTTCTCTCCTTCTGTATATTACTTCCCTCATTAAAGGAAGGATGGTACAGGTGATCTTATTTGCAAAGCAGAAATAGAGACACAGACGTAGAAAACAAATGTATAGATGCCAAGGCGGGAAGTGGAGGGTGGGATGAAGAGGGAGACCGGTGTTGACACAATATACACTACTATGTCCAAAACAGGTAACTAATGAGTTCCCTGCAGAGTGCTCTGTGGTGACCTCGATGGAAGGAGATCCAAAAAAGAGAGGATATATGTATACATATGGGCTTCCCTGGTGGCTCAGATGGTAAAGAATCTGCCTGCAATGCAGGAGACCTGGGTTTGATCCCTGGGTTGGGAAGATCCCCTGGAGGAGGGCATGGCAACCTGCTGCAGTGTTCTTGCCTGGAGAATCCCCATGGACAGAGGTGCCTGGCAGGCTGCAGTCCATGGGGTTGCAAAGCGCTGGACACGACTGAGCGACTAAACACAGCACAGCTTGTATGCATATAGCTGGTTCCCTTCGAACTACAGCAGAAACTGCCACAGCAGTGTAAAGCAATTATGCTCCAATAAAGAGAAAAAGGAAGGAAAGAAAGCAGCAGCAGTGATTAAGACATCCAAGGACAGAAGGCTAAAGAAGGAAAAAGAACATTTAACAGGTCTGTAAGCAAAAAATAATACGGATTGTCTCCAAGACAAGGAGCTTCAGCTGCATCCTGCATGTTACAATAGGCCACGAGGGAAAAAACAAGCTATTATCTTAAATATGTCTTATTTTTAAAATGTTCTTTTTATATTAGTAATTATCATCCTGAGTAATTGAAATCATCATGTCCCATTTTTACCCTTGATGTAGAAATTTTTAAGTCATAAACAGATTCACATTCTTTGTATAAAATGAATACATAAAGCCCCTTTCCAGGGTTTCTTATCTTTCAGCTAAAGGTTTCTTTCTTGCAGTAGAAATGAAAAAGATTGTCTGTGGGCGTTCCTATTCTTTGTGGTTTAATAACCATTTGGACAGTCCTCTTTCGCGGGCCTAAGACTTTAAAATAAAATCCATGAAAGTATGCAGTGGCAAGTAGGGTATCTCAGTATGACCATCATAGTTGTGTATTAATCAGAGACTTAATTATTCACTTTTTCAGGTATCATTATATCATCATATCCAATCTATTTTCTAACCTGGTTAAAACTGGTTTGGTTCTCATGACTCTGTCAATATACCTTATAGTTCAGAAACCTCAACGCATAAAGAGAAAAAAAAACCTAACAAACACTGATCTGCTTGCTGCATATTTTCATGTCCTTAGCAGTAGTATTTCTAATTGTGTATGTAATACTGCTTTGTTTGGTAATATATTCTTTTTTTTTTTTTAGCATTTTTGGTCTTATCGGAAGATAAGTATCTTAAATTGGGGTAAATTACACCCTACATTCACTGAAAACTTAAACTATAAGAATTATTATTTTTATTGGAGTATTACTGTTTACAATGGTGTGGCACTTCCTGCCTTACAACGAGGTGAATCAGTCGTATGTATGCATGCACTCCCCTCTCTCCTGAGGTTCCCTCCCGCCCCACCCCGCCCCACCCCTCGGGGTCCTCACTGAGCCTCCATGCTATCATGTCAGGAAACTGCTGCGGATTGCAATGGAGGGTCGTCTCTTTAGTTCCATCTTAAGAGTGAACAATAATAAACAAACAGAAACCTTTATTTTTAAATGAAATAGAACTGATTTGAGCCTGGGATTAGATTCCTTTATTTTGTTAACCCAATGAAATCTAGCACATACAAGATGCATCTTGCCCATCTCAGAGGAAGGGGCCAGCTCATGAATGTGGAAAATGCCTTACGTTTTCATTTGCATCAATATTATTGGTGATTCATAAATTATCTTTCTAAGTTTAAGTCCAAATGTAGACTTTATTACTGACTATAAACAGAAATAGATTTATATATGTTAGCCGTTTGGTAGGAAGAAAGATCCAGATGTATTCCAGGCTAAGGAAACAGGTGGAGGTCACCATCTGAGAAGGGGCAATTGCCTTTCTCCTGCTTCATCAAACTGTGTAGTCAAGAATTAGAACAACATCTCCGTTGTGAACCAGAGGGCTTCACGCCTGTTAAAGTATGGAGACGGAACTGGTAAGTAGGGAACGCGGCGAGTCGTTTGTGGGCACTGCTGTTCTCCTCCTAGTTGATGATGTAAGCAGATGACTTTCTCAGGGAAGACAGAGAAGACCTTTAAGGTAACAGGTGCAGCCCCTGTTGCCCTGAAAACTCTGTTGTTGCTGCGGACGGAATGCCTGGCAGTTCTGAAGCCTAGGTCAAGGACAGCAGTCTTGCTTGACTTGTGTACTGCAGGACTGTTGTTCAGTCACCCGGTCGTGTCTGGCTTTTTGCTACCCCATGGAATGCAGCACGCCAGGCCTCCCTGTCCCTCGTCATCTCCCGAAGTTTGTCCCCGTTCATGTCCATTGCATCATACTTAGTACCTCACCAGTCCGCCTGGTGTTTAATACGTATTGTTGATAAATTTTTAAGTCTTATATTCTTGAAAATACATGGAGGAAGTTTAAATGCATGTTGCTAAGTGAAAAAAGCCAGTTTGAAAAGGGTATACACTGTGTGAGTCCAACTACATGATGTTCAGAAAAGGGAAAACTACGGAGACAATAAAAGATCATTGCCAGGGGTTTGCAGGAAGGAAGGATGGAGGGGTGAATAGCCAGAACAGAGGATTTTGGGGGGAGTGAAACTATTTTGTATGATACTTTAATAGTGCATATATGCCATTATATACTTGCCAAAATCTGTAGAACACTACAGTGCAAAGATTGAAGCCTTATGGAAACTATGGACTAAGTATGTATTACTATTGGCTCATCTGTTACAACAAATGTATCAAACTAAGGCAAGATGTTAATAGTAGGGGAAACTGGGGAACTGAAGGAGCTATATGGGAACTCTTTGTACTTTCTGTTCTTGGTCTGTATATCTAAAACTGCTATAAAATAAGGAAATCTATTAATTTTTTTAAAAGTCTATGAAGCTTTATTCTGCCCCTGACTTTCACTCCAGCATAATATAAAAGGAACTACCAGAAACTAGGTGAGTGAATGAATGTGACATTTGAGGTAATAGTCTTTAGAATATATTTTATTTTGAGTAAATAAACCTCTATTGAGTGCCAAATAAAGTGCTGCTAAGGAGTGTACAGTAAAGAAAAAACTTTCTGAGAACTACAAAGAAGAGCTCTTTTATTCTCTTGATCACAAGATTCTTCAGGAGAGGAAATGTTTACCTGCCAAAGACGAAAAAGGAAAAAAACTTTAGGGAGTGTGACAATTAAGCAGGAATTTAAAATAAATGGATTGGAAGAAAAACAAAGGTTCGAAGACTAAGTAAATGTATAAAGACACAGAAAGCACCCTGATAAAACTGCAGGTGAAACAGTCTGTGTAGTATACAAATGGAAGGAGAATTACGATCTCCTGAAGCAGTCAGAGAAAAGCTCATGTGTGATTTTGTAAGTCATCAGAGGAGACATGATATCATCACCAAGACACGCACGCACGCGCGCACACACACACACACACACACACACACACTCAGGCTGTATTCTTTCTGAGGATTTCCAAGTTATAGTCTGTTGGATGCAGCCATGAAAAGGAGAGAAGGAGGTGTCTTATTTGATGCTTAAAACAAAACAAAGCAAAACACAAGCTTATACAATTAGGACATCTTTCCCATCACCAAAAAGGCGGAGAGGTAGTACTGCTCCTTCCTGCTTCCACACCCACTCCTCTGGCTGAAGTTTGTTCCTTCCTTTATTCTTCAAATCTGGCCAGGGCGTATGTCTTAAGCTGGTTTTATCTGTCTACCAATTGCAGTGCATCAAGTGATGAAGAGAGGTGACACAAGGAAAGCAATATGATTTTCCCTAAATCCCACCACACACAAGGAGAGCCCTAACTTGAATATAGCATTTGGGAGGTGTACCCTATTCAAGTCAGATTTTAAAAGAAACCCACACAGTCCCCCAGGATTCCAAACATTTGGAAAAATGACTTGAAGGGTTGGATTACAACAGACGGGGCAGTCCTTGAATGTCTCTAAAGGAGGAGATAATATGGAGGCAGGGCTTTAGAGTCTGAAGGCTCAGTTCTACTATTTCCTAACATGAAAGATTACATAGTCTGCATGAACCTCATTTCCCACATGTGTAATATAGGGGCTTAATAACACTTGTCCTTCACAACAGACAGTTATAATGAAGATAACATGGATTAATGAAAACAAGAGTTATTGGTATAACATCGTCATCATTCCTTTCCTCCCTTAAAAAATACAAGAGGTACCCAGGTACCAAGAGGTACCCAGGAAGGCAACTCAAAATTTTACAATATAGCTCAACACTTGGTATGACCTTGGAAGCCTGGAAATACATAGATTTGCTTTCAAGTTAAGCAAATACTTATCACCAAGGCTGTAAGTAGCATATGGCCATGTGGGTTACCCATTGCCCAACTCTAGGGAGCACCATTCTTATAATTTGGGATCTGCAGCTGAAAACTAAGGATTAATAGGTAAAGATTTCAAATCTTACTTTCTATAATAAACTCATATATGATTAAGCAAACCAGACAGCTAGCGATCCAAACATGTGGCATACGACCCTCATACTTTCAGATAAATTTGAGAAGTGCAATAAATGTAATGAGTAAAAAGGTTTCCATCCTGAAGCTCTAAGTCTCTTTTTCTAAGTGTTGAAGTGAAAGTCACGCAGTCGTGCCTGACTCTTTGCAACCCCATGGACTATACAGTCCATGATATTCTCCAGGCCAGTGGAATGGGTAGCATTTCTTCTCCAGGGGATCTTCCCAACCCAGGGATCGAACCCAGGTCTCCCACATTGCAGGCGGATTCTTTACCAGCTGAGCCACAGGGGAAGCCCAAGAATACTGGAGTGGGTAGCCTATCCCTTAGTTTATGTATCTGTATATTATAAATATACAGATATATAAACTTCAAAAGGACAACAAAATTGTAGAAATTTTAGTTTTAAAAAACCCACTGACTAAGTCCTACCTTGAATTCTGAGATTGATGCTGAATCTCAGAACTCAGCCTCTGTGCCGAATCAAACCTCAGAGACAATGTTCTGAGTGTTTTAATCTTTTGGCTGGGCTTCCCTGGTGGCTCAGTCGCAAAAAATCTGCCTGCAGTGCAGGAGATGGAGGTTCGATCCCTGGGTCAGGAAGATCCTCTGGAGAAGGAAACGGCAACCCTCTCCAGTATTCTTGCCTGGGAAATCCTGTGGACAGAGGAGCCTGGGGGTCTACAGTCCATGGGGTCACAAAAGACTTGAACACAACTTATTGACTAAACAGCGATCTTTTGGCTGTGCTTCTCGGGCTTCTCATGTGGCACTAGCAGTAAAGAACCTGCCGGCCATTGCAGTGAGACGTAAGACATGCAGGTTTGATCCCTGGGTCAGGAAGATCCCCTGGAGAAGGGAACAGCAACCCACTCCAGTATTCTTGCCTGGAGAATCCCAGGGACAGAGGAGCCGCAGTCTAGGGGGTAGCAAAGAGCCGGACACGACTGAAGTGACTTAACACGCACACACTTGGCATGCGGGATCTTAGTTCCCCGACCAGGGATCGAACAGGTGCCCCTTGCATTGGAAGTGTGGAGTTATAATTACTAAACCGTCAGGGAAGCTCCTCAGCCGTGCGTCCCCCTTTGCCTAGCAAAGCGATAAAGCTCTTAGTTTCTGTGTTGTGATGTGCTTAGTCACTCAGTCCTGTCCGACTCTTTGTGACCCCATGGACTGTAGCCTTCCAGGTTCCTCTATCCATGGGGATTCTCCAGACTACTTCACCCAAAACTCTGTCTCTAAGATTCAATTTGGCACTGGTGCACAGAGGTCAAGTTTTAGCTTAGAGTTAAGCCACAACAGAAGCGTCTCCTAAAATGCAAAGTTTAAATAATAACATCACAAGAACAGGAAACTTCTTCTTCATGCAAATAAATTTTGTTCTCAAAAAGAGGGAGTGAACTGAAAAGAGGGAAACAAGATCTACTTGATGGCAGGGAACTCTGATTCTAGTAATCAGATCTTTTCCAGAAGTTTTCTCTCTTAAAATTCATGCAGTTCCAATCAATTGCTCAATAGAATCTTTATTTTTTTAACTTGGAAGCTATCCTAACCTTCATCTGGAAGAACAAACAAATGAAAACAACATGGATACTCTGAAAAAAATTGAGGTAGAGAGCGAGCTTCATCCATTCTGTCACTAAAACATAAAGCAATAAGAATGAAAACTTTCTGAGGCTGGTATGATGACTGAATTGACAAATATGTCATGGGAACACAATGACCTGTAAATGGATACTAGTATGTATAAAATACGAATTGTGTTATTTCACAAATCAATTGGAAAGGAAAGATCATTCCATAAATTGTATTGGGCTGAATAGCTAGCAATTGGGAGAAAAATCAACTCATGTCTTCACCTCACAGCATAAATTAAAAATAAATTTTAGTATATGTAAAGAGACAAAAAAGGAAAATCAAGCTTTAGATGTATTAAAAGAAAATAGAATTAAATATTTTTCAAACCTTGGAAGAGGATGAATTTCTAAGCGTGAAAACAATAGAAGAAATAAAAATCTAACAACATAAAAACAATTTTGAAAGTTAAAAAGGCAAACAGTAAACTATCAATCACTTATGTGAAGACGCTAATAACTTTAAATAATTCACAAATAGATAAAAAAAAATTTCGAAGACTCTAATAGATAAACCAGCAAAGGGCATGGGCAGAACACTTACGGAAGAGCAATTAGGACTATCCGTAAACAAACAAACAAAAAAGTTCACCAGCAGCTGTGACTTTAGAAAGCAACAAATGAAACAAATTTATATCATTCTTATCTTCTGAATTGACAAACTTAAAAAGTGATGAGACCAATTAATATAGAAGGGACAGAAACATAGACATGCTTATGCATTCCTAAGGACATGGCAGCCCACTCCAGTACTCTTGCCTGGAGAAGCCTGTGGACAGAAGAGCCTGGAGGGCTGCTGTCCATGGGGTCGCACAGAGTCAGACTCGGCTGGAGCGACTCAGCAGCAGCAGCAGCAGTGACGTTTCACATGGATACGACCTTTTAGAAAGTAATAAATTTGACAAAGTGTATCAAGAAGAGAAAAAGATCTCATGCCTTTTTATCCAGGGCCCCTTTTCTGGAGATAAAGAAAATAAAAAGCATAGAAAAAACCATATGCACCAGGACAACCATAAAATAATGTTTATAGAAGATTTGAAGCAACTAAATTACATAACAAGAAGAAATTCATTCAGTAATGCATAGTATATTATATGCATATATTGTATGCATAGTAATGCTATGCTGTATATTGTCACTCTGTTTATTTAACTTATATGCAGAGTACATCATGAGAAATGCTGGGCTGGAGGAAGCACAAGCTGGAATCAAGATTGCCAGGAGAAATATCAGTAACCTCAGATATGCAGATGACACCACCCTTATGGCAGAAAGTGAAGAACTAAAGAGCCTCTTGATGAAAGTGAAAGAGGAGAGTGAAAAAGTTGGCTTAAAACTCAACATTCAGAAAACTAAGATCATGGCATCTGGTCCCATCATTTCATAGAAAACAGGCGGGGAAACAATGGAAACAGTGACAGACTTTATTTTGGGGGGCTCCAAAATCACTGCAGATGGTTACTGCAGCCATGAAATTAAAAGACACTTACTACTTGGAAGAAAAGTTATGACCACCCTAGACAGCAAATTAAAAAGCAGAGACATTACTTTGCCAACAAAGGTCCGTCTAGTCAAAGTTACGGTTTTTCCAGTAGTCGTGTATGGATGTATGGATATGAGAGCTGGACTGTAAAGAAAGCTGAGCGCCGAAGAACTGATGCTTTTGAACTGTGGTGTTGGAGAAGACTCTCTAGAGTCCCTTGGACTGCAAGGAGATCCAACCAGTCCATCCTAAAGGAAATCAGTCCTGAATATTCATTGGAAGGACTGATGCTGAAGCTGAAACCAATACTTTGACCACCTGATGCGAAGAATTGGCTCATGGGAAAAGACCCTGATGCTGGGAAAGATTGAAGACAGGAGGAGAAGGGGACAACATGGATGGCATCACCGACTCAATGGACATGAGTTTGAGTCAACTCTGGAAGTTGGTGATGGACAGGGAGGCCTGGCACGCTGTATTCCATGGGTCTCAAAGTATCAGACAGGACTGAGCAACTGATCTGACTCAATGCATAGAACTTAGCAAATGATAGCTTGAAGGGAAAATTTTGAATGGATGAAATATACATATGGTAGAACCATTTTTCAACCAAAAAAAAGATCATTATATAAATTGAATGACTGTACAATGCAGCTATAGTTTAGAATTTTTTCCCCTCCTTTGCTTACCAATCTCCTTCTGATAACAAGTGCTTTTCTTTGGACGATCGTTCTCAATCCTGTGTGATCCTAACGGGAATGTGCCTTGTGATGACCCAACCTCATCTCCGCAAACTGGTGAACCTATAACCCAGCTCGGTCTAGCGATAATGTGACACCCCCTGGGCATGGTAATTGGTCACAGGAAGAATACATTTTTCTTGTCTGGCCAATTTGAGTCATTTCCTGGACTTTTCCAAGGTGAAGGTGCCCGCTAAGTTGCTTCAGTCGTGTTTGACTCTTTGCAGCCCCATGAACTGTAGCCCACCAGACTCTTCTGTCCTTGGGTTCTCCAGGCAAGAATACTGGAGTGAGTTGCCATTTCCTCCTCCAGGGGATTTTCCCAACCCAGGGGCTGAACCCACTTTTCTCACATCTACCTGCATTGGCAGGCGGGTTCTTCACCACGAGCACCAACTGGGAAGCCCTAAAGTGCAGGTAGATGGAGGCACTCTTCCTTTTGGATGACCTTGGATTATTGGCAGCTCTACCCTCTGCTGACTGGATCAGAAGGGTAGAGGGGAGGAAGGAAGCCACATACAAAGAGAAACAGGATTAATTTTTTTAAAAAAGGTCTAAGGACATCCTCCAGATCCCTGGATGTAGCCCTACCTAAACCCCTTATACTTCTCACTTACATGAGTTTTCCTGACACATGGTTTAGAATGATGATGCTGATTTGAGTTGGGATTTAGTCCTTAGCATTTGTGTCCTCATTTGTGCAGAAATAGTTTCTGTACAATACCTTTGGTGACCAGAATGCTTTTTAAAATCTGGTTCAGACATGTCCCTTCCCTGTTGGAAACCTTGCAATAGCTTCACATTGTTCTGAGACTGAGAGAGAATCTCCTTCCCATGTCCTACGTCCTTTTACACACATGCACACACACACCCTCATGCCAAGTCACAACACAGAACCACGATGAGTTCTCTGTACATACACATAAGCTTACATTAAGACGTGTCAAAAACCAGATACTGTAATAAAAGTTCTTGGGATTATGTGCCCCAGCGCTACATCCAAGTACAAAAGAAAAAGAGTCCATCGGTTCTTATCTGTAATATGGGAGTAGTTCACTGGGAATAAAAAGGTTAAAGCACAGGAATACTACTATTTTTAATTTAAAGTAGTATTCACACTTTTTAAAATTTAGCATATCGCAAAAGCCTAAGGTGATCCTATCTGATTTTTAAATACAGAAAAATCACATTTCTCTTTATTTCCAGTCCTCTCATGGCTCTTTCATATGTGTAGACCTTGGTACTTCTACCCTCTCAGAGCCCTCCCAATCATGCTCCATGGTTTCAGATTTTCACCAATTTTTCAGCCACCAAGCCTCACCTTGATGGATAACTTCATCCACTTTTCCCACAAATAGTTATGGAGTGCCTGTATGTATTAGGTCCTGGGCAGAAATAAGGCATTCTGCCCCTCTTGAAACTTACATTTTACTGAGAGGAACAAGCAAAAACAAGTGAACAAACAAAAATCGGTAGGTTCTAGGGAGAAAAAAATTAGGGTTTTTCGCTAAGATGATCAGGGAAAGTCCTTCTGAAAAGGTAAGTGGGGATATGAAGCATGAGGAGGCAGCCTAGGGCAGGAAAAAACAGGATTTGTTTGAGGATTATTACAGCTGGAACATCACAAGCAAGATGCTAAATGATGTGTATGGTTAGACGATGTCAGATCAAGCACAGCCTTTACAGGTTGGCTTTTATTTAAAGTACAGCTTGAAACGATTGAAAGGGTTAAATGTGAAAAGTGGCATATCTTATTTACTCTTAATTTTGCTTTACTCTTTCCCTTCATTTTGTTGTTGTTCAGTCACTAAGCCGTGTCTCACTCTTTGAGACCTCATGGGCTATAGCTCACCAGCTTCCTCTGCTTCCAGTATCTTCTGGAGTTTGCTCAAATTCACGTCCATCAACTTGGTGATGCTCTCCAACCATCCCATGCTCTGCTGCCCCCTTCTCCTTTCGCCTTCAGTCTTTCCCAGCATCAGGGTCTTTTCCAATGAGTCAGCACTTCACACCAGCTGACCAAAGTATTGGAGCTTTCTTGCAGTCCAAGGTATTCTCAAGAATCTTCTCCAGCACTACAAGTCAGAATCATTAATTCTTTGGCATTCAACCTCCTTTATGGACCAAACCTCGTATCTGTCCATCATTACTGGAAATCAGTTTTCAAAATAATGAGTGAGTTCATTAGTATAAAAAAGATACAAACTTTAAAATCAGTTTGTTCATATTCACAAAATATCTGGTTTAGATTTTCGTTGGGATTTTGTTGAATCTATAGTTTGAGAGAAACTGCCATCGTGAGTCTTCTTGACAACACTGGGTCTTCCTGTCCATGAAAGTAGAATGTCTCCCTCTTTACTTAGATCTTTCATTTCATTCATCAGAGTTTTGTAGTTTTCCTTATATAGATCTTGAACATAGTTTGTTAAATTTATACCTAAGTATTTCTTTTGGTGTTAAAGTATATGGCATTGTGTTTTTAATTTCAGATTTATAACTGGTATGAAAGCTGAAGAAAGCATTTGACTTTTGTATATTAAACTTGTATCCTACAACTTTGCTATAATCACAAATTAGTCCCAAAAGTTTTAAAAATCATTTTTGAGATTTTCTATGTAGATTGTCATTTATTATTCTTCAAAAGTTTTGGTTTTTTAAAATACATCATCGTTAAGTTTCACCTTGATCTGTTTCAATATCTTGCAGTTCTTTTTATCAGTATATGACTGTCCCACACGGGGCCAGTGGGCATCTCTTCGAGTTAACCCTTGAGTCCTTTTGACACGTCCTCAGAAGTCTTAGTTGCTTCTCTGTTACCTGGTATGGCAAGACGTTCCAGGCTAATCCTTCGTATTTCTTGCCCCAGACTTGTAAACAGCTTATTCTGCAAGGAGCCCTAATTTTTTTAATTGGTAGTTCAAGTACATTACCACACTACCTCCTAACTAGTTTCTCCAATTCCACTCAGCTTGCTTTTATTCCATTCTCTATTTAAAAGCAAGATTGAAAAAAAAAAAAAAACAGTAAATAAATAAATAAAAGATAGCAAGGATGAGTTTAAAACACACCCAGAATTGTTACTTCTAAATACCATTTCCCAAAAAAACGTTCCTTGGAGAAAAGATTCAAGAAAAACTTCCATGTTTTTGGTGAAGACTGATTGAAAGTATTGAGATTAGAATAATAAATATTCTGGGAAAGATTTGAAACAGGATATTAAATCACTATTTCAGATTACCAGTGGTCTAAATTTTATTTAAAAGATATTGTACAGTGTTTCAAGAAATCCCATACACTTAGTGTTTACATTGCTTTGTATACTCTTCCAGTCTTTGTTGACTAAATCTGCAATTCAAGAGTTGCAAACAGTATGTTCATTTTGCTTCATGGCCTGCATTTTTTCATGTAGACAATTTGAAACCTCATCAATTTAAAATATACTCAGTTATAAGCCAGATAGTAATTCATTTAATAATTCTCTTATTTGGGGTTGGGTTGCTTCTGATATTTTATTGTTGTGTCTCAGTTAAGACTCTGGTTATAAACAACAAAAAGTGATTCAAGCTGCTTTATGTTGAAAGGGTTATTATAAAGATGAGGGGTGTGTCATGGAGTCAAAGGAAAAAAATGCAGTTTGGGCATCTGGAAGAAGCCAGAAAGCTGTCAGTCTGTTCTTTGTTTATCTCCATATTTCTTGATGAATCTGCTTCATTCTTCTTTCTCCTACCCTGATTATCTCTCCTTATAGGGGAGTAGAATTATATGATAGCCCACTTCATTTTACCACCCTGACCATCTACAAAGACTGACCTGTATTCTACTTTCCAGTTCCATGTCCTAGTTTGCATTAAATCCATCCGGTTGATCAGGAGGTGGGTTTATCCAATACAGACATGGATGCCAGGCCCCCTGTGGGAGTTCCTTGAGAAGAAGGGATAATTCATGGGTTGGGCTGACCCCTAAAATGTGAATAATAGGTGGAATTATTACTAAATTAAATAATTAATTATTAAATAATTTAAATTATTTTTCTTTCTCATTGGAGTCTGTTCTTCAAAGTGGACTCACTGGGTGTCAGAGTGAACATGACTTATTTTAGTCAGTGTGTTCGGGGCTATGCTGATGACAGGAGGGAAAATCAGGGAGCTGGGAAATACTGGTTTGGTGCCCTTGTGAACTGTGGGTGAACTCAAGAAGTTCCTGCTTATCTTCATGGTATGCTTTTTAGCCACTGCCTGTCCCTCCCTGCCCCAGTAAGCACTAGAATCAATATACTTCCTTTACATTCTTTATTTGGCAAGGGGGAGTTCAGTAGTATTTACTGAACAGAAGAAATGAGGGGACAATACAAAATGGCAATTCTCATGTAATAACATCTCATTCTTAAAGGGAGTCAAGAAGCTCCAAATTAATTTCTTCTCACAAATAAGACTCCCTCACCCTTTCATCTTTCCCATTGGTCCCGTTTTCCAACCCTTTTCAGATTTTTCTGGACTTTGCCACTCTCCCTCTTTCTCCCCTCAGATGGAAGATCTGAATGCTTTCCATCCAGAATGCAGTTCTAAGAAATACTTACTGTCTTCCTGTCAATTCCTCTGAGTAAATGTTAACTTTTGAGGATAATAATTCAGTTCAGTTCAGTTCAGTCACTCAGTCGTGTCAGACTCTTTGTGACCCCATGGACCACAGCATGCCAGGCCTCCCTGTCCATCACCAACTCCCGGAGTTTACTCAAACTCATGTCCCTCGAGTCGGTGATGCCATCCAGCCATCTCATCCTCTGTCGTCCCCTTCTCCTCCTGCCCCCAACCCCTCCCAGCATCAATTACCTAAGTACTTTACACTTTCTTGCACTTTTAACAAAATTATAATTTTTAAATTGGGGCCAGAATTTTAATCTACCTTTCAGTTCCGTAATTCATGAGTTTAGGAACTGGAGTGGAGTCAGTACAAGAGTGCAGGAAGTAGGGGGAAGCATGAGCTACAGAGAACCAAGACCAAGGATGTCCCAGGGTGATACTGTCCTGGCTGATCAAGCTTAGAAGACCATAACAGGGGCCACATGCAGGAGGAAGCGGAGTGAAGCACATGGTTGACCTAGAGTGAATCCAAACTGGGACCTCTGGGCGGGCAAGCTAACCACTGAAACTAAGGGTCCTGAGTCAGCCAGAAGGCAGAGCTTGGAGTCCAAGGGTCCAGTGAGGGTCCAAGGAGTGAATGAAAAGTACATCCAGCTCCGTGGGCCGAAGGATGACCAGAGAGGTTTGATTCCATCATCAGCATCAGGGGAAGTTTTTGCCATGTGCTTCCAATACATTACCATGACCCAACCTGCCTTTTTTCTTTACTTGATTGTAATGTTCCCTTGTTGCTTATTTAAAAGTATGCAGTTCACAAGGCCACCCTCAGAGCGCGACGCTTGGTTCCAAGTCAGAAGTCCCCCTGTTGTGTCTTTAAATGCAAGTGATAAGGGCTGACATAGCCTGGCGGGTGTCCCCGCAAGACGGGGCCCTGCAGGTGCTGCTGGCTGGGGCTGCCGTCCAGTCAGGGCCAGGGGCCCCTGCAGGCCCCTAGTCCCCCAGGTGCAGTGGGGAGGGCTGGGGCCCTTTCACTAGACCCTGCATCATTTTACACACTCCCACCTCAGTTTAAGGGTATAAAGAAGTGGCAGCTGGTTTCTGAGTTTGCAGGGAAAAGTGCTAAAAGCAAACAAGCAGTTGGGAAATCATCTTGAGGCTCATGGAATGAACTAGGCATTGATTGTAAGAGAGGGGCTAATAACTGTTCCCGGAACACTCCGCCAGCACGTTAGAGAGATGTGGGCCATTTGTTTTTCAAAAATTCAAACAGCAAAAGCCGCTCCAGCAGTTTAAGGGGAATGCTGTGGGCAAAAATGACAGAAGAGGAGTGGAACGGGCAGCGCACAAGGGCCATTAAGCAGCTGTCTGTTAGGGGAGATTTAATCTAAAATTAGATAAACATCCATTGTGCGATGAAACAAATATTTCTGCCGCATTTCCATCCCTGCCTCCTTACGCAGCTTTCTTTTGGACTTTGCTAGAATGTAGGATGGAAAACCAATGTGAAGCTCAGATGGAATAGGACTTGATCCCCTTCATCAGTACAGAGGGAAGTATTCGGCATGTGTTTTCAATACATTATAATTCCCTAAAATTGCCTCTTTTCTTCACTCTATTGTAATTTACCCCCATGTTGCTTTATTTAAATTGTACAATTCATAAAAGATTAAGGCTTGCTCCTTAAAGAATATGCCCAAATTTCTCACTTAACATAGAATTGCATGTGTTTCTATCTTTGTTAGCGACTAACCCCCCATGAATACTTAATTCTTAATAAATACTAAGCGGTGTACTTCCCTTTATGTTTTTGGCTAGAAATTACATAATCAGGCATATTCTCAAATTTTGTACCTTTTTGGATTATATGCTTTTTGTGATAATGAATTAAAATAGATTTATATTCAAATGCTCCCTTGGGTTCAAAATAGAGAGGAAGGGATTCTAGGATCTTCAAAACACTGGAAAAATGTGGCTCTTCAATGGAATTGCATCAGAGGAGACCTCGAGAGTAAACTAAAGACTGTTATTCCAACCATAAACCCTGGAAGCAGAGAGAGAACTTTTAAAACAGGAATATTTCAAAGAAGGTATTATTAACACTTAAATGATAGTCAATCCAATTATTTCAGGTTATGTATAATAACATGAATCCATCAAAATGAACATAATGGACTCTGATAAACTAGATGGGACTACAATTTTTCAAAGCAGTGAACTTCAACTTGTATATATTTAGTAGGATTTTTTAAAAAATATGCTACTGACCTACTTTCAGACGTGGACTCACAAATCCCAGGCCCCTAGGAGAGTAAGAAGAAAAGTTACTTGCTTATATTCTGCACTTTATTACACTAATTTATGGTCCTTCAAGTCTGGGCAGGGGATGGGCTGTTCTTGTTTTATAGAAGAACCTTTTTGTCCTTTGTTGGGGACGTTTCCAGAAATTTAACAATTGACTCTAATAGAATCTTATGAATAAAACTAATGAAAACATGAAGAAATGAACTCTAGAGACCAAACATACAGTAGCTTATTGTTCACTCTCTGGAGAATAGAAATACCTTCCCTCACAAGGTACAATGGTGCAAACAGGAACTAACACTTGGGCTTCAATGAACAAGGCATTCAGGGTCAGGAAGAGGCCAATACTGCTGACCTGAATCTGGTCAGTACGAGTAAGCTCCATCAACAGGTTTAAGCAAAGAGGGGAAGTGTCTTTCAGTGTTTGCTCTGTTCAGATGATTTTCAAAGTTGTTTACAGAGAGAAACAAGTTACACATCCAATTCTTTATCCGCTGACCCACCTCCATGTTTTTTGAAGGAGTTATATATATTAAGTAGTGCTTTCTCTTTCACTAAAGCCAACCCTTATTTTGCCTATTCTCATGGATCTTCAGTTCAGTTCAGTTCAGTCGCTTAGTCATTTCCAATTCTTTGTGACCCCATGAATCGCAGCACACCAGGCCTCCCTGTCCATCACCCACTCCCGGAGTTTACTCAAACTCATATCCATCGAATCGGTGATGCCATCCAACCATCTCATCCTCTGTCACCCCCTTCTCCTGCCCCCAATCCCTTCCAGCATCAGGGTCTTTTCCAATGAGTCAGCTCTTCACATGAGGTGGCCAAAGTATTGGAATTTCAGTGGATCTTAGGGAATAAGAAAGGAGAGTTGGTCTAAATGAGATACCTAGATAGTTTTTAATTACAAAATTCTTCATTGCCTCAGGACCTTTATTGGAGTTGCAATCACAGAGAGACTCAGGGCAAACCACTCGCCCCCCCCTACCTTGGGTCTCAGTTTTCTCATCTGTGAAGTGAGGAGTACATGGATCAGTGTTTGCCCAAGTGGCCACCCATGTCACCAGCTGTAGAGCAGATGATTTTAGGTGATATGTGAATAATTGCTCCAAGTTATGCATTTATTTACTAACTTTCAAAACCCATGATGTTTATGAATATTACTGGTTAAAGTAGATACTGAATATTTTTTAAAGTCAGTGAATAGAAAGAAAAATATTAAGTAAATGATATGAGGCTATGTCATAAAATAGTGACATGTTATTTTTGAATGAGTAACATCTGGAAAATACTAGACTGGATGATCCCCAAGGTATGTTTTAGCTTTGACTCTAAAATGTCTATAATTGTTAAGTCCTTGTTCCAAACCTTGCTCACGTTAATGATGCTAAAGCAGCCAAACTTAAACAAAACAGACGAAAGTTAAACAGCAGAAGTACAAAGGGCTTAGGTAACTCTCAGACTTGAGACTCACTCCAAAATTAAAACTAGATACATTTCCTTCCATTCTGACATGGAGTTTTAACAATATTGTCTAAGCAACTCCATGTAACACTTTCATAAAAGCCTTTTAAAAAACCCCTATCTTGAATTATAAATTCTGTAATTGTGCCCCAAATGTTTATAGTATGATCAACACTGGTGTCCTAGAAGAGTTGCAAATTCTGCTGTGGTTGTCCTTTAACTGCTTCTTGGAACGGAAACATACATACTGACTTCATTTATTAAGTGCCTAGCAATGGCCTTGCACTTGGTAAACTTTATCTTGTGTAATCCTCATAACAACCCTACAGATTCCTATTTTGAGGTTAAGAAACTGCAGCTCCTCGAGTTTCCTAACTTACCCAAGGGCTCAGAGCTACTCAGTGGTGAGAATTTTTAAAAATGCTACCCCAGTCTGTCTCATTTCTAGGCACACACTTTTTCTACACCATAAAAGCTTCATGTTAGAAATTTAAAGAACACCCCTCTCCCTCTCCCTCTCTACATGTGAGGTAGAGAGGCCTTTGGACTTGACCAAGAAAAGCTGTGGAAGAACTCACATTCCTGAAGAGTAGGCCAGAGACTTGGGCTGAAGTAGCAGGTACAGGGTGGATTATTTCAAAGAAACGTGACCCTCGGGTATAGAAAACAAATCTGTGGCTACCAGAGGGGAAACCGGAGGGGAGTGATGAATAGGGAGATAGGGACTGGCCTATCACTGACCTATCAGTGACCTATCAGTGACCTAGAACAGATCACTCAGAAGGACCTCCTGTGGAGCACGGGGAACTCTCTCAATGCTCTGTAAAGACCTGTATAGGAAAGGAATCTGAAAAAGAGTGGATATATGTATATATACAACGGATTCACTTTACGCTGTACAGAATAAATGAGCACAACATTATAAATCAACTATACTCCAACAACAACAAAAAAAATTTTTTTTTAAAAGAAAAGAACTGTGATCCTGACCTCTGCCCTCTCCCTCTCAAGGGTTTCTGCCTCCTGCTCGGTCCCCGGATGGAGACCCCCTCCTCCTCTCTGAGCCTCTGCAGATAACCAGCCTCGGGCCTCACCGCTCTGGCCAGCCCGCGGGAAAGCTGGCATCTTTCGTGACTGTGGTAGAGCCTTATCAGTCCCCATCCCAGGGGTGAGCCTCCTCTCTCCCCACCGCTCCACCAGCTGATAACTCTCAGCAGAAAGTGACCACACTGTCTGCCAAACTCCCACAGATCACCCCTTGACCTTCCCTCCCCTTTTGTCCTCAAGGAATTCTCTTCAGAATGCTCTAAGAAAGACCAGCTATCCATCCCTTTCTTTGAGAATTCTGTCATCCAAAAACAATGTGGGATAGAGCTGAAGTTATGAGATGTCCCCTTTATCCTTCTGGGAAAAGTTCTCATATAAATTCACTCCAAAAAAAAAAAAAATACAGTAAAACAAATATCTTATCAAGTGAGGAAATAAAACCGAAAACATTTACAGTATTTGGAAAACAGTCTTAGTCATAAAGGTCTGAGGAGAGAAGGAAGCTCCCTCTAAGCCTACTTTGTTTCCAACACAAAGGCTTCAGTTACAGGCAGCTGACAGGTGCCCAGAGCAGTTGCTCAAAGGCCAAAAGCCCAGCAAAGAAAGTATGGATGTGAGTCTCGGTTTAATCCTGTTCCCCATTGTCTCTGTTATCAGCGCTTTTCCCGTTTAAGGTGAAGTCCTATAGGAAACTGTCCTCAGAAGACCTCTCTAAGGCCCAGCCAGCCCATCTGTTAGTCTCAGTCTGTGGGACTGCTGGGCTCCCTGGTGGGTCAGTGGTAACGAATCTGCCTGCCAACGCGGGGAGATGTAAAAAAAGCGGGTTCAGTCCCTGGGTTAGGGAGATCCCCTGGTGGAGAGCATGGCAGCCCACTCCAGTATTCTTGCCCGGAGAATCCCAAGGACAGAGGAGCTTGATGGCCAGTTTTGTGGGTCAAATCGGCCAAATAGCAATCCAACCTACACTTTTCCTTCCCATCCTGGGAGGGGCAGCTTTGTCTTGTGCATCGTCTCTACCTCATTTGCTCGCCTGGGGCACCTCTCCTGGATCGTTCCTTTGCAGGCCAGCCCCACACCCAGGGGCCATCTTCAGTCTGGCCCGATCCCCGCACACAGCCTGGGCAGGAGCTCCGCCCTGTGGCCCCTGCGCCTGCCCGGCTTGCTCGGGAGGGGGCTGGAACTTAACCAGGACTGTCTCCTGAGAAGGGTGAGGGTAGGCTGATCCTCAGGGAATTCCCTCCACTGAATAGTCTCTGGGCCCCAGAGCCCACTTAGTACGTGCATACACCCTAGAACACAGACCACCTCACCCTTCCGGCAGGCAAACCAGCACACGGACATCTTCTGTCTGAATTTTCTTCTATTTCACATTTTTAAATGCTGGTAAGTACCCACTGCATTTATTCTGTGGCCCACTAATGGGTCATGACTTACTGTTAGAAACATACTCAGAGAGGCCCTCCTAAATACATCCTTTGAATACAAATGAAAACTCATACAAAGCAGCTCCAGCGGAGGCTATCCCCCTGAGTGTCACGACCTGGTCCTGCTGGCCCTGCCCCGCTCCCTCTGTCGCTCTGACTCAGGGTGGCATCCTGATGGCGGGGCCTCGATGCTAACCTTGACCACCCTTTTCTTGCCTGCACTCCCCAGCCCCGAGCCAGGCTTCCTGCCCAGAGTTTCTTGCCCCTTGAAAATGTGAGCTTGATGATGACATGAAACTGCAGCTTCAGAGGTTCATCTGTTTGCCATTTTAATGATTTCATATTTTAGCCCAATTTTGAAAATGTAAGATGTATTTGGTACAGTTTCTCTTAACAAAAAACACCATCCACAAGGGAGCCCAAGTACTAACCTCATAACTGTCAGTTTTGAAAGACTGAGATTGAGAAATGGCAAAATCACACCTCCAAAGCGTAATTCTTCATCTGTTCTATTCTCCGTGATTTAAAAAAATCAGACTATGTCTGCATAGCTTTTATTATAGACTCTGTTATTTATTGTTGCTTATTTGATTAATCATAATCTCCTCCATGAGTCCAAGTTCAATGAAAGCAGAAACTATTTAGCTCACTCCCCAGTACCTAGCCCAATACTTGCTTTATAGTAGGTCTCAATAAATATTTCCTGAATTAATAAATGTACGTTTCCTTTAAGAAGACTTTGGTAAGATTTCTTTCTGTGCAAAGGCTTTGAAATTTGTCTCATGTCTTCTAAACTAAAACACCTGGTGTGAATTTGTCACAGAATCAAAAAATACGTGTACAACCCTATAGGTCTTAGTTATCCTTAGACTCCCAATTGGAGCATAATCTTCCCAAACTCATCAACCCCCAATACATCTTCCTAGTAATAATAGCTGCATCTACTACACTCTTCGTGATAACTCTAGGAGGTAGGTATTGTTATTACCCTGTTATACAGAAGGGGAAATTGAGGCCCAGAAGGGCTTAATCTTGGTCTCTAGATTCTAAGCCACTTGCTTTTATACCACTCTTTTTATGTAACATCTTGTTATCTTTCTTTAAAAGTGTTATTTCTCTGTGTCCTTCTGAGAACCTTTTGTACAAAGAGAGCATTAAAAGATGTCATGGAAGAGGAATGAGCTTTAAAAATCAAGTTATTAAAGAAAGGGAATGTGTAATGTCATAATGGAGAGGCTTCTTAAAGATTTTTACACAGATTTTGAATATGCTGTTTGAAAAATGTATCTTCTCTTAATGCAAATAAATGAACAACCTTTCAAAATAACATCATTATTGCCTGATCTTAGGTTATGTTCTTTCAAATATAAATGGATGTCACAATAACTGTGAGAAGTAGCTGTTTCTACAATAAAACAGATTTAAAAATAAGGAATAAGAAATAATAATTTGACTATAGAGGGGAAAAAAGGTGTTTTAAACAGTTTTGTAAAGGTAAAGGAGGGGGATTTTACTTATCTAGAAGTCAATGAATAATTTCTACCCTGGAACATGGAAAAGGTTCTTGAGATATATTTTAATCTGAAAGCCCTCTGTCTCTTATTTTCTCAGTTCCTCTAATTGAATGGGTAGAATGTGTAAAAGGTTTTCAGTGGGGTTCAGAGGAACATGGTGTAAGTTTTCTGAATTTTACAAAAGCAGGGGTAATTTTTATGTCTTCCCTTAAGGTTATTGGTATTTCAGAAAGACACCTATCCTGAAACTGTTTTGTCTCTCATAATTGATAATTGCAACGGCTTGCTTTAAGAATTTGGTCGGCAACAGACACAGTGACCACTCAAAGTTCATGACAAATGCTTAGTGAGTAAAAAACGGATGGTGAGTAAAAAACTGGGCTGAGAGGTGTCAGAGACAATCTATCTACATTCCTTCTGCCCCTTCTCTTCCCTGGCTCCACCCCACCTTTGACCTCAGGAACTAAACTGAGATTCTTTCCGCTGGCTAATGGCAGGAAGGTGCCTGTAATGAAGAAACAAAGTATTAGCTGGTAACATTAAGGCAACAGCTCCCCTTGACTTCCGCCGGTGCAGCTGGGGCTTGGACAACCGCCAGGGAGGCCAGGGCGGTCTTGCCCCTCGGAGAAACACCCCCCCAGGACCACGTGTGGGTGCAAAAATCACCGGGGAAATGAGGCAGGGAAGTAATTCGGCCTTGGGAGCCAGTTCTGATCTTGTCACCAGGAAGAAGTTAGGGAATAAGGTGAGAAATAGATTGAGAAATAGATTTTAGAGTGACATATTGGTTATCTGGTAATACTGAAGGAACAGTGGGGAAAGAATTGCACACACTTAATGAAAAATGCCTGTGACCAGTCCTCCCACACTGCCTCTGTATGTGGCTTAGGGGTATCATCTATGTGGCCTGAGGAGTGCTCATCTACCCAAAGATATATACCTGTTGAGCAGAAAGTACAGAAATCTCAGTTCCTGTCTTTCCTTGTCACATGAAATATATTTTTTTATTCTTTTAGAAGAAGATAATATAATAGGCAATATAAACATTATAATTTTTTAAAAAAACATATAAATGCCATAACTGGAACAAAACTTCATTTTTGAACATTACCTCCCACGTGAATAGTTCAAATATAGTTGCACACATAGTGTATTTATACAGAGACACTAGGCAGAAATATTTAACAATAAACAAACCCACCCACTTGAACAAAAACCTGTTCTCTGATCTGTTGACTGAAATTTACTACATATTAATACACTGCCAAATCTTTTATGTCACGAGTTCTGCTGAATTCCTTGATTCCTCTTTCCTTCCAGGAATGAAGGATCCTACAGGACCTTAGACGTTGTGCTTGACTTTTGGACTTGTGCTGTCCATGTAATTTTAGTTTGTAAACGAAACTTCACACACAGCTGGACTAAACAGAAGAAGCACTGGACGCTTGGGTTGTCCCGACTTTCCATGTGGCTTCGGCTTCTAT
This sequence comes from Odocoileus virginianus, assembly GCF_023699985.2. NCBI lineage: Eukaryota > Metazoa > Chordata > Mammalia > Artiodactyla > Cervidae > Odocoileus > Odocoileus virginianus. The sequence goes on along the minus strand of NC_069685.1, from coordinate 4,854,498 downwards.
CACATCATTAAAATTTCTCCGTTTGAAATGAGGGATTGACCCCACCTTCTCAAATATCCTCCTGACTCCACATCCTCCTGGGGCCCCTCCTACTTCTCCAGCCATCCTTCCTCAGGCTTCTTTGATGACTTCTCTTCATTTTTATTTTAATTTTATATTGGGGTGCAGTTGATGAACAATGTTGTGTTAGTTTCAGGTGTGTAACAGAGTGATTCAACTACACATGCACATGTATCTGGGTTTTTTTTCAAATTCTTTTCCCATTTAGGTTGTTACATGATATTGAGCAGAGTTTCTTGTGCTATGCAGTAGGTCCTTGTGGGTTATCCATTTTAAATATAGCAACGTGCACAGTTCAGTTCAGTTCAGTCGCTCAGTCATGTCCGGCTACTTGTGATCCCATGAACCGCAGCACGCCAGGCCTCCCTGTCCATCACCAACTCCCGGAGTCCACCCAACCCATGTCCATCGAGTCGGTAATGCCATCCAGCCATCTCATCCTCTGTCGTCCCCTTCTCCTCCTGCCGTCAATCTTTCCCACATCAGGGTCTTTTCAAATGAGTTAGCTCTTTGCATCAGGTGGCCAAAGTATTTGAGTTTCAGCTTCAACATCAGTCCTTCTAATGAACACCCAGGACTGATCTCCTTTAGGATGGACTGGTTGGATCTCCTTGCAGTCCAAGGAACTCTCAAGAGTCTTCTCCAACACCACAGTTCAAAAGCATCAATTCTTTGGCACATGTCAATCCCAAACTCCCAATCTCTCTCTCTCTCTCTCCCCTTCTCTTTAAAGGTTGGAGTTTTCCAAGGTTCAGTCTGGAGCCCTGATTTTTTCAATATCCTCTCCCTTTGCTAAGTTGCTTCAGTCATGTCTGACTCTGTGCGACCCCATAGACGGCAGCCCACCAGGCTCCCCCGTCCCTGGGATTCTCCAGGCAAGAACACTGGAGTCGGTTGCCATTTCCTTCTCCAATGCATGAAAGTGAAAAGTGAAAGTGAAGTCGCTCAGTCCTGTCTGACTCTCAGCGACCCCATGGACTGCAGCCCACCAGGCTCCTCCGTCCATGGGGTTTTCCAGGCAAGAGGACTGGAGTGGGGTGCCACTGCCTTCTCCATCCTCTCCCCAGGGCAGGTCATCTATTTCCATGGTTTAAGTATTTCCCCAGTCCTCTCCTCGAAACTCCCATACATTCACCTGGCTAATCAAACTGCCTTCTTGCTGTTTCAACTGCTTAACTCAAGATTGAAGATGTTGGTAGAAATAATTACAGATGAATCTTAGAGCATGCCAGCCCTTAAGAATTCAAAAGTTTCCTCACAGGCACCTCCAACTCAGCATCTCCCAAACAGAACCCTTGACTCAACCCAATGCCCACCCAGCATGCTCCCTCTCTTCCTTCTCCTCCATCTCATTGAGGGGAACCATCCTCCTCCAGTTGCTAAATCAAAAACACTCTGTAGACTTTCCTCCCTCCCTTCTCCTTTGTCTCAGGATTCAAAGAATCCTGCCATTTCTCCTTCCTTGACTATTTCTCACCTTCAGCAGTTTCTCTCCAGCTGTACGTCATTCTCAGCCCTTTCCTGGACCACTGGAACATTGTACTGACTTCCCTGTTCCCACTTTTGCTTCCTCTGGAACACAGAGTAACTTGTTAGTTTCTTTTGGCTGTGGGGAGCCTCAGCTGTGGGACTCGGGCTCAGCAGTTGTAGACTTGGTCGCCCCATGACATGAACGATCTCAGTTCCCCCATCAGGGGTTGAAACGGAGTCCGCAGCACTGGAAGGCAGATTCTTAAACCACTGGACCGCCAGGGAAGTCCCCAGAGTCATTTCTTAAAAACACAGATCTGATTATGATACACGACCATTTGTAAACCATAAAGAAGTCATGTTTCCAATAAAAGGTCGACTTCTTTCATGGCCTACGTTGTCTGGCCTCTTCCCCCTTCCTGTCTTATCCACTCGTTCTCTTGCTCTCAGCCTCACCAGAGTCCTTTCTCTAACTGAATGGACAGCCCCTTCTCTGCTTCAAGGCCTTGCGCTTGCTGTTCCTTCTGCTTGGGACCCGCTCCCCGACCGCGCTTCTTTACCTTCTGTTCATTCTTGAGTCCTCAGCTTCACCGTGACCTCTTCTGAGAGGCCTCCCTCTGCATGCGCGCGCACACACACACACACACACACACGTACACACACAAACACACATACACATGTATACACACACAAACACACATACACACACACATACACATACACACAAACATACATAGACATATACACACGCACACACATACACACACACATATGCACACTGTTAGTATCCCAGCATATCTTTCCATTTAAACCATATTTAATTGTGCATCTTCTCCTTATCTGCCTATTGACCATCAACTACTTCTGTCACTTATCTTTTCAGTAGTTAATAGCATGTTAATATTTTTTGAAAGAATAATTTATAAAATGTGAACAGGGGAAGGCTATTTTTTTTAAATTTTATTGGAGTATAGTTGTTTTACAATGTTGTATTAATTTCTACTCTACAACAAAATGAGTCAGTTATACATATACATACATCCCCTCTTTTTTTGATGTCCTTCCCATCTATGTTACCACAAAGCATTGAATAGAGTTTGCTATGCTATACAGTAGGTGGGGGAGGACTGTTTAAACTTTCAAAAATGTTTCCACTGTTTGGAGTCTTTAGGTTTATAATCATTTGAGACTATAAGTCAATAAAATGATTTTAAATAACAGTGCTCTCCACAAACTAACCTACAAGGCAACAGAGTTGTTGATTTGTATATTTGTTGGGAATGTTTAATTGAAGATCAAGAACATTGGTGGAAATGATCACTGGAGACTCGATCAAAGAGCATGAAAGGGGACTTGCCTGGTGGTCCAGTGTGTAAGTGAGGGACCCAGGTTTGACCCTTGACTGGAGAACTAGACCCTGCACACCACAGCTAAGACCATGCAAAGCAGTGAAGACCCAGTGCAACCAGAATTAAAAACGAAAAGCATGACTATCCTTAAGGATTCAGAACTTTCCTCTGCAGGTGTTTATGGGAAGAGATAATGTCCAGAAAGGTGTTAGCCAAGGCTGCTCTTGTTTGATTATCAGTCGTAATAAAGAAGTCATTTGATCTGACAAGAGAAGTGACAGGAATGGATTGAGATAAAATATCCAAACATCTGGGATTCTCTCAGAGTTGAGAATCCTTTCCTGGTTTATGAAGAATGCATTTTCTACAAACATTTGGTTTATAACTCCCTTGAATGTTGTAAAGATTAGTCTATGTTAGTAAAGTGCTTTTTAAATAAAAAGTGATGTAAAGCAAAAAATAAAATAAAACCAAAATCTGGTTTGAATTCCTTCACTTTGAGAAATTGGTAAGCAGTTTAAAAGATCACATAGTGTGAATTAGCCAGTCTATTTTAATATTTTGGAGGAAAGCAGTGTTCAGTGAGTGACATGATGGAACTAGAAAGCAAGTTAACTCTACACTTTTCTTTTATTTAATAAAAATAAGTGTGCAAATTTTTGATTGTCCATTATTATGGTAGAAATGGACAGGGATATTTACCACTGGAATGAATTAGGTATCTGCAGTAATAGCAGTATATTAGCATGTACCTACTATATGCGGCTCCCCAGGTGGCGTTAGCTGTCAAGAACCTGCCTACCATTGCAGGAGACGTAGAGGACGCAGGTTTGATTGAGGAAGACGCGGGTTTGGGTCGGGAAGGTCCCCTGGAGAAGAGCATGGCAACCCACTCCAGTATTCTTGCCTGGAGAATCCCATAGACAGAGGAGCCTGGCGGGCTTCAGTCCATGGGGTCACGGAAAGTCGGAAACGACTGAAGCGACTTAGCAGGCACACAGGCACTGATGAAGGAAGGAAATAGGTCAGATACAAAACTGACACTGGGAAAAGCTGGGCTGACACCCAGTGGGCCTTCCAGAGCCTCTCAGCGTTCCCTTTATTTATTGGAGTATGGTTGATTTACAAAGCTGTGTTTGTCTCTGTACAACAAAGTGAATGAGTCATACACATACATACCTGCCCTGTTTTCTGGATTCTTTTCCCATATCGGGCATTACAGAGCATTGAGCAGAGTTCCCTGTGCCCTACAGCAGGCCCTTGTTAATGACCTGTTTTATACATAGTAGTGTATATGACAATCCTGATCCCCCAATTTATCCCTCCCCGTTCCCCCTCCACCTAATCAGGTTCATTTTCTACATCTGTGACTCCGTTTCTGTCTTATAAATAAATGCACTATTTTCACTGTTTTTTTAGATTCCACGTGGAAGCAATATCATATGATATTTGTCTTTCTCAGCCTTCCCTTGAAATGAAATAATCCCCACAGCAGAAGTGCGCGTGTGCCTGTGTGTGTGATCCACGAAAAGCTGCCGCCCCGGGGAGCGAAGACGCCCGGACCGAGAATGCGAGCTGGCCCGGGAGCAAACGCAGGCTGTTCTGACCCTTCGGGGACATCTGGGCAGGAGAGAGGATTTGTTTTAAGGTAGGACTAAAGCTAGAAGTTGTAAACATCCTCTCTGCTTCTCTGAGAGCTTAGGGGACAGCTGAACACAGAGCAGAGAATAAGCCGCGAACGAGGGGCGGAGGAGAATTTCCGGGATAACAGGTGGCCCCTGCAGGCTCTTGCGGAGCGTGTGCTGCCGGAGGAAAACACTCGCCTCTGCTCCACACGGAGGCTTACTGGCCCACGACAGAAATACGGCTGACAGAGAGTCCGCTCTTAAGCGAGCACTTTGGGCAACTGTAGATGTAAAGAGAAAATTAATGAAACGTCTTCGTGCAAGGAAATAACCATTTTGATGATGACAAGCACGGATGAGGAACGGCATGAAGCCTGGTCGGGGATTACTTAATGAAAACATCCAGGGCAAGAAAAGGAAATGATGCTGCCGGGTCACAGACAGAGCGACCTCCATGTGATCCTCCCCGAGGAGGGTTTAAAGTTAACCCCAGAACCGTTTGGGATTTGTATGTTTAGTACCTGTACATTTTGATTGGGTCACTATTTGTTTCAACCACTGGGTTAAGTATTTAGTTACCTCCATATTGCTACTTTTGTGTGTGTGTGTGTGTGTGTGTGTGTGTGTGTGTGTGTGTGTGTTCTTTTTGGCCGCAAGGCATGTAGGATCTTAGCTCCCCAACCAGGGATCGAACCCTCACCCCCTGCATTGGAAGGCGAATTCTTCACCACTGGACCACCTGGGGAAGGCCTTACAAATTCATGTCAATGTATGGCAAAGACCACTACAATATTGTAATTAGCCTCCAACTAATAAAAATAATTGGGGGGGGGGGGGAAAAAGCAAATAGCTCTGAAGAGAAGTGAAAAGCAAAGGAGAAAAGGAAAGATATACCCATCTGAATGCAGAGTTCCAAAGAATAGCAAGGAGAGATAAGAAAGCCTTCCTCAGCGATCAATGCAAAGAAATAGAGGAAAACAACAGAATGGGAAAGACTAGAGATCTCTTGAAGAAAATTAGAGATACCAAGGGAACATTTCATGCAAAGGTGGGCACAATAAAGGACAGAAATGGTATGGACCTAACAGAAGCAGAAGATATTAAGAAGAGGTGGCAAGAATACACAGGAGAACTATACAAAAAAAATCTTCACAACCCAGATAATCACGATGGTGTGATCACTCACCTAGAGCCAGATATCCTGGAATGTGAAGTCAAGTGGGCCTTAGAAAGCATCACTACGAACAAAGCTAATAGAGGTGATGGTATTCCAGTTGAGTTATTTCAAATCCTGAAAGATGATGCTGTGAAAGTGCTGCACTCTATATACCAGCAAATTTGGAAAACTCAGTAGTGGCCACAGGACTGGAAAAGATCAGTTTTCATCCCAATCCCAAAGAAAGGCAATTCCAAAGAATGCTCAAACTACCACAAAATTGCACTCATCTCCCATGCTAGTAAAGTAATGCTCAAAATTCTCCAAGCCAGGCTTCAGCAATATGTGAACTGTGACCTTCTGGATGTTCAAGTTGGTTTTAGAAAAGGCAGACCCTGGAGAAGGAAATGGCAACCCACTCCAGTATTCTTGCCTAGAGAACCCCATGGACAAAAGGGACTGGGGGTCTATGATCCATGGGGATAAAACTTAGCGACTACACCACAACAACCATAAAAACAAACCCACAATCAGGCAGATTATGATTCAGGGAAATACCTTTTCATGAAAATGTGGCAAAAAAAAAAGAAATAAAGAAAATGTGGCATAAAATGGAGAATGAAGAGACCTAGCAAAGTAGAATGTAGAGTTTTGTAAGAAATTAAAATGTGAGTATAGAATAATAGTTGTTAATATTCAAACAATAAAGTCCATGGCTAAAGGGAAAAAATAAATAGAAAAGGCAGAGGAACCAGAGATAAATTGTCAACATCCTCTGGATCATCAAAAAAGCAAGAGAGTTCCAGAAAAACACCTATTTCTGCTTTATTGACTATGCCAAAGCCTTTGACTGTGTGGATCACAATAAACTGTGGAAAATTCTGAAAGAGATGGGAATACCAGACCACCTGACCCGCCTCTTGAGAAACCTATATGCAGGTCAGGAAGCAACAGTTAGAACTGGACATGGAACAACAGACTGGTTCCAAATCGGAAAAGGAGTACAGTCAAGGCTGTATATTGTCACCCTGCTTATTTCACTTATATGCAGAGTACATCATGAGAAACGCTGGGCTGGATGAAGCACAAGCTGGAATCAAGATTGCTGGGAGAAATAATCAATAACCTCAGATATGCAGATGACACCACCCTTATGGCAGAGAGTGAAGAGAAACTAAGAAGCCTCTTGATGAAAGTGAAAGAGGAGAGTGAAAAAGTTGGCTTAAAGCTCAACATTCAGAAAACTAAGATCATGGCATCTGGTCCCATCACTTCATGGGAAATAGATGGGGAGACAGCAGAAACAGTGTCAGACTTTATTTTGGGGAGCTCCAAAATCACTGCAGATGGTGATTTCAGCCATGAAATTAAAAGACACTTACTCCTTGGAAGGGAAGTTATGACCAACCTAGATAGCATATTAAAAAGCAGAGACATTACTTTGCCAACAAAGATCTGTCTAGTCAAGGCTATGGTTTTTCCAGTGGTCATGTATAGATGTGAGAGTTGGACTCTGAAGAAAGCTGAGCACCAAAAAATTGATGCTTTTGAACTATGGTGTTGGAGAAGACTATTGAGAGTCCCTTGGACTGCAAGGAGATCCAACCAGTCCATCCTGAAGGAGGTAAGTCCTGGGTGTTCACTGGAAGGACTGATGCTGAAGCTGAAATTCCAATACTTTGGCCACCTCATGTGAAGAGTTGACTCACTGGAAAAGACCCTGATGCTAGGAGGGATTGGGGGCAGGAGAAGAAGGGGACGACAGAGGATGAGATGGCTGGATGGCATCACCTACTCGATGGACATGAGTTTGAGTCAACTCTGGGAGTTAGTTGGTGATGGACAGGGAGGCCTGGCGTGCTGCAATTCATGGGGTCACAAAGAGTCGGACACAACTGAGCAACTGAACTGAACTGAACTGATATTGTTAGTTGCCAGAGTATGAAGTCAATCAATCTCAACTTATTTGGTGGGGTCTTTATAAAAGAATTGAATTTAAAAAAAAATCTGAGGCTTTGTTAAAGAAAGAAAACTGTCCTCCACAATGCTGATTTTAATGCAATCAAGGTTTCCAGAGTGGGCAGGCCAGGTCAGCAGCATCCCTGAGACTCTGCGGTCCACAACTTTTTGGCACCAGGGACCAGTTTCATGACAGACAATTTTTCCATGAATGGGGGTGAGGGGATGGTTTCAGGATGATTCAAGCACATTACATTTATTGTGCATTTTGTTTCTGTCATTATATCAGATCCACCTCAGATCTTCTGGCATGAGATCCCAGAGGTTGGCAACCCCTACCCTGGAGACCAGGAGTAGGAGGGCCTTGTTCCCGTCAGGGTGTTTTACTCCACACTTGCAGAAGTGGATGTTAGTGGAGCGAGTGCTTCTGATCCTAAAGAGAGGGATTGAAGAAATAAGGAAAAGGACCAATGGCAGGCTCTTACTTTGCCACCTCCCTGACTTTCGCCTTTTATCTTTCCAAAGACTGTGTTTGTCCACCAGGTTGCAGCCTCTCCAGACCGCTGGTCGCCACTGCTGGGATGGCTCTGAAGGTATTGCCTTCCATTCCGAGGACTGGTGACTGAGGTGAGAGTCAGGACACTGGATTTGAGTGCATGGACTGCCCTAGCAACCAGCTGAGGACCCTGCTCAAGTCTCCTGATTGGTTTACATCACTCCGTGGCCCAGTCCTGCAGACAACATTCTCCCCCTCGGGCCCAGAACCTTCTCTGACTTGACTCTACCCACCCTCACTTTCTGTGGCTCCTCGACTCCTGAACTCACTCAGAGATCCTCTTGGTGGGCCCGCTTCCAGGAAAGTCTCTCTCAGCTGCAAAGGACCTGAGACATTTCTCTGCTCCACTTATGTTCCCCCCCCCGCCATACGTACCTATCCAAGTCCAGCGCCTCTGAGGCCAAGTCAAATCCTGAGCTCACACGGAACCGCCCTCAGATCCTCTCAGCATTATTTCCTCTGTCCTCGAGAGTGATTCGTGTGTCTCTCTCCTGCCTCTCCTTGGTTGTGGTTCCTCAAAGGAGAGATCAACTCGTCTGTGCCACAGCCCGTAAGAGTTTGCTTTGTTGAGTCTTTTGTTGAATTTTGTTGAATTCTTTTGTTGAATTGCTTTGAACAAAATCATTCTAAACTTTCATTAAACAACATCACTGGGATACATGTAAAAGAACTTCTGTTTAGGATATTTAATATATATATAGCTCCTTCTGTTTAGTGTTTTAAAAAAATTCTTTGTTGAAAACCCTACTGTATAGCACAAAGAACCATACTCAGTGCAATAACTTATAAGGGGAAAGAATTTGAAATAGCACGTATGTGTGTGTGCATGTATACGTATACATATACATATATAAAACTGACTCACTTTGCTGTATGCTTGAAACTAACACAGTGTTGTAAATCAGCTATGAAAAGTGAAAGTGAAGTCACTCAGTCATGTCCGACTCTTTGCCACCCCATGGACTGTAGCCTACCAGGCTCCTCCATCCATGGGATTTTCCAGGCAAGAGTACTGGAGTGGGGTGCCATTTCCTTCTCCAGGGGATCTTCCCCAACCAGGGATCGAACCCAGGTCTCCCGCAGGCAGACCCTTTACCCTCTGAGCCACCAGGGAAGCCCCGAATAGTTGATTGAAATCAACTATACTTCAATAAAAATTCCTTTGAGATATAATTCACATACTATACAATTCACCTATTTAAAGTGTACAATTCAGTGTTTTTTAGTATATTTATAGGGTTGTTCTATCATCACTACCTTCTAGTTTTGGAACAGTTTTATCTCTTCAAAAAGAAACCCTGTGCCCATTAACTATCACTCCCACCCCCTTCTTCCTTCAGCCCTGGCTACTGCTAATCAACTTTCTGTCTCTATAGATTTTTCATATCCTGGACATTTTACGTGTGTGGAATGATAAAATATGTGGTGCTTTGTGATCAATGTGTCATTGAAACATTCAGTGATTTTCCTTTTTTAAAAAGATAGGCTAAATAAATAAATAAAGATTGTCTCCTTTAAATAAACCTCAGGCAAGATCCACCCTGAAAGGGAGAAATCATCAATCAGGCAGGAGGAACACTGAACGACCTTATTAAGGCTACTTATATTTCACAGCACATAGCAACACCATCACACAGATAAAAGACTCTTACTGAAGGGGAAGACACTTCTGTTGTTGTCGTTGTTGTTGTTCAGTCGCTAAGTCATGTCCGGCTCTCTGTGATCCCATGGACTGCAGCAGGCCTGGCTTCCCTATCCTTCGCCATCTCCCAGAATTAGTTCAAACTCATGTCCATTGAGTGAGTGATGCTCTCTAACCATCTCATCCTCTTTCGTCCCCTTCTCTTTTTGCCTTCAGTCTTTCTCAGAATCAGAGTCTTTTCCAATGAGTCTGCTCTTTGCATCAGGTGGCCAAAGTGTTGGAGCATCAGTTTCAGCATCAGTCCTTCCGATGAATAATCAGGGTTGATTTTCTTTTGGATTGACTGGTTTGATCTCCTTGCTATCCCAGGGACTCTCAAGAGTCCTCCAGCACCACAGTTTGAAAGCATCACTTCTTCAGTGCTCAGCCTTCTTTCTGGACCAACTGGAAGACACTTCAGGCGAATGTAAAACACATCATGAGAGCAGCCGTCCTCTCCTAAGACTGGCTTTCATCTTTGGAGTCTTCAGACCCTCCAGCATACCCTGGCTGGAGTTTTTGAGAAAGGCCTAAAATTTACTATATACCTTTTCACTAATAGGATGATGTGCAGTTTTTCAATAATCAATAAAGTTTCCTGCATCATATTAGAGAAACAAGTGTAAACCTTTATTACTAATTTCATGAATCCCAATATGCACACTTCTTCACATCTAAAGATTCTTCCATTTGGGGTGTACCTTTCCGCGGCTGCAGGTCTGGTGGAGTGGTGAAGGAGCTGTCTGCTGGCACAAGCACAAACCCTTCACAGCTGTTCATGGGGCATCTCAACTGAGAGGTGTGCCTGGCTGCCACCACCTATGCCGAGTCCCCAGGCCACTTACAAGGTCTTCAGAAATTTCCTCTATGATTTGACAGTGACATTCTACATAACCATGGCTCCCAACCACACAGAGGATGACGTTACATGAAGAAACACAGATTTGACTGAGGATTAAAAAGTGATTCAGAAGACTCTGCAGGCAAAAAAGTTTTAGGAACACTCTAACCTGCTATTTTTCTTTTTATGTATGCACAAGAATAACATGTGACTTTTGAAAGAAATCTGGGTCTGAGTATGTCTAAAGGAGCATTTCCAAAACGATTTTTTAAAGCTTGTGTCAGAGTTTAATTAGCAGGTATTTGTTTCTTTCTTAGTGGTACATAAAATGATACATTTTACAGTCTGAAATTCTGTTTCATAAATTCCATCTGTTCCTGCTCTGTTAGCCCATTCCATTCCATACCTTTTTGAACGAAAGGAGAGCTTGAGAAATGGGCCTGGTTCTTGGCCAGCCAGCGGGGCTGGAAAAATGAGTCTACGTAAGGAGCTTTGGAGGCGGCTTCTCATGTCCCGTGCTAGTACACAGAACAACAACAAAAATCCTGCTAGAGACATGCAAGTCAGGACGCACAAGATCCAAGTGGGCTTTTAGTTTTCAGAGTGCTGGCCAGCAGCCTGGAGACGCTCTATAAGCTCCCGGAATCCTCCAGAGGATTGCAGAAGTCCATAAACTACAGGCTGACATCATCCTTGTCTGGGCAAAGACAGGCCAGCAGCCACCCAAGCACAGCCTTTCAGAATCTCTAATGAATTAATCACCGTAAAGCAGAGTGGGAGAGGAACCAGCTCATGCTGTCACCCCGCCTCGCCGGGCTCCACCTCCCAGCCACCAATTAACTTTACAGTCGCATCTCCTCTCCTGCCAAGCTCTCCCATGAAGGAATTTATCACCTTCTGTTCTGCTTTTCTTCCTAAATGTGATTCAGAAACCAACAGTATCATTTAAAAAGGCACTTTCAGCCAATCTAATTATGCTCCCAAGCACCTTTCCATGGAACGAGAAAGCTCTTCTGCGTTTCCTTTTGTGGCCTTATTAACGATGTTGGCGCAGAAGCTCACTGCTAACTGGGGCCAAGGATAATAAGAAGCACTTGTTCTGTGCTGGGCACTGTTCTGAGGACTTCGTACATATTACCTCATCTAATTCTCACGAGAATCCTGTGAGGCAAGGACACATGTCACAGATGAGGAAACCGAGGCACCCAGCTCCAGACAGAAGAGATGAGGGCTGAACCCAGGCAAGGGGCTCCAGAGTCCATGCTTCTTCTTTTTCTGTTTTTGGCTGTGCCTGTGGCATGTGGGATCTTAGTTCCCTGGGCAGGGATTGAACCTGTGCCCCCTGCATTGCAAGTGCAGAGTCTTAGCCACTGGACCACCAGGGAAGTCCCCAGAGTCCAGGCTTCTGAAACATAATCAAATTCCTCACTTTGTCTTTTTGTAAGTAAAGAATGGGAAGCTTTGCTGGTCCTGTGGTTTTCACACCTTTAAAATCTGTCTTCCTTAGAACTCAATATATAAAGGACACAATCAGAGATGCCCTGCTTGAAAGGGAGACAAGGCCCTGTAGGCACTGGCCCAGACTGGCCTGCCTCAAACCCCTGAGGTGGCCTGAGGCATTTCCTGGGACCCCAGAGCTTCTGGAAAACCTTGACCTCAAGGCCTCTATTATGGACAAGTTACCCAAGATCTCAGGGGAGACGCTCCCTTCCCCAGTCGGCAGAGCATGTCTTGGGCAGACGGTAGGCCAGCCCTGCGCTCCTGCCCAGCTCCCCGCTTGCTGGCCCGGCCCCAGCAAGCTGCCTCCGCATGTCGGTCAGCGCTGGCCTTGCTGCACTTAATGAGGACAAACAAATGTGCTCATCGCGTAGAGTTCACGTGTGAGTGATGAGGTCATCCTGCTCCTGCTTAGCAATCCTTTCTCTGGAAAGATCTAGGCAGATGCTGATGAGACTTAAACATGAACTCCCAGATAGCAGTGGTGGGCTTGCAGGGAGGTACCCCAGAGCAGGGAGGCACCCCAGAGCAGGCGGTACCCCAGAGCAGGGAGGTACCCCAGAGCAGGGAGGTACCCCAGAGCAGGCGGTACCCCAGAGCAGGGAGGTACCCCAGAGCAGGCGGTACCCCAGAGCAGGCGGTACCCCAGAGCAGGGAGGTACCCCAGAGCAGGCGGTACCCCAGAGCAGGCGGTACCCCAGAGCAGGGAGGTACCCCAGAGCAGGCGGTACCCCAGAGCAGGCGGTACCCCAGAGCAGGGAGGTACCCCAGAGCAGGCAGTACCCCAGAGCAGGTGGTACCCCAGAGCAGGCGGTACCCCAGAGCAGGGAGGTACCCCAGAGCAGGCGGTACCCCAGAGCAGGCGGTACCGCAGAGCAGGTGGTACCCCAGAGCAGGCGGTACCCCAGAGCAGGGAGGTACCCCAGAGCAGGCGGTACCCCAGAGCAGGCGGTACCCCAGAGCAGGGAGGTACCCCAGAGCAGGCGGTACCCCAGAGCAGGGAGGTACCCCAGAGCAGGCGGTACCCCAGAGCAGGCGGTACCCCAGAGCAAGGAGGTACCCCAGAGTAGGCAGTACCCCAGAGCAGCGAGGTACCCCAGAGCAGGGAGGTACCCCAGAGCAGGCAGTACCCCAGAGCAGGTGGTACCCCAGAGCAGGCAGTACCCCAGAGCAGGGAGGTACCCCAGAGCAGGGAGGTACCCCAGAATAGGCGGTACCCCAGAGCAGGGAGGTACCCCAGAGCAGGCGGTACCCCAGAGCAGGCAGTACCCCAGAGCAGGGAGGTACCCCAGAGCAGGCGGTACCCCAGAGCAGGGAGGTACCCCAGAGCAGGCAGTACCCCAGAGCAGCGAGGTACCCCAAAGCAGGGAGATACCCCAGAGCAGGTGGTACCCCAGAGCAGGGAGGTACCCCAGAGCAGGGAGGTACCCCAGAGCAGGCGGTACCCCAGAGCAGCGAGGTACCCCAGAGCAGGCGGTACCCCAGAGCAGGGAGGTACCCCAGAGCAGGCGGTACCCCAGAGCAGCGAGGTACCCCAGAGCAGGCGGTACCCCAGAGCAGGCGGTACCCCAGAGCAGGTGGTACCCCAGAGCAGGGAGGTACCCCAGAGCAGGTGGTACCCCAGAGCAGGGAGGTGCCCCAGAGCAATCAGGTACCCCAGAGCGGGGCAGCAGGATAACTCTGCTCTGGACTTCATCTCAATTAGTCTCATTTTCAGTGAATATTTTTTTTAGAATAAGTGGTTTGTTTGTTTTTTTAAAGATTTTTTGATGTGGATCATTTTTCTAAAGTCTTTATTGAATTTGTACAATACTGCTTTTATTTCATGTTTTGATTTTTTTGGCTACAAGGCATGTGTGATCTTAGCTCCCTGATCTGGGATCAAACCTGTGCTCCTTGAAGTGGAAGGTGAAGTCTTAACCACTGGACCGCCAGGGAAGTCCCTTCAAGGGAATTTCTTGTCTGGCTGTTACTATTTTTTCATCCCAGATTTTGTTTGGAAGTCTAGCCTTCTGACCTATCCCTAATAAGATGCAAAGGCTAAAGTCATTTCAGTTGTGTCCGACTCTTTGTGGCCCCATGGACTGTAGCCCATCAGGCTCCTCTGTCCATGGGATTCTCCAGGCAAGAATACTGGAGTGAGTTACCGGGGGATCATCCCAATCCAGGGATCAAACCCTTGTCTCTTATGTCTCCTGCATTAGCAGATGGGTTCTTTACCACTAGTGCCACCTGCGAAGTCCCTAGTAAGATAGGGGACAGAAATCCAAAACCACCAGAGACTCATTCATGTTGACAGTATCTCCGTTCCTGGGAGTACAAATGCGCAGCTTCTTCTGTATGGATCACTTTGTATTTGCAGAGAGCTCACAAAGCATCATTGTTTTTGAAAGTGTTGCTGCTTGAAAATGAATCTGTATCCTTTCCTTGAAAATAAATCTGGTCTTTCCTTCACAGCAGGCACTATCAAGACCTTTCCCGGGGGCTCAATCCAGACAGATGGAATCATTGGCCATGAAGTAATAGTAATACACAATTACCACTCTGTATTTTTAAGTTCATAGAGGAGTGATTCTTTGATTGCAACACTTTCCTTTGTGTTAACTGAACATCAGCCACCTGACCTGGTCATATAACAATTTTTTCAGAACTCTGATCATGTGCATAAAAAAGGCAGCCCTGTACCCCTTTCTGGCTTTCTCTGATACTGTCTCGATAACTTCAGTAGTGTAATACATTTACATGAGTGAGTGAAAGTCGCTCAGTCGTGTCTGACTCTTTGCAAAGCCATGGAATGTAGCCTGCCAGGCTCCACTGTCCATGGAATTCTCCACCTAAGAATACTGGAGTGGGTAGCCATTCTCTTCTCCAGTGGATCTTCCTGACCCAGGGATGGAACTGGTTTCCCACATTGTGTAGGATAGAATTTAAAAAAAAAGAAATTCAGTTTTTGCTCAATACAGATTTTAAAAGTTATATTTTCCTCTCTGTGAATAGATAGATACATTATGTTTAGTCAGACGCAACTACAGTATTACCTTCTGCAACTTCAGGCTTCTTCAGATATGTCTGTCTTCATCTTTTTTATCCTCGGCCAAATTGTTTACGGTCACACTTAATTCTCTCTGGAAAGAATGCCGTATTAATCATTAAGAAATATGAATTCCTTCTCACTCTGGCTTGAGATTGGAGAGCTTTGAGCCATAACTTGGAAAATTGTGGGGAAAGTGAGGTGCTCAGTTTTGAAAGACATTATAATGTAGGAGGATAATCCCTCGACTTAATGTCGAGGTGGCTATCTTCTTGGGTCTCGCTCAAACCTTGAGTCAGTAGTCTGGAGCTGAGAACAAGCAGTGGGTAAACATTTTTTGTCTGGATGCAACCAAGTGTAAAAGGAAAAAAAAATACCATCCTTCATAAGATATTCTACTAACAATAAATACTATTAGAATTGCCTCATTTCTTCCAATCATTCTTAATGTGATGGTTCTTAAGTGGGGCATATTCAATATACAGATGTACAGTTTCCACTGAAGACCTACTAGGTCAGAATCTTTGGGAATGTGACAAAGCAGTGTGTCAAAAAAGCTTCACAATTTCTTTTTTTGTTGCTCTGCCTACCTAATTGGCCAAGAATGACTTTTTTCAAATGGTTCATTTTGTATTGTAATTTTAAAATTATACAATGTAGAACATGGTGACTATAGCATTGCTATGCAATATATAGAAGAACTATTAAGAAAGTAAATCCCAAGTTATCACAAGGAGAAATTTTTCCCTTTCTGCTCCTTTCTTTCTATTGTATCTATATGAGAAGATGGATGTTAGCCAAACCTATAGTGGTAATCATTTTGCAATATATGTAAATCAAACCATCATGCTGTATGCCTTAAACTTGATATGGTAATGCATGACAATTTATTTCTCAATAAAACTGGAAAAAGTTTAAGAACAAATTTAAAGTTCCAAGAATAATGTTTTACAATGTTTTATTGATTTCACTAATGGCAAAATTAATTTGGCTGGTTAAAATGGCACAATTCCAAAAGATGATTTGAAGGGTAAAGTTGACAGCAAATGATACTTGAGGGAAGGCAGATGAAAAGTTGGGGGACTTCACTACACTTCAGTTTGAAGGCAGCACTGTTGGTGGGGGTTAAAAACTCTTACCACCTGCTGCTGACGGTGTGCAGTGACCTGGTCCCAAGCCAGCAGCAGACAGCTGGAGAGGCCTCTCCATCACCAAATACTGACATGGCTGGGTCCCTAGCGGCAGTCTTAAGCAAGAGGCCGAGCCCTGGGCAGGCTCAGCAGGGCCTCGGCCCCGTAGGAGTGTCCTCTTTCCTGGGGAGGACCTCTGAAGCCTTGGGGTCTGCCAACTGTCCATGGTGTGGGATCTTCCAAAGCTGCTGTCCCCGGAGTATGAGTGATGCAAGGACGAGAAGTGGTTCAACAAAGTATAAGAGGTAGGCTAGACTGTACCAAATTGAGGTTAATATATTGTAATTTCATGTCTATGAAGTCATTTCACACAAAGAGCATTTTCTCCTGGGGGGAACCATACTCTTTCAAAATGGCAAAGCCTAAAATAAGAAGGACTCACAATAGGCTAAATTTTTTTGAGGTATGGTTTTCTTTAACCATAGATGCAGAGGCCCATCAGGAGTAGCTTGTAAAATCCACCACTGTGAGCATTCATGCACTGGCTCTGCTGATTGGACAAATACATAGTAACGCAGCTGCCTCTCCAGGGGCAGGCTGCAGCCTGACGTTTGCACAGCCAGCAGAAACAATTTCTTGCAGGAGACGGACTTCCATTGTTTAACAGTATGCCTTCCAAGGAAGCTGCACCCTCAGCCACACACGCCGTCTCTTTCAGAGGACGTGGCTGCCCTCTGCCTGGCTGCCTCCCTTCAAATTAATAGGCAGCTAGCAAATAATCAATGCCTTTTATACAAGATGGCAGAGGAGATTCTGTAGGTCTCTGTATTGGGAATATTTATCATGTGAGGCAGACATGAGCATTAAAAAAAATGTTGGTTTTTCTTGATTATCAAAGTAAATCATGTTCAATACAGAAATGTTGAAAAATAGGAAACGTTGAAAAAGAAAAGAATCATTTTTATTTTATTCAAAGATGGCCATTCAAATATCTTAGTGTACGCTGCAGCATTACACAACGGGCATCACAGCCTGTGCTCAATCGGTAGCCCGCCTGCTGTCTCACCCAGTAGCATACTATGCGTGCTGGATAGTTGTGTGTGAAAGTGGCTCAGACGTGTCTGACTGTTAGTGACTCCATGGATATCAGCCCATGGAATTCTCCAGACCAGAATACTGGAGTGGGGAGCCTTTCCCTTCTCCAGGGGATCCTTCCCAACCCAGGAATCGAACTGGGGTTTCTGCATCGCAGGCAGATTCTTTACCAGCTGAGCTACAAGCTCAATGTTTAGTTGTTCCTTTTTTGTGTGATGAAAGATTTTTCAGTGAATCTCCTATGTAATTTTTAGTCTACTTTCTGATTATTTCCTTCAGGTACATTCCTAGAAGTGGAATTTCTAGATCAAAGGATAGAAATGAACATCATGGCATTTAAACAAATATTTTCTGGGTAAATTGGAAAACACACCATTGTGTTTACTGGTTGTGTGCAGTGGTTTCTGGATCAGGGAAAAAACACCTGTCATCAGTTTTTCTCATTCAACACTTTTTTGACACTGGGTTAGGCTTAAGTTGGGCTTCCCTCGTAGCTCAGTTGGTAAAGAACCCTGCAGTTCAGGAGACCCGGGCTCAATTCCTGGGTCGGGAAGATCCCCTGGAGAAGGAAATGGCAACTCACTCCAGTATTCTTGCCTGGAGAATCGCATGGACAGAGGAGCCTGGCGGGCTACAGTCCATGGGGTTGCAAGAGTTGGGCCCGACCTAGCGACTAAACTACTACTACTGCTAGGGTTGGGTTAGGGTTAGGCTTAGGGGCTTCCCAAGCGGCTCTAGTGGAAAAGAACCTGTCTGTCAATGCAGGAGACGTGAGATGTGGGTTCGATCCCTGGGATGGGAAAGTCCCCTGGGGGAGGGCATGGCAACCCACTCCAGTATTCTTACCTGGAGGATCCCCATCAACAGACTCTACAGCCCATAGGGTCGCAGAGTCAGACACAGCTGAAGTGACTTAGCACGCACAGCACAGGAGGTTTGCTGCTTCCTCTAGAGGAGAGTTGACTGAGTGACAGTACCCAGCTAACTAGCTTCCTTTAAGGCCTGCAGACTTCTCATCCCATCAACAAGATCTCTTGCTTTATGCATTCTAGTAGGATTCAAAATGAGTCTGACCACAACTAGGGGGTGAAAGAAGAAAGTATTTGCATCTTTATTCCCTAGTCTGCTTCTTGAAGAATTGCTATGGGTTGGCTGCATCCTTTTTTAAAATTTTATCTGCATTTTTTTAAACTCTGATAATTAAAAAAAAAAAACATACCATTTACATTTTTAACCATTTGTAGTTGTAAAATTCAGTGATATTAAGTGCATTCATGGTGCACCATCACTACTATATATTTCAAGAACTTGTTCATCAAACACAAATTTCATACTCATTAAGCAATAACTTCATCATACCCTCCCTCTGATAACCTTTATTCTACTTTTTGTGTAATGAACTTGCTTCCTTTAGGTATGGCTTATAAGGGGAATCATCCAGTGTTTGTCCTTTTGTGTCTGGCTTAGCTCACACTCTCACACAGCACAATGTTTTCAAGGTTCATGCATGCCACAGCGTGTATGGGAATTTCATTCCTTTTTAAGGTTGAATAATATCCCATTGTCTGGCTGCTCCCCGTTTTATTGATCCCCTCATCTGTTGCTGGACATCTGAGTTGTTCCTGCCTTTTGGCTGCAGTGAATAATGCTGCTGTGGACGTGTGTGCAACGTGTGCATCTGTTCCGAAGGCTACAAACCCTGTCTGGTGGTCCTGTCCATGTAATCGCCCTTTGTTCCGGTAACACTCTCTTTTCTTCACCCTCTAGGATCCCTACTTTGCGACTTGGATTCTGCATTCTGCATCATGTCTTATGGACTTCACCACACTATACTCATGTTTTGGTAATTCTTCTCTTTATTAATTTTTCTTCAAATTACCCAGTTTGACTGTGACATCTATTTCCTGCCAGATTTGACTTTCACTAAACTTTTACCACAAACTGTCTTTACTCTAGTCCTGAAACAACTGAATACCTCTCAAAGAATACCTGGGCCTATGGCCACTAGCTATTGACAAGTCCCTGGACATTTCAAACAGCACAGATGACCGGGCTCCACTCCACTTCAGTTGATTCAGAAAAACCTGGTTCTTGTTGTACATTCACAAAGCCGTGCTCAACTCTTTGTGACCGCATGAACTGCAGCACGCCAGGCTTCCCTTTCTTTCACTATCTCCTGGAACCTGCTCAAACTCATGTCCATTGAGTCGATAATGCCATCCAACTCTCTTGTCCTCTGTCATCCCCTTCTTCTCTTGCCCTCAATCTTTCTCAGCGTTAGAGTCTTTTCCAATGAGTCAGTTCTTCGCATCAGGTGGCCAAAGTATTGGAGCTTCAGCTTCAGCATCAGTCCTTCCAATGAATATTCAGGACTGATTTCCTTTAGGATGGACTAATTTGATCTCCTTGCAGTCCAAGGGACTCTCAAAAGATTTCTCCAGCACCACAGTTTGAAAGCGTCAGTTCTTCGGCCCTCAGCTTTCTTTATGGTCCAGCTCTCACATCCATACATGACTACTGGAAAAACTATCACTTTGACTAGATGGACCTTTGTCAGCAAAGTGATGCCTCTGCTTTTTTAATATGCTGTCTAGGTTCGTCATTGCTTCTCTTCCAAGGAGCAAGTGTCTTTTAATTTTGTGGCTGCAGCCACCATCTGCAGTGGTTTTGGAGCCCAAGAAAATAAAGTCAGTCACTGTTTCCACTTTTTCCCCATCTATTTGCCATGAAGTGACGAGACTGAATGCCATGATCTTTGTTTTGTGAATGTTGAGTTTTAAGCCAGCTTTTCCCACTTTCCTCTTTCACCTTCATCCTCTTCACTTTCTGCTATTAAAGTGGTATCATCTGCATATCCAAAGTTGTTGATGTTTCTCATGGCAATCTTGATTCCAGCTTGTGATTCATCCAGACTGGCATGTCGCGTGATGTACTCTGCACAGAAGTTAAATGAGCAGGATGACAATGTACACTCCATATACTCCATGTTGTATTCCTTTTCCAATTTTGAATCAGTCCATTGTTCCATGTCTGGTTCTAACTGTTGCTTCTTGACCTGCATACAGATTTCTCAGGAGTCAGGTAAGGTGGCCTGGTATTCTCATCTTTGAGAATTTTCCAGTTTGTTGTGATCCACATAGTCAAAGGCTTTGGCATGGTCAATGAAACAGAAGTAGAAAACCTTCACTTTAAAGACGTATCCCAGTGATTCTAATGCTGTTGGTCCAAAGTCCAACACAAACCTCTGGCAACTGGGCTCTTGTTTGCAGACCTGAACCAATGCAGTTTTAGGTCTACTTTAGGAATTTGGACCAACATTTTTTACCTAAAATAACTAAAGTATACTGAAATGAAGAAATTTGAAAATAAATCACATTTCATTCACATGTCCTTTTCTAAATTAACTTTGCTTTGTATTGGGTTGCCTTCCAAATGATCAGCTTTTTAGGAGGGGAGAACAGAGCATGATTTTCATACCCAGAAATTATCTTCCAAGCTGCCAGCATCTTGTCCATTTATCTCCAGGCACAATCTCCTTGCACCCTAACCTTTTTATGTTCAAGATACTATAGCAGTCATAAAAGGCTAAGATTGAGAAGCTACCAGCAGGCAACCTTCATACTTCCAAAAGTTGCTGAATTTGCAGTATTTCTCATAGTGTATTTCCTGGTATACCAGTCCAGCTGTCCTGAAGTGTAACATTAAAAGCCACATCAGACAGCTATTAATACAACAGTTATCACCAGCTTGCCTTGTCCCTCCGGGCAAACAATGGCTGCAAATTTAAGTGGTGTTCAGAGAGAAGTGGGGACTGAAAGGCAGCTAAGAAAAATAGGCTTTCTTGTCCCCAATATTGTGCCAAACACAACTATAAATTCAGATATTAGATGTTATGATATATTCTTTGCTTATCATTTTATTTTTATTCCCAGTCCTTTGGGGTGATAGTTGCAGGCAATTCATTTAACTTCCCTTGTTTTCAATTTCTCCATCTACAAAAAGGAGAGAAAATATATTTTGCTGCCCTAGAGAGCATCTAAGATCTCAGCAAATTAAAAACAATTTAGTTTGTGAGTTCCATATTACAAATGAGGAAACGTGGTGCAGGAGAGTTCAAATGACAACTTTGAATTCACACTCTTGTGTGATAGCAGGATTGAGCTTCAAATTCAGCTCTCCTGAGTGTTTTTGTGTTATTCTTGTTTGTTTCTGATATCCAAATTCATTTAATTTTTTTATAATGGGTAGTTATTATATTTACAATAAAACTTACTATTTAAAAAAATAGTTTCACAGATCACCAGCCCAGGTTGGATGCATGAGACAAGTGCTCGGGCCTGGTGCACTGGGAAGACCCAGAGGGATCGGGTAGAGAGGGAGGTGGGAGGGGGAATCGGGACGGGGAATACATGTAAATCCATGGCTAATTCATATCAATGTATGACAAAAACCACTACAATATTGTAAAGTAATTAGCCTCCAACTAATAAAAATAAATGAAAAAAAAATTAGTTTCAGAACTAGAGTGCTGATGTAAACAATGTATAAGGATCTCTTTACATGAGGGCATTCCCCTTGGTCCTACCCAGATAATCACTTTTTGTTTGTTTTGTATTGTTTATTAGCATATGAAGGTAAATTTCAGCTCTACTTTATTAAAAAAATTTTGGTCTCAAAGCTAAATGCCCTGATTTCTTTTGCCTAAATGAATACAGGATCAATTCTTTTTCTGCCCAAATTGATCCCTTAAAAAAAGCATAATCCAGAGAAGGAACAGAGGAAATCTATAAGGATGACATGGTTAAGGTCATCTTTTGGATAGCTTTTGGCAAAATTAAGCGCCTTTTTAAGTTCAGAAACTTGATGGTAAGACTTTCTGGTTCTTATCTTAGTAGATGGGCTGAAATGAAGCCAGCCAGAGGTGCAGAGGAATATAATTAGGTTTAAAACAGAAGAAAACCACGAGAGAGAAAGCAAGCAAACAAGAACGGATGCTGTGAGCACTAGCTTTCCCTGCTGGCTGGTGAGACAGTAGGGGTGTGGTTGACGTGGTTAGTGTAGCCAGTCAACCCTGAGGTTTTAAAAGATGAAACATTTCCATCCTGAAGTGAGCTGGACAGGAGCAAAGTGCAAGGGAGGTGTGAAAAACACCGAGGCAGCCCTGTGGCATTCGGCTCAGGTCAGACACCAAAAATATCAGTAGCCCGCAGGGCTGGGCACAGCACAGGCGGCCAGATGTGAACACTCAGCAGGGCTGAAAAATGCCCCTTCTGGGGCCTAATGACTTTTCCCAAACTTACCTGCAAACCGCTTTTTCCCCTTCATATTCTTTTAAATTTTCATTTTTTGGCCATGACATGAAGCATATGTGATCTTAGTTCCTCAACCAGGGATCAAACCCACATCTTTTGCTTCGGGAGTGCAGGGTCTTAACCAATGGACCAGCAGAGAAGTTCTCCCACCTACTTCATTGTTTTTTTCTTTATTTTCTTTTTCTTTCTTGCTGTTGTTCATCATGGTGTTTTGTCGGGGGTGGGGGGTTGCATCAATTTTTATTTTTATTTATTTATTTATTGGCCACATCTAGCAGCATTCAGGATCTTAGTTCTCCAACCAGGAATCGAACTTGTGCCCCTTGCAATGGAAACAGAGTCCTAACCACTGGACCACCAGGGAAGTCCCTCCCCTTCATCTTTAAGATAAGAAGTTGAATCACTAAGTTTCCTTCCTTAACTTAAAAACCAATAACCTCCATTTCCTAAGCATCTTTCTAGATTCTACTCTATAACTGAGTCAGTTGCTCTTCTGATATCCTGAGTATGAACTGTTGATAAATTTAGATTCTAATGTTTAATATTTCAATATGATAACATTTGGAAAAATCTTATTTGTCTTTTGAAGAACTTGATCTTAAACCACTGTCATGATAGCAAGTTGCTTTTTTGAACCGGAAGTGACTTAAAAAATAGATAACTTCATTTTCAGCACATAACATACAGCTTCTGTTTATGTCAAAACCAGAAATTGGTTTCTACTGGGGGAGGAACAAAACCCACCCTTTCACATCAGGCAGTGGCTTAAGAAAGTGTTCTGCAGATTTTCCCAAAGCAAAAACCATACTTTCACTTCTGCAGTGTGCACAGCCTTTGACCAGCACCAAGCCGTCACTAAATTTGCAGTAATTTTCAAACGAGCCACACCCTGGCATCGAGTTAACAACTGGAGTCATTGGCACAGGGAGAAATCAGATGCCGGTTTTTGGCAGTAGGGAACAAATGAAATACACCAATTGGGGTCAGGACAGCTTCCGAGAAGCCAAGTGATAACTTTCACTGCAGTGTCAATGTCAGTTTCATTTCCTAAGGGTTTGGGGCTGACTGGACAGCGCCGTGAGTCCCCTGTGGCCAGGAATACCTGAAACAAGAAACAGACATTCCTTATGTGCTAAATTGCTCAGTCGTGTCCAACTCTTTGCAACTCTATAGACCATAGCCTGCCAGGCTCCTCCGTCCATGGGATTTTCCAGGCAAAAACACTATAGTGGGTTGCCATTTCCTCCTCCAGGGGATCTTCCCAACCCAGGGATCGAATCTGGGTCTCCTGCAATTCCTGCATTGACAGATGGGTTCTATACCAGTAGCACCACTGGGAAGCCCAGTGTTCCTTATACTCCCCAGTAAACTTAACTCCTTTCATCTTCTTTCTTTAAAGGAATGTCGTTTTGATTATAGCAGGGAGTAAATGGCTAGTAGAATAAGAGTGTGTCTGTGTTGACAGGTTACAAGGTCAGGAGGTGACAGTTCCAATGGCCAGAACCTGCCCCCTCCGTTGTACAGAGGATGTTTGATGCTGGGTTTACTGTGCTGTGTCAGGGCAGGGGTCTTGTTGAGAGCATGGGGTAAGACTCTATCCTGGGGGGCGGGGGGAAGAGAGGACATTTCTTGGCATGCGTGGGGAGGGGAATTGGTCATTGCCTGGGAAGGAGGCTGGTCCTCAGGAAGGATCCAGAAGTGGGAGGACAGTGTGGACAGACAGGAAGGGCAGCCCCTTCTTCTCATGAGCGCCCCCTACCCTTGGGCCATCATTTAGACATATCCTGCAGCCCTGCCCCTCTGGGGGGGAGTGAGGTGGCTTCCACTGTAGGGGCGACGTGGGAGCAGCGTGGCGAGGCTTGTTCGGGAGCCAGCAGATCCTGAATCACTCTCTGCAGCTTTCATTTAGGCTTAATTTTAGCTCATTCATGGCTGTGGCTGTAAGAAATTACAGATAGCTTTGTGTGTCTTCTGGGCCAAGGGGGAGTTGTACATGATGCGGGGGTGCTCTGGTCTCAAGTGGGACGGTCCCAAGGGGCTGGTGGGTGTGGGAAGGAGAAGGTGGCATCTGATCACCAGCCCAAATGGCACTTTTTCCTCTGCTGCCCTTCTTGGAAGTAGTTTATCCCATAGTTATGCATAGGACTCTTGAGTCAGACTTTGTGGATTTATGTCTTCCTCTGTCACTCATTGGTCATTGACCTTGGGCAAATTAGCCTCTCTAGGCCTCAGTTCCATCGGCTATGAAAGGAGCATGTAAGGTTAGTTGTAAGGATTAAATGAGCTTATTGGATAACGTGTAAATGCGACTTCAGTGTTCACTGTTCTTTTAAGATTAAGGATGTTGGTAGATTTCCTGACAACAGGGTCCTCAGGATCACAGATGAAATGAGCAAGCGCCGGCAGAAGGCAAAATCGAGGAGAAAAGGGGATGGAAAGACGAGCAGAGAAGAGGACGACGTGGCCACCACGTGGCAATGAACAGGAAATGGTGTAAAAAGACACCCTGCACTGTCACCTCTGGGAGAAATTGTCATGGCATGCCTGCTTCTGCCCAACCTGCAAAGGACAGAGGGGAGATTTCAGCCTAGACTCAGGATCCGTGATGGTGACAAAAGGAGTCGATTCAAGGAAATCAACCCCCCATGAGATGAAACTTTTTGTATTTTATAGCACAGACTCTAAGGATATTTGGTGCCGCATCTCGTGGAGGAGCTGATGAAAGCCTCGGTCACAAGGAGAGTCCGCTGGGCTCTGGTCTGCCGGCTGCTTCTCGTGACATGTAAGGTCTGAAGGTCCCCGTGGGACTGGTTTCCTAGGGCTGCCATACAAATGTCTACAGACTGAGCGTGTTTGCTCACAGCCCTGGAGGTTAGAAGTCCCAAATCAAGGGTGGCCAGGGCTGGTTCCTTCTGGAGGTAAGAGCTGAAGTGCAGAATGAGTGACCCTCTGAGCGTCCAGCTGCCGATGGGGCTTTCCACAGGGCCGGAGTGTGCCAGCCACCCAGTGTCTCTGTCGAGGTCAGGATTTGCACAAAACAACCGAAGGGCAAATGCTGGAGGGAGGGTGTTGCATAAAAAATCACATCCTCATCTGTGTGTGCAGCCTCTCCACACCAAACTGCTTCAGTCTCCACCAGGGCATTGCTCCAGCTCCTCAGGGCACCAGAGGCCAGAGAGGAAGGACAGGTCCTCTGCCCGTGGACACAGCCCAGCTCCTGGCAGGAAGTATGACCTGCTATCAGATGCAGCTGAGCAGGAGATTCCAAGCCACTTTATTTTCAAATAGGCAAGAGCAAATCAACGGCCCTTCCTTTTCATCTGGCGAGCATTTGCTTCCTGCCACAGCGCTAAGCAACAGCTTCGTCCCTCCTGATTAGAGCTGCCATTAGTGAAACGACTCCTCAGCACGGTGAGTCAGCTCGGATCCTGACAACTGTAACCATTCCAGATGGTGAGGACATCGGCACCCATAATGACCCTTCCGGCCAGCATCTGCAGCGGACTGTTCTCAGGACTGTGGGCGACAGACGCGAGCCTGCAGCCCGCAGAGGTGTACAAGGGGTGACTGCAGCGTCACGACCCTGATTCCACCAGCCACGGGCGGGAACCAGCTGCTGTTTTTCAACACAGTTCACCAGAGGGGCTTGAGTCCAGCTCCAACTGTGAGAAGCAAAGAGCAATAAGACTCATGCAGCTGAGCAAGAAATAGGTGCTCTGACAGGGAACTCATCAGTGCTCTGTGGTGACCAAAATGGGAAGGAAATCCAAAGAAGACGGGATAGATCTATACATATAGCCGATTCGCTTCGCTGTGCAGCAGACAGTGACATGACATTGTAAACAGCTATGTGCACACATCCTGTTGTTCAGTCGTGTCCGACTCTGCGACCCCACAGGCTGTAGTCCGCCAGGTTTCTCTGTCCATGGGGTTCTCCAGGCAAGAATACTGGAGTGGGGTGCCATTTCCTTCTCTAGAGGGTCTTCCCGACCCAGGGATGAAACCCAAGTCTCTTGTGTCTCCTGCATTGGCAAGCAGATTCTTTACCATTGCGCCATCTGGGAAGCCCAAAGCAACTGTACAGCAGTAAAAAACTTTTTTTAAAAAAAAATAAAAGAAACAGGTGCTCAGATTGTCTTGGGGACCTTCTGATGACAAGAAGGCTGTTGGTGGGATTCTTTGCTACTTTTTCCTCAGTAGATTCACAGGCATTAGAAGAAAAGACAGGCATCGAACATGTACATCTTTCAGTGTGAAGAAAAAAAGCCCTCTGCAGTTGCTCATGGAGACAGCAAAAAGCCCAACATATTGGCATATCGGATTTTCAGGGAAAGATATGCTAAGTTAAAGAAAAATAAAGTCAGTTTTTAGAATGTGTGCAAATGACTTCATAAAGCTGTTTGAGTGAAACAAGGCCCCCCTCCCCCCAACCTGATCCGAATGTCTGGCTTCTTTGCAGAACTGTGAGCATGTACTAAGCACAGCTGAATTTATTTTCACAATTTTCAAGCTTACATTATAAAAAATAGTACTGGGTGAAGCCTCATCATCATTATGGCAGAGCCAAGCGCTCATTTCACAATTGGTCTGTTTAAAGTTAATAGTAGATCAAGTGAGCAACTGCTAAAAAGATGATGCATTGGCTTAATTCCGTGTTGTTAAAGAGCTCAGCATCCAGAGTCAGTATACACACAGAGGCGTTGGCAGACGGCTCCTTTTGGTAATAATACTCACTTTTATGAATGGCTCATTTATTTTTTATATCTTCCTCTTTAGCCCTGCTCTCATTTCTCCCCTCTGTGCGGAGTCTGGCTCCCAGGACTCCAGGTAGAGGAGGAAGTCTAGATCTGCATTTTAATGAGGCCGGTGAGCAGGCTGCTGCTTAGCGCCACAGCAGTGAAAAACGACCAGGAAAAAAATTAGGAAAGCTAATCCGTGGCAGAAACTGGGTTCAGAAGTGCCAGTCAGCTGGTTATTTCCTCAGTCTTCACCCTGTGCATCTTTGTAGATGTTTCAAATCCAGCCGGTGACTCATCATTACAGAGCCTCTCTCCCAGCCACTCACCTCCTGCAAGAGGAAACTTTACATGCAGAAGGCATTTTATCTTTTTCATCTCATCACCTGAAGACTAAAAAGAGCCTACATGGGGGAAACAAAACGTACAACCCTCAAAGGAAAATGAACTAGACCTTCACACTGAAGGTGACTGAGCCGAGTGGAGAGGGTTGGAGAGGGGCTTGCACCAGCTTTTCCTGCAATTATGTGTTAATAGCAGGACCCCGAAGAGTCTGATCATCGAGGCTGTGTGGTTCCTGTATTTTCTCTAGGCACCAGACTCTGCTTGCCCCAGATTTCTGAATGTTTGCGGCCAAGGAGGGTACGAGGCTGCCCTCTGTTATCCTCCCGAGCACGGACTCCTCTTTGATTGGTTCTCCCACTGCGAAACCCTCCTGCAGAACAGAGATGAGATGGGAAAAAGAGATGAGGATGAGCAAGCTGAGAAAGGGAAAAGCAAGGAGCTCTTTGGGGTCGTGAGCTACAGCGAGGGAGAGCTGAGACTCCTCAGAACAGTGGCAGAGCCAAGTGGAGAACTTCAGCTGCAAGGTCAGACTGCCCTCCCTGGAATCCCAGGTCTTCTGTTTCATAGCCATGACCCTCCATCTCTGGAAAATGACCACAGTCATAATTCCTCTTGCAGGGGTTTGCTGAAAGGCTTACATGAATTAGTGCAAGTAGATTACTTAGAATTTTCCCTGGCACAAAGTGAGTTCTTGGCACTGTTGTTATTTCCACACTTGTACTAAGCAGTTCCTGATTTAAATGCCCCAAAGTGCATAGTGGTACCTATCACCCTAGATCAACAGCAAGAAGACCTCGTTAAGGGAAATTAGGTCTCTCCCGCCGCCTCTCAGATCCTTAGTGAAGGGAGCTGGTCTTTGACGGGGATCGCTCCTGGGCACTGAGGGACTCAGGCCCCCAGTGTGTGGTGGGGAGCGGGGCACTCAGCCCAGGTCCACGACGCCTGCACCGCAGAGCTCTTTTTCAGGGATGATAGGGTCCTCTCTTATTCCCTTTCTTTTTTCTTCCTCCTTCTTCTCTTCTTTCTTCTTTGAGAATTTATTTGAAATATGCTTTTGAGGAAGTCTCAGCATACTGAAGTGCTGGATCTCAAAAAGAGCTTACAGTAGATTCCACAGCATGATCCTCAGACTCTCCCCTGGAAAATAATCTGGGATGCTTATTAAAACCACTGATTCCTGGGCCCAAACCCCCTCAGGGATGAAGACTCTGGACTCGGAATTTTTAAGCAGCTGCTCGGATGCTTTTTGTGCACTGTTTATGTAAGAACTGCTGACTTGGAAATGGTTTAATCTAGCGTCTTGATATTGCAGATGGGGACACTGAGGCCAGGGAAGTGAAGTGGCTGTCCCAGAGTCACCCAGCTAGTTGGTGGTAGATGCAGAAGTGCTGGGAGAGGAAGCTCGGGCTGCTCTCACCGCAGAGAGGGCTTCGGGCTCTCTGGATGCGAAGCCTCCCCAGACAAGCTAACACCGGAGTTCTGTTTCCGCTCCAGCTGGCACACAGTCCTGGCCACAGCCACAGGAGACTTATTGCCATATTTTACAACAGATATAAATTCTGTGTTTCCAAATAAAACTCCAATCCGGTATATGCTCAATGAAAACAAATTAATTTTAATGAGGATCTCACTTACAGTGTTTCTGGATGTTGTGTGTTTCATCTGGTAATTTAATGCTATTTTACCTGGAGTGTTGATATTGAATTGATGAAGTGTGGTTTTTTTTTCTTAATATAGAAAAGAAAAAACCATAAATATAACCGTTTCTCAGCATTTTAAATTTGATAAGAATTACTAATGATAACACAAAACTGTGTTAAGCGGCAAACAGTAGATCATGACAGAGTTGAGAAATGTCAGCTTTGAAGGGGGATGGCAGGGAAGACATAGCTACAGTATGGGTGTCTGTATCTTACCTCCAAGTCATGACGTTTTAGGGGCATTTGTCATCGTACTGGACATAACTCAAGGCCAGAGTCTGTGACTGTTGTCTTCTTTGTGGGCTCAGGCCCACAATCCTGAGCTCAGCCTCATGGAAGCACTCAAAATATATTGCCCGATGAATGGGAGAGGGGGTTGAGGTGAAGATGAAATAGTGGGAGAGGAGATACGTGAAGGTGAGAAAAGGAAAATTAAATCAAGGTGTGGAGGAAGCCTTTATAGGACTGGTGTGTTTGGAAGGGATCAGTGTCACAAGGGGAGTGGCATGGTTTGGCAGGCAGGCTGCAGTGGACCCAAAGGAGCACAGACGGCAGGAGGACAGATGTGGAGAGCTGGAATGATGGAATGGGAGGCTGGGCACACAAGAAGCTCCCTACCAGTTTCACATTTGAAACATCTCAGATGGATGGGTGAACCATCCAATGAATTTCATTCATTCATGAGAAGCTCCTATCCAGTTTTACAGTGAAATCATCTCAGAGGGCTGGCTGGCTGTTCTCATTTCATTCACTCATGTTTTGTTTGTTCACCAATTCATTCCATGATCCCCAGAAGATTATTGCTTACTAATGATAATGATAATACTGACTACCAAATATGGGGTGCACTGCCCCTTCACACAGCAGAGGGTCTGAGGCTCAGAGGTCAGCTGAGATGCAGATCCAAGCCCGCCCCCTGCCGGGTCTCCTTTGAGTGACTGTAAAATTGTGCAAAGTGAGCCCTTATTTGGGTAGGTTCAGATGGAGCTGCCACAAACTCCCTGTCAAATGTTCCCTGACTTCCTCCAGGAACTCTGGTTCTGCCCAGCTCTGCCTTCCACTTGCTGTGTGATGTTAAGTCTCCTCATCTCTGGGGTCAAGTCTCTTCAACAGCAACATGCGGGTAATGACCAGGGGACTCCTGAGTTTCCCTGCTGGGCTAACATTCCATACATCTGTTACTGGAGACTTGTGCCTCTCAGCAGGGGGAGTATTTATGAAACCACATTTCTCTCGACTGTCTCCTCTGGGCTGTGGTACAATCAGCCCTCACTCACCTGAGAAACATTACTATTCCTAGTAAAAGAATCACTGACTTTCTTCCAGGTAGCAATGCACACATCTCAAAGGCTACATCCCCAGCTTAACTTAAAGCAAGAGTCACCTCTTGTCTAAGCTTTGGCCAGTGAGACGGAAGTGGATTGAGCTTTCAGGGGAGTCTGTTTCACCTCCTCCTCCTTCCTTCCTGCTGCCAGAAAGACAGCTTTGATGACTGGAGCACCAGCAGACATCTGGGGCCAAAGGCAACTTTGAGGATCGAACCCACACACTAAGAATGGTGGCACAGAGAAGAGAGGGAGAGAGAGGCTCAGGGAGCATGAAACCACCAGAACAGCCTGGGACTTTCCACCAAAGACTCTTTTAGGGGAGGCAAAAAGAAGTCCTTACAAATTTAAATCTCTGTCTTTTGGATTTTTTTTGCTGTTCTTTTGGAGTTATTTGCTGTTCTAAACTAATTCTCACTAATATACCTACAAGCTCTTCATCCTTTCTTTCTTTCCTTAGCTGTAACATTTCCCTTAAGTGTTAAATTTGCTATGTCCTGCTGGACAAATCCATGACCTTTGGGCCCTCCAAATCAGTATGTACGATGCTGGGTTCATAAATAACTCCTGGAAACCTTTGATCCTATGTTCCCTTCCATAGCAAATGGTAGCTCCACTTTTTCTGTCATTAGTGTTCAAAAGCCTGCACTCCTCTTAATCAGTTATCAAATCTGGTAGTTTCTCCATTCACTGATCTAATGTTTTGAGGACATATTATCTCAAGAGATGCTCAGTGCTGGGGTACGAGAGTAAGCCAAACAGATATTTATCTGTTCCTATGATGTGTACAATCAAGGGCAAGCATTTATCTGTTCTCATGGCACTTATCATCAAAGCAAGCATTAGTTGACTAATCACACAAACAAGCAAGTGCTACTAAAAAAAAAAAAAAAAAAGTGTGCTGACAACACACAGTGGGGGCCAGGGAAGGTTTCCACCGAGCTGAAAACTTAAGGATGCATGGGACCTACTGTGACAAAGAGCAGAGAGGGGGATGGGGCCCGAGGAAGAAAGAGCAGGCTCTAGTCCATGAATGGAAAGAAGGCTGTTGGCTGAGGCACTAGAAGCCTCAAGGGATCCAAGAGGCAAGGCAGGAAGCAGGCATGACAAGGACTTAGAGCCTCATTCTCACAGGAAGCCATCCACAGGGTTTTAAGGGCAAAGAAAGGGAGGACGTTGACCTGACCACGATGGGGGTGTCCTTCCTAGTTCTTTCCTCCTCTTTTCTGAATTCCTTCTGCTGTGACACATGCTTCTCTTCCTGAACTTTTTAAAATTGACTCAGCCTATTTATTAAATTTATTTAACTATTTATTAAACACCCATTATATCTAAGTTGTTACATATTCCTAAGATCGCCTGTATGATAATGTATGGGACATAATACACTGAAGATGCAAAATGTGCTTTTAAACAAAAATGAAAAATAATTTGATAAATCAACATGAAGATTTTACTAGGACATTTAAATAATTATGAAATTAGTATAGATATTATTGCCTGATAGGTAAAATTGTGTGATGTTAATTTAGCAAGTTAGTAGTCATACATTTAAAGTCATAGTTTGTTATATGTTGATTAAAATGTTATAGTACAGATGTAATCTTGGCACTGCCCTGCAGTAAATAAATATATCATATGGAGATTCACTGTCTCAAGTGTAAACAGTATTCAATGGACATTTAATGTATCCAGAAACTTTTTATAGACTTTCATATTCTACTGCTTTACTTTTTTAATAACTTTCTTTTTAGTTTGGAAAAAATTTCAACTTTCAGAAAAGTTGCAAATATAGTGTAAAGAGCTTCCACATGAGGAAATGATACAAGACCATGATACATTTGTCAAACCAAGAAATTCTCATTGACTGCAATGACATGTTCTTGAATGACCATCTGGCAAAACCTTTTGTCCTTCAAGACTCTGCTCTGAGTGAGCTGAGGTGTTGCCTGTTCTGCCATCCCCAAACCATCTTTGCTCCTGTGTCCCTGAGCCCTGATCCGCCACTCCTCACCAGAAACGCGTCACTTTCTGTCTTTGGACACAAGCCTTATCTCCCAAAACAGCTTGATGGGAGGATTCTGGCTTCCTTTCTGCACCTAATAGGTTACACTGTGCCCCACTTAGAGCAAGGAGCTCAGTGAACGTCAACTGAAGGAGCAGATGAATGAAACTCAAGTAA
Organism: Odocoileus virginianus; assembly: GCF_023699985.2. Classification (NCBI taxonomy): domain Eukaryota; kingdom Metazoa; phylum Chordata; class Mammalia; order Artiodactyla; family Cervidae; genus Odocoileus; species Odocoileus virginianus. The sequence continues at coordinate 4,821,448 of NC_069685.1, read as the reverse complement.
GTGTGCAAATAGCTTCCAGAGTCATACTGTGTAAAATTTCTATGAAGTCAATAAAAATGGTACATCTCCAGGGTGACCATGGTGACCTTCAGGCTAATTTTGGAGATAGATGACCTGGGTTCAAATCCCAGCTCTACCATACACTACCTGTGTGACCATGAGCAAGTTATTCCTCCTTCTGTGCCTCAGTTTCTGCATCTGTAAAATGGGGGTAATAATATACCTGCCTGGGCAGGTGAGGAAGTTAACTCCCACAAACACTTAGAAAAGTACCTGTTACAGAGGAAACGCTCAGTAAAAGTCTTCATCATCACCCTGTCATGCTGACTTAGAATGAAACTCCCTTCATGAGAAATGCCTTCTGTGACCCAGTGACCTACAAAAGGGTGCCTGGGGCAGGAGCCCTGGGCAGCACAATTCCCCATAAGCCATTCAGCTGGGGAGCCTCTCAGCAATTCTGTGACCTGACAAAATGAACCTGGCAAGTCTTTCATCTTGCTTTATAGACTTCCGGTTTGTGTGGTTTCAGCCTCCTCCTTAAGGAGAGAGACCGTAAGTGTGCCAGCCAGCAATATACAATTCCTAACACTCGGCAGCAGGCATTCACTGTTCAGAGCATTCGTGTGGATCATCTAGTGCGGTCTTCCCAAAGTCTCATGAAGCAACAAGAGCACAGGGATGTTAAGTGACCTGCCCAGAGGCACAGAGCCAGCATTTCAACCCAGGCAGCTGGCTCCAGGGGCTCTGGGCTTTATCTTGCTGGTCTACCTCCCCTTTCATAATAGACACTCAACACATGTTTGCTGAATGAATGAATCCCAGTGGCATCTTCAGGGGAGACTTCTAGTATTTTCTCTATCCAAAATTTCTGACTGGCTTCTTCTCTCACTGACCCTTCTAAACTCTCCAACAGGAGCTGGTAAGTGTACCTGCCCTTTTAAGGAAAACTCACCCCTGCTGGCTGTCTCTAGGGAGTCACCCCATGAACACCCCACCGAGGTCCACCCCCAGACCTCTTGTCACTTCTTTCTTAGAAAGCAGATTTTAACTGCACTTTATTTTCAATAGCTTTTTCCTTTGTCAAAGTTGTGTGTATTCATTGTGGAAACTTTGACAGTGACAAAAGTACATGAGAAAGAGAATTTTAAATGGAGAATATTTTTGCTCTTTATTCAAAACCTTCTTTAATGTTAAATGATCCTTAGGGCAAGAAAATGAAAAGAACCTGAGTAATTAGATATTATGCATTATGGGAAGAGAAGATATTTTCTGTTCTGTCTTATTCTCATTTAGTTTATCAAAGTCCTGACAACTGCTTTAACCCCCACTGATCTTGTCCTAAACAGTGACTTCATCCACAAGGTATATACAGATATCCAGAAGTTTTCCTGCTTCTCTCATGCTGTCTCTGAAGAGAAAGGGGTTAAAATAAACTGCCTACATAAGATGTAGAAAAATCTATTTATTCTGCCTTATAGAGCAAAGCTTCGAGGGCCTCTTACTTTTTATGTTTGCTTGTTTTTCAGTATCCTTTCTCCTACCTAGAAAAGAAACAGTCCTGGTCACGTACACCTAAATATATTGTCAGCTTTGCAACTCAGTTTCAAAAGACATACTGCAAGAACACCAACCTAAAATTAGAATTTTTCTGTATTTTGGTTCTTAATATTTCTGCCTTGATTACTAAAACTTACCCACTCTGTTCTTTAAAAAACAAAACAAAGCCTTATATTACAAAGGTAATGGATATTTGCTGCAAAATAGTTAGAAAATATTTTAAATGCCCAAAGAATGTGAAAAGCATCAGTGAATCCCATCCTGAGAACCTGGATGGTTCTGGAGCTCTGACTCTGCCTGGGTAAGTGGGTCAGGAAAGAGGAACACAGCCAGTGGTGAATAACCGCGTCCTTGGCGGGGCGGGAATGCCCCAGTCTGGTCACAGAACTCGGGTTCCCCTTGGAAACTGCCTCCCCCACATCCTCTTTCCCCAACCAACCAACTCACCAACCACCCCCTACCCATCTACTCGTTCAGCTAAGCAACAGTACATGGACACACATGCACGCACTCCAAGCCACGTCAAGAGGAAAACTGTCCACCCCAGTCAGTTCCAACCCCCATTTTCACAAGGTTAGACATAAAACCCCAAGGGCCCAGTCTAATTCCCTCTGGAGTGATCAGACGCAAGGAAAGAGACTCCCTTCTACTCTGATGGTAAAAATGGAAAGATGAGCCCTGGAGCCACTAGCTGTGGAGAAAGTTGGTCTCAGAACGAAGGAAAGAGGAAAGCAGGAGCCTGGTTGTGCTGGCGTCCCCCTGCGGGTGTGCCTCATCCCACCAACACCTGTCTGTCCTGCCTTCCCCAGTTTGGATCAGGAGTCCACAAGCTTCCCGGTCTGAGTGGGACACCTTCTAACTGGAACCAAGAGTCTCACTAACAAACACACCAGCATTTAAGGAAACTAGGAGAAGTATATTTCTTTCTTTCTGGGAGAGCATCTTTATTTATTTCTGGGCCTAACCCTGTCCACACCTCACGTCCCCACTCTCGATCTGGCCAGAGACGCAGGTGACCTGCCGCCTCCCTCAGCTCCCCGTCAGCTCTGACGGAGGTCAGGGGACGCGCCCTGGGCGGCGGGAACACGAGCCCTCGCCCAGGGTCTGCTGTGGACGCTGTCGCCCCGGACCCGGAGTTCCCGACTTAGCAGGACTGAAGGGCGGCTCTGAGGAAGGGACGGCGGCGGCAGGGTGTGCCCCCGCGTCAGGCCAGGCCGGCCGCCGCTCCCGCGCGCCGGGGCCAGCAGGGGCCGCTGTGCGCAGCGCGGGCCGCCCTGGGGTCGCCCGGACCCTTCGCCTCACCCCGCGCCTCCCTGTCCGCTGCTGACGCCGGCCGCCAATCCGTGTCCCAGACTGTGGCTCCTCTCGGCCCCTTTCTTTGTCTGGGTTGTTTTGGTTTTGGTTTTCTCTCTTGGCCGTTTGATCCTCACCACTAATCTTGGTTTCTCCCGTTTAACCAGAGAACTCCCTAAGAATTTTTCCTCACGTTTCCCCCCGCCGCCACCCCCAGCCCACTTCGTTCTCGTTGCTCACTTCAGCCCCACTCAGAACACACATCTTGACGTAAGTCTGTGTGGCTGCTTCCTCAGGGATACCTACCCCAGCCCCCTGAGGTGGAAGCTGGGCGGCATAAGCACAGACGAAGGATGGAGCGCCATCTGGGATGGAGCAGGGGTGGGTACCCTCACACCCGGTGGGAAGTCACCCGTCACCACTTGGAACAAGATGGGGACATTTCTGAACAGATTCATGGAGGTTCAAAATAAACAGCTAAGCTGGCTTCACCGACATTCAGTGCAGGCTGGAGAAGAAACAATCCATGTTTTGCACTTGTATCATCACCTTAAATAAATTATTTACTCTTTCGTTAATAAAACTTGTATTTGTTTTCTCCATGAAATCCCCTGCCCAGAGGGCAAAGAAGAGAATCCCAGAGCTGAGGCACCTGTGTATCAGGGAGGAATTAAGTCCAGCCTCTAATTCTAGAGATGAATAAAATTGTTTTTGACAAGATCTATTATTTTTCCTTCACACATGAAGGAGTACAGAGGCAAGCTGGTGTGTTCTCTCTTAGCATCCTTTCTCTAACTCTGTGAAACTGTGTGATCTTTGGGGCCAAGTCACTTCCAGGCTGATCTGTCCCACCACTTCAGCTGCTCATTCTGGTTAAAGCAGGTTGGAAATTCACACGCCAGCCGACTTCAGAGGCTGATCAATGCCATAACTGACCATGTTTTACTCTGGGCAAGACCATGAGGAGCAACTTTGCTCAGCATTTGTCAATGTACTGACTACTTTTTGTGACCTGCAAGAATGCACCCTCGTTCAAGGAAGTCTTCATGCTATCTACATATTATGAACCTGCCAGTCAGCCCCACTCTGTCACAATTAGAATTAAAGGGATGAAGAAAAGTGAGCAATCAGGAAAAACAGACAGTTTCATCTCTAGAATTTCTCCATTTTTACTAAAAAATACTCTTAAAAATTACATTCACATAGATAAACTTTCATTCAATTTAAAAATATTTTGTCAGAAAGAAAAGGACAAAAATGTGTGATAATACCTTTGAGATACTCAGAGAATCCAACTAATTTTTAGTCTAGACAATTTCAGGTAAAACGGGTTCAACTCTATTATAAGAACTTTTTGAATTGATATGGCTTTCTTTATTTTAAGAGGTATATGGAGCAAAAGAATATGATTATGAAGGAAAGAATCCTTTTTAATAGTCATGGAAGTTAAAAGGATTTTCCTTTAGAAAGAGGCATAATTCACCTCTTTACACTTACTCATCAACATTTTAGTAAATATTTCATTGTAAATAAATGTTTATTCTAAATATTGGTATACATTAATTATATAGAAATTAATGTAGAAAATATTCTTTCCTTCTATCTTGTGCTTTTCAATTAAATTTAGAAATACTTTTCAGTATATCACTGCTAAATGAGCAATTTGAATTATACACATGTATGTACTTACTTATTTTTATCAAAAACTATGCAGCTGAGGGTAGAATAATCTATACATACATATTTAACCATGTATACCTGATGCTCGTAAAGCCATAAAGAAAAAGTATTATAAAATATCATTCTCAGCATGCAAAGTGGGAGAAAAAGCCTGAAACCCTCAATCAGTTGTAAAACTTTGATAGCTTTGCAAATCAGTTCTGTTCAGTAGTAATGGGTCCATTTCTTATATGAGGCTTACAAGGTAGAATTTACATATTGCTGGGACAAATGCCAAGTGATAAATATGATATATGATGATCTTACTGACCTCTTGAGAAAATACTTAACACTGCTTGTGACAGCATCCAACAGAATTTTTTAACATTAATATCATTTTTAATTTTAAAGCAGGATACACATATATTAATTATTGCTGCTGCTGCTGCTAAGTCACATCAGTTGTGTCTGACTCTGTGCTATCTCATAGACTGCAGCCCACTAGGCTCTGCCATCCCTGGGATTCTCCAGGCAAGAACACTGGAGTGGGTTGCCATTTCCTTCTCTGTAATTATTGCTAGTCTATCAGATTGTTTTTAAACAATTGTTTTTAAACTTGTTTAAAATTGTTGAATCACTACAATTCCTGCTCTTTCTGAAAACTGACATTTATTAAACATGCAGTTTTCCCACGTTCCTTAGTTATTTGTAATTTCAGAGATTGCACCTAAGTCAGAGGAATACAGAGATCAATCACTACTGGTCTTTACACTGGAAAAGATGGTGTTTACTGTTTGTAGTATCTAGAGACTATTAACTGAGTCCATGCAGACCAAAGAAATACAAAATGTGAATAGGCTTTTTGTAAAAAAAAAAAAAAAAAAGTCCAGTTATTTACCTATAACTTGGCTTCCCAGGTGTCTCAGTGGGTAAAGAATCCACCTGCAAGGCAGGAAACACAGGAGACATGGGTTCGATCCTGGGGTCAGGAAGATCCTCTGGAGTAGGAAATGGCAACCCACTCCAGTATTTCTGCCTGGAGAATCCCATAGACAGAGGAGCCTGGTGGGCTACAGTCCATGGGGTCACAGAGAGTTGGACACGACTGAAGCAACTCAGCATGCAGACACCAGAGGTCAGTGATAATAATGTGATGGGAACAAAGGAGGAGATAGTGAGGCTTCTCCACCTGGAGTCCAACTGGCAAGGGACCCCATCCACCTTTGCTTGTCATAAATAGTTCAACATATATTTCTAATCTTGTAGAGCAATGAAATTAAAGCCTTCATGTGACCGTTAACACTTTGCCTTAAGAATTTAACTTCTTAAAATATAATTTCAAAAAGGGCTTAGAGCATCTATTGAGTTGATTAAAAAGGTTTATTTTATATACTTGTATGGATTGCCATTTCGTGAACATGATATATTATTTAGAAAAGGGCAAAAACCAAAATAAACTAGAAACCTCCTAACAGATATCTAATATAACACCCCCAAAATAACCACCCCCAAAAGGACTAAGAGGAAAGTAAAATTAGGGTGTCAGACAAGACAGTGTCAAAGAGCTGTTCAAAAAAATAAATAATTCAGGCAATTGGTTGGTGGGGTTATGTAATTATTAACAACCAATTTAATTACTTCCATGCCACATTAATATACCATGATCTGGTTATCGAAAGATAGAAGAAATACAGTCTATGAAGCTACTCTGGATTGCTTATTGTAGATCTAAATGGAAAACCCAGATTTCATCCTGAGTGTGAAAAAGCAGCATGCGTAAATGTACTTCAGCAGAAAATGTCACTGTTTTCCTCACAGTGAGAATTGCAGCCATCCTCCCAGCGTGAAGCTACATCTTCTCACTCTACTATATTCAGAATTTGTACAATTCTGATAGAGTTGAAACTAATGTGTACACTTTATGTTGACTCAGCATAAGGAACTTCTTCCAGAGATGGTGAAAACTGAGAGTTTAAACAACCAAAACGAACAACTAGACAGACGTATTTTTAAAGTGCCCCTCTACATTGTCAGAGCTGTGAAGATGATGAGAGGGGCCCATCGCCTCTTGGATGTCAAGACTGACTGCGCTGTGTGCTTCCCAGAGAAAGGAGTCACGTCACTGAGTTCAGACTGAGGTTTTCATACATTTATTACCACAAGTTTCCTGAGGAGTTCAACGAGGCAATGCTGTTAACCTAGCTTGCTTAAGATGTTCAAAACTGCAATAACATGTAAACATCTTGAAAATATTCTAAAGCCACATTATGCTCTGATTGTCCTAATTAGGGCAAATTATTAAGATTTTTAGAAACAATAATCTAAAACATAAAAAATTTAGTTTGGGTTAAAACACAGTTCTCAGAAGGACCATAACCTATGATGCCTTTTGACTGGATAGTAAATAAAATATACAGAGCACTAGAAGCGACCCTTGGTGGTTCTGACCCATACTAGCGTCATATATCTTGCCAGAATAAACTCTATTTTTAAAAGTGCTCTGCACACTGTGCAATTAGAGGGGTTAGTACTTTTCAGATATATATTCAATGACATATTGCTGAAGCTGGCTTCTTCTGGAATTTGAAGTAATTTCACATACTGAATATTTTTACCATATTATGAAATATTGCTTCATCAAATGAGATTCCAAGAACCCCTGTCCTCTGAACTGCTAACGTCCATTATTTGACAGGGTTGGGTGATGTTTGCCTACCTAAGCATTCAGCAAAAATCTTACACAGCTAGCTAGGAGAGAAAAGACTCTTCAGAGAGTCAAAATGTTGATGAGAAACAAAGAAATGAAAGAGGCAGAAATGACAGTTTGGTAAAATGGCAATTCTGGCATAAATATCTGAGAGTCACTGTAGACCACAAGTTGAATACGAATATGCAAAACAGGGGACTTCCCTGGCAGTCCAGTGGTTAAGACTTCACTTTCCAATGCAGGGGCTGCAGGTTTGAGCCCTAGTTGAGAACTAAGATTTCACATGCCTCTTGGCCAACCATGCCCCCCAACCAAAAGCATAAAACAGAAGCAGTGTTGTAACAAATTCAATAAAGACTTTAACAAATGGTGCACATCAGAAAAAGACTTAAGAAAATATGCAAAACAAAAATGCCATATTAGGATGTGCTAAAAAGAATACAACAGACAGATCTGTTGTGGTTCTGTACCATGAAGACTGTTTTTTTGCCAAAGCTCTGCACAGTCCCAGGATGGCGTAAGAGCAGTGGTTAAACACAGCCGGATAGTTCTATTTTTCAGTGGAACAGAAAGATCTCCTTAGCCTGGAGTTCTGCCTTTAAAATTGTGGGCAGAGTTCAGAAGGTAAGGGATTTGGAAAAGGGGGAGGGCAGTTTGTGTCATGCATTAAGGCAGCCTTTCAAACACAAGAACCCAAATTCAGCAGCAAATGTTTGGTGAACCTCAAGCACCCCACCCCACCCCCGCCTCAGTTTACGGGTGGGGAATAAAAGATAGTTTTCATTCTTTGTTTCTTTCCTGGAATAAAATATTGGGTGCTGTGGAAGAGCTCAGGAGTCCTAATTTGCTAGATTGCTTTAAAGGTCAGAATTGGAAAATTAAGGATTAAATGGAGATTGATTTTACGTGAGTGGGAGTGATAAACAGGCCCTTCTGATTTTGTGCCGTCACTTCTAGCAGGAGGATGTCAACAAATACCACGGAGAATGTCATCTCTGACGGACGGGTGTTGGTGTCGAGCACGTCAGACCTGAGCCGGGGGCAGCGAGGTCCTGAATGCGGGGAGAGGCCGCGCCACCCGCACAGAGGGAGCCCGATGCTGTTCTGTTTGTTCCAGCTGACCTTAAAGATCTCCGGGACACAGAAGGTGATAGAAGAAGCCCAGCTGCTCCCATCTACCCACACATCACACGCCAGGGAGGTGTGGCGAGGACAGGAAGAGCCGTGGGGAAGTGGAAATAAGCAGCTGATTTTAGCTGAGAGGAAAACAGTTGATCTTTCATGGAAAATTCCCATTTCTCTGTCACCTGGCCAACTTACGGTCCACACGTCACCAAATAGCCTCCCTTTGACTGTGTATCTCACCCTGCGTCTCACAGCAGGCAGGAACAAGCTTACCACCCGGCCTGGGACGGCATGCACATTGGAACACTTGCTTTGTTTGCTGTCTTTTCCATGACATAACTCACCTTGAGCAAAGTTCCTGCTGAACGTAACTGACCTATCAGAGGACTTGACTAATCAGGAGAAATTATCCAGCTATTTAGGTTGTAAGGTGACCCAAGGTGACCCAGAAGGAAACCAGAGATAAGACAGTGTCCAGTTTTGTACTCGAAGGAATGAAGCAGAAAGGTAACAGGGACTCAGCATGGCCAGAGTGGGGGTCCAGTCACTCAGAGGTCAGCCGAGCGGAGGGAGCACCCCGTGATGAGCCCTGACTGCACCTCGAGGCTCCTCCAGCGATGAGTGGCATCCAGGCCTTTCCCAGCACTTCTCAATCAAGCATTCTTCCAAGTAAAGGTGATGCGTTGGGCGTCGGAAGAGTGGGCGTTGGAAGCGACAGCAAAAGGTTCTTGTGTTTACATTGATTTGAAGTTAATTAAATTCGGATCCTCTTCATCCTCTGTTGGCAGGCCCCGCGGGCTTCCTCCGGGGCTGCTTCTCTTGGAAAGCTTTAGCACATTCAGTTTCAGGATTCATTGTCACTGTAAAAAACAGAACAACAGTGTATTTCCAAGAAGTTCCCGAGAGCTGGTCACTCAGCTATGGAGGTGATCAGGAGAGTATAAACAGTCAGGGAGCCAACGGTGTCCAGATTACAATTTCCCAAACAAAGGTCGGTTTGGATTTTACATTTGAACCCTGAGGAGGAAATCTAGAAAAGCCAAGACATAATCCCTAGCTCTTGCAGTAATATCCCTCCCCAGGGCTGACACAGAGAGAACCAGATGGAGCTGGGGTTCCCCCTTTAATTAAATCTAATCCCATTTCTATGAATAGATGCCAAACTGCCTTTTTCTTCCTTTAGAAAAAAAAAATTTCCATGTGTTATTTTCTCCCAGAGCTTGTGGTCCTGGCATGGTTTCAAAAGCCCGTTTTGTGCACATCCACAGAGGATCTGGAGGGGCCTTCTCGGCGCCGTTTAGAATTCAATCACCAGGCATCTTGGGGCGTGAGGAGACATAAGCTATGGACGTGGTATCTGCACATGGCCGAACCGGCAGGCTCATTTCTGCTCGTGTTTCTAACGTGGCCACCTTGGCCACACCTCTGGCTCTGCGGCTCTTTCCCTGTGAGACCACGCTTCTACCCAAGTCTCCTGGAAAGCAGACCATTCGACCTCCTCACTCCCTTCTTTTTTTGACTTTTGAGTCCCTGCAACCAAATTCTAGCATGTCTCTACTTAAAGTGACCTGTGTCTGAATGATGATTATCAGGGTCCAGTGTCACCTTTGCTCAGAGGCATGGGAGGCTGCGACAGATCGTGCTCTCCAGACTCCAACTTCAGTGCTCACCTGTTCAATGCTCACCAGGTGTTTCCAAAGGGTCAGTGGAGCAACTTGATAGATGATAGACAGATAGATGGATAGGTACACAGATCTAACCAAGAAAGGGAAGGGGAGACGTGTCTACTTGTGTCTGGGTCTGTGTAGTGAAGGCAGGGAGGAAGCTTGTGACCAGGAGGTCTGATCGATGGGAAAGAAGGGGCGAGGCGGACATGAAGAAAAGGACAACTTCTGTAGCAAACCTTATTTCATGGAAACCTGATTGAAAATGAAGACATTCTTTATCTGAAGAGCAGGCCTAACAACCCATTTCACAAGTCACCCTGCACACCTCTTAAACTAGGCAAGGAGACTTCATTTCTTGGAAATTGGGTGGGAGCAAGATAATATTTCTAAGATCCAGGAGTTCATCTCTACAGAGCATAAGTCTCTGAATTGCATGTTTTTCTTTCGTGGCCTTATCTTGACATCCCAGCTACTCTAGGCAGACCCAAACACAAGGCTTACAGCAAAAGGCACAATCCCTCTTTTGTCCACAAGGCTGATCTGTGTCCAGCAGTTACAGGAAAAGTGATTTTTGAAATTAATTATATTATTGTAACTAATATATTACTATAAAACCAATCCATATTCACTGTTGAAAATAGAAAATACAAATAAGCAATATAAAAGTACTAACAATCTCACGGCAGTTAACATTTTGGTGTTTACTTTTCAAAATTTTTTTCTGTGATAATGATATATATATATATCTTGTACAAAAATGGAATCATATTATGCATATTGAAATGTAATCTGCTTTTTTCACTCTCATTCATCTACAGACCTCTTTCCTGGCTAATGAATATGCCATATCTTTTAGTGACTACAGAGCACACCATTGTCTCACTAGATTAAAAAAAAATTAGGCATATCCTTATTGTTAAACATTTAAGCTATTTCCAATTTTTAGTTTTCATTTATTATAAAAATTGCTACATCTTTGCATGCTTCCAGTTGTTAGCTTTGCATAAATATCTAAGAGGAATTACTAGGTTAAAATGTATGCAATTTTAAAGCTTAGCCAGTCCACTGTGACCCCCCCCTTCCCTAAAAATTTACCTTCTCCTGACACTTTCCTTTAGGGAAATATCCTTTCCCCAACATTCTCTCTAATATTATTATTTTCCGTTTTTGTAAACTTAATAGGTGAAAATAATATAATATTTACCTTAATGTCCTCTTGTGTTAATTTTTGTGTTACTAGGAAGACTAAAGATTTTTTCAAGGCTCTGTTGGTAATTTTAACTTCTTCTTCTGCCAAATTGCTTATTACCATTCTTTGCTCATATGGGACAATTGCCTTCTTATTGATTTATGTATTAGCAACAGCAGTCATTTTTCTTCATCACACATACTGCACATGCTTTCCCCTAGTTTGTCATTTTCCTCCTACTTTTATTTATTGTGCTTTTTAGAAATTTTTCAAAAAGTAATCTTTATGATTTTTAAAAAGACTGGCTACAGAAATAAAGAGCATTGAGCATAACTGTTTATCTTAAAGTAATGTCATTCAAAGAGCCAGGAAATTTTAAGTATGTTAAATTCTCTTCTTGCAATTTTGACACATTTATTTGTGTTTTTTGAAGTACAGAAAATTTGAGTTTTTAAGGTAGTTAAGTCTATTCTTTTCTGATGCAGTTTCTGACTTTTCAGCCAGTCCTTGCTTAACAATTATAATAATATTTATCTATAATTTTTCTGAATTTTTCCTTTCTTTTTCACATTTAAACTTATCTGGAGTCTATTCTAATCTAAAGTGTGAGTTCTAAATTTTCCCTCCAAATGTTAGTCAGTTGTCTTAAGATTAGTTATTGAATACTCCACTTGCTATGATTTGTTACTTTTAGAGTATATTAAATGTTTACATATACCAGAGGCTGTTTTGAATACTCTATTCCACTAAAACTTATTTAGCTCTGAGTGTACACAGTTTTAATTATTGGACATTTTCCCTGCAAATCCACCCACCTATACAGGATTGTTCTTTTTCCTTCTTTTAGAGTTACCCTGGCTATTTGTGCCCAAGTATCCTTCCAGATGAAATGCCCATTGGGCTCTTTAAGACACTAAGTTGAATCTAAATGCAGATTTTTTAAATGTTGAGTCTTTCATTCGGACACAGTATGTGTCTATTTGTTTAAATCTTTTATGTTCCTCCATAAAAATCTGAACACTTTCTCTTTCTAGTACCCCATACATCTTTTGATTAAGCTTTTGCCTGGGGATTCCTCTTCATGGGCCTCTTTCCTGGTTGAGCCAATGCTGGCACGTGTTCACGGGGCTTTTTGTGCACAGGGTCAGGTGACCAGAGCTTGACTCAGGGCTCAGCCACTTCCTTGGCTGTGTGACCTTGGGCAAACAAACATTCCTCAGCTCAAATGTTCTGTTCTCATCTTGTCTGCAAAACATACCTAATAATACCATGTACCTTAGTGGGGTACTGGAAAAAAATCAATGAGGAAAAGTAAGTAAAGCTCAATACCAAGGGCCTGACCTCCAGACACAGGAACCTATGCTCTGATGGTGAAGATTCTACACTAGTGAACGTTCGTCCATCAAACCTGACCTTGAACGTTGTTTCACATATCCAAAGGCTTTAAGAAACTATCTTCCAAAACAAATACAATTTCTTTTTTAAAAAAATAATTTTATCTTATTTATTTTGGGTGTTGCGGGCCTTCACTGCTGTTTTCTCTAACTGTGGCGAGCAGGGGCTCCTCCCCAGCTGCAGGCCATGGGCTTCTCACTGCCGTGGCTCCTCTTGTTGGAGAGCATGGGCTGAAGGGCACAAGGGTTTCCACATGCGGCGCTCGGGGTTAGTCATTATGGCTCACAAGCTCCAGAGCAGAGGCTCAGTAAATCAGTTGCGGCACACTGCTTTAGTTGCTTTGCGGCATGTGGGGTCTTCCCAGACCAGGATTCGAACCTGTGTCTCCTGCATTGACAAGAAGGTTCTTTACCACTGAGCCACCAAGGAAGCCCCCAAACTTGCAATTTCTGAAGAGAATGTACTTCACCGTGGTTTCTTCAGAACATGCTACAAGGATCATGAAGGCTTAGCATGTGAGAGTGTCTACCAACCAGAACACTTTCATTTAAAGCATCAGAGAGCACAAGACTCCATGCATGATATTTACATGTGGAGCTCACGTGCTTATGGATCTGGGCATTGTGACAGCGTCCCCAGATACAGTCCCAGTGGGGATACAAGTTGCTTCAGCTGCGGGGCATCAGGTCATTCCTAGGGTCACAGCTCTCACATGGGATGGCTGCAGGTGGTGTGAGGGCCATCAGGCCTGTTAGCGCCTCAGCAACCCAGACCTGGCCCCCACCCACACCCGAGCCTGGAGGCATTATTCTCTCTCCTGCTCATTCCTTTAAATGTGTTCCCTGCTGTCTTTGTGGCTATTTATCATCTCTGTGAAATGATCGAATCAGCCCAGGCGTTTTCAGTTCTGGCAAATCCTAGAGTTCCCTGTTAAAAATATCTTGGCAGACTGCCACAGAATTGCAACAAACAAAACCAGTGATCCTGCTTCAAACCTCTATTGCTTGCCTTGATGGTAATTCGTATGGTTTTAGTCACTTATCTGTGACAGTGGCATGAGTGAGTGATTTTTCTCGGAGTGTTAGATAGGTATTTTAAGAATGTGGGACAGCTTTCCCCAAGGCTGTATAGTAACAGGCCTCCAAACTTTAAAAACCAATTGAACTGATTGAAAAGCATCATCTGGTGATTTTTAAGAAAGTATTTAATGGAACGCCACCAGTCAAATGAGGAAGCGCAATTCTGACACCTTGTTTCCTAACTGTCCCTTCGTTGCAGTCAGGATCTGTTAAGCCATCTCTGCCCTTCTGACCAATTTATCTTGTAACAGTCCCTCTTTCTGACAGCAGCCAATGTTCTGTCTTCCAAGATGCAATAAACCTATGCTAAACCTTTCTCTAGTTATGATGCTCTCTCACTTGGCTTTGAGGGAGTGCAGAGTTCAATTTAGCACGAAATCATGTTAACAGTTGCTCATGCCCTCTTCCTTCTCATCAGTAGCACGTCCCTTCTCCTTCCCGTAAGAGGCCTGGCCCGGGTGGAATTATAGAGACACGCATCTGGCTGACATCAGAGCCAGACCTAGAACTGGTCCAAGACACATAGATCATGTCCACAGTGTAGACACAATCTGGGCCACTGTTCAAGCAAGGCTGTGGTTGATTGGATTTAGCACATCTCCTCTCACCCCGCACACACACGTATGAGACGCACACAGACCCGCAGGTCAGCCATTTCACTGGAGGTTGGCATGCTGCAGGATTATAAACTGCTACTTTGTACCCCTCATGATACTGAGCTTGGATTTGAGGGAAATCAGTTGGTGCTTAATATACTTAATGTGTAATACTTGTTGATTTTTAAATGACTTTTGGGACTAGAGAGAAAAAGAGGGAAGAAACCCATAAAGTAATTGGAAGTGGCCACAGAGATTTACTGCAGTGGAGAGCCCAAAAGAGTTCACACAAAACTGCTGCTTTCTGGCAATTCATGGTTCAGTCTTGTCAATGACCACACTGCATGATGGACTCATTGGCCACCAAAGACTTTCATAGATCAGTCTCATGGTGGCTGGCTTTCTTGCTGCTAAAGGTTCTTTTAAAAAAAGCTCTAATGTGTCTTTTCATTTTTGGAATATCTCTTTTGTTTTACTAATTAATCAAAGAAAATGAAAATGCAACTTTCAAAGAAATTCTTCTCTAGATAGTGCTTCATCATAAACTTGCTGTGTAAACTTGGACAAATTACTTAACCTCTCTGAGTTCCAGGTTTACTCAGATGGCTTATATTCATCTTTAGCTGGTTGTCTTGACATGATGTGGACTATGCCAGGCAAATATTAGGCACTCAATAAATATATCATGAAAAACTACAGCCATGATTGTATTTTCTCAAAAAGAAAGAAAGAAAGAAAAACAAAGAGAAGGGAAGAAACAGGAAAAATTTTAAAAATTCTCTATTAAGCTAACCTGGATTTTCCTGAAAAATACTGAAGTGATACATTTTTACAACATTATTGAGCTCAGACATGAATCATAAAATGAATAACAGAATTATTTCAAAACCAGAATATTGTTACTTACCTTCTCTGACTTGGTTAATTTCCTAGGCAGTAGTACCTAGGCATCCGACATCTAGAATAAATGTCTCATTATTTTGTTATTATCGTACTTTCAAAATTATAAATCTGCTTCGATGAAACCAAATCTAATTTCTCCCTAATCTTTCCCAATGCTGTTATTCAATGTAAAATCATCACTGTGGCCAACAGGCATAAAGGGAAAGAAGACAGGCACTTGGCTAATATTTGCAATTCCTTCTCTGAGATTATTCACTTAAGCTTACAGAGACAGAAACACCAAGCTTTCAGGAAATTGTCTGGTTACAAAGGCCTCGGGAAGAAGGAAGAGGCTGCCCAGACTAAAAGCACCAGGATGAAAGGAATTCTATCTTGCTTCTGCCACTATCCGAGGTATCCGAAAAGGTATGGTAAGGGTGGGGGTAGACAATAAGGGAGTGAATTCTTTACAGAAAGTTTAAACAATAATAAAACCAACTCAGTGGATCTCTTTCTGTTTTTACCATGCACTGACAACGTTGGACAATGTCAGGGATGAAATTCTCTTCAACTCCAGCACAGACCTCTGCTCAGCCCTGCCCACCCCTTGGACACTGTTCCACTGATGCTGTTCCCAGTTCCTCAGACATGGCCTGGCACATAACAAGTATGAACTACAGGAGAACATGCTAAGGTGGGAAATAAGGATATAGAATCCTCCTTCTCCCATAATTCCTTTGCTGTCTTTACCCATTGATTTTTTTGAAAACATGAAAGCCATACTGCAAAATTCCCATTGTACCTTGTACATCTCTCGCCCTTACCAAAATCCTGTGCTAATTTTTAGATTCCATAGCTCAAAGAAAATGTCCACTCAGTGAGGATAAGGCAATAATGGGAAAAGTTCTGGAAGACCTCAGATTATAGACCCAAACAAGAGAAGGTTGAAGGGTTGAAGTCTTTGATGCACAACATAGAGGATGAAGTGTAGGTTGGTGACCAGATCAACTCCTCTTTCCCAGGAGCACAGTGGACTTTATGGATATCAGAGGCTCTGTGTCAGGGTGTCTCCCTAGCATCAAGTAAATGGACTCCAGAAGTCTTAGTTGCTCATCCTCCTGCTAATCTAAGCAGGATGGAAAAGTGTGCTTTCCATCACTTTTTCCATCTGTAACTTCAATCTCCAGTGACTTCTATGTACAGCAAATCCCCTACATACAAAGCTTCAAGATGCAAACTTTCAAAGATGTGAGCACACATTCGAATGTCTAATCACATAATTAGTTCACATATCTGGTGCATACTGTCAAATATGTGCAATCTCTCCAGGAGGCTGTGCTCTTGTGCATGTTGTTGTATAGTACCACACAGAGTACAGTGATACAGGATCCTTATGTCAAGCCTAGGACGTCAGGAAGCAAACGCAGAAGCAGTGGTATATAGGTGATTGTGTTAGTTGGGTATGTGAAGCAGTAGAATCACCTGTATGTTGCTGAGATGGTAAAGAAAGAAACCACTGGGGACTTGAGGTACTGGTTGTCAGAAGAGGCTAACTGTAAGAAAGGTCCCATTCTGGCGGGGGATGTCACAGTGGGGAAGGCTGTGTATCTGGGGACTGGGGAGTATGGGATTTCTCTGTACTTCTGTTCGATTTTGCTGTGAACCTAAATTTGCTCAAAACAGAAGATTAAAAAAAAAAAGCTGACTGGAAGGGATGGAGAGAACAATTGCCAGAGCATAAAAGAAATCGTTTCACTTGCATGGTGCTTTGAAACTTCCAAAATGTTTTTTTCAAGATACGAAGATTGAACCTTACAAAGTTCAGGTGACTTGTCTTAGCACAAAGAACAGATGAGCATCCAAATCAGGTCTTAAAACCAGCCATCTGATTCTAAGCCCAAAGACCAATGCAGTTGCCACTATATCTCTAAAGATTCACAAGCTGTCAGAGAAAAAAGGACCTTCCTTCTGTCCTGGATTAGATATTCCAAATAAATGTTTCCTCAATTATCAATGTAATGAAGGCAATTAAAAAAAAGAGATGTAAATAAAATCATGATGGGAAAGAAAGATTATACAAACTGTGAGATAATCCACACTATGTACCCTTTCAGACCCTCCAAACTTCTAAAATGGCTATTCTGAAATCATCAATATGAATGGAACCTATGCTGATAGTGGATGGGGAACTTAAAAGTCTCCAGATCATTCCTAGGGAATTAAACAAATTCATGATTTCTCAGAATTGGCAAGCTCCAAAAAGAAGTCCCCAGGGAGACCAGGGGCAAAAATAATGCTTCATGTAGTGGATGAGCCTCGGCCTTGGGACACAGGCGCATTAACCCAGAAGGCAGTGAGTTTATGTACATCAGTTCTAACTTTTTAATAATAATTAAAAATAATATTAACTAAGAGCTAATTTTGTACCAAGATTTGTTCTAAGTGCTTTGTACTCTTAAGAGTTTTAGTGAATAAAAACTAAATTTGCTTTGCAATATCAAGATACCCTTTGAAGTAATCAGACAGTGTCTCCAACTCCAAAGACTGGGGACTTGCCACTTTCGGTTCTATAACTCTGGGCCTGGTTTCATCAAGAAAGAATAAAGTGATGGCCTGAGAGCTGTCTTGTGAATTAAAACAGAAAGCTCTGCACCAACAGAGGAATGTAGACATTCCCTTTAAAAACAATAATTGAGTATAAACCAGCTCTCCAAATAGGTTAAAGCTTTTTGCCTTACAGGTGAAATGTGGTAGAACTTATTTCAGAGACCAGCCTCTCAATATTTCAAGCAAGTGTGACTTCTAAAAAGTTTTTACCATCATATAATTTCTAACATTAAGCCTCTCCTATGTTGCCAATAATTTCAAAGAACAAAAGCCAGGTATATAAAAACCAATGACATTTCACATCTTTAGAAGGTGCCCATCAGAGATTCAATAATAAGATACTTACAGGCGTTTAATGGTGATCTGAGCCCCATGCTAGACACACAAAGATGTTCATTTTAGGTAAAAATGCAAGGAAAATATTTCTTGGTAATGTGCTTTGTGATAATCTCGCTAGCATATTTTCTTTTATCTGCTTGTTAATGTCTGATAACTCATTTAAATAGGACAGACTCTCACCTGAACCAGTGATGAGTTTTAATATGCAAGCACCTACAGAGGGAGCAATGACTGACATCTACAATAAGATGTAGATTCTGCATCAGAGCGGAGGTTTGGCCCAGTAAGACTGTGGTGGCCTGATTTCTCAGGCAAGGTTTAGCAGAAGAAGCAGAACAAGTCAGACAAACATCTGACTGCCTCAGTCACTGTCTAGTAACCAGTCTTTCCCTGCGACACGCCGGCTTCAGGAACTGCTTATGAAAAGTGACTACACTCTGGACAGAATTAAGGTGACTAGTGTAGGCCCTCTGGTTAACCTGGAGGGAGAGGGGGTGGGTATTTATGCTGCTTTGAAAATTTATTCTCATGGAAGTGTGACATCTCAGTTACGGGCTCAGTCCAGTTCGCCGCTCACTGGTCATCTGAGAGTCACCCCATCGACAATTCAGCGCCCCCGCCCCACCGAACCACAGCCCTGCTCCACAGAGTGAGTCCCTGACTTGCTGAATCATCAATCCTACTTCCTACCAGCATGTCCCAAGTCCTGACTGAGAATTCTCTGATCAAAAACACCCAAACATGGTCATTTCTATCCTCACAAAAGAGAATATAATTTAAACAAAATTGTGCAGGGCTGAAGAACATGCCTGCCCTGGTGCACTAAAATTTTCTATCGAGCAGAGCCACCTAGTGGTAGAACAGAATATGTGGGGTTTTTTTGTTTTTTTTCAGTTCAGGTCAGTTCAGTCGCTCAGTATTGTCTGACTCTTTGTGACCCCATGGACGGCAGCACGCCAGGCTTCCCTGTCCATCACCAACACCCGGAGTTACTTAGACTCGTGTCCATTGAGTCGGTGATGCCATCCAACCATCTCATCCTCTGTCGTCCCCTTCTCCTCCCGCCTTCCATCTTTCCCAGCATCAGGGTCTTTTCCAGTGAGTCAGTTCTTTGCAACAAGTGGCCAAAGTATTGGAGTTTTTAAATTCTCATTTAATTTCTCTCCCCTGGTGGCTCAGATGGTAAAGAATCCGCCTGCAATGTGGGAGACATGGGTTTGATCCCTGGGCTGGGAAGATCCCTTGAAGGAGGGAATAGCAACTCACTCCAGGATTCTAACCTGGAGAATCCCAAGGAGAGAGGAGCCGGGGGGACTCCAGTCCATGGGGTCACAAAGAGTTGGACATGACTGAGCCACTGACACCAAGAACAATCCAACCTAAGCGGGGTTTTCTTCTCTTGTTTGTTATATGTTCATTTTTACTCATTCTTGTTCAGTCATCCTGTTGAGATTGTCACCTCCATCTGTTTTCCTGACCAAACATCTATTCATCCAAGATAAACAAACCTACAGTTTGTTATAACCGGAAACTTTTAGAGCTAAAACAGAAGCCTACTCAACAGTGTCTCTTTAGAAGGGCAAGAAAACATAAGTACTGATTTATTTCTAAAGACAAAGAATCACTAAGATATTTACTTTGTACTTTTCCATTTTCCATAACTCACACTTCCATTTCTCCACAAGACACCAATATACGCCCATGAAAATGGTCACATAAAATTTATAGGCAGAGAAGGTGAGTGAAAGTCCTCAACTGCGGCCTCCAACCCCCCTCCCCCACTCACATAGAATCCATGGTAGAAATTAGAAGTACCTTGGGTTGTTCTGGTTTGGTTCCTTTTCTTCCTCTAAAGTAGGTAAACATTCATAGTCGGCTAGGACAGAAGAAAACCAGGCTTATTATTAGTCACTGAAATTCTACTTTTTATCCACAAGACTTATGCCGTTGAACATCATATCTCTCTGATCCGTTACTTGTGCAGAAACAGCCTCACCAGGGAATTTCAGAGGTTAAAAGATTAATCATAGCAAGGCTCTTGAAATGGAAAAAGCACTAATGGTGCAGATGCAAGACTTCAGCATGTCTCTGGCCCCAGCGGCAAAGGGCACAATTCATCACTGCTTGGTTGTTCAGCCGCTGAACAACCCCCAGGGGCTCCAAAGACTAGAATCTGCACAGTTCAGGGTAGACGCTGGAATAAAACAGCTTCACCGAGCTTCTGCTGTGCCTGCAGAATGATTTCAGTTGGGAGCAAGAAGCAGGTAAAGCGGGGAACAACCGACCTTCTTAAAGCCAGAATTTTCTCCCGTTACATGTCTGCTGTTTTCAAGGGAGGGAAATCTGCTGGATCTATTTCAATGGGTCAAAACAACTCTCTTCTTTAGTTGTCAAATGGAAATGGTTTTAGTGATTGTAACAGGACCATGACTTGTATTGCAATTATCTCAATCACAAAAAAGGAAATATACCAAAATATTGAGATTATCTCTGGGTGGTAGAAATTTTTTCTTCATTCTACCTTCTTTTTTTTTTTGCATTTTCCAAATTCTGCTGTGTATGTACATTACTTTTATAAACTAAAAGCCACAAAAGGAAACTACTTTAAGGATTATCTCAATGACTCAACCCTACGCTCAAATGCTTTACCAAGCCACTCTCCCCCCAAATTGCCCATGTTAGTTAAGTAGTTTTCATATTTTGGAAAGTTCATCTTGATAAGCCTCTGGTACAAAAATTCTGATAACAAGTATCTGGTTTTGAGAACTCCATTGTAGATTGTTGAATCTGATAGATCCCTAGGTTGTTTTTTGTTTTTGTTTTTTAGATAAATGTTTTAAAAAAGTGGTTTGATAATATAAATAGTGGATTGTATTAACTTAACATGAGCATTAAGATAATTTATTGATTTTTTAGAGAAATTAAAAATAGAAGAAAAAAAAACAGCTGTCATCATTTTTAAGTCCAAATATTGATTTAATGAAAAGTAAGGAATGTATGGGCTTTCTTGGTGGCTCAGTCGGTAAAGAATCTGCCTGCAATGCAGGAGACCAGGGTTCGATCCCTGGGTCTGGAAGATCTTCTGGCAAAGAAAATGGCTACCGACTCCAGTGTTCTTGCCTGGGAAATCCCACGTACAGAGGAGCCTGGTGGGCTACAGTCCATGGGGTTGCAAGAGTCGGACATGATTTAGCACTAAACCACCATCAGCAAGGAACATACACTACAATTACTGTCAGATATCAACTGGAAATTAAGTTATAGTGGGATATTCATATTACCATCTCTGCTAGCACAATCCAATAGCACTTTCTACAATGAAGGGAGTGTTCTAGATTTGCACAGTCTGATATAATAGCCATTAGCCACAGGTGGCTGCAGTGACTAAGGTATGAAGTTTTAAACTTTTATTTAGTTTTTAAAATTTTAAGTTAAATAAACATAGATGGCTAGTGCCTATTAGCACAGATCTACGTAAACTATATTTGGTAAAGTTTTACATCTATGCACACATTAAAATCACAGATCTCTAAATTCTATAATACTTCGGGTAATGCTGGATGCTAACTTTTTCCAGAGAGTTTGGTCTCAAGAGATTTCCTCACTTGAAAAAAAAAGAGTCCATTTTCTTCTTGAAAAAGTCAATTTGAAAAAATGTGCAAAAATACAAATAAGTGGCAACAACTTATGCAATAATTAAACTATATATTTAAGGATGGTCAGGCCCCAGTTAACTCCTTGCATGTGCTGGAAGAAAGGTAGGTGGGCTCCCAGGGTCCCACCAGGATCCAATGGCATAGTTATGAAGAGGGGGCAGCCTTCCCTTAGCAGAGAGTACAGAGAAAGCCACCTTCGGTTATTCCACACCACATACCATTTCGATTCATGCTGTTCATCCACTTATCAAGCTCTTCCATTTCTATTTCCATCACAGAGGGTGTGTCTTCCTCAAAAATAGGGCTAGAGAGAGAAAGTCAAGAGCTTGTTGGAAAAACAGAACAAAACACAAAACCAACAGGTTTTGTGATGTGCTAAATTTTGTTTGAGGACAGCCTAGGCTGTTGACTATGAGGAAGGTGAACTTGATTCAGTGTCTTATGCTCCAGGGTAATCTAGGAGTTTGCTCTATTCAAGAGGACCAAACTCTAACAGGAAAAAAAGCAAAACCAAAAATAAACCTTCGTCCATTACTGATGATGGGCTGAGAGGAAGCACAGGAGAGTTGGCTCCCCCCAAGGTACTGAGATGAGTCTGAGGCTCCTCCAGGAAGCTGCCACATTTAGCATTTCAGCCTTGCTCAATTTCACTTCCCTATCTTTGGGGGTTTTTGATCAGCGCTCCAGGTCAGGAGGCTGATTGACAGGCCACTTTCACCACCTCGCCCTTCCATTTCCAGGCTTTCCTGCCTGGAAGAAATGGAGCCCTGTGCTCAGAAATCCAGGGCCCTCCCTGGCTGGGGTTCAGCTCTCCCCGGGGAGGGAAGAGTTCCCAGTTAATGTAGGTAGGATTGGGGGAGGGGCCCACCTGCTCTGATCCACTGGCTGCCACCCTGCGGAGGAAGCCAGCCTAGGGACCAAACAAGCAGGGCAGAGACGACGGTGACTGCGTCCCAGGCCACCCCTCCAGGCGGAATCCGCTCTCCCCATTCCCTCCTGCCATCTCCATTTCTCTTTCTGCCCCACTCCCCACCAGGATCTTCTGACCATACAAACTCTGGGCTTCCACTAGGGTTCCCCTCCTTTAATACCAACTAAAATCTCTTTCCTGGTGATACATTTTTTAATCAGAATAAATGAACTGAAGACCTTGAAATACACCCAGGGTCAGAATACTCAATCATCGATGCATTTGGAATTGACAGCGGTCAGAAAAAGGTTCTTTTCTGAACAGAGGACCTTCTCCCCTGTCAGATCCCCTGGCCTGTGGTGAGGTGTGGGAACTGAAGCACATTCTCTTGGGGTTAGGGAAGCAGAAGGGCCCTGCCAGGGCTGTCAAAACGAGAACTCTTGAAAATCGGGCCCTTTGATCTGCTCACCACCACCCCGCCCTCCACCAACATCCTGGTCCGCCCCAAAGCTGAACTGGACATGGGTTGGGGGTGGGGGGACTTACACTTTCACGTTTTCACTTCCCAGTTCATCTAAAAGACAGAAAATATAAAAGTCATGTTAGTGTTCAGTATGTGTAAGAACATTTTATTTCCACATTAGCTGAAATCTCCTCTACAAAGAGGGGAAATGACTTCCAAGAGATTACGTCTTGAAAGGGGCTACGTTAACTTCTACGTCAATCAAGGGCAGATTGCCATTGTGAAATGAGGTCCCGTCTATGTGAAATCTTTCTTTTAGATCTCCTTGTGACACAGCAAACTGAACTCTGTGGCCCTGTCCCTTGTCACGGAGTAGGACGTGGGGCATCCCTCCCAGGCTCCCCTGGGGACCCTCCTCTCACCCCTGCTCTTTGTACGGCTGTACCCCCCACAGCCTTCTGGTCTCAATGAAACCAACCCCCTAAGACAGAAGGACCCCTGCCAGTTGATTAACCTCTCTCCCTTTCTTGTTCCCTCTGACCTCAATCCTGGGCTAACTGAACATTAATCAACCAGAGTCCAATGACTAAAATGGCTGTGTAGATGTCATCACTAAAGCACAAACTCAGGTTGTCTCTCCAGGACAAGAGAAGCTCACGGACCCCCAGCCATGGCCCGCCTGGCCAGAGAATCGTAAACCAGAGACATCCTGACTCCCAAAATCATGATTAAGAAATGTCACAGTTGATGATTACTTGCAGCCTCTTTGTTCTTCTCCTTTAAAAACACCCCAAACTCAACCACCAAGTTGGAGTGGATCTGAGACTTCTCTCCTGCCCACTTTCATGGCAATCTGTAATAAACCCTTCCTTTGCCGCAGACTCCCACTGTCAGAGCCTGGCTTCCCGTAAGGCAGACATAAGAGTCCTTTGCCCCGTTATATCAGCTTTCCTCAGGGAGGCCTCCCCCATCTCCTCTGTCTGAGACAGAGCCCATCTCTGCCAGCTCAGCTTCTCTTTGCACCTTCACAGTGTCTGCCACGTCTGCCATCAATCCGGTTCTCTGGTTAACTCTTCATTGTCTGTCTCTCCCACTAGACCGTAGCTCCCCAAAGGGCGGGATCATGTCTGCCTTGTTCATTGTGACATCCCCCCTCATCCAGCTTGCACCGTACCCGACAAACACCCCATATGAATTGAATAAACGAACAGGTCTTCATCTGGATTGTCCAACGCTAGGTTTAAATTCGTGCCCAATGTTTTGGATTTAGCATCTCATAACAGTGAAACTTCCAACAGGCTTGCTTTTGGTTGCTTTAGTTGACATGCGTCAGGTGACAGTCTGCAAAATGGCTTGGATGAGGATCAGATTCCAGATGGACATGTGGCAAGCATTAGAGCCAAGTGCCCTAGGTCGACCTCTCTTTTGCTTGGCAGGGGGACAGATGCACCCAGAGAAACGAGGCAACGATGGCCAGTGAGTGGACAGCACAGCCCCAGCGTGCCTCCTATGATGTGAAGAACCACCAAGAAGCACAGTGCCTTACAGAGATCCACTGAAGACTCAGAGGGGCATGACTCTCAGCTATCAGAGGCCTCCTTTGTCTGGGGGGCAGAGGGGAGGCCCCAGCAAGGGAGCACAACCAGCAGACACCTGGAACTGAGCTCCTGGCAGCCAGGAGCCGCTGTAATTTCCTGTGGGTTGGCAGGCTTTCATGGCACCACTGACCCTGGGAAGCTGGGCACGGTTGCCAGTTTCACGCCATCACTGCTGCCCTTCGAGGGCAGCTGTAGCTTGTGTCCTCCCACCCTTGGGCAAGCATCTGAATCTCCCTGCAGACACCCGACTCCTCTGGCAAAGGGAGGGATGTTCACCTTATTTTTATATACATGCAGTTTTCATCTAACACTCACAGGCTCTTTCCTTAAAGGATTTTACTATAAATAAAGCTCCTGTACAACCGAACCTGCTTTACAGGTGACCCACAAAAGTGCCCCTGTTTTGTCACTACGGCCTCCCTGCTCTCCCTCTTTCTCTGCTTAATAGCCCCTTACTAATTTCTTTCAGAACAAATGGCCCCACAGCCCGACTCTTGAGGGGGTGGATTTATCTTTCTAATCTGGTGCCTGCAGGCTTCGCTGTGAGCTGGAGCTAGACCTGCGTGCAGATGATGGAAAAGTTTAAAAACTCATTACCAAAGTGCTCCAGATGCATGAGTGCGAAGCTCCTGTAATCAGTATTCAAACAGAGCAAAAAGCCTCCTGTGGCTTCGTCTGCCCTGCTCCTCGGCCATTACCCCTGCCCCGGCCGCCATGGCAACGCGAAAGCATCTGGGAGGGCGCCCCGGAGCAGAGCATTAAACCGGGAGGGAGACCAATTAGCCGTCCCGCAGTCAGGCCCTGCCCGCTCCACTGCTCGGGCCTCGTCTCTTTATTAGCAGCCACCTACTGCCTGTGAGCCCCGAGGCGCTCACACAGCCCCCACCTGCCCTTGATTCCACTTTGCCTCCTACAGCCCCGCCATTTCCCGTCCTCCTCCGTCGGGTCCCACTGGACGCCCGCTCAGCCCCCGGGGCCCCCTCGCGGCTCCTCTCCCCGCGCGCCCGACGGAGCAGTGCGGGGTGGGGCCGCGGGCCGGAGCGCAGCGGGAGACCGTCTCGCTTATCTGGTTTCCGCGCTCAACGCGAGTGTCTTTCTGCAGACTGAGCCGAGCCAGGTGTCCCGGAGCCACAGCCTGTTTAAAGCGCCGCTTTACTGCCAGCTGTTTCCCCTGCAGCTCTTTCCCAGAGAGGCAGCCCATCAAGACACCTAATAAATATTAAATAATAACAACTGCGGATCTAATGCCTGCGAGTCTGGGGAGAAGGGCCACTCCACATCGAGTCACTCCATAGCCTTCCCTTTTCCTGGACACGGAACAGGCGGGGCCAAAGAAACAAGGGTAATTCCCCTGCAGGTGACCTGTTCTTTCCAAAAATGTTGGCCAAATGCTCCCCAGCTGCCAAATTTCAAGACATTTCTTGGTGCAGAAGAATACATCAGGCTGCAGTCAGAAAGGAAAGAGACAATGTGTCTATGCCTAACACAGACATCCGCTATGACCTGCCACCAAACAGTGCTTTGACCCAGTGGGACAGTTTTATTTTTCCTGGAAAGATAAATAAAAAATACATTTAAATCAAATTCTGTTCATTTAAATAGTCTCCTTTTACTGCCTTGTATTATAATGTTAAATATGAATGGGTGGATTTTGGTGGGCAATGTTAGTGAAATTTTTAGCTGTCTGAAAAGAGAGTCATCGTTAACCACCTGTATCTATGTTAAAGGAATGGTGAGTAAAAGAAAATATTCAAATACAGCTCTCTTGACCTAGAACTTTGGTGATAAGCAACAGCTTTGAAATTCTAAGATTTCCATTTGTGGTTTCTTAAGGGGAGGCATATTTAAAGTAAAAACAAGGTGCCAATTTGTGTTAAGAATAATGTGCAAATTTACTTTTACCTCTGACAATGTGTTCTCTAAAAAAAAGTTTTCACATTCTTTCATCAACTCATCTCTGCAATACACATTTATTGAGCAGCTAGTAATGTGTTGGGCAAGGCACTCTGAGAGATAAAGGGGTGAAAATAATTAGTTTCCACTTACAATATGCCGGGTACTGTTTTTTTTCTAAGTGCTTTACATAGATGAATCCACTTAATTCTCCCAACAACTCTATGATACTCTATGATACAACAACTCTATGATACTGAGTTCTGCCCGTTTAACAGATGAGGGAACTGAACCAGAGGTTATAAAACTAGGAAAGAGAAAAGCCAATTAAGTCGAGTATTCCAGAATCTGTCCCTATAACCTTCCTGCCACACTATTCCACAAGATGAATAAGACAAGTTCCTGATTCTTTTGGACCTTAAAGAGAACATCTCCTAGTAAGAAAGAGAGACCCAAAAAAAGGCAAGTCACCAACTGATGACAGGATTCACGACTGTGCACAGTAAGTGTGAACACAGTCGAGAGGTGGTGATTAATTTTGCCTGGGGTCTGATTACTCAGCTCTTCATAAAAACCTAAGAACTGCATGTTGTAGAATGGGGTGGCAGTCTGCCAAGCAGCCAAGAAGGAAATTCCAGACAGAAGACGCAGCATTAACCAGGTACGGAGGCCTTCGGAAGGGAACAGCACACACGCCTGGACCCTGTCCGAGGTCAGTGCTCACTGGGGAGCAGCTTCTGAGTCTTGAGAGTCTCGAAATGGAGTTCAGTGAAAAAGCCCTTTCTGGATCTAGTGCCTTAGAGCATGATCATTTGACTAGTCAACCCCAAACTCTCCCGACCCCAGGACTCTGCTAGGTAAGACCAGCAGTAGCCTACGGTTTGGGCAGGAAATTCTACTTTCCCTACTCTATTTTTTGTTTTGTTTTTATTTGGCTGTGCTGGGTCTTAGTTACAGCGTGGGGCTCTAATTCCCTGACCAGGGATCGAACCAGGGCCCCGTGCGTTGAGAGCATGGAGTCTTAGCCACTGGACTTTGCAAAAAAAAAGATCCAGGCATCTCTGTTTGCCTTTTCTTTTCCTCTGGCTTACAAAAGAGCTCCCACGTGATCGCTGTTATTAGGTCACCCTGAAATTGCAAGCAGTGGAGAAACGTGTAATTCCTACTTTCTTGGAATCTATTACACCAGCCCTCGCCATGAAAGGTAATGCACTTCAGTGCTTCCTTCCCAGTTCACGTTTGTCCTGCTGCTGCTGCTGCTGCTAAGTCACCTGCTGGCATAAGGGAAAATGACCATTTACAGCTCTGCAAGAGCTTAAAGCTTCTCCTGGTACAAGGATAGTGTAGGGATCCACAAGCCTAAGGCATGCCCTCAAAGCCCAGGGTCCCCTGTTAGTGGATGTGAAAGACAAAAAGTGAGTTTTGTATGCACATATAAATATATATCTTATCACTCTTGAGTGATTTTTGGAATGCCTAAAGTCTTCAACTTGAAAATCTAATAGAAGTCAATTTTAGCAGCATAAGCAAAAAGAATCCAAGTTGGCTTTGGACCCAGAACCATCCCAAAACCTTGTATTTGATAGTCCTGGCATTAGAAGTGAATCCTCTCAGAGTGTATCACTGACCCAGGGAATGATCTATGAGACTGGTTTACTACTGATGGTTTACTATTTTACTATTGGTTTACTATTTACATCTTTAGCTGCTTAGGAATTTCATTTTAAAAGTTAGCATAGCTTTCATAGGAATAAGAACTATGCTTTTACCCAGGCCTTTTCAGGATCAAATGGGTGTGTGGCATGGTGGAGAAAACAGCACCTATGGCAATCACAGATGGAAGAATCCTCTTCTCGTGGGGATGATTCAAGGACTCCAGCCTCGCGGCCATGCCCCAATCTAACCCACGGCTTCACCAGCCCGACTGGCTCCTCCAAAGGTCAGAAAGTTCAGTTCAGTTCAGTTCAGTCGCTCAGTCGTGTCCGACTCTTTAAGACCCCATGGACTGCAGCACCCCAGGCCTCCCTGTCCATCACCAACTCCTGGAGTTTACGCAAACTCATGTCCATTGAGTCGGTGATGCCATTCAACCATCTCATCCTCTGTCGTCCCCTTCTCCTCCTGCCTTCAATCTTGCCCAGCATCAGGGTCCTTTCCAATGAGTTAGTTGCTCGCATCAGCTGGCCAAAGTATTGGAGTGTCAGCTTCAGCATCAGTCCTTCCAATGAATATTCAGGACTGATTTCCTTTAGGATGGACTGGTTGGGTCTCCCTGCAGTCCAAGAGACTCTCAAGAGTTTTCTCCAACACCACAGTTCAAAAGCATCAATTCTTTGGCACTCAGCTTTCTTTATAGTCCAACTCTCACATCCATACTTGACCACTGGAAAAACCATAGCTTTGACTAGACAGACTTTGTTGGCAAAGTAATGTCTCTGCTTTTTAATATGCTGTCTAGGTTGGTCATAGTTTTTCTTCCTTGGAGCAAGTGTTTTTTAATTTCATGGCTGCAGTCACCATCTACAGTGATTTTGGAGCCCCCCAAAATAAAGTCTGTCACTGTTTCCACTGTTTCCCCATCTATTTGCCATGAAGTGATGGGACTGGATGCCATGATCTTAGTTTTCTGAATGTTGAGCTTTAAGCCAACTTTTTTACTCTACTCTTTTACTCTCATCAAGAGGCTCTTTAGTTCTTCTTTGCTTTCTGCCATAAGGGTGGTATCATCTGTGTACCTGACGTTATTGATATTTCTCACGGTAATCTTGATTCCAGCTTGTGCTTCATCCAGCCCACTGTTTCTCATGATGTACTCTGCATGTAAGTTAAATAAGCAGGGTGACAGTATACAGCCTTGACGTACTCCTTTCCCTACTTGGAACCAGTCTGTTGTTCCATGCCCAGTTCTAACTGCTGCTTCCTGACCAACATATAGATATCTCGAGAGGCAGGTCAGGTGGTCTGGTTTTCCCATCTCTTTAAGAATATTCCACAGTTTGTAATGATCGACACAGTCAAAGGCTTTGGCATAGTCAATAAAGCAGAAGTAGATGTTTTTCTGGAACTCTCTTGCTTTTTTGATGATCCAATGGATGTTG
Organism: Odocoileus virginianus; assembly: GCF_023699985.2. Taxonomy (NCBI): domain Eukaryota; kingdom Metazoa; phylum Chordata; class Mammalia; order Artiodactyla; family Cervidae; genus Odocoileus; species Odocoileus virginianus. The sequence continues at coordinate 4,791,735 of NC_069685.1, read as the reverse complement.
GCAATTTAACCTCTGATTCCTCTGCCTTTTCTAAATCCAGGTTGAACATCTGGAAGTTCACAGTTCATGTACTGTTGAAGCCTGGCTTGGAGAATTTTGAGCATTACTTTACTAGCATGTGAGATGAGTGCAATGGGGCGGTAGTTTGAACATTCTTTGGCATTGTCTTTCTTTGGGATTGGAATGAAAACTGACCTTTTCCAGTCTTGTGGCCACTGCTGAGTTTTCCAAATTTGCCGGCATACTGAGTGCAGCACTTCTGCAGCATCATCTTTTAGGATTTGAAATAGTTCAACTGGAATTCCATCACCTCCACTAGCTTTGTTCCTAGTGATGCTTCCTGAGGCCCACTTGACTTCACATTCCAGGATGTCTGGCACTCTAGGTGAGTGATCACACCATTGTGGTTATCTGGGTCATGAAGATCTTTTTTGTATAGTTCTCCTGTGTATTCTTGCCACCTCTTTTTAATATCTTCTGCTTCTGTTAGGTCCATACCATTTCTGTCCTTTATTGAGCCCATCTTTGCATGAAATGTTCTCTTGGTATCTCTAATTTTCTTGATGAGATCTCTCATCTTTCCCATTCTGTTGTTTTCCCTCTATTTCTTTGCACTGATCACTGTGGAAGGCTTTCTTATCTTGCCTTGCTATTCTTTGGAACTCTGCATTCAAATGGGTATATGTTTCCATTTCTCCTTTGCTTTTCACTTCTCTTCTTTTCACAGCTATTTGTAAGGCCTCCTCAGACAGCCATTTTGCTTTTTTGCATTTCTTTTTCTTGGGGATGGTCTTGATCCCTGTCTCCTGTACAATGTCATGAACCTTCATCCATAGTTCTTCAGGCACTCTATCAGATCTAATCCCTTCAATCTATTTCTCACTTCCACTGTATAATCGTAAGGGATTTGATTTAGGTCATACCTGAATGGTCTAGTGGTTTTCCCTACTTTCTTCAATTTAAGTCTGAATTTTGCAGTAAGGAGTTCATGATCTGAGCCACAGCCAGCTCCCAGTCTTATTTTTCCTGACTGTATAGAGCTTCTCCATCTTTGGCTGCAAAAAATATAATCAATCTGATTTCGGTGTTGGCCATCTAGTGATGTCCACGTGTAGAGTCTTCTCTTGTGTTGTTGGAGAAGGGTGTTGGCTATGGCCAGTGCATTCTCTTGGCAAAACTCTATTAGCCTTTGCCCTGCTTCATTCTGTACTCCAAGGACAAATTTGCCTGTTACTCCAGGTGTTTCTTGACATCCTACTTTTGCATTCCAGTCCCCTTTAATGAAAAGGACATGTTTTGGGGGTGTTAGTTCTAGAAGGTCTTGTAGGTCTTCATAGGACTGTTCCACTTCAGCGTCTTCAGCATTACTGGTTGGGGCATAGACTTGTATTACCATGATATTGAATGGTTTGCCTTGGAAATGAACAGAGATCATTCTGTCGTTTTTGAGATTGCATCCAAGTACTGCATTTCAGACTATTTTGTTGACTATGATGGCTACTCCCTTTCTTCTAAGGGATTCCTGCCCACAGTAGTATATATAATGGTCATCTGAGTTAAATACACACATTCCAGTCCATTTTAGTTCGCTGATTCCTAAAATGTCAGCGTTCATTCTAGCCATCTCCTGTTTGACCACTTCCAGTTTGCCTTGATTCATTGACCTAACATTCCAGGTTCCTGTGAAATATTGCTCTTTATAGCATCGGACTTTGCTTCTATCACCAGTCACATCCACAACTGGGTACACTGACCAATACCAGCCCAAATTACACAAGGCCCTCATCCAGGTTAGATACAGAGATGAAAGCTGTGTATTTCAATTTTCACTTTAGGCTGAAGGCATCCTCTCTTTCTTTTTTTAAATAGAAAGGAATATGACATTTCTAAACTCTGGAAAATGTCACTGAAACAAGTCATCACTCATTATTTTATGTAGTTGCTTCACTTAAAAACATCTCAGTTTCTTTTCCCACCCCATCCCATCTCCAGGCAGGTATTGGAATAATACTCACGTGTCTGTAAAACACTCTGAGATCCTTGGCTAGAGGGCTCTGTGTGGAAGCAAAAAGTATTGTGTTTTATCAATTATTCATGAACACATGGAGCAGTTGTCTAGAAATGAGAATAGGCAAAATATTTACCTTGTTTATTCCTTTTTCTTTTATGGTATATTACAAGGAGTATCGCTGATAGAAGTAGGACAGACAGTAAAATCACTGGGATCAACACCATTAATATAAACTCTAACTGGTCTGTGTCTTCCTCAATAAGGGTAGAATTTATACTGGTGATGTAATCTTCTGTGGTCACTGTAGCAGGTGTGCTTAGGACCGCTGACTCTTCATCGAGGCCTTCCGTGCCTGGGGGCACGTCTCCTGACAGTTCTGTGTCCTCCTCTCCTGTGGGAACACATACAAAATTGAGACTGTCATGGAGACAGAGCTAGTGTGGTATATTTTCAATGATCTGAAACTTACCCTCCATGCATCCAGCGAGAAACTTATCCACTGGATTTGGTCTTGAAGTTCAGCATGACTCAAAGTATTGACTGAACAGAAATGGAGCTCAAGCTGGGAGTACATTCAACGTGGAATCAGAACACAGAGATTAACCTCCCACTAAGGCAGGAGGTTCAGATGCACTTCAGCAAAGGGCATTGAGAAGCTTTGTGGTATCTAGCACAATATTCCAGGATATCCTATAGGGTATCCTAATAATATTTTTGAATAAATCTAAATTCCAACTTTCTGAGAGTTAAGCACTCACCACATAACACTTTTAGGTAAAAGGAATGGACTGTGTCCTAATTTTTTTTTTTTTTTAAATAAAAGGTTTCCTACCAATGGAAAGGAATTTTTTCAAATCGGGGTAACAGATCAAATGTCAATGTCAGGCCTCAGTTCTGCAGAGAACTGAGTCTGCCTCTGAAATGATCTCACAGAAATCCTGAAATGATCTAGATAAAAATACAATGCGTGGGGGTTTCATTGGTGGCTCAGGGGTAGAGAATCCACCCGGCAATGCAGGAGAAGTGGGTTCGATCCCTGATGCAGGAAGTCTCTCACGTGCCAAGGAGCAACTAAGCCCGAGCACCACAGCTACCGAGCCTGTCCTCTAGAGCCCTGGTGATGCAACTGTTGATCCACCTCCACAGCTACTGATGCCCTTGTGCCCTAGAGCCTGCACTCCGCAACGAGAGAAGCCGCGGCAGTGAGAAACCTGTGCACGGCAACTAGAGTGTCCCTGCTTCTGCAACTAGAGAAAGCCCTTGTAGTAGCAAAGACCCAACATGGACAAAAATAAACAAATAAATGTTTTTAAAAATACCATGTGTATTTTTCTTGTAAAGTGAAATTTCCCAAGTGGATGTTCCCTTAGAAACTAAGGAAACTGCACCAACCTTTAAATTTACTGAATAATGTGACTCTTTAGAACCTGCCCTATTAATAGGTTTATTCTGTCGGGACTTTCGATTGTGCTGGAAAACCACCCTTTGGCTCATCACGGGACAGGAAAGGACTAGTAGTATTGTTCAAATAGTAGTATTTGAAAAACTCCTTCCCCACCTGGCTCTGTCATGACCAATGTCAGGCATCATGGTACTACAGTGATGCCTATCATTCAGAGGGGACCCACTGTGAAAAACAGCATATGAGCTGAGGCTACAACAAGGAGATAATTTATATGCAGGCTCTTCCTAAGGTGAAAGGTACTCTTCAAATGAAGATGTCTACTGCCTGAAGCCATGCTCAGCACTGCAGGTCAGGCCACCTCCCAGAGAATGACCGACTGGCCACGGCATGGCCAGCTCAGGCCCGAGCTCTCCACATATCTGCGTGACAATCATTTATAAAAATATTTGTTTGATCACAGCCTAAGTTTCTGGTTATATAAACACTTCAATTTCCCCAAGACCAGGGGATCCACTTGGTAATCACATCTGTCAATGCCACCCCAAACGATCAGAATCAATTACAAACTGCTAAGTAACTGGTATTCCTCATGTGTATACATCAAAAGCAGGACTCAAAAAATATCAACCATTTATTGACTTCTGCCTTCAGGGTTAAGTGACCTCGTTCTACATTTATGTCTTTGAAATAAGGTAAGTCAATAATGTATTTGTTAAAAGATTTGACATATCACCCTGCTCGCAGAACTATTGACTCAGACATCATTCTTCACTGGTAACCTAGGCCAGCAAAGACTGTATGCCGCGAGGGGAATGGGTGGGCACATACACACATGTGTGTACACATACACACATGTGGTTTGGTAACCCCCATTCCTTGAAGTCAGTGCTGATGGACCTTCCTCCAATACCCAGACCTCCTTTTTATTTCTTTTGTTTATTTACTGCTGCTAATGCTATTGCTACTGCCACTATTTCACACTAACTTTTACAAATAATTTACTGAAAGCCAAGTCTTGTGCTCTGCCTTGTGCCCAGATTATCTCATTTTGTTCCCATCATTTTCTCAGATAGCAACTGGGGGCAGGGAGGTCACACAACCAGCCCACACCCACAAAGGACTCTTGGAGGAGTGCAGATTTAAACCCAGGAGGGCTGGTAGAAGAACTTGAGCTTGGAACCTCACATGGTATTTTCCTTCCCATCAGGCAGGAGTGGAATGATTACAAATGATGAAGTGGGGGCCAAGAGAGGCAGCCTCACGTTCTTGCCCCTCAGCCCACAAGAAGGCAGATTTCTGGCACAAAGAGGGAGCCGAGGGCTCTCACTGGGCTCCTGGGGCCAGGCGGCTGTGAGCAGAACTGCCCAGAATGCCAGGATCCTTCCAGCCTCTCCACGGAAGGGGAACAAGTTCCCAGTAGAATACTCAGCACTCTGAGTCACACCTGACCTGTTGCCCCAGAAAAGGAGAGAACTGGAAAAGAAATAAGCTAGCAAGAATAATGAGGGTGCTGGACAATCAGGCATGAAAGAGAAATGGAGAAGCTCACAGATGGTCCTGGGTGGTGCACATTTCTTTCTTACCACAAGTGACAATGCTGGTGACAAGAGGCTCTTAGTGGCATTCTGGAGTGAAATTTTCTCCCCAGTACCCCTCACACACACTCTAACATGTTTTCCAAGTTAACTATCATTTACTTTCTCCAATTCTTTAGCAATTATTTAAATAAATGAGTCAAGGGTTCTCTGTGTGTGCTTTATTTTTTTTACCCTGCATGTCTTCATCTTCACACACTCCTGTGACAACCTTCCTCATACCCTTCGCTCCCCAAACAATACTGTGATAGCTGCAAATAATAAATAACAGTCATTTATTAGATGATGATATAGTATGCTAGTACTAGGATAAATATGTACCATCTAACAATCTTCCCAAGTTCATTGTTCACAATACAAACAAAGAAACAGTCTCAAATGTCTCACCCTGTGGCATAACCCTGATATTTATGCTGGCAGTTCTATTGATATGCAGGATTTTTTAAAAAAAACTGTTATTGAAGTACAAAGAATAGATAGGAGAGATAGGAAAGCCTTCTGCACTGATCAACGCAAATAAATAGAGGAAAACAATAGAATCGGAAACACTAGAGATCTCTTCAAGAAAATTAGAGATACCAAGGGAACATTTCATGGAAAGATGGGTTCAATAAAGGACAGAAATGGTATGGACCTAACAGAAGCAGAAGATATTAAGAAGAGGTGGCAAGAATACACAGCAGAACTATACAAAAAAGATCTTCATGACCCAGATAACTACAATGGTGTGATCACTCACCTAGAGCCAGACATCCTGGAATGTGAAGTCAAGGAATGTGATCTTAGGAAGCATCACTAGGAACAAAGCTAGTGGAGGTGATGGAATTCCAGCTGAGCTATTTCAAATCCTGAAAGATGATGCTGTGAAAGTGCTGCACTCAATATGCCAGCAAATTTGGAAAACTCGGCAGTGGCCATAGGACTGGAAAAGGTCAGTTTTCATTCCAATCCCAAAGAAAGGCAATGCCAAAGAATGCTCAAACTACCACACAATTGCACTCATTTCACATGCTAGCAAAGTAGTGCTCAAAATTCCCCAAGCCAGGCTTCATCACTATGTGAACTGTGTTCAAGCTGGATTTAGAAAAGGCAGAGAAGCCAGAGATCAAATTGCCATTGGATCATTGAAAAAGCAAGAGTTCCAGAAAAACATATACTTCTGCTTTATTAACTATGCCAAAGCCTTTGACTGTGTGGATCACAACAAACTGGAAAATTCTTCAAGAGATGGGAATATCAGATCATCTGACCTGCCTCCTGAGAAATCTGTATGCAGGTCAAGAAGCAGCAGTTAGAACTGGACATGGAACAACAGATCAGTTCTAAATCGGGGAAAGAGTACATCAAGGCCATATACTGTCACTGTGCTTACTTAACTTATATGCAGAGTACATCATGAGAAACAGTGGGCTGGATGAAGCACAAGCTGGAATCAAGATTGCCAGGAGAAATATCAATAACATCAGATACACAGATGATACCACCCTTATGGCAGAAAGCAAAGAACTAAAGAGCCTCTTGATGAAAGTGAAAAAGGAGAGTGAAAAAGTTGACTTAAAACTCAACATTCAGAAAATGAAGATCATGGCATCCAGTCCCATCACTTCATGCCAAATAGATGGGGAAACAGTGAAAACAGTGACAGACTGGGGTTTTTTTGGCGGTGGGGGTGGGGGAGGGGCTCCAAAAACACTGCAGATGGTCACTGCAGCCATGAAAATAAAAGACACTTGCTCCTTGGAAGAAAACTTATGACCGACCTAGACAGCATATTAAAAAGCAGAGACATTACTTTGCCAACAAAGGTCTGTCTAGTCAAAGCTATGGTTTTTCCAGCGGTCAAGTATGGATGTGAGAGTTGGACTATAAAGAAAGCTGAGCGCCGAAGAATTGGTGCTTTTGAACTGTGGTGTTGGAGAAGACTCTTGAGAGTCCCTTGGACTGCAGGGAGATCCAACCAGTCCATCCTAAAGGAAATCAGTCCTGAATATTCATTGAAAGGACTGATGCTGAAGCTGAAACTCTAATACTTGGCCACCTGATGTGAAGAACTGACTCATTTGAAAAGACCCTGATGCTGGGCAAGATTGAAAGCAGGAGGAGAAGGGGACGATAGAGGATGAGATGGTTGAATAGCATCACCGACTCAATGGACATGAGTTTGAGTAAACTCCAGGAGCTGGTGATGGACAGGGAGGCCTGGTATGCTGCAGTCCATGGGGTTACAAAGCATCAGACACGACTAAGTGACTGAACTGAACTGAACAGTTGATTTACAATGTTGTGTTAATATCTGCTGTACAGCAGAGTGACTCAATTATACACACAAATATTCTTTTCCATTATGGTTTATAATTGGATATTCAGTATAGTATTTATTGTTTATCCTTTCTATGTATAATGGTTTGCATCTGTTAATCCCAAACTCCCAATACTTCCCTCCCCTCCCCTTCTCCCCTTGGCAACCATAAATCTGTTCTCTATGGCTGTGAGTCTGTTTCTCTTTGAACATAAGTCCATCTGTGTCATATTTTAGATTCCATGTGTAAGTGATATAAGATATATGTCTTCCTCTTTCTGATTTATTTCACTTAATGCAATAAATAATCTTCATCATAGATTCACCTATGCTGCTTAAAATGGCATTTCATTCTTTTTTATGACTGACTAATAAAGCCTTTGACTGTGTGGATCACAATAAACTGTGGAAAATTCTGAAGGAGATGGGAATACCAGACCACCTGACCTGCCTCTTGAGAAACCTGTATGCAGGTCAGGAAGCAACAGTTAGAACTGGACATGGAACAACAGACTGGTTCCAAATAGGAAAAGGAGTACATCAAGGTTGTATATTGTCACCCTGCTTATTTAACTTACATGCAGAGTACATCATGAGAAACGCTGGGCTGGAAGAAGCACAAGCTGGAATTAAGATTGCTGGGAGAAATATCAATAACCTCAGATATGCAGATGATACCACCCTTATGGCAGAGAGTGAAGAGGAACTAAAAAGCCTCTTGATGAAAGTGAAAGAGGAGAGTGAAAAAGTTGGCTTAAAGCTCAACATTCAGAAAACTAAGATCATGGCATCTGGTCCCATCACCTCATGGGAAATGGATGGGGAGACAGTGGAAACAGTGTCAGACTTTATTTTTTGGGGCTCCAAAATCACTGCAGATGGTGATTGCAGCCATGAAATTAAAAGACGCTTACTCCTTGGAAGGAAAGTTATGACCAACCTAGAGAGCATATTAAAAAGCAGAGACATTACTTTGCCAACCAAAGTCCGTCTGGTCAAGGCTATGGTTTTTCCAGTGGTCATGTATGGATGTGAGAGTTGGACTGTGAAGAAAGCTGAGCGCCAAAAAATTGATGCTTTTGAACTGTGGTGTTGGAGAAGACTCTTGAGAGTCCCTTGGACTGCAAGGAGATCCAACCAGTCCATCCTGAAGGAGCTAAGTCCTGGGTGTTCATTGGAAGGACTGATGCTGAAGTGGAAATTCCAATACTTTGGCCACCTCATGCGAAGAGTTGACTCATTGGAAAAGACCCTGATGCTGGGAGGGATTGGGGGCAGGAGGAGAAGGGGACGACAGAGGATGAGATGGCTGGATGGCATCACCGACTCGATGGGCATGAGTTTGAGTAAACTCCGGGAGTTTGTGATGGACAGGAAGGCCTGGCGAGCTGCAATTCATGGGGTCGCAAAGAGTCGGACATGACTGAGTGACTGAACTGAACTGAATATTCCATGTCTTCTTTATCCATTCATTAGTGACAGGCACTGAGGCTGTTTCCTTGTCTTGGTTATTGTGAACAGTGCTAGCATGAACACAGGGGTGCACGTGATACACAGGGTTTTGAAGCTGCCCTCCCTGAGTGTGGGTGCCAATAAGAGTGGGGGTTCTAGCCACTTAGCGATTATGGGAATTTGGACAAGTCCCCATAATGGCTAAATGTTCTAATCTGTACAACTAAGGATTGGCTAAATGTTCTAATCTAGTCTCTATCTCCCCCAGGGTCCCATCTATTTCTGCATCTCTGTGTTGATTCTGAAGCATTTATCTTATCTTTCATTTGACTTTTTGACAGGCACTACAAACACAGCACTAAGTTCAGAGAGGATTCTTCACTACACCCCTTCCTCAGCCACTCAGCTGTCCCCAGAGGTAACCACTCTTTCCTGCCACCTTCCAGAAAACTCTCTGCATATACTAGTATACGTATCATTTCATTTCCTTTTTTAACACAAATGGTAGCAAAATTTATATAGTGTGCTGCCCCTTGTCTTTTTTTCATTTAAAATTAGTTTTGAGGATTATTCTGTCTCTGTATATGGAGAGTTGCCTCTTCCTCCCATTATTTGGATGTATCACAATCTATTCCCATTGACGGGGACTTAGGTCCTTTCTTTGTGTTTGGACGTTTGTGTTTCCCGTGGCCACAGTCACGCCAGCACACCTGTCAGCTTGCTCTTGTGCAGCGTTATCTCCAGAGAGGGGAGAGGGTGAGCATGCAACGCCAAACCACTCTTGGGGGTCTGCCTTCACATCTATTCCACAACAACACCAGCCCAGTGCCCACACAATGAGGACTGGCAGAAACTACGTTGGGGAAGGGCTGGTACCCAGGGCATCTGTGATGGAAAAGTTGAAAACATTGGGGATCAGCCCAAGAGTTTGTGCCAAGAGCATCAAATATCCTCAAAAGGGGAGCTGAAAACCTGGGGTGGGCCAAGTTATCAAGCCCCAGGCCAGGAGTAGGTCACACGGGGGACAGAGGTGGAGTCATGAAAATCAGAGGTGGAAACCAGAGAGGATCCAGAGGTCACAAGAGCAGGGCGGGAGTGGAGCCAAGGAGGGCAGGTCGGGAATTTCTCCAGAGCATGACAGCGGTTCCTCCTGTGAGCAACTCCTAACCCAGTGGGTCACTGTGTGGCCCAGACACCTTGCCTTTTCTAGGAAACACTAGGTCAGGCCCATAACTGTCAGTGGTGAGTTCCTGTGGGAGCCATCCCACCATCCTGTGCTTCTTGGGTAAAAGCGCGACATTGTAGAAACTCGGAGGTCCACCGCCACTGTGGACGAACCCACACTCTTTCAGGAAGTGAGTCCGCAGCGAGTCACCTGCATGACGTACAGGGCCGGTTCCTGTGCTGAGCGTCGACTGGATGGATGTCTTCTTGATCGTGGGGCGTGGAAAGAGCCTCTTTCTCCTCCAACTCTACCTTTCCTAAAAGGCCCCAAAGGGGGCCACCAGCCCGGCCCAGCCCACAGTGATCACGTGAAGAGTAGAGGCCTCCCAGCCGTGAAGATGCTGTGTGTCCCGCAAGGGGCCTCCCTCACACCGGCCCTGGGAGTTCGCTAGTCATTCTCCGCCCAGTCAGTGTTCCCATTCTAGACTGATCTGTTCTCTGTTCCCCAGGAGACTCATCTGTCCGGTATAACTTCTTTATTTCATTGCTGTCTTTCTATCTACAAGAGGACATATTTCAGAGAAGGGGGGTGTGGCCTGGGGGTGGGGGCAGAGTGTAAAACTGAAGAAGCTGCAGAAAAAAAGAGAGAGGTTCAAGCCTGAGAAGGGAGAGAGGCAGCCGCCGGCAAAGTGCAGAAGAGGAGAAAGCGGAAGAAAGAACTGGACCTGCTGTTGAAACCAGAAGCGCTGTGGGCAGGGCTGCGGGCGTGACCTTGAACGTGGCCAGCGCTGGGGGGTGGGGGGGGGGCACTCAGGGCGGGTCTGCTAGGACTCTGCTCTCACAGGGACCTCAGTCGTGTTCTCTCCTGTAGCCCCATGAAAGTCTCCCCAGAGCGACCTTTTCACCATCTCTCTCTCTGCTCACAAAATGCAGCATTAAAAGGAGATGATGGGAATGGCCATTCGAGTAATGAAATTAAGCTGCAATATTCATTTTACTTTTAATCCTAAAATGACCAGATAACCAGACAGTGCACAGAGTAACAAAAGACTGTTGACAATATCCAAACAAACACAGCTAGGATGTGTGTCTCAGACATCTGGCGAGGACCCTGGGAGGGATCCTCCTACGTGGGCAAAGCGAGGTAAGCCTGGCAGCTCGGCAACCAAGCAGGCACCTCGCCCCGTTGTTACCGCCCCACACCTCGTCCCCAAGTGGAAGTGACTCTGCTTCCTGGTGAAGCAAACTCACTAACTTCTCTTTTTGAAAGTAGAACAAATGCACAATCAAGCTCTAGTTTTAAAGTTTAAACAAAAGTGTTAAATAGCAACTGAAAGGTTGCCACACTCATATTACAATGTAAAATATAACACTGGTCAGAGAATATTATTAAACTCAGAATGTCAGGAAGCATATTGGACCTCAGTCAGACGCCCCGTTCTTTCAGTTATGTTGATTCCAACACGCAGATGGTTGAAACCGTCTTATAATTCAGGCAGTGAAACAAAACACACACACACACGCAGAGCAGGTGTCAGATGTTCAAATGCCATCCTGCTCAGTGGAGAAAGTTGATTTAGGATTTCGGGATGCTCAAGAAACACAACCCAAGAAGCCTGCCCACTTTCCATTAACCCTGTATCTCTGTCTATGGAAAAGAGCCAGATTTGTAGGAAGGAAGGATCAAACCAAACTGGGCCGTTCGGTGGAGAAACTTGATTTAGGATTTCGGGATGCTCAAGAAACGCAACCCAAGAAGCCTGCCCACTTTCCATTAACCCTGTATCTGTGTCTATGGAAAAGAGCCAGATTCGTAGGAAGGAAGGATCAAACCAAACTGGGCCGTCCTCCAGCTTCTCAGCCTCGGCTGAATATCGGAGTTACCTGGGACCTTTCTGCCCAGCCCAAGTCAGTACATCCGAACACCTGTGGTGTTCGGTCTGAACCCAGGTCTCAGTATGTTTTGCAGACTCCAGTGTGCAGCCAAGGTTGAGGACCAGGGCTCCAAACCCTGTCCACTCCTGACCTTCCCCAGTCTACCCCTCTTTCTCTGTTCCTTCTTGGTGAACTGGAGGAGAATCAGGGTAGGGAGTGGATTCCCAGCTCCCAGCAGCTGCCCACTGTGTCATAAGAACATGATCATTTAAAAAGCATCACTGAAGCCTTGACCCTCTGAGAGCCTCTGGCCTGGATATACTAGAGAGAGCTGTGACAATCATGCCTTATTTTGTGAATAAGAGGCATTAACAAGAGAGATCATGCCAGAGCTTAAAACCTCACTTCAAGCAAAAGTAACTGCTGGACCCACCCAGCAGTCCACCTACGTTAGTGTGTACCAGAATCACCAGGAGGGCTCACACACACACGGCTAGACATTGTCCCCAGAGCTTCTGATTTAGCAGGTCTGGGATGGGACCAGGAGCCCTCCCCTCTGATAAAACGCTCATGCTGCTGGTCTGGGGCCATACCTTGAGAACCATGGGTTTGAGTGGCCCAGACAACCTCACGGGGTTGCATTAAACTATCAGTCACACCCATGGTTGCTCATGGTGCTCACTGCGCGCTGACAGCACCTGGTGCTGTTTAAGGTCCACTCAAAATCAGTTCCTGAGGACATCTGACGTTGTGGCCTTGGCAACGGTATGTTATTAAAGCTCTCTAGATGAGTCCATTAAGTATTTATGCTGGGTTGAAAATTACTGAGTTAAGTCATAATTCAATTAACTTTAATTTGCTGTTATTCATGAAGACAGTCTTTATTCACTTCAAAGATGACTGGAGAACCCTACAGAGAAAGACGTCTTTGGAAGCAAAATTAATAAGCTATATTCTGGCATTGAAATTGGAAGGAAAGAATAAAACTGTCACTACTTGCAGATCACATGAAACTTTATATAAAAAACCCTCAAGTCTCCAGCTCCAAACTATTAGAACTAATAAATTAATTCAGCAAAGTTTCAGGATACAAGATGAATATACAGAAAACTGTTGTATTTCTATACACTAATAATGAACTATTAGAAAGAGAAAGTTTTTTAAAATCCTGTTTAAAATTGCATCAGAAAGAATGAAATACCTGGGAATAAACTTAACCAAGGAGGTTAAAGACCTATACACTGAAAACTATAAAACACCAATGAAAGAAATTGAAGATGATACAAAGAAATGGAAAGATATCCCATACTTTTGGCTTGGAAGAATTAATACTATTAAAATGGCCATACTACCCAAAATAATCTACAGGTTTAATGCAATTCCTATCAAAATACCCATGACATTTTTCACAGAACTAGAACTAAGCCTACAATTCCTATGGAACCATAAAAGACCCAGAATCATGAAAGAAATCCTGAAGAACAAGAACAAAGTTGGAAGCAAACCCTCCCAGATTTCAGAATACACCACAACATATTTTTAGATCTGTCTCCCAAGGCAAAAGAAATAAAAATAAACAAATAGGACCTAATTACTGAAAAGTTTTTGCACAGCAAAGGAAACTACCTACAAAACAAAAAGACAATCTGCAGAATGTGCAAAAATATTTGCAAATGATATGACTGACAAGAGATTAATATCCAAAATATATAAACAGCTCACACAACTCAATATCAAAAAAACAAATAACCCAATCAGAAAATGGGCAGTGGACCTGAAGATATTTTTCCAAAGAAGACATACAATGACTAACAGGCACAAGAAAGGATGCCCAATATCACAAATTTTTAGGTAAATGCTAATCAAAACCACAATAAGATACTATCTCACACCCATCAGTATAGCCATCATCAAAAAGTCTGCAAATAACAAATGTTGACGAGGGTGTGGAGAAAAGGGAACCCTCCTATACTGTTGGTGGGAACGTACATTGATGCAGCCATTGTGGGAAAAAGTATGAAATTTTCTCAAAAAACTAAAAATAGAACTACCATGTAATCCAGCAATCCTACTCCCGGGTATATATTCAGAAAATACTAATTTAAAAAGATACACGAAAAAAAAAAAAAAAGAAAAAAAAAAGATACACGTATCCCAATCTTCACAGCGGCACTATTTACAACAGCCAAGATATGGAAGCAATCCAAGTGTCCATCAACAGATGAACAGGTGAAGAAGATGTGGTCCATATATACAGTGCAGTACTACTCAGCCATAAAAGAATGAAATTCTGCCTTTTGTGGCAACATGGATGGACCAAGAGAATATGATGCTTAGTGAAACAAGTCAGAGTACTGTATGACCTCGCTTATATGCGGGATCTAAACAAAAACAGATTTACAGATACAGAAGACAAACTACTGGTTACAAGTGAAGAGACTGTAGTGGGGAGGGACAAATTAGAGATATGGGGTTAAGAGAGGCAGACTACTTGTATAAACCAGATAAGCAGTAGAGATATATTGTACAACACAGGGAATTATAGCCACTGAAAATGAAGAAAGGGAAAGTGGCTCAGTCATGTCCGACTCCTTGTGACCCCATGGACTATAGAGTCCATGGAATTCCCCAGGCCAGAATACTGGAGTGGGTAGCCTTTCCCCTCTCCAGGGGATCTTCCCAAACCAGGGATCAAACCCAGGTTTCCAGCAGCAGGCAGATTCTTTACCAGCTGAGCCACAGGGAAGGAGAAAAATCCTGGATTGGGTAGCCTATCCCTTCTCCAGAGGATCTTCCTGACCCAGGAATCCAACTGGGGTCTCCTGCATTGCAGGTGGATTCTTTCCCAACTGAGCTATCAGGGAAGCCCATTATCTTGTAATTACTTGGAGTATAATCTATAAAAATACCGAACCATTAAGCTGTACCCCTGAAACTAATATAAACGTAAACTGACTATACCTTAACAATAAAAACACCTGTGTGTGTACTTGTCAAACAGTCTGTCTCTTCAGCTCTGGTATCTTCTTCTTCTAATCAGTTGTTCAGCATCTGTCACATCTGACTGTGATGTGGTCAGGGGCAAAATGGGAATAAAACAGGAACAAACAACATTCCCAGACACCCCAGGCCCCAGCCAGGCTGCGGGGGAGGATGGCTGTGCTGATGCAGGGGTTACCGATGCCAAGCGGATGGACCACGTCCTTGAAGTCGGGGCTCCGGCATGGACCAGAGGCTGCCCTGGGACACCATCCCCCTGGGATCACAGTCCCTTCTCTAGTTCGCTTGGTTTTGAAATAGTACTGTGAACTGCTGATTATCTGAAGTGATTTCTCTACCTGTTCATTTTCCGTCTGCCCACCGTTCTGCCCACATCTCTCCACAGCACAGGGGGCCCCGTCTGCTGGGTGGATGCCGTTCACTGCACAGGTGTTTAGGAGAAAGGCCAGATGAGCCGGAGGCAAAGTGCTAGACAGGCATCACGCCTTTTTATCAAGAATCTGGTATCTTCTTCTTCAATCAACCCCCTTCCAGGAATACACATAGCGTGTTCTTAGTCAGAGAGAAAAGGGATCTACAGCGGTTTTCTCAGAAACGTATCTGAATCTTAAAGAAAACACTGGGAAATGAGAGGAACTGAGTGAAAAGACAAGAATCTCTAATAATGAGATTTCGTGTTTCTAGCTTTTTGGGTTTTCTTGGGCTGGTTTTGGTTTTGGAATCAGGCATGTCAGGGTTTCCCACACAAAGTCCGAGCGACTGAACCCTCTCTGGGGAGCAGGACTAGGGGGTGGAGGGACTATTAATTCCTCCGGAAGCTCTGTTCACTACATACTGGACAACTTTTAATAAGTGAAAATATTCACTCAGGATGTTTTTTCTGACATTATACTTGAAGAAGAATAAATAGTTGGTTGAACAGACTCAGTGCAAAATCAGCGAAGGTTAGTGGCAGATTGTAAGCACCGAAGTTTGGGTAAAGCAGTGTCGGTACCCTTTCCAGCCATCAGATGACCACAGGTTACAGCGCCTCATGTCGAAGAAATCAACGCCTCTTTTGCTTATTCTGAGGAGGTCATCTGATGAAGGCCTTCACACGACAGTCTGCTGTGGGAAAGCACCTGTGAAGCTGGGCTGCGTTTTACCCCGTTGCTTTGAGAAGCAGCCCTGCAACTGCAATCTACAGGTTACAATCTGCAATCTGCTCAGGTTACAACATCCTATCATACAGCTACATATACAACATGCATGCTCATATGTGGAATCTAATTTTGTATCACAAATGAACTTTTTTTTTTTATGAAACAGAAGAGGACAAACATGGTTACCAAAGGGGAAAGTGAGGGTGGGTGAGGGATAAATCAGGAGCTTGGCATAAACATCTGCACACTACTGTACATAAGAGAGATAATCAACAAGGCCCTACTGTATGGCACAGGGCACTCTATTTGATATTCTGTGATGAACTATATGAGAAAAGCATCTGGCAAAGAATGAGTATGTGCATAACTGAATCGCTTAGCTGTACCCCTGAAACCAACACAACACTGTAAATCAACTACGTGAACCAGTGAAGTCGCTCAGTCGTGTCTGACTCTTTGCCATCCTATGGACTGGAGCCTACCAGGCTCCTTCACCTATGGAATTTTCAGGACAAGAGTACTGGAGTGGGTTGCCATTTCCTTCTCCAGGGGATCTGCCCCACCCAGGGATCGAGCCCAGGTCTCCTGCATTGCAGGCAGACTCTTTACCGTCTGAGCCACAAAATGCAAAAAGAGAAAAAACAGAAAACATGCCCCACCACAGGGCCCACAATGCTCAGATGTCTTTTCCATTTAAACTTTTCACTTGGTGTCTTTTTTTAAAGAAAGCTTACTTGTATCTAAGCAGACGTGCCCAGACTTGAAGGCTGTCTCTGGCTTGAAGTGGCTCACCCAGGAAGCTGCATTTGCGACCACCTGAGTACCTTTCATACACTGGAATCCTATCCTGGCCTGTCAGTACCTGGCAGTTTAAAGAAATGTATATATTTATATGACACAGAATATGCTTCTAACATTTAAAATTCCTTCCTATCTTCAGTGGAATGATAGATACATAAGTACTTTTAAAAATATTTTCTATTGGAGTCTGCTTGATTTCAATGTCGTGTTAGTTTCAGGTGCACGGCAGAGTGGGTCAGTTATCTGTCTACATACACTTACTCTTTTTCAGATTTCCTTCCCATACAGGTTATTACTGAGCACTGAGCAGACTTCCCTGTGCTCCACAGTAGGTCCTTATGATCTATTTTATGTACACTAGTGTGAAAAGCATTTTAAAACTTTTTAAAAAGATTCTTAAGTGATGGGAAAGTATGCAGGTTAGTCATCATTACTATTTTTGTTACAACTCTACCTCTCTTTTCTTAGACTTTTATTTATTTATTTTTGGCTGCGCGGGGGCTTTGTTGCACGGGCTTTTCTCTGGTTGCAGAGAGCAGGGGCTACTGTTTCTTGCAGCGCTGCAGCTTTCCATTGCAGTGGCGTCTCTTGTTTTGGAGCATGGACTCCAGGGCAGGCAGGCATCAGAAGCTGCGACCCCTGGGCTCTGGAGCAGAGGTTCAATAGCTGCGGCACACGTGCTTAGTAGCCCTGTGGTACGTGGGATCTTCCCAGACCACGGATCAAACCTGCGTCTCCCGCAATGGCAAATGGGTTCTTTACACTGAGCCACAAGAGAAGCCCCCCCTCCCCAGAATTTTTATACTGCTGGTTGAAATTCTGACGTGCTAGCCTCACTCTCTTCTGTCCACCTCTTTTCTGAATTTATTAATATACCCCTATGGCTTTTTTCTCACTTTGTTTTTAATGAGACAAATTACCTCAAAATATTCTCTAAAGTTGATCCACCCTTGTGTTCCTGATTTCTTCTACCTCATCACCAAGGTTTTTTTGTTTAATTTTTTTTTTAGTGATAATTTCTTGTTATTTGAATGACTGATCTAGGACTCAGTTTAAATATTCTTCTAATATTTGTTAACTGGCTACATAGTCAATATGTCTCTGGGTTTAGTGATGTACCAAAAGAGGAGCAGCCTTTGCTTGGCAAAAGATCATCTAATCATAAATAGAGTTACTAGATAAAATATGGGACATCTGTTAAATTTTAATATGAGGTAAACAACAAATAATGTTTTTTTTTTCAAATAATGTTTTATAAATATGTTCCATGTAATATTTATATGTATAGTTACAATAAATTACATGGGGTATAGTTAGTTATACTAAAAATTTTTTGTTTATTTAAAATTTATATCTATCTGAGTATTTTATATTATTTGCTAAATCTGGCCATCTTGCATGCATGCAAGCTAAGTCGTCTCAGTCATGTTCAATTCTATGTGACTCCATGGACTGTAGCCCTGCCAGTCCCCTCTGTCCATGGGATTCTCCAGGCAAGAATACTGGAGAGGGTTGCCATGCCCTCCTCCAGGGGATCCTCCCCATCCAGGGGTCAAACCTGAGTCTCTTTTGTCTCCTGCGTTGGCAACAGGTTCTTCACCACTACTGCCACCTGGGAAGCCTTCTGGCCACCTTGTGTGCTTGTTAAGTTGCCTCAGTCGTGTCTGACTCTGTGCAACCACCTGGACTGTAGCCTGCCAGGCTCCTCTGTCCATGGGATTCTCCAGGCAAGAATCCTGGAGTGGGTTGCCATTCCCTTCTCCAGGGGATCCTGCCAACCCAGGGATTGAATCCAGGTCTCCTGCATTGCAGGTGGATTTTTTTTTTTACCACTAGGCTCGTCATCTTAATCATAGACAAATAAGCATAATTTTTAGAAAAAAATAAACAGATTTTAAATTAATCAACAGTGATGTCAGGGGGAAAAAAAGTCAGCAAACCCTACTAATTACTGGGATCCTGTTTCTGAAAACCACAATGGAATGGGGAAATGGGAAATAATTAAGATGGTTTTAATTCATATAAGATAAAGAAATGTAGAAAAAATTCAGATTTCAAAAACAAACTAGATTAATTGCTTTTGTTTTATGAAAAAAAAATACTACCACGCATCAGACTCTGCTCTGATGGATAGCTCTCCTTTCCAACCACCTCTTTAGCTTCTCAGGAAGTCCTTCTGTGCTGTCCTCAGCACCTGAGGCAGACTCTTCCCTCCTTTTTACGTTACATAATTTTTTTTTTCAAGTTTTCAAATCAGCTCTTACTGGCTTGAAATTTCAAGTGTATGAAACTTATATTCTCCATTTTTCTTTCCAAAAGTACTTCTGTAACTACTTGGATTTTCTGCAAATTGTCAGGCCACTCAATGCTTATCTCCTGAACTTCCCTCCATATTCTGAGAGGGAGGTGGGCAGAAGGTGTTCTCGGAACTACTCACTGATGCAGCCACGTAGCTTTCTCCACAGGAGGAGGAGGAATAGTTGTGGCCTGTTTGGTTTGAGGAGCCAGAACTAAACTACTCCCGGACCAAGTGATTTGAGAGAGTTAACATTTTAGAATAAAATAAAACTGGATTAACAAAAAAATCACATTCCTCCAGCTTTCACCACGTTGTATTACTGAAATGATTATAACCTTGTCAGAAACACGAGTATGTCTTGGGTGATAGAATAAATTTCAGGCCATTCATTTCTTTAGTCTGTCAGCAGTGTCCCTGTTACGTACCAGGCCCTATCTGGGACATAAAGGCAAATAAGACCACTTTCCTGGGAAGTGGTGGGGAAGAAGGGACAATGGCATCCAAATTAATACTCACATGACAGTTTCATCAAAGTTGTAACAGGTTTGGGTACAGAGCGTCATGGGGACTCGGGAGGGGAAGACACTCATTGCATCAGGGGTGGGGGATTCAGAAGATCTTCACAGAGGAAGTGATCACTGAATTGAACCTCAGGATTCGTCTAGCAATGACGGCAGCAAAGGCATCGCAGCTGAAGCACAGCTAAGGAAAGACTCCGGGCCCAACAGAGCTTGGCACATTCAAGTACATGTATCACAGGATGTGTGGTGGGAAGGGTCGAGCAGGAAAGGAGCTCAGCACAGCTTACAAAGGGCCTTGTGATGATGCCCGGGAGACTGGAGTCTATCCAAAGGAAGTGAAAAACCACTGAAGGGCTCAGTACAAGAGAAAAATCATCACATTTTTGTTAGAGAACCATCACTCTGGCGGTTATATGAAGTGGAGTTGGAGAGGAGACAAAGCCACGAAGACTAGCTAAGAAGTTGATGAAGCACCCTAGGTGAGAGCTAAGAAGGGCCTAAACCAGCAGGGAGCAGAGAAAGAGTTCTGCTTTGGCCAGGCTGAGCCCAAGGCCCCTGGGACATTCCCAGGGAGGACAGATGATGACAGTGCAGGACCAGGGCTGGGCCTTCAGACCTGACTAGAAGTGATACGGGGCAAATCATAAGCAAAGGACTGAGACGGAAGCCACACAATTGGAAGACATGGCCCTGAAATGATGGAAGGAGTGAGACGAGAAAAGAAAACCATGAAAGGAACAGGTGGAAGAGAAAGATCACAACCCCAAACCTGAAAGGAACAACCAGACTCAGAGGAGACCAAGAAGAAAATGACCTCATAAGACCCAAGGAAGAGGAGGGTTTCAATAACTGATTAATTACGTTAAGGGCTACAGAGAGAAACAGAAGATAAAGACAGAAATGGGCCCTTTGGGTTCAGCTATCAGGAGGCACTGCTGTCTCGGGTAGAGCAATCTGAGTGTTGTGCTTGACATGGCAGCCAGATCACAGGGGGCTGAAAGATGAATGAAGAGGGAGAAAATGAAGATGTGCTGGCTGTCTTTCAAAGGGATTGGAAGCCATGGAAAGGAAAGAGGGCGGACAGCCAGCAGGGACCCAGGAGAACTGGAAAAGAACTCACTTTTCCTTATGAACATTAACCTACTGAAGAGAGTAGAAATGAATATAACAAATAACAGGGGACCCACCTCAATTCTCTTCTGTTTCCCCATAATGACTAGAACAGGGGTTGGCAAACTTTTTCTTAGTGGGCCAGAGAGTAAAGATTTTAGACCTGGTGGGTCAAGAGGCCAAACAGAGGCTATTATCTGTTTTTATATAACCATTAAAAATATGAAAACCAGCCTTAGCTCGAGGGTTGGGAAAAAACCAGGAAGATGGCTGAACTGGGGCCTTGAGGCCTGGTTTGCTGACCCCGGACCACCATGTTTTGTCTGAAAGAAACACAACATTGTAGATACAGTTGAAGCCCTCCTTTCCCTGATCTCATTCAAATTAACTGCTCTCCTCAAGTCAGCACGTACCAATCCCACACTTTTCAAATATGCCTGTGTCCCTAAGCCATAGAAGCAGAATTTGGAGTGTTTCTAAAACTTTAAATAAATATAATTATTCTGTGCATAATAATCTGCAACTATTTTTTTTTTTAGTCCACAGTACATTTGAAACTGATTTATCTTTATACATTTGGCTATAGTTCATTAAATTTATCTGCTCCGTGATATCTCATTCTGTATCAAGTTCTTTATATTTTTCTTTTGTTAATAGATATTGAGATTGTTTCTATTTTTTCCATTTTTACCACCAACGCTACACCCCACATTCTTAGCCATACTTCTTTGCTATGCATGTGTGAGTGGTCTGGGGTATATGCTTAGTAGTGGATTGTTGAAGCTGTAAGGGTATGAACATCTTCAGTTGGCTAAATGTTCCCAAACTGTTCTCTGGAATGGTTGTATAGCAAAATTTCCTTTTCCAATAATCTCACATAGTAAGTAACCTGAAAAATTCCCCCAATATGCAACACCTAGAGATACAAATGAAATACAGTAAGTCCCCTACATATGAACAAGAGCGTTCTGAGAGCACACTTATAAGTCCTATTTGTTCTTAAGTCCAACAAAGTTAGCTGAGGTACCCAACTAACATGAACAGCTATATAGTACTTACTGTAATAAGTTTATAATATTTTCTTGCACAAATAATACATAAAAGACAAACATAAAATAAAGAAAATGGTTTTAATCTCACAGTACAGTACAACAGCTGCACCCAGGAGCTGGCATCAAGTGGACAGGCAAGATGAGTTACTGACTTGAAGGGAGAGGACATGGAAGATGGAGCTGAAGGGCTGTCAGCAACAGGAGACGGAGAGCAAGCTGCAATTTCACTCATGCCTGACGACGACCGAACACAAGTTTGCACCTTTGAAAGCTCGCAACTTGAAGGTGTGTACGTAGGGGACTGACTATATAAGGAGCTTCTTGAATGTATAAAGAAATCACAAAAAAGGAAGGCAATCCCCAGGGCCCAGAAAACATAGAGAAAGCAAAACAACAGCTGGTAGAGGAATTATAAATTCACGACCATACCTACCTACCTACGGGGACTTCCCAGAACCCCACAGGGATATCAGAGGCTCTGTAGTGCTTTCAGGGGTTCCAGTCCACCCACTGGGTCAAAAGTTAAAGCTGAAACACCAGGTCTTGGTTGGAAAAAATAAAGGAAAAAAGAAAAGCAGCTTCAATGATTCTGGTAAAGGTCAAAGTCAGGAGTGCTTCCCCTAGTCTGACCTCACCATCATCCTGACACTGTGGACCCCTGACCCATGGCCCGACTGTGAATTTGGTTCTGTCTGCTTCGTGCTCCTCGGCAGTCTCTTTGGTCACAGGCTTCTGGTTACCGGCTTGCCCCTTTAATGAGGTTTTGGCACCTCACACAGCTTTTGGAGGTCGACCCCTGGGGCCGGCTCCCTCCACACCCCAGGGCTGGGGTTTAAGCCTGAGGTCCAAGCCCCCACTCTCCTCAAGCCCCATGCACACCCCTGTCTGAGTTTCTCCCAAACCCTATTTTGTGGTGACAGGACTACTGTACTGGGAAAGTATTTACAGGAGCTTGATGACGGGACCAGAAAACTTGAAGTTCTATTAAATCGGTGGGCCTGGCTCTGGGTGCTGGGTTTTGCCCTCAGGGCCCCCAAGATTTCCATCATGATGGGAGTTGACAGACACAACAAGATTAGAGCTACATAAACTTCAGATAAAAATGATCAAATAGTCAATAATATGTTTAAAAGACATAGAAGAAGGAATAAAGAAAAAATAAGAAAAAATAAAATCAAGACTATATATATATATATACACACACATATATATTTATGAACATTCTATATTCTTGAATTTTCTTGAAATGAAAAGCTTCAGCAGCAGGGACAAGGGATGACGGCATTAATCTGCCCTCCCACCGGTGGTGCAGGGGTCCTGCTTCTCCACCTTTGCCAACAGTGGAGGGTGGTGCAAACCATACCCAGGTGGGCAGATCGCAGACTGCACTGCTGCCTTACAGCACTGAGCCCAGCCCAGCCAAGGTCTTGCCCTCTCTGGTCTCCTGGGTCTGCCTTTAGACACAGAAGGACTTTAAGCCTTCATACATCTCTCTCTGCTTGCTTTTCCTCTTTTTGCCCCCGAGGCTGGTTGACTCCTGGGGGGTCAGATCTCAGCAGGGTTCTCCCACGGTGCCTCCGCCTGCCTGCCAAGGGCTGTGCATCCACTCCCTGCTTCCCACACCCTGCAGCCTTACCCGGTGACTTCAGCATTCTGTTTTCCTGCTTCTAGTCTTAACTGTACTAACTCTGCTGCTCACTCTGGACCTTTCGGCCCCTCCCTTCCCCTCCACAGGCCAAAGTTCAACCCAACTCCTCTGTCCCTTTTCCTGGGAGCCCGTCTCCTGTCCAACCAAACACACGCAGCCACCAGTGGGAGAGCCTGAGGGCCCAGCCAACAGTTGCTGATGCACCGGCACAGTCAGGAAGGCACCAGAGACAGACTGCTCCAAACCTGAGACTTAGGCTCAGAGCCTGGCAGAGCCTGAAAACCCAGAGGCAATGTGGTGTATTGTTAGACCATGGACTCCCGAGGCTAAAGCTTATTTAGATGCACTACTTAGCTGTGTGGCCTCGGGCAAGTCGCTCAACCCCTCTGTGCCTCCGTGTTCTCCTCTGAAAAACAGCAATAATAGTGCCCACTATATAACATCTGGTAAAAGAATCAGATGAGCTGGTATATGTACAGTGTTCAGAACAGCCATATACTTACTGAGCGCTATCTATGTTGGCCATCATCATTATTAGTACTTGAAACTGGGACTGTCCCAGGAAATAGCACATGGCGGTCACAGTCATTGAAATAATAACAGTTTCAGAAAGTTTAGTTTCATTTATGCAACTAGTTCAGTTCAGCTGCTCAGTCATGTCCGACTCTTTGCGACCCCATGAACCGCAGCACGCACGCCAGGCCTCCCTGTCCATCACCAACTCCCGGAGTCCACCCAAACCCATGTCCATCGAGTTGGTGATACATAAAAAGTATGAAAAGGCAAAAAGATAGGACACTGAAAGATGAACTCCCCAGGTCACTAGGTGCCCCATATGCTACTGGAGAGAAGTGGAGAAACAACTCCAGAAAGAACGAAGGGATGGCACGAAAGCAAAAAACGTAACTAGTATTTTCTTCTATTTCTTCTCTCCTTCTCAACGTTCATCCAATCTTTATATGACCCTTACTCTTCTGAAACAGCCCAGAAAACCTCCCATTCCTCTCCATCAAACCCAATGTTTAACTCTGGCCATCAAAACATTTATAGCTGCCTTATTCCTGCCTCATGTCTCTCATTCTTTCTTTCTACAGACCATTCTGCTTTCAGCAGCTAATAAATCCCATGCTTTTGGTATCTGGGAAGTTGCTTTGAACTTTCTGATAGTGTTAAGCTGACACTGGCAGGACACAGGCTAAGGAACAAGGTGGCCCTTCCTTCCACAGGCAGAATGTTGCCTTGATTCTGAACTTTCTTAGCATCCTACACTGGCCGAAATCCCTAGGCCCAGAGCTATACTGTAACTATTCTCATCTGTTTGGTCAAAGTCCCAGAAAAGCTATTTTCTCATTTCCCCTGGTGACTTCTAAGTGGATGACTTCACTTGAGATAGTAATCCATTCTGTACCAGGCTCTGTATCTATATAAAGCAAAAGGTAAAAAGATGCTGACTCAGCAGTGATGATGCTGGTCTCAGGTAACTGCAGGTATTAGATAATGTCGCCCATTTGATTTGAGATAAATCTGGATTATGCTTGTGAAGGAGAATCAGGCTGTTTGGTAGACTGCATTCTTCTACCAAACACCTCCGTGATATTTTTTGAAGAATTCAAGGAGATATTTAGATACAACTGTGACACCTGGCTTCCCAGGTGGTGCTAGTGGTAAAGAACCTGTCTGCAGTGCAGGAAACCCAAGAGATGCAGGTTTGATCCTTGGGTCGGGAAGATCACCTGGACAAAACTGAAGTGACTTAGCATGCGTGCAGGTGACACTTGGACACCATTAGCTCAAAAGGATACGTTGTTGCTTAGTCACTAAGTTGTGCCCAATTCTCTGCAACCCCATAGATTGTAGCCACCAGGCTCCTCTGTCCATGGAATTCTCCAGGCAAGAGTACTGGCGTGGGTTGCCATTTCCTTCTCCAGGGGATCCTCCCGACCCAGGAATTGAACCTGGGTCTCCTGCACTGGCAGGCAGAGTCTTTACTGCTGAGCCACAGGGAAGCCACTCAAAAGGATGTATATCTTACTTAATTTTACAATGCATATTCAGTCCTTAATTAAGAACAGCCTTTCCCTTGGCTAATCTCAAAGTAATAAGCTTTGATTATCCAGCTGCTTGCAAGTGGGCATTTTTGCATTTTCAGGCAATGAGAATGGAGACAGAGCCCAGTGAGTGTGTGGGATGACCCAGACAATCCCCGTGCTCCCCTCAAATGCAGCTTTTCACCTTGTGCTTCTTCTGACATCCTAACATCACCTGCCTTCAGGAGCTCATGGGTTTTAGCGATCAGTCTCACACCCACTCTAGGATGATTTCAGTATTTCTCAACAACCACCGAGTTCCCAATTTATGCTGACCCCTTACAAGATTTGAGGAAATCAGAGATGAACAAAAGGGAATCTTCTTTTCCCTGGAGGTGCTCACAGCCTGGAGAGAGGCCTGGATGTGATTCTGAGTGGTTAGCTGGGTGAGCAGAAGTTTAGGTCTATCGGGGCAGAACAGGCAGGCTGCCACGGAGGGGCAGGGAGACAGACACCAGTAAGGAGGCAACGCTCAGTCTGAGCCTTTTAAGGCTCCACAGGCATCCCCCTTGTAGGGAAAAAAAAGGAACCTGTCATCGCTCGTAGCCAAAGCCACAGAGGCCTGGAACACACGCTCCGCTTCATGTGACAGGGGCTGCGGCGGGGGAGCAGGAGGGACGGAAGGAGATACTGCGGAAAGGAGGCCGCAGGGAGTGGCCAGTGGCCATGAGTGAGGAGCCACCTCTGAGAAGGGAAGGGTCACCGGTCACATGCAGACCCCGGGGGAGACCTTCCACTGAGTCTCTTCACCCGTCCTTCGGCAGCTCCTCAGTTGCAGACACTTTATTCCATCATTTTCAGGTGCTCAAGAAAACTACTCAGCTAAGGTAAATATCACTCTCAGGAGCCTGTTTGAGGCAAGTGTGGTAGCAGAGAGTTAAGCGGGCAAGGATAGCTGTGCCCTGCGGCCACGGGTGCTGACGGATGCCGGTCAGGGAAAGGAATGTGGTCCAGAGGCTTTAGCAGGGGGCATGGTCGATTCCCTCCCTGGCCGGAGAGGAAGGACCCTGGAGTCCCAGTCAGGAAAGCTGACTGGCGGTGGGTCTCACCTTTCTCCTCTCAGTTCCTTCATCTGCACCTCCAGCACAGCTATCCACGCAGTACAGTTTGAGCATCATCTCTAAACTCCCTTCCTGCTCCAAATGGGGAAGGGTGTGGCTCAGACAGTAAAGAATCCGCCTGCAATGCGGGAGACCTGGGTTTGATCCCTGGGTTGGGAAGATTCCCCAGAGGAGGGCGTGGCAACCCACTTCAGTATTCTTGCCTGGGAATTCCCATGGACAGAGGAGCCTGGTGGGCTAAGTCCGTGGGGTCCCAAAGAGTTGGACACAACTGAGCGACTAAGCACACAGCACATCTGCTCCAAAACAGTGCATTAAAAACACAGTGTCCCCCAAACTCATGTTGAACATGAACCTCAATTTCAACCAAATATCTCTCCAGTTGGAATGGTCGGCCTTTCCAGTCTCCACCTGGGACCCTGGAGAAACCACGTGGAGAACACCCAGGGAGAGGGAGATTGGTAGGCTAGGGTGGTTGTATGCTGACTACTAATCTCCAGGAGGTTACTTCTCTGTTAGGTAGTGTCTGATGCCCCTCCGCACATCCTATTTAAAGAACCTCAGCTTGAGAACCTCCCTTGTGGGGTCAATACTGTTCTACAATAGCAGGAGGAGGTGTCCACTGACAGGAACCACTGGCTCCTAGTTTATTTACCCAAGAGCGAATCCACACGAGGGTAAGAAGTAATGGGGAGAGACTGTGCTGGTTGTAGCAACTGTCAATTGCTGCTCTTAGCTCAACCTTATGAGATTTAATACTTTGTCTTTTCTGATACCTTTGATTCACTACAACCACATAACTTTTTAAAAACAAAGCTTCATTAGTCACAATCAACGTAAAGAAAATCTCTCCCTAAGTAACAAGATCAAAGGAAAGCTGATGAAAGACCTTACAAGTTGGAATGGATGCCTGGGGATTCCTCAGACAATTTCCTGCTTCCTTTTTTTTTTTTTAACTTATGGTGTTTCTTTAGTCTACTTTCCAGTCCTAAATTTCCATAGCCCAGTGTTTCCAGGACTTTTTGGAAGCAGCAGACTTCTCAGCCCACATTACTAAAAGTTAGGTCATGATTTCTCTGTTTCAGCTGATTGGAACGGGCTTTTGCAGGAATTGCCAGAGAGTTGATCATTTTCTTAATATGCCCATTAAAGCCGGTAAATGACTGGGACCGGTAAATTACATCTTAGAAAACAAAGACTGCGGGAAGCTTAAATTCAAGGAGCGAATTGCAGCTGGATCAGCCGGCGGCGAAGGAAGCCAAGTCCCTCCTCCCTCCTTCCCCCCACAAAAAGACGGCTAGACTTTTCTCCACTTTTTCACAGGAAGACTTAGGTTTTTCTAAGTGTTACGCTCCCCGGCAGAGTTCTGTAGCCTCGGGTAGCAGACAAGCCTTCCTCATCCCCCTCGCCGGGAGTGGAAAGCCGAGGGGTGCTTACCCTGCGCCGGGCGGGTGGGGAGGGACGCGAGGACCACGGCGAGGAAAAGGGCGGCGCGCGGGGCCTCGGGGGGCGCGCGCCCCGGCATGGTGATGCTGCTGCGCGCAGTTTCAGTCCCGCTGAAACGTGAACATTTCCTGTTTCCTGCTTGTTTGGGTCGGTGCTAACTTGAAGGAGAGGTGTTTGCCTGTTTTTTAGGAAGTGATGTAATTCTGCAGGAGCCTGTCAGACCAGCAAGAATTGCAGAAGAGAAGTTGCTCTTCAAGCACTGATTCAGTTAACACGCCTCTCAAGGCCTTTCCCCACCCCGGCCCGCGTGGGCCCCCACTTTTGACATCGCCCCCGTGGGAGCAGAGTCGGGCGCTCAGATGTCACTCAAGATCTGGGGCTGGGGGCGTGGACCACACGCCTTCTCGGTGTGCGCGACTTTTCTCCATCCCCAGGTCAGCGTCCCAGCGTCCGTTCTGCCTCGAGTCTAGAGCAGCGCTCTCCAGCAGAACTTTCTGAGGTGATGGGGATGTTCTGAATCTGTGTGGTCCAGTACAGTAGCCACTAGCTACATAGGTTGCTAAGCACTCGAAATAGGGCTGGTGAGAACTGAATTGTCAGTTTTTACTTTTATTAATGTAAATTTAAGTAACTCGGTGGCTAGTGGCTACCACATGGGACCCCAGACAGCAGGGACACCTGTGCCAACAGGAACTGTGCCCAGCCAGGAACAGGCCAACCATTCTCTTGAGTCAGGCACACCCTTCTCCCTGGGTCCTGGGTCCTGCATGCCCCACCCCTATAGCTCATCAGAAGGAAAAGGCATACTATACCCAAGCTCTACCCATGCCTAAAGGGCATGCTCTGCTTCTCCAGAGAGAAATTATCTTTTCCTGTTTGGTTTTTTTCTTTACAAAGACTATTTTTTTAGAGCAGTTTTAAGTCCACAGCAAAGTTAAGAGGAAAGGACAGAGATTATCCCTAAACCCCAAGTCCCAACACCTGCAACGCCTCCTCCACTATCAACACCCCTGCAGAGTGGTACATTTGTTTCAACTGATAAATTTACATTGACACATCATAACCACACCAAGCCCCATTGTTCACTTTAGGGTTCCCTCTCAGTGCCATATATTCTATTGGTTTGGACAGATATATAATAATGACATGTATTATCATTATAGTATCATATTGGGTAGTTTCTCTGCCCTAACAATCCTCTGTGCTCCACTCGTTCATCCCTCCCAACCCCTGATAACTACTGATCTTTTTATTGTTGGCATAGTTTTGCCTTTCCCAAAATGACAGATAGTGGGACTCACAAAGTATATAGCCTTTTCAGATTGGCTTCTTTCATTTAGTAATATGCATTTAAGCTTCCTCTATGTCTGTTCATAACTTGATAACTCATTTCCTTTCAGTGCTGAATCCTATTCCATTGGCTGCATGTACTGCACTTTATTCATCCATTTATCTGCTAAAAGGACCTGGAAGGGGGCATGGCAGCCCACTCCAGTATTCTTGCCTGAAGAACCCTGTGGGCAGAGGAGGCTGGCAGGTTACAGCCCACAGGTCGCACAGTCAGGCACGACTGAAGCGACTTAGCACGCATACACACACTACTGAAGGATATCGAGGTTGCTTCCAAGTTTTGGCAGTTAGGCATAAGGCTGCTAGAAACATCCCTGTGCAGCTGTTTGCATGGACATCAATTTTGAACTCCTTTGGGAGAATACCAAACAGCTTGATTGCCGGATTGATAGTCAAACAGAAACAGTCTTTTAAAGGGCCCATTTCCAAAGTAGAATGTGCTCTCAGGAGGGGAAAAATCTGGATTTTACCTTTCCTCTACTTGAATGACAATTTTCTTAGATGTCATCAACAGCAAACTCTTGGGGATGTAATTTCCTTGGTTCTGTCTTGCCACAGCAAAGATTTGAAATGGTGGACTAGTGCTACAGCTGAGTTTTATTTGGCAAACAAAAGAGAGTACACCCTTGAGGCGTGAGGGTCAGCCGACCCCAAAGGAGAGGCCTCAGCCCCTTTGGCTCCCTCTTTTTACATGCTCTGTCTAGCACTCCTACGCAAAGCAGGGCCAGCCAGCAAGGGGGTGTGGTTTTTCACCGGGGGTCTCACTCTTCAGGTGTGAGGTGGGTTTTTCCTTTATTCCCTTTTCAGGGGCTTTTCCCTTTCTTTGTCTTTTAGCCACCGCCATTTTGGACTCCTTTCTCCTATTCTAACTACCTAACAGAACAAGATAGACTGAGTTGGATTAGAAGGGGGTGGAAAGCCTACCCGAATGAAAAAATGCAGGAAGGATACGACAGTGTACGCCAGTGTTGAGAGCCATCATAGTCGGCTAGGTGTTGTGTGTTCTACTGAAGTCCTTTCTTTGGTTTAGGCCTAGGGTCTAAGCACTGCAGAATGGAATTCCACATAAATATCGGGTATTTTATTCCACAAATATCCTAAGGCTGTTTTTGAGAAATAAAGTTCATAGAACAACAACAGAAAAAGAATGGAATTCATCATCATGTTTGCTGTGATCCAAGAGAGACAGGCAGACACCCACCTTATCTCCAAGCCTTGGCCTGCAGCTTACCGTGAGTCACCCGCGTCCGGTCCGCACCGTCCGCAGTGGCTGGGTCGGTGTGGGTGCACACGGTGACTGGCTTCCCAGCCCGGACGTGGCTGCTCTTGTTAAGTGCATTGCTGCTCTTCCCTGTCCATGGTCACTGTTTATCTCAGTTCTTATCCACACAAATAGGTCGATGATTCATGTAAAAATCAGTGTGTTAATGGATTGACAGCATGCATCTTCATATTTTTAACCGGCAGTTAATTCAATTCCTGATAAAACATGCTTTTGTGCTTTAGGTAACAATTTAGAACAAACAGCAGAAGAAAAGTGTTCAAAGCTGGATGATCGACTTGAAAACAACAGGCAAGGACCTATTAATCAAAGTCTTGACTGCTGGCTCTGAGCTCCTCTAGCACTGAGTCTGAGGGCAATTATTCCTGTGCGAGCAGGCATTTTTCCCGCTGCACTGCATATGTGCCAGAGAAAAGGCCCAGGGCCTGAAAGTCCTCTTCACTTTGCCATTTACACTCTATTAAAACCATCTTGGATCCCAGGCTTGAGGCATGTGGTTGGCAAGGTGTAAGCCTTGGTTTCTTTGATTTTAAGATGTGTCTGGCAGGAAGGTCTGCAGAGGCAGGTGTCTGTCTGCAGCTAGAGCACAGACTCTATTCTGCAGCGCGCACACCGCCTGTGAGTGTCTCACAGTTTCTCCAAGGGTCCCCCCCTGCTTCTGAGCAGGCAGCACTGTATAACTCAGGATGATGTGCAAAATAAGCTGCAGAGAAGCCCTGTGCCACTCTGCAATTTTCTTTTGACCCCTGCGCTCCCTAAGACCCTCAGAGTGATTAAGCTGATCTTAAGGGGGAGAAAATTACCATCATTGATCAGAAAATTGCAGCAACTCAGTGATCTCTTCGCTGCAGTTAAATCCCAGGGTGACTGCGTGCAAGGTAAAGGGCTATTTACCTCTGTTGGTTCAAATTTTACCAACCATTCATTTTGGCAGTGGCCACCTGGCCTCAGATTAAATCCTGACACGCTCCTGGCAGGAAGTCAGGGTCCCAGTCACAGGCAGGCGGGAGGCAGCGGGGAGCCTCAGAGCTAGGCCTGCAGGCAGGGGTGGGGTCGGTGTTCCCGCCGTCAGCTTTGGGGTGGGGGGGGGCCGGGAGGGAGGAGAGATAAGGACGTAGTGTGCCTGGAAGATGCCCTGTGCCTCGTTATGCTCAGGAGGGCAGGAAGAGAAGCCCATTACTGGTTGGAGGCACTCTTTATGACTTTGCACAAGAGTCTGGCTTTCACAATCAACTCTGCAGTACCAGGTGACTCTCATCTAATTCCTCCTCCCCTCCCTCTTGCCCCACCCCTCCAGCCAGAAAAGAGGAGGGACTTCAAGGGAACATCCCAGAAGGGGATAATCTTGCAGGAACTGCAGGGCTCCCCACCCCCATTTTCCCCTCCATCCCCCAGCTTCACCGTCTCCAAACACACAGACACACGCCATACATGTGCTTAACAAACTCATGCACTGTGGAAAATACAAGAAGGCCGACCAGAGAACAAGCAGAGGACGTTTACGGAGAGCTTGCGACGCCAGGGAGTCAGCCTCCGTCTCCTGCAGCAGGCAGAGGCTCGAAGTCTAGTAGAGCAGTGGGAAAGCGCTACATGGGAAAAATAAGGGCTGCAGGACCCCGATGGGAGCCATTGGCGTGGGGTACCAGAAGCCAGTTCTACTAATGGGTTCCAGCGATTGCTTAGAGATACATGTCTGGCTACTCCTAAATCAGAAGCAGAGGAAAAACTAGAGCCCGAGTTACAGGGATTAGAGCTCGGCTTCTTGGATTGCTGCTGCAGGTAGGGTCTGAGTTCTGTTTTCATGTAATATGTATATATATCTCCCCTAGCCATGGTCTGTATACTCCCAACACCCACCCACAGACACACGCGCATACTGATAAGGGTACATGCATGCTCACACGCACGCACACACTGACATGCTTGCACACACTTTCTGGGGCACCCCTCTTTCTCTCAGTGCTAGCTGGTGGTAGTTAGGGGTGTGCACTCTGCTTCAAAAGGAGGCAGGCCCTCACACAATGTAAGAGTCACATCGGGTGAGGCCTGCAGATCACTCTGAAGCCTGCTGAGCAGGTGGTGCAGGTTAAGGTGGGAGGTTCTAAAGAAGCACCCACAGAGTCAAACGGGCAGGGGCTAGGGCTGGAGCTGGGGTGGAAGCCCAGGTCGGAAGCCCAGCCTGGAATCCCAGCCAGGAGAGCGGCTGAGAGCAGTTCCACTGTGTCTTAGCACCAGCTGCCATGCACAATGCCACAGACAGACACCTGTTTTCTGAGAGTTCAGAGGCTCGAATGCTGAGATCGGGGTGCCAGCAGGTGGGGTCCTGGGGAAGACCCCCTTCCCGGTTTGTAGATGGCCACCTTCTTGCTGTGTCCCCGCATGGCACAGACAGAGCCAGCCCTCTGGCATCTCTTCTTACAAGGCCTCTGATCTTGTTAGGAGGGCCCCACCCTCATGACCCTATCTAACCCTAATCGCCTCTCCCCGAGGCAGAAATACAGATATTGCTGGTTAGGGCTTCAGACCTGAGTTTGAGGGGGACATGAGGACTCAGCCTGTGGAGCAGTGCCTTTAAAGCCGAGAGTTCTCCAGCCAGCCTCCTCCTGACCTGTCTTCAGAGCCTTTGGTGGCTCCTGGCTGCCGACCCTGGTCACTCACCCTTCAGCTGGTTGCTCAGAGGAGCTGTTGCAGGGTGGGGGAATTCTAGCAGCTTCCACCCTCGGCCTCAGCCTGGACCTCCTCCTCCACGACAGACTCTCCAGGGCCTAAACAGATGGCTGGTCACCAAAAACGAAACTGAGAAGGACTGCAGTTAGGAGTTGAGGTGACCTGTGGTCTCTAGTCTGCAGGGCCCTGTGGGGTGCACCCAAGGAAGAACAGGCTGACCAGCCCAGAGATTCAGGAGTCCTCCTCCCAGTGGTCAACATCCCCCTGAAGGCAGGGAGCTTCTCTGCCTTGTTCTCTAGTCTACCCCTGCATTTAGGACAGTACTTCATAGTTTTGTTTTTGAATGAACAAATGAATCAATGAGTAGGCGAATAAAAAATTCCTTTTACAGCAGTATTTTCTTAGGTGGACTGGGGGTAAAGTTTACATACCCCAGAATCATTTGGGGAATTTGTTAAAATATGTAGCCTTGGACCCCACCCCAGCATGACTGAATCTGAGCTGAGGTCCAGAACTCTGCAATTTTAATGATGTTTGGGGGCATATTCATTCGTGATAAAACTAGAGAATCACTATTATAGAGTTTCATTTTTGTTCCTAGAAAGTTATATCCCCTTTTTCACACAGTAAGAAATAAATAGCATGATTTATTTTCTGGTTTCACTTTGTTGGCCCAAAAGCCTGGAACTAGAAGTAAAGCTTGGGGGTGGAACTTCCATTAGCCCAGGTTTCCTCACCACCTCTAGGAACATTCCTTTCCCTGGTTAACCCTAACTCATCCTTCAGGACTTAGTCTAGGAAGCATCTCCACCAGACAGCCTTCTCAGAAGCCTCCCCCTGCCCCCACATTGGTCAAAGAGCCTCCCCCATCCCACAATACCCATCAGGACCTACTAAGAAGATCTGGTTGGTTGGTCTCCCCACCTGACTGCCCTGATCTCACTCATCTGCGGCCTCCCATACCTGTTAAAGGAAATTAAACTTCCTCCCACTGTTGTTTCAGTTTTGATCAGATCATATACTGATAGCTTTTTTTTCTAAGTCCCTTCAAGTATTTTTGAAGGACATAGATTATTAACAAATACAGAGTATCTGTATTAGACTGCACTTTAGAATGATAAACACAGAGGAGTGACTTTGATGTTTGTTCTTTTATTTGTTTTCCTGTTTAATTTGACGATTTGCAGTTGATGATGTGCTGGCCAACTAAGTCCTCAACACCCATGAAACTATAAAATGCAAAGGCACAAAGGCTTGGGGAAATGGCAAGTTCTAATAAAGAAAGACACCAGGGGGAACAACTCCAGTTCCAAGGCACGTGGGTCACGCCAAAAATAAGCAAAAATTGAGGGGATTTGAATCCAATAGGAGAGAACAGGGGAGGCTGGGAGGTAATTATTTTTAAATTGAAATAGTACATTTTTAAATTATAATAAAAACATTATACATTTATTGTGGAACAATTTTAAGTGCATATAAGCAAAACAAAATTATTCCATGATTAAACCCTTCCAGATCTTTTTCCAGATATTAGTTGGCAGTTCACCCCTCCTTCCACTTGTAGTACTAGCCATTCATGTCATTATCCTGCCAACAGACTATAGGTACAAACTCGGCTATGGAAAGATGGTAATTTGCTCTATTTTTCTATTACAGCATCAATTTTGAATTTCCGTTCTGGTCGTGGTAAACTGAATACAGTCACAAACACAACCTGTCATCAGTTCAGTGATTTCTCAGTTATTCAGGATTAACTTCAGTTGTTTTTCTTGTGGCTCAGACGATAAAGAATCTGCTTACAATGCAGAAGACCCAGATTCTATCCCTGGGTCAGGAAGGTCCTCTGGAGAAGAGAATGGCTACCCACGCCACTATTCTTGCTTGGAGAATTCCATGCCAGAGGATCCTGGCAGGCTACAGTCCATGGGGTTGCAAAGAGTTGGACATGACTAGGTGACTGACACTTCCACTTTTCAGCTGTTACAGGGTCCTTCCCTCCATCCTCCAGTTTTCTCTGATATTGCCTTTGGAAATGCCAGAGTTGGTAGGGAGGACTATCTCCTTCCTAGGGCCTTTAGAAAATCAAAAGTGAAGAATTAACTCTTTATCTTTGCATTTTAACTGAGTCCTCCTTTTCCTAGCCCAAATAGTAGCCTAATTTGCTAGTGATGGGGTCTTTAGACAGGTGTATAAATGGAGTGCAGAGCTCCCCAATCCACTTATTCTTGGAGTTTTATCTGGTATCCTGCCACAGTGTTCATGAAATGGAGGGAGGATGGGCGTGGTGAGACATGAGGGGCACACCAAACTGAGAAGCCCAAGTCCAAGGCCCCAGTCTTCATTCTTCCCTGAACTAGATCCTCTGGCCTCATTTGCTTTATCTGTGAAACAGTGGGGCTGACTAGACAGTCGCTATCGCCCCGGCACTCGTATCCTACGGGTCTGTGAGATTCTTAGGGGAGTGGGTGCATTTAAAAGTTCTCAGTGGAGAAAAAGGCCTCCACTTCTAAAGACAGGCCCTGCAACAAACAAGCCCGCCCATCCTCCAGCCTGTCATTCACCGCTGAGCTCCAGAAATGTAGCAGGTATCAGCACAGCCTCGCAGCCCTGGGCCAGAGGAGCGGGGAGGGCAGGGGACCTCCAGAACTGCCAGACAGCCGCGCAGGACAGAGGTGAAGTGGACCAGCTACTAGCGAGCAGGTTGGAGCCGCGTGACCGCTGTGGCTCTGGGGCCGGAGGAAGGAAATAAACAGGCAAGAACGCAGAAAAGAAAGACGGCGCGTTGCCTTCACTGACAGCAAAGCAGCAGGCCCAAAGCTTGTCTGAAGCCAGGGAACCAGTCATCAGGTCTCTACACTGAAGGTCGTTTCAGCTCCAGCCACACCGGGGCAGGGACACTGGGGTTTCAGCACCCACAGGCTAGCTTCAACTCCACTCCATGCAAAGAGGCTACTTCCTTCTAGGTCTCACTGTGAGGTTTTCCTCTTTGAGGAAAATGGCAACTCCTTATAGCTGATTCGATAACTGTTCCCAGTTCTTGATGCTGTCTCTGAATGACGGGAATTTCCTCCTTGCCCTGTGACTTGGCAGTCTCTCCCACTCACGTAGGCACTGTTTACCTCCCTGCCTTACTGATCTTGAGTCAGGCCATGTATGACCTACTCTGACCAAAAAAGCATGAGTGGAAGAGACAGTGTGGGTTGAATTCTTTGAGCGCCATCACACAGTACGGCTCACTGCCTCCTGTTTGTTCCTGGAATCTTGCATTTCTGAGATCTGATACCCCAAGCCCCGTGATGTGAAGCAGACCTCAGCAAGACCGGCAACCTGGAATCCTGCCCGGCCCAGCCCGGATCAGCCATCTCAGCTGACTGACAGAGCCATGAACAAGGACATGATGTGTATGATCGTAAGCTGCGGAGAGATTTAGGGCTGTCTTTCACATAGCATCAGTGCAGCAGTAGCTGACTAATAATACAGCTCTTAAGATCCTTCATTCACAAGTGGCAGACCTGAGCAGAAAAAGTCAGAGAAGAAAATCAGAGCTGCTTCTGGCAAAACCGTGAAAGCGCGGAGAAATGTGACTGCCACATCATCCTGTAGACAGTGAGGATGAGGCTTGTGAAGGCAAGGCTGTCCACACTCAACTCGCCACTCTCCCCTTCCTACCCGCTCCTGCGGGACCCGTGTTCGACCCACAGCAGGTAAATACCCATGGCTGAGTGCTGCGCTGTCGCCCGTGGCCTTTCTGGATTTCTTGGTCCCTGGACAACTAGGTGTGCTAGAAACACTGTTTACGGCAGTGTTCATTGGAAAAGAAGTACATTGCTAGCGTCTGCAGCATGTTAGCTGTCCTCATGACCTTTATCACATTATATTTGCATTATATAATGTAGACAACCTCTTTCTTCCCTGAAAGAGAGCAGTATCCATGTCTCAGTCAACTTGATGACTTCTTCTGCACCCCCCCCAAGACAGCCCCAAACCAATACATGCTGAATGAACAAAGGAATCAGAGAAAGAATCTAAAAATGGCCCTTATTCAAGTGGTATTTTAAAAAATCTTTCCTTTGCACACTGACACCTGTATTTGTAAATGGTCACGAGTTACCGAACCAGAAACAAAATAATTCTTGCTGTCTTCCAGCCAAGAATTTAATCCGTGAGCCTTTTCAAAGCAGCACGGTCCCTGGAACGAGCTCCAGTCACACCACGCCTAATTCTCCTCCTCTGGTGTAGCTAGTTTTTGCTGTTGCATAAACCTGTCTGTACTCTCTCATCAGGGTCCTTTGCAAAATTTGTTGCTTCTTTGGAAAAAAGAAAAGAATGAAACAGAATGGAATGGAAGTCTTAACATGTGGGTTAGGGTGTGAATACCTGCAGGGGTTCTCCTGGCCATGTTGGGTCACCAGTGTTTCCAGAGCTCAGTGGTGGCTCCTGTGGGGCTTTTGCAGGAGGGAAATCTGTTTCCAATACCTGCACAGCACTAATAAAACCCCCTCTTTGACCATCTTCAGCGATGGAGAATTAGTCTGGCTAGGGACAGAATAAGAGAAATCTCATCATCTTCATATACAAACATTAGCATGTTGAAAAAACAGTGAGGAAAAAATATGCTTCTGGATAGACCACTAGAAGATAAGATCCACCAGGAATTAACATTTATCTCTGGAGGGAGAAGGGGCTTCCCTGATAGCTCAGACGGCAAAGAGTCTGCCTGCAATGCGGGAGACCCAGGTTCCGTCCCTGGGTCAGGAAGATCCCCTGAAGAAGGAAATGACAGCCCACTCCAGTGTTCTTGCCTGGAGAATCCCATGGACAGAGAAGCCTAATAGGCTACAGTTTATAGAGTCACAGAGTTGGACGCAATTGAGTGACTAACACTTTCAACTTTTCAACTTTCTAGAGAGAGATGGTAAACGCTGGGTGGGAAGGGCAAAGAGGAGGAGGGGAAACCAAGGGGACAGATCTCCTTTAATACATTGGGAAAAAAAATGTAATACATGTGTTACCTTCTTCATATTAAAAAACAGAGCAAAAAAGATGTGTGAGGGAAAAAAGAGACCCACAATAGGGCTGCAGGTAGATTGGAAAAAAACGTGTATTTTTAAGGGAGATTGTGTGTCGAAAGTAGGATTGTTTAGTAAACAAAGATGGAAGGATGAACTAGAAAAGAGGAAGTGTTTTTGACTTTAGCACCCAGGAAATGATGTTCTCTTCAGGGAGATTCTGTGGACAAAATCCAGAGAAGCTACTAAGTCTGCACATGGGTAACTGCAAAAACATCTTTATAACAGGTTGACTGAGAGTAGGGGAAGGCACTGGACATGGAATTTCTTAAAGCTCTGTTCATTTGATGACCACAAAAGCCTGCAGATGGGGCCGAGGGAGCAGGGCGAGGAGAAAGATGGAAGGGTGACCAGAACCCAACTCTAAAAGTTCACCCTACACGCAGTGTTCTCCCCGGGGCACTTTCTCCCCAGGGACATTTGGCAGTGTCCATTTTGAGTGGTGCTATTGGCATCTACTGAGCACACATCCATGCAGGCCTGTGCCCTACCAGCAAAGACTCGTCCAGCCATCCGAGATGTCAGTAGCCCTGAGGCTGAAAACCCCTATGCTAAACTAAAGTGAGAGCTGAGATTTACTGAGACGTGAATGCCTCTGTTTCCATATCCATGTACTCTTCATCCCAAACTCTGAGGGTGAGGGAAGCAGGGCAGGCATCCTTATTCCCCAGAGGCAGCTGAAGAAGCCGAAGTCTGAGACCAGAAGTCTGGGACCAACCCAAGGTCCCTCAGCTTGGAATCCAGGCTCTGGGCTCCAGCGGCATGCTCATCTGAGTCTCTCGTGGAACCGGGGGACACTCCAAAGTCCTCCTGCAACCAAATGGTTGAGTGAACATGTGCTGTCCTCAGGGAATGGGGCTGCCATTGAAGGGCATGGTTGGAAGGTCCCCGTTCCTGGCAGTAATGATTGGAGGAAACTGATGGAAAATTATCCAAGTGTCAGTGACATAACTACAGAGTCTTCTCACTGGGGTCCTTGGTCATGTTTGTGGTACACTCACAGGACGAATATTTGAACATAAGAGATCAGAAAATGCTAGGCTTGCTCAGGAAAGGGCAGTCTCAGATGGTTGGAAAGTGGGGTGTATCAAGAGATGTTGGAGGATGATAAGGTTGGAGAAAAAGTTGGGACGAGGGCTGGAGATGGAGTGGGGAAGAGAACTGCGTTCTCAGTGATGAGGAACACTGGACGTAGTTAAGGGCAGTGGTGACCTGGCCTGACTGGTGTTTAGTCAGCCCACTCCTCAGAGAAAACTGTCTTTTAAAGCACGTTTATTCCTCCTGCGCCTATTACAAAGTGGGCTGCTTTTTAAGTGGCTGCATTTGACTTTGATGGGTTTTCATTAAGGAATGAGTGCTTAGATACAGCTTGGATGAAACCGCTTACCCGGGACTGGAGGCAGATGAAAATAGTGTCTTGCACAGCTGTCCATCTTCTATTTAAGGACATAGTAACTGAAGTCACAGCGCAAATGCTCACATGACCACCATCATCTGACACTACCCACATGGGTTTAGTACTTCAATTCTAAATTCAAATGCGCCAAAATAGCCTCCAGTGTGTTTCCAGGGTGTCTGTGTCATTTCCATGTGCTAACTCTGGAATGGAGATCATCACCCTCAAAGGCATTAGAAAGGAAAGCCTCTATTTACTTATGGCGCCATGCTGGCTGCTACACCAGATAAATTGCTATCTTTTCCTTTTAACTGCTTACAATTCATATATAAAATACAACACTTAAATTTTTCTACATTCTGACTGTAGAAACAATAGAAAATGCAGATAAGTAAATGGCGGAAAGTGTCACTCCCTATTTCTTTCTAGAGTTGTTTTCAAATTAATAAGGATAAGTTATCTTTTTCTTCTAAGAATTTTCTTCTAATAATGCTGAAATCATACTTGTGTTTTCCTGTTTAAAAATTAAAATCTGAGGAGGCGAGGGTGGGATGTTTCAAGAGAACAGCATCGAAACATGTATATTATCTACGGTGAAACAGATCACCAGCCCAGGTTGGGTGCATGAGACAAGTGCTCGGGCCTGGTGCACTGGGAAGACCCAGAGGGATAGGGCGGAGAGGTAGGTGGGAGGGGGGACCGGGATGGGGAATACATGTAAATCCATGGCTAATTCATTTCAATGTATGACAAAAACCACTACAATGATGTAAAGTAATTAGCCTCCAACTAATAAAAATAAATGAAAAAAAAAATTAAAATCTTCCATTTAAGTGATTATATACACTGAATCTATCTAGTTAACTCTGCTTTTTCTTGGTTAAATTCATGTCAATGTGATCACCTCTCTGGAAATATAATCACATGTCCAGGAGTATCTGACCGTAAAAAAACTACAACATTGCCTCATCCATTGTTTTTCTCTTAACTAGTTAATTTAACATTTCCAAGTATTTTTAGTCCTTCTGAAATGATGACACTGTGGATGATTTGTTCCTATAGAGCACATTTTTGTTCCAGCTTTGATAATTCAGTTTCTATTTCTTTCCCCCAAAACAGGCTAAGAATCATTGCTGATTCTATTAAAAGAGAGACTTTGATTCCATTTAACTTCGTGCTTTAAACCTGTGGTGGGAAGTCAGTGCGCCTCACTCAGTACAGCTCTCCAGGACACGGAGACACAGGGGGTACTGGAAGGTATCAGGCCACGGACAGAGAGCCTAACTTTAGAGTTATTTTCCTTCTTTCTTTTTTAAAGTCTTTATTGAACTTGTTACAGTATTGTTTCTGTTTTTTATGGTTTGGTTTTTTGGCCATGAGGCATGTGGGATCTTAACTTCCCGATCAGGGATTGAACCCACACCCCCCACATAGGGAGGTGAAGTCTTAACTGTTGGACTATCAGAGAAGTTCCTAGAGTGATTTCTAAGTCATCCTTTTAGACATCCAGGTCACAGGGCCTTTCACTCCTAAATTCCTCTTAGAGTTTTAAGGAAAACACATCAGAATATTTTATTGTCTAGAGACTCATTGTCGCCAAACAGACACTTGATCTAATGCTGTTCCGTGACCCACAAGGTAGTGGGCTTGAGGGCTTTGACCCTGTAAAGGTGATCATAAGCTAATCAAAATTTTCCCTTCTGATATCTGGACTAAATGATGTGTGATCTCTTGGTCAGTGGGTAGTGAAAGAAGGAGAATTCACAAGCAGAAAAGAGAGGCGCAAACAGGAGACCACGTGGGACAGATAAGCTGGAGGCAAGGAGAAGATAAACTGAACTGTGAGTGGTCCATCTGCTCGCATCCTTATAATAAACCAACTATCTCTTTAAGAGGATGAGATGCCCTGTTTTCGTTTTGAACAATCAAAAAAGCCCCATGCTTGTTTTCATTCTAGTGTTCACAGTGATTAGCATAAGCTTGACACAAAGTGAGTCTTAATGTTTATGGAAATAAATAATTCATTTGTTTTCTCAAACAACATTGCATTCAAGACTTTGGAAAAATTCCACATAAAATGTCATGATTCTGAAGACAATCTCAAGAGAATTAGCAGACAAGACCCAGACTGAGAGAAAATACTTGCAAAAGATAAAGGATCTGATAAAGGACTGTCATCCAAAATATACAAAGAATTCATGAAACTCAACAATAAGAAAACAAACAGCTCAATTAAAAAGGGGGCCAAAGACCTTGACATTTCACCAAATAAGTGCATGGAATGATGCTCTACATATGTCATTAGAGAAATGCTAATGGAAATAGCAATGAGAATCTACTACACACCTATTTAGTTCAGTCCAGTCACTCAGTCGTGTCCAACTCTTTGTGACCCCATGAACCGCAGCACACCAGGCCTCCCTGTCCATCACTAACTCCTGGAGTTCACCCAAATCCATGTCCATTGAGTCGGTGATGCCATCCAACCATCTCATCCTCTGTCGTCCCCTTCTCCTCCCGCCCTCAATCTTTCCCAGTGAGTCAGCTCTTCGCATCAGGTGGCCAAAGTACTGGAGTTTCAGCTTCAGCATCAGTTAGAACACACCTATTAGAATGACCAAAATCTGGAACACTAGCAGCACCACGTGCTGGCAAGGATGTGGAGCAACGGGAGTGCTCCTTCATTGCTGGGGGAAGCAGAATGGTACAGCTACTCTGGAAGACAGTTTCCTACAAAAGGAAACAAACCCTTCCTACCACACGATTCAGCAATCATGCTTCTTGGTATTTACTGGGAAGAGTTAAAAAATTTAAGTGCACAGAGCAACCTGCACATGGATGTTTCTAGCAACTTTATTCATAATTGCCAAAACTCAGAAGCAATCAGGATGTCCTTCAGCTGGTGAATGGATAAATAAACTCTGATATATCCAGAGAATGGAATATTATTGAGTGTTAAAAAGAAATGAGCTCTCAAGCCATGAAGAGACACGGAGGAACCTTAAATGCTTACTTATCACTAAATAAAGGAAGCCAATCTGAAAAGGCTAAGCATACTCTTGGATTCCCACTATATGCCATTCTGGGAAAAAATAAAACTATGGAGACAGTAAAAAGATTGGGAGTTGCCAAGGTTTGAGTGGGGGAGGGATGAATACATGGAGCACAGAAAATTTTTAAATCAGTGAAACTACTTTGTATGATACTATTAAATATCATGGTGGACTTATTTACATTTGTCTAAACCCATGAAATGTCCCTGAAGAAAGGAAAGGCAACCCAATCCAGTATTTTTGCTTGGAGAATTCCATGGACAGAGGAGCCTGGCAGGCTACAGTGCGTGGGGCCACAGAGTCGGACACGACTGAGTGAATCTCACACACACACACACCGCCCCCCATAAATGTACAGCACCAAGAGTGAACCCTAATGTAAACTGTGGCCTTGGGGGTGATGATGTGTCGGTGTAGAGCCCTCGTTTGCTGTTGTCCAGCTGGTACACTGTTCCCGTAACAAATGTACCACCCTGACGGGAGATCTCTTAATGGAGGTGGGGGTAGGGGGTGGGGCTGTACATGTGTCAGGGCAGGAGTATACAGGAAATCTTTGTACCTTCTTAATTTTGCTATAAACCTGAAACTGTTTTTAAAAATATGAAAAAAGCATGATTCAGTCTCAAGGAATGTATGAGATATACACACAAATATCTGCAGACAAATAAAAATACAGTAATTTTAAGATGGCTAAAATAACATGTATCATTTAGGACGCTTCTGACTTCAACAAGCAGAAGACCTAGCTTAAATGGCTTGAACAAAGAGAATCTCACATACTCAGAATCTGGAGATAAGGCAGGTCCAGGGCTGGTTGGTTCAGCCAGTCTCAACAAGTCTCAGGACCAAGTTCCTCCCATCTTTGTGCTCTGCCAATTTCAAGGCAATGATGTTGGTCCTGAGACTTGTTTCCTCATAGATCTCCTCCAAGGATCAACCCTCACACGGCAGTCTGAAGACTGGTAGAGAGAATGTTCCTGAGTCCCAGGAAACTTTCCCAGAGACCAACCAGCTGACTTCCTTTCACATGTATTGCCATTTTTATATCAGTCACTTGCAAGGGAAATGCAATTACCTTTATTGGTTTAGCCTAATCAGGAGTCACACCTGATTACACTGTATTATATAATTGAAATTTGCCAAATGAAATGTTCCCTATCTGCCTCTCTCTCTCTCACACACACAAGATAAATATAGAAGATGACAGATGGTTAATTAACTAGATGAGAACCCTTTCACAGTGTATACGTATATCAAATCATCACTATATATGCTTTAAGTATCTTACAAT
Organism: Odocoileus virginianus; assembly: GCF_023699985.2. Lineage (NCBI taxonomy): Eukaryota > Metazoa > Chordata > Mammalia > Artiodactyla > Cervidae > Odocoileus > Odocoileus virginianus. The sequence continues at coordinate 4,747,659 of NC_069685.1, read as the reverse complement.
TTTACTTGTCAATTATACCTCAATAAAGCTGAAAAACCCTTTAGAGGAGCTCATGAAGCACTATTGTTGTTTAGTCACTAAGTTGTCCTAAGTCACTAAGTCCAACTCTTTTGTGACCCCCGCCAGGCTCCTCTGTCCATGGGATTCTCCAGGCAAGAATACTGGAATGGGTTGCTATTCCCTTCTTCAGGGGATCTTCCCGAGCCAGGGATCGAACCCGTGTCTCTTGCATCGGCAGGCAGATTCTTTACCACTAAGCCACCTGGGAAGCGAGGGGCCACAGGGCTACTAAGCCCCAACACCATAACTGGAGAGAGTCCACATGCCACAACAAAGACCCAACACAGCCAAAAGAATTACAAAACTGAAAAGATCAACAGGCAAACAGAGCAAAATAAAAACCAGCACCTGGACCAGTCCCAGGGGCAACGGCCCTCTGAGCCTCTTTAGCACCCCCACCCTTCACCGTTCCTTCCTGATTGATCATCTATTTAGTTGCCCAGCCAAAGCTAAAATCAGTGGCTTTCACCCTGACTATGCTTTCGAATCACCTGGAGAATATTTAAATAATCTTGGATCCTACCTCAAACCAACTAAGTCGGGATCCCTAGAGGTGGGGCCCTGGCATCCATTTTTAAGGAATCCTTAGGTGATGCTTTTGATGCCATTGCTTTGACCCACTGGCCTAGAGCCTCTGAGCTGACCGCTGAGGGTCAGAGAGGCGTCCTGCTCTCTGTGGCGCCCATGGCCTCACCTTTGCAGCTCGGACCCCAACAGCCTGGCTGAGAACGTTTAGGAAAAGAGGAAGCCAGCACAGTGCAGCTCGCTTCTTTAGCAGCTCTACAGATCCTGCATTCTAACACTCATCTGACCCTCAGATAACTCCACCTGAATCCCAGGTTGCCCTGTGTGGGAAAGCGCAGGCCAAAGCTGAAGCCTTTCTGTCCTCTGTGTTTCCTAAACACCTGCTGGGAACACAGTGCCCTCCAGCAAGGCAGCATCAGATCAGGGCAGCTGCTCTGGACGGAGGCTGGACGTGGCAAATAAAAGCAAACCACAGTGTCAGCAATTCATCCAAGCGCTCCCCCGAAGAGCGCCCTGACCAGGCTGAGCCGGTGCTTCACTCTTCCTCCAAGGACGCAGCACCCGGTTTATCACAGTCTTGGGCAGGTGTAGGAGCCACTTATCCTTCCTGGCTCATTATCCTTCCTGGCTCGTTTTCACCCCCTCTCACCTGATCCTTTAGCCTAAGCTCTGACTCCAGGGTCCACGGCCCACACCACTGACCCCTCATTGATCAGCAGTGCCTGCAAGGTAAGACACTGCCGGTTCAGCTGGAGAAGGATTTCTGGAGTCCTGAACATTAGACCAGAATCCCGGCCTCTGGTCCTTTCCTGAGTCATCCCCCTGAACGTGAAGACAGACTTCTCCCTGCACCCCTCCCTGCCTGTCTGCCTGTCCACTCACCCTGGGATCTGCCGACTCATTTCCCCCACGTGTCCTGCAGTCAGCGAACCTGACCTGCAGGGTCCCCTCATCACACACCCTGAATGTCTGAACCAGTGGCTCTTGATCATGGCTGGACTCCCCTGAGAAGATTACATATATACATTCGTACTGATGGTGCTTTGTGGTCGTGATGGTGAGTGCAGAGAGGAAACCAGGAGGGGCCTAAGGAAGGAGCCTGAGGGAAAGTAAGGAGTTTATTATATTTATTTTATAATTATATATAAGTATAAAGAGTTTATATAATGTTTATATAATGTATGTACAAAGGAATTTATGTATAATGTCATGACATGTAATAGGTAAGTTTATATTAAAGAATTTATATATATAATATAATTAATTATTATCTATCATATATAATTTAGTATTATATTGTTTAGAATGTTATATTAAATTCATTTATATATTATATAATCATACATATACATGAGTTTCTAAGAAATTACATATACTTTATATATAAGGTTCTAATTAATATAATATGATGTATTAATTATATATAATTACATATTACATGTAATTACATATAAATTCCTTTATATATTATGTCATTATAATATTATGATGACATGATTTCATAACATTATAATGACACAATATGTATATTATAATGATATATAATATCTAAAGGAATTTTATATAGTATTATAATATATGAGATACTAATTACATATGATTATGCATTATTGTGTATATAAATTCTTTATATAAATTCACTTATACTCAAGGTAATATATAAAAAATCCTTTAGATATTATGCTTATTTTATATAGCATATATAAATTATTTTATATTTATATTATATATACATAAATTCCCTAAGTTCCCTTTTTTAGAGATTCTGATTCTAGGGTGAGATCTGAGCATTCTAGAAGTTTCTCAGATGATCTTCCTATGCAGCCAGGATTGAGAACCATTGATTTAGAGTGAAACCTTTGTAAACTCAGATTTTTAGAAAAAATAAATATAACATCTTTAAGGCCAAGGGAGGAACACAGCTAACAGAAGTCCCCACGTGACTCACGTCAGGGGAAGAAGTTGTGGCCGGTGGCCGGCTCTGCCCTCACCCTCTGCAGAAGCCCCGCAGAGAAATGGTCAGCAGCCTCCAGAGCCGCCCGGACGCCCCCGCTGAACCTCCGTCTTCCGTCTCGGCCCGAAGGCCTTGCTCCCTCTCCCCAGCCCCAGTAGGGAACCCTTACACCTACGTCTGCTGCGCGGTCTCCCTGCAACCACACACACGGCGGATGATCCTGAGGCGTCTAGTCTCTGAGGCCAGCTTTGCGGAACCTCCCGCTGCTGGCAAAGTGAGACACGCAAGAGAAGTGCCTCGTGGGCACCAGCAGGCAGCCACAGCGGGTCAGCAGAGCAGAGGGCTGGAGGTGGGCGACCAGCTGTCCCGGCTTGCTTGTCTCAGAGCTGAAACTGGGACAGCCTAGGACAAGCCGGGTCAGGGCTTTGTACCCTTCTGGAATGGAAACTCGTGTGGGGCAGTGAGCCGTCCTTAACACAAGCATATTCTGTCTTCCTTTTGCTCTGTACCCGTGCAGGAGTTAATTTTCCAATTTTGTCTTTTTGTTTTTCAAAAAATTAAGCAATTAATATGTCAATCACAGAAAAATTTAAATATCCAGAGAAGCAAAAGAAAACAAATGAAATCATGTGTAATCTCATTCCCTAGGGTTAACTCCTTTTAAAGTAGTTTCTTAAAGAAAGTAATTTCTCCTCCCCTTTTTTTTGTGCATATATATTCTAAATTTCTATGCAAAAATAAATATTAAATTAATGTTTCAGTTAGAGAAATTAAAGATACTGGGAGAATAGAAAAGACCCTCAGGTGCAAATAAAAGGTGGTACGCCAAAGAAATAGGAAAATGAAAACATGAATGGCTAGGTACGTTAGAGTGGAACGCATCTGAGCCTCGCCAGAGCTGCAGACTGCCTCTGAGGTGCTGGGCTGGTGCTTTGTCCGTGGAGGGAGGTGATTAGACGCATGAGGCCACGGTCCTCGCATCCCCTCCAATGTTGACCAGGGTTCTGCGTACCTTCAGGCTCCAGAACTCAGGGGACTGGACCACACTTTCCTGAGAGGCTGTTGCTATATATAGCATAGGGCAAAGGCTTAGAGAAGAGAAGCAGAGATGAACCCAAGGGAGCACAACAAAGCCTTTGAACAGAGGCTAAAAAGCAGAACTTTTCAGCCTGGAAAGACGGGAAGTGAGGAGCAGCTTAACAGCAACCCTCATGGAGATGAAGGGTTTGCCCCACAGGGCGACCTGTTTCTTGGTCTTCACTAAGGACCGAGAAACGAAAACAAATAAGGGTACCTCTCCCGTGTACAGGCTGTTTACTTTGCCCAATAACTTTTCTATCTTGATAACATCCTGAGAACATCTCTGAGATGCTGAAGGAGCTCACACATGGGATTTAGGTTCCACAGGAGAAGATGCTGTGAGTGTCGTAAAAGCATCCAATGAGATTTCCCGTGGAGGTCACAGACTCTTCTTTGAAAGGTCAATAAAAATAAAACCATTTTTCATCAACTAGGGGTGCTTTATACATCACCCTGCCTAGTCAGTATACCTTCCATTTATATTGGGTTGGCCAAAAAATTTGTTTGGTGTTTTCTGGCAAAACCTGAATGAACTTTTTGGCCAACCCAATATATGATACATTTTGGTATATCTTTCACCTGCCTAAGTTGATTCAGTCTATGAAAGAATCATTTGAGTTCACAAAGAGATGTTATTTTCCCATTTTCCGGATGAGGAAAATGAAGGTTTAAAGAAATGAGTGACTCGCCCCCCGTCCCAAAGTGAATTGAGAGGTAGAGTATATTCTAGACCTAGTGGTTCTTGGTTTCCAGGCCTCCTGCAACACTAGTGGTTCTCAGCTTTGAGCACACATCAGAATCCCCAGGAGGGCTTGTTAAAACACAGGTCACTGGGCCCACCGCCACAGTTTCTGATTCAGTAAGTCAGAATTTGCATTTCTAACAAGTTCCCAGGCAAAGCTGATGCCGCTGTCTGGGAACCACACTCATGCCTTCCAGCCAACTAGACTAGCAATAGAAACAGTTTCATAAAGGCGTTAGACCCATAGAAGTGGTATTTAACTTGAAACATCATCTCCATGGAAATCATCAGCTCCTGACTGCCTTTACAAGAGGCCCCTGGGCGATCAGAGCGCAGCAGCCCAGGCGTCTGCTCACAGCCAGCGGCCACCCTCCTGCCCAAACAGTGCCTCAGGGCAGCGCAGCCCAAAGGCCGGAAGTGATGCAGGAAACAAAGACATTTTCAGCATCTCTTCTATTCTTCTCTAAAAATTATTTTAAATTTATTTTTTAATTTTTAAAATGATTTTTATTTATACCTATTCTATGACAGGCACTCTTCAGGTCTTTTATAATTATTTCACATTTGCAGTTACTCTTTGATATAGACACAATTATTCCCATTGTATAGATTTAAGAAACTGAGGCTCAAAAAAACCTATGCAACTTGCCTAAGAAAAGAATTAGAACTTCCAGTTTCAAAACTACTTTTCTTTGGCATCATAGATTTATTTTAGATCCATTACCTGATTTCTATTATTCTCAGCCTAATTTTTGTTAGGTCCTCAGCATATTATACAATGGTTCTTTCCCCTATTCCACATCGTTAGTTATTTTCCCCAGCCTAAGGCATTGTACTTAATTTCATTCTAGTTCATAAAGTTCTTTCCTGGACTTTGTAGCCAGAATCATTTAGAACTTGTTAGCTGGCTGATTAGTTCGAAGCAAAAGATATACCTAGGAGGAAATTAATTAGGAAATTGTGGTACAGCCATACTGTAATGTCTTATTTAGTACATATTGACAGGAAAAGATTGTCATGATATATTTGATTTTTTAAAAGCAAGTTATGAAACATGCACAGAATGCTGTTTTGTAAAAGAAAAATTGTATGTAAACACATATGCATATGCAAGGGCAAATACTCACATTCCAATATATGCACTTAGAGCAAACGTCAAAATGTTAATTAACTCAGAATCAGGGGCTAATGGGTGACTTTTTAATTTTATCCAATTTGCTTCTCTGAATTTTATAATTTCTCTTCCATGGGTGTGTATTCTTTTTTGTAAGAAGGTCCTCCTTGCCCATCCTTAAAATTTCCCTCCTCTCTCCCCACACTAAGTTCTTTATGTGTTCCTGGTGTTTGTTCTCCTAATGAAATATTTAGCTCTATGTTATTCTCTATACCAGAAAATGAGTTGTTTTGGGAGCAGAAAGGAAAAAAACACCCATCCTCCTACCTGTGTCTAGTTAGTGTAGACAATCTTATTTACAAAGCAGAAGCAGAAACATAGAGGTAGAGAACAAACACGTGGAGAGCAAGGGGAAAGGATGGATTGGGAGACAGGGATTAATATATATTTATGCTATTGATACTCCGTATAAGGTAGACAACTAATGAGAACCTATATGGCACAGGGCACTCTACTAAATACTCTGTGGTGAGCTGAATGGGAAGGAAATCCAAAAAAGAAGGGATATATGTGTACATATAACTGATTCGTTTTGCTGTACAGTAGAAAGTAACACAACATTGTAAAGCAACTGTACTCCAATAAAAATTAATTTAAAAAAAGAGAGAGAAAGCAAGGCAGCCGCCCTTGGACTCCCATTTTGTATGTGCAGTGAGAGTGCTGCTCAAGGGCATCTAAGGGGAGAGCATTTGTAATAATGATTTCTCCAGGTTCCAGGGCTGGGCAAGCTATGTGTAAGAATTTATTAATCATTTAGACTTAGGTATAAATCTAAATGATTAATGATAACAGCAAATACACCATAATAAATAGTTACAGGAATCAATGAACTAAACTTATATGTGGCATCAATGCCTAAACAATTAAGAGCTGGTATTTGAAGCCTTTATAGAATAAATTTTCTAGCAACTCTCCACCCAAGTGATTCTGCTGGAGACTCCAGTACAGTCGGGGCCAAACCTGTGTAGGTTTGAAGAAGGAAGATTTTGCCGTGTGAAGCCAGGGCCCCTTGAGGAGTAAGCCCCAGGTCCAGGCCTCGTTTTCTTTTCTCAGTATTAATTTATTATTTGGTTGCACGGGTCTCAGTTGTGGTAGGTGAGGTCTTCACTGCGTCACGTGGGATTTTTGTTGTGCCTCACGGACTCTCTCGTTGCCGCACGTGGCTTGGTTGCTCCTCCCCATGTGGGATCTTAGTTCCATAATCAGGGTTCGAACCCACATCCCCTGCCTTGCAGGGTAGATTCTTAACCACTGGACTACCAGGGAAGTCCCCAGGCCTCTTCTAATAATGATCTTTCTCCGGTGAAACAGGAATGATCAGCTGATGCCCTGGGTCGGGGAACCCAGTCACACTTGATCCTCTGGGTGAATCCACCCACCCAGTTAAAGGGAGTAGATCATCAGAAGCAGAATCACCTTTGATCTCTAACGTGGTTAGAGCCAGAAAACGGAAAGAATGTGCCTTCTTTCATGTGAGTTTATAGGAAGGACAGCATCAGGAGGTGGGGAGTGAGGGGGCAGGAAATTATTCACTGTGCAAATAGAAATGTTTGAAACTAGGTTGTCTCTAAGCCTGCAAATAAAATATCTATAAACCTTCAGAATAGGATTATGAGAGTGAAAGTAATTTCTGGCCCAGGTCCCAACCCCTAAGTGCTTCATGGGGACAGCCTTCCTGAGCCAAACAAACACTGGACCCACTAGGCCCGTGGGGCCTGGCCGGGGGGGCTGGTTGCTTAATGCTGATTGTCTTCTAAGGAGCTCTGCTGAGAGCAAAAGTCATACAAGCTTCCCAAGTTTTCTTCCTGGGAGAGCCAGCCTTTGACATTCCCGGCCCTCCCCCTGCCTATCTGTCCTGTTACGTTAAATAGGTGCTGCAGGCACAGGGCATACAAAGAGAATGACCACGGGCCCTGCCCTGCAGGCTCGGGACCAGCACAGCTATCTGCAGGAGGGTGTCTGGTGCCCAGAGCAACGCGCCCCCTGCTGCACTTCCACGAGGCAGATCCCACTTGAACAGATTCCCTCTGCCTCCTCTCTTGGCCTGGTGGTGGATGAATGTATCCCAGACTTGCTTGCTCTCTGCAGTGATCTTTGGGAACAGACATGTGTGGAAGGCAGCCGCCCTGGCCCAGTCGGCCTGCTTGCTATGAATTAAACCCACATCTCGAGCCCCACTTTAGCAACACCCCGGGCTGTCCGTGGCCTGTTCCTTCTCCCCCTCCTTGGAGGCTCTGCACAGACTGAGGCCCCTGGAAGGCGGGCTGGGCAGAACAGCCGGGAAATAAGCCACCTGGGGGCCCCCTCACACCCTGAGTCCTCAACCGAAACAGCACTGAGATGTTTCTTGAGTAATCTAAGCCAGGACGGAAACGCAGAGCAATCACGGGAACGTCTCTGCCTTAGCAGAGAAGCAAACCATCACCTCGAATCCGCCAAGGAAGAGAGAGCTCTCAGAGTCTTTAGAGACCTTGACAAGAAGCTAAATATCATGAGGCTAAATACAGTGTGGATTTTCTAGCCGCACTTTTTGCAGTTCTGTGTTTTGTGTTTCTAATTCCTAACCACACACTTTATCACTCTGCCTCCTACTTCTCCAGAAAGGTCCAAGGAAGTAGAGTCTCACTGAGCTGACTTCCAGAATCGCGGTGTTTCTTGCCGTCCATAGGCTAATTGTACATTTCCTCCTCTGCCGTATCGGGACCCGTCTTCTCTACCTGTCCTCCTCCATGCAGGAGAGCCACTGAGAACACATTCCCTCTGCCTTTCTACATTTTATCTAAACACCATGACACTGATCCTTCTGATCCACCCTCCCCCTCCCCAGCTATTTCTCAGGGTGCACTGCTTTACTGAATTTCTAAAACCACTTGTTTCGACAGCTACGAGAGCCCTATTGTGGAGAGAGCCTCAATCTCAGCTACTAAGAACGAAGCTAGAGCAACCATTTGAATGGGCCCGCTAAAAGCTAGGTGGATGGCAAACAAGCACGTGACAAGATGCTCAGTACCACTGGTCCTTAGAGAAAAGCAAATTAAAGCCACACTGAGATACCACCACCTATTAGAATAGCTGAAGCTAAGCTACACCAACAATACCAACTGCTGGTGTGAGACAGTTGGTTTCGCAACTGAGGATGAAACCATCTTCCAACTGAGAATGTGAAACAACTAGAATGTTCACACACTGCTGGTGGGAACATAAAATGGCACAACTGTTTCAGAAATCAGTCTGCCGGTTCCTTATAAAGTTAAACACATACCATATGACCCAACAATCCCAGTCTTAACAGAAATAAAAACCTATGGACATATAACAAACTTGATGTGAATGTTTACGGTAGCGTTATTCAAAATTGCCCAAAGCTGGAAACAACCTTAGGTGTCCCTTCACTGGGAATGGATAAATGATTCTGTACCCATACAATGAAATATTACTCAGCAAAGAAGAGTAAAGAATATTTTTAATAATACATTCCACAACAGGAATGACCCTCTAAAACGTTACACTAATATAGGTCATAGGGACTTAAGATCCTGCTTTCATCTCTGGTTTCTCAAACTATGAATGTTGGTGGTCTCCAAAGGTCTACCATTAATGGAGGCTGAGGAGCAGACTTAGAGGAGAGACAAGGCAGGTTTGGAAGAAGAGACTGCTAGATTTAGAAGATCTAATTTAGATTTTAGCATTGTTAAAATAATAAGACTTTATGTACCAATTAAGTGGGGCTAAAATTACTATAAAAGGCAAAAGTATCCATAGACATAGACATTTGTCCACACTGAGACATATAACCACAAAGAGATAGTGAATGAATCTTTGATTTACCACTCATTTTGCAAGACTTAAAACCAAAACAACAGATTTTCAGATTGTTAAAGTATTATTCTGAGGAAACAAAAAAACATTACACTAAGCAAAAGAAGTCAGACTCAAAAGCCCACATTATGTATGTTTTTCCTCTGTTATGATATTTTCATGAGCGTCTTGCAAAGGCAAAACTTTAGGGGCAGAAAACAGACCAGGAGTGTCCAGGGCCTGGGGGTGAGGAGAGGGGTTGACTACGAAGCAGTGTGGGGAGATTCTGGGGGTGATGGAGTATTCTAGACCCTACTCAGATCCTACTTAGGGTGGTGGTTACACTGCTGTGCACATTCCTCAAAAGCCACCGGAACTTTACAGTGAGCATGAGTTTTACCCTATGTAAATCGTGCCTTAAATTTTAAAACATGGAGCCAGAGATGGACTCTGTCTGTAAGCAGGCTGTGTAAACACCCACGACGTCACGTTCCCAGCCGGCCTCTCCTGAGGGCCACGTCACTGCTTCTCCCCTCCCCATCCGAATGAGAAACGTCACCCTGCTGTCATCGGCTCGAGTGTGCGCTTAGTTGTGTCCCGCTCCAGTACTCTTGTCTGGGAAAGTCCATGAACAGAGAAGCCTGGTGGGCTACAGTCTGTGGGGTCGCAAGTCAGACACAACTGAGCGACTTAACTGCAGCCTCATCCAGGAAGCCCTCAGAGGAATCGAGACGGAGAAGCTGTCGCCCCCACAGTGTCCCTGGTGCCCCCTCGGAAGCCCCTCCTCCTGCCCTTGCTTGCCCCTCAGTCTCAGGAACCACCAACCTGCTGTCACTGTAGGTTAGTTGCATTTTTACAGTTTTACATAAATGCAGTCATACAAAATTGCTCTTTTGGGGGAGAGGGTCTGGCTACATTTGGAAAAATTATTTTAAGATTTATCCATGTTCCACATGCATCAAAAATTCATTCCATCTCAGCAATGAGATGGTTGGATGGCATCACTGACTCAATGGACATGAGTTTGAGCAAGTTATGGGAGATAGTGAAGGACCAGGAAGCCTGGCATGATGCAAAGAGTCGGACACGACTGAGCAACTAAACAAAAACAAAGGATTCCACCGTATAGCTACACCACAATCTAGTTATGCATTCATCTCTTGATGGACATTTCAATTGTTTCAAGTTTGGAGTGGCCTCTCTCTTGAACCAGTCAGGCTGGCAGTTCTTTAGGAAACACCCAAAGCTCCTCAGTCTGGCTTCTTGCCTTAACCCCCTCCTAACCTGCCCCATGGGAACGGCAGAAGTCATTCTGAGGTAGCAGACAGATAGGACTCAGGTTAATCTGCTGCAGCCAGTTTGACGCTGACCCTTTAAGATAAAGGGTCCTGACTGAGTGAAAGACAGAACAGCCCTCCATAGCGGCCTCAATTTTGTGGTCAAGAGGATTTTCCAAACTGACAGGTGCACAGAAGGGGTCTTAAGACATCTTCTAGTAACCTTGGTTTCTTCGTATTATCATTACAATATCGTAAGTATCGTGGTTTTGACACACACACCCTCGTGGGTTTTGTTTCTGGGAAGATTCAAGATGGCACCTGGTGGAAGCCCAAATAAGAAATTGTAGATAAGGCAATCACAGGGGAGGGAAGAAGGGAGTCACCCTCATCTAAATCCTGGAAGACGAATAACCTAAGCTTCCCCAGTAGGGTGTGCCCCACTCTGCAAGCTTGCCAGGGCACTATCCCACGCATATTGTACTTCTCGTAAACTCCTTGCCTGCTCCGCCATCTTGGTCGCTTTAATGAATTCTTCCTTCAAAGAAGATGAGGACCTTTACCTGCCGAAAACAATTCCACAGAACATGAGAATAGCAGTGGGGAGCAGGAGCTTCTCTTTATGGCCCCTCCGCTGCCCTCCACCTCCCCGTTGCCCCTATTCCAGTGGCCTCTCAAATCGCAACTGCCCCCTGATTTGAGCCAGAAAGACAGGCAACCCTGTGAGGACTGGGGCAAATGGGGCAGTTCAGTAGTGACACCTCTCTGTCTCTGCAGAGTGACTGGTCGCTGCCAGTTTCTATACCGGCTCTTGGAACACATTTTTAAGAGCCCAGCATAGAATGTCCATGGCAGTGCTTCTTAAACTTTGATGTGAACGGAAATCATTATAGAATCATGCTAAAATATAGATTCTGACTCAGGCCTGGGAAAGAGGCCTCAGAGTCTAGATTTCTAGCAGGATCCTAGATGACTTGATGCTGGTGGGCTTCACACCACACTCCTGGGAAGGCTCAGCCACAGATGTGTGATCATTTAGTAATTGCTTTTTAACAAGAGTTTAATCAGTACCTGTAAAACTCCACTAAATGCAGGCTGGTTGCAGGCTTCCACTCTCCTGCAGAGCCCCACGGCTCCTCTGATCCAGCCAGGGTTGCCTACTGGGCACCTCCTGTGCGCCCTTGGAACCAGGAAGAAGAAGGACTGGATGATGTCAGATGGTGGAGGGTTAAGAACAGCATCTCTTGTTGGCAAAATATCTGATGCTTCTCTTATCCTCTGCCTTGTACAATAGTTCCTGGGAAATATCAAGTTCAGGAACTAAGATTCTGTAGAAATGGGTTATAGGATAGGCTGAGAGACAGAAAAAGGGGGAAAGGAAACAAGGATATTCAGAAGAAAGCCAGGAGGAACTCCTAAGTATGTTCCCAGGCTAATCTAGTGTCAGACCAAGGACCAAACAGGGAATCAGATGTGCTGTGAGTTTAAAACCTCAGTCCTCAAGAAAACGTTCCAAACAGGTCTTAACTGCTCCACTGGCCCCATGAAATGCCCCTTCCCTTCCTCTGAGTGGCCCTCAATAACCCCCACATCTGAGAAACGTTTGCATCCCTTTGGCTCATTCTTTAGGCTGTATATACTTGGCACAGAGCCTAATCCTAATGGAATCTTTTTTTCCATAGGGACCAACCATCACAGACCTATCACGGGTGGAGATGAGCTGGTAATGGTAACTGTGGAAAAATCTCAGATCTCTGGGAGAAAAATTTCCATAAAGTGATTCACTCAATCAGGCAAATGAACGTCCATCTCCTCTAACGTGCTGGGCACTGTGGACCCAGCGCTTCCCTCAAGAGGGGACATGACACAGACTGAGGTGTCTCCACTCCTTCGTGTGGGGAGGCACAAGCAAGCTGCTTCTCAGGAGATCCGAGAAGAGAAGACCACTTCGAACCATGGCTACAGGGAAGGCAGCCTCGGGCAGATGGCACTTAGCTGGTGAAAGCTAGGGAGAGGGTTTTCCAAGACAAAGTTAGCTACGTGAGAAGGCCTGCTGTCTGTGGAGAAAGGAGGTCACCTGGTGTTTGTGTTGAGAGAAATCGGACAGGGAGATGTGGCGTGAGGCCTGAGGCCTACCTGCGTGCTCACTCAGTCATGTCTGACTACTTGTGACCCTATGGACTGTAGCCCACCAGGCTCCTCAGTCCATGGGATTCTCCAGGCTGGGATACTGGAGTGGGTTGCCATTTCCTTCTTCAGAGGATCTTCCCGACCCAGGGATCAAACCCATATGTCCTGTATCTCCTGCTGTGCAGGCAGACTTTCTTACTAGCAAACTATGTTTTACTAGTAAACTATGTAATAGTAAACTATTACAGAAGGGACAGAACCAAAACGGTTCTTTAAGGCTGATTGGCCCCAGCGTGCTCGGATCAGAGAACCGAGAGTCGGGAGGCGAGGGGAACAGTTAGGAGGCCCGTGTGTCAGTCCAAGTGGAAGGGCCTCAGCTGGGAAGAGGTTCTGAGAACAGAAAAGTGGTTCGGATGAGCGGTAGGGAAGGAAGACGCCCCCAGATCGGGCGGCTGCATGTCAGATGTAACGGAGAGCAGCTGCGGTGTTGAGTCTTTCTGGGAGAATGAGTTTTGAACCATGAGTTTGTCTTTGGGACATTGAGACATTTATGTGACTGTGCCCAGCAGGCAGTTAGAAACACAGACCTGCAGCCTTGAGAGCCACGGCCTCCTAGAGACACACACTCAGGTTGCTCCTGCCGAGGTCCTTCTCCGAGCAAGCCGACAACAAGAGAAGCTCCAGTACCCCACCAGTGCTGCTAACTGGGCTCAGAGTGAGTCAGAAAGCTCGTGGAATGCTCATGTTTGTAGAGGGCACAGGCCACCCTGCAATAACAGACCCAGGGCCGAGCACTGCCCACAGTGGAGGTGCGTGTGGAGCTGTGGGAACACGGCTTGCGGCGGGGAGAGGGCAGGCTCCTTTCTCTCAGGCCTGCATTTTCCTGGTGCTCACAATGCCAGGCAGTGGATGAAGCTCAGCTAAGTTCAGGCTCACCCCAGTAGGTTCTGTCTGCCTTCTGTGTGCAGAGCAGAGAAACTAGTCCAAGAAGGAAACAGAAGGAAACAGACCCAGGGGCAGGAATTCAAGATGCTGAGATGCCCCTGCAGTCAAAAACAAAACAATTTCAAGTGATATCCGTGTTTATCATTGTCAAATGCTCCCAAAAAGTCAGGAAGGAGAACTGAGCAGAGGGGACCAAACTGGGGAATTCAAGGTCACAGTGACCTTTAGTATCAATTTCAGAAACACAAAAACAAATATTATATATTAACACATATCTGGAGGAGAAAATGGCAACCCCCTCCAATATTCTTGCCTGGAAAACCCCAAGGACAAAGGAGCCTGGTGGGCTACAGTCCATGGGGTCAAAAAGAGTCAGACATGGCTGTGCAACAAACCACATATCAATGCATATATGTGCAATCTTGGAGAAGGGAATGGCAACCCACTCCAATATTCTTGCCTAGAAAATTCCAGGGACAGAGCCGCCTGGAGCACTACAGTCTATGGGGTCCTAAAGAGTTGGACTGGAAGAGGAAATAGCAACGCACTCCACCATTCTTGCCTGGAGGATTCCATGGATAGAGGAGCCTGGCGGGCTACAGTCTACGGGGTCACGAGAGTCAGACACGACTGGGTGACAAAGAACACGCACACATGTGGAATCTAGAAAAGTGGTGCAGATGAATCTGTTTGCAGGGCGGGATAGAGACGCAGACACAGAAAAAGGACTTGGAACACAGTAGGGCCAGGAGAGGTGGGATGAATTGAGAGATGTAGCGAGTAGGAGGCAGGTGTGCGTCTCAGGGACCGCAGGTCAGCGTCTGTGATGGCTACAGGGCTGGGAGCGGGCTGGGAGGCCCGAGAGGGACGGGGCGTATGTACACAAGTAACTGAGTCACTTTGTTCTACAGCAGGAACTAACACAAGATTGTAAAGCAATTATACTCCAATAGTCAAATTAAAAACCAAAATATCAGTATTTCTTAAAATTATATATATATGTGTGTGTACATATGTATTTATATACATATATATATATGTACATATTTAGGAAAAGTCTTCTTTAAAAAGTCAATTAGGAGAGCTGAGCAGAGGCCAATCCCAATTGGGGACTTAGAGGCCTTGGGGACCTTTGGTAGCAATACCAGTTAAGAAACCTCCAAGAAAGTCACATTCTAAGGAATTAAGGGAGGTGGAGGAGGGATATTGAGTGTAGATGTCTTTTTGAAAAATTTTGGTAATAAAAGGGAAAATGAGTGCTGGTAGTTAAGTGAGAGCAATGTATGATTCCTCTTTCTTTTACAGTAAGAGAGCCTGGGGCAGGTTGATATTCAGAGGAAGAAAGAACGGATGGGATGGGACTGTTCAAAGATGAAGGAGGTAATTAACATACTAGATTCAAGAATGTAAAACTCTCCTGGGCTGCCCACCTCTGGGGGCCCTGCCCTCCTCCAGGTCCTCACCTGTGCCCACAGCCCTCAGTGGGGAAATGGGGTCCCCAGTCGGCATCCCTCTGGTTGGACCCGGAGTCCTTCTGGAGCCGCCCTACGGGGATCTGTGGTTTCTCTCTTCTGCTCTGTTTCCCTGGCAGTGAATCATTGGCCTGAAGCCCAGTTTCCTAGTGGTATTAATGCTGCGTGTTCTCACCTGCAAATAAACTCCTGCCCAGTACCCAAGATCTCAAGAAACTGGTTTTTCTAGTCCTGGACACCAGGATCCCCTGATATCCAATGACTCCTCTTTAAGTGCTGACCACTTATCCACCTCGATCTCTATAACTCCAGCTTTGTGAACGTGAACACCAAGGATATGGGACTTGGTTTGGAAATTTTACTAGTTGTCCTTCTCCCAAGAGACTTCACCTGGAAAAACACCCTTTTAACCCGTAATTATCGAATAGCTTGCTTTATTTGCCCCAAACAGCCAGTGTTTGTCTTTCTCCAGTTTGGGCAGCCTGCTGTTGCTTGCTTCGGGGTTGAGACCAGGAAAAACTGCTCCAGGGCGTGGGTAGGGGTGTGGTGAGGGCTGGCACACCCCTCCCTCCAGGAAGTTTAAAGGAGGGGAGAGTTCAAGGAATTCCAGCAGGTCAGCCTGAGCTCCCCAACCTCCCCAGTCAGCCATCCGCCTGTCTGTCCTTTCATTCAGCCTCTATAGCATCCAGTTCCCTGTTTGCCATAAAACATTAGTGAAACACCTGCAACACTCCAGGCTCCAGAAACAGGAGAAAAAACCACTGAGAAAGCCTTAGGAAAGACTGAAACTGGCCCATCCATGACTCAGAGACCTAGACACGCCCTAATCTCTCTGCTTTCAGCCAAAGAGAAAGGGGAAACCTGTTTTATTTGCAATCTCAGCGCTGGGGCTTCCCTTAACCAGTAAGACCACAGGCCTCTCACCCCCCACCCTAGTCCTCCCATAAGACGTGGAGGAAGCAAGGCCATCCCGGGGCATTGCTGGGCACGATGGCCAACACAGGATGCCAGGCACTTCCACACTGCAAGCCTGGAGGTGAGCGTGAATGAATGCAGCCTGCCTGATCATTCTTGCTATTCATCATAGCAACAGGAGCATAAGCATTTAAAAAATTTTTCATTTTGTACTGGGGTCTAGCCAATAACAGTATTGTGAAAGTTTCAGGTGAACAGCATAGAGACTCAGCCATTCATATCCATGTATCCATTCTGCCCCAAACTCCCCTCCCATTAAGGCCGCCACATGACAATGAGCAGATTTCCCTGTGCTATACAGTCGGTCCTTGTTGGTTATCCATTTTAAACATAGCAGTGTGTACATGTCCATCCCAAACTCCCTAACTATTCCTGCCCCCTGTCCTATGTCCCTGGGAACCGTGTTTGTTCTCTCACTCTATGAGTCTGTTTCTGTTTTGTAAATAAGGAACATGATGAGTATTTTGAATGTTTGAAACTCAGCTCAAACACCTGGCCCTGCTCCAGCAGAAGCCCCATCCCCAGCGGCGTCTCCACCTTCTACTGTTTAGCAGTTAGAGAGCAGCAAGGGCCCCCATGTCGGGGTCCCATTAAAACAACCATGAAGAACCATTCCTTAGTAAATTGCTAAGAAAAACTGAATTGAACATCCTTAAATACACAACTTTGTACACATGCTTAATTATTTCTTTTCAATAATTCCTAGGTCAAAGGAAAAACTTACTTTTAAGACTTTTGATAACAACTTATATTCTACATATATGAAGGCATGACTTTTTAAAGGATGCTTACCAATGCTGGGCATTTTTTCTTAACAATTTACTAAGGAAATGGTTTTCATGATTGGTTTAATGTGCATTTCCTGGTGGCTCAGATGGTAAAGAATCCACCCCCAATGCAGGAGACCGGCGTTCGACCCCTGAGTCAGGAAGATCCCCTGGAGAAGCAAATGGCAACCCACTCCAGTATTCTTGCCTGGAGAATCCCAAGGACAGAGGAGCCTGGTGAGCTATAGCCCATGGGGTCACAAAGAATCTGACAAGACGAGTGACTAACACTCAATTTCCTTGTTTACAAGTTTTATAGAAATTTTGTTCTCAAAAGTTTTAGCTAGTTGATTTTTTCTTATAAATACCCATTTTGATTGTTAACAGATTTTTTTCTGTTAGAGTATTCTCTTTTCTTTAAATTAGAAGAGTTTCTTGTATATTAAGATTTTAAATCTTAGGTCCGCTATGTGTGTTGGAAATACCACTCAAGGTTGTCCTTTGCCTTTTATTGTCGTTTACAGTGGTTTTAAAAATATACAGACATGTTAATTTTTACTGTGTCCAATTCACTGATTTTTCCCCTTATGTTCTGTCTTTAACGTCATGTTTAGAAAGCATTTCTCTACCTCAAGAGATTAATGTTCACTTATATTTACTTGCAGTTCTTTCTGAACAATAACATTTAATGGCTTTATGATCCAGTGAGGAAAACAAGAAAATCAGAGCAACTCTCCAATGACTTGATTGAGTGCCCAGCTCAATATCGACTTTGCTGTCATTTAAAAGATGTCCCTCTTGGGAAAGGACAGGATTCCGTGGCATTTTGTGAGCCTCCTGGGAACTGCCTAGCATTCAGACTCAGGAAATTTTCCCTTCATCCCCCGAGGCTTCATTTCCCGTCTCAGAGGTTACCCGCTTGAGTTAAGCTGATTTCTTTGCTGCTGTTGATGAAAGCCATGGGTTTACCATCTGTGTGTACTTGGACCACTTATCTTCCTCTCCAGTCTTCTCCAAAGAATATGTTTTGGAAAAATAAGCACCTAGGGCTCCCAAAGACATTGAAAATTGGTCCAAGGACTCCAACATTTCCTTTCTTAATAAAGAAGATCATTGCCTTTGTAGACCCTCACTAAACCTTCTTCCTGCAGCAACAGCCCACCCAGGGGACCACCTCATTCTGGCTCTGATCCTCACTCAGTAAACTTGTTTTCCAAGCTCTCCTGGGCATTCTTGAGGAGTGACAGAAGACGTGGGTATTCAGCAGCACCATCTCAGCAGCCACCTGAAGCAGAAAAAGATCATCTATGTGCACAATCATCACACGCTGTGGGCACAGCGTGTCCTTCTAGACAGACTTTACCAGGTGGGGAATGAATGCCTCAGCAAAAAGCTGACAGTCAACAAGACAGTCAAGTGAATGGACCACTTGTGAGTGAAGAGCCAGTGAATTCCTGAACCTTGTAATATTTCTCCCTCCTGATTGTGAACAAAAATAAAGAAAAATATTTTTTCTGCATAATTTATCTTCATCCCCTCATCTCGCCATCTTTTCCCCCTTGTATTACAATTATTACAATTACTACCATTGTATTTTTCCTCTTGTATTACAATGACTAAAGAAAAATATTTTCCCTGCATAATTTATCTTCATCCCCTCACTTTACCATCTTTTCACCCTCTGTTACCATTACTGCCAGCGTCTCTCAAGAGTCATCCCAGAGAACTACAAGGACAAGGTAGAAAGGAGAGACACCTCAGCTGAGACAGGGGTGGAGGGACTCTGTTCAACCCGATCGGATTCTTAGAAAACAGCCTCAGTGAGCTAACCCAGGTTTTCTCCCAAGAAGACTCAGGACTGCCGGGGTGTCTGCCGTCCCTGCCCTGGGAACTAGCAGTGGGTCTGAAGCTGGCGGCAGCCTGCTCCTTCTTCTGAAACAGAAGAGCTTCAAACTTAGGAGAGAAATAAATGTCTGTGAAACACCAGCTTTCAGTCATGTTCCCTTTCTCCTCTCAGAAACAGACTTAAACAGTCTTTACCAAGGGGTGCAGGACCTCTGGGGGCAAAAGCCCACTGCTACAGAGAAGAAAAATCCTAAGAATCTCCGCACAGCACACGACCACACGAAACCCAGCCATCAGCAGTTTTGTTTGTCTCAATACACTTTCCTTTTTAGAGTTTACTTTCAGATTTACAGAATTATTGTGAAGAGAGAGTTCCTGTATACCCAGTTTCTCCTATTATTAACATCTGACATTCGTATGGCACATTTCTTACAGTTAAAGAACCAAATATTGATACACTATTATTAAAGCCGTACATTATTGAGGTTTCTTGATTTTTATTCAATATCTTTGTTCTGTTCCAGCTTCCTATCCGGGACTTCTCCCCACCATTGCGTGTATTTGTCATGTGTCTTTGGGCCCCTCTTGGCTGTGAGTTTCTCAGACTTGACTTGTTTTGAGCGCCTTGACAATTATGAGAACTGGTCAGGTATTTTGTAAAACGGCCTTCAGTTTGAGTTTGTCTGATGCCACTCTCAAGATTAGACTGAGTTACTACATTTTTAGGAGGAAGATGGCAGAGGCAAAGGCTCATGCCCGTCACATCCTGTCACACCATCAACACCTTCATCCCTGCTGACATTATCCTTGATCGTCTGGCTTGAGGTGGCATGGGGCAGGCTTCTCCACTGAACAGCTGCTCTTTATCTAGCTGTTTCCACTGACTTCCCTGGGGGTCTGATGGTAAAGACTGTGTTTCCAGTGCAGGGGGCATGGGTTCGATCCCTGGTCAGGGAACTAAGGTTTCAGTGTGGCCAAAAAAAAAAAAGGAAGAAAGTTAACATGCTGAGGCCACACTGAAGGAGTGGGGAGCTGTGCCCTGCCTTCCTGAGGACAGTTTGTCCACACTAATGATTTGGAGTTCTTCTCTTCTTCCACATTTATTTATTTTATTTATATCACTATTGATAATATTATCATATTATAATACATTTAAGTTCTACTTATGAGTTACATATGTTATAATTATAGTATAACTTTAGGTTATACTTCAATATGACTTTAACCAATAGTTTTTTTTTTTACTTTTTATTACAAAATATTTTGAATATATATACAAAAGTAAAAAAAAAAAAGTAAAGTGAGCCCTCACATACCAGTCACTCAGCCCCAATACCCATTAAACAACAGCAATTCTATCCCCCAAATATCCTTAAGTATTTCTGTATGTATCCCTAATAGACAAGGAATAAAAAAAAAGATAACTAGGATACAATGAACACAGCTAAAACAATTAATAAATCCTGAAAAGCAAATAGTCAAAATTCAAATTTTACATTGTTTCGTGATTGTATATTTTATAGTTTTTCTTATAAATTAAGATCTGAATCAGAGCCACACATTGTGATTAATGTGTGCCCATTAAGTCTTAAGAAATCCATAAATTCCCTTTTATCTCTCTTTTTTTAAGTTTTGCAATTTACTTGATTAAGGGAACAATTGTACATCCTGAGAGTTTGCCACACTGGTTAGGCTGATGATATTACTCAGGTGTAGTCAGCGATTCCTCCAGCCTCTGTAGCTCCTTTAAATTGGTGGTTGATCTAAAGCCACTGCTGGTTTTCAAAGCTTGCGTCAGTCTTCGGTGCGTAATGAGACAGAAGCCATCTGTCCTTGTCAGTGAGACCAAGGACCCGGAAGCTGGTCTGGCAGGGTCGCCTCTGAGCCTTGACCCGGCGTTGCCCTCAGGTGGGCATGTGCCACGAGCCTTCAGAACACCATCCTCGCCTGGAGCCCCGGCAGGATGCCCACTGGCTGGCTGTGGGAATGGCAGCATGCTACCTTGGCGTGAACTGCGACAGAACCCCCTCGGAGTTCAGGCTCAAAGTGGTCTGCACAGACCTCAACCTCCTGTTTCTATTAATTTTTAAATGTTTCTGAGGTTCTTTATAAGCAGCTGCTGATATGCTGTTTCTTTTTTAAATTTACTTATTTTTTAACTGAAGGATAATTGCTTTACAGAATTTTGTTGTTTTCTGTCAAATCTCACCATGAATCAGCCATAGGTATACATGTGTCCCTTCCCTTTTGAACCTCCCTCCCGTCTCCCTCCCCATCCCACTCCTCTAGGATGATACAGTGCCCCTGTTTGAGTTTCCTGAGCCATACAGCAAATTTCCATTGGCCATCTATTTTACATATGGTAATGTAAGCTTCCGTGTTACTCTCTGCACATATCCCACCCTCTCCTCCCTTCTCCCCGTGTTCGTAAGTCTGTTCTTTATGGCTGTTTCTCCATTGCTGCCCTGCAAATAAATTCTTCAGCACCATCTTTCTAGATTCCGTATATACGTGTTAGTTATATGATATTTATTTTTCTCTTTCTGACTTACTTCACTCTGTATAATAGGCTCTAGTTTCATCCACCTCGTTAGAATTGTCTCAAATGCATTCCTTTTTATGGCTGAGTAATATTCAAATTAACTATTCAAATTCCTGTGCCCTTTGATCAGAAAGAGCTACTTAATAGGTATGAAGTCTAGGTTTTGAAGAGGTGGGGTCCCTTGTTTAAAAGTAATAAGAATTTCAAGATGGCAACAGCATAGCTTTAAACCAAGTGCTGGGCCCTTCTGAATGTAGGACCCCGTGTGACTCCAGGACCCAGGAAGCCCTTCCTGCCTGTGATAATCCTTGGGAGGTAGATGGGGAGATGGGTACTCTTAGCATCTCCATCCCTTAGACAGGCTGAAGGAAAGGCAGCTCTGCAGACAGACCACTTCCAGCCAGGGCCCTCCACATTCTCTGTGGCACAGCCTAGGACACCAACCCAAACCACCCTCCAGGGCAAAACCCTCATGATCTGACCCAGGGACACCGTCAGCAAAGGCATCGGCTCTGCATCCAGGCAGGGTGGAAGAGTTTGGGGGCTGGTTATGTAACAGGCAAGAGCATAACAGGACTCCATGTTGGATCTGTTCCTTTGACTTTCACCTTTGCTTTTCATTACTTTTGTAATTATAATCATACATCATGGCCTGCCTCAGGGAACCCTGCCCTCATGTGAAAGCCTGCGGTAAAGAAGAAATTAACACAACCCCTCCCTGATGCTGGTCAAGGCAGACAAAACTAACAGCCTTTTTACTTTACTTCCTCACCTTCTCTCTCTCTTTGTTCTATAAAGGAAACTGGCATCCAGACCAATAAGATGGCTTTGGGGGACCCTAGTCCATAATCTTCTCTGTCTGCTGGCTTTCCAAATAAAGTCATTATTCCTTGACTCCCAGTTTATTGGCCTGTTGTGTGGTGAGCAGAGGAACTTGGACTCAGTAACAGTTCCACTTCTCGGCACCAGGGAGTTCAGATTCCAAGAGCCCTAGCTTTAGTGTCGTGATTATGTGGGAAATGTCTCTTATTCTCGAGATAAATGCTTAAGTATTTCAGGGTGAAGCATTAAAATGCTTGCAACTAGTTTTCAGGAGATTCAGGATATATCAGATTAGCCAAAAAGTTCACCTGGGTTTTCCATAATATGGAAAAACCCAAATATATATGCTCCATATATAACATACATGTAGTAGTAAGGGAAGGCCTCCCTAAGAGTGTGTCTGTGGGAAATCTGGGGAAAGAACATTCCAGAACAGAGAACCACAGGAGCAAGCCTTGAGCCAGGGTGTGGTAGCCAGGCAACCAGCATGGTAGAACTAAAAGCTTAAATTGAGGGTTTCAAAATCGAACTGATATCCCCCACAGATCCCACTGTATTCCATCACAGCACTGGTGGCTGTAGGAACTCATCCTGCTCCATCATTTGTTCGTTCTCCCTTGCCCCACTGTGCTAGAAAGGGAGGCTATTGGAGAAGGAAGCTTGTGTTCCTGACTCTTCCTGGCCCACCCGGTCCCAGCACACTGAACAGAGCTGCACCTGGAGGAGCTCAGGATTTGTCAGCTGGGTGACGGTGGATGAATAAGTGGTCAAAATGAGCGTTTAACTCAAGAACATCCCTGGGGCCCGTTTCTCCTGTCCTCCCAGCACTGTTGGGAAGAAGGGAATCAGTGATGTCAGTCACATTGACCCATCAGGGCTGCTGCAGCATCTTTGGAGTATGAGACATCTCAAAGAAAGCCAAGGAGAGGAAAGTGCTTTTTCTAGAATGGCCAACATCTGTGGCAGAGACAGCTGGGATGGGTGGGAGAGGCGGATGAACGGGGTGCTTTCCTGCTGCTCAAATCAGTCCACATAAACAGAGTCTGGGTCCCTCCCTTCCTTTCCTTTTGTGGACTCTCCTAAAATGTGGAGGGTGGAGGAGTCACCACGCTATATTTCGTCTTTGCTCAGCAGCCCTCTCATATCAGAAATAGGAATTCAAAGGCCCCAGGAATAAACTACCAGGCTCCCCAGGGCGCTTTACAACCTGTTTGAATTATTCTCCTGATTAGGCATAAACCACAGACGGAGGGGACTACTAGAATTTTTCAATCTGGAAAGACACAGGAGCAGGCCAATTTAAAGGGAGATTTACATTGACCTGCTTAGAATGATCTGGCAGAATTACAATGGAATCCAGGGCCACATTTTCAAAATAATTTTTAGCAGACGAGCCTAGTCTGGTGCCAAGAAAAAGAAAACAGCTGTCTGGGAGATCAAATAAAACGATAATTCCAGACCTTGAGAAGCAGAATCGGGTACATACCATAGAGCTCAGGACTCTTGTTGAACATGTTTTAAGAACAGTGGGTTTCTTAAAAACAACCCCACATGTAGTATTGAGCAACCTGTGAGGTTGCTTCCCTGCCTTGTGAAAACGTGTGCATTTATTCATTCTAAAACACCCTGAGCTTGTCAGATATTAAAAAGCAAAAATAGGACCTGTCATGTCAGACAGGATTTATGAACCAAATATGACTTGTACATCAGAGAGTAAACAGAAAAAGCATCTGAAGAGCTAGAAGTTTGAAAATCTGAAGTCTTTTCCCCTATCATTTCCCAAAGCCAAGCAAGCAAAATAAAAATTATGCCAAATGATTCCAATGTTTGTTTCTGTTGGTGAGTTTAAAATCTTTTTAAGGAACAGTCCATCTGTTTAGACAAAAGAGCAGCAGGCCCTTAGCCTTGACACAGGTCAAACTTTTTAAGAGACTTGGCCCTTTGCCTCAAATAAAAGCTAGACACGCCAAGTCCATAGACATATCAGAAATAAAGGTGATTCCCTTCCAGGAATTAGTTCAGTCATCTGGCAAATGAATACATAAGTGTCTTGTTGGCAGACAGATAAAAGTGGCTTGAAAGTTTCTGTAGCTTCTCTCACAGTCAAAGAATAGAACACTGGTGAAATGAACCGGCCCATTATGGACTAGAAAAATTGGAACTAAGTATTGTATTGCAGCACAGCTTATATCACACAAACCACTAATCTAACCAATCAATCATCTAACAATAATTAGACATTTGCTTAAGAAGAATTGTCATCTAAATCTCCATCGTAAGTCATCATAAGTTTTAAGAACAAACTTAAAACCAGCAAGATCAAGCAAATCCCTGCAGATGGTAAGCAAGGGTTTAAAGAGAAACTAGGAAATAAATGTAAGGGAAGGCCAAGCTCATTGTCTTACTTTTCTTTGGGTCTTTACTTCTGCTTCTTTTGCTTTCACGCTGAGACAAGTCCTTTCTTAACAGCATCCAGCTAATGTCTTACAAACTAAACCAGCAAGAACTGATATGGGGAAACATGCTATTGAGATATTCTCCAAAACACATTGGTTAAATAGTAAGTGTTTTTAAAAATAGTTTGAAATCTGAAACTATTTTCTCCAACCTATGTCTAAATATTAGCGAACTTTTTAAAAGACCAGGGTTTCATGAATTCATTTCTGGAAAAATGTCTGTTCCATATGTATGTGTTAGTCACTTAATCATACTGTTTGCAACCCTATGGACTGTAGCCCACTAGGCTCCTCTGTTGGTGGAGTTCTCCAGGCAAGAATACTAGAGTGGGGATTCCATCCTCCAGGGCACCTTTCTGACCCAGGGATCAAATCCAGGTCTTCTGCATTGCAGGCAGATTCTTAACCATCTGAGCCCCCAGGGAAGCTTGTTATATATGTTGTAACCAAAACATCTTTAATTTTTAAATCTCAGTTTCTTTATTCATATAAATGAAGTCCTTACTTCTATCTTATGATTGCTGCTATAGAGGAAGACGACTATACACTAAGATTCTCAGCAAAGAGGGCTGACTGTATGATCAGTGTGCAGCTTTGGTCTCTCTTGCCTATAATGATATACAACACTCGTCCTCTATTTCCTGAGACTCACTCTGTGCAAAGAAACGCAATAAAGGCTCTGGTGCACACAGAGATGGCGCAGATGTAGACAATTTTGCACGAGGTGTATAGGACAAGGGACACCCAGAGTTAATTAAAGGATTGAGCTCTAGTCCTGGGTCTTCCACCCACTACCTGATTCTTGGCAAATCAACCTCTGGAGGTTTCGTTTTCTTCATCTGTAATAAGAGGAAGAAACTAGATCGGTATTTCCAAACCTGGGGTCTATGACCCACCCCCAAGGTGTCCGAGGATAATATTCAGGGTTATTAAACTTGTGCAGGGGGAAAAAATGCATTATATTTCCACCAACTGAAAATGAACATTTCCTCCCATTGTGAACACAGGTAACAAGCCACAATACTGTTAGCTGTATATCAGTAGAGCTTTGTCACCAGGAGAAACCACAGATATCTTCATTTGGCAATTGTTGCAGATATCTTGAAAAATTGCTTAAGCCCATTATTACTTTGAAATTATGGTAGTTATTAGAGCAGCTGCTAGAGCTTTTTAAACTATCATCTTATTAAAAAGCATATATATCTATTACTATATTACAATTTTATTTTTTAAATATGTAGAAAACTCCACCTTATATCCATTAGGATGGTTACTATTCTTTTAAAAAAAGAAAATAGCAAGTGTTGGTAAGACTGTAGAGAAAGTGGAACATGTATGCACTGTTGGTGGGAATGTAACATTAACAAGGTGCAGATACTATGGAAAGCAGTATTTTAGGTCCTCAAAAAATTAAACTTAGAATTACCATATGATCCAGCAATTCCACTTCTGAGTAGACAGCCAAAAGAATGGAAAGAAAGAGCTCAAACAGTTATTTGTAAACCCATATTCATAGAAGCATGATTCACAATAGTCAAAAAATGGAACTCAAATGTCCATCAATGGATGAATAAATAAATAAAGTATGGACTATATTTAAAACAGAATATTATTTGGCTATAAAAAGGAAAAAAATTCTGACACATACTACAACATGGACGAACGTTGAAGACATAATACTAAATTATAGAAGCCAGTCACAAAAAGGCAATACTTTTTATTCCCATTTTTCAAGGTACTTAACAGCAGTCAAATTTATAGAAACAGAAAGTAGAAGGGTGATTGTTGCCTGGGGCAGTGTTGGGTTGGATGGAGAACAGAGAGTGTTTGTTTAATCAGGGCAGAGTTTCAGTTTTGAAGATGAAAAGAATTCTAGAGATGGATGGTGGTGATGTTTGCACAACAATGTGAATGTACTTAAAGTCACTGAATAGAACATTCTCTTAATAAAATGGTTAAGATGATGAATTTTATGTGCATTTTATCACAATTAAAAAAATAATACTATATTGATAACTATATTTCAATGTGGTTGACATTTATGGAATCTTATACATTTTATTTTATGCATGTAAAAATATTGTCCTGAAAGGGGTCAGTGGGCGTCACAAGAATACCAAAGGGATCCATGACAGAAAAAGACTAAAAACTCTTTAAAAATCTCCAAAGTAGTTGTCAGTATGGAAACTCTAGAATTCTCTGAAATGGAAAGGGAAGCAAGAGAAAAAATTAGCTGTTTTATCAAATGAAAGAATGCAGCCCTACAAATATTAAAATCTTCACTATGAAGTATTTTTTCCTAATAAAAATTTTAAGCTGGATTCAGAAATATTTAAAATGCTCTTCAAGTCCCAATAAAGAACAATCACATTATTAGCTGCCCTTTTCAAAATGCTCACCTTGGGCATCTTGTCAGGAGCTCTATGAATGATTTTAATTATCAATTAGAACTAATCAAGCCAGATTTCTTTTCAGCATTTATCAAGATACTGTAGCAGGCTAAGGACTTTTCCTTTCTCTTTTTAAAAATCTTGACTTCAAACAGGAAGAAGATAGTAATTCAAATCTTTAAGGCAGTTTATCTGCTCATTCGCTCTGATGCCACTGCTCTGGGAGCTGGCCCTCCCCTTGTCGGGCTCAATCGGTCCCACTGCACAAAGCCGGTCAGGCTGGGCAAAGGTCAAAAGGAATTTCCTTCCTCAAGAAGAAGCAAAGTCCCCTCCACCAGTTCTATTTCTCTTACCCGGTCCCCAAGGTTTTCTCCAATTACTGAAGCTGCAAGCAGGTCATTTTCATTTGTAAATGACTTTTATATAAACTGCGAAACAGGGTGTCCTTTGTACAGCTGTCTGCCCTGCAGAAGGTCTTCATGCTCCTCATCTCAGTCGTCCCGATTTTGTCCCCCAGAGGATGCTGGCCACAAGTGTCTCTGATCATCAG
Source organism: Odocoileus virginianus (assembly GCF_023699985.2). Taxonomy (NCBI): domain Eukaryota; kingdom Metazoa; phylum Chordata; class Mammalia; order Artiodactyla; family Cervidae; genus Odocoileus; species Odocoileus virginianus. The sequence continues at coordinate 4,720,155 of NC_069685.1, read as the reverse complement.
GACTTGGGGTGGGGGGAGTGCTGACATTTAGTGGCGAGACGGGGGCCGAGAATGCTGCTTACACCATGCTGCAGTAGGACATGCTGCAATGGGCTGCAGGACAGCCTGTGGCCCCCAAGAAAACGTTATCCTGCTCCAAGTGTTGTTCAGTCGCTAAGTCACATCTAACTCTTTCCAACCTCAAGAACTGTAGCATGCCAGGCTTCCCTGTCCTTCGTTGTCTCCCAGAGTTGCTCAAACTCATATCTATTGAGTCAGTGATGCCATCCAACCATCTCATCCTCTGCTATCCTCTTTTCCTCCCGCCCTCAATCTTTCCCAGCATCAGGGTCTTTTCCAAAGAATCGCCAAAGTATTGGTGCTTCAGCTTCAGCATCAGTTTTTCTAATGAATAATCAGGGTTGATTTCCTTTAGGATTGACTGACTCAAAGTGTCCATAATGTTAAAATTGAGAAACCCTACTTTATCTGATTTTGTCCTAAAGCAAATTAGTCTCAGACACCTCTTGGGAGCCATCTTGGGGGAGAGGGAGTGGGCAAGGAAGGAGAGCAGAAAGTCATACTGAGCACTTTAGGCTTTGCTTACAAACACCTGTCATTCTGACTGCAATCATGTATCAAATGAAGAAATAGGCTCTGTACAAGCCACTTGTTGGGGATGTAATGTGACAGGTCTAGAATGAACTCGGGCCAGGCTGGCCCCAAAGCCTGTGAGTTCTCTATTATTTGTGATCTAAGTACTGAAAATTCAACTGCAGTGTAATAGAACAAAATTTCAAAAACCCAGGTCCCTAGTCTGTATTAAACCCTTATCATGCTGGGGACAGAGACCTAGGATCTCATATGAGACCCCATCCCATCCAGCCTAAACTTCTGTTGCTAAAGCAGCTTACCAAAGAAGTATTAGATTGTCTGAGTGGGGCAGAAATGAACTGAGGAAGAAAAAAATGAACCTATATGAAGTTACTTAATAGTAGCGCAACATATTATAGCACAGTGTATTGAACTGAAATAATAGCACAGTGTATGACAAGAGTTGAATTATTTGGCATCAGCAGTGTGTGTGATGGGAGCTGAGAAGGGGTGCCTCCCGTGTGCACGGGTATAGACAGGATGGTTTCATGAAGGAACGCTTTCAGAGAGCACAGGCTTTGAAGACAGAGTCAAATTCGGGAGAGTAAGGTAATTTCCCTGATTGCTCAGACACTGAAGAACCTGCCTGCAATGCAGGAGATGCAGGAGACTTGGGTCCCATCCCTGGGTCGGGAAGATCCCCTGGAGAAGGGGATGGCAACCCAGTCCAGTATTCCTGCCTGGAGGATCCCATGGACAGAGGAGCCTGGCCGGCTACAGCCCGTGGAGTCGCAGAGTTGGACACGGCTGAGTGACCGACACACACACAAGGCAGCTGGTCATTGAGGTGAGCATGAGGTGCTTTGGCACCAGATTCCCTAGGTTTAAGTCCTTCCTCTAGCACTTAATAGCCTTGGGCAAAGCACTGAAACTTTTGGTGTTTGTTTTTTCTTGCATAGAATCCAAATACTACATTTAGATTGCTAAGAAAATTAAATAAGATAATACATGTAAAGGCTTAGCACTGGGCTTGCCCCATGGTAAATGCTCACTGACTATTAGCTGAAAAAAAGAGAGAGAGAGAGACAGGGTGTGTGTGTCTGTGTGCACATGCATGTACATACACCATCCCAACAGGGATTCTTATTTGGAAGCAACAAAAATCAAGCTAACTTGAGCAGGGACTAATTTTGCTAGAAGGCTACAAGGTAACTTCAAGAATTCACAGAAGGCAGGAAACCTGGATCAAGAAGCCAAGGGCAGCTAGGTCACTGAAATTACAGCCCAGATCATGGGGTGACGATCCTGCCTCCCACCATAACTTACACAGGAGGGAGTCCCCCATGGAGGAAGAGGCTGAGGAAGTGGGGTAGCTCCTCAATTAGCAAATATCTACTAAGATGGGTGTTGTGTTTGGGGGGAAATAGAATAGATGTTAGGGGTTTGATGATGAGGGATAACAGAAGGAAAGCCTCAAATATTGAATGGGCACAGGGTCGGGGGTGCAACAGAATCTTCCATGGGTGCCTGTGAGAGCAAGGAGAATGAAAGGAGGTGTGAGTGGAGGGAACTCAACTTCACCGGCAGGTGAAGGAGAATGAAGTCTTACCTCTGACAGACCAGGGCGAGCAATCCAGAGGGACCTGCCACAAACTGAAAACTTCTTTTAAGTGTCCTGTTCAGTCTTTAGAGTTGCTATGAATTTAACCTTCTTGTTCCTAATAGGTTGGTTTTAATATATAATATGATTTACCTAAATTTAGCTATACCAGTTAAACTTTTTAATGTTTTCCTCCCAAATCTCCAAGTAAAATGAATGTTTACAGGGAAATGGGTTTTATCCATGTGTCTCCACACATCCCCACCTAACCTGGCCTTTACCCTCCTGGAGGTACTCACAGTTTCAAGCACTCCTTCATCAAACATTGATTAAGGCCTGCCTATGAGCCAGACACTAAGGATACAGAAGTGAGTAGCAACCAGTGAGGCCCCTTCCCACGTGGAGTGATGGTCTAGGTTAGGCTCTGGTCTAAGGAGCAGGAATCCTAGGGGACTGTGAATAAATACAGCTGGAGAAATATGGATGGGGCAGACCACGGAGTTGATCTCAGTTCAATAAACACTGATCCTTAAATAGAAAAACAAGTTTACACCAAACCGGAGTGGCAGACAGGAAGAGGAGAAAATTAGACTCAGAATGTGGGCAGAATTATATATAAAGACTTATGAATGATGCGATTCCTAATAGAAATATCTATAAGGAAGAGAGATGACACAAAGGAGGCAGAAATAGATTCTGCAGGGAAGGAGCTCTTGGCCTGAACACGGTTTTAAAGAAGCTGTCCAGACAGACAAGGAGGGAAGGGCCTTCCAGGTGAGGAAGACCGGCCTAGTGAACCAACGTGGGGTCTTGGAGGATTTTAAGTGTAAGGGAAAAAGTGGGGAGGAGACCAGGGGCCAGATAGTGGTCTCTCTGTCTGTCTGTCACATAAACACTGAAACTTAATCTGAAAGCAGTGGGGGGTCACCGAAAAGTTTTATAACAGGGATATTTAACGATCAAATTTGTTTTCAAGAGACATAACTATGGAAGCATAGGGTGGGTCTAAAGCAGGCCAAGCCAGGGACTGAAAGACTACTTTTGAGAGTAGTGAGATAGTCTAGGCAAGAGCTAGTAAGAGCCTGAGGTGGTGAGGATGGAGAGGAGGGGATAAATCCAGCAGTGATGAAGAAGATGATAATTATAGCAATAAAAATACTGGTTAAGATAAATAAAACTATTACTATAGTCTAGGCACTGTTCTAAGGCCATTCAGTGAATTATTTCATTTTATGAATTCACTCAATGAATATTTATTGACCATCTACTATATGCCAGATACAGAGCTAGGCAATAGGATGCAGCAATGAAAAAAATCAATTAAAAAAATCCTTGTCTTTATAGAGCTTACATTCTACCAAGGGAAACAGGATAACCAACAAGACAATAAATAAAATTTAGTAACTTTTTAGATAATGCTAAGAACTAAGGAGAAAAATCTAATGAAAGAAAGGGAAATAAAGTATTGTGAGGGTATAAAGATTCTAGAGAGCAGAGTGGGGCAAGGCCTCAATAAAAATGAGATTTGAATAGACTTGAAGAAATGAGGAAACCAGGCACAGAGATGTCTAGGGGAAGGGCACTGTATGCGGAGTGGACAGAATGTGTGAGACAGAGGCAGGAGTGTCCATGGTCAGTTCCAGAAACAGCAGGAAGGTCGGCTGGTCTTAGCCAATAAGGAGAAGAGGAACTGGAGACGTGCTGAAAGCAGTGACGGAATCCCAGTTTTGCTGAGACTTTGAAAGTCGTAATAAGGACTTTGGCTTTTACTCTGAGTGAGTTGGGAACTGGAGCAGCTGGAGCAGGAGAGTGACATGGTGGGGACTTTAACAGGGTCACTCAGGCTGATTTCTGAGACTAGATTGCAGGGATCAGGGCAGACCCAGAGGAACCAGTGTGATGCTGCCCTCCAAGAGAGAAACGATGGCAGCTCAGAGCGAAATAGTGTAACAGGGATGGCGAAAGTGATCTGTTTCTGATTAGAATTTGAAGGTTGAATCAATAAACTTTGCTGATGAATCAGCTACTCTGTGTAAGAGAGAGAGAGAGAGAAAGAGAAAGAGAAGAGAGAGAAGACCAGAAGCGAGGATGTTTAAGGATTTTGGCTGGGCAGCTGGGAAAAAAATGGAATGACCTTTCAGGGAAGAGTGGCAGGGAGGTAGATCAGCACTTCTGTTTGGGACCTGATACATTAGCAAAGGCAAATTAGCATCTGGATGTATTGGCCTGGACTTCAGGGCCACGGTCTGTGCTGGAGATAAAAATGTAAGAAGCATATAGGTGATGTTTAAAGCTTGATGAGATCAACTAGGAAGTGAATAAATAGGGAAAAAAAAAAAGGCTCCAGGACTAAGGCTTCTGACAATGAGAGGCTGAGGAGGTTAAGGAAGAAAAAGAAACTCTTATAGCAGGTGAAGACAGAGCAGCCAGAAAGCTGGAAGGAAAATAAGGATGTGTGTTGTCCCGGAAGCCAAGTGAAGAAAATGTTTCAAGGAGGAAGGTGTCAGAAAGATCACCTGTGTGTAACTTGAAACTGCTGAGACTTCAGACAGGGGTAACACTGGAGACACGGAAGGTGAGACTATCAAAACAATAAAAAAAATCCCAAGAATGCCTGGAGACTCAGTATTGCATCTGAGGACAAGATGATTGTTGAAGCAGCAAGGAGGAGCCCTGCCCCACCTCCAGCCCCCCGTGGAGGGCACAGGGGACGTAGCATCCCCAAAGGACTGAGCCACGCTTCAGTGAGGGAGGGCAGGGACCGCTCAGGAGGGCTGTGGGATGGAGGATTCTGCTGATGATTGACCCAGGTTCCAAAAAACAAAGTCTCTCACTGTTTCCATTGCTTCCCCATCTATTTGCCAACAAGTGATGGGACCGGATGCCCATGATCTTAATTTTCTGAATGTAGAGCTTTAAACCAGTTGCTTTACTCTCCTCTTTCACTTTCATCAAGAGGCTCTTTAGTTATTCTTCACTTTCTGCCATAAGGGTGGTGTCATCTGCATGTCTGAAGTTATTGATATATCCCCCAGCAATCTTGATTCCAGCTTGTGCCTCATCCAGCCCAGCATTTTTGGTGATGTACTCTGCATATAAGTTAAATAAGCAGGGTGACAATATACAGCCTTGACATACATCTTTCCCGATTTGGAACCAGTCTGTTGTTCCATGTCCAGTTCTAACTGTTGCTTCCTGACCTGCATACAGATTTCTCAAGAGGTGGATCAGGTGGTCTGGTGTAGCACTTTAGCTAAGACAGTGAAATTGGGTGTGAGTGGGGGTGGGGGTAAAGGCTCTAAGGTCATGCTGAGGGTTCTGGAGACTGAGGATGGTGACAGGGCAGTCATTTCCCACTGGTTATTGCTGCTCCCGTGATTCCCTCTCCATACTTGTAGCCCAACATCTAGGATGCTGCCTATATGGAGAAGGAAAAGGCAACCCACTCCAGTATTCTTGCCTGGAAAGTCCCACTTCATGGCAAACAGATGGGGAATCAATGGAAACAGTAACAGACTTTATTTTGGGGGGCTCCAAAATCACTGCAGATGTTGACTGCAGCCATGAAATTAAAAGATGCTTGCTCCTTGGGAGAAAAGCCATGACCAACCTAGACAACATATTAAAAAGCAGAGACATTACTTTGCCAACAAAGGTCCGTCCAGTCAAAGTTATGGTTTTTCCAGTAGTCATGTATGGATGTGAGAATTGGACTGTAAAGAAAGCTGAGTGCCGAAGAATTGATGCTTTTGAACTGTGGTGTTGGAGAAGACTCTTGAGAGTCCCTTGGACTGCAAGGAGATCCAACCAGTCCATCCTAAAGGATATCAGTCCTGGGTGTTCATTGGAGGGACTGATGTTGAAACTGAAACTCCAACACTTTCGCCACCTGATGTGAAGAGCTGACTCATTTGAAAAGACCCTGATGCTGGAAAAGATTGAAGGTGGAAGGAGAAGGGGACGACAGAGGATGAGATGGTTGGATGGCATCACCGACTCAATGGACATGAGTCTGAGTAAACTCCGGGAGTTGGTGATGAACAGGGAGGCCTGGCGTGCTGCAGGCCATGGAGTTGCAGAGTCAGACACGACTGAGCGACTGGACTGGCTGACTGACTGACCAGGTTCCAGAGGACAGGTGAAAGTGTCTCAGGAGTGCAGAGGGGCCAGATGAGGTCAGAAAAGGGATGGGATTAGACTGCCATGTTTGAAAGATGACGTGTGAGTCCTGGGTCTTGTGGGGCTGGACATCAGTGGGGATAAGGCACATGGCAGGGTTAGTCCTGATGGTCACAGCAAAGCAAGGGATCTTGGTGGTCTTTTTTCAAAAAGATTTTTTGATGTGGACCATTTTTTAAAATTTCTATTAAATTTGTTACATTACTGTTTCTTCTTCTTCTTCTTTTTTTTTTTTTTTTAACATTTTTGGGTTTTTTGGCCTCAAGGCTTATGGGATCTTAGCTGCCTGACCAGGGATCGAACCCGCATTTCCTGCAGTGGAAAGTGAAGCCTTAACCGCTGAACTTCCAAGGAAGTCCTGAATATGGGGGTGCTGATAGGAGTTGGACAGGTTCTGGGGCTCATCTGACGGCTGCTGGGAAGGGTGTGGAGCCCTGCACAGCAGTGGTCTTACCCTAAGCTGGGCCCTCTCTAGGGCTCTGTTTAATCCAAACAACATTGTGATGTGAGTACTGTCACTATTCCGATTTTGCGAAAGAAGATGTGTTCAAAATGCAAGGAGGATGGAAAAGCAGTAGGACTTGGTGAATTGCCTTAAATCACAGGCTGAATCTGGTCTTAATCATCAGTAAGGGAGTTGAGAAAAGAGGCTATTTGGGTGTGAAAGTGGAGAGAAGAACTGACTGGGAAGCTGATTCCTGTTTAACAGGTTTTGAGTTGAAGCTGCAGGCAGAGGGGACTGACAAATGGAAACAAGTCGAAGACAATGGGAAATCTAGACGTGGGCTTGGCTGATGCATCAGAGCAGGAGAGACTGATTTAGAAGTCATCAGTCCCAGCCAGGGCACATCGTCCCATCCCAGTAGGGGTCTCTCTACCACAAGGAAAACAGATTTGTTTTCCAGGGATGAGAAACAGGAGATTAGAAGTGGATTTCAGTTTTGGAACTTGATAAAATGTCAGCTGCTGCTTTCAAAATACCCGTATAATACCTTCTCACTTGCTGTCCTCTGAAGGATTTGGTCTCAATTTTATTGCTGATGTAAGGCTGATGCTTCGGAAATATTGCTGTAACAGTGACCTCTAGCGTTATAAAGAGATCTCTACTAGCCGATGAGGCAGTCTGAAAGGGAAAATTCCGTTAACCTAAGAGTCACTGTGAAGATTCATATTGCCAGAAGGTACCTTCATAAATTATTCAGTTCATATCTCTGCCTTTAGGGAGGACATCACTTGAACAATTCCAGGTCACTTCCCTTCAAGGCAGATGTAATGGAGCTTGAGAAAGCTCAGAGAATGGCTACTAGAGTAAACAAGGAGAAAAATGTACTTTCCTCTGAGAACAGATTTTCCGTAAGATGAAAAAGAGCCCACCACAGACTAGAAGGCTGCCACGTGTGAAACACTGAGCTAATAGAACAAATATTCAAGGGTGAGATCTCTTTGAAACCGTGAAGAGAGGGCTTTAGGATAACACCGGCTACCACTTCTGAGCACTCGCTCCGTGCCAAGTATGCTCACAACCACCTTTGAGGTAAGACCTTTATTATCTCCATTTTACAGATAAGGGAACCAAGGTAAGCAAAGTGATTGCTATTGTAATGAACCAAGGTGACACAGCTGAAAGGGTGGCAAAATCAGGATTGGAACCTGGCTTCCTGACTCCTGAGTCTGTGCTCCTAACCTGTAGACATAACAACCCTGGAATAAATGGGAATGCTAATTTAGAGGTAAGATGCACATGAATCGATGAGTCAACAAAAGACAAAAATATAAATTTGTTCAAGAAAAAGTGTGGGTGTGGACATGGCTGTTTGGGAACAACTGGGATGTTCCAGGCATGGGTGGTTCCCTTCCATTTCTCACCCAGCGTTCCTCAGTCCTTGCAAACCCTGGATCTACAGACCTCCACAGAAGAAACCCCATGCAGACTGAGCCGTGCATTTCAAGTTTTTAAAGTCCTCATTAGCAGAAATATTACTCCTGTCTGTCCTCAGTGAAGATGGAAAACATGTGGACAGAAACCTCTCTAACCTTTTCTATATGTGAATACCATTGCTGTCACTCTTAAGCCCTCTGGTCAACTTACCTTCATGATACACAGTCCCCCATCCATTCCAGTATCTCCATAGGTCTTTGTCTACCCTGAGGCTTTAAGGCATCTTGTGGAAGTATTTTTAATCCTAAAAAGAAGTTTGTGCTTACATACTTAATAAATCATAAATATGTCTTCCTTCTTAATATTTATGGAGTGTTTCTCATTTTCAAAGGGCTTCCACATACTTTATCTTGCTTGATTCCCAAGTGTTTGTCCCCATTTAACAGAAGAGAAAGTAGGGCTCTGGGAAGTGAGGTGATTTGCCAGAAGTCCCACAAAGTTGACAAGAAAAGAGGTTGCATGGTATTTGATGACCGCCCCCCAAAAAATCAATAAGTTTTTTTAAGAAGGCATGTAAGGGTTGAAAAATAGCCCTTTTCGCCTTTTCTGTTTGTCTTGGTAGCTATCACATCTGATAATAGAAATATCTAGCAAGCAAAAGTACAGCCTCCCTCTCTGGTCAAAGTGGGGAGTCTTCATTTATATAACTGGGGCTCAGAGCCTCTCATTCAACTTAGGGGATTTAGGTAGCTGCCAACTCAGTGCCACGAATTATTATTATGGTTCAGGCACGCTTTCAACCACCCTCCCTGTAACAATTCATGTGATCGTCACCACAACCCTGTGAGTGAAAGTGAACATGAAAGTCACTTAGTCGTGTCCGACTCTTTGTGACCCCATGGACTATACAGTCCATGGAATTCTCCAGGCCAGAATACTGGAGTGGGTAGCCTTTCCCTTCTCCAGGGAATCTTCCCAACCCAGGGATCGAACCCAGGTCTCCCACATCGCAGGCAGATTCTTTACCAGCTGAGGCACAAAGGTAGAGTAAAATCAGTCTAAATTCTGCTATAAGCAGTAAGCATCCATCAGACTGTGACCTGTTATGAAGATGTGCAGACAGGACAAATACACTTCCTTTGATGCTGGAGGAATCTGGATCTCAGTAGGGTTAACTCACTTCGTGTTGGTCACACAGTGGGGCAGGCTCCTCTGGCGGCTCAGAGGGTAAAGAATCCCCCTGCCAATGCAGGAGACGCAGGAGACCCATGTTCAGTCCCTGGGTTGGGAAGATACCCTGGAGAAGGGAAAGGTTACCCACTCAAGTACATTTGCCTGCAGAATTCCATGGACAGAGGAGCCTAGTGGGCTACAGTCCATGAGGTCGGAAAGAGTTAGATACACTTTCACACTTTCACTTTCACACAGTGAGGCAGGGCTGGTACCCAGTGGCGCCCTCCTGTGGTCAGACCAGTTGTAAAAAAATGCAGGTGGACAGGGCTTCCCTGGTAGCTCAGCTGGTAAAGAATCCGCCTGCAATGCTGGAGACCCTGGTTCGATTCCTGGGTCGGGCAGATCCACTGGAGAAGGGATAGGTTATCCACTCCAATATTCTGGTCTGGAGCATTCCATGGAGTACAGTCCGTGGGGTCGCAAAGAGTCGGACACGACTTTCACATGCTGGTGGACGGTGCTGTTGCCTCAAGCTCCCCAAGAATCCCCATCACCCCTGCTGCCCAGGCTTCTTCCTGCAAGCCCTTCAGATCTCTCTACAGTCCAACGACTCCACAGCCCCTGCTCCAGGCACGGTATTCCCTGGCTCTGGCAGGCTCCCTTTAGGGACTGGCATCAGGGAGACAAGAGGGGACATGCCGGAAGGGGAGGGGGCCAGAGAAGGGTCGGCAGCAGGGACAGAAGAATTTGAGGGTGGTCTGCTGCATGGTGGCTTCATTTCCCCTCTGCATTATTACCTAAAAGACAAAATAGTTCTCGGCAACAGCAGAGGAAGTATTTCTCCTTTGTTTTCACATTACCTGGAGAACTCTCAGAGTCTGAGCACGGAAACAACCCAGTCTGTGCCCTGGAGGCCTTGGAGGAGAGAGGACCAGCATTTGGAAAGAGCCAGAGGGCTGGAAATGAAGACCAAGTGACCTCGCTTCTTTCTGTTAGGTGGATCCATGATAATGTGTCTCTGTGTGTGCTCAGTCGTGACCCCATGGACTGTAGCCCGCCAGGCTCCTCTCTCCATGGAATTTTCCAGGCATGAATACTGGAGTGGGTTGCCATTTCCTCCTCCAGGGGATCTTCCTGACCCAGGGATCGAACCAGTGTCTCTTGCGTCTCCTGCATTGGCATGTGGATTCCGTGTCTCTAGCGCCGCCTGGGAATCATCCATGATGTTACACGCACATAAAGCCCTCCTATACCAGGTCAGGCCCTTACCTGGGGCTCCGCAAATGTTTGTATTTCTTTCTTCACTGAGTTAGGATGTGAGTTGTTTTAAAAAGAGCTGTGGGTCAGATTTCAGCCTTGAATTTGGTAGGGGAATTACTAAAGGTCCAGAGCAGACAGGCAGCAGCCCAGAAGGGGTTACCAAACAAGGAGATGCTGTTTGGGTAAAATGAAAAGTCTCTGAAGTGGGCCAGTCGTTATAAATATCAGTGGCATGCCTGTTTGCTGATGTCAGAAGATGAATAGTAAAAGTGAGAATGTCTTAGAGAAGACCTGAGAGTAACTGATTCTTCTGAGTAAACCCTCTCAGTTCATCTCAGTCTCGTCAGGCGTTAACATGGACAAAAGGACAGCAGATGAGGCATCCACCTGCCTGTACAAACACACTCTCAGGGCACAAGGAAACAGAAGTAAATGTCACAAGGTGAAGAGTCAAGATGATGACAGATGACCGACAAATGGAGTCGAAACCAGCAAGGGTTTGTGAAGAAGCAGTCCTTAGTCAACACAGAGAGTCCCCGAAGATTCGCTTGTTGAGTTTAATAACCTCATCCTGGCCAAGGGTAGAGCGCAAAGAGAATTGAGTCACAAACGGCAGAAGATGTTTGTATTACTCTGCTAGGACTGCTAACTTGAGAGACAACAACAAAAATTTATTCTCTCACCATTCCAGAGACCAGAGTCCAAACTGAAGGTGCTGGTAGGGCCGTGCTGCCTCTGAAGGCTCCAGGGGACAAGCTTTTCTTGTGCCTTCAAGCCTCTGAAGGCACCTGGCCTCCTGTGGCCAGTGGCAGCATCACTTCTGTCTGCCTCTGTCTTCACATAGCCTTCTCCTTTGTGTGTCTGTTGGTTTCCTTCCCTCTTTTTATTTTATTTTCTCTCTGTGTGTGAATTTTTTTCTTCCAGTTTTATTGAGATATAATTGACATACAGCACTGTGTTAGTTACAGGGTCATGATTTGACTTACATACATCATGAAATGATGACCATAATAAATTGTGACTATCCATCACCTCGTATACAGAATTAAGGGGGGAAAAAAAACCCTTTTCTCTTTGTGATGAAAATTCTTCAGATTTACTCTCTTAACAACTCTCACATATAGCATACAGCAGTGTTAATTATGTTTATCATGCTGTGCATTTCATCCCCAGCATTGATTTATCTTATATCTGGAAGTTCATACTTTCTGACTGCCTTCATCCAATTCCACTTACCCACGCCCACAAGCACCGCTCCCCACCTCTGGCAAACACAAATCTGATCCTTTTTTCTGTGAGTGTGTCTGTTTGTTGAGGTATGATGAACCTACTGTGTCAGTTCCAGGCACAGCTTTTCCTCTCCTTATAAGAACACTGGTCATTGAATTTAGGGCCTGCTCTAAATCCAGGATGATTTCATTTCAGGATCCCCAATTACATCTGCAAAGATCCTCCTTCCGAATAAGTCCACACTCTGAAATTCTGGATGGGTATAAATTCTGGGGGCGCACATTATGTAACCCACTATCATGTGTGACCTATTGCAGAAAATGGACAAAAGGGGAGACTATGCATTTATAATGGAGAAGGGAATGGCAACCCATTCCAGCACTCTTGCCTGGAGAATCCCATGGACTGAGAAGCCTGACTGAGAAGTCAGACATGACTGAGCAACACACACACATGCACACACACACACACACACATGCACGCACGCACACACACGCACACATACTCACACACACGCGCACACACACACGCACGCACACATGCACACACATGCACGCACACACGCGCACACACACGCACGCACACACACACACGCACGCACACACACGCACGCACACACACGCACACACGCACACACACACACATGCACACACACTCACACGCACATGCACTTATAAGATTTATAAGATAGGAAACTAATTTCCTCTTGTGATGACCCTGGCATTCTTACTACAGCCAACTATCTCATCATATCACTGACAATTAAGAGTAAACTTGACCTTTATCTATATCCTGTAGAACAGAGGTTACCAAATGCTCAGCAATAGAACAGCGCTGATCTAAGGGCAGTTTTCACAGGCCAAAGCATCTTTCCCCACAAACCCAGCAAGCCCTGAGTTGAAGCCCTGGGGCCTCCAGCCGCCCAGCCCCAGCTAAGGGGAATCACTGAATAGGAGTGGTTTATAGGTACCTGGGGGCTTCTGGGTGGCACTAGTGGTAAAGAACCTGCCTGCTCAGGCAGGAGATGTAAGAGACATGGGTTCAGTCCTGGGTTGGGAAGATCCTCTGGGGGAGGGTATGGCAACCACTGATTGCTCTTGCCTGGAGAATCCCATGGACAGAGGTGGGCTACAGTCCATAGGGTCACAGAGAGTCAGACACGACTCACGGGACTTAGCAGGCACGCACGCACAGGCACCTGGGTCCTACCATGTCCGGATTCTTCGGGGTCCAGTGAGGAATAAGTATGGCATCAGAGCTCTCACTGAACTTGTTTCAGTTTACATGAAACAGTCCAATTTAAGGGACATGCCACGAAGAGTGTTACTTCCATTTTTTGTTAACAAATCTTTGAGAAACAGAGTTTAATAGTGATAAAAGCAAAATATAATGATAAAAGGAAAATTTCTGCTCGTTTCACTGTATCTCATTGAATATATAACCACAAGCTGACAAATGTGCAACACACTAACAGTTATATAAATGTAATACCATAAAATAAAATTTCATGTTGCAATTCTCCTAAAGTCAAACACTAGGTATACGTTTGTAAAGTTATATTTCGCTTGTATTTGTTGTCAGGCTATACCAACTGACCTTTACACTGTATCCTTTTTACTTTCTGTATGTCAAATTAGTATTTCTTTAGTGAAATAATAGCAAAAATAGATTTCTACCTCACAGAATTTAGAGAGGGCAGCTTATTGCTGTTCTATACCTTAAAAAAATACTGAATATACTTTACATTTAATGACTTATTAATCTATTGCTTTGCAACACAAAATAATTTCAGAAATAGATTTCAGAACATAAAGGTTTTTAACCACAAGAAAACATGCTGTTTAAAAGTCAAGTGTAAAGGCTATATCGGTTAAAATATTGCTATGTGTGATGCTTTGCTTTACAGTAAGAGAGTTTCCCCTTGAGGGAAGGTCCTCTGGGTGTCCTTTACACAATCAACTCCTGAAGTGCATTTATAACATGATCCCATTTTACATTTCAATCCAAAACTTCAAGAGCGTGGACTCTTTGCAAATCAAATGACAGCCATCGGTAGGCAAGGTATTTTATCTGTAGCCCCTACCCATTTAGTCAAAGCTATGTTTTTTCCAGTAGTCAGGTATGGATGTGAGAGTTGGACCATAAATAAGGCTAAGTGCCGAAGAATTGATGCTTTTGAACTCTGGTTGTTGGAGAAGACTCTTGAGAGTCCCTTGAACAACAAGATCAAACCAGTCAATCCTAAAGGAAATCAATGCTGACTATTCATTAGCAGGACTGGGGCTAAAGCTGCAGCTCCAATACTTTGGCCGCCTGATGCAAAGAGCCATCTCAGTGAAAAAGACCCTGATGTTGAGGAAAACTGAAGGCAAAGGGAGAAGGCGGCGGCAGAGCATGAGATGGTTAGAGAGCATCAACGACTCAGTGGACATGAATTTCAGCAAACTCTGAGAGATAGTGGAGGACAGAGACTGGTATGCTGCAGTCCATGCATTCACAGAGCCAGACGTGACTTATCGACTGAATACCAGCAAAAACTTCACCTGTCCCACGCACCTGAGTGCTCCCCAGGCACCTCGGGGTCAGGCAGGTATAAAGGCTGGAGAGGTGGAAGCCATGCCCAGACTGGGCGCAGTCATCCTGCCCAGGGCATTGGCGTTTCTTTCCCCTGGGCCTCTATTGTAACTGACCAGCATGTGACAGCTAACAGCGAGGACAGGGTCCCTGGGTCGTTCTTCCAGCCAGTTTCAGATGTCAACAGACCCCGGTCCTCCTTCAGAAGGACACCCTCACCTCCTTGTATAAAGGAAGCTGAACACCTACTCTGTCCAGGGTGCTCCAAGGGGAGTGGCTTAAGGTCTGATCATGTTTTATTGTCATTTCCTCTTTGATGTTTCATCTATGTAATTGCTTTTGCACTTTTCTCCCTCTAAGCTTAGGGAGAAACTTTCCAGTGCTTTACTAGAAATTGTTTTTGTCAGCTACTGACAATTAGAAAGGCACTACATCACGTTGTCATCTAGACTTTCTGAATAATTTCAGGTTTTTAGAAACCAAGGTCTTATTCACTTCACTTGAACTGTTTCTGAATTACACCCAGAGGCTTTGTTTACCAATCTCCAGTGCAAAGAGATACGTCTGTTACGTGGCTGACTTGCTTTCTGATTCTAACTCATGGAAAACTAACCACATACTTACCTTTGCTGGGATAAGATATATGCATATCTCTGACTGATTCCAGTGAACTCTCTTATTCACCTCCATGGAGATACACAGTTTAACTTGATGCATCAAATTGCTTGAATCCTGCATTCCAGAGAAGGAGCTGGTGTAGACACAAGGAGATAAGGAGTCTAAAAAAGATGAAAAGGAGTTTCATCTTGGTCTTTTTTATGCTTCTGCAAATCATACATAAAATATATTATGTCCTTGGAAATGGCCCTTTTCTCTCTCCTCCTACTATCGTGTCACAGTCTAATATATCATAGTGTGAGCCAGATATAAGCATCCTTTTGAATCGAGCTGGCCGGTAAATTAACTTATGCTAAACGGCTGTCTGCCCACGACTGTCAACTCTGTCATCCTTGTCAGCTGCCTTTTCCTTCCCCCAGACATTTCATTTCACTGGGGATGACATTTCATTTCATTCTCAATACCACTTCATCTCTTTGCAATGGATGAAATTTTTCAGTGAACAGCATATGCGCTGACCCTTCTGAGGCTGACAAGGATACTCATACGTCCCCAATAAGTCCAATAATAAAACAGTTTGGATTTCCTTCCAGTCTCTCCCAAGGTTGTCTACACTTCGGAGGCTGAGTTCTTAAAAAGGAGAACCTCTCCCATCTTGCTCAAATCGCCAAACTGGACTTAAGCCTTCATGATAGACACACACCATCAAGAATAATCTGTCACGTGAAAGTCTTTAATAGTGGGCAAAGGCCACCTAGGAATCAGAGATAAAGATATTTTCTGAGCACTTCCAGTGTGACCTTGGGCCCTGGCCTGGTATCAGAGTCATCTTAGGAACATGTGACCCCCATGTGTTTTATGATAGTAAGAAAAGATCTGTATTCTTGGCAAAGCAAATTTCTGGAAGTCTCCTAGAAATATATCGGGAACCTAAGCTCCTCCCACCTCTTCAGTCCAGATACACAATCACCTTTTCACACAACTATTTATTGAGGTCCCACAAAGTGCCAGGATTAGATATTGTACAAGGCTGAAAAAGATGGGTATTGCTTAGTGCCTCATCAAGCTTATGGTCTGGCTGAGGATCTAGACAAGAAAATCATGAAGAAAAGAAGCTGGCAAGTATAGAATACTGTGGGAGCACACAAAAAATCCCTTACACAGGTCTTGGGAATCAGGAGGGCTTCCAAGAGGAAGCAATTTTAAGCTGAAACCTGAAAGGTGAGTGGAAATAAGATAAGGGAATGATGAGGGGAACAATCTCCTGTGGGTTAAACATTGACCAGGTTTATTGTAGTAATCACTCACACACATACACCCACCATTCTAGATTAACTCTAACTGAAATCTCACTATTTCATGCTCTTCTGAAACGTGAGGTGCAATTTCTGGTTCTACTGCCCAGTCTCTACAGCTTGGCCTTGACTAAGTCTTCTCCTGGCATCACAGATCAGGAGCTCCTAGGAGAAACATCTAACTCTTTTGTACAGCAACAATTACCAAAATGACAGTAACTCAGAAAATGACAATAACTCACACTGGTTAATTTCTAAAGCACCATCATGTAACATTTCATTCGATTCTTGCAGTTTGCCAGGTTTTATTATTCTCATTTAACAGATGAAGAAACTGAGGCTCAAAGAAGTCAAATGATTAGACCATAACCACATCACTTGTAAGAAGCAAATTAGGGCTCAAATCAAGATCTAACAGAAGTTAGGATTTGTAAAATGCTTTGAACAGTGTCTGGCTCATAGTAAACGATACGTTGGTGTTGGTTAAATAAATAACCAAAAACGCTTATGAAATAGGCTTTATGATTTCCCAGACAGAGCTTTCCCTTCAATCACAATGGTTTCTCTTGTGTCCTGTGGCGCAGTCGAGTTCCTTGAGGGATTATTGGAGGTCATCACCTTAGGGATTCAAGGGCAAGGCAGAGTGACTGGGGCTCAAGGCCACCGTACACCCCACCACACACACCGACTGGAAGGACTCTGCTTCCCCCACCCCCAACAGTTCACCTGCTTGAAGACTTTCCTGGGGAGCAGGCGCGCTGCAGGGGAGCCGTGTCGCCAGTGACCCAGCATGCATGTATTCTTTAAAACTGAAGTACGGTTGATGTACACTGTGGTGTTCGCTTCGGGTGTCCGGCAAAGTGATTCAGCTACACATACATATATTTCTCAAATTCTTACAAGTCATTAAGAGATATTGAATAAAGTCTCCTGTGCTACACGGGAGGACCTCGTCATTTAGTGTTTCATATGCAGTAGTGTGTATTTATTAATCCCAAAGAGTTGTACGTGACTGAGTGACTGAGCATGCACTCTTTCCCCTTTGGTAATGCTAAGTCTGTTTTCTATGTCTGAGAATCTGTTTCCATTTTATAAATAAGTTCATCATTTTTTTTTAGATGCCACATATAAGCACTATATGCTATTTGTCTTTCTCTATAGCTTATTTTACTTAGTCTGATAATCTCTAAATTTATCTATGTTCCTGCAAATGGCATTATTTCATTTTTTTATAGCTGAGTAATATTCTATTGTATGTATAACACATCTTTATCCATTCACCTGTCAATGGACATTTAGGTTGCTTCCATGTCTTGACCCTTTTAAATATTGCTTCAGTGAACATTGGGGTGCATATATTCTTTAAGTACTGTTTTGGGGTGATGATGATGTCATTGGGAAGCTGTAACCTAAATGTGAGGAAGAGAAACAATAGCTTCCTAATTTCCAAACACTGTGTCCCATGGGGGAGAAGGGTTTATATTAAGGGAATAGTAGGTTGAAGTAGCATTATTTCCTGAGCATACTGGGGTGAGACCCAGAACTTTTGAGAGATTTAAATTTAAACCCTGAGCCTTCAGCTGGCCAGTGTAAGCCTGTTTTATCATTTGTAATAATGGTACCGACACAGTCCCTTTCCGGGGTTATCATGAGGATACCCTCTGTTTCTTCACTGCTGTATCCTGAGGCCTAGAACAGTACCTGGCACATGGTCGGTGTTCAGTAAATAGTGGTTAAATGGATGAAATGGACAACTGTGAAAATTTCTATATAACCAGCATTCGACTCTTTGAAGATGCATTACTTTTTTTCCTGGAAAGATGAATCAACTGAATGGAGACAGAATGTTTTAGGAGAGGAAGTAGAATGAGACAATAATAATAGGTATTATTACATACTCACATACACCAGATACTATTCTGTAGATACTATTCTACATGTTCATGTATGTGCCTGCATGCTAAGTTGCTTCAGTCGTGTCCAACTCTGTGCAACCCTATAGACTGCAGCCCGCCAGGCTCCTCTGTCCATGGGATTGCCATGCCCTCCTCCAGGGGGTCTTCCTGGCCCAGGGATCAAACCTGCATCTCTTGCATCTCTTACATTGGAAGGCAGATTCTTTGCTACCAGCGCCACCTGGGAAGCCCTTACCTGTTGACACATATGATTCAATAATGCTGTGCTCCTAGGACAGTTACTTAACCTCCCTTTGCCTTGGTTTTTCCAACTCTAAAGTGGAAATAGTAAAAGCACTGACCTCATATGACCTCATAGCCTTGCCATGAGAGCAAAGTCAGTTAATCCATATACAGTTATTAGAACAATTCCTCGTATACAGTAAGTCCTCAATATGTTTTAACTCTGATTATGTTATGAAATCACTACTCCACGTATTACCAGTGTGCTGTTCTGAGATGGGGTCAGAGTAGGCAGCAGGGGCATTTACCAGAGGACCCAGGATGTAAGCTGGGCCTTCACTCAGGATGGGTGGGCAGAGTGGAGTGGCAAGGGCATTCCAGGAGGAGGCAGGATGTGGGAGGACAGAATTAGTCATCTTTTAAAATGCCTGCCTCCCAGCCTGACCATTTACTAGTTTTCCCATGTGTGATAGCAGGACACTATCTGCCTCACAGGTTTATTGCTGTTTGGGTGTTTTATGGGATAAGGAACATAAAATTCTGAGCACAGTGTCAGCGCATTGGAAGCCTCCGACGTAGGTAGCTTGTGTTACTACTACTGGGCAGAAATAGAAGTTTGTGGGACGACAAGGAAACTTGCCACTTCCATCTGGGAACTGATCTAGCCTTGGCTCCCTAGATCCATCATTAACTTGGTGGTTTTTTCACCTACATAAGACCTATTATTAGCATAAACCTGGTTTAAGTAGAGCCTTAAATTTTAGTGGTTTGGAATTGGGGGGTGGAGAGTGGGACCTGATTTTGACTAGACTACTTAGAATAGCTTTCATTCTTAAATTGGTTAAGGTTAAAGTTACTGAGAAACTGAATCACTAGCAAGTAAACCCAGTAGTAACTGAAGTAGGGCAGGGAGTGGCAGCGGGGAGGCGAGGGTTGCTCTCTCATCCCACCCTTGCATGCAGGCAACCTCATGCTCCCTGTAAGTCACCTTGCTGCTGAGTAACACGAGCCAGATGCCTTTCCAGCCACTCCTTAACATACTTGATATGAACTTCAAGCTCCCAAAATAATTTCCCTGACCTCAGCATTCTTCTGGATTCGGGTTTTCCTTACATGATTTTTCAGCCAACCCTACCCTCAGATTTATTACAGAAGCACAAGCTTAGGTCCCCTCTAACTTTTTCTTTCGTATCTAGGGCAGAAATTGCTGTTTTGATTATGGTTTGGTTTCCTTGTGAAGATTCCATGCACATATGGAATGAAAGGGCAATTTCTCCTTGGAGCTATTGCACCCAAGGGTGGCTTCCTGTAGATTTAGCCACAACCTGTACAAAGTCCCAGCGGCTTCGTGGACCTGTCTTCTACAGTCTGCATTTGAAGATACTGTAAACGTACACCCTTCCTTTCTTATACACAGCACTTGCATGCATGCATGCTAACTCACTTCATTCATGTCCAACTCTGTGCAACGCTATGGACTGTAGCCCGCCAGGCTCCTCTGTCCATGGGATTCTCCAGGCAAGACTGAAGTGGGTTGCCATGTCCTCCTCCAAGGGATCTTCCCAACCCAGGGATCAAACTCGCATCTCTTATGTCTCCTGCATTGGCAGGTGGGTTCTTTATCACTAATGCCACCAGGGAAGCCCTATATACAGCACAGAAAATATCAAATTAAAAATCTCTGCATTCTTCCAGCCTGGCTTTATTGCCCTGTATTTCATCTGTCTAGGCCTAGGACCCTCGGCAGGAAAGCTTCCTGCCTAAAGCAGCTCACACCAAGCTCCTCTCTGTACTTCAGGAATTCTTATGCTGTGTTGACTTGAAACTTAGCATACAACGGCTTTTATTATCCAGTATGTTTATTCTGTCTCCCTGACCAGACGGCAAAATCCAAGGCAGGGATGAGGTCTTCAACGACTGTTTATCCCCTCTCACTACCTAACACAATGCATTGGCAGAGTAGGCTCTCGAAATGTCTTACTCCAATGTGACAGTCCTCCTTCCAGTTCAAAAATAACTCAACTTATAATGATTCTATGATTGAATCGTTATTTTCTTTGCTCTGAAAAAAGAAAATACGTCATTCTGAAGACGTTAGCTTGGGGTCTGTAGGGTTCAGTTTTTAAACTTTATGTTTTGGATGCTTCACCAGATGGTAATATCACCATGTGTCAAAATGAGCACTTCTTGGAGACAGAGATTCAGCCAGGGACTAATTCTGGACTCTGTGTTCAGCTGCTAAAGAGCCACGGCCTCAGACAGTCCTATTTATTAGTTGGATTTGGCAAGGGGAGGTCACTCCTTGTTAAAATACACAAGCAAGCTATTAAAAATAACATTCAAAGAAGAAAATTAAAAATAATGTGCAAAAGACCAAATTGCTTAACTCAAATACAAGTTTAGAAAAACAGTTCTACTAAAATATCTCTAAGTATTTATCGGTAACGTTGAAGTGTTTGACAAAGAGAAGTAAGAGGTGGGTTGTTAGCTCAGTCTCCTCAGAGACCGAGGGTTTGTTTTTTTCTTTTTTTAACATGCTGTGTAGCTTCAAATAACAAAAACTTTATATATGGTACTGAAATCTGAAGCAAATTTTATATGTACGTACTTTTGCTGGAGAAAATTGAAAGCTTTATTTGGATTCTTAGAAGACACTGTTAATTAGAAGAGATTTAAAAACTACAGGTAACCTTCCTACATATTACTCTGAGTTTAATAGGAGAGGTGTAGACACTTCCAAATTACCTTTATTCCAAGTACATCTCAAATAAAATGCATTTTTTACTTCTTTTAAAGTAAACAAACAAACAAAAATTCTATACATTTACAATCTTAAAATTAAAAAGAAAAAAAAAGAGAAAACCCCACAGGTAGTATTTATCCAAAGTCTAAGCTTTTATAAGGATCTGTTGGGCCTGTGGAACTTGACTGGGATTTCTAGAGTTGCTCTCCAGAGCTTTGAACATCTGCATTCCTCATAGCAGTGGGCCACTTAGTCATTAAAAATTGTTAGCTTTTTAGTTTGCCTGATTAAAAATGTAGTATCATCTCCCTCAGGTCCCACAAAACCCACTAGAAGTACTTAACAGATTTCCCACACAATGAAACCATTCTCTGGGCAGTTAATTAGGAGTTGGGCATTTCCTAGACTCAGATGCTTTTTAACAAGTGAGTGAGTGAAAGTCGCTCAGTCGTGTCCAACTTTGCAACCCCATGGACTATACAGTCCATGGAATTCTCCAGGCCAGAATGCTGGAGTGGGTAGCCATTCCCTTCTCCAGGGGATCTTCCCAACCCAGGGATCAAATCTATTCTTCCGCATTGCAGGTGGGTTCTTTTTTTTTTTTTAATATAAATTTATTTATTTTAATTGGAGGCTAATTACTTTACAATATTGTAGTGGTTTTTACCATACATTGACATGAATCCACCACGGGTGTACATGTGTCCCCCATCCTGAACCCCCCTCCCACCTCCCTCCCCATCCCACGCTCTGGGTCATCCCACTGCACCAGCCCTGAGCACTTGTCTCATGCATCCAACCTGGACTGGCGATTCGTTTCACATATGATAATATACATGTTTCAGTGCCATTCTCCCAAATCATCCCACCCTCGCCCTCTCCCACAGAGTCCAAAAGACTGTTCTATACATCTGTGTCTCTTTTGCTGTCTCGCATACAGGGTCATTGTTACCATCTTTCTAAATTCCACATATATGTGTTAGTATACTGTATTGGTGTTTTTCTTTCTGGCTTACTTCACTCTGTATAACAGACTCCAGTTTCATCCACCTCATTAGAACTGATTCAAATGTATGCTTTTTAATGGCTGAGTAATATTCCATTGTGTATATGTACCACAGCTTTCTTATCCATTCGTCTGCTGATGGGCATCTAGGTTGCTTCTGTGTCCTGGCTATTGTAAACAGTGTGCAGACAGATTCTTTACCAGCTGAGCCACCAGGGAAGCCTGCAATGCAGGATACCTGAGTTTGATTCCTGTTTGGGAAGATCCCCCAGAGGAGGGCATGGCTACCCACTCCAGTATTCTTGCCTGGAGAATCCCATGGACAGAGGAGCCTGGTGGGCTACAGTCCATGGGGTTGCAAAGAGTCGGACATGACTGAGTGACTAAGCACAACACAGCACAGATGTTTTTGAGCTGATCAGCAAAGTGTGTCTTTTCCACACATTATTGAAAGTAAAAAAAAAGAAAAAAAAAGATTGCCTGAGCTTGTGGAGAAGATCCTTAAAGATAAAAATCAAAAGAGCCATCTTCTAACCAGGGGCATTATGTGAGATAGGTTTTAAGAAATCTAGCTTCTGGATAATGAAACAGGGTGGAGGTGGAGCACTATGAGAAGAAAAACTTATTTTCAGTGAATAATTTTAAAGGTGGCTGCTCCTGTCAACGTGCTCATCACAAAGCAGTGAATGACACTCCAGCAGGGAACTGTGGACACCCAGGTGACAACAGGATTTGTTGGCAACAGAGAATGGCAAATAGTTCTAAAAATATATATTCTATCTTTTATGTTAAGGGTATCTGCAGAATATGATTAAAACACCAAAGACCCAAGATAAAATATTAGATAATGAATCCTATCCGTTGTGTTTTCCATGTCCTAAAATATATTTTTATTCTACACCTTCTTGAACCCTGTAATATAGACCAACACATCTTGTTACTATGTGTATGTGTGTTAGTTGCTCAATCCTGTCCGACTCTTTGTGACCCCATGGGGTATAGCCCACCAGGCTCCTCTGTCCATGGGATTTTTCTGGCAAGAATCCTAGAGTGGCTTGCCATTTCCTTCTCCAGGGGATCTTCCTCACCCAGGGATTGAACCTGGGTCTCCTGCATTGCAGGCAGACTCTTTACCATCTGAGTCACCAGGGAAGTTATACTAGATAAGAAAAAAAGAGAGAGAGAAATCATTTATTAGACAATCATTTGTTTTTAAACATTGATTTTGCCTCTTGTCATGTTTTCCCCCTCCTCAAGTGTTTTCATATCCTCTTTTTGAGGCTTAAACTTTAAAAAACATGGCTTTCTGATGGATTATTTACTTATTTTCCAATAGTATTGAGGATGTTTTATTCCAAGGAGAATGTTTATCCCCAATAAGACCATTGGCCTAACATAATTCAAGCTGTCCCTGAAAACCACACCTTGAAACAGAAAATTAGGAGAACCCTGGTTATTATTCTACCTGTGCTTCCTAATTACACACAGTAGTCATAATATTTATAGAGAAATGGCAGGAAGAGAATCAAGAATGTTAATAGGAGACTGCTGAAATCTATGTTGCTTTGTAAAGATGTATGTCTTGCAGCATGGCCTTCTCTATTTGCTGCATAGACATGCTTTTTTCTTCTAGGTTTATCTTAGCATAAAGGAAATGGTTTCACCACTCTGAGAGGGTGCGTTGGGAGGAGAGGGGACAGTTTACAGAGATCTTAAATGAGCTCTGTCTAGGTCCTATTTCAGGAAAGGGAAGAATTAATTCTCTTCCTCACCCGCTGCCATCTCAGAAGTGTCCAAGGTTCATCCACCCTTCTCTTGGGCAGTTGAAAGCTAGGCTGCTCATGTGGGAAAGTAGGTAATTTCTGTCAAGGTCTTGGGGCTGAGACTGGGTCATTTTTGCAAGGTGGTGTCAAATGAAAAAATATTCACAACCTAAAAGTTGAGAATAATGTTTTATTCAGTGGAAATTTTGGACACTTCAAGCCCAAGAGACAGCATCTCAAGTGACCCTGACAGAACTGCTCGAAGGAGGCATGGGGAGGAGCCAGTTTGTATAGAAGTTTTGCAACAAAGGGCAGGTAGTCTGAACATCTGAACAAAAATAACAATATTATTGCTAATTAAAGAATACCAGATAACCCAAGTTAAGGAATTTAGCACTTCTCTATGTATGGGAAGATGCAGGGGTCTGGGTTCACTGAAATCATCCCTTTCTTATGCACCTCAGCTATCAAGCCAGTATCTTGTGTTTTGACATCCTGAGCTTCCCCTCCTCGGGGCTCACCGGAGGGAGTGGCTGCAGTCTGATGGCTGTTAGCTGGCAGGGACTCTTCTCCCTCCTGAGTTCCCTGAGGGCTCACTGGCTCGCAGAAGAGGGCTGCAGTCGGTAAGGACTGTGACATCCTTGCTTACTGATATGGCAGGAAAATATCCCATTCATCAGTTTCCTCTCTTGGCCCAAAATTCAACCAATATTTGGGAGACATATCATGACCAATTTTTGTCCCACAGTGCTGGGAGGCTCATCTCAGAGCAAGCAAAATTTCACATTGATGTGCCATTCCAGGTGCTAATCTTTGGACTAGGCCCAATTATAGATAATAAAAGATTCTATGGATTCTGTCTTGCTAGTCAAGACATATTTTCCCTTGTTGTGTCTTCCCATATCCAGAGTTTCACTATTACAATCACTGATGGCATACAAAACTATATATCTGATCAACTGCTTCAAGTCACCTAGTCATCATTATTGTTGTTGGAGGCCTAAACAATCTTATAAAATAGACAAGATATAAGTAATATAGCTAGTAACATTGACAAAGTCGTAGTGTAGTAGAGACACAAGCATAAACAATTTGGAAGCAAAGAACAAATTAAAACAATGATTAGTACAACTAGTTGTAATCCAGTTGCAATAAACCATCAAGTCCACAGGAGAGCCAGTTAGAGAAGCCAAATTCTGGCAGGATCACATAGAGAGAAAAGGAAAAGTGCTTTATCTTGGCTTACAAATGTATACTTTACCAGCTTGTGCTCACAGTATAAGAGAAAAGTTTTATTGGAAAGCAAAGATTCAATCTAGTATATTTTCCAAAGTCATAAAGATATAAATTATATTCATCAGTTCATTCAGTCTCATGTAATTGATTCCTATGTCTGCAAGAAGTAATCAGATTTTTAAAAATTTTGTCATTTGTTACCCAGTTCAGTGGTATTATCTACAAGCTATCAGAAACTTATACTTGTTTCAAAAGTTCTTTTTACGAGTTTTATTGAAAATCTTCATTTTGTAAAAGCAATGTAAAATTATGATTGTCTCTAAAGGACAGAACTTAAAATAGCATGGCTAATGTAATTAGCAAGAAACTTGTATATTTCTTCAACATACAACATTTTAGGATAATAACTAGAATTACAACTAATGACATATATTAGGACATATCAGATGTTAGAGATCCATTTGCATTTTTGAGTATTTATCTTAATGACATTTATCCATGCATTGCAACCTAAAGTTCACCTCCAATCATTTGATAATATTTCTGAATTTAAAATCCCAAATAAATATAGGTTAGCATTCCTCTCTGAGAGGTCTCAGAGATGTTTCTTTGAAGCATCCAGTCAGCTGGAGGCTAAAAGATCTTTAGTTAGATTTTGTTATTTGGGAAGTTTGTTTAAAAAAATCAAACAGTTTAAAAATGCAACAGGATCATAAGTCACTGAAACAATACTTTTTCATTTAACCAAAGTGACAAAACAATTAAAACAACCAGATCACTTGAGGACACAGAAACTCACACCCCCTGTTACCAGAAGAGGCACTTCTAACAGAGAGAAATCAGCTTTCTGTCTTGGATTATTAGCTTACTTAACAAAGTTTATTTAGTTAACTTCAATCTAAATTTAATTATGTGATTGTGGTTTTCAGTCTGTCTGCCCACTGATAGAGAAGGATAAGAGGTTTATGGAAGCTTCCTGATGGGAGAGACTGACTGAAGGGGAAACCGGGTCTTGCTCTGATGGGTGGGGCCATGCTCAGTAAATCTTTAATCCAATTTTTTGTTGATGGGTGGAGCTGTGTTCCTTCCCTGCTATTTCAATTCAGTTGCTCAGTTGTGTCCGATTCTGTGACCCCATGGACTGCAACACGGCAGACTTCCTTGTCCATCACCAACTCGCAGAGTTTACCCAAACCCATGTCCATGTCCATGCCATCCAACCACCTCATCCTCTGTCGTCCCCTTCTCCTCCTGCCCCCAATCCCTCCCAGCATCAGGGTCTTTTCCAATGAGCCAGTTCTTCGTGTCAGGTGGCCAAAGTATTGGAGCTTCAGCTTCAGCATCAGTCCTTCCAATGAACACCCAGGACTGATCTCCTTTAGGATGGACTGGTTGGATCTCCTTGCAGGCCAAGGGACTCTCAAGAGTCTTCTCCAACACCACAGTTCAAAAGAATCAATTCTTTGGTGCTCAGCTTTCTTTATAGTCCAACTCTCACATCCATACATGACCACTGGAAAAACCACAGCTGTGACTAGATGGACCTCTGTTGGTAAAGTAATGTCTCTGCTTTTTAATATGCTGTCTAGGTGAGTCATAGCTTTTCTTCCGAAGAGTAAGCATCTTTTAATTACATGGCTGCAGTCACCATCTGCAGTGATGTTGGAGCCCCCAAAAATAAAGTCTGTCACTGTTTTCATTGTTTCCCCATCTATTAGCCATGAAGTGATGGGACCGGATGCCATGATCTTAGTTTTCTAAATGTTGAGTTTTAAGTCAACTTTTTCACTCTCCTCTTTCATTTTCATCAAGAGGCTCTTTTCACTTTCTGCCACAAAGGTGGTGTCATCTGCGAACCTGAGGTTATTGATATTTCTCCCGGCAAACTTCATCCCAGAGTGTGCTTTATCCAGCCCAGCATTTCATATGATGTATTCTGCATATAAGTTAAATAAGCAAAGTGACAATATACAGCCTTGATGTACTCCTTTCCCATTTTAGAACCAATCTGTTGTTCCATGTCCGGTTCTAACTGTTGCTTCTTGACCTGTATACAGATTTCTCAGGAGGCAGATAAAGTGGGCTGGTAGTCCCATCTCTAGAAGAATTTTCCACAGTTTCTTGTGATCTATCCAGTAAAAGACTTTGGCATAGTCAATAAAGCAGAAATAGATGTTTTTCTGGAATTCTCTTGCTTTTTCTATGATCGAGTGGATGTTGGCAATTTGACCTTTGGTTCCTCTGACTTTTCTAAATCCAGCTTGAACATCTGGAAGTTCTTGGTTCGTGTACTGATGAAGCCTGGCTTGGAGAATTTTGAGCATTACTTTGCTAGTGTGTGAGATGTGTGCAATTGTGCGATAGTTTGAACATTCTTTGGCGTTGCCTTTCTTTGGGATTGGAATGAAAACTGACCTTTTCCGGTCCTGTGACCACTACTGAGTTTTCCAAATTTGCTGGCATACTGAGTGCAGCACTTCCACAGCATCATCTTTTAGGATTTGAAATAGCTTAACTGGAATTCCATCACATCCACTACCTTTGTTCACGGTGATGCTTCCTAAGGCCCACTTGACTTTACATTCCAGGATATCTGGCTCTAGGTGAGTGATCACACTGTCATGGTTATCTGGGTCATGATGATACTTTTTGTACAGTTCTTTTGTGTGTTCTTGCTACCTCTTAATATCTTCTGCTTCTGTTAAGTCCATACCATTTCTGTCCTTTATTGTGCCCATCTTTGCATGAAATGTTCCCTTGGTATCTCTAACTTTCTTGAAGAGATCTCTAGTCTTTCCTATTCTATTGTTTTCCTCTATTTCTTTGCACTGATCACTGAGGAAAGCTTTCTCATCTCTCCTTGCTACTCTTTGGAACTCTGAATTCAAATGGAAATATCTTTTCTTTTTTTCCTTTGCCTTTCACTTCCCTTCTTTTTCAGCTATTTGTAAGGCCTCCTCAGACAACCATTTTGCCTTTTTGCATTTATTTTTCTTGGGGATGGTCCTGATCACTGCCTCCTGTACAATGTCATGAACCCCTGTCCACAGTTCTTCATGCACTCTATCAGATCTAATCCCTTGAATCTATTTGTCACTTCCACTGTATAATCGTAAGGGATTTGATTTAGGTCATACCTGAATTGTCTAGTGGTTTTCCCTACTTTCTTCAATTTAAGTCTGAATTTTGCAATAAGGAGTTCATGATCTGAGCCACAGTCAGCTCTTGGTCTTGTTTTTGCTGACTGTATAGAGCTTCTTTCTCCATCTCCAGCTGCAAAGAGTATAATCAATCTGATTTCGGTGTTGACCATCTGGTGATGTCCATGTGTAGAGTCTTCTCTTTTGTTGTTAGAAGAGGGTGTTTGCTATGACCAGTGTGTTCTCTTGGCAAAACTCTGTTAGCCTTTGCCCTACTTCATTTTGTACTCCAAGGCCAAATTTGCCTGTTACTCCAGGTATCTCATGATTTCTTGCTTTTGCACTCCAGGCCCCTATGATGAAAAGGACATCTTTTTTGGGTGTTAGTTCTAGAAGGTCTTGTAGGTCATCATAGAACAATTCAACTTCAGCTTCAGCATTACTGGTTGGGGCATAAACTTGGATTACTGTGATACTGAATGGTTTGCCTTGGAAACAGAGATCATTCTGTCATTTTTGAGACTGCACCCAAGTACTGCATTTCGGACTATTTTGTTGACTCAGAGGCATAGAGAAATGCAAGTTTCCCTCTAGAAGGGCTTTGTTTAAAGTTTTACCAAACCAGCTTTTTTTTTTAAACCTTAATTTAACTGTGTACACAATAGAAGAGCCCCTCATTTTTAGGGGTTGATTTCCTTTAACTTCCAATTAAGCAAATACTTGGAATTTTTGTACAGATATTTATCCAGTTGGGGTATTAGCTGTGCTGTGCTTAGTCACTCAGTCGTGCCCAACTCTGTGCGACCCCATGGGCTGTAGCCTGCCCAGACTCCTCTGTCCATGGGGTGGGTTGCCATGCCCTCCTCCGGGGGGGTCTTCTCAACCTAGGGATCAAACCCAAGTCTCCCGCATTGCAAACAGATTCTTTACCATCTAAGCCACCAGGTAAGCCCTGTAGTGTTAGCTGGAGGCTGGCAATCTATTGTTCTTTTTTCTTTTATTTTCAAACCTTTATTTCCCACTGTGAAGTCAGTTTGTCAAAATAAAATTGCTAGTGACGATTATGTGTGATGGGCCCAGAGTGGTGCTTGAGAGTTCAACTTTTCTGGTTTTGCCCCAGAGTTGTGTCAGCCCCCTCTTATGTGTATCAGGTGACTCCAGTGCAACTAAGACTTCCACAGGAACTCATGTCGCAGAATGGCCAATTAGTATGTGAGTCCCTGGCTGAGCCAGTCAATTAAGGGAATGAGACACGTGCACCCCAATGTTCATTGCAGCACTGTTTATAATAGCCAGGACATGGAAGCAACCTAGATGCCCATCAGCAGACGAATGGATAAGGAAGCTGTGGTACATATATACCATGGAATATTACTCAGCCGTTAAAAAGAATTCATTTGAATCAGTTCTAATGAGATGGATGAAACTGGAGCCCATTATACAGAGTGAAGTAAGCCAGAAAGATAAAGAACATTACAGCATACTAACATATATATATGGAATTTAGAAAGATGGTAATGATAACCCTATATGCAAAACAGAAAAAGAGACACAGATGTACAGAACAGACTTTTGGACTCTGTGGGAGAACGCGAGGGTGGGATGTTTCGGAAGAACAGTGTGTATATTATCTATAGTGAAACAGATCACCAGCCCAGGTGGGATGCATGAGACAAGTGCTCGGGCCTGGTGCACTGGGAAGACCCAGAGGAACTGGGTGGAGAGGGAGGTGGGAGAGGGGATCGGGATGGGGAATACATGTAAATCCATGGCTGATTCATGTCAATGTATGACAAAACCCACGGAAATGTTGTGAAGTAATTAGCCTCTAACTAATAAAAATAAATGAAAAAAAAAAAAGAAAAAAAAATTAAGGGAATGAGTTTCCTTACAGGGATAACTGCAAAGTATGAAGTCTTTCCTCCTCCATCCTGCATGTTTTCCAGTCACGTGAGAAAGACATTGCCAGCCAGTAGGAGAGAACCCCTTGTCCAGAGCTCAGAGGCTCGAATAAGATTTCAGCTTTATTTCAACAAACTCCGTTAAGGTAACCAACTCTAGGAAAAATGATGGCCAGTCTTCCCCCAATAACTCAGCTTCACCTTACTCCGTGTTTGAGCAAAGTCTTCCCAGTCTGTAACCTGAGGATGACCCCTCGATATTCAGCCTGAGTCTTCCCAGTGCCTTTTTCACTGAGGATAACCTGCTGCGGATGACCACTCAGTACCCAGACTGAGTCTTCCCAGTGCCTTTCACCGAGTTTAACCTGCCAGCCACCTATACTGAGCAAAATCTTCCCAGCCCTTCAGCTGAGGATAATCCAGTTACTTCTTCTTGAAAGCAAGTTTCAAGGATAGTTTCTTCCCCAGTGACTAAAACTTCAGACCCTCAACCAATACAGGAGATCCGAGAGCCAGGAGACACTCATTCAAATTCAGCTGGACTCCCTGGGGGGGCTCTACTGGTGTCAAGGCTCTGGATCCTTGCCGAGCTCA
Source organism: Odocoileus virginianus (assembly GCF_023699985.2). Classification (NCBI taxonomy): domain Eukaryota; kingdom Metazoa; phylum Chordata; class Mammalia; order Artiodactyla; family Cervidae; genus Odocoileus; species Odocoileus virginianus. The sequence continues at coordinate 4,689,253 of NC_069685.1, read as the reverse complement.
GGCAGAGGAGTGGAATATGCTCCGGTCCCTTTGTGGTTGCTATAATTGTTGACTTAAAAAATACTCACAACCTGAAAGTTGAGTTATGTTTCATTCAGTGGGAATTTTTAGCACTTCAAGCCCAGGAGACAGCATCTCACGTGACCCTGAGAGAACCGTTCCAAAGAGGGGAGGGGAGGAGCCAGTTCCTTTAGAAAGTTTGAAACTAATAGCAGGGAGTCTAAACATCAAAAAACGATGGTTAAAGAAAACCAGATAACCCGAGTCAAGGAATTTAGCACTCTTCTAAGTATGGGAAGATGCAAGAGTCCGGGTCCACTGAAATCATTCCTTTCATATGCGCCTCAGCTAGCTGGGGCGACGGTTCCGTGTTTTCACATCCTGGGCTTCCTCTCCTCAGAGCTCACCGTAGAGAGTGGCTGCAGTCTGATGGCTGCTGGCCGGCAGGGAGTCTTCTCCCTTCCGAGTTCCCTGAGGGCTCACCGGCTCAGATAAGAGGGCTGCACTCGGGAAGGACTGTGACATCCTTGCTTACTGATACGGTAGGGAACACTGCATTTCTCCATGGTCCCCAGAAAAGTAGCGGCTGCTGTCAGAAGATGAGGCCCAAGGGTGGCGCGAGGAGGGAGGGGTGCCGATGCCCGTCCCCGGCTGGGGCAGTAGCCACGGCCACCCCGGGGCCGCCGGGCCACCTGCAGAGCCTGCTCGGCTCCCGTCGCTCCTTGACCCTCAAACGACGTCCCTCTCAGTGGCCTTGGCTCTAATTTTGCTCATTCCTGTGTGGCTCGCAGGGCCTCTGTTCTCCTCCCCACACCAGGAGGAAATCCTTTTTCATCTGGACAGGAAACTTCCCTTTCCTCAGACTCTCTCTTCTCTTACATGGTTGAGGCTTTGGAAAACAAAGATGAGACAATTTCTTCTTCTTCTCTTTTTCTTTTAAACAAGAGCGTGAATGCTTACCTAGGCCTGCCTGGCAGGCGTGGCCTCTACCTGCCTCATGCCACTTTTCCTCACCTGAGATGCTTTCTTCCAGTTCTTTAACCTACTCAGGTTCCTTCCCTCCCAGAGCCTTTGCCCAGAACATCTCCTTTCATCTCCTTTGCCTCACTGACACTTATTTATTAGTCAAACTTCAGGTCTCAGCTGACACTTCCTTCTTGACCTTGAGATTAGGTCAGTTCCCCACATTATATGATTTTATAGAAGCAGGTACTACTCCTGCAGAGTTTTCAGCACGGTTGTAATTCTATGTTTTGTGTCACTGTTGAGTATGGTCTGCCCCCTCCCGCCCCCACTAGCCTGCCCATTCCATAACGGCAAGGACACTTTTCACTCTCAGCATTACACCCTCAGCGCCTCACGTAAACAGTGTGACAGATTCTTGTGGAATAAGCAGCCATTTTTTTTCTTTGGGAGTCACTAACCTTGAATTGAGTCTATTTGGAAAACTCTCTGAGAAACAAAATAAATTAGGCAATATCAATCTGGACTTCCTAGGATTTTGCATGATTTCTCTAACAGAATAATTGAATATGGCAGATAATGATCAAATGTAGGGGGGAAAAATGACAAAGTCTAAGTCTAAGTGGCTGTTGTGAAAGGTTATTAGCCTTGTAATAGACTTAAACTGTACAACTATAATTCAGGAATGTGAAAACATCCATTTTTTATTTTTTAAACAAAATTAAACTGTACTTGTCCACAATCTCTCATTCCTATTAAGTAGCAGAAAAACAACAATCTTTCCCCTTAAATATTAAGTTTCTTCTGGTTTAAAATTTAATTTAATTTTAAAATTACTCAGACATTGTAGGGTTTAGACTATTAAACATGACCTCTCAATGAGGCTGCAGGAGCTTATAAAGAAAAGGCATTACAAAAGAGTAAACTAGCCAGCAGAGGGTGATAACTTTCCCTTTAAGAAAGTTAGATTAGATCTTTGCCTTTGCTACACACAGGATAAATCCAAATATGAAAACAAAGCTTGTAAGCTACTGAAAGAAAATCCAGAAGACTATTTCATGGCCTTCAAGTAGGGATGAGAAAAATAAAATACTAAGTATAAATTAAAAAAAACACAAAAGATTGTGATTTCAATTTTAATAATAAAATGATCTGACTAGAAAACATACTTGAATTAATAAGAAATCTTGATGATGTGACTCAGTTCAGTTCAGTCACTCAGTCGTGTCTGACTCTTTGCAACCCCATGAATCGCAGCACGCCAGGCCTCCCTGTCCATCACCAACTCCTGGAGTCCACCCAAACCCATGTCCATCGAGTTGGTGATGCCATCCAGCCATCTCATCCTCTGTCGTCCCCTTCTCCTCCTGCCCCCAGTCCTTCCCAGCATCAGGGTCTTTTCCAATGAGTCAACTCTTCGCATGAGGTGGCCAAAGTACTGGAGTTTAAGCTTCAGCATCAGTCCTTCCAATCAACACCCAGGACTGATCTCCTTTAGGATGGACTGGTTGGACCTCCTTGCAGGCCAAGGGACTCTCAAGAGTCTTCTCCAACACCACAGTTCAAAAGCATCAATTCTTCGAGCTCAGCTTTCCTCACTATCCCACTCTCACATCTATACATGACCACTGGAAAAACCATAGCCTTGACTAGATGGACCTTTGTTGGCAAAGTAATGTCTCTGCTTTTAAATATGCTATCCAGGTTGGTCATAACTTTCCTTCCAAGGAGTAAGTGTCTTTTAATTTCATGGCTGCAGTCACCATCTGCAGTGATTTTGGAGCCCCCAAAAATAAAGTCTGACACTGTTTCCACTGTTTCCCCATCTATTTGACATGAAGTGATGAGACCAGATGCCATGATCTTAGTTTTCTGAATGTTGATCTTTAAGCCAACTTTCTTACTCTCCTCCTTCACTTTCCTCAAGAGGCTCTTTAGTTCCTCTTCACTTTCTACCATAAGGGTGACTAGATATAGTTAAAAATCACTCACTAGTCTCTATACTAGCAGTAGAGCTTCCCTGGTGGCTCCGTGGTAAAAAATCTGCCTGCCAACGCAGAAGAAGTGGGTTCAATCTCTGAGTCAGGAAGATCCCCTGGAGAAGGAAATGGCAACACACTCTAGTACTCTTGCCTGGGAAATCCCATGGACAGAGGAGCCTGGTGGGCTATATATAGTCCATGGGATTGCAAAGAGTTGGATAGGACTTAGTGACTAAACAACAAGAACACAATAGCAGTAATCTGAAAATTAAAAAGGAAACTATTACATTCATAGTAGCAATCAACCTATAAAACATTTAGGAATAAATTAAGAAAATAAAGGATATAGATGGCAATCTGAAGCCAACATCATATTATGTAAATTGGTAGATATTTATACCTCCCTATACTTTTAAATTAAAAATTAGAGTATATCAAATTAGTGATTATTCAAATTGTGATATTGCATATGAGTCTTCTTTTACCAAGTTTATTGTTGGCTGACTTTATAACAATTAAAATAGTTGCAGTGCATAGGTCTGAGTCTTTTTTGTTATTATTTGCTTTATTTTGCTTTCTTAATTTTTGGTAACTAATTTGGTTGATTTAATTTAACTCGGTAATTGACTATTCATTGCACAAATAGTATGAGAGTCTCCCAGATAGTTAGAGTGTAAGGGTGGGGCACATAACTCTCTGCAAACCACTCCAAGTGTTGAGATATGTAATTCTGAATCTTTTTTTGGAACTGGTTGCTCAGTGGGGCAGGCAGTAACATGAAAATGACTTATCTCCATGCTGAGTTATCTATTTTGCAATATGGAAAATAAGGTGTGGCATCAGCCAGCAACACTGGTGTGACTTTGCATTAACAAGAGGGGAGTTTAGTGGCATTTAAAGAGGAAGTTATAGGAAGACAAAACAAAACAAAACCTGGTCTTTATGCCTAATACAGGAAACAAGACTATCTGTAACATTACTGAGTTCCCCAATTGAGCAAGTATTAATCATATCAACAAACTGCTTATATTTAATAGGTACTCTTGGAAAGAAACAATGGGATTAAACAGCAGTCCTTTAAAAAGCAAAACATGATCTTGCTGGGATTTGATGATTCAGAAAAAAATAAGTAAAAGTGGAATTAAACAGGGCTCTTATTGTTTTGATTTTTCTCCCTGACACACTGGCCAAGAGTTCTCCAATCAGGGAAGCTGATTTCTTTGGACTCGTATTGGGTTAATGCCCAAAGATGAACATGTATTACAATTTATAGTACATTAAACCAGTAAGTCTAGTTTTTCACCAATTCAGTACTATGTATAGTTTCTGTTTTACTTGGCAAGGAATTTCCTAGCCTTGTGCTGACAGTAAGATGTTCAACAAGGAGAATCAGAAGATTTTAGTTCCAGAATTTGCAATTTAGAAAAATTTGAATTTAGAAAATATTCACTTCAGTTCATGCAAGCAAGTTTGCAAATACACACAGTAAAAGAAATTTCTTAAAAGTTTAGATGTTGATATTTCATCAGTGTAAACATATATTTAATCAATTCTCAAAAACATTCAGATAGTTTTCAGTCTTTTGCTTTATGTTATTATAGGACTGCAATCTGCTATCTGCATTCCGAAATATGAAAAGCTCTGAAAACCTTTTTGTAGCCTTGTGGTGGTGAAAGCTGACTGACACGAACTTATTTGGCAATAAAAACTATGAAGCTACTAAGCTGTTTATAATCTTTACATATCTGACTTCAAGTGAATATGTTTCATTGCAAAATTATTAATGTTTGGTTGTGGGATGCTACCCTAGTATTCCCAGGGGTGTTACATAATATGAAATAGATGCATATACTGTCTTTCCCAAACCTGAGAAATCCTGAAACGTGCATGCCTCCAGGGTTTTGGACATGGTGCTGAGGCCCTGTGTTGCATGCGTGCCCAGTCTCAGTGTGGCCAGCTCTTTGTGAACCCATGGATGGTAGCCCACGAAGCTCTGCTGTCCATGGCATTTTCCAGACAAAAATAATGGAGCGGGTCACCATTCCCTTCTTCAGGGGATCTTCCCGATGAAACGATTGAATCCAAGTCTCCTGCATCTCCTGCGAAGGCAGGCGAATTCTCTACCGTTGAGCCACCTAGGAAGCCCATGGCCCTATATACACACTGCAGCCAATATTCTCGTTATCTCTGCTTTGTTAGGATGAATTTTTATCATGTACAACACATTTCTAAGTCAGGTTTTCTATGTTTAAATGTTCATTTTGTTATTTATTAGCTGTTGTTCAGTCGACACCATGGACTGTAGCCTACCAGGCTCCTTAGTCCATGGGATTTCCTGTAACTGTATCTATACTTAAATTCTCTCATTGGTAAAATGGGAATGATAATAATCGGAATTATTCTGAGGATTGAGTGAGGTAACATGTGAAACATTTAAAATAGTTTGGTAATGAGTAAGCATTTAATACATGTCAGCTATAATTATAGTAACAGTGTATCAATTTTTATTTCCAACAGCAGTGCATGCATTTTTCTATCCTGTCTCTATTTAGTATTATCATTCTTCATAATCTTTCTAATGGGCTAAAACTTCCCCACAGAGCTATCCCATTTTGCTTGTATTTCTTTGATTTCTAGTGATGCTAAAAATATTTTCATACTCAAGTGTTTTCCTGAGTGTCATATTTTTTAAAGGATCTTCCCTATTAAAAGTTTTACCTTTTTCCCCTAGTGTTTACGAGTTTCTCTCCTTGCTGTCTTTTTTTTTTTTTCTGTATCCTTTCTTTTTCCCTTTCTCTCACCCTTCTTTTCTTCCTTTTTTACTTTCCTTCCTTCTTAGTCTTTAATCCTTCTAGGATTCATTTCGAATACGACTTTAAAAAATCCTTCTCTCTTAGCCAATTGCCTCAATATCAGTTACTGAATAATCCATCTTTTTCACCACTGAATAAAAACCACTTTTATCATATGCAAATTTTTTGTTTTTTTTCTAGACATCATACATCATTCTTTTGATTGACCTATTAATTCTCTTGCCAACATCATATTGCTAAAACATCTGGTATAGATCAAATACTACCTATTTTTATTTTTCAAGAATTTCTTAGATATTGATGCATTTTTATTTTTCCAGATACAAATCAGAATTATTTTTTCAAAATTTTCAAACAATATTTTGAAAAATTTTCAACAAACCTGCAATGGGATTTTGTTTGAAATTAACTTGGAGGAAATAGGCATATTTCAATAATGAGTCTTCCCATTTGTTTAAGGACATGAAATATGTCCCCATTTCTTCTTAAAGTTTCATAAGCTTTAAAGTCTTTGCTAATAGCTACTGCTAATTAATAAGTTCTGAAACATGCATGTCCTTTTAGTTTATAGCAAATTGAAAATGAAGCTGATTAATATGTGAAAAGTTAACTCTTGCACAATCTGGGGGTCAGGGGCACTGACCCTCCAGGATGTTGAGAACATGTGTATAACTTTACAGTGTGCCCTCTGTATACATGCATTCAACCCATGGGGGGCCAGTGTAGTCCTGTAACTCATATTTAGCAAAAGGAATCCACATCTAAGTGGACCCTTGCATTCAAACCTGTGTTTTTCAAGGGACAACTGTACTTTTCATCAGTACGGGGTAGTTGGGTGACTCAGAATTCATATGTTAAAGCCCTAACTCTCTAGTGTGATGGTACTTGGAGATGGGGCTTGGAGAACATACTCAGGGTTAGATGAGGTCATGAAGATGGGCCCCTCACAATGGGACAGAGCTCTTACAAGAAGACCCCAGAGGGCTAGCGCTTTCTCTCTCTCCCTGTACTGACAGAGCAGAGGTCACAGGAGCATCAGGAAGAGGATGACTGTCTGCAGCCCATGGCGAAATTCCTCACTGTAAACTGACCAGCTGGCACCCTGATTTCAAGACTTCTTGCCTCTAGAACCATGAGAAAATAAATTTCTGTTGTTTAAGCCACCAGTCAACGGTATTTTGTTATGGCAGCCCAAGTAGATTACAATAGTAGTGTGTTTATCAGTCTTTCCCCAGACTCTGGGTCACCCTCAGATACACAGCCCAAGGAAACAGTACAATTCAGTCAGCTAATGTGGTGATATGACAGGCTACTTAGAAAGCTACTTCGCAATGAGTACTTATTTTATTGAATTGCTTTCCATGAGGATCAACTGAAAAAAAAATGAAGCTTTCTAAGTCACCTTATTCCCTCATTCAAAACAGAAATAATTTTTTATTTCTACAGATAAATGGCATATTTCTAGAAATGTTGACTGTCCTATTTTACTGCACAGAAGAAATTTCAATGAGAAAATTCTCATTTGTGTTTAGTGACCACAATATTAATACTTGGGCATATCTGGGAGTAGTAACCTGGAAGCATCTTTCAGTCATTTGCTATAGTTGTGGAACACTTCCGAGTTTGCTGAAAGCATTCACATGCAAATTTTTCTTTCATCTGCAAAATAAATTCAAATGAAGGGTCAGTCTCATTTTATGAATGAAGGAAACTGAGATTCAGAGAAATGAAATGTCTTTTGCAAGACAGCATAGGACTATGACTAGATTTAATATATCCAGTGGCTAAAATGTTTTCTGAGAACTTAATTGTATGCATACTGTGGCCCCTAGCCTAGGCCTCTCTCTCAAGAGATCTCTTCCCAGCAACTAGGGTAGCTGCCTGCACTCGGCCTGGAGAACTTTTAGTGTTGACAAAGATGCAACCCCTCACTGGACTCTTAACCTCTGAGCAGACGTGTGGTGCTATCTTCCCTGGGGGCACACTTCTCTCGGCCAGTTTCCACGGAGCCCCTGCTGGAAGAGGGACTGAAAAGGCTTCTTGTAAAATCTGAGGCATTTGTGTTGCAAGCTCTCCTTGGACTCTTCCTCTCCTCCTTTACTTCCCCTTCCAATTATTCTGCTTTGCATATGTTAAAAGGGAGGTTTAACACTTGATCTTAGGTCCAAATAAGAAGCCAGGCAGGTACCATAAAACCCAACAGGCCTTGATATACGCATTGTCCTCTTTTATCCTGGACCAAACCCCTCACTGATGGAGTGAAACAGTGTCCCAAATTCAACACAAGATTTGTTGCTTGATGAAGTAGAAACAGGCAAAAACATTGTTGAAACAGATCAGGAGTGAGGCAGGCAGTAGTGACAGTCCTAGGCAAAGTGACTTTTTTGTTTTGTTCTGAAAATGATCTAAATCTATATATCTTGTAAACTACATGGAATTGTGTATACCATCAACAATTTAAAATTTATCTTTGAATTTAAAACTTGGCACCTTTTTCTTAGTCTTCATAGGAGCCTTAGTCTTATTTTATTATGTTGAGATTTATTATGCCCTGAAGTAAAAAATAGATGATGTCATATAGAGGAAATGAGTAGGTTCTTTCAACACTTTGGGAATATTAAAGTTGCTTTTAAATATTTTCAATAGAACTCCAAGGAACCTCTGTGTTAAAATGGTACAGAGTACCAAATCAGAAAGTCCTGGTATTTCATTAGCAACAATGTTCTTAGGAGAGAGGAATGAATACAGCTATCAGCAAAGATTCAGGTTAGTCTCTGAAATACTTTTGACCTCAGAACCCTAAGTTCAAGGAGAAAACAACCATAGAATTTTCTTTTATAGAGTACAGAAAAGAAGTACTGTGGGATACAGTTAGCAGAACACAGGACTAGGTGATGGGGAACTATTGCATTTTAGCTTTCGTCCTGAGATTTTAACCGAATCACTGTTCCAGGTTTTAATTCCCTCATCTGTAAAAATGGAGATAATAATTCTTATGTCATAAAATATCTGGAATGATTAAATAAAATATTTGATATACAAATGGTATGAAGTGGAGAAAGAAAGAGAAAAAAGTTATTGAGGGCTCAGTATTAACCGGGTACTTTAGTTACAAGTGGAACTCTTAAGAGAGATCAAGGTCCATGATTTATGTCCATGATTCCATCACATTAAAATTTTAAATCAGGTCATTAATAAAAATGCTTTTAATTAAATATAAACAATCTATATTTTACTCTAAAAGAAACCTTAATATTAATACATTTTTCAGGCTTAACAACTACTAAATCTCAAATGCAAAGTAAGTCAACAGTGGAAAATAAAAATACTTTCTATAAATAGTCACTTCCAAACATGTCTTGTGTTGGCAGACTAATAATTCAGAATAAAAATCATCAGTATAATGTTTATACTGTTTCAAAATACTTTTCAAAAGGGACACTAAATTAGATGTAATAACTTAAATGTATTTAAAATTTAACAACAAAAAACTCAAACACATTGTTATATTTTTCTACTGGTTAAAGACTATTTTATGGAATATAAATAATTTCATACAATATTTTAAAATATTCTGAATACAAAACTTCCTCAAACAGAAAGTTAATCCAAAATGCTACCCACTGAATTTGGAAAAAAACAACAACAACAACAACATCAAAATATGCTGAAAGAACAATCAGTTTGTCCTGAAAATAAAATTCAGTAAAATAAAAAAAATCCAATATTATAGATTAAAAGTTTCAGCTCTTACAATCAGAAAACTAAGAATTACATATTTTCTTTTTTAGTAACTGCGTAAGTTTCTTCATATTATTAAGAGTAATCTTATTAAAATATAAAAAGAGTTTAATACATATTTTAATAATGTACTTTTCTGTTAAACACACACACATGTACATACAAATATTTAGGAAGAATCCATATCATCTTCTGGCTATAGATGATTTAAGAAAACCTGATAAGGTCATAGTCTTTCATTTGACCTTACACAGAAATAATTTGAAAGTCAGATGCATATTTTTAATCATCTGGGTATATAATTGAGTCAGATTTTTTTTCAGTAATTTTTCATAATTTGTATTAGGATGATTAGTCATGAGAAAAATAATTTAAAATTAGCACTTGATACTTCAGAGTCTAGTTAGTATATATTTATAAAAATAAATATCTAACCAATAGATACATGTTTTGGTTCTTAGACGAGGTAGAAAAATTAAAATATCTTACAACATGATTTGAACTTGAAAAAAATAGAAAACAGCAATCACCAATTCAACCAGTGTGAATCAAATAGTTGGAGAGTTCTTTCTGTTTTTGACATATGTGTCATATATTTCAAATATAAGGCCTGTGAAATTTATTTTCTGCTCCCTAAAATCTTACTAAATTGAAATTCATATTTTTCATTTACTTACTCATCAGTTAATCTACCTAGGGAACTTTGCTCTGCAGACAGACCAAAGACATCTGCAATCAAACCAAAAATTATTAGTTAGGCATTTTTTAGGTTTAAGAGGTATTTTCCCTTTACATACCTTAAATATTAATAATAAAATACATTATAAAAAGCTCTATTATCTTCAGATGTTGTACAATAAATAATTACTTAGATGATAAAGAGTTAATAAAAATTTCAAGATCTGCTAAAGAATTATGAAGCTCATCATTTATATCTTGACTTCTAAGAAAAGTTTTCAGAGTATCTAAAGCAGTTATTGCCTCAATTTTTGATGGTAAAGGGAGTTCGCTTTCCAGAGATCCACCATCCTCCTCCTCGTCAGAAGTATAAAATCCAGTTTCATCTGATTCACTTACTTTGGGGCATACAGCATCATCGCTTGGTGTTGGCTCACAAGTCTCCAAGTCATCATCCAGGGCAGCATACTCTTCTACAGATAAGCCTTCGGGAAATTCCACTCCTGCCGCCTGGGCGTCGGCAACCAAATCAAGACCAGTGTCTGTCTCTGCGTTTGCCTCCTCACTTTCTCCCCTTTGAGATTTGAATCCTGCCTCTTCATAGCTCTTAACAATAGTCTCTTGGGTGACAGCCCTCCAACAGAGATGCAATGTATCAACTGCATCTAGAAGGGAAAAGGTAAATTCTTTGCTGCCTTCAACAGAGCTCAGAAATTTCTTAATAAGACAATGTCGATATTTGATTTTAAGGCTTCTAATAACACCTTGCTTCATAGCTATAAATTTGGAAGATAAACATGATGGAAAGAACGCTAATTCAATGGATTTCAGGTTTTTTACCTCCGGGTGTGCAGGAGAAGATTCAATAAAAATCACCACTCTTCTTTGCTGAGCTTGAAATCTCTCATCCAGCTTCTGCATCCACTGTTCAAACACATCTGCAGTCATCCATGCCATTTTGTTAGCTTCATAACACACAGGCAATGATTTTATGCCTCTGAAGCAATGTGGGTTTCTGTTTTTTCCAATGAGAAGCAGAGGAAGTTTCTCTGAGCCGTCCATGTTTGTCCCAACCACCAGAGTTATTCTGTCTTTGCATAACTTGCCAATTGAACAGGTTTCTCCTTTAAATGCAAAGGTATTTGTAGGCAACATTCGATAAAGCAGCCCAGTCTCTTTTACATTAAAAACATTTTTAGGATGATAATCATTTAAATAATAAGGAAGTATGTTTTGGTGCCAGACAGCTGAAGGGTCTACTGATACACCTGTGGCTTCTACAGGTTGAGCTCTGAATACTAGGCCATACCTGGATTTAAAACGATCCAGCCAACCATTGCTGCACTTAAAATCATTATGTCCCAGTTTCTGGGCAAAATCATTAGCTTTTAGCCGCAACATTGGACCATTAACTGGCACATTCAGACACTGAGCGATTCGATACCACCTCATTAGTGCCTCTTCCAGGTCTGTGTAAAAAGCAGTTCTCAGTCTTTTTCTCTTTGGATCAAATCTCAGTGATTCAAAGGCTTCCAGAACCTTGTCTTTATTCTTCATAATAGAAGACAACGAATTTTTCTTTATTCCATACTCAGCTGCAATCTCTGCTTTTTTCTTACCACTTTCTACTGCATTTATGATGTCGATCTTTTCTTCAATGGATAGGCTTTTCTTTTTCTTCACGGTTACAGGCAGAGTTGAGGCATCCACAGGAGCTTCTGCCATCTCACCCTGTGCTTATGTAGAGATGTCGTCTGTCTCTGGGTCTGTTTCTTTAGGAAAATTTATTTTCCAGTATGATACAAATTGCTTTCTATGCACTGCATATATTAAAAGTTGGTCAGTGTCTAATAGTCTTATTTCTGCAGAAATGGATGAATAAATACATTTCTTGAAAGGATCTGAATAAGAAAAATATTATCTGCAGCTAGAATATTTTAGAAGAGAAACCTCCTCCCCAGGACCTTGTGCAGTTCAGTTTATTCAGAGTTCCAGAAGTCAAGCTAAAATAGAAATCTCATTATGTCAAACCTGTCCAGTCCTGCTGATGTATTTTTGGAACTTCAATCCTTTAAGATGATCCATTTTATCCATGCGCGCATTCAACCTCCTCTTAATTCTCCACAGAAGGCCTCAGAGATAAGAAGACAAGCATTCAGAAATTTCATGCAAAACGTCAGCCGCTAATTTCCGAGTCTCTTTAGGGTGGAGAAGAAAATGGTAGAACCCTTCTAAGACTTGACAATATCCTCTGTCACTTGAAATGTTTAAAAAAAAAAAGAGGAATTTTAATGATGCTATGTCAACTTAATATAAAAAAAAATTTATATGAATTAGTTATTCTTTTAATAATAATGAAAAGAATGGGAACATGTTTCTAAAAATATAGTAACTGAAGCTTCTAGAAGAAATGCTCACCTCCCAAATGGTGTCTCCGTGAAAAGCTCTCGAGCTCCGCTCTGACCCCTTGAGTTCTCGCTTGCCTTTGAATGCTTTGTAATATATACTTCTGGACGAAATCAGACAAATTTAATCTGTTTTAAAAATGTGAGCTTACCAAAATTAAAGAACTAAAAATGATGCTGGGTAGATCTTGGGTGGCTATTTTTCCCATGAAGTCACAGGCTGCCCCTCTGGCTTCTCTAAAAGAAAAACATAGTCAGACTGTGGTCACAAGGTCCAACTTTTAATAGCACATGGGAGACAGTGTCTCCTTTATAGGAGTCTGGTAGAAAATGCTTCACTAAAAATCCGATCGATTCCATTACAAATTTTAAAAACGGAAATCTTATTTTAGTTGCTTAAAACTCTAGTAACTTTTTGTCACTTTGACACGTTGGCTGGATGCACAGAGGCCAGAAATACTTGACAAAATGCATGGGAATAAACAAAGATACAATGCTGAAAAAAACAAAAGAAGGAGGGAGACCATGGTCTTAACCTCTCAGGACCTCTACTTCTGTAAAATAAAGGGCTCATCACAGTGTGAGGAGATGGGCCTTGGTGCCAGTCACACCTGAATTGACAAGTGACTCGGCCATTCAGTACTTAAGGTGATCCTGGGTAGTTCACTTAAGCCTTTGAAGTCTTGGCCCCCCATTTTTTGTAAAATAAAGGTAACTATAGCATGTACCTCATGGAGTAATGGCACATTCAGTGAGATTCAGTGAGAGCTTGTAAAGCACTTAGTGCAGTATTTAGCACCTTAAAAAGTATTCAATAAATATTTGATGACCTCATCACCATTTTGTGGCTCAGCTGGTAAAGAATCTGCCTGCAGTGCGGGAGACCTGGGTTCAATCCCTGGGTTGGGAAGATCCACTAGAGAAGGAATAGGCTACCCACTCCAGTATTCTGGCCTGGAGAATTTCATGGACTATATAATTCATGGAATTCTGAGATTTCATAAAATCCTACTTCAAATGATAGCAAGAATCCCACCTTAAATATACACTGAAAGCAGAACTCTTCTTAAGTCAAATAGTGCAGTGAGAATGGTCACCCTACATGGGCTGGCCCCTGCCTTCCCAGGCAGCATCTCCCCCACTAGAATCCACAGGTTTTGGGCCTCCTGCAGGCCAAGGGAACAATCTAATCTGATGAATGGAGTGGGGGCGGGCAGGGGAGGGGGGGGGGTTATTTCCTTCCATGTGAGAGGGTAGACACTCCATTCCTCTAGTTTTTCTCTCTGTCCTTGGAGGTTTCAAGATAACACATGGGTTTTTCTGTGTTGTTTTTTTTTTTTTGCACAAAACTTTATCAAAATTCCTCTACCTTTGTTGTCCAAATCAAAGAAGTAATTTTTATTACAGGAAGTAAAACCAGAAAGGAGTCTTTTTTGTTGTTGCTGTTATTGCAAAAAAGATCTTAATAATAATTATGAGAGCCTAGGGTGTAAATCACTGCAAATGGTGATGGTAGCCATGAAAATAAAAATGCTTACTCCTTGGAAAGAAAGTTACGACCAACCTAGATAGCATATTAAAAAGGAGAGACATTACTTTGCCAACAAAGGTCCGTCTGGTCAAGGCTATGGTTCTTCCACTGGTCATGTATGGATGTGAGAGTTGGACTGTGAAGAAGGCTGAGTGCCAAAGAATTGATGGTTTTGAACTGTGGTGTTGGAGAAGACTCTTGAGAGTCTCTTGGACTGCAAGGAGGTCCAACCAGTCCATCCTAAAGGAAGTCAGTCCTGGGTGTTCATTGGAAGGACTGATGCTGAAGCTGAAACTCCAGTCTTTTGGCCACCTCATGCAAAGAGCTGACTCATTGGAAAAGACCCTGATGCTGGGAGGGATTGGGGGCAGGAGGAGAAGGGGATGACAGAGGATGAGGTGGCTGGATGGTATCACTGACTCGATGGGCATGAGTTTGAGTAAACTCTGGGAGTTGGTGATGGACAGGGAAGCCTGGAGTGCTGCAATTCATGGGGCCGCAGAGAGTCAGACACGACTGAGTGACTGAACTGAACTGAACTGAAGGTGTTCATTTCCAAACTGCTTTACTTCCTGTATTCCAAACAACTCAGGAGGAAGGTAAATTGGATTTCAAAGCTCACACGGTTATAACATGGTTGAATGCAGTTCAGAATCCAGGCTTTCCAAGGTCAAGTCCACCATTCTTTTTACACATGGCATAGCTCCTCTAACAGTTACACATTCTATGCCCCCAGCACCAAGCTAACGTAGAGTTTCCAATGCCTTTCCAAACCTATCCCCCTCCACATACATCCCAAAAGGCAGTATAAAGTTTCCACAGGAGAACAGCCATTATGAATTCTGGGGACATAAACAGAAACCATACCTCATATCCAATTTTAGGGTGAGCTGACTTTTTAAGTAAACAAGATTTGACTACTCAACTAAAAAAATTCTTATATATGGAAACTACCTGCATATTTTTCTATTCTATCCTATAAATATGCCATCATTTGAGAATAAAAAATTAAAAATATCTTCCTCTTATTAGGAAGGATACCAACCTCCAGAAATTTAGGGAGCAAGAACCAATTTTTTAAGAGAAGTCTAAAGCAAGCAAAACTACTCTCCAAGAGCAAAAGAGAATCTCTTCCTTCTTTCTGTTTGGTTGTTTTTGGTTTTTTTTTTCTTTCTTCCTCTTCTTTCCTTCCATTTTATTTCATTTGTCAGGTATAAACCTTATCATCTCAAATAATAAGGATTGCAAAAAAAAGTGGCTTGAATTTTCTCCCATACCTTATCCCAAATAAAGCAATATAATACACACAATCAGAGATGATTATCTTGATCAAATTGAAAATAGTGATACTTTTTTTAGAAAGATAGTAGGATTTTTTTCCTGAGAGTTAACAGTATATATTTCCTTCTAAAACAGTTGTCAAAGTTACAGCTTTCCATGGTAAGATGCAATACATCTTTATTCCTGAAACAACCAAATTTCCAACGCCAAATCAGACAAGCTAGGCTTTTCCCTAGCAAAGTTAGGCAATACTGCCTAATCAATGAAACTGAATTCATTGAGAATGGGCATTTCCCATTCTCCCACAGTCCAGTGGCTGGGTTTTTTGTTTTTTGCAGGGAATGATGGCAGCAGCTAATATTTCTTAGAAGTGATAATTCTCTCAATCATGCTACTCCTTGAAGATGGGCATGAATTTGAGCAAACTCCGGGAGACAGTGGAGGAAAGAGGAATTTGGTGTCCTATAGCCCACGGGGGCGCAAAGTGTCAGACACTACTTAGCGACTGAACAAAAACAACAACCTCTTGAAGATATTACAGTCGAGAACTGCTGTGCTACTTACTAGTAGTCAGGAATTACTTTCTCTGCACCAACGGTAAAGCTAGCTAAAGACTCAGACTAGGCAACTCACTAAAATAGACTTACCAGCTGAACTCCAAATAAAGAAAACAATTGTCCACGCTACTGGTAGCATGAGAAATGTAAATCTTCTTTCACAACAAGAGCTACTCTGCTCAGTGTCTTAGAGGGCTGAAGTCAAGGTGCCAGTCAGGCTGGGCTCTGTCTAGAAGCTGGGGGAGAATTTGCTTCCAAGTTCGTTCAGGTTATTTGTGGTCTTCCCTGATAGCTCAGTTGGTAAAGAATCCGCCTGCAATGCAGGAGACCCTGGTTTGACTCCTGGGCCAGGAAGATCTGCTGGAGAAGGGATAGGCTACCCACTCCAGTATTCTTGGGCTTCCCTTGTGGCTCAGCTGGTAAAGAATTTAGACTTCTGTGGTTGTAGGACTGAGGCCCCTGGTTTTTTGTTGACTGTGAGCAGAGTAAGGGTAATCCTTAGCTCCTAAGGGTAATCCTTAGCTCCTGGAGGCCTCTCTCAGGTACTGGCCTGGGGTCCTCTTTATTTCAGCAACAGAGAACCTTTCTCATGTCAAATCTCTCTAATTTCCTCTGCTGCCATCAGCTGGAGAAAACTCTATGCTTTTAAAAGTTTCATGTAACCCAGTTAAACCTAAAGGCTTTTGGACTGCAAAGGAAACCATCAACAAAATGAAAAGACAGCTTACTTGTAAATGATGTGACCAAGAAAGGGGTAATAGCCAAACTATATAAATAGCCCATACAACACAATATCAAAAAAACCAAACAACCCAATTAAAAATAGGCAGAAGATCTGATTAGATATTTTTCCAAAGAAGATACACAGACGGCCAACAGGCACATTAAATGACGCTCAACACCATAATCCTCAGGAAAATGCAAATCAAAACTACAATAGGATATCACCTCATACCTGTCAGAAAGGCTATCATCAAAAACAATAACAAATGTTGGCAACGATGTGGAGAAGAGGAAACCTTTGTACACTGTTGGCAGAAATGTAAATTGGTGAAACAATATGGAAAACAGTATGGAGGTTCTTCAAAAAACTAGAAATAAACTATCATATGATCCAGCAATTCAGTGCTGTGTGTATATATATATATGTGTGTGTGTGAAGAAAACAAAAACATTAATTTGAAAAGATGCACCCAACTCACTGTTAATAATAGCATCACTTACAATAGCCAGGATATGGAAGCAACCTAAGTGTCTATCAATAGGTGAATGGATAAAGATATCATATAAAGATATAATAGAATATTGCTCAGCCACAAAAAAGAATAAAATTTTGCCATTTGCAAAAATGTGGATGGACCTAGGGGGTATTATGCTTTGTGAAATAAGTCAGGGAAAGACAAACACTCTGTTAACACTTTCATGTAGAATCTAAAACAAAGGAATATCTCTAAAACAGAGACAGACTCACAGATACAGAGAGCAAACTAGTGATTACCAGTGAGGACAGGGAAAGGAGGAGGGCAAGATAGGAGTATGGGATTAAGAGGTAAAAACTACTATGTATAAAAAATAAGCAACAAGGATATGTTGTATAGCACAGGAAAACATAGCTATTATTTTGTAATAACTTTAAATGGAGTATAATCTATAGAAATATTGAATCACTATTTTGTACATTTGAAACTAATATAATATTGCCAATCAATGATACTTCAATAAAATAAATAAAATATAACACTCATGTAGTCAGTTTAGGACTAGTCAGATTAACTTCCTTTTGAGTAACTCAAAGTCAATGAGTAGTTACTTCAATTATATCTGCAAAATTCCTCTTGCATATAATATAATCATAGAATGATATCCTATCATGATCGCAGAGGAAGGAATTATACAAGGTGAAAGTCATTGGAATTCATCTTAGCATTATACCACACAAGACTATTTCTTACATGGTTGTTTTATAATTATAGAGAAAACTTATTATAGAGGAATCTGTAACAAAAAGGATTAGATAAATAACTTAAGGAATGTCTATATGTTAAAGTACTATTGAGCCACTGAAGGAGCATGTTTAATGATATGAGGGAAATTTCATAATATATCAATATTAAGTGGGAAAAGCAAAATGCAAAACTGCATGCCAACAAATACAACCTATATTGAAAGTTCCAAGAGGGCAGAGGGCTATTCTTTCAATGCTTAGTGCCCAGCTAACTGCAGGCTACCAATAACAGTTTGTTAAACAAATGAAGAAAAAATATTTGCATAAGATATTGACCAAAATGTTGTTGCTAACTGTAGACAACGGAATTATAAGTTTTTTCCTTTGTAGTTAAAATAATTTCTACTTTATGTTCTACCCATTCTACTTTTCATGGGCTTATTATCAGCACCCTTTAATAAAGGGTTTACTTTCAGGGAACTACACTGTGCAATCAGTAACTAAATATGTCTTCATGAGAAGGAAGCTGTTGATAAAGAGTGATGAAATTACTGCGACACTACCAGAACTGCTCTAGAAAAGACCTAAAGGTCGCCCCTTCTTCTCTCTTTTGAGGAAATAACATTGATGAGCAGAATACACTGCTGCTGCTGCTGCTGCTAAGTCGCTTCAGTCGTGTCCGAGTCTGTGCGACCCCATAGACAGCAGCCCACCAGGCTCCCCCGTCCCTGGGATTCTCCAGGCAAGAACACTGAAATGGGTTGCCATTTCCTTCTCCAATGCATGAAAGTGAAAAGTGAAATTGAAGTCGCTCAGTCGTGTCTGACTCTTCACGACCCCATGGACTGCAGCCCACCAGGCTCCTCTGCCCATGGGATTTTCCAGGCAAGAGTACTGGAGTGGGGTGCCATTGTCTTCTCCATAGAATACACTACTAAACATCTAAAGCAAAGAGAAAAGATTATGCCCATTGAATTCACTTGTAAAGGGAAAATAACAATATCCTTTAACTCATTGCCTGCTTTTCTTCCTGGTCAATAAATAAAAAATAGGCTGCTACAGTTCCCCCATAGGCCAAGCAAATAAATGGTACCTGGTTTTCTAAAGCTGAATAATAGCCAATAGCAGTGCAAAGGTAAATGACTATATAAGCCCCCTGTCAAGCATATATGGCAGGCAGCTATTCCCTTCTTGTTATACTTCTCCAAACAGTAATCGTCTATTCTTTCCAAGGAGAATGGGCAGGAAGAATTCCCCAAGCTGTAGGGGAACAGGGAGAGAGGGAGCGAGGGAGAAGGAGGGAGGGATCAAGGGATGGG
Source organism: Odocoileus virginianus (assembly GCF_023699985.2). Lineage (NCBI taxonomy): Eukaryota > Metazoa > Chordata > Mammalia > Artiodactyla > Cervidae > Odocoileus > Odocoileus virginianus. The sequence continues at coordinate 4,670,038 of NC_069685.1, read as the reverse complement.
GGAAGGAGGGAAGCAAAGAGTGAGAGAGAAGCTCCATCTAAGCAGGATTAGGTTTAAGATAGTCTTTTGAGTCAGCATGAAAAAATTTCCCCAAACCCAAGAATAATAGCTACTACTTCCTTTTTTCCCAAAGAAAGTGCATAGACTTTCACTGTTTTCCATCACCAGCTGAAGTAATTTCCAGTGTATCCTTCAGGCCTTCAGACTTTCTAGTTTCCCTGGGGGTAGCAAAAATCATAGGAGGATTAATCCTGTCTATAGCCTTGCACAGCATAACACTATGTATTAATATAAGGACTAACTGTGCACACTATCAGAATCACACTGGACCAGAGAGCACCTAAAATGATTCACAGCACCCTCACCAAGTAGACGTTAGCATTAGTTCCAATCACATCTGAATTTCTATCAAAACCAGCAGCTGCCAAGAAAACCATCCAGCTAAGGACAAATAACTAAACCAAGTGTCTACCTTTTCAATATCAGAAATACTTCTGAGCCTAACGGTCTAATAGATTACTTTAGTTAAATGTCCTCATACTCAAGAGACAGCTAGCAAGAATCCTTACAGCCCCAGCCAGCCCAAACACATCGTTCTAGCACCACTGAGCACTGTCACCCACCTCTTCCTACACATCCTTCGGGGAGACTCTAATCCTCGTACTTGCCACTAAGTTCCATTCTGTTGCTCTACAATAAAAACAGTAATTATTCTAGATGGGGATCCATCTCTTATAATTGAGAAGACTAACAGGAATGCTTTGAACCAGGAAATCCACAGTAAACTGTAGAACTAAAGCTAAATGAACGAATATATACATACATACATACATACATACATACATATATATATATATATATATTTTTTTTTTCATCCATTTCCCCTGGAGGAGGGCACAACAACCCACTCCAGTATTCTTGAATGGAGAATCCCCATGAAGGAGGAACCTGGCGGGCCACAGTCCATGGGATAGTAAAGGATCGGACACGGCTGAAGCGATTCAACATTCAACCACAGATTTATGTTTTGGGATTTCACTACGGTTTTTCTCAGAGAAGGTGTCCTGGAAATCTCAGACAATAAATATTGGTATTTACTTTGGAAACATTTGTGGTGTATTTACTCTTCACAGATATGGGATAGGTATTTGTGCAGGGATGTATGGTTCACTATGCTGAAATTCCCTACAAATCCGGAGAGGCAGAATTCTGCCTTCGGGCACTTAGTCATTAAAAAAGTCTTGTCAGCTAATGTGACAAGGCAGGTGACAAGTATGGTCTAGAGGGATAGATTCCACGGAGTACGCTGTTTCCTTTGGCATTTCTGCAAGTGACAGGGCTGTCAAAGTAAAAGCAGTCTAGAACGCGGGAAGGAGACTAGCGCGGCTGGATCGCCGGTACGTACTGTATGCAAATAGGCTTCAGGGGTCTAGCACCACTGCTGAGCCGTACTGTGCGGGGACAGGCAGAATAGCCGTAGTACAGGCTGGGGCCTTCTCTTAGGAAACTACAATGGGATCCGAGAGGACTGTTCGGCGGTTTCTATAGACAGGGCAGTGATCTATTAAGTAATGGGGCAAGCAAAAAAAGCAGAAATCGGTCATCTGAGTAAAGAGGAGCAGGAGAGAAAAGTATCACAGATTCACTCTCTGCTAGCAAGCAGAGCAGAAAGTGATCACAAAGAGCAAATCATAACTCAGGGATGCCGAACAAGGGAGTCTGGTCGTCCAGAAGTGGGTGGGCGTGAGTGGACAGCAGTGGGCACTGGGGAAGGAGAGTGAGGCACCCGCATCCCGTCTGCTCCCTAAACCCCGCATTGCCTCCACCCTCTCAACGCCCGCGGGGTTGGAATAACCTTCTGCGTGCTCTCCGGCAGCTGAGAAAGAAGCTTTGGCTCTCCTGGGATTGCGAGGCGCCCTCCCGCCACCGGCTCACCGTCTGCTGGGGAAAGCCTAACGCGTGAGGCTGGGGTGTGTGAGTGAGAAAGTTATGCCAAGGGCTCCTGGACCTCCGACCACTCAAGACCAGGCCCACTTGCCCTGGGGCAAGTTCCGGCAGGTGCATCTGGACCCGGGCTCACACCCCTCGCAGCCAGAAAATTACCCGGGCAACGGCGCCGGCGGAGTCCCGGATGTGGTTGCTAGGGCCGCAGTGGGCGGGGCGGGGCGGGGCCCGCCCCCTGGAGAGGGGACCTCGCGGGAGGTGCGCTGGCACCATCGAGACGTGACTGGGCTGGCCAGATTGAGGGAGAGAGAGGCCGTCCAGGGCCACGGACAACGCTACTTCCGGTCCCCTCACTTCCGGCTCCGCTGCTCCGGGTGCAGGGGCTGTAGGCCGCCGGTGGAGAGGCTGCCGGTCCGAGTGTCTTCGGAAGTTGGTCAGTGTGAGGCTGTGACAGTTGCAGTTGTTCCCCGCCCGGGAGGAGCCGAGGTGCGTGGCGGGAGGGGAAGAAGGAAAAGGCTCGGGTCGCGTTTCCGCTCACTTCTGGCCAGGGCTGAGGCGACTTCAGGGAGCAGAGGCAGGGATAATCCTCGACGTGAGCGCTGCCGGCTTGCCTGCAGACAGGTGAGGGCGGAGCTGGCCGGCTGGGAAAGAGGCGGGGGAAGGCTGCTTGGAGGTGGTTGCCCGGCCGGACGCGTTGCCTCTGGGGTTCGCTGTTCCGTACTTTCACAGGGCACTTCTGTCCTTAGACTGTGTGTGCCATCTCTCTCTACCCAGGTACTCGGCCTTGGATTTCTACCCCTTCGTCCCTCTTGTCACCCTGAGTGTGCCCCCGAAACAGCCGGGCGAAGAAGTAGGACCGGCCTTCCCAGGGCGGCACCCTCCCGGTTGTGAATGCATTGAGTGGGGAAAGGGATTGCAGGATCCAGGTCTTTTCGACTGAGTCTCCGAGTGGGCCACCCTCAGCTTTGCTGTCCAGCCTGTATTGCTGATCTTCTTTCCCTGCATCCGCCACTGCCTCTCTCCCACAGCGATAGTCCCTGCTAGAGGTTCCTCAGGCTGTGGTGCAGGGAGGAGCCTTGCCTAGGAAATGTCCCAAGCCTCAGTGTGCTGGCGAGGACGTCCAAGGAATGCTGAAGTTTGGGAAGGAAGTTGTGCTGTCGTCTCGTCCGTTCCTCTTTGCCAAGTCACTACTGTTTACGTGTCTTGGAAAAAGGAAAGAGGTTTTTTTTTTGTTGTTGTTGGTTTTTTTAAGAACAGTTTCTAGACGCTTTTCCTTTTTACTTTATTTTATTATTGCTTCGTGTTCTTATCCGCCCTCTTGAGCCCTTTGATCTCAAAAAGTTTGTAGTTTCCACTTCCTGCACATCCTTTTAACCACCCCCCTTTTAGGATTTCTGTCCCCCTCCCTTACTTTTCTCCTAGATTAAAGCGTATCGGTTCTTAAGGAGGAAAAAAATGGAATATTTGAAGGACTTTTGTTAAACTTGTGCTTTCACCTGCAAATGTGGCAGGTGTGTATGTGTTCCCATTTGTTGTTTAATTAACCTCACCGGTGTGGGAATGTGCGCAGGAATTGGTTATGTTAAATCCTTCCTGTGTTAAGGCTGCAGGAGTTGGCCGTTTTATTGCTGTTTCCATTTGTAGACAACAGATTACACGTCAGTATTGTTTTAATCCCACTTTTGTTTTTCCTTGCTCAACCCTCCCTCCCAGCCACCAGGTCTAACACTCATTAGCTGAGAAAACAGAAAATATTTCTAATGTTATTTTATTTTTTGGGTTAAAACCTCTGCCTCAGTTACTTTCCTTCTTTTTCAAGTTGGTAAATTAGTTTGCCTAAATCCTGGGTCATGCCTTAGGGAGTCCATGGTCTGTGGCTTTCAGGGGACTTCCTCATCCCCACCCCCAATATTATGGGCAAAGTTTTGTTTCAGTGCATTTTCTCCCCTCTGAAGAAAATTCTTAAATGAGATATGTAACCTCCAGATATATAACCTCCAGCAGATTAAAAGACACTCCTTAGGCAGTGTCTTCTTCAAGTTAATGAAAACTTCTTGAAGTTAATGAAAAGTTTTTTTTTTTTTTTCCTGTGGATCTTTTTTCTTTGCAAACGCTACATAGCTAGTTTGGGCATCATGGAGAGTAGAATGCAGAGATTCTAGCTTTATAGTGATGAAATCTCTAGGTACTTCAGAATTTCAGTGTTTCTAAATTCCTTGCTAGACGTAGAGAAGGAAGTAAGGCTGCCTACTTATTTAGTTCCTGATTTGTGGTTTTGAGGTTTCTTTTTAGGGATAGCTATTTGTGGCCAATGTTGTAGAGATCCAGTGTATTTATAAACTGATATGTTTATGATTATTGAATACATATTAAATATCACCAACCCACAGGGTACAGCTCATAGTAAAAGTTTAAACTTCTGCTGTACTTTGTTTTCATTTTCTTATTTTTCACTTAAGGTATCTACTTACTTTAGTCTTCGGCTTATTTAGAAAGGGCAAAGCATATTTCAGTGGTGTGGTCCCTAAATCGTTGGCATGCTGCTGCTCATCTTGACATCTCCTTTCTCTCCATATTACCTCTAGATTAAGAATTTAATGATAGTTCTCTTTTGTGACTAAGTTAGTATCCTTCCAAACTTAATGTAAGTTTAGAGTGCATATTGAAATTTGCTGATTTGATGAAGTGTTTGTTGATCAAGAGTTGACGTTCTAAAATGTTTGACACGTATTTTATAGAATGTTTACACTTGAAGAGAACTATACAGCTCGTCATAGTCCATACAGAGTGACAGTGTCTTCTGCTCAAAAATTAATTTTCCCTCTATCTTGCATCCTTACCTTGGGGGGGGGGGCGACAGAAAACATAACTTTATAAATAAATCAATCATGCTAAATTCGTTTCCTTCTAAGGTAGTGAGGAAGCCAGAAGATTGATATCTGACACCATAACATTTGTTTGCTTACTGTGTGCCAGGCATCATGCTAAGTACTTTATGTGATTATCTCATCTCATCTCATCCTCACAGCAACCTTATAACTTGTCTAAAAGTTTCATTTTTTGTAGATTAAGAGGGGCTTCTCAGGTGGTGCAGTGGTAAATAATCCGCCTGCCAGTGCAGGAGATGCAGTAGACGCAGGATTGATCCCGAGGTCGGAAAGATCCCCAGAAGAGGGCATGGCAACTCACACCAGTATTTCTGTCTGGAGAATTCCGTGGATAGAGGAGCCTGGTGGGCTACAGTCCATGGGGTTGCAAAGAGTCAGACACGACTGAGTGAGCACACACACACAGATAAAGAAATTGGAACTAAATGATTAACTGAAGCTAATCTGCTCAGAATTACACTGGTGGAGCCAGGATTGAACCTGGGTTATCTGAATCCAGACAACTGCTACTCCAGACTGCTTCTAGCATATTTTCTTTACATCTTTTTTGGTGTGAGTTGGAGGTATCTCACCTGATTTTCTCTCAGACATTAAGTAAAGACAGTCTCTTCCTTTATTAATTTTCAATAATTGAACACCTGATTTCATATCATATCAAAAAGTATGACAAAAAGAAATGAATTTGGAGGAAGCCTATGGAGTGTTGTTTGATAGTTTTCCTATGGGGTAGATATAAATCTGTGAGTGTGTGAGATGATATATGAGGAGTGGAAAATGTGAAAATAAAGGCTTTAAGTAATAGACTTAGCATTGTAAGAGTCTTGATGTATAAATACATTCAAGAATGATGAATTTAGGATGGGATAAGGAAGCAATTGAGGATGGAGTAAGTAAATTTAATAGGGAATTTAAGAGAATATGGTTACAGATGGAAAACTAATGATATATGTGCAGACTGGAAAGAGTAGTTCCACAAAATATGGATGATGATGACTTAGGGACTGTAACAGTCTAAAAGTCAGATATTCACCAGCATTAGTTCTAGGAAGTATGAAAAAAAAAGACTATAAAACAAAGAAACTTGAAAATAATCTTGTTTTCTTTAGTGTCTCCTAACTTTAGCCAGTCATGGAAGCTGCTGAATAGCTCTTACAAATCCTCAACTGTCCTCTACAAAAGTACACATTTTCGTTTTCTCTTTGTGACTTTCTCTTTCATCTTTCCTCCATTACTTCTAAACTTTTGCCTTAAAATAGTTATAGGCGGATATTGTTGGAAATTGCTCAAATGTTTTGTGAAAATTTGGTAGCATCTTTGCCATATTGTCACCTGAGAGTTTTTGTTTCCTTTATGTTCAGGCTGATCCTTTTTGATCCTTTGGGAGAACTGTGACACAACTGTCTTTGAAGCAGAATCATAAGAATGACAGAGTTGGTGGTGAGACCTAAATCATCTAGAGGAAGGAAGCTGCCAGCTCCAACCATGAGATAGTGTGTTAGAGCAAGGTTTCCAAGCTTTTCTGCGTCATGGCACACATAAAATGATTATTTGTATGGCAGACCCCCTGGCCCTCTGAAAGCTGAGGGGGCCAGGGAGTGGGGGGGTCAATATTTCATCACATCCATAATTCATTCTTGGTACATTGGTTGGAAAAGCTTTGTCCAAGAGAAGAGGAATGTGGCATTCTGATAAAGTACTTTGTAAAGTACCTAATAAGGGATGGATCAGGAATTCATATCCCAGGTAGAGAGAGTCCCTGGGGGTTAAGCCAGGGAACTATAACCTCTGGGATGGCTCTGTGTTTTGTTTCCAAGCTCTACATTAAGTATCCAGGATAGCACCAGGATACAGAAGTCCATAATAGGCTAGGCATTATGCTTCATGGATGCTTTATGTGTTTTAGGTATTCTTATTTTCCGTTAAATAAACAGGCGTAGAAACCAGCAGAAGTAATTAGTGCAACTAATTGGACTAAGTAAAGGAGACTCACAAAGTTACTTGACTCCAAAGCATGTACTCTTTTCCACTGTAGTGACTAAATGATTTTGTGACATTGTGGTTTCTAGTTAAAGTGTGAGACATTGGTGGCAGAGGGTGATGGTGGTGAAAGGGAGGTAAGCAAGAGGACTATTAAGTGTTTATTTTTGGCAGCCTTGAAGTAGAGTTCTAGAGATGATGGCTTTCTCATAGGATTTCTGAAGTGTTGGGGATGGGGATGGGGGAGAAGAGAAATGTGATAAAACTCAGAGAGAGTAACTTGAGCCATTGGTGCTCCTTCTAACAAAAGGGCTAAAAATATAGATCCTCTTCATATTTGACTAAATGTAAATTGTAGATTATTTCTTAAAGGGTATGTTTATAGATTATTTTTGTTTTTGTTTTTCTGTATTTCCTCATTTTTCTGTACAGTGTATTTACTTTTAAGATTAAGTATATTTTCAGCATTACACCTAAGATATATTCTTAAAATAAAAATTCAAATAATAAGCAAATGGAATGAAAACCTCTACTTCTTTAATCCCTCTATCCCTCACACCTGCTGTCAGTTAATTCACAAAGTAGATGTTGGGGATTAGATGAAATTCATGAAAAAGCTCTAAACTGCTGCTGTCTGACCGAGTAGCCACTTGCCACGTGTGGCTGTTTAAATTAGTTAAGATAGAATAGGATGGGGTAGTGGCCACTTGATTGCCCAGCGCCGGTGTTGAATATTTCCAGAGACATTGTCCGGCTCTGTTAAAACTTTAAAATACTATATGGTTGGTGACATAATAAATATACCGTTGAAATAAGGTTTTTTTAAGTCTCTGTTTCGCATGCTGTGTAGTTTTTGTTTTAGCTGATGAAATACTACTGCCATGTTTTTTCTCAGCTTTTTGTTTTAACTAAATCCAGATGGTCAGAGTCTAATATTTTCCTTGGATGTTTGGGGATTGTAGTTAGCCGCTTTTCTAGGATAAAGATGTCGGCTTTTCTAAGGGTGTGAGTGTTTTCTATCTCCTCTGAGCTCTAGATCTGTATATCTTACTTTAAGTTGGCACCTCTCTGGAATATATTAAAGATATCTCATATACAAGGTCTGAAACTAAACTGATCTCTCCCTCACTCCCAAGCCCCCACCTCAATATGTTTTTTCCTCTTTCTTTGTTTTTTATTTTAGTGAATGACTCCATTATCTTTCCAGTTGGAAAATCCAGGAGAATAGGAGTGATCCTTATTCACTCCCTCTCCCTGATACGTCTAGCCTGTCAACATGTTTTTATTAGTCTTACTTTCTAAATATCTCTTAAATCTGTCTAATGTTTCCCATTTCCACTACCACCACTTTACTTTGTTACCATAATCTTGCTTGAAATTTATACAGTAGCCTTCTTTCTTGTTTAGCCACTTTGCCTTCAGATATCTCTAATCCATTATCCATCCTAAAGGCACTGTGATTTATTTTGAAACACACATCTGATTGTCAACTCCTCCCTCCCAATATTTTTATGGCTTCTCATTGCTTTTTGGGTAAAAACAAAACTCCTTAACAGTGCTTAGCCCTCCAGCCGTGACTCTCCATTTCAGCCGTGCTGGCCTTCACCAGGCCTTTGCACTCATCTTGCCCTTGCATTACACGGCTTTGGCACTTGCTTTTCTCCCTGTCTAGACCTCTCTTCCTTTACTTTTGTTTTACTTGTTGGCTTCTAATTATCCTTCAAACCTCAGCTGAAGTTTTGCTTCTTTAGGACATAATCTGACCTCCCTGATGAGACAGTAGCATCGTACATTTACCACAGTTGCAGTTTACATTTATATGTGTGATTGTATGGTTGTCTTTCTCTTCCACTCTCTCCATTTCCATGCAGACAGGGACCACATCTTATTTTTTTTTGGCTTATTGACTCCCACGGATCTGTCTCAGTTCCTGACACCTAAATATTGATTGAATTTCCAAGTTGATAGTATGAAAGATTTCAGTTCATGGAGTTTTGTAATATGGGATTTTAAATATAAATATTTATAAATATAACAGTTAAATTGACAATTACATTGTTTTTTCCAAGTGCATGAAAATAAATTATTTTAATAGCATAAGTTTGTATTAATATTTACAAAACAATACATATTATGTAATAATACTATAGCACAATATTCTGTGATTATTGTATAATAAACTCTTATTTTAGAATAGTTTCAGACTAACAATTGTTGTAGAAATAGTGTACAGATTCCTATGTACACTATTCCCAGTTTCCCACATGATTAACATATTACATTAGCATGGCACATTTGTCACAATTCGTGAACGGGTATTTATACACTATTAACTAACGGATGTTGAGATTGCCTCAGTTTTCCCCTAACATACTTTTTCTTTCCCAGGATTCCATCCTGAAGTAAGTCCCAAGTTTAGTTGTTGTGTGTCCTCTGGCGAGGACTCCTCATTTTTGATGACAGTTTGGAGGATAGCAGGTCAGGTGACTAGCGCTGCGTGCCTGCCTAGTCGCTGCGGTCGTGTCCGACTCTCTGCGACCCCATGGACCGTGGCCTGTCAGGCTCCACTGTCCATGGGATGCTCCAGGCAAGAATACAGGAGCAGGTGACTGTAGATTGTCCCTCAGTTGGGGTTTGTGTGATTCTCTTCTCATTATTCAAGAAAGACCACTGAGGTGAAGTGCAGTTCTTGTATCAAGAGTAGATACTGTCAGTCTGCCTTACCATTGTTGTTAACATTGATCACCTGGCTTTTGACAGTGTCAGCTCTGTACATTGTAAGTTACCCCCCCCCCCCCCCCCCCCCCGCTTTGTATATTGTACTTTTTAGAAGAAAGTCATTATATGAAACACACTCTTAATGTGTTTGGGTGTTATGTTCTGCCTCCTTAACAGTGGTTTGTGCATAAATTTGGGGGGATTTTTCTGCAAAGGAGATTTGTCCCTTTTCTCATATTTATTTATTCAGTCATTTATTTACATCAGTATTGATTGACTCTTGGGTATTTTATACTTTGCATGAAATCCAGTATTACTTTATGTGGTAGTTTAGTATATAATCCAGTATTCATTAATTTTGTTGCTCAGATTGTTCCAGCTTTGGCCTTTGGAAGCTTTTTCAGTTGGTTCTTATATTCTTTTGAGATTTTTGTTATTGTTGTGTTCTGGTGGGGTTTTTTTTTAAAAAGCACCGTCTTCCTTTCCAGCAATACAAGATGCTCCAGGCTCATCTAGTACATATCCTGCCCCAGCCCTAGAATCAGCCATTTTTCCATGGAGCTCTGGTGCCCTTTATTGGAGAATGGTGTTAGAAACCAAGATCTGGGCGCTGTGTGTGTTCACTGTTGCTAGCCTTGCTTCTAGGAAATAGAGACTAACTCATGTAAATACACGTATCTATAAATATCTACTTCTTCATAGCTATCTGTATATTACTAAGCTGTATTCTTAGGTTATTTACTCTGAGCTTTTTCCCATTGAAAAAATTACCTGTGAATATTGAAGGGTTTATTTTATATGGTTTTGGAAATTAATAACAGAACTAAACAGACTAATTCTCTTGGTTCACTGCACTGCTAATGTTCTGGACCTTAGCTGGCCATTTCTGAAGAATGAGGCCACAGTACATTGAATAAGTTAGAGTTTATTTACAACTAGTTTTCTTTTCAGGGAGTAGTTTAGCTTTGAGAGTCTTATCATTTGACTTCTCATTAGTTTCTCTGTAGCACAGTTTGAATGGGGCAAATAAAAAGACTCCTCCAAACTGTTAATTTTGTTACAACTTCTAAGTTGGTGATAATGATGAGGATGAAAATAGTTGAATATCTGTTAACGCTGATTTTTAAATTGTTTCTCATTACTATATATAATTGAGAATTAACTATATTTTCTCAGAGTTTTCTACTTTTGAATTGTCTAGACTGATGTGTTTATCTTAATGAGCAACATGAACTGAATTTATTACTACCGAAAAGGACTAATGAGTGTCTAACAGCATAGCTTTTACAGATACCAGATAGTTATTGACATAAAGACAACACTATAATGTAAATTATTTTTTTATCTTATTTGATTATTCTACTAATGAAAGAAAGTGTCATATACTTTGAACATATTGTATGGTAAACCACTTTCAGGTCAACATCATTTGCGTTGACTATAGGAAAAAGGATTTTCCCCCGAGGTTAAGGAAGCTATCATCATTTAAAAAAAGAAAATTACTATTTTAGATTGTTTTGACTAAGGAAACTAATTTTTTAGCTTTATAATTTTTTTATTGTAAACTAGCCAGTGCAACTTGAAGATTAATATTGAATTATGAAATGAAAACAAATCTTAACCATTCTCTTTTTATTTATCCATGAACAAGAAAAAATAGGAAAAAAAAAAGAAAAGATAGACATATTTCAATAGATTCTATCTAGAGTAAAAGAAATCGAGCCATTTTCTTTTAACCAGTAGCCAGTCTCTGAAATCAGTGATATACTCTGTCTAGAGAAGTTAAAGTGAGTTCAGACAAAGCAAGCCCAGGTTTTGCTACTGATTGCCCTCAATTTTCTGTTATCTGCCTCACTAGCATTGTCCTTGAGTTCCAGCAGAACTCCTTCATAATTATTTATAGTACTTCTCCAACTTTTTCACTAACATACCCTGGAAAGAATAACTTCAGATATTTCATCATACAAATTCAGGAAGTTTCTTAGACGGCTTGTATGTATTTAATTCAAGTGAATTTTGTTTTAGATTCCATAATAGCATACTTATTTTCATTCCAAAAATGTAAATTCTAATTCCACTGTGCTGTGCTGTGTTTATCCTGTTTATGTCTGCTGTGCTTATATTTCCTTTCCTGTACCTTGAGCATACCTTTTCAGATTTCCCTGTAATGTGTGAGTACCTTAATTTGAAATTTTCACGTTATAATTTCTGTTCAACTTTCTTTCTTTAGTATTATACTTCTAAATCTTTAACTCCTCAGCATCATGGTGGTTGTAAATGCAGTTTTTTCTTTTCTGGTGTCCATGGAGTCTTGTGTTTCTTTTTATCTTCCAGGACCCTGGCAAATCTCTGACTTTTGCCCTCTCTTTCCTGGGTCCTGAGAAAGATCCTGAAGGCATTTGACAGCTGTAGGATACTGAACTCTCCCTCATGAGACTCTCCTGCACTGGGACAGGTCCTTCACCCCTGAGTCACAGGAACGCCCAGATACAGAGTAGAACTGGTCTATTCAGTTTTTAGAAAACAAAATGTGATTGTGATAATAAGTTAAAAAGCAACTCCAAACAGTGGGATGAAGTATAAACTTTATGGAACATTAATTATGCATTTTTACAGATGCTAATTAGTAATTCACTCTATAGTTCATTGGTTCTTACACTCATTAGTTAATGAATACTTCTGGCCGATTTATAGAAGTAGAGCCCCAGAGATGACAAGATATTTCTGGCCTCCAGTATAAAGCAGGCTGTGAAGCTTCAACGTTGATGGTAGTTTTGAAATAATGATTTATCATTTTATTTTGAAGATCACTGTTAAAGATAACTTTAAATTCGTGTAAAGATCAGAAAACATATATCTTAAACAGCACATATTACAGGTCACTTCTTCCCCCCATAATCATTGTTTTATTTTTTTCCAGCTTTTTTGAGATATGATTGACATAAAGCACTGTATGAGCGTAAGGTGTACAGCATAATGATTTGATTTACATGCATCATGAAGTGATTGTCACAGTAAGTTTAGTGAATGTCATTATTTTTAAATCTTGTCGTTCCCTGTGTTGCCAGTTATTAAACTTACGAACAATTGAACTTCTATAAAAATGTGAAGGTTGGAACTTTTAAATAATATGAATGAAACACCGACTTAGTGCCTGTCTCTGTAATTCATATAAATTTGATTCCCCCTTTTCCTATCTGCCAGGAGTTTTTTTTTTATACTTAGCAGTTTATTATATATTAATAATAAAAGATATGGTAAAGGACACAGATAGATAGCCAGATGAAGTGACACTTTGGACACGATCTGGAATGATTCTGAGACCAGGAGCTTCTGTCCCTGTGAGTTAGGGTGTTCCATGATTCATCTCACACGCTGGTAAAGTAATGCTCAAAATTCTCCAAGCCAGGCTTCAGGAATACGTGAACCGAGAACTTCCGGATGTTCAAGTTGCATTTAGAAAAGGCAAAGGAACCAGAGATCAAATTGCTTACATCCGCTGGATCATCAAAAAAGCAAGAGAGTTCCAGAAAAACATCTATTTCTGCTTTATTGACTATGCCAAAGCCTTTAACTGTGTGGATCACAACAAACTGTGGAAAATTCTGAAAGAGATGGGAATACCAGAGCACCTGACCTGTCTCTTGAGAGACCTGTATGCAGGTCAGGAAGTAACAGTTAGAACTGGACATGGAACAACAGACTGGTTCCAAATAGGGAAAGGAGTACATCAAGGCTGTATATTGTCACCCTGCTTATTTCACTTATATGCAGAGTACATCATGAGAAACGCTGGGCTGGAAGAAGCACAAGCTGGAATCAAGATTGCCAGGAGAAATAATCAATAACCTCAGATATGCAGATGACACCACCCTTATGGCAGAAAGTGAAGAGGAATTAAAAAGCCTCTTGATGAAAGTGAAAGAGGAGAGTGAAAAAGTTGGCTTAAAGCTCAACATTCAGAAAACTAAGATCATGGCATCTTGTCCCTTCACTTCATGGCAAATAGATGGGGAAACAGTGGAAGCAGTGTCAGACTTTATTATTTTGGGCTCCAAAATCACTGCAGATGGTGATTGCAGCCATGAAATTAAAAGACGCTTACTCCTTGAAGGAAAGTTATGACCAACCTAGATAGCGTATTAAAAAGCAGAGACATTACTTTGCCAGCAAAGGTCCATCTGGTCAAGGCTATGATTTTTCCAGTGGTCATGTATGGATGTGACAGTTGGACTGTGAAGAAAGCTGAGTGCTGAAGAATTGATGCTTTTGAACTGTGGTGTTGGAGAAGACTCTTGAGAGTCCCTTGGACTGCAAGGAGATCCAACGGTCCATCCTAAAGGAGATCAGTCCCAGGTATTCATTGGAAGGACTAACGTTGAAGCTGAAACTCCAACACTTTGGCCACTTCATGCGAAGAGTTGACTCATTGGAAAAGACACTGATGCCGGGAAAGATTGAGGGTGAGAGGAGAAGGGGACGACAGAGGGTGAGATGGCTGGATGGCATCACCGACTTGATGGACATGAGTTTGAGTAAACTACGGGAGTTTGTGATGGACAGGGAGGCCTGAGCGTGCTATGATTCATGGGGTCGCAAAGTCGGACACGACTGAGCGACTGGACAGAACTGAACTGAACTTATGATTCCAGGATGTGGATGTGCTCACCGCAGAGTCTCTCCAGCCCGCGTAGCTGAGAGCTTTTGTGGAGACTTCCTCACCAGGCCGTGCTCAGTTGCTAACTCAGTCTCCATCTCCTCCTGCCTCTGAAAGTTCCCCACTTCTAACCGTGGCGTGGTCATTCCAGTAACTAGCCCCCATTTCAGATCCTTCATTTGGTCTTTTGAGCTGCATAATAATGATATGTTTTCCTATTTGGTGCTACTGGATCATACACAGGAGCAGATAACTCCTGAAAGTAGCAGACAGCAGAAATGGACCCTCCTAGCTTGCTTCTGTGTTCCATTCCATGCGTCCCTTTTTCTGTGGGTTCCTTCCTTCGCTCTTCCCTCTGTGGGAGAGATTTCTTCCCTCTATCTGAGGGTAATTCTTCTAACTTTGCTCAGACTTCTTTACTATTCTCAAAAAACTTTTATTTTGATCGGATTTTAGACTTGCAAAAATAGTAGTTTTCTTGTACTTCTTACCTTCTTCCCCTAATGCGCACATAACCATAACATAATTATCAAGAATAGGAAACTAACATTGATATAATATTGTTAACTAAACTACAGACATTAATAGAATTTCACTGAATTTTAAACTGACTGTCCTTTTTCTGTTTCAGGATCTGGTCTAGGAACCCGCATTGAAATTAGTCATTTCTCCAAAGTCTCTTTCAACATGTATATTTCTCACATTTTGCTAGTCTTTCATGACCATGTCACTTTTGAAAAGTACTGGCCAAGTATCTTCCAGAATGTTCCTCAGTTTGGGTTGGTCCAGTGTGTTCTAATCATCAGGGGGACGAATACTGCAAAAATGATGTTGTCCTTCTCAGCACAGCATCTCAGGGATTATGCTCTTGGTATGTCTTACTACTGGTGATTACTTAATCACTTTGAAAGAGATCTGAGTTTCTTCACTGTGAACTAAGAGTTCTACATTTACTGTCGTTCTTTTTTCAGTTGAGTAGTTATAGGAGATACTTGCAGATTATGTAAATTCTGTTTCTCCTCAAACTCTTGCCCTTTTAACATCCATCTGCAACAATTTAATACTGTGATGTTTGCCTGGTGGGGATTTCTGGTTTTCCCTTTTCTGTGCTTACTAATGGAAATTCTCGTGTGAGGACTTGTCACTTTACCCCATTTATATTTGATCACTTTTTTATATCAGTGTGGACTCCTTAATATTTGTTTTATTGTGTGAGTTCAAATCTAGTACTATCATCATTTGCTTTGTTGCTCAAGATGTCCCAGCAGTGGCCACTAGGAACTCCTTCAGGTTGGTCCTTTCTTCTTTTGGCAAGTCCCCTTCTTTTACTCAATTTTTTCTTATTTCTGACACCAGCAAATGTCCCAGGCTCCTCTTGTCTTTTCCTTACCCCAGTCTTAGAGTCGTCCGCTTCTCCTTCAGAACGGTGGTTCCTTTTATTGGATAACAGTGTTCAGGGAGGAAGGTCTGAGCACCAGAGTCCTCGTTGTTACTGGGCATCACTGCTTCTTAGGTCCTGTCAGGGGACAAAGCTAGGAGACCAGTACATGCGTGCATGTGTGTGTAACATATATACACATGTGTACATATTAAAAACAGTACTGACAACGATTTCCAGTCCAGTACAACAGTGCTTATTTAGCATTTCTCCTTTCTTTGTAATTTTTTCTCCATCAGTGAGAAACTTAAGCTTTCAGTACCTACCTTCTATTCACATGTTCTGTCCTGTTACACCCAGAGAGTAGTTTAAGAATTATTAACCTGTACCCCTGTGAGAAATACTGTATTAACAGGGTTTGTATGTCATTCTCTTTGCCTTTAGCCTCATGGTGTCCGGTCAGGATGTTCTTTTCTCCTCCTCTCCTTTCTCTCCACCCCCCATTCTTCCGCTCCCCTGTCTTCGCTTTCTTCTCCTCCTCCTCCCTTTGCCCAGCCTCATTTCGCCTTCTGTTTCCTGGGCTATTCTTTTTTAATACAGTTAGTTGTATTTGTTATGATTTTATGCCATTTGAATTCCTCTCAAAATTACGATGGTTCTAAGAGTCAGAATTATTTAAAACTAAATATTCAAAGAAGTGTCACTCATTCCTTATTCCTGCTACCCTGTTCCCATTTCCTCGTTTTCCCATACTCCTTTCCCACCCTGTAGGTAACCTGCCTCCGTAGTTTCTGGTTTATTGTATTTTTGTCCCAGTGAACAGAAGCATGTATTTTCATGTATCCTTTCTGTTCTTACACTGAGATAGCGTATCTATAGGTACTTTTGAACTTTCTTTTTTGACTTATCACTGTGTCTTGGAAATTACTGCATACCATAGAGATCTTCACTTTTTTCAGCAGTTGTACAGTACTCCATTGTCTGGATGTGTCATAGTTTAGTCAGTCACTTTCCTATGTGAGACATTTAGGTACCCTTTCCCCAACACTTTACATTTATGAAGAATGCAGCAATGTGTATGTAGTTTTATATTGCTGGTGATGTAGTCCCAGGATGTATTCCTAGAAATGGATTGCTGGATTCAAAACTAAGTGCCTGTGTGATTTTGTTAGGCATTACCAAAGTTCTCTCCAGAATGAATGTACAAATTTGTATTCCCATCAGCAGTGTGTATGAGTGCCTATTTCCTTCCATCCTCTGTAACAGAATGTTTTGTTTTTTAAAAAATTCTGCTTATCTAATAGATGAGAAATGGTATGTCAGTGTTGTTTTAACCTGAATTTCTCTAACGTGAGTGAATTTGATCATTTTTTATATTTTAGAGGCTATTTTAATCTTTCTTTGTGAATTGTCTGTTCATGTCTTTTTCCTGCTTTCTGGTTTTTTGTTTTCTTCCCTTTGTTTTTAAGAGTTCTTTATGTTAGGACTATTGACCTATTGTAGCATATGTTATAAGTATTTCCCTAGTTTTTCAGTTGTCTTTTGTCTTTTTAACCCTTATGCTATTCAGTTTTAAAATTCTCAGTCAAATTTTTCAATTTTTAAAATTGTCTCTAGATCCTTAGAAAATTTAAAGTACAACTCATGTATGTTTCCTTTTAGCAATTTGAGTTTTCATTTTTTATATCTGGATTCCTAATTCATTTGGAGTTTATTCTTGTGTATGGTGTGAGATTTGGATCTAATTTTGTATTTTTACAAATGGCTACCTAATTTTCCTGGTATTATTTATTGGGAAGTCCATTTGTAATTAAGTGATTTAAGATGTCATCTTTGTTGTATATTAAATTTTTGTGTGTATATATGGTCTAATTTGGCTTTTTATTCTGGTCTCTTTGTTTATTCTTGTGCTACTGCCATACTGCTTTAATTATAGATGCTTTATGGTATGTTTTAATGTCTGACAAATTAGTCCTCTTGTGATTTTCCTTTTTCATTGTTTTCCTGGCTATTATTGCATGATTTTTCCATATCAACTGCAGTGTACTTGTCTAACTGTATAATTTAGCTTGTTATATACTTTTCTTGTATTGCATTGAATTTGTAAATTAAGTAAGGAAGAAATGACTTCTTTTAATATCATCTTGGGCTTCCCTGGTAGCTCAGTGGTAAAGAATCTGCCTGCAATGCAAAAGATGTGGGTTCAATCCCTGGGTCAGGGAGATTCCCTGGAGAAGGACATAGCAACCCACTCCAGTATTCCTGCTAGGAAAATCCCATGGACAGAGGAGCCTGGAGGGCTGCAGTCCATGGGGTCGCAAAAACTTGGACACAACTGAAGTGACTGAGCATGTATTCACATATAACATCATCATAGCTAAGAATACGGTATGTCTTTTTGTTTGCTCAGTCATTAGGGGCTTATCTGCTACATGTAAACATTTTTTCATATAGACTTTATGCATTGTTTAATTTATTCCTAAGTTATTTAATCTTCTTTGTTATTGTAGGGTTTTTCTCTGCCATTATGTCCTCTGATTATTACTTTTCAATATTATTTCAAAAATTATCTGTTTTATATATAGTGGTGTGTATGTGTTAACCTCAAACTCCTTTTCTATGTTAATTTTATATCCTACTTTTTCACTAAATTCTTCTATTTTTTACTTAGTTTTAGCATTATTTTTTGGAGTTTTTCAGGTGTACTATTATATGATCTGCAAAAAGAAATGTTTATTTCTTTATCTATTCTTATAATTGATTTTTCTTATCTCCTTGGATTGGATAATACCTCTAGTTCGGTGTTGAATAGTAGCAGAGATGGTGGGTTTTTGCATTGTTCCTGTTCTTAATGGAAATGCCTCTGTTTTTTTATTAAATAAGATAATGGTTGTAGGATTAAAGCTTGTATTGTGTTGAAGATGTCTCCCTTAATTATTGTCTTCCTTGATTATTGAATTGTGAATGGGTGTTGAATTCTGTCAGATTTCTCATCTATATAGAAAACCATGTTTCAGCTTAGATTAATGGATATATTATATATTAAAAGATTTTCTTAACTGAACAGTCTTACATTCCTTGGATAAATCCCGCTTGTTCATGTTGTATTATTTTCTTAATGTGGCACTGGATTCACTTGACAAGCAGTAAAATTGTTGAGAGAAGGAAATGGCAACCCACTCTGGTATTCTTGCCTGGGAAACCCCATGGACATAGGAGATTGGAGGACTACAGTCCACGGGGTCATAAAGAGTCAGATATGACTGAGTGAGTGAGCATGCACAAAACAAAAATTGTTCCCTCCATTGTATTTCATGAGTTTTTTTGTTTCTCTGCTTCTCTGCATTGTAGTACCTGATGTGGTGTTTTGTGCTTAATTGTCTATCTCCTTGATTAGATTCAGAGTGCAGTCACCCTTGGTATCTGTGGGGCACTGGTTCTTTTACACTCTCAGATAAGAAGGCCCTTGTATAAAATGGTACAGTATTTGCATCTAACTTATGCACATACTCCCATATACTTTAAATCATCTCTAAATTACCTATAATATGTTGTTATTGTTCAGTCACTAAGTCGTGTCTGACTCTTTGTGACCCCATGAACTGCAGCATGCCAGGCTTCTAATATGTATTTAATATGTACATATGTATATGATATGTATACATTTGTAGTATATAATGTAATGCAAATGTAAATGCTATGTAAATAATTTCTGGTGTATGGCAAATTCAAGTTTTGCTTTTTGGAACTTTCCGAAGGCTTTTTTTTTCTCTTTTTAAAAATATTTTCAATTTTTGTTTGAACCTGCAGATATGGAGGACTGACTACTCTTTTAGCTTGAATTAGATTTTACTCTTCTATCTCCTTATTGTTGTTGTTCAGTAACTAAGTTGTGTCCAACTGTTTGAGACCCCATGAACTGCAGCACATCAGGCTTTCCTGTCCTTCACTATCTCCTGAAGTTTGTTCAAACTCATGTCCATTGAGTCAGTGATGTCATCCATCCATTTTGTCATCTGTCGCTCCCTTCTTCTCTTGCCCTTGATCTTTCCCAGCATCAGGGTCTTTTCCAGTGAGTCAGCTCTTCACGTGAGGTGGCCAAAGTCTTGGAGCTTCAGCATCAGTCCTTCCAATGAATATTCAAGGTTGATTTCCTTTAGGATTGACTGGTTTACTCTCCTTGCTGTCCATGGGACTCTCAAGAGTCTTCTACAGCACTGCAGTTCAAAAGTGTTAATTCTTCGGTTCTCAGCCTTCTTTATGGTCCAGCTCTCATATCCATATATGACTACTGGAAAAACTATAGCCTTGACTGTGCGGACCTTTGTCAGCAAAGTGGTGTCTCTGCTTTTTAATATGCTATCTAACTTTGTCATGGCTTTTCTTCCAAGGAGCAAGCATCTTTTAATTGCATGACTGCAGTTACCATGCGCAGTGATTTTGGAGCCCAAAAAATTCCATTGTTTCCCCATCTGTTTGCCATGAAGTGATGGGACCAGATGCCATATCTTTAGTTGAGTTTTAAGCTAGCTTTTTCACTCTCCTCTTTCACCTTCATCAAGAGGTTTTTTAGTTCCTCTTTACTTTCTGCCATGAGTGGGGTCCTCTAGCATATCTGAGGTTTTTGATATTTCTCCCAGCAATCTTGATTCCAGCTTGTGCTTCATCCAGCCCAGTATTTCACAAGATGTACTGTGCGTATACGTTAAATAAGCAGGGTGACCATATATAGCCTTGTTGTACTCCTTTCCCAATTTTGAACTAGTCCATTTTTCCATGTCCAGTTCTAACTGTTACTTCTTGACCTGCAGACAGGTTTCTCAGGAGACAGGTGAGGTGGTCTGGTATTCCCATCTCTTTAAGAATTTTCCAGTTTGTTGTGATCCTCACAATCAAAGGCTTTAGCGTAGTCAGTGAAGCAGAAGTAGATGTTTTTTCTGAAATTCTCCTGCTTTCTCTCCCTAACGGATGTTGGCAATTGATCTCTGGTTCCTCTGCCTTTTCTAAATCCACCTTGTACATCTGGAAGGTCTCTGTTCACATACTGCTGAAGCCTAGCTTGAAGGATTTTGAGCATAATCTTGCTAGCGTATGAAATGAGTGTGATTGTATGGTAGTTTGAACATTCCTTGGCATTGCCTGTCTTTGAGATTGGAATTAAAAGTGATTTTTTTTCCTAGTCCTGTGGCCACTGCTGAATTTTCATTCTTTATTTGTAGTTGGCCTTCTCTAATGTTGAAGAATAAGTTAGAAGCAGAAATAGCCTCTTAAAGTTGTATTGAATGAAGTCTGATTTTAGTGTTTGATTTTGACAATGAGCAGTTGTGTTACAGTATTAAAGAGCACTGGCCAGGGAACTGGAACATGTCTGAGTTCTAATCTGAAACTTTGATTTTATGTAGGCCATAAGTAAATAATATTTTGGCTTCATCTTCGGATATCTTGACATCTTTGGATGTCAGATTTTTCATCTGTCAAATCAGGTGGACACACTGGTCTTTTGACTTGTTTCATATCTTACAGGATTAAATGAAATTATTTTTTAGTCATTGAAGTATTTATTTTTACATTTTGCTTAAAAACTTTTCCTAAATTTTTGTTTTTAGAATCACCTGTTACAATCAATAGATACTCATATGATTGTAGATAGTTTTGCAAAGCAAATTCTGACTGCAAATAAATAATTTATATTGTGGAATGTTTGTAAGAATATCAGTGAAGTGATACAGCCCTCTTAACTAAATTATTTAATGTGTGCTTAACACATTTTACTTTTAGGTATGTCTGACTGCAGCAATGATACTTCAACTCTTGGTACATCTAAACAAGCCACAGAAGAAGTCGAATCTAGTTCTGAGGTGATTGGGTGATATTTATATTATTTTTTAAAGACTGAGTTAGTTTGTCTAACCATGTGCCATTCTAAATAAAATCTTCTACACACATAGACACAGGAAAGGCGTGGGAAGAAAGAGAGCCATTTCTTCATAATTGTAAGTCAGTTATCACTTGCCTTTGGGCATATGAAATTCTACAACATACCTGTCCCATAAAAATGAAATAAAAATCTAGTCAAACTATAGTTTTAAATTTAAACATGCAGCGAAGTTTCTATTGAAGTAATAGTAGTAATTGGTTCACATTTGTGCTCATCTGATCCTGTATTGTCTCTGGTTAATTATACATCAGAATCTAAGTGTAACATTTAAAAAAAATACTGAGTTCTGGACTTTACCTCAGACTCACTGAATCTGAGTCTGTAGTGCTAGATACTGGGCTATGTGTATGTTTTTGTTGTTGTTTTTTAATTCTACAGGTGATTTTGTATCACCTCAAAACCACTGTTCTAGCTCATTAGAATACAGAAGTATTAAGAAATTAATCTTATATGGAATTCAAGTAATCAGATATTTCTTTGAACATCTAATCCTAGTAACAGCTCTCAAATTTGTAGTGGTTAAAGATTTACAGAGTAGAACTTTTGTATTTCCCCACCTTGCCCCTTAGACTGATTTGATATAATCCAATTAGGTAAGAAGAACAGTCGTTGTTTCCCTCATTTATTTCTTGAACATATTTTAACCTTCAGAGAGGTAGTAGCTGACTTCGGATAATGGGCAAGTCTGGAGCATAACATGGGTTCTTCTGACTCCAGCTGCAGTGTTAAAAAATCAGTTTGCTGTCTGTGTAGGTGGCAGTGCTAGGCATAACGTTTCATCGTCATCCCAAGACAATGAGTCTGTGTGGCAAGCTTTAATGTAGGATTTAGAGCTAGATAATTTACTTTTAGCTCAAAAGTCAAAGATGAGCTCTGGTTGGCAGAATATGTATTATCTGTGAGGGATTCAGAATTTTTTGTGATTTAAAATAGTTTGGCTGTTTACCATTTGTCAAAGCAGTGTTGTAGCTATATTTAGTTCTGAGAACCTAGGGAATTATGTATACCATATGTGTCTTAACTCGTGTTGTTTGTTTTTTATGATCAGATCTCTGAATCTGTATTGTTGAGAGATGATCAGAAGTTTGACACCTATGAACTCCAGGAAGGATTGGCAGCCCAGCCAATGATGGGGCTTATAATTGTAAATGAAACTGTTCTTTTTGTGGTTTACCACTGTGAGTTTCAACTACATGAATGTCACCCAGATAGATACTAAACTAGAAATTTCCTGCTCAGTAGAGAGTTAAACCTGGATGACAGTGATCTGAAGGAATCCACTGCCAAGTAATTGTTCAAATTTGTGTGTAAATTCATATTAGGCATTCTCTGTATTTTTAGCCATACCCAGGGAATATTGTACTTAAAGAAGAAAAAAAGAAAAAACAGGTGTGTGAGTATAATCTGAATTTATACCTAAATTTTAAAGGTTGGTATGAGTTTATTACAGTTAACTAAAGTCAGATTTAGGAATATTTTGTGACTTTGAAATTGCTCATTTATTAGAATTCTACTAGCTTAAATATTCTTTTTTCAGTATCCTTGATGGAAACATTTTAGGGCTCAAATTTGCTTATAAGAATTCTTCTTTTAATGTATTATAACTCCATATGTATTTGACCATTAACTCTTAAATGTTCTATATATCAAACTTTTCAGTAATTCAGGATAATCATAGCAGAGCTTGGCACATAAACTGAGGGTCAATTTGATGAATGAATTAATCCTCACTCTACTAGTAAACGATATATGGATACTAGTTGCTTAGAATATGATGACCTGAATTATAGTTTTCATTTCTTTAAAAGCAAAACAAACAGCAAAAACTCTCAACATTTTGACCTGAGCCAAAAACATCAACCCTGAATAAGAAGAGACTTAAGGTTCGTTTAGGTTCTGTATGACATTACTGTGTGGATCACAACAGACGTGGAAACAAACTGTGGCAACCGAGACCTGGAGGTCTTAACATTGATAATGAGGGAAGAGCTGTGATTTGAACATAAAGAAAAATGAGTCAGTTTAAGAAACTTAGTAGGGAAAAATTATATAAAGACCAGAAGCAAGGAAGTTGGGAAAACAGGTGTGTTTTTGCCAACAACAAAAAAAAAGGGAAAGCAGAGTAGTTGTATTAGGTATTTATTAGTGTATTTTAGAATTTTTGCATGACTTCTTCTTTTCTGTCTGCCCTTTGATATAGTAACAGTAATGCATATACTTAATTCTAATACCCAAAAAATATATGTACACATATTTTCATTCCTTCTTTACGTAAGTAACTCAGAGGTCTAAAAGTGAATTTGTTCAGATCCTACACACAAGCTGCATGTTATTAGGGGAAATTTTAAAATAAGTAAAATGAAGTGTAGAATAGTAATGCCTTTGGAGTGGTTCACCTGAAGAATTATAGCAGCTCAGGAAGTGTCAGCCAGGAATATCTGTGAAGGTGGTCTTTAAACTGTTTTAATAGTGTGTGGTAGCATTTGAGCATGTGACTGGTGATTGTCACTACCTGGGCAGAGTCATCGAGAAAGAAAACTGAGGCGTGTGTGCGGGGAGGCCTGAGTAAGTTTGATTTAATAGGGTATCTGAAGAAGCATAATTGGTGTTAAGATAGTGCAGGTCAGGTGGAGTTGGCTTTTATGTTGTAAATATACTGGAGAGGAAGACAGACATGTTAAAAATATATATAGCATATACATAAATTATAGACAACAAAGGTCCATCTAGTCAAAGCTGTTTTTTCCAGTGGTCATGTATGAATGTGAGAGTTGGGCCATAAGGAAAGCTGAGCGCCGAAGAATTGATGCTTTTGAACTGTGGTGTTGGACAAGACTCTTGAGAGTCCCTTGGACTGCAAGGAGATCAAACCAGTCCATCCTAAAGGAACTCAGTCCTGAATATTCATTGGAACGACTGATGCTGAAGCTGAAACTTTGGCCACCTGATGTGAAGAACTGACTCATTAGAAAAGACCCTGATGCTGGGAAAGACTGAAGGCAGAAGGAGAAGGGGACGACAGAGGATGAGATGGTTGGATGGCATCACTGACTCAATGGGCATGAGTTTGAGCAAGCTCCGGGAGTTGCTGATGGACAGGGAAGCCTGGAGTGCTGCAGTCCACAGGGTTGCAAAGAGTCGGACACGACTGAGCAACTGGACTGAACTGAAATTTTAATGTAAAGGCATCTTTACTGCTATAAAGCAGGATAAGAGGCTAAAGAGTGATGAATGCTAATTTACATGAGTTGGTCAGGAAGGGCCCTGGGTCAGCAAATACCTCAGTGAGTTGAGGGAGGGGCATGTGAAAATCTGGGAGTAAGAACCTTCCAGAAAGAGGAAACAGCAAGAGCAAAAATAAGATTGGTATGTTGAGGAATAGTGGTGAGGACTGTGGCTGGAACTGAGGGTCAGTGAGAAAAGAGTGGAAGGAGATGAAGTAGCTAGCTGCTAAGATTTGCTTGGCCCAAAAATGAGAATGACTGACAGAAGATTAGAAGCTTGGGAGATCTGAAATGCAGGATTCAAGTAGCAAGTGGTTGGAAAATATAAGACAAATAAGTGTTGATACTAGTAGATTAAAACGTTTGTTAAGAAAAATTTGCAACATGTGAAATAAAAGTAAAGTAGTAAATGAACTCCCATAGACTCATCATCCAGATTCAATCATTATTTTGACTTGACCACATTTGCTTTATCCATTCTTATGTAGGATCATCTCCCTTTTAAAAACCATGAAATTGACAATGACAAGATGGAATAAAAAAAGGAAAGAACTTGGCCAAGACAATAACATTTGTAACCTTATCTCAACTCTGTCTTGATATGAGTCTGTTCTAGAGAAACGTAGTTAGGGTACAGCTAGCGACAAAGTTAGGAGTAGTTGTGCTGGAACTCCAGTGTTTGTCCTGTTGGTCCTCAGCTAAAATCAGTGTGCTAGAACTACAGCATCTTTATGTAATGTTTTTAATTTTCTAAGCTGTTTCACGTTTGATTGTTTTAATAGCTGTATGAGGTATAGGTGAAGTTAAGAATCTTGTTTTATAATAGAGGAAATTGAAACCTAGGGAAGCACAAGTGACTTCTGAATAGTTATAAAAAGGGGCAGAGCCAGTCCTTAAATCTGCGTCTCCTGCTGTGTTAATTAGTTCTCTTGAGATATCATGGGTGGGTTTATTCACCTAATGCTCTTGAACCATGTTAAATTAACTTCGCCATAAACACACTAACCATGTTTTAAAGGTCATATTTTTACTGATTCAGATGGAAATTTCAAAGACTGAATTATGATTTTAATAGAATTGCTTTCTCTTTTTGTAGGCAAAAAAAGAATCTAATTTCATGTGACACAGAAGGCATTTGTGCTTTTTGGTTTTAGAACAGAATATGGTCTGTGTTGACATGCATGATTAGTTCACTAAACACTTTGACCTTCATTGTCTGAAGCCATAACTAGAACAATTAGAGTTGAATATTTGTGACTTCTTTTTCTTATTTTCCACACTGGTTACTTTATTCATTGCTGTTTTGTTTAGGTTTGACTGAGATTAAGAAGTTAATCTTTTAAATTAGAAGAAAATATAACTACTTGATAGCAGAACAAAATGCCTACTGATCATTAGAAATACTTCACAGTGTTTTTATAATGAATTTTCAAATAACATTTAAAAATGGTAGATATAAGAAATAGTTAAAAAGCTTGAACCTTATTATTGTACTTTATTTTTACCTGCTCAGTGGCAAATTAGATTAAACAGCAATGTTAAATATATTAAAAAAAAAATAAGTAAGGTCTTATATTATTCCAGAAGTCTTGACTAAGGCTAAGACAAGTTCTTTTATATCCTTTCTAGAAAGTTTCTATCTTGTTTCTAACAAGCATTTTGGAAATTAGGTTTTACTATTCTTAATGTAATACATTGATAACATCAAGAAACTTATTTACAGTATGCTTTCTGTTACATTATTAAGATAGAAAGTCTCTGGGTCTTTGGGTAGTCTTTAGTCTTTGGGTGAGTTTTTGTTATTGTTGCATCTTTGGTTTTCTGTGAAGTGTTTCCATCATCATAAATTGTTGTTTAGTTGCTGAGTTGTGTCCAACTCTTCTCAACCCTGTGAACTGTAGCTCCCCAAAGCTCCTCTGTCCCTGGGGTTTCCTAGGCAAGAATACTGTAGTGGGTTGCCGGTTCCTTCTCCGGGAAGCTTCCCGACACAGGGATCACACCCACGTGTGCTGCTTGCCAGGCGGATTGCTGCCCACCGAGCAGCCTGGGAGGCCGTTTCTGTAGCTTTGCTTTCCTGTTTCCCGGCGTGTTGGTTTGGTTACTCTCTCTCTTTGCCTTCTTCCTTGCCGGGCGTCTCCTCAGGTCTGCTTTGTTTCTGACTGGTTGGTGCCGGTTTTGGTTTCTTTGCTCAGAGTCGCGCTCTCGCCCTTCGCCCTTCGTTTTCTTTGGTTTCTTGGTCTTTGTTTTTCTTTGGTCACACACGTTTTGGTTTTGTGTGTGTGTGTTCCTTTGTTTTTGCTTTCTATTTGTCTGACTGCTTGCACCGTTTGTCTGCGTTTCATTTTTTGTTTCTTGTTGTTGGTGTGTTTTTGGAGGTTTTTTGTTGCTGTTTTTGGGGAGCTTTCGTGTGTGTGTGTGTGTGTGTGTGTGTGTGTGTGTGTGTGTGTTAGCTTGTTTGCTTTAATCCCCTTTATTGCCGTGACAGACGGCTTGTGGAATCTTGGTTCCCTGACCAGAAGTTGGGCCTGAGTTGCTGGAGTGGGCGTACTGAGTCCAGGACACTAGACCGCCAGAGAACTGACCCCAGGGAGTGTTAATCAGTGAGACGCCCACGAAGACCTCCACCTGAATCCAAGACCCAGCACCGCCCAGCGCTGGACGCCTCACCCAGACAAGCAAGACAAGAATAGAAACCCAGCCGTCAGCGGGCGGGCTGCCCACAGGCACCCCAAAGCCCATCACCTCACACAGCTCTGCCTGTCGGGGAAGAAATGCACCTTCTCATCAACAGTCATAAATGTAAGGCCTTTTACAGTGTTAACTCAAGGCGTAGTTTCAGGAATAGAGAACATAAATAGTGTGAGAAAAAAATTACATGAGCTTTTTCTTTTAGTTTTGGTCTTTGGCAGCCACAGAAAAGACTGTGTAGACTGGGGGTTCAGTTTATAGGGAGAAGAGTTACTGCTCCAACCGTGTGGATGCCGATGAAGTGAGCAGGCAGGTGTTCAGTTGGCCAGGGTGGAGGACGTGAGGGGAGGATGGGGTCTGAGAGGTGACCGGAAGTGGGCAGGGGTCAGGCTGTCAGCAGTTGCTGTTGTTGTTTTTAGTCCACTGTGTTGATGTCTGGCTGTGCTGGGTCCTGCTTGCTGGGAGGGCTCTCTAGCTGTGCTGCCCGAGCTCCTCACCGCGGTGGCTTCTCTGGGTGCGGAGCCCGGCTCCAGGGTGCACGGGCGTCGCTCGCTGAGGCAGGCGGGCTCAGTGGTTATGGCTCTCGGGCTCTGGAGCTTGGCCTCAGGAGTCGTGGTTGTTCCACAGCATGTGGGATCTTCCCAGATCAGGGGCAGAACCCAGGTCTCCTGATTGGCAGGCAGGTTCTTAACCAAATGCGCTACTAGGGAAGCCCCGTCTGCAGTTTTGTGAGCCATGTTATGACTAGTATAGTGTTGAGAAAGTTCGCTGGAGATGGATAGTGTTAAGGGCTTCACCAAAGAAGGGCATGGCAGAGTTATTCTCCCCCAGTGCGGTTGGTCTTATGCTATGAAATGCATCACGTTTATGACATTAAAGTTGTGTTTTTAAAATTACAGTACAGTTGATTCATAATGCTGTGTTTCCGGTGTGCAGCAGAGTGATCCAGTTGTATGCATACACACACACACAGGCTTTTTCATATTTTATTCCAAAATGATTTATTGGTGGTAGTGGTTTAGTCGCTAAGTCGTATCTGACTCTTGTGATCCCATGGACTATAGCCTGCCAGGCTCCTCTGTCCCTGGGACTCTCCACACGAGAATACTGCAGTGGGTTTCCTTTTATTACATGATACTAAGTACAGTTTCCTATCTGATACAGTAGGACTTTGTCATTTATTTTATACATATCAGTTTGTATCTGCTAATACAGACTCCTCATTTATCCTCTCCCGCCCCCTTTCCCCTTTGATAACCTTAAGTTTGTTTTCTACGTCTTGAATTTGCTTATTTTTTTGTAAGCACATTCATTTGTGTTGTACTTTAGACTCCACATATAAGTGATATCTTACAGTACTTGTTTTCCTCTGACTGACTCACTCAGTATGACTCTCTCTAGGTCTGTCCATGTTGCTGCAAAGGCATTATTCCATCCTTTTCTCTGGCTGTGTAGTACCCCACTGTGTGTGTGTGTGTGCACACACATGCACCACGCCGTCTTTACCCATTCCTCTGCTGATGGACGTTTAGGTTGCTTCCATGTCTTGGCTATTGTAAGTAGTGCTGCTGTGAGCATTTGGGATGCATGCATCTTTTTGAATTAGTTTTCTCCAGATATGTGCCCAGGAGTGGGGTTGCTGGATCATATGGCAGTTCTGTTTCTAGTTTTTGAAATAATCTGGTGCTAGTGATAAAGAACCCGCCTGCCAGTGCAAGAGACATAAGAGACCTGGGTTTGATCCTTGGGTTGGGAAGGTCCCCTGGAGGAGGGCATGGCAACCCACTCCAGTATTCTTGCCTGGAGAATCCCATGGACAGAGGAGCCCGGCAGGTTACAGTCCATGGAGTCGCAGAGTCAGACATGACGGAAGCAACTTAGCGTGCACGCACTCATACTGTTTTCCATAGTGGCTGCACCAGCGTACAGTCCCAGCAGCCGTGCGGGAGGGCTCTCTCTCCTTCATGCTGTCCCCAGCACCTGTTTGTACACCTGATGACCATTCTGACTGGTGTGAGGTGCTACCTTCTGCTTTTGATTTGCATTTCTTTAGTGATTAGCAATGCTTAGCATCTTTTCATGTGCCTGTTAGCCATCTGTATGTCTTCTTTGGAAAAGTGTCTACTTAAGTGTCTCCCCATTTTTTGATTGGGTTGTTTGTTTGTTTGGTTATTGAGTTGTATGAGCTGTTTGAAGCCCTTATCAATCACATCGTTTGCCAATGTTTTCTCCCAGTTCACAGGTTGTCTTTTCCTTTTGTGTGTGGTTTCTTTTGCTGTGTGAAAGCTTATTTTGTTTAGGTCCCATTTGTTTATTTTTGCTTTTGTTTCTTTTGCCTTCGGATGCTGACCTAAAAACTTGTCTGTACAATTTATGGCAGAAAATGTTTTACCTATGTTTTCTTCTAGGAGTTCCATGGTGTCATGTTTTATATTTTAAGTCTTTAAGCCAGGGGTCCCAGCTTCCAGACTGCAGACCAGTACCTCTTGTCAGATCAGTGTCCTTAGATTAGATATAAAGTGCACAATAAATGTAATGTGCTTGAATCATCCCCAAACCATCCCCCTCATGCCTGGTCCCTGGAAAAATTGTCTTCCGTGAAATTAGTCCCTGGTGCCAAAAAGTTTGGGGACCACTGCTTTAAGCCATTTTGAGTTTATTTTGTGTGTGGTGTGAGGGTGTGTTTTAACATCATTGATTTACCTGAGGCTGTCCAACTTTCCCAGTACCATTTGCTGAAGAGACTGTCTTTTCCCCATTGTGTATTTTTGCCTCCTTTGTGCTAAAGATTAATTGACTTGTAGGTGTATGGGTTTGTTTCTGGGCTCTTTGTTCTGTTCCATTGATCCAGATATCTGTTTTGTTTTTTTCCCCCCAATACCACACTGTTTTGATTACTGTGACTTTGTAGTATCGTCTGAAGTCTGGAAAGGTTATGCCTCCAGCTTTGTTTTTTTCCTTAGAATTGCTCTGGCAATTCTGGTTCAATATAATTTTAGGATTATTTGTTCTACTTCTGTGAAAGATGTCATGGGTAATTTGATGAAGTGAGTATGTATTAGACCAATAAGTCCTGCTATTATAAGAAGCAGTATGTAGCATCAGGCTATTTACAGGATTTTCTGGCCTAACCAATATGACATATTTCATGATAAGGTTTTTTTATTGTGGGACATTATCCTGTGCATCATAGGACCTCTGGCAACATTCCTGCCCTGTATTTTCAAGATGCCAGTAGCACACCGTCCCCAGCTCCTAACACACAGAAATGTCTCTGGAGGTGGGGGTGGGCACTAAAATTGACCCCAGTTAATAACGGGGGAGCTATCAGGATCAGTAATAACATCCATAGTTTCTGGCGGCTGATGCTATTTGCAGTAAGAGGCTTATTCCATATCTTGAAGCTCATGAATCCTAGACATCCTAGTTTAATTCTGCAGCCTCCCACAACTAGGAGTAGGAAGTCCTAGATGCAGCTGTCCCTGGGGCTCTGGTATTAGCAAAAGACAGCACTATGCTTCAGTCTTGAATTGTTGAAAGTGAAGGATCAGATTAAGACAAATGCTACTCTTAACTGTGTAGGATGATATGGAAATAGAGAAAACAGCAGTACAAGTGGTCAGCATCAAGCCAATTGTACGTTTGACTCACAAATGTCTGAAAGCATATATACTGGCTGGCATGACCCGTTGATGTGTTTCCGTCGCTTTTGAGAGACTGTATGATGTTGAGGTTAAAAATAAGGCCTCTTGAAGCCAGTGTGCCAGGTGTTAATCCCATTTCATCGCTTGGTAGCGGCATGTCATTGAGCAGATTTCTTAATCTGTTTTCTTACCTGTACAAATTTGAGAGTTTTGTGGGTTTTGAAGGAGACAATGCACTTTGAGCAATTAGAATTAAATCAGTTAATATGTGAAAAAACAGAACAGTACCTGACACATAGTAAGTACTCATTGTTTGCATTGTAGGGCTTTATTTGCAAGAGGATACATTATTTAAATCCTTTAACTATCCTAGTCCTCAGTTTTCTTAACTGTTAAATTGGGAAAATCTTATCTGCCTCATGGGCTTCCCTTGTAGCTCAGACAATAAAGAATCCTCCTGCAATGCAGGAGACCTGGGTTCAGTCCCTGGGTCAGGAAGACCTCCTGGAGAAGGAAATGGCTACTGACTCCAGTATTCTTGCCTGGAGAATCCCATGAGCAAGGCCTAGAGGACTACAGTCCATGGGTCGCAAAGAGTCGGTCACGACTGAGTAAGTAACATTAACTACTTCACAGGGCAGTTGTAAATGTTAAAGGAACTATTTCAGGTAATATGCTTATTAGCATGGCACCTGGCATAGATTGATAGAAGGCAGTTAATAAAGGTCAGCATTCAGTTACTACTGGCAAATTAGGGAACCATGAAGCTATCAAACAGGTTTCATAGGTAGTTCATTCACTAACATTCTGAAAGGTTTCTAGAGTGTTTCATAGTTATCATTGATATTCAGAAGCACTCGCAAAGATATCCTGACTTTTTTCCATTTTGTCCACTTCTTGTAGTTCAGCTGTCAGTGTCTTATGTTGCAAGCAGATGAAACCAATTCCAGGTCACTTACATAGAAAAGACAGTTACTAAGAGGATCTGAAGTAACTTACAAGAAAATTGGAAAACCAGAATCCAGGTTCCGTGTCTGGGAGTACGCCCCGAGGCCTGGTTCAGCACAGCCTCGGTGCGGGCACTGTGCTGCCGTGGCTTAGCCCCGGGCTTGGCAGCTGGCACTGCCAGGACTCCGGGTGCTAGCTGTGGTAACTGGTGCTGCCCCATGCCTGGCGGGTTGGTCTCACCAGTTACTGCTGCCCCACCGTGAGTTCTTATCATTCCTCTTGCTGTCTTTCGTTTCTGATCTCAGGTCTGGGGCAAGTGCCTTCATAGCACCCAGGTCACATGGCAGTTGCCCTAGAGCTTGGGAAACAAGTAATAATAATGCAACTTATGTAGAACTCATTGTATGCCAGGTACTTCTCTAAGTACTTTATATATATTTCATTTTAGCCTTACAACAACTAAGGTAGGTACTAATATCATTTTGCTGATGAGGAAAGAAAATTTTAGGAACTTTGGGACTTTTATGAAGTTTACATAATATGTGGAGAAGCTAGGGATTGAACTCAAGTAATCTGGCTGTAGACATTTGCTTGATTATCAGGTATTTTAAGCTTTTGTATAATAAGAAGCAGCTTCTGCCTTTCCCCAGCCTTATGTGGAGGCTTTCCCCAACATTAGACGGGGACTGTGACTAGGCAGCCAGAAGAATGAGATATAGACTCAATACTTGGCTCAAGTCTAACTTGGTAAACCACTCATTGCCTCTGTTGCTGTTTCAAAAGCTCCAAGATGAGGGACACTGAATCTGAGGATCAGAGAGGTTTTTGGTTTTTTTTTAGTGCTCTGCCATTTTTTTTATTCACTTGGAGGAGAATACTTGTGAGTTTTCAAACTCTGGATCAAATAGGGAATATGTGTCTATAAATAACACTTAGGATTCTGCAGCATTTTTATAGTGAGAGGGTATTGGCCTAGTTTAATTTTGTCATGAAGACCAGTTTTGGAAAATTGGTAAACTTTATTTGCTGCTGGGTTGTAGAGCCGCAAGTCAGTCCTTGCACGTAGGTGGACGTTACATTCAGGACCAGAAGCCTGTCACCACCAGACTGGTGTGGTCTCCCTAGGGGTGGAGTTGGGGCTTTCAAGAAAAGCAGATCCTCTGCCATTAGAGGTGGTAGGATGGAATTTCACCATATAAAAAGCTGACTTTATTGAGGTAAATTTTGCCTGTGATAAAATGTGTTCGTTTAAAATGTACAGTTCGATGAGTTTTGACAAGTGTATAAATTTGGGAAACCGTAACCTCAGTCAAGATACAAAGTTTCTTGCGCCCTTTTGCAGTCCCCCCTCCTGTGTCCACCTTCCTCCCTAGGCGAGAGCTGGTCTGTCCTGATGCATTAGTTTCATGTGCTCTGTGTGTGTGCTCAGGTGTTCAGTCGTGTCCGACTCTCTGTGACACTGTGGACTGAGGCCTCCAGGCTCCACTATCCGTGGGATTTCCCAGGCAAGAATACTGGAGGGGGTTGCCTTTCCCTTCTCCAGGGGCTCTTCCCAGCCCCAAGCTTGAACCCCCATCTCTTGTGTCTCCTACACTGGGAGGTGGATTCTTTACCACTGGGCACCTGGGAAGCCCTTCTTCATCTACAAAAATGAGAATTTTGTGTTCTACAGTTCTGATATGTATTTTTGTGTGTCTGGATTTTTGGCTCAGAATACTGAGATTAAACAACAGCTATTGCATACATCAGTAATTCACTCCTTTTTATTGCTGAGGAATATTCCATTATAAGTATAAACTATAGTTTGTTTATCTATTAACCTGTTGATGGACATTTTTTTCTTCTCATTTTGGGTTCTTATAAGTAAGCCTGCTATGAATATACATATACAAGTCTCTTTGGGATGTTTGTTTTTATTTTTCTGGTAAATGCTTAGGTGTAGAATGACTGAGTTATATGATCAAGTGTATGTTTAATTTCATAAGAAATTGCTAAGTGAAGTGGTTTTTCACATTTCCTCCAGCAGTGTATTGGAGAAGGAAATGGCAGCCCACTCCAATATTCTTGCCTGGAGAGTCCCATGGACAGAGGAGCCTGGCAGACTACAGTCCATGGGGTCGCAGGGAGTTGGACACGACTTAGCAACTAAACCACCAGCGGTGTATGCAAGTTCCAGTACTACTCTTTAACCAATACTTGGTACTGTCAGCCTTTTTGAACTTCAGCTCTTGTATTGGGTGTATGCTTGTGTCTCTTGTGGCTTTAAATGTATTTCCTTGATGATTAGTGATGTTAAACATCTTCCATGCACTTACCGTTTATTTGTTTTCTTTAGTGAGGTGCCTGTTAAAGTTTTGTCCATATTTTATTTGGGTTGTTTGTCTTCTTCTTGAATTTTATTTATTTAAATAAGACATATATATATATTAAATGGGGCTTCCCTGGTGGCTCAGTGGTAAGGAATCTGCCTGCCAATGCAGGAGACTCAGGATTCAATCCCTGGGTTGGGAAGATCTCCTGAAGAAGGAAATGGCAACCCACTCCAGTATTCTTGCCTGGGAAATCCCATGGACAGAGGAGCCTGGTGGGCTATGGTCCATGGGGTCGCAAAAGAATCCAAACATGACTGAGCAACTAAACAACAGCTTATTTTGAATACCAGTTGTTTTTCAGATACATGTGTTACATCTATTTTCTCCCAATCTGTAGCTCATTTTTTCATCTTTTAAATGGTGTCATTTTGAAAAAAATTTTTAATTTTGATGAAGTCCATACTATCAGTGTTTCTCTTATTGTTTGTTTTCCATTTCCTAAGAAAATATTTGCCTACTCCAAAGTCATTGTGAAGTCTACTAATAAACCCATCAAAAGCAGTCTTCATTTCTGTTATAAGCGATTTTTATCTCTAGCATTTCTTTTTGGTTCTTTCTTAGTGTTTATACATCTCTGTCTGCGTTGTCCAGCTGTTCGTGCACGCTGTCTGCTTTATCCATCACAGCCGTCTGAACCACCAGGGAAGCCCATGTTACTCATAGCTGTCTTAAGTTCCTGGTCTGGTAATTCCAACATCTGTGCCATTTCTGATTGTGATGTTTGCTTTGTGACTTCAGATTGTGTTTTTTGCCTTTTGTAGACCTTGTAATTTTTACTTGTTAATCAGACATGATGTATCGGGTAAAAGGACCTGCTGTAAATGTGGGCCATAAAGTATAGAAGGAGGGGAGCATTATATATCCTATGATTAGGTGCCAGTCTTTTAGTGAGCCTGTGCCTCTGGACTGTGAAATTCTCGAGTGTTTCTCAGTTTTTCTCTCCTCTGCTTAGGTGGCTCAGGATAGCTAGAATGTGCTGGGTGTGGCTGTTCCCTGCTCAGCTCTGTTAGCTGCTGGTTATACCCAAGCCGGCTAGGTTCTGGTTTCTCCTGAGGGTATGCCTAGTTAAGAATAGAGTACTTAGGGACCTCCCTGGTGGGGCAGTGGATGAGAATTCTCCTGCCAGTGCATGGGACTCTGGTTCAGTCCCTGTTCTGGGAAGGCTCCACCTGCTGTGTGGAGCGGCTCAGCCTGTGTGCCACACTGCTGAAGCCCGCAGGCCCTGGAGCAGCGCTCCAGAAGAGAGAAGAAGCCACTGCGATGAGGAGCCCAAACTCTGCAACTAGAGAGCCCGCATGCAGCAGCGAAGACACAGCACAGCCAAAAAAGAAAGAATGGACTGATGGGCTGCTTAGTGTGTTTCACAGTGGTTCCAGTTCTCACCACTTGCTGGAAAGATGAGGGAGTTTTCCTGTGATATTTCCTGGGGTAACCTGGTCCCGCTCTTGAAAGCAATACTAATATTGTGGGGCCTTGCTTTTGACTGGGTTCCTCTGGAGTCTCTAACTCTCAAGAGTTGTCCACGCTGAGGCTCCAGCAACTCACTGATTACGGTTCAGATTTTCCTACCACAGCACTGGTTACTGAGGCGGTTTCCACTGGTTTTGTTCTAGTAAGTCATGACCCTTTGCATTTGACTCCCTCCAACTTTGTACCCTGTGTCCTCCCCTCTTCTATGAATCCAAGAAGACTTCTTGACTTTTTTAGTGTGTTCAGCGTACTTGTTAGAATAAGATGGTGATTTCCAAGCTCCTTACAACGCAGAAACGAAAGCAGAAGTCCCCACCCCAAGATAACTACTGTCCTGCCTACCATCATCATACCTTATTGGTTTTCCTTTTGAATCGAATCATATAGTATATACTCTTTGGGTCTGGCTGCGGTGGTTCAACATGGTCTGTAAGAATATTTTCTGTTTTTAGTAGCAGCAGTACTATTTTATTGCTGTGTAGTATAGTGTTCCATTGTTTGATTATACTACAGTTTCTTAATCTGTTCTACTGTTGATGGACATTTGAGTTTCCAGTTTTAAGCTGTATTATGGATAAAGCTGCTGTGAATAGTCTTGTACTTGTTTTATGATGGACAAATGCACTATATTTCGCAGGTATGTTCCCTAGGAGTAAATTTTCTGGGTTGTAGAGTAGACATATGTTTAATAGTATTGCCAGAAAGTTTTCAAAGTGATTTTGCCAAATTTTACTTGTACGAACAATGTATGAGAACCTACATACTTGCTAACACTTAATTTTGTCAGTCTTTCTAAATTTGGCCATTCTAATGGGTGTTAAGTAGTGTTCTGATCTGTGGTCTTAATCTGCATGATGAATTAAACTGAATGACAGGGCTGTCCCCATGACTCAGATGGTAAAGAATCCGCCTGAAATGCAGAAGACCCAGGTTCTTTTCCTGGTTCAGAATGATCCCCTGGAGAAAGGAATTGCTACCCACTCCCGTATTCTTGCATGGAGAATTCCATGGACAGAGGGGCCTGGTGGGCTACAGTCCACAGGGTCCCAAAGAGTCAGACACAAATGACTTGTATATCTTTCCTAATACTGAAATTTTATGTTTGCTTAAAGAGTCTAGTGCATGCTTATAGCAGTAGTTCTCATTAGCTACACTTTAGAATCACCTGGTGAACTTTTCAAACTTAAAGTTCCCCAGGTAATTCTAGGATGCAGAGAGGGTTGAAAGTCATTGGCATTTTTGAATAAAACATTCTGTGCCTCTCAGGACTTTGCTGTACCCTTTAGTGAGTAACATGTTTGTCTTTCTCATTGCCCAAGCCAAAAATTGGGTATGGAGCAGGGAGAAGGCCTGGGTTACCCTCCATTTCTCCACTACTCTTGATCCCCCACAATCTAGTCACTCTGTAAAGCTCTTACTTTACCTCCTAAAGAATTCTCAAAAAGGAATTCACCTTTTCTATTCCCACAGCCTTAAGTAGATCTTTATTATTTCTTACTCACACTGTAAAATGCTTCCTAAGTGGTTTTCTACTTCTGGTCTTCCCTTCTTTCCCTTCAGTCTAACTTCCTGGCAGGCTGTTCTCTAAAATAAATTGATCAGATTTTTCTACATCTCTCTCTATATCTCTTTTAGGAGAAGTTCAGTTCTTGGTCTAGCATTTGTAAAGTCCAATATGATCTCACTTTTCTAGCCTCCTTGTCATTTTTATTTTTAAAACCTAATTTTGATAAAATTTCATACAAAAAATTAAACTCTTTACCCAGATTCAACATTGTTTTGTCCCATTTACTTTAACATTTTCTCTTTAAATACAGAGTTTCTTCTCTTTTGAACCGTTTGAGAGTGGTTTGCAGACATTATGTCCATTTGTTCCTAAGAACAAGAATTTTCTCTTATATAATCTCAGTACTTTGACCAAAATTAGAAAATTATTAAGGAAATTGATACAGTACTATTATTTAATCCACAGTTGTTCCAATAATATCCTTTACAGCTATTTTTTTTCCTGTTTTGTGATCCAGTCTATAATATATATTGTATACAGCTGTCTTTTCTCTTGTCTTCTTTTATCTGCAACAGTTCATCTGCTTTTGTTTTTCTTGAACTTAAGCTTTATCAAGTATAGGAGCCAGGTTTTCTACTTCCTACATCTTATTTCCATGATTTTTGATCTTTATTATTTCCTTCCTATATCTTACGTTTAATTTGCTTGTTTTCTATTTTCTTAAGGTACAATCTTAGAGTGTTGGTTTAAGATCTTCTATTCAGATATTGGCATTTAAAGCTATAAATTTCTCTCAGCATTGCTTCTTTAGGTGCATCCCACAAATACTGCTGCGGTACATTTTCATTTTCTTTCTTTTTTTTTTCTCCCCCCTCCCCTGCATTTTCATTTTCATTCAGTTAAAAAATATTTTCTTTCTCTTGTGATTTCTTCTTTTTCATATTAATGTTTTAGATACGTTGTTTAGTTTCCAAATTTGGGGAAGGCCTCTGCATCTCTTGTGTGAGTCGATTGTAATTAAGTTTCTCTGTGGTCATAGAACATTCTTTATATGGTTTCAGTCTTCTAAAATTTATTGAGTTATATTTTATGGCCTAAAATATGATCTGTTTTGCTGAACACAGCATGTTCACATGAAAATAATGTATATTCTGCCATTATTGTTTCCTATTCTATAAGTATCAGAGTGGTTGATGGTGTTCAGATCTTATGTGTTTATGCTGGTTTTCTCTGTCTAGTTCTGTCAGTTGCTATAAGAGTGATGGTAAAGTCTCCAACTATGATTGTGGAGTTCTGTTTCTCCTTTTGATTCTGTCAATGTTTATTTCATTTATTTTGAAGCTCTGTTATTGGAACCAACATGCACATTTGTGATTGTTTTGTATTCCTAGTGAATTGATCATTTTATCATTATGAAATATCAGAGTGATACTACCCTCTTTATCTCCAGTAATACTTTTTTAAACTATTAAACTATTTTATCAGATATTATTAATAATAAAACTGTGCCACCTTTCTTATGCCTACTCTTTGTGTGGTGTATCTTTGTTTATCTATTTATTTTCAATCTGTAATATTTATACCTTTGTCTTTAAAGTGCATCTCTTGTAGATAGAATATAGTAGGATTGTTAAAAATATGTATATATACACCTATATTCAGGGAATTCCCTGGTGGTCCAGCAATTAGAACTCTGTGCTTTCACTGCCACCGGTCTGGGTTCAGTCTTGGACAGGGAACTAAGATCCTGCAAGCCACAGGACAGGGCTCGCGATAATGATTATAGTGTATACATTAAACTTTTCATATTTCACTTACAATTAATAATGTACTGCTTTTCTCTTAAAACGGAAGTTTGTAACCTTTTAGGTCTGTATTTCCCTTTTGTTGTTCAATCGTTAAGTCACGCGACCCCATGGACTGCAGCATGCCAGGCTTCCCTGTCACTCATCATCTACCAAAGTTTGCCCAAGTTCAGTACCATTGAATCAGTGATGCCATCCAACCATCTTATCCTCTGTTGCCCTCTTCTCCTTCTGCCTACAATCTTTCCCAGCATCAGGGTCTTTGCCAACCAGTCAGTATTTCCCTTACCTCCCTTCTTGTTCTTTGATATACTTGTTTTATATATGTTACATCTGGGTACATTGTAAACCACAGAAATGATGTTATCAACATTTGCTTTAAGCAGTTATATGGTTTATAAAGAAATTGAGATGAATCGGTAAAAACAAAATGGTTTTTGTGTTTACCCAGGTAATTACCATTTCATTTCTTTCTCATTCTTTTCTGAACATTCATTTTTTTCTGTCTGGTTTTATTTCCCTTCAGCAGGGGAATTTCATTTAGCATTTTGTATAGTTCAGGTCTGCTGGTGATGAATTCTCTTAGTTTTATTTGAAAATACCCTTAGTACTCTCTGTAATTCCTAATATTTTCCCTGGATATAGAGTTCTAGGTAGACAGCGTTCTTTTTACCAGTGTTCTGCTCTCTTCTGGCATTTACAGTTCTTGATGAGAAATCAGCCATTGGTTGGAATTTTGTTTCTGATAGTAATATTTTTTCCCTCTTGCTGCTTTTGAGGTTACCTCTTTATCTTTAAAAGGTTTGACTGTGATGTACCTTGTGTTTATTCTGCATGTTGTTCATTAAATATCTTGCATCTATAAATTTTTGCCTTTCATCAGATTTGGAAAAAATTGGGCCATTAGTTCTCTAAATACTTTTTCTGTACTCTTTTCTTTTTAGCATTTTACTTACACGTAAGTTGGAATATTTAATACTGTCTTATGGTTCCATGAAGCTTTTCTTTTAATCTTTGTTTTTGCTCTACTCTCTACCTTGGATAATTTATATTTATTTAGTTTTACTTACTGTTTTGTATGTCATCTTCATTTGGCTAGATCCATCTAGTGATTTTTTTCTTTGAAAAATTGTGGTTTTCAATTCTATAATAGAATCCATTTGCTTCATTTTCACTGTACTGAGAGGATTCCTATTTTTTTCACTGAGATTTTTGATTCATTGAAAATGTTTCACTTATTTGCAGGCACTGTAGCTTTGTTTGAATCTGTGTCAGTTCCCATCTCTGCTTCATATCAGAGCCAGACTAAATTATTTTTCTTTTCTCCTGGGAATCCTGTGTCATTTTCTTGGTTCATTATATATCTGGTAATTTTGAGTTGTATCCTGAACATTTTGAACATTAAGATGCGAAGATCGGAGATTCTCTTATTCTTTCCAGTATCACTTCCTTTGTTTTGGTTGCTAGTTTTCTTGGCTGGGCTTGCATTACAAACTCAGTTTCTTGTCTGTGCAGGTACATTGAGGGGTTAGAGATGTGAGTAGACAGAGTTTGGGAATCCCCTTTATGGGCCTTTCTTTTTCAGTATTACCCGCTTCCTTTTACTTTTGTCAGCCTAACTTTTCCCCAACTGAAAAGGACTAGTTTTCCACTGGATGCCCTGGCAGCTGCTGGGTGCATGGCATGGATAGAATTTAGTTTTTGTCTGCAAGCCAAAGAAATAGAAACTTCCTCACATAGCTCCCTGTCTCCCCTTCAAGCATGCACTCTCCACTAGAGTGCTGCTTTTTGCTCTCCAGTGCCTTCAAATAATTGCTTTTTAAATTGTGTTCAGCTTTTGCAGTTGTTTTCTCTGCAGGGTGGGGGGGTTTAGCATAGTTCCAGAAACAAAACCCTGCCTTCTTTTTTACCCGTCCTTGGAAGCCGCCTGTTGTGGTTTTTCCTCCTGCCCTGCTTCCCTGCCATCTCTTGTAAGTTTCCTTTGCTAGTTCCTCCCATGTCCGAATACTGAAGTGTCCTAGAACTCACTTTGCTAAGCTCT
Organism: Odocoileus virginianus; assembly: GCF_023699985.2. Lineage (NCBI taxonomy): Eukaryota > Metazoa > Chordata > Mammalia > Artiodactyla > Cervidae > Odocoileus > Odocoileus virginianus. Next base: position 4,628,839 of record NC_069685.1, on the reverse strand, counting down.
CTCTTCTATCTGCATTGACTTTCTAGATCAAAAGTCAAGCCAAACGCGTGCATGTGTGCTCAGTCACTCAGCTGTGTCCAGATCTTTGTGACCATATGGACTGCAGCCCGCCAGCTGCCTCTGTCCATGGGATTCTCCAGGCAAGAACACTGGAGTGGGCTGCCATTTCCTCCTTCAAGGGATCTTCCCAATCCAGGGATCAAACCCGCGTCTCGTGTGGCTCCTGCATTGGCAGGCAGATTCTTTACTGCTGAGCCACGTGAGAGTCCCGAATCCATGCCTAGTCACTTACGTATTTTCTTTGGCTGCTTTGGGCTACAACATCAGAGTTGACAGCAGAGTTGAGTAGTTGTGTAGGCTCACAAAAGCCTATAGTGTTTGCCATTTGGCACTTTATAGAAAATGCTCGCTGACCCCTGATCTAGGTAATCTTATGCAGTCCAAGAATTTAAATGCCATCTACAACACCCGTGACTTATAAATTTCTTATCCCCAACTTCAAGCTTTCTTCTGGACTTCAAGCTCATGTACCCAAAAGCCCAGCACCCTTATCTATACAAACCGTAATATATCCTAATCTAAACTCTAGCTATTTTTTTCTACCTTGTGCTCCACCCTGATTCTTGCCTAGTGCTGTTAATAGCAATTCCACTTTAACAGCTGCTCAGGCCAGAAACCTTTGCAGTTGTCCTTGACCTCTCTTTTTCCCATCTCTCACCTGTCTGTAAGGAGTTCCAGTTTGTTCTACCTTCAGAATATGTCTAGAATCTGACCACTTCTTACCTCCTCAGCCACTGTCACCCTACTCCAAGCTACCATTATCTCTTGCCTAGATTATTCCGTAAAGTTATTCTCCCTGCTTCTGCCTTTTGCTCACTTACAGTTTAGTGCACCACAGTAGGAAAAGAGTGATCCTTAAATGTAAGTCAGATCATTTCACTCTTAAGTTCAGAACCCTTCAGTGGTTTCTCATTTCACTGAGAATAAAATCCAGAATTCTTGCTGCTGTCTTCAATGCTTCATGTGTCCTTGCTGCCTCTCTGACATTTCTTTCTCTTCTCCCGGCCCTGAAACTGTTTCCTGTTCCTGGAGAAGCTGAGCCTGGAGATGAAAAGCTTATGATAGTAGATTTGGCAAAGATTTCCTGAACATGACATCAAAAGCACTAGCAACAAAAGCACAAATAGACAAATTGAACTACATCTAAACTAAAACCTTCTTATACATCAAATAATTTATATCCATCAAAACATATAAACAATCACAGAGTAAAAAGGTAGCTTGCAGAATTGAGAGAGAATATTTACAAACTATACATCTTCTGAGGTTAATATCCAGAATATGTAAAAAACTCCTAAAAGTCAACAAGTAAAACACAAATAACCCAATTAAAATATGGAATAAAGACTTGAATAGACATTTCTTCAAAGATAATACATAAATTGCCAACAAACATATGAAAAAGTGTTCAACATCACTAATCATTCAGTTCAGTCACTCACTCATGGCCGACTCTTTGTGTGACCCCATGAACCGCAGCATGCCAGGCCTCCCTGTCCTTCACCAACTCCTGGAGTCCATCCAAACCCATGTCCATTGAGTCGGTGATGCCATCCAACCATCTCATCCTCTGTTGTCCCCTTCTCCTCCTGCCCTCAATCTTTCCCAGCACCAGGGTCTTTTCAAATGAGTCAGCTCTTCATATCAGGTGGCCAAAGTACTGGAGTTGCAGCTTCAACATCAGTCCTTCCAATGAACACCCAGGACTGATCTCCTTTAGGATGGACTGGTTGGATCTCCTTACAGTCCAAGGGTCTCTGAAGAGTCTTCTCCAACACCACAGTTCAAAATCATCAATTCTTCAACACTCAGCTTTCTTTATAGTCCAACTGTCACATCCATACAAGACCACTGGAAAAACCATAGCCTTGACTAGATGGACCTTTGTTGACAAGTAATGTCTCTGCTTTTTAATGTGCTGTCTAGGTTGGTCATAACTTTCCTTCCAAGGAGTAAGCGTCTTTTAATTTCATGGCAGCAGTCACCATCTGCAGTGATTTTGGAACCCAAAAATATAAAGTCTGTCACTGTTTCCACTGTTTCCCCATCTATTTGTCATGAAGTGATGGGACCAGATGCCATGATCTTTGTTTTCTGAATGTTGAGCTTTAAGCCAACTTTTTCATTCTCCTCTTTCACTTTCATCGAGAGACTCTTTAGTTCTTCTTCACTTTCTGCCATAAGGGTGGTGTCATCTGCATATCTGAGGTTATTGATATTTCTCCCAGCAATCTTGATTCCAGCTTGTGCTTCTTCCAGCCCAGCGTTTCTCATGATGTACTCTGCATAGAAGGTAAATAAGCAGGGTGACAATATACAGCCTTGACGTATTCCTTTTCCTATTTGGAACCAGTCTGTTGTTCCATGTCCACTAATCATTAGGGAAATGCAAATCAGAACCACAATGAGATATCTCCTCACACTTGTTAGGATGGTTACTATTTTAAAAATGTAAATAACAATTATTGGTAAGGATGTGAAGAAACTAGAGCCTTTATGCACTGTTGGTAGGAATATAAAATGGTGAAACCATTATGGAAAATAGTATAGTGTTTCCTAAAAACATTAAAAATAAACTTGTTACTAGAAGAGTTTGGGTTCTAGCTGCTTGTCACTGAAAAGCCAATAAACAGGCTAGGTTGGTGAAAAGGAAAGTTTGCTTTAATTCAGATGCTGGCAACTGGCTGGGAGGATGGACATCTGTCCAAAGGCTGACTCCCCCCTACTGGCAGTCGGTGGGGCAAGAGCCTTTATAGACAGAAATGAGGGGAGGGGGCGCCTACATGCGGACACCAAACAGTCATCTCTGACACTCATCTTCAGATTGGCCATCGGTGGTCTGACCAGTGTCATTTTGATTGTTTTAGGTACAGTTAATCTTCAGTTCCAAGGTCCATTTGTTCTCATTTCTTTGAGGCCAGCTCTCAGAATTGTGGCTGTTTATGTCGAATACAGTCTGGTCATCACACGGCTAGCTTTTTTGACCTGGGATTTCAGTATCTATAGGATAGCTCACACGATGCGGCTCAGGATATCGTCTCTAGTCCTTTAGAAGGAGCTGAGAGTCTTTGACTGTGCATAATGGCTACATTATTGTTATTATTGTTCTCCCTTGACTGTTTTCCTTTGTTTCTGCATTTCTCGTTTCTCTGATTAAGCTTATTTTTCAACTAAAGTTTTCCACAGACAAAAGGCAGGCAAAGGACATGGGACGGAGGGGCAAGGACCACAGACAGAGTCCTGCTCTGTTTTTGAGTTACCCTGTGGTCTAGCAGTCCCACTTTGGGGTATATTTCCAGAAGAATTGAAAGCAAGATCTTGAAGAGCTACATCCACACCCATGTTCATAGCAGCAATAGCAGCACTATTCATAATAGCCAAGAAATGGAAGCAACCTAAATGTCCATCAGTGAACTGAAATAAATGTGGTAAATACATGCAGTGGACATCAACCTGAGCAAACTCTGGGAGATAGATGGTGGAGGACAGGGAAGCCTGGTGTGCTGCAGTCCATGGGGGTTGCAAAGAGTCAAATACGACTTAGCAACTTAACTACAACAGTATATACAACGGATTATTATTCAACCTTAAAAAGAAAGGAAATTTTGACACATGTCCAATATGGATGAATCTTGAGGACATCATGTAAAGAAGTAAGCCACTCACAAAAAGTCAAATACTATGATTGCATTGATGTGAGGTATCTAGAGCAATCCAGCTCACAGAAACAGAAAGTAGCATGATGCTTACCAAGGGTCGTAGGGGAGTTGGAGGATGATGGAAACGGAGTCATTGCTGTAGTGGTATAAAGTTTCAGTTCTCAACATGGAAAAATTCTGGAGATTGATTACACAACAGTGTAAATATATGTAACCCTGCTGAACTATGCCTTTAGAAATGGTTATAAAAGGGTAAATTTTATGTTATGCATTTTTTACCACAATAAAAAAGAATATAAAAGCAAAGTTTATTATGATTATAAGGTCATAATTTAGAAACAAAAGATCTAGACACAGATAACACTTTGTCAGCAAACTTTGACAAGTTTGCTAACACTTGTCAAGTAGAGTTTGTGAATTTTTAAGCTGTGACTTTTCATCAGTATAATTCTACTCTTTGCTCTTATTGCACTTTTATTTGTCTTTATTTACCCTAATTGGTTGATTCGCTCAGTGTCCCCAGTTTAGACCTTCATAAAGAGGTTGAATGGCTCAGGAAATTCCTCTTTTCTGTATTGGCAGTGATTTTCTAACCAGGCCCTATTGTCATACCTGTGAATTGCAAGGCCTTGTGTCAAGGATTCTGCTTTGGCTCAGTCAGTGGCCACCTCTTAACTGGGGACTGTGAAAGAGGCAGTTTCTCTTATTAGAGATCAGTGAACGTCCGCAAATACATGCATTCAGTTCAGTTCACTCACTCCATCGTGTCCGACTCTTGGTGACCCCATGGACTGCAGCATGCCAGGCTTCATACATGCATAAAGGTAGCCAAATATAATTTAAATAAGACATTTCAAATCCTTTTAAAGTAGATACTGCTTTAGAATAATCATAAGGAAGATACAGTGGATGCCATGATGAGGGACTCAGTCGCCTGCTTCAGGACCAGGGCCCTCCTCCAGGAGTGGTGCCTGCTGAGGGCTCATAGCTGAGTCTCTCCAGGAATTGCCTCTGCGCAAGAGAGCTGCATTGTCCACAGTTACACCCCTCCCTAGCAGAGAGCTTGCGTCTAATAATCGGGTATGGGTGTGAGGGTTCAAAGGCCTGGTCCCGTTGCCTTAACTTGGAGCAACTTAAAGAGCCTCAGCTTCGTGCTCTGCGTAGGATGGGCCGAGCCTTGTAACAGCACTGCAGCTCTGTCGAGTCTCACTGCCCTCACTCACGTTAGTGGGGGCTCTACAGTAAGCCCACGCGTTCAGAGACTTCCCCAGAATCCAGCCTGAAGCAGAGGGATGTCTCGTTTTCCCGCCTTCAACTTTTTGAAATATTCTCTCTGAAATTTCTTTTTTTTCAATTTTCAAGGCTTACATGAGATGTTCAGTTTATTAATTCTGTCACTAGTTTTGAGCCTGTGGAATGATAGACTCTGAAATATGGCATTTTTTAAGCCAGTACTTTTTATAAGATATTTTAAGAATGCAAGGAAGAATGCAAGGAAGAAAACTAAGTTTTCTGAGAAATGTTTATGTGATATTAATAGGATTTGACATTATTATAAAAGTTCTTCTTTCATTGGCTTAACCAATTAGGATTTCAGTTTGACATTTTAAGTCTTTTATTGAAACTGTTGCCAAGTAATTAAGTACAGGGATTTTGAGGTACTAGATAATTCAGTATTTTTTTTGGTTTTGCTACTTCAGACAGACGTTTCTCATTAGTTTGTCTTCCTGCAGTGATGTTCTTAAGAAGTAACAAACAAGCATATGGCTGCATGCTCCATGGGGCCAGGGAGTGAGTGTGGAGCCTGAGTGTGTAATGATCACTCCTAACACCTTGGTAACTGTGAGTCAGACTTGATGTGACTCATGTCCTTTTCATTCAGTAAGCACTGGTTAAGAACCCCTTGCTGGTCAGACCCTGGGCCAGTCTGATGATGCAGCGGTGGCTCTGACGGCCTCTGTCCTCAGGGACCTGACCTGAGGGAATGGATTCATTTGCTTAGATCTGTGTTCTGTTGCCCTGGGGATACAAAGATCTAGAGATAGTCTATTCAGTTTTGTGTCAGACATTAGGAACATTATTATGTATTAATATAAAATTTGTCATGGTAAAGAAAGAGGTTTGTATAAGGAGTAGAAGTGTAATTAATCTAAAAGAGGATCTGTTGAAAGAACATTTCTAGAGCTGCCAAGAAATAGAAATCTGGCCTAGGAAGACCGTAGGATTTATGTAATCTATAGCTATTCCAAAAGTTTCAGAGGATCCTCAAGAAAAAGGGACAGATACTTAAGTGTCCTAGGTGTTTACTGAAGAGTCCAGTCAGTCTCCCACACTGAATCAGTGGTTCTTTTCCCTAGAGCAGTGACTGCCTTGTTTTTTATATTCTGTAGAATCTAGTGCCTTGCACATAACAAGTTTCACTGTGTTGGTTAAATTTGTCTGTCTGTGCTAGCTTACTAAGTCGCTTCAGTTGTGTCTGACTCTTGTGACACTATGGCCTGCAGCCCACCAGGCTCCTCTGTCATTGGGATTCTCCAGACAAGAATACTGGAGTGGGTTGCCATCCCCTTCTTCAGGGGATCTTCCTGATCCAGGGATCGAACCGTGTCTTACCATTAGCACCACCTGGGAAGCCCTTTTAAAATTTGTCCATACCAGTGTTTTTCAAAGTGTGGTCTGTAGATCCAAGAATCTTTCAGGGACTCTGTAAGGTTAAAACTATTTTCAGTAATGTGTTTAGTCACTCAGTCATGTCTGACACTTTGCAACCCCATGGACTATAGCCTGGCAGGCTCCTCTGTCTATGGAATTCTCTAGGCAAGAATAGAAGGATCTTCTCCAGGAGATCTTCCTGAGCCAGGGATCGAATTCCAGTGTCCCGCATTGCAGGCACACTCTTTACCCTCTGAGCTTCCAGGGAGGCCCATTTTCAGTAATACTATGCATTATTTTCATTTAAAAAAATTTCTGTGTCGTTTGCCCCCAGGCACCTACAATAAGGTACCTACAATAAGATCAAGAAATCTAAGTTGAATGCAGTTTTAAAAGCCAAATGTGTTTTTATTATATTGGTATCATGTCTATTATATAAGGGTGTAGGCTATAATGGTGGCTTTTGTGTGCTATAAACATGAATATAGTCTTTTGAATATTTACCTGTTACGATTTGGTGTTACTTATGACTGTGTCTTTCCTCTTTTTTTTAGGAGTCTACCATGGCTCAAGAATCTCCAAAAAATTCAGCAGCAGAAATCCCAGTGACTAGTAATGGGGAAGTTGACGACTCTCATGAACATGGCTTTAATAGGGTAAGAACACTTCTGTCTCTCAATACAAAGAATCATGATAAGCCCTTAGGTGCTGAGATGAGAGTAATAGAGTTTATTCATAATATAGGAATGTGTTCTTAGATTGAATATATTCTGGAAGCTAATGTTATTATGGAGGGATGACTAGGTGGGTCATGTTAGTAATTTGTCCAGAATAAGCTTCTGGCTAGTAAAGCATTTAGGCTTTGATGTTGCTATCTGTAATTTTATTATATAATCAGAGCAAGAGTGCATCTAATGATTTTGGCATATAACTTTTTAAAAAAACTACTTCATTCTACTTGTGATAAGAAAAAATACTAACTAATAGATTATCCTTTAAAATGTTGGTCTCTTTTCTTAGTATATAATTCCTATGTAGGTGCCTCTTCATTTTGCTGTTTACTTTCTAGAGTGACATATTTGACTCAGTGGAAAATGAAACTTGGAATCTGTTTAATTTCAATGTGTCTCTCATTCGAAATTGAAATTTAATGCATTTAAATGGAAACACCATGGGTTTAGAGATAATGTAGGTTCAAATTTCAGCATGCCTTTCCTAGCAATGTAACCTTGGGCAGATATTTACTTATTCTAATCTCTCTAAATGAGAATTTTATTTTTATGGTGATGTTAATATTAAATGAGATTAAAATAAGTAATATGCTTAATATAGTCCTAGAAATGATAGTGATGTTAGTTATTTCTGGAGATATTTCCGTTAAACATTCTTTTTTGACACATGTGTCAAACACTTGACATGTGTACAACGTTAAATAACGTTAAAAATACAGTTTTCATATTCTTGAAAAAGTAATGGTTGAAAGATACTTGAATTATTTTACAGCTTAAATTGGACTCTTACTACATACATTTGAGAATAAAATTCTTTAGTTTAACAGAAGATAATATTTTATTTTTAATTTTTAAAAATTTATTTTTTAAAAATATTTATTTTTGGCTGCATTGGGTCTGCACTACAGCTTCTCTCTGGTCGTGGCGTGGGCTCTGTGGTGGTGTGTGGGCCCTGTGGTGGTGTGTGGGCTCTGTGGTCATGGCACGGGGCTCTGTGGTCATGGCCCGGGGCTCTGTGGTTATGGTACGGGGCTCTGTGGTTGTGCGTGGGCTCTGTGGTCATGGTACAGGGCTCTGTGGTTGTGCGTGGAACCTGTGGTTGTGTGTGGGCCCTGTGGTTGTTTGTGGGCCCTGTGGTCATGGCACGGGGCTCTGTGGTCATGGCACGGGGCTCTGTGGTCATGGTACGGGGCTCTGTGGTTGTGTGTGGGCTCTGTGGTTGCAGCCCACAGGCTCTCTAGTTGGGGTGCAAGGTCTTATTTGCCCCACAGCGTGATGGATCTTAGTTCCCCGACCAGGAATTGAACTCATGTCTCCTGCATTGAATGGCAGATTCTTAACCACTGGACCACCAGGGAAGTCCCCAGAAGGTGGTATTTTAGATCACAATTTCTTGTTCCCAGTATTATTGACATTTGGGGCCAGAAAAATTCCTTTGTGGAGGGTTGGCCTGTGCATGTAGGGTGGTTAGCAGTATCCCTGAGCTCTTCCTAGTAGATGCCGGTAGCCCCTCCAGTAGTTGACAAGCACAAATGTACCCAGACATTGCTGAATGTCAGGGGTAGGGAGAAACTTGCCTCTGGTTTTAGATGGATCGTTTTAATGGACTTTTGGGAAATTCCACTCTATTTCACTTATTTTTGCCTCAAGTCATTTAGAAGAAGCAGATGTGTCTTCAAGCTTCGGATGTGTTTTTATTTTAATTGCAGGTGTTTTAATTTGGTTTGCAAGGATCCGTGGGCCAGTACTGAGTGCTGACAGAATGTGTATACCGGAAACACCTGAAACTCACACAGCGTTGTAAATCAGCTGTGTGTGCTCAGTCACTCAGTGGTGTCCGACTGCTTGCAACCCCATGGTTGCCAGGCTTCTCTGTCCACAGTATTTCCTAGGCAAGAACACCAGAATGGCCATTTCCTTCTCCAGGGGATCGTCCCAACCCAGCGATCAAACCGTCATCTTTTGTGTATCCTGCCTTGGCAGGTGGAAATTCTGAGCGCTCAGAGGAAATTTTCACTTCATATTTTAGTCTTTCTGGTATTTGAAAGCACTGAGATATACTTGCATATTAAGGAAACTCAAGTTACCATCATTAGACACTCTACCAATAGCTTTATAAAATTCTATTAAATAACTCATTATACCACGATTTTAGCTAATGATTGCTTTGTCTTATTTTTGGTAACAGCTCCTTTTTGTGAAGTTATCCTGCAGATATTAAGTGTATGTTGTATACCAGGCACTAGAGATGACGGCCTGGTTCACAACAAAATGACAGAAATACCTGCCACCAGAGAGTTGATATTCTTATAGACAGTCTAATGAAACTGTTTATCTAAGAATGCAGTACATACAAAATGCTGCGTTGTTTTGAAGATTCGCCTGCCATCTTTAGCTTGGGGTGTTTTTGTTTTTTTTTTTTTTTTGAGCTATAGCTTTTACATAGTGAAAAGCACAGATGTTGAGTGTACAGCTCAGCGGAACTACCACCCACATCAAGATGTAGACCATCTCCAGGTCTTTCCCAGCCCCCTTACCCTCTTCTAGGCGATACATCTCCTCCCTTCTAGAGTAATTCCTGCTGTCTTCATTCTGTCATCAGTGATTGCTTTTGACTCCTCTTGAACTGCATGTAAATGGATTATACAAAGTGTACTCTTTTCTGACTGACTTTCACCCAGCATTATATCTGTAATATTGTTGTTGTTGCTTTGGCAATATTTAATTCTTTTCCCCTGGAGAAGGAAATGGCAAACCACTCCAGTATCGTTGCCTGGAAGATCCCATGGACAGAGGAGTCTTGTGGGCTATAGTCCATGGTTTGCAAGACGGGGACACAACAACGACTAAACCACCACCAGTTCTTTTTCGTTGTAATACGGTTTTCCATTGTGTTAATACTCCACAGTGTGTGTTAATAGGCCATAATTTGTTTATCCATTCGGTTTGTTTGTTTTTTAAATTTATTATTTGTTTTTCTTTTATTTATTTTTGTTTCTGGTGGGTTTTTTTGTTTGTTTTTTTTAATGTATTTATTTTTTAATTGAAGGATAATTGCTTTACAATTTATTGTTTGTTCTGTCAAACATCAGCATGAATCAGCCATAGGAGATGCCTAAATTGTCTCCAGTCTGCCCCTATTATGAATAAAGCTGCTGTGGCCATTCTTGTATAGGTCTTTCAGTGTACATGATCACCTGTTTCTGTTGGGTATTTACCCTGGAGTGGAATTGCAGGTCACGTGTACATGACATTTGGCTTTGGTAGATTTTGTCAACTAGTTTGCCAAATGATCAAATTAGTTGACAATCCTGCCAGCGGTGAATAAATGTTCTAGTTGTTCCACATCATTACCAGTTTTTGGTATTGTCATACTTTTAAGTTTTTGCCATTCTGATGAAATCATAGTAGTTATCTCGTAGTTTTAACATGCATCTCCTTGATGACTAATGACGTCAAGCATATTTTCAGATTCTTACTGACCATTTGAATATTATCTTTTATGAAGTACCTTTTCAAGTCCTTTGCTCGTTTTCTGTTAAGTTATGCCTTTTTCTAGTTCATTTGTAGCAGTTCTTTATATGTTCTGGGCATAAGTCATTTGTATGGATGTGTGTATTGCAGATGTTTACCTCCAGTCTGTAACTAGCTTTTGTACTATATTAATGATATCTTTAGATGACCAAAGACTAACTTTAATGCAGTCCAGTTTATTAGTGTTTCCCTCCCTTGAGTGATTTTTGTGACCCTTGTATCTTTGCCTGTCCCCATATCATGAAGATACTCCATCTTCTAGAAGTTTCTCTGTCTTACTTCTCACACACAGGTCTCTGATCCCTCCTGAACTGTGTGTGTGGCATCATGTAGAAGTCAAGGCTCGTTTTTTCCCGCGTGCATATCATGTGATGTGCATCGTTTATTGAAATAGAATTCTTTCTCCACACAGCAGCCTTTGCTGTTAATCAGGTGATCATATATGTGTAGCTGTATTACTTGGCTAACTGTGTTATTTCTTGGTCTTTTTGTCTATCCTTGCAGTGATACCACACTGTCTTACCCACTTACTAGAGTAATTAAGTCTGAAATAAATAGTAGCATCAGCCTTGTACCTGGTAATTCCTCTAGCTTCTTTCTTCTTCAGGGTTACTTTGTACCTTAAACCTATTCATGAGTCTTTAGTTAAGTACCTTCATTTGCCTTTGAGTATCACTGATAAGTTTTCTTTAATCCTTTCAGATTTTAATTTTAGACTCTTTTAGAGTGAAGTGAATTAACTCATATATCTGTGTAAATTCTTTGCTTACGTAGTCAAAGCCAGTTAACTTGCTGCTTTATAGGTTAACTTCTTACTTAATGTCTCTTTTTGGAGATTCCCCTATAATGTTGTTTCACTTTCTATTGAGGGATAGAGAAGGAAAAAAAGGAAATGTTGTCCTGGAAGTCTCCTCTTAATAGATATGAACTTTACCAGTAGACAGAATTCTTCCCTCATAGCTCAGTTGGTAAAGAATATGCCTGCAGTGCAGGAGACCGCAGTTCGATTCCTCGGTCGGGAAGATCCACTGGAGAAGGGATAGGCTACCCACTCCATTATTCTTAGGCTTCCCTGTGACTCAGCTGGTAAAGAATCCACCTGCAATGCGGGAGACCTGGGTTCGATCCCTGTGTTGGGAAATCCCCTGGAGAAGGGAAAAGCTACCAACTCTGGTATTCTGGGCTGGAGAATTCCATGGACCGCATAGTCCCTAGGGTTGCAAAGAGTCGGACGCAACTGAGTGACGTTCACTTTCGCTTCACTTACCAGTAGGCAAGACTCCTTGGAAGCAATAATTCAGTCAACCAGTACACCCCACTTTACCTCCATAAAGAAGTTCAACATCCTAAAGCTTGTTTCTCTTTGTACCTTCTCTTATGAAAGAAAAAATGTATCATGAGAATTTCTTACATATTTAATATTTTGAAATAAAAATCACCTCTATGATCCCTTTTACTATGAGTGAAAACAGTATTTCAATAGCATCTTTTGACTTTTTTAAATAAATTATACTCAAGATCTGTTAGGCATATATTTGCCAACATTTTGGCACACTCCTTTATTTTCCTGAGCAATAAAAGGGAAATTGTATCAATATTTAACATCAAATTCATGTTTCTGTTTTCAAATAGATAAAAGTTCATAGAGAAAGTAAGTGTGTATAATGTATTAAATATTGTTTAGCATTATGTAGACTAGTAAAGGGATTGTATGAAAAACTACCTCATAACTAGAGTTTTCTAGTTTTAAAAACATTTTACTAATATACATCTTTTATACATACTTGATGTCCAAAATTATATAACTCACAACAGTGTAGATAAACTATCCTTCAATTTTAACAATTGATAAAAAATGAAATAAATCATAATGGCTTTTATTTAATGCATATTACACTTTAAAAAGTATTAAGTCTTATAAAAATTATATATATATATATATATATATATATATATATATGATATGAACGTGTTAGTTGCTCAGTTGTGTCTGACTCCACGACCCCATGGACTGTAGCCTGCCAGGCTTCTCTGTCCATGGAATTCTCCAGGCAAGAATACTGGAATGGGTAGCCATTCCCTCCTCCAGGGGCTCTTCCTGACCCAGGGATCGAATCTGGGTCTTCTGAATTGCAGGCAGATTCTTTACCATCCGAGCCAAAAAGTTGTCATAACTTGGCTGGCCAGTTGGTGTCACTGTGGTCCAGGCTGTGAGAGTGTAAATGCTTCTGTTCTTTCTGTGTCTAATTGCCACTGTTTCATTTTTTCATTTGATTTCCCTTCTTATTCTCCTACTCTGAGAGGCCCTGGTGGACTTTACCTCAACATTCACCTTGAAATAGAGGATATAATGGGAGAATTTGCCCTAGAAGTTCCCTGGCAGCAGCTTAACATCTGTTAATGCTTCAAGGTTTGTTACTTGTCTTAGAGGGGCAGCAGCTATGTGAAGAGAGAAGAAGATAATCATCTTAGTATTATTGCAGTTCTTTACAGCAGAACTATTTTTGCTTCTAAATTAAAAAGCAGTTGGTATTTTTTCAAGAGTAGTGTAAACTTTAATCTCTAAAGAATACAAATTATTCTTGTACTTAAAGCTATATGTTATTTTTAATTTATTCTTTCATATTGTTGTTCAGTCACCCAGTCGTGTCCAACTCTTTGCGACCCCATGGACTGCAGCACGCCAGGCCTCCCTCTCCCTCACCATCTCCTGAAGTTTGTCCAAGTTCATGTCCATTGCATCGGTGATGCCATCCAGCCATCTCATCCTCTGATGCCCTCTTCTTCTGCCTTCCATCTTTCCCAGCATTAGGGACTTTTCCAGTGAGTCAGCTGTTTGTATCAGATGACCAAAATACTGGAGCTTCAGCTTCAGCATCAGTCCTATAGTGCTAGTCAAAATATTAGGTTAGAAATGTGCAATTTGTACCATGAGTTTTAAGAAGCAAATATTAGCACCTTGTGAGTTAAATGGAAACTTCTTGTGAATTAAGTTATATTTGGCAGATTTAGAAAAATTACCTTAGCTAAAATAAAACTTTTCCTCTGGTAGGCCCCAAACTAAAATTCCTAATTACCTTTTTCCACCTATGGATCTTGTCTCTAGAAAAACGTACATGTATACCAAACTGCCAAATCTTGTGTTCAATTTCAAGTAGTTTAGGATCACTTGAATTCTGTCTGTGGATCTTTGGGTTCCCTATATCTTAAATATTCCTGGTCTACAAATTTTGAGTTAAATCACAGAATGTTAATTCAACAGAAGTACCTCGAAGATCCCTGGATCTCACTACTTTAGTTTACAGCTGAGGAAAAGGGGCCCTGAGGTTACGATGGAATTGCCTACGTTGACTAGCTATACCAAAAACTTACGTGATTGGCTATAAGTACAGTGTTGTCAGGAATGTTCGTTCATTACCTTATCTCCAGGGCCTGGCAGCAATGCTACATGTAATTGATAATCAGGCTTTCATTAGATGTTTGGTGAATGGATGAACAAATATTAGAATGAGAACTAGAAACACAGTTTCAAGAGTTCCCTGGAACAACAGGAAGAAATATACTTTTAGACTGGACACATCCTGTGTCCTTAATTTTCCAGCATGCATCATCGTCGTTGTTGTTGCTGCTGGAAATTCTATTGTTTCAGAAGTTTTTATTGTTATTTTTCTTTTACTCTTTTTGCTGTTGTTTTGTTAAATTGCTTCTCCATTCCCCTATGCTTACCAGTTTGGATAATATACTTTAGCAGCCTAAAGACTTGAGAAAGAATAGAAGAATAGGAATTATAAGAGCCCGTTTTGAACATGTTTCCCCTCCTCACCTTAATAATGTGACTGTCCATTTATGTATCTGCTTTTCCCAAGAGCTTGCAATTACATTTAGGACAGAGACAGTATATGCACACTATACAGCTTATGGATCACAGTAATTTTTCAATAAAAGATTGAATTTTAGTTTGACTTAAATTTAGCATATTTTCTACCTCAGTCATCCTACCTTGGAGTTTGAATAGTGTGTGATGAATGTTTCTACGTTATCTGAAAAATTTAGTAGCTCAGTCACATTTGATGAGGAATTTTCCCTAAGGCCAGTTTTTACCAGATGTATATCTTGGACACTTTTAAAGGTAGGCAAATGTTTTTCAAGGATTGTTTAATCCTTGCAAATATAGGTTCATTTTAATATTTACTTTTTAAAGTATAGAATATATTCTTAGTACTGTTACCACAAATTAAATTTTAAAATGTGTCTATTATATATACATCTATTAAATTAACTCTGGATTCGTATTCCTGTTTGGGAAATAGAAAATTGTGAATAAGCATAATTTTTAATGAAAGGCTGAAGCCCTGTGTATCTTAATTATAATTTTTAGATTATGCCTTTATAAACAAATGCTATCATGGACAACTTTCCCTATCTAGGAGAAATTGTTTTGAACGTAGTTACATAAAAATATTTCCACAGTAATAGTTTTTGAATGAATTTGGAATTTTCTTGATGCAAATTGGTGCATGATTTCATTCTTATCAAACTTCAGTACTACTAAGAATAAAGACCATAGTCTGCATGCAGGGGTTGGGGTGGGACCAAGAGAGTAGACAGTAAACTGTCAGAAGATAGTGATGCTTTAAGTTCTTGCTAAAAGTTTGTTGAGTGACTGAGAGGGAGGTGGGGGAGGGAAAGAGAAGTGAGATTGAGACTGTGTATGCATATATGTGTGTGTGTGTTGATATAATGGGGAAAGCAGGCAAGCCGGGAGATTTGCTGTCTGGATCACATGGAATAACAGATATGGGAGAAGACTGTGGTCGTAAAATAAGTTGTTAGGTTTAAAATTACAAAAGTGTTGCTTCCTGAGCAATGACAAGGTTCAAAGAGTGCCCCTGGGAGTTCCAGTTGCGTAAGTAGAACTGGGCATGAAAGATGAAAGGCATTGTTTCTGACACTTAAGTGTGGATTTGGGTGTATTGTATTAGTTGAGTATATTTTTTTATCTGCCGTTACACTTTTTTGGCCCCTTGTCTAACCACAAATCACCAAATCTGAATCAAACTACCTACCTTAGGCTTTCTACAAGCATACTGAGGGGAAATATTATACATCTTTACAGACTGTTATTATTACAGCTCATCATTCTACATCAGTGTAGGTAGATGGGCTCATGCAGTAGACTTTATTTCAAGTATTTCACGATTTATATTTTTTAAAAAGCAACATACTACTAATGCTGTACCATTAGTAGAATGTTTTTGATGAGCTATGAAAACTCAGCTTAGATGCCTTATATATCGCTTTGGAAGGAATTGCAGACTGAACATAGAATCATTCCCTGAAAGTGTGCCCAATATAGCGTGCAAAACATTGGGATAATAGTAGGAGTTGTGGACAGAACAGCACACCTAGGTGTGTTGGCGCCCTGGACTGGCTGAAAAGAAGGTAAGTGATGGAGGGCAGTAGCTCGGGCCATCCGCAGGGCGCTGAGGGGCGGAAGTGAGCTGCACGGGGCAGAAGGCTGTTCCCGTGGCAGAGCTCCTCCTGGGCCCCACACTCCAGCTCAGCAAGAGTTACAGCAGGCAGCTAAGAAGAGTGCGTTTTTAGTAGTTTTCTCAGATGATTCTTACCCAGGCTAAAGTTTGAGAACTGGTAGTTTACAGTGGAGAGCTGAGAAAATGCTGACCCTCCCTCTGCCTGCTTGATAAACAGAATGTTGGAGAATAATGCGCCTTGACCCAGTGTAATTGTCAAGAGAGGACACCATGAGGAGGTTAAGGGTATTGTGTTTACAGCCAAATTGGGAATGTGGGAGTCTGTTGAACAACAGCTTTGCTTCTGGCAGATACTCCTTATAAGTAGCTAACTGTTAAAACAACCAAAATTTTCAATGTTTCTTTTGAAATTATATAAATGCGATGGAAGGTTTTATCCATTTTGAAGAATGGGATAAGGTGTGTAAATTGAGAAAATTAAATGAAGTTAGTATTATATATGTGCTAAATGCTATTAATGCCAAAAAGGAGTAAGATAGATGGTCTTAGGGAGCTTGCTGTCTTGAGAAGGAGAGAATACAGACAAATAATGTTGATGCCGTGTGAGAGGCAATGTTCTTAGCCTGGTATAGCATGGTGTAAGAGAAAGGGTATGACCGGTTAGGGAATTGCTCTCCAAGCCAGATCCAGAGGATGAACTAACCAGATGAAGAAGGATAAAGAGTAGTCCCATCAGAGGCAACTGTGAAGACCTGAAAACAGTAGGAGACCACAGAATTGAAAGTTCACGGTTGTTGGAGTGGGGAATATGGGGGCAGAGGTGTGAGAAATGCACCTGAGGAGGTAAGTAGGATAAGGTTCCGTAAAACCTCAGAACCATGTGGAGGTTCTGATTTTACCTAAAATGATGTAAGAACTTGAAGGGCCTCGTGGCATTTGCATTTTAGAAAGTTGTTTCTGCCTACTGTTCAGAGAATCAGTTTCAAGGCTGAGGAGAGTAGAGACAAGGGAGACGGTTCAGTTAGGAACACGGGAAGAAGGGAAGTGAGACTTTGGACTTTGCTCTCAGTAGATAAACAGTAAAGGACCCCAAGCCATCTTTAAAGATGCAGATAGGAAAACTGGGAAAATGCAGCGTGAGGAAACTAGGGGGAAGAGAGTCTGTAGTTATAGACTACTTGGAGAATCCGTACTGATTGTTGGTGGTTATAATGCATGCCTAGTAAATTCCTCCCTTTTAAGCTTTTTCCTCCTCTTTCTAAGTAAAAAGGGAATTAATAAATTAATTAATAAATAATTAATAAATCTCTCGTTCTGCTTCATTGTAGTGTTGTGCATCTTATTAAGGATGTGTATTTTAAAGCAAATTTGCTGAACATTTGGTTTTTTAATTGTTAATTTTGTACTAACTTTAGTTCAAAAGTAGATTACTATGCTAAATTTATAAGGTTACATTTTTACTACTGCTGCTAAGTCACTTCAATCGTGTCCAACTCTGTGCGACCCCATCCCTGGGATTCTCCAGGCGAGAACACTGGAGTGGGTTGCCATTTCTTTTTCCAGTGCATAAAAGTGAAAAATGAATGTGAAGTTGCTCAGTCATGTCTAACTCGTTGCGACCCCATGGACTGCAGCCTACCAGGCTCTTCCATCCATGGGATTTTCCAGGCACAAGTACCTCATACTTATTCTTTCCTCTGTTAAAATATGCAAATGAGCAAGTCATTTTGGTTGAAAATGAGCCACCCCATCACAACTTTATGGAAGCTGTAACTACAAGTATTAAATTATGTCCTTTGAAAAGAAACTATATGTGAAACTTTTTTTGACAAAAGCATTATATTTTAGTTGTTTGAAGATTTATTTTTAAAAACTTAAATACTCCAGTATTATGGTATTATCCTAGTAGCTTGAATAGAAAGTTAACCTCAGGTTTATACTGTTTATTGTACAGTTGTTAAGCACGACTTTGCAAAGTCTTAAACCTTGAGTTGAATGTGAGCAATATAAAAATGCAAAGTAGGGATTTTACATTGTTGGTTGCAAATAGGCTCATTGTCTCCCAAATATATTCTGGAAACTATAGAAGAAAATGCAGTAGCAGCTATTTTGAAAGTTACTAAGGTAGTCACAACCTTACCACTGAGACATTTTAAAAATTTAAGGGTTATGTAAAAACACATTTTAAAGTTCTTGTGAACTATGGGGCTAAATTATATTACTTAGAGAATGTGTGTTTTACAGAGAGCCTTCAACAAGCTTGTAAAGTACTGAGTGTTTTCTCACAAATTATGCATTCCTCTCTCGTAGAGCATATTGTTTTGTGTTGGAGCAACTTAACAGTCAGACAGCTGTCAAAATGATAATTCTGCTCATAATCTGAGTGGACCTATTCGTACCACTTCTGGTTAGGTTCCGTCTGTTAGTAACAATTTAAGCAAAGGAGCCTTAGTGCTTTTCAGATTTTACAGCTGTTTTACATAAAGGACAGGAGGCTTTCTTTCTGGAAGAACTTTCTATTTGTTGAGTAAAGGACCCTTGGGACACCATTGGGAGAGGTTTGCGTGAAATGTAATATCCTCAGACAGCTAGAAGTTGTTTCTTCCAGAAACCACACATGACAAAATGGAAGCATCCCTTCACTTCTTGAAAAGTTAGGTGGTGAGAGGTATACATCAAATTTAGTATTGAACTTGTTACTGTCTCCTCTCTTCCCAACTACTATTACTGTATCTCTTTTTTGGAAATTTGCACACTATTTTGTGCCAGGACAGATGATTCAAATGAGTAGAGTTCTTTCAGTTAAGTTCTAAGAATACAGTAAACACAACTCTCTTGAACCTCTTTTCCCCTTTGTATGTTGTTTATGGTTTTTTATCTGTCATATTTTGAGAGATGTCTTCAGTACTTTTTTACTACTGAGAGCTGAAAAGCTGTCAAGACTTGGAGTAAAGCAATATCTAGGGAAACCACTGTATAAATAATTGACCTTAATAACCAGACTCACAAAGTTTAAGAAATATCTTGGTGCTTTGACATTATTTATTTTGTAAGTGATGGTTATCTGGTTTTTACTATGTGGTTTTAATGTAAATACAAATAAAATGATCACTAATATTTAAAACTAGAAACCGTTAATTTAGTACATTAGTATATTAAAAAATAAACTGGGAAGGTAAAGATTATTTATTCAGCAAAATGAACAGACTTCAGAGATTTGCTTTTAAAATAGGAAGTAAATAAAAGGGTAAAGAGTGTTTTTAATTCGAAGTGCCCCCCCAAAACACTGCTGCTGCTGCTAAGTCGCTTCAGTCGTGTCTGACTCTGTGCGACCCCATAGATGGCAGCCCACCAGGCTCCCCTGTCCCTAGGATTCTCAAGCCAAGAACACTGGAGTGGGTTGCCATTTCCTTCTCCAATGCATGAAAGTGAAAAGTGAAAGTGAAGTTGCTCAGTCGTTTCCGACTCTTAGCAACCCCATGGACTGCAGCCCACCAGGCTCCTCTGTCCATGGGATTTTCCAGGCAAGAGTATTGGAGTGGGGTGCCATTGCCTTCTCTGCCCCCAAACACTGCACAGATGAAAAAGATGTCCTGTGACAAGAGATTTTAAGTGACACTAGAATATAAGTGAAATAGAATGACAGTTGTTGTCTATTTTGTACCAGTAGGAAATTACAAGTGGAGAATGTATTTGCATTAGTATGTTTAAACTTGAGCAGATTCTGAAATAATGATTTTTAATAGATATTTCTTAACTAAATTGTTTAAAGAAAACATACTAGGTAAAATAAATTCCGGGTTTCTAATAAACTGCTTGTATCTATTTACATTTATGATACATTAATTAATGTTGTTTTTTGATGCTTAGTCCTATTTCTGTGTGGCCTTTTTCCCATTTGCAAAATAGTAGTGATAATAGTACTAAATGAGGTTATTTCAGGCAGTTCCTCCTTTTATAGTTCCAAATGCATTAATTTTGGTTGCTGTGGTTGCCTGTCCCCAACACCACAGCTCAGATTGCTGTCACCGCATTGTATTAAGTATAACTGTATAAAGTACAAACTTAGCGTATAAATGGCCCTGTGAATACCAGCGCATATCATGATTATTGTGTAATCATGTCACTTTCAAAGTCTTTTGGTGATGGTCACTGTATTTGCTATTCATTTCATTCATACACGGATAGCAGATCATGTGGCTGTGTTATCACCTTGTATTTTGCTCATAAACCCATGTGATATTCTACTGAAGTGGATAAGCAAAAGGGGATGGGTGAACGAAGATAGAAGTGCAGCAAAGAAGTAGAAAAGGGTAACAGTGGAAGGAGTGAAATTCACATCAGACCTGACCGAGTTGTAGAGGAAACAGCTGACCTGTAGGTCTCTTGGCGCTGCCGCACTGTTTGCGGAGCTCTAGACGTGAACCAGAGGAACTTACTGAAAGCTCACTTAGAAGCATAAGCAAGGAAATAATTTTTAAAGTTTTGAGATGAGTTTTTGAAGTTCATGGAATGATCAGTTTTTCCCGTTAACCACTTTGCATGGTTTCGACCTGCTTGTTTATTTTTACAATCTTGATCTTGCCCTGTCATGCAGAGTGAGGACTGACTGTATGTAAAGTGCTTAGAACAATCCCTGGCACATAGTAAGTTCTCGAGAAGTGTTTGCTATTGTGATTATTAGTGATAGCACTGATTCGTTGTAAAGATGCTTTTAATAGAGGAGTGTGATGGCTAACTCTAACTGAGTGCCCAAAAACATGTACTGGGTATCTTGCCCATATTATCTTATCTTTTTTAAAATTTTGTTTTTTATCTTTGTGACTGCTGCTGGGTCTTGGTTCTTGGGCATAGGCTTTGTCTGGCTGCGACGGCTGGGGCGCCTCTCTCCAGTTGCAGCACATGGGGCTTGTCATGGTGGTAGCCTCTTCTTGAGCTCTGGAGAAGCGTGGGCTCTCAGGCCAGCGGGCCAAGATGCCCTGTGGCCTGTGGGATCTTCCTAAAAAGTATAGCACATCTTGGAAGGTAGTTAAAAAAAGGTCTAAATAAATGAAGGAGATCTCATGTTCATATATCAGATGGGAATCTCCCCAAATTGATCAGATTTAGCACAATCTCTGTCAGAATCGCAACTGGCTTTTTTTTTTTTTTTTTTTTTTTTGGTAGAAATTGACAAACTGATCAGATGTAAACACAAAGGATGCAGAATGCCCAGAGAATTGAAAAAGAACAGAGTTGTAGGACTCATTACTTCTGATTTCAAAACTTACTACCACAAAGCTACAGTAATAGGAACAATATGGTACTGACTTATGGATGACATCCAGATCAGTGGAACAGAATTGAGAGTAGAGAAATAGGCCCTACATTTATGGTCAGTTGAGTTTCAGCAAGGATGCCAAGACAGTTTTCAATGTGGAAAGAATGCATGTATGCTAAGTTGCTTCAGTTGTGTCTGACTCTTTGTGACCCTATGGACTGTAGCTCTTCAGACTCCTCTGTCCATGGGATTCTCCAGGCAAGAGCAGTAGAGTGGGTTGCCATGCCCTCCTCCAGGGGATCTTCCTGACCCGGGGGTTGAACCTGCATCTCTTACATCTCCTGAATTAGCAGATGGCTTCCTTACCACTAGCGGCACCTGGGAAACCTGTGAAAAGAATAGTCTTCCACAAATGGTTCTGGGACAACTGGATATCCTCATGCGAGAAATGAAGTTGATTGCAGACCTCACACCATAGCCCTCACCATAGTTAGAAATTAACTGAAAATGGATCTATGACTGAAATGTAAAAGCCAAAACTGTAAAACTCTTAGAAGAAAAATTTAGTGGTGAGTCTTTATAACCCTGGATTAGGCTCTTTAGTTTCTTAAATATGATGCCAAAATCATAAGCAACAAAAGAATGAAAAGGTAAATCAGACTTTATCAAAATTTAAAACTTTTGTGCTTCAAAGACCATCATGAAGAAGGTGAACAGCCAAGAAAGTGGGGAAAAAATATAAGTCATATGACTGATAAGTGATTTTTATCTGTGTCAATGAAATGATAGATGCCCCAATTAAAAGCAGGGCAATAGATTTGACTAGACATTTCTCCAGGGGAGATAGTCAAATGCAAATAAGCACATGTGTAAGGATGCTCAACATCGTTAGTCATCGGGGAAATGTAAATCATCACTTCAGTAAGATACTACTTCACAACTGCCTTGTTGACTATAATCAAAAAGACAGATGATAACAAGTATTGATGAAAATGTGGAGAAATCAGAACCTTCATACATTGCTTTTGGGAATGTGAAATGCTACAACCCTTTCAGAAGACAGTTCTGACAGTTCCTTGAAAAGTTCCTGACCTAGCCAGGAACATAGAATAATGTCCAAAACTGGCTTGAAACTCAGCATTAAAAAAATGAAGATTATGGCATCCAGTCCCATCACTTCATGGCAAATAGTTGGGGAAACAGTGGAAATATTGACAGACTTTATTTTCTTGGGCTCCAAAATTACTGCAGATGGTGACTGCAGCCATGAAATTAAAAGATGCTTGCTCCTTGGAAGAAAAAATATGACAAACCTGGGCAGCCTATTAAAAAGCAGAGACATCACGTTGCCCACAAAGGTCCGTATGGTCAAAGCTATGGTTTTTCCAGTAGTGATGTATGGATGTGAGAGTTGGACTGTAAAGAAAACTGAGTGCTGAAGAGTTGATGCTTTCAAATTGTGGTGCTGGAGAAGACTCTTGAGAGTCCCTTGGACAGCAAGAATATCAAACTATTCGTTCCTAAAGAAATTTACCCTGAATATTCACTGGAAGAACTGATGCTGCAGCTCCAATACTTTGGCCACCTGATGCGAAGAGCTGACTCATTGGAAAAGACCCTGATGCTCGTGAGTTTGAATAAGCTCCGGGAGTTGGTGATGGACAGGGAAACCTGGTGTGCTGCAGCCCATGGGGTCTCAAAGAGTCGGACATGCCTGAGCGACAGCAACAACCAGAGTAAGCAATCCACAGAAAGTGGGTGAATGCTGGTGAAGGGCTGGGGACAGCTAGAGACGGAAAGTGGCCTCTAATGGGGACAGTTTCTTTTTGGGGTGATGAAGATGATGTCTGCACAACCTGTAAATACGCAAAACCACAGAATTACATACTTTAAAAGGGTAAACTTTGTAACAGTGAAGTGAGTTCACAGTACAGTGGACACTATGTGTCTATCATTCAGTCAAGAAATAGAGCATCATAATGACCTTTTAAATCACTGCTCTTTCCCCACATGAACCACGTGGCTCAACCCCTCATTTTGTTCAGAATTCTGCACACATTTTACCTCTTCAGATAGACCTGCCCTGAATATCCCATCTTAAATAGTGCCCTTTGCTTGTCACTCTTTATTCCTCTTACCCTGCCTTAAGAAATTAAACTTACTACTTACTACAGTTTATGCTTGAACAATGGGTTGGATGTCCACCCTACCTACAGTCAAATTTTTGTATAACTTTTCCGTTGGTTCTCTGTATCCACAGTTCAGCCTCTGAGGAGTCAGCCACCTTGGATCTTGTAGTACTGCAGTACAAGCATATTTACTGGGAAAAATATGATGTAAGGGGACATAGTTCAAACCTGTGTTTTTCAAGGGTCACCTGTATTTTTACAGTACTGCATTGTACCTGAGTTACATTTATTTACTATCAGTCTCCTTCCATTGCACCTCAGATGAGTCTGATGGACAGAGGTTGTCTGTTTCTTGCAGTGCTCCATGTGTAGTCTCTAGAGCAGTGGCTGTCGTGAACATGGTGCTCATTAGATGTTGATTCAATGAATGAATAAATCCTCTGTCTTTCAGAGTTCAAGAAGTACTTCCTCTTCTCTTATTTGGTTCTCCTGGACTTAGCCCCTATTCCGAATTCCTCTGATACTGTCTTTACTTTGGCACCAAGTTCAACTTTTATATTAATATTTGTATATCTTGTCTCTCCCTTATGGTATCTTTTTCTTTGCGCAGCAAGTCTAACACAGTAAGATTAAGCAGATGCTCAATACATTTTAAAGTGAGCTTATTGGTGTAGCAACTCTGTTTATTTGGGATGTGCTAGGTTTTCGCTGCCGCTCAGGCTTTTGTCTAGTCGTGTGCCTGGACTTCTCATTGTGTGGCTTCTCCTGTTGTGCAGCACAAGCCCAGGGCACAGCCCTCGGCGGCTGTGGCTCCCAGGCTCAGCGCACAGCCCTCGGCGGCTGTGGCTCCCAGACTCAGGGCACAGCCCTCGGCGGCTGTGGCTCCCAGGTTCAGGGCACAGCCCTCGGCGGCTGTGGCTCCCAGGCCCAGGGCACAGCCCTCGGCGGCTGTGGCTCCCAGGCCCAGGGCACAGGCCTCGGCGGCTGTGGCTCCCAGGCTCAGGGCACAGCCCTCGGCGGCTGTGGCTCCCAGGCCCAGGGCACAGGCCTCCGCGGCTGTGGCTCCCAGGCTCAGTGCACAGCCCTCGGCGGCTGTGGCTCCCAGGCTCAGGGCACAGCCCTCGGCGGCTGTGGCTCCCAGGCTCAGGGCACAGGCCTCGGCGGCTGTGGCTCCCAGGCTCAGGGCACAGCCCTCGGCGGCTGTGGCTCCCAGGCTCAGGGCACAGCCCTCGGCGGCTGTGGCTCCCAGGCTCAGGGCACAGCCCTCGGCGGCTGTGGCTCCCAGGCTCAGGGCACAGGCCTCGGCGGCTGTGGCTCCCAGGCTCAGGGCACAGGCCTCGGCGGCTGTGGCTCCCAGGCTCAGGGCACAGCCCTCGGCGGCTGTGGCTCCCAGGCTCAGGGCCTGCAGCCCTCGGCGGCTGTGGCTCCCAGGCTCAGGGCACAGGCCTCCGCGGCTGTGGCTCCCAGGCTCAGGGCACAGCCCTCGGCGGCTGTGGCTCCCAGGCCCAGGGCACAGGCCTCCGCGGCTGTGGCTCCCAGGCTCAGGGCACAGGCCTCGGCGGCTGTGGCTCCCAGGCTCAGGGCACAGCCCTCGGCGGCTGTGGCTCCCAGGCCCAGGGCACAGGCCTCCGCGGCTGTGGCTCCCAGGCTCAGGGCACAGCCCTCGGCGGCTGTGGCTCCCAGGCTCAGGGCACAGCCCTCGGCGGCTGTGGCTCCCAGGCTCAGGGCACAGGCCTCGGCGGCTGTGGCTCCCAGGCTCAGGGCACAGGCCTCGGCGGCTGTGGCTCCCAGGCTCAGGGCCTGCAGCCCTCGGCGGCTGTGGCTCCCAGGCTCAGGGCACAGGCCTTCGCGGCTGTGGCTCCCAGGCTCAGGGCACAGGCCTCCGCGGCTGTGGCTCCCAGGCCCAGGGCACAGCCCTCGGCGGCTGTGGCTCCCAGGCTCAGGGCACAGGCCCAGGAGTTGTGGTACATGGGCTTAGTTGCTCTGCAGCACGTAGAATCTTCCCAAATCAGCGATCAGACTTGTGTCTTCTCTGTTGGCAGGTGGATTCCTTACATTGAGCCTCCAGAGAAGCCCGCAACTTCTTAATCTGTATGATGTTGTCATAAGTCCCTTAGTTTATTTAACAAATTCATTTATTTGTCAAACAAATATTTATTGAATGTTAGTGATAATCACTATGAGCAAAATAAAACTGGGTGATCAGAAAAGAAGTTCCTCTGTGAAGGTTGCTGGAGTTTGAGATTATAGCTGTACATTGTATCTAGTGGAGTAGGGCCTTAAGGAAGAATTTTAAGACATCTTCTAGCGTGTCACTCACTTATTGTTATGAAGAGCCAAGAGGGTCCAGTCACAGACTGATTATGAAAATTGGGTAATTCCTCATATCCAAGCCAGAGGCAAGAAAGAACTTTTAGTTGGAAATCTGTATTTCATGCTTTCTCTCTTTTCTTTTACTTGAATTAAGATTGAAGTAAGATTGAATGTCAAATATTGTATTTATTACAGTTACAAGCTAAATTGCAGTTAGGTTGGCAAATATCAGTAGTTTAAAATAAATCTAAATCACAAGAAATTTTCTTTCCCTCATACTGATTGAAGCCCTGTTTACCTAGCTAACCTGCAAATCAAAGGGAAACTTAATATTGCAAGTGAATGATTTGTTTATGTTAAACATCACCCAAGGCTCATCAAGATAGTATTAGACATCAGTGAGCTTTTTAATATTAGACATGACTTTTTAGTCATCTTAATTCTGTCCTTAAAATGATTTTCCTTATATATCAGAAGATTCAAAATTTGAAGTTGAATTTTAATTGAATTTTAATATCTGTCTGATGCTTCAGTCTAAACTAATGAAACTGTTTTATATTTGGTTACACTGTATCTCTTAATAGCAAACCTTGCTTAGTTTGCTGCAGATGTACATCATCTTGGACTGCCATGACAGCATAAAGGAATACTACACAGTATAGAGAAACAAGTTCACTGTGTGATTAAAAGGACATAATTATGCTGAACTGCTGTGTGATACGAGATGTTTTACAAGATTTTCTTTTTTATTCCAATGTTGCTAAGGATTTGCAGCGTTCATTACCAGCTGGACTTGGTCTCTCAGAAACGCAAATCACATCTCATGGCTTTGACAGTACCAAAGAGGGGGTTATTGAAGCAGGAGCATTTCAAGGTAAGGAACCCATTATTTTTAAAGATGAGCCAGGTAGAAGATGGGAGAAGGTCACCAAATGCTACCTTTATTAGAGTTGAGAACTTTTAATTTCATGATAAAACACTGATTATAAACATAATCCTTTTTCTCTTCAATTTAATTTAGGAATTGTTTGAATAGTTGTCTTTATATAAGCAGATCAATGTGCATAATTTCACTGATTGCTACTTGAAAATTGGTTTTAAAATACTGAAATAAAAGTTCAAAAATTATATCAAGACTGCAGATTTAAATTATTTTAGTGGTAACCACAAAACTTATGTCAATATTGATTTGTATAAATACATATTTCTTATTTCAAAGCAAATAGAAAATGAAACTTTTATTTTTCTTACTCTATATTCTGTGTCAGCAGTCTCCCAAGAGCACCCTCCAATAAAGTAATTTTCAAAGAGGACTAACAGGACTCAGTATATAGTCATAATTCAGACTGTGATTACAGCAAAAGTATACTGAGCACGGTTGGCAAAGGCAAAGGATGCCTGAGCTAAAGATCGAGGGAGACGAAGCATCACTTGCAAGGGCCCTTCCCTGGTCCAGTCACACAGGACATGCTTCATTCTCCTAGCAGAGCTGTGACAACAAACGAGAAATCTTGCTAACCAAGGAAGATAAAATTAATGCCTAGGATTCTTATTGGAGATTGTTCACATAGGCACCCTCTGCCTCGCATGTGCTCAGATTCCAGACTCCCAGAAGGAAAGCATAAACCACATTGTTTGTATAAACAGTTTAGGCATAGTGAGCAAGTCTTACAATTCCGGGAATGGCGAGAATCACTCCAAAATTATAAGTTCTCAGATGCCAACTGAGAACTAATCTTTTGTAAACTGGTCTTTGCAAGGGTAAATAGTTAGTATGTTAGCTCTTTTCTGCATATATCCCATGTATATATTTTTTTCTTTTTTAATATAAAGAAAAATACTTCCTTTTAAAATACTCTTGCCTATAATAACCTTTTTAGGTATTTTTTCATTTCTATACAAGTGAAAGAAAGTGAAATCATGTGGATGTAAAAATGGATTGTTTTCTTGACAGAGCTCTAGTTAAAGTAGCAGTAGTTGGATGTTCAATGAAGTATTTTAATTTTAATACTGCATTCAGTTCAGTTCAGTTGCTCAGTTGTGTCCAACTCTGTGACCCCATGGACTGCAGCATGCCAGGCCTCCCTGTTCATCACCGACTCCTGGAGCTTGCTCAGACTCAGGTCCATCAAGTCGGTGATGCCATCCAACCATCTCATCCTCTGTCGTCCCCTTCTCCTCCTGCCTTCAATCTTTCCCAGCATCAGGGTCTTTTCCAGTGAGTCAGTTCTTTGCATCAGGTGGCCAAAGTATTGGAGCTTGAACTTCAGCACCAGACCTTCCAATGAATATTCAGGGTTGATTTCCTTTAGGATTGACTGGTTTGATCTTGCAGTTCAAGGGACTCTCAAGAGTCTTCTCCAATGCTCCTCCATTTCAAAAGCATCAGTTCTTTGGTGCTTAGCCTTCTTTATAGTCCAGCTCTCACATCCATACACGACTACTAGAAAAACCGTAGCTTTGACTATATGGACCTCATTGGTAAAGTAATGGCTCTGCTTTTTAATATGCTGTCTAGGTTTGGTCGTAGCTTTTCTTCCAAGTATCTTTCTTCCAAGCATCTTTTAATACTGTATTATAATTTCACAAGTTGAAAAAAATATCTCCATGCCTTTGTACTCCTTAGCCCTCTTGCAGTATTCTATATTTTATTATGCTAATGGTCTATATTTTAGTGAGAAACAACTTATATTTTAAAATATATTCCTTGCTAAATGGATCCTAGAAATAGGCATTTAGGGTAACCCAGTATAGTATCTTCTACTCTAGGCTGTAAAATGAGTGGGCTCTCTGACATCTTTTTTTTACCCTTTTCATTCTTATGTTTCACAAAAATACAGATATAGAAAGGAAGCATATGTATTGTATCTCAGTAGTCATTGTATAGCATTGTGGTGGTCTTCTCTAGGCCGTAACTTTGAACTTGAGAGGCTTGCCTACTGCCTAAGACTCTGAACGTTTGAAGACCCATGGCACACTTTGTGTGACAACGTGGCAACATTTTCCGACCAGCCACCAATTTCCAAATTTAAATGTCAACATAGAATTAAAAAAAAGACTTTTACAATTAAAACATTTGAAGATTTTCAGTGGAATTATTTAGCTGACATTTGGTTTTATCCTTTCCCCCTTAAACAGAATAGTATATGCAATAATCAAAGTCAGCTGGCATTGTAACCTGTTGTACATGAACATGAAGTGCCAGTCAATTTCACTTGCAGATCCATCGTAGTCCCTCAAATTGGAGTAAAAAATATGTTTTGTGATAATGGCAGTAATTTGTGTCTCTTTGAATTGACTTTATAAAACATTTTTTAAAACAAGCTACATAGTTAATCAATATGTTAAAAAAATAATCATTCTGTCATACTCAGATTCATTAAGCATTTACTGGAAAGTTGTAGTCAAGTGTTCTTGTTTTGAGGCATGTATACATAAATTGGAATGAACATGATTTTCTCATGTTTAAAATTTAGAATATGTTCTTATTGTTGTTCAGTTGCTAAGTCATGTCCAGCTCTTTGCAACCCCCATAAACTGCAGTATGCCAGACTTCCCTCTCCCTCACTATCTCCCAGACTTTGCTCAAACTCATGTCCATTGAGTCAGTGATGCCATCCAACCATCTCATCCTCTGTTGCCCCCTTCTCTTTCTGCCCTCAACCTTTCCCAGCATCAGGGTCTTTTCCACTGAGTTGGCTCTTCACATCAGGTGGCCAAAGTATTGGAGCTTCAGTTTCAGCGTCAGCCCTTCCAATGAATATTCAGGGTTGATTTTCTTTAGGATTGCCTGGTTTGATCTTGCAGTCCAAGGGATTTCAAGAGTCGTTTCCAGCTCAATTCGAAAGCAACAATTCTTCAGTGCTCAGCCTTCTTTATGGTCCAGCTCTCATATCCATACATGACTACTGGAAAAACCATAGCTTTGACTATGTGGACCTTTGTTGGCAAAGTGCAGTGTCTGCTTTTTTTAGTTTTTAGTTTTAAGCCAGGTTTTTCACTCTCCTCTTTTACCCTCATCAAGAGGCTCTTTAGTTCCTCTTCACTTGTCATTAGAGTGGTATTATCTGTATATCTGAGGTTGTTGATATTTCTCCTCGCAGTCTTGATTCCAGCTTGTGATTCATTCCAGTCTGGCATTTAACATAATGTACTCTGCATATAAGTTAAATAAGCAGGGTGACAGTATATAGCCTTGTCGTACTTCCTGCCCAATTTTAAACTAGTTCATTTTTCCATGTAAGGTTCTCACTGTTGCTTTCTGTCCTGCATGCAGGTTTCTCAGGAGACAGGTAAGGTGGTCTGGTATTCCCATCTGTTTAAGAATTTTCCACAATTTGTTGTGATCCACAGTGTCAAAGACTTCTCACATAGTCAGTGAAACAGAAATAGCTGTTTTTCTGAAATTCCCTTGCTTTCTGTATGATCCAGTAGGTGATGGTAATTTGGCCTCCGGTTCCTCTGCCTTTTCTAAATCCAGCTTTTACATCCAGAAGTTCCAATTCACATACTGTTGAAGCCTAGCTTGAAGGATTTTGAGCATACCTTGCTAGCGTGTGAAATGAGTGCAATTGTGTGGTAGTTTGAACATTCTTTTTATTTCCCTTCTTTGGGATTGGAATGACCTTTTCCCGTCCTGTGGCCACTGCTGAGTTTTCCAAATTTGCACATATTGAGTGCAGCACTTTAACAGCATCATCTTTTAGGACTTGAAATAGCTCAGCTGGAATTCCATCACCTCCACTAGCTCTGTTCGTAGTAATGTTTCCTAAGGCCCACTTGACTTCACACTTTAGGATGTCCAGTTCTAGGTGAGTGTCCACACCATCATGATTGTTCGGGATATGATAGTTCTGTGTATTCTTGCCACCTCTTAATCTCTTCTGCTTCTGTTAGATCCATACTGTTTCTGTCCTTTCTGTCCTTTATTGTGCCAATCTTTTCATGAAATGTTCCCTTGGTATCTCTAATCCTCTTGAAGAGATCTCTAATCTTTCCCATTCTGTTGTTTTCCTCTATTTCTTTGCATTGATCACTGAGGAAGGCTTTCTTATTTCTCCTTGCTATTCTCTGGAACTCTGAATTCAGTTGGGTATCCCCAAGAAAACGAAATGCAAGAAGATGAAAGTGGTTGTCTGAGAAAGCCTTACGAATAGTTTAGAAAAGAAGAGAAGTGAAAGGCAGAAGAGAAAGGGAAATATATACCCAACCAAATGCAGAGTTCCAGAGAATAGCAAGAAGAGATAAGAAAGCCTTTTTAAGTGAACAAAATTTAGGATGATAAAATGTCTCATGAGAAAAGGTTAGGAGTTGGGGCTCTGTTTGCTCTCTGGGAAAATGACTGAATGATAACTTTATAAGGATTTTATTACCATTTATTTTTCCATCTCTGGAGCAAATTTAGAAGAAATTGTGCTTTAATTCAGTGTAACAATAAATATTGAAATCTACCCAAGAAATACATGGTAGAATCAATAACAGTGGAAACCATGAATAAATCAAAACTCTTAAGAGTGAGTTGTTCTTGGTATCTGAGTTTTGTTTTAGTGCGGTTTTGATCGTTGCATACACATTCATATTCCTGGACTTCTGTTGAGAGAAAACTGAGCTAATTCTCCAAATTTCATCAATTAACAAAAGCCTAGAGTTTTAAGAGTTATTTTTGTTGGAATGATTTACTTATTATTCGTGAATGATTTTAGTAACTAAATTAGTCTGACTTAAAGATTTGAAGAGACAGAGAACAATTAACCCTTGAAAGTAAAGCAGATAGTTGAAGGTACCTACTTACCTCAGCACTGTGTCTTTTTGCTACTTTAGTTTGGAAAGTTCTGTATCATTTGTGACATATATGTTATACATATCTCATGTTAAATCATGGGATTATTTCTTATGCAAGATTAATAAACAATAATAGCCAGAACAACAGGGCTATGTTCCTGGGATTATCACGAAATGGAATTATAGTAGTCATCATTTATTGAACTCTTCTTTATGTAATAATAGAGATGGAGTTTTTGTTTAAAGTAATGATTGCATTGGATAAGCCATTAAATGCCTTCCAGCTTAACGAGTAATTTATGGATTGATGTTTTTTGTTTTGAATTTAATAACAGATATTTTGGTATGGATTCAGAACATCTGAGGATCTAATAAGCTGTTTAAACCTCTCTGAGCCTCTTTTTTCCTGTAGTTTAGTGTTAGACTAGTTGATTTCTATTGTCCGTTCCAGTTTTAAATTTTTGTGGTTCAGCAGATTTTTTTTTGAAAGACGGGCATCTCATTTTGAAAGGTAATGCCATTCTATTTAGATACATTGCGTGTTTTGGATTTTAATGTTAGATTCAGTCCAGATTAAGTTTTCCATATTAAAACTAGTGACTGTTCCTGATCAGAACTTAGTATATCTGGGATATGAGAAAGTTGACATGTAATTCTTATTAGAATATTTGATTATAAATTTGATATGTTATATGTTTTTAGAAAACTGGAAAAGAGTGTAGTTGTAATAAAATTATCTTAGAAACATTAAAATATATTCAGCTAAATGTGAAGGATGTTAATAATTTTTTCAGTTTCTTTTCAATGATCACTTCCCTGAAGACATACAACCTTTAGAATTTAAAATAGTCAATTGAAACTGTACAGTTTTATGCTGGACATTAGCAACAATGTTGGGTACTCAATTTTTCTTACTTTTTAAACAAACTAAGGCTCAGAGATCTTGAGTAATTTGCCAGGGTGTTCCTGATACTATTTGATAAATAGAGCCAGAATTTCAAACCCAAGAGTTAGAATTTTAAAACTCAGTGTGTTTCATTCCAAAATTGTATTCTTTCCTCAGGTTGTCAAATTTAGTTGTGTTTGAGAATAAGTAGCTTTTAAAAAACTACTGTTGCCTAATGAGCAGCATGGTGACTCTAGTTAATAATAATGTATACTTGAAATTTACTGATAGATCTCAGGTCTTCTCACCACACACAAAGAAGGTAGCTATGTGAGGTGATGGATGTAATTTTGTTACAGTGTATACGTATATCAAAAATCACTTTTTACACCTTAAATATATGCTATTTTTATTTATCTAATAAATAAAACCAGAAAATCAATCTAATAAAAAAGCTAAAGCTTTCCATTCCCCCCCGCAAAAACAAAGCTCTAAAGATAACCTGTTTTTGTGATAATCAGTAGATCTTGTGGAATGTCTCAGGTATGTTCTAAAAGCTTCAGAAGTCTTATGATTAATCAGAATAGCACTCTGTGTTATCACTTCTCAGGCTTCAAAACGCATACAAATCACCTGAAGATCTTGTGAAAATGCAGATTCTGGTTAAGTAGGTCTGTATTTCTGAGGAGCTCTGAGATGACATAATTGATGGAAACCCCTTGCATCCATACTATGAGTAGTAGTAATCTGTACTAGGTGATACTTGAGTTATGATTTGAACTTTTGGCTATAATTTCTGTGAAGGCTGATCCACTCACATTTCTGTGAATGTTAATGATAAATTTGATATAAGTGTTACGTGACTTTGTATTTCTGCTTGAGCTTTCCTCCCTATGTTAGAGTAGCAAGTTATAAAATGTTGAGTTAAGCTTTAATATCATTCAGCTGTATCCTTTAATCACATACTTTTAATTGATTTGAAAATAGCAAAGTCCAGGTAAAGTCCTACTTAAACATGATCTTACCAAGTTTCTTCTTACAGTTATGTGTTTTGTTTGGTTTTTATAGTTTGATGAAAAGTTTCTAAGAACTCATCCTGGTAGCATCCATTTATTACTCGTCCATTTCTTCATGAAAGCAAGTATATTAGTTCCCAACTTTTAATCCTTTTTTTGAATGTTTTAAAGGCAATGTCAGTACAGCTGTATTCAAAATGTATGTTGTGTAGAGGAAGAGAAGCATTTTCACAGAGAAATGTCTGCCCTTTTCAGGTTGCCCAGCACCACCTCTGCCATCTGTTATGTCCCCCAGCAGGGTGGCAGCTAGCCGACTGACTCAACAAGGAAGTGATTTAATTGTTCCTGCAGGTATTCACTGCACTGGCTGGATAAAGCCCTCCTTGCTACTGCTGAAGCTAAACTAACTCACTCAGTTTCATATCGCTTGCTTTATATTCTTAGGTGTGTGTTATTCTGGCTTTTCTGGTGACTGCTTTTTTTTTTTTTAACAATAAGGAAAGTAATCTCTCTAGCCATAGCTTATCTTTCTGGCTTTTCAAAGTTTATTAGGTGCAATCTCAAACATGAAATTTAAGTAACTTTATGAGAAAAAAGCACTATAAAGTTTGATTCATTTTTAATCTACCTTTCTTTTCTTTGCTCTGGAAAATGTTACTTTACTTATTTGATCCTGAACTCTCAGCTTTGCAGCTCTGCCATCTGTTTTCAGTTAAATAAAACAGGACTTTCAACAGTTGGGTTGTTCATTATTTGGAATGAATCAAGTGGAAAAGGTTGTGTCTTCCTGTTTTCAACTTTGACTTAACAACTAGTTGTCAAATTGCATCAAAATACTATGTAATTTTCCAGTTATGCCCAGTGAAAAGTACTGGGAAAAACCTATTTCTTTGCAATGGATTTGCTTTTCACTTTAATATTGCTGGACTATAAAAACAGGGCAAAAAGTAAACTCTGTGTTTCTTTTTACATTAAATGTTAATATTTTATATTTTGTTTATGTGAGAATTTTGTAAGTTCTTAAATGCATTTGATTTTATATACTGTTCTCCTTCTTAGATTATATAAAACTGTGGTAAAGCCTGGCCTGGCTATAGGGGTGAGAGAAGAAATTTTTGCCGACTCTAACCTTCTAAAACCATTTTATAAAATGTTTTCTCTTGTCTTTTTTTAAAATTGTTATTTTAAAATTATGATATCTATATTCCAAGTTATTAGCATCATAAATGTTACTAAATATGTTCTTCTGTGAAAAGTATTTTACTATGAGAAACTGTATAGCTGTGGAGTTGCTGTTATGTCCTAATTTCTTAGTTGTTGGGGTAACGCATTATCAGGGCCTTATACTGCTTGTATTAATTATGGCTTTGGGGGAAGTGCTGGGTTTCTTGAGAAAAAGCTGAGGCACAATGTAGGTCTTGTTTTAACAAAACCTCATATACTACAGTAAGATATTTTTAATGACTGTCTAAAGTTATAGTATTTTTAAATCCTCCAAAATTTTTGTAACATTCTGTTGTTGCTCTCTTCTCTGTAGTATAATGAAAGGAGGTCACTGTGAAGAGTGTGAGTGAGCCTTTCAGATTTTTAATGACAATTCTTTAAGAATCATTAGGTTATAAGGTAAATTGTGGAAATTTTATTTTCCTTGAAGTAAATAGCAGTTTAGAGAAGAAGGCCTATTGCAGCATTTTTTTTTTTCTTTTAAGAAGATAGACAAACCAAAGAAAATTTTTTTTACAGTTTCAGGAAATCATCCTTAAAATGATTTCAAGAAGTTCTGGTCCTTTACTTTGTGGGAACCTCCTTATTTCTTTAAATGCATAAGTAGTTTAATTTGAACTGCATCTGTGTTTTGTTTTCTTTCTACTTGTCTGTGTAGTTTGCATTTTTATGTTTTGTTCTGATGTTACAGGTGGCCAAAGAACGCAGACAAAAAGTGGGCCAGTTATTCTAGCAGATGAAACTAAAAATCCTGCAATGGAAAAGTTAGAACTTGTTAGAAAATGGAGTCTAAATACCTACAAGGTTTGTAATTTTTTTTAATGTTTCCACCCCAAGTAGCTCTAAGAATTTCATTCGAATATTACTCAAATTATTATTTTGCAATTATATAAATGTATAGGAGAGAATAATGCTCTTTAAACATAAATATACAATTAAAAATATTTTGTCTTACTGATCTTTGCATAAATGTAGTTTAAAAAGTCAGTAGGTTGAGTTCTAAAAAGAGCTACTGAAGTTCTTATTAATTGACAGATAACACATAATTAAAGAAGAGATATGTCTGGGAGCACATTTAGCTGTAGAACTGCCATAGATATGTTTGTCACAACCTCCATCTTTTTGATACTTTATAGCAGCGGAATGTCAAGAGGTATATTAGTTTTCCAAAGTTTGGAATTCTCTGATCTTATTGTAATAACTAAGCACTAAACTGTACACATAGTATATGAGTTAGATTTCAAAGGTTTATTGTTGTTAAGTGCATTGCTTCAGAGTAAGTATTGATTACTTTTCTTACATTCTCCTAAAGTAAATAAGCAAAATTTACTCTGAAGCAATACAGCTATATTTGATGTGTTACAAATAGAGAGCTCAAACCCCAAATTAGTACCTTTGAAACTTAACAGGGATGAGACAGTAGAATTCATAGAATAGTTAAGTGGATGAAAACCCTAACAGTTCTATTTAGAGCTCAGTGTTAACACTCGCTCTCTTTGTGAATTGGTAGTGGGCCTAGTGGTTTGTAAATCAGGAATTGTCTGTATTTTTATACAGGAGTCTCTTATGTATCTTCTAAAGAGTAATACAGAAGTGCATTTATTTTTTCAGTTAGTATTTTTGAAGTATGATCTTCAGTTTTCCACAAAAGTACAGGTTTTCTTAAGATGATAAAAGTGCCCTGAAACTGCTGCATGAAACTTTCCAACAATGATTTAGCTCATGTCCGTGCAGAGCTGAGAAATGCCAGTGGCAGCCATCAGAACTCGACGCCTGCCGGGCTCTTCTCGACTTCAGGATACGCTGTGTGCCTATTGCGCCTTTCGTTCTCAGGGACGTGGGTTCTCTCATTCCATGAATACTGTGTTTCCTTTGGTACTCCTTCGTATCGCAGCAGTTCATCCAAGTATTCAGATGTCTACTTCATCTCCTCACTGATCCCACGTGCCCAGTTAGTTATTAAATGGACTCTGCCTCCTTAATGTTGTTCGACTGTATCTTCGTCTCCATCTCACACTTCACAGCCGTGTGATAACCTCTTACACTACTGTAGTGGCTTCTCAACAAGTTATCTCATCATGCAGCTTCTGCTCTGCCTGGCATGGTTCATTTTGCTTAAGTCCTTCGCTTGGTCCCCGTCTACACTTCCATCTTTATCCTGCTGCTCCTCTCTCCCACCCGCAGAGCTTGTGGTCCATACCAGCTTCTCCAGAGGGTTCCTAAACAAGCTGTGCTTTCTCATGCCTCTGCAGCTTTGTTCACGGGCTGTATTAGCCCACTGCCTGAAATGCCCCTTCATACTCCCTTTCATTTCACTTGTTTATCTTTCATACCAGACTGAGCCTCACTTATTTATTAAATACGTTTATTCAGCCGTTCCATTGTTCATTTATTCCTGAAATTTTAGCCACACATTTTGAGCCTAAAGAATACAGGTCTTTTTTTTTTTTTTTAAGTACATATGTCTTTATATGTTGTGTGTTTTCTTAAAGCGATTATGCTCATTAAATACATTAATAATGATTTACAAAAAAATTAGTACTACTACTTTTGATTTGCCTGTGTGACAAATTACGCTAACCCCCACCCCCCCCCCAGACTTCTTTCATTTACAATCTTATTTTTTAACCAAATCCTAATAATCCTAATTTTACAATTTATCAAGTTTAATTTTTTGTCATTTTGGACTTCCTCTCTTGTTGCAGTTGTGTTTTCCTTGTTGCTTATCTTTTTTTTTTTCCTGTATGTGTGTGTTTATCAACTGTTCTTTTCTTCTTTTACCTCTACAGTAATCAGAGTTGAATCATTATTAGTTTATAGTTATCTCTACCTTAACATGGGACTTCCCAGGTTGCTCAGATGGTAAAGAGTCCCCCTGCAATGCAGGAGACCCAGGTTTGGTCCCTAGGTCAGAAAGATCCCTTGAAGAAGGGAGTGGCTACCCACTCCAGTATTCTTGCCTAGAGAATTCATGGACAGAGAATTCATGATCCACAGGAGTCCATAGGGTTGCAAGGAATGGGACACGACCTAGCAACTAACATTTTCACTTCTTTTCTACGTTAACATACCACATTCAGATTTTCTGTTATTGAAAATAACCAAACTTCATAATGTATACACATGACATCGTACTGTGTGAAGGAGTTCTCATTCTTTCAGAGTGATTTTATTTTTAACTGAAAAATTGTTTTCATCAGAATAATTTGTATATCTCAATCTAAGTCAAAAGAGAGAAAGTCCTAGCTTAACGTGATTTTATGGAGCTTGTAGCTCAGTGTGTCTGGACTGACATACAACTCTGTTCTTCTGGCTTTTTGACCTTTTTAGTCCAAATTATGAGCTGACATAGGACATTCATTGTTATCAGGATAATCTTTCAAGTGTTGATTCTGATTTGTGCTCATTACCTATCATACTCTGAGGAATTTGATTCTGGCTGACTTTGATCCTCTTTCATAGACTTCAGTTTCTTCATGATTTTTGTTTTTAATTTCTTCTGTCTGTTTCTGTTCTCTGGCAGACACCTTAAAGCTTTTACTCAAAGAGAATATTAGCACTTCTTTATTGGTGTTTAATAAAGGAAGTGCTAATATTGATCCCAAGATTAGTGTAGTGATTAAAACCAAATATGTAATAGAAGTGATTTTAAGTTTAGGCCTTGAACCTATTAAGTATTATTTTAATCTACCTGATTACAGTTTGAATCCAAAATTTATTTATTTTCTTATTTTTTCTCATCTGCAGGAATCAATATAAATAATAAACTCTGGTTTGCCATTTTTGTTCATTTTTGTGTTTTGCAAATACAGGGTACTTGTAAAAGTCTATCTTATTTTTTTAAGAATAATCTCAGTTTTAGTACTCAGACCTATTAATGTCTCTTCCAAACATTAAATTCTTTACAAAATGTTTTAAGAACTTGCTACCAGTATTCATAGAAAGAAAGTGAAGTCGCTCAGTCGTGTCCGACTCTTTGCGACCCCATGGACACCAGGCTCCTCTGTCCACGGGATTTTCTAGGCAGGAGTACTGGAGTGGGTTGCCATTTCCTTCTCCAGGGGATCTTCCCGACCCAGGGATCGAACCCAGGTCTCCCGCATTGTAGACAGACGCTTTACCGTCTGAGCCACCAGGGAAGTCCTCAGTCGTGTCTGACTCTTTGAGACCCCTTGGACTATATAGTCCCTGGAATCCTCCAGGCCAGAATACTGGAGTGGGTAGCTTTTCCCTTCTCCAGGGGATCTTCCCAACCCAGGGATGGAACCCAGGTCTCCACATTGCAGGCAGATTCTTTACCAGCTGAGCCACCAGGGAAGCCCGAACCAGTGTTCATACCTTTAGCAAATTAATATTTGTTGACTTAAAGCCAGTATCTTTTAAACTTTCATTCCTGGCTTTCTTACCATATTGTCTTATTTATTTACTGGTTTTTCTGTTTCCACTGTTCAGCTTCTGCTATTTACTTTTATGCTCCCTTCTTCCCTATCCTTAACAACTTTAACATAGTATCTGTCTTTTGCTGCCATTAGCTTATTCTTTTCCTTGTACCTAATTGTTTTATTCTAAGCTCTTGGTGCTATTTAAATACTAATAGTATCCAGTGATTATCTTGTAAATTCATGATCTGTACGGTGGAGATTCATGGTATTTTATACACTATTTGTCATTATTCTATCCTCTCCCAAGTAGGAGATCTCCGCAGAGCAGTGATTACTTTTGCTTCTTCCTGCCTGTTTAACCTGGTTCCACTTGTCCTTAATTTATATGGAAGGCTGAGCAGGACCGCAGGTCACGGCAAGTCATCTGCATTTCCAGGGGCTTTGGAGAAGCGTAAACTGAGAACTTTTAGTTGTCTTCTGTTTTAAACTTACTTTATGATATATACTGACCTTCAATTTTGCACTTCAGTTTCAGTGTTTACTAGGAAGCGACTTAAATAAAATTCTGGTTTTTTAGTGGTCATGTGAGAAGCCTGCTTCGGGACCCTGATGAGTGGAGAAATGCCTAGTAACTTGGTTTCTCACTGCAGCTTTCTTTGCAAAGTTCCACATAGGCTGTCTGTAGCATTCTCACCTCCTGCTGACTTAGATTTCCTTGAGAGTGGCTAGTCATCTGTACTGGAATGTAAGCTCTGTAAGTTCAGTTTCGAAACTTGTTTAAGGCGTCCAGATTTGATGCCTTACACTCTGGCCTTACTTTTCCCATGGCCATGGCTTCCTGGAAAGAAAAATTTCCTCATTGAACCTTTGACCTTGCTGTCTGCTCATCACCACTATTTCTGTAAAAAATGACCACTCAGACAAAAGTAGACATTTCTTTCATTTTCCTAGTCTGCCAAGTTCCTTCACTGAATTTTGGCTTCTTGATTTTCAACAGACTATTATATCTGGGTTGCTATGGAAGGTACCACATGCTTTGGCTTAAGAGTAGGTAAATGCCTCTGATAATATTCTATTGCATAGGGAAAATCCCTGTGTGGAAGAAAAGTGGAAATGAGTGGTATATCTTGATCTTGTTACCGTTTCAAATATTACTTGCTGATGTTTCTCTCATTAAAATCACAAAGTCTGCAGTTAAACATTCTCTTTATATGTTTTTCATCTCCAAAGAGTGTTTGTATGTTTTCCATAAAAATAGTTTTATCCCTTCTTTGAGTTTGGCCTTTGATCTTCCTATCATTTTCTATATAGTTAATTTGTCTACTTTTTTTTTAAGAACTCCTTTATTAAAAAATGTTTATTTGTAAAGATCCTTAATTGATTATAATAGAGAGTGTCAGGTAATTCATTTCAATTTTAAATAGAAAAATGTAAGTAACATATATGTTAACATTAAAAGGATAAATAATACATTTATATTTGTTGACAAGGAAAAGTTTCAAGATATTTGTTCTTAGAAAAATGCTCTGAATATTATGTATAGCATAGCATAGTCTCATGTTTACTTTAAAAATATTACAATGTGATTATATAGGTTTAAAGAAGAGTCTAATTAATACTTTTCTACTATCTAGTCAAATTAAAGGAAGAGGACATTCATTTTTATTTCATTCATTATTTTCACTTATACAACAACTACTAATTCTGTAACCAAAACTTTAAAAGACATGATAAAATAACAAATTGGCAAATTTTAAAAATTGCAATGTTTATTTACTACTTTTTAGAGTACTTTTGTTAACTTTAAATGATAATGATGATATTAATGCCCTGTATGGTTGGCTCTGATAATATATTGTTGAGTGGTAAACTGAAAACTATAATCTCTTGTATCATTTCTGGGGCAGAAACAGAATACTGTAGAATAGAGTAACATAGTTTAATACTGTTTTATCTAGGCAAAAGTAGAAGAAGAATTCAGAAATCTCTAATCTCTACCTCCTCTGTCCTTCCCCCTTCCCTTCTCTCCACCCCCTCTTTTTTCTTTCTCCTTCCTTCCTTCCCTTCGTTCTTCCTGCTCACACACACATACACAGCTATTTAAGGGAAAGCTAGAAGGGAAAAAAGCATTTGAAACTGATAAGAGAGTAGGATTTTTGGTATTATTCCTATATTAATAGTCCAGTATTCTTAAACCAATGCTAAGTATGTCAGTTGTTTTAAATCATCTACCAAAATGCACAAAGCTTGAAATATGATTACATGAGAGAACTCATCTGGCAGTATATAAATTAGCTAGGTAAGTTTTAAAAATTTCTCTGATGAGTAATAGTTAATAAGCATGATTGGTAAATTTACTTTCTGAGTCCTGATGAACGTCCAAACGGGACTGAAAGTTTGCAGTTTGTTAGGCTGGCTTGTTTCAAGCCAGAAATGGTGTATACCCTTCACTTCAGCATTTGCACTTTGGATTACTGCTTTTATCTTTTGTTCTTTTTTTTTCCCTAAACAAAATACATCTTTCTACTTTTAGTGCACTCGACAAATTATCTCTGAGAAGCTGGGCCGTGGATCAAGAACTGTGGACCTTGAACTTGAAGCTCAGATTGATATATTAAGAGATAACAAGAAAAAATACGAAAATATTCTAAAACTGGCTCAGACCCTGTCGACCCAGCTTTTCCAGATGGTGCATACCCAAAGGCAACTTGGAGATGCATTTGCTGACCTGAGTTTAAAATCACTGGAACTCCATGTAAGATTATTTGAAATAACTGTTGGAGGGGAAAGGGGTGAAAATGGCAATAGGAGTGTTCTAAGAGGCAATTTGTTACATTTCTGATTTGTTGAACTCTTAATAAAATTGGAATCTTGTGGTATTCTTTTAAGATATTTTATATAATTTTCAAGAAGGCCCAGCTGACTTTTGTCAAAATACTGATCCAAAGAAAATGTCAGCTGGAGTTTTCAGGGAAAGGGAACTTGGTTAGAGAAAAGGAAAAAGAGTACTCAGACTGCTTGAGCCTAGAAAGAATCATATATAATCATGTAAATAACTGGGTGTGGGTAAAAAGTAAATTCAGGCACCTGTTGAAAATCTTGGGGCTTCCCAGGTGGTGTTAGTGGTAAAGAATTTGCCTGCCAATGCAGAAGACACAGGTTCGATCCCCTGGGTCAGGAAGATCCCCTGGAGGAGAAAGTGGCAACTGTCTCCAGTATTCTTGCCTGGGAAATCCCCTGGCCAGAGGAGCATGGCAGGCTGTCGTCCATAGGTTTGCAAAGAGTTGGCCACAACTGAAGCAACTTAGCACAGCATGTTGAAAATCTCTTACCTAGTCTCTGAATGTCCTAAACAGTACTTAACTTGACTTGATTTGTGATACACTTTTACTGAAATCATTAGTATGAATTTTAGAATGAAATTGTTTTTCTGTGTATATCTATGTAAGTATGCAGCAGAAAGCATTATTAATTTCTCACGCTATCTTTTTTTTGGCTCCTCTCTGTTGCTGCATGTGGGTTTTCTCTAGCTGCAGCAAGCAGGGGCTCCTCTGTAGTTGTGGTGTGCTGGCTTCTCACTGCGGTGGCTTCTCTTCCTGGGAGCACGGGCCCTGGCGTGCACAGGCTTCAGTAGTTGCAGCCTGTGGGTTCACTAGTTGTGGCAAACGGGCTTAGTTGCTCTGCCACATGTGAGATCTTCCTGGACCAGGGATAGAACCTATGTCCTCTGAATTGCAAGGTGGACTCATAATCACTGGGCCACCAGGGAAGTCCCATCTGATGATATCTTAAATTACTCCTTTTATATCTTTTTTTCCTCACCTGGAGCCAAAAGATGTAGAAATCCCTTTTCTACGAAAATCCCCTACAGACTAATAACTTGAGAAGTTAATTTAGAGCGTTAAATTATTTGTTAATAATCTAGAATCTTGGACAAAGAAAGTTTGGCTAGAGATGACAATATTGAGATAAATATTGAGATTCACTTCTAACTGAGTCACTGACAAAAAGAAGAATGAAACTAATATTTAGGAAGATGAGTTATAGCAGCTGTTATTACTCAGTATCCACAATTTCAGTGTGATGGGTGGGGTGGTTTTTAGCCATTATATCATGTAATTTCTCTAATAATACTGGAAGAAATGTTATCCTGATTTTATAGATGAGGAAATTGAGGT
Source organism: Odocoileus virginianus (assembly GCF_023699985.2). Taxonomy (NCBI): domain Eukaryota; kingdom Metazoa; phylum Chordata; class Mammalia; order Artiodactyla; family Cervidae; genus Odocoileus; species Odocoileus virginianus. Next base: position 4,585,542 of record NC_069685.1, on the reverse strand, counting down.
CAGGATGGTTAGGTAGTTTTTATAAAATCATGAAAAACAAAAGATGTAAGTGGAATTTATATTCAGGCCTTTCTGTCTCTTTCTGATCTCTGCCTGTCTCTTTAAGTGAAACCTTTAGAAGGTGTGACCCAGAAAAAAATCCCCACAGTATGGAAAATGATCAGAGTAGAGGGTCTGGGGAAGTACAGCAGTGTTATCAGTGATGCTACATTGACTAGAGTCTATTAGATTATAATACTTAACGCCAGTTGGGGACTTACTATACATCAGATACAGCTCTAAGTTGCTTACATATGTGTTATAGCTCATCTAATGCTCAGTCTTAGTTAGTAGTACTTTTATTACCTTTCTTTTAGATATGAAGTCCTTTAAAAAAAAAAAAATGAAGGGTTACTCCTCCGTATTCGAGTCCATTGTTGTTATTGTTCAGTTGCTAAGTCATGTCCAGCTCTTTGCAACCCTGTGGACTATAGCACACCAGGTTCCTCTGTCCTCCACTGTCTCCCAGAAGTTGCTCTAATTCATGTCCATTGAGTCAGTGATGCTGTCTGACTGTCTAATCCTCTGCCACCCCCTTCTCCTCCTGCCTTCAGTCTTTCCCAACATCAGAGTCTTTTCTAGTGAGTTGGCTCTTCCCATCAGGTGACCAAAGGATTGGAGCTTCAGTATAGTCCTTCCAATGAATATTCAAGTTATTTCCTTGAGAATTGACTAGTTTGCTCTCCTTGCAGTCCAAGGAATTCTCAAGAGTCTTCTCCAGCACCACAGTTCAAAAGCATCAGTTCTTTGGCACTCTGCCTTCTTTATAGTCCAACTCATATACATACATAACTACTGGAAGAACCATAGCTTTGAATATATAGACCTTTGTTGGTAAAATGATGACTCTGCTTTTTAATACACTGTCTATGTTTGTTGTAGCTTTTCTTCCAAGGAGCAAGCATCTTTTAATCTCTTAGCTGCAGTCACCATCCATAGTGATCTTGTTGTCCAAGAAAATCAAGTCTATCACTGTTTTCACTTATTCTCCTTCTGTTTGCCATGAAGTGATGGGACTGGATGCCATGATCTTAGGTTTTTGAATGTTGAGTTTCAAGCCAACTCCTTCACGCTGCTCTTTGACCCTCATTAAGAGTCTTTTTAGTTCCTCTTCATTTTGTGCCATTTGAGTGATACCATATGCATATCTGATGTTGTTGATATTTCTCCTGGCAGTCTTGATTCCAACTTGTGATTCATCCAGTCCAGCATTTCGCATGATACACTCTGCATCGAAGTTAAATAAATAAGGTGATATTATACAGCCTTACTCCTTTCCTAATTCTGAACCAGGCCAATGTTCCAGGTCCAGTTCTAACTATTGCTTCTTGAACCACATACAGGTTTCTCAGGAGACAGGTAAGGTGGTCTGGTATTCCCATCACTTGAAGAATTTTCCACAGTTTGTTGTGATCTGCACAGTCAGAGGGTTAAGTGTAGTCAGTGAAGCAGAAGTGGATGTTTTTCTGGAGCTCCTTTGCTTTCTTCACAATCCAATGAATGTTGGCAGTTTGATCTCTGGTTCCTCTGCCTTTTCTAAACCCAACTTGTACATCTGGAACTTCTCAGTTCATGTACTGCTGAAGCCTAGCTTGAAGTAACTTGAACATATACTAGCTAGCATGTGAGATGAGTGCAATTGTGCAGTAGTTTGAGCATTCTTTGGCATTGCCCTTCTTTGGGATTGGAATGAAAACTGACCTTTTCCAATCCTGTAGCCACTACTGGGTTTTCCAGGTTTGCTGGCATATTGAGTGCAGCACTTTAACAGCATCACCTTTAGGATTTGAAATAGCTCAATTGGAATTCCATCACCTTCCCTAGCTTTGTTCATAGTAATGTTTCCTAAGGCCCACTTGGCTTCACACTTAAGGATATCCAGTTCTAGGTGAGTGACCACACCGTCATGGTTATCTAGGTCATTAAGACCTTTCTTGTATAGTTCTTCTGTGTATTCTTGCCACCTCTTTTTAATTTCTTCTACTTCTGTTAGGCATGATAAAGGACAAAAATGGTAAGGATCTGTCCTTGTATGAAATGTTCCCTTGATATCTCCAGTTTTCTTGAAGAGATTTCTCATCTTTTCCATTTTATTTTCCTCTTATTTCTTTGCATTGTTCATTTAAGAAGTCCTTCTCATCTCTCCTTGCTGTTCTCTGGAACTCTGCATCCGTTTGGGTGTATCTTTCCCTTTCTCCCTTATCTTTTGATTCTCTTTCTTTCCTCGGCCGTTTGTAAACTCTCCTCAGACAACCACTTTGCCTTCTTGCATTTCTTTTTCTTTGGGATAGTTTTAGTCACTGTCTCCTGTACAGTATTACAAACCTCAGTCCGTAGTTCTTCAGCCACTCTATCAGATCTAATCCCTTGGATCTATTTGTCACCTCCACTGTATAATCATAAGGGATTTGATTTAGGTCATACCTAATCTTCGCCATCAGTGGTTGGGGCATAGACTTGCCTTACTTTGATGTTGAATGGTTTCCTTGGAAACGAACCATGATCATTCTGTCTTTTTTGATATTGCACCCAAGTACTGTATTTCAGACCCTCTTGTTGACTGTGAGGGCTACTCCATTTCTTGTAAGGAATTCTCGTCCACAGTAGATATAATGTCCATCTGAATTAAATTCTGCTATTCCTATCCATTTTAGTTCACTGATGCCCAAGATGTTGATGTTCAGTCTTTACATCTTCTGCTTGTCCACATCCAATTTACCTTGATTCATGGACCTAACATTCCATGTTCCTATCCATCATTGTTCTTACAGCATCAGACTTTACTTTCACCACCAGACACATCCACAGCTGCGCATCTTTCCGGCTTTGGCCTCGGCGCTTCATTCTTACCAGGAGTTGTTAGGAATTGCCCTTCACTCTTCCCTACTAGCGTATTGGACACTTCCGACCTAGGGAGCTCATCTGCCGGCATCCTACCTTTTAGCTTTTTCATAGGGTTCTCCAGGCAAGAATACTGGAATGGCTTGCCGTTCCCTTCTCCAGTGGACCACATTTGTCAGAACTCTGAACTATGACCTGTCTATCTTGGGTGGCCCTGCATGGACAGCATGGCTCATCATTTCATTGAGTTATACAGCCCCTTCTCTGGGACAAGGCTGTGATCCATGAGGGGTTTCAAGTCTGTTGGACCCAGATTTATATTTTAATAACTATTTCTTTTCTGTTTTTTTCTTAATTTTATTTTGTGTGTTTATTTTTTTTTAAATTTTTGGCTGTGCTGGCTCTTCATTGCTGCGTGGGCTTTTGGTGGCTTCTCTTGTTACAAAACACGGGCTCTAGAGTCCTCAGGCTTCAGGAATTGCCACACATGGGCTCAATAGTTATGGCTCCTGGGCTCCAGGGCACGGGCTCAGTAGTCGGGCTCCTGGGCTCCAGGGCACGGGCTCAATAGTTACGGCTCCTGGGCTCCAGGGCACGGGCCCAGTAGTCGCCGCTCCTGGGCTCCAGGGCACGGGCCCAGTAGTCGCAGCTCCTGTGGCTCTAGGGCACGGGCCCAGTAGTCGCAGCTCCAGGGCACGGGCCCAGTAGTCGCCGCTCCTGTGGCTCCAGGGCACGGGCCCAGTAGTCGCAGCTCCAGGGCACGGGCCCAGTAGTCGCCGCTCCTGTGGCTCCAGGGCACGGGCCCAGTAGTCGCCGCTCCTGTGGCTCCAGGGCACGGGCCCAGTAGTCGCAGCTCCAGGGCACGGGCCCAGTAGTCGCCGCTCCTGTGGCTCCAGGGCACGGGCCCAGTAGTCGCAGCTCCAGGGCACGGGCCCAGTAGTCGCCGCTCCTGTGGCTCCAGGGCACGGGCCCAGTAGTCGCCGCTCCTGTGGCTCCAGGGCACAGGCCCAGTAGTCCGCAGCTCCAGGGCACGGGCCCAGTAGTCGCGGCTCCTGTGGCTCCAGGGCACGGGCCCAGTAGTCGCAGCTCCAGGGCACGGGCCCAGTAGTCGCCGCTCCTGTGGCTCCAGGGCACGGGCCCAGTAGTCGCCGCTCCTGTGGCTCCAGGGCACGGGCCCAGTAGTCGCAGCTCCAGGGCACGGGCCCAGTAGTCGCAGCTCCAGGGCACGGGCCCAGTAGTCGCCGCTCCTGTGGCTCCAGGGCACGGGCCCAGTAGTCGCCGCTCCTGTGGCTCCAGGGCACGGGCCCAGTAGTCGCAGCTCCAGGGCACGGGCCCAGTAGTCGCAGCTCCAGGGCACGGGCCCAGTAGTCGTGGCTCCTGGGCTCCAGGGCACGGGCCCAGTAGTCGCGGCTCCTGAGCTCACAGACTTAGTTGCTCTGCAGCATGTGGGACCTTCCTGGACCAGAGATTGAACCCGTGTTTCCTGCATTGGCCGATGCATTCTTTATCACTGGCCACCAAGAAAGTTAGAGGACTGAGTTTTAATTTTTGAGTTTCTTATTTGAGCATTTCTCTTTGGAAGGATTCATATTTTAGGACTTTTATTCTTTCTTAGAGATCTTCCAATGATAAATTTACTAATTCTTAAAAATAGAATAAAATGTTTTATCTTGCAACTACCATATGAGTCCATTGGAGATCAAATACACAGTATGGGATCTTAATGATCTTACTTTCCCATATCTGAAGACATTTTGCTGTTTCATCATCTTAGGAATTATTTCATTATTACTCATCAGTTTTTTTCTACCATGTTAAAAATGAGTAAGATAACAAGAAAACAAAAGAATGACAGCATTGCCTAGAAGAATTACATAACAGTGAGATAAACACTGTTTTGTTTGCATTACCAAAAGGAAATCTGGAGAATAGTCTTTTATTTTTTTTCACTTGAAATTTAGAAGTATTTTTAACAAGGTCAGAATTCTCAAAATAAATGATATACCTCATATATTCAGTTCTAAGCTTGATACAATCAAAGTTTTTATTCAGTCAGATATGTTCTTGATAATCAGTTAATTAATCAAACGTAGACTGGAAAGCTTTCTCTGCTGAAAATTTAGTTAGTCCTTGCTGTCCGTATGTTAAGGAGTCGTGTGTAATGTTTGCTAAGCCAAGACTCAGTTTACTCAGAGAGAATGAACTGGAACTAGTGTTGAGTGAGCCTTCCTCAGCCGTTTGTCCGGATGGACCTGAGCATGAGAGTCAGTTGGTCACTAGGTTTTTAAAGAAACGTGTATTGTTAATATTTATACTTTGGGGAGATTCAGTCAAAACACAAAAATTGTAGTCTATTTTATGTCTGAAAGTCTTAGCCAATTGTTACCTAATTTGGTTGTGAAAGTTAAAGCCTCTCTGATTAATAATCTGCTATATTTTTCTTCTTAACAGCTGTGCTTACAGTATAATAGAAACAAAATGTGGAAATGAAAATATTCTTTCTAGTACAAAGTAGTTTAACTTTAAAATTATTTGATTTTAGCTGTACATCTAAGCTAATGACAGTTTGGTTTACTAGACTTTTTTGTAATTGTATAGCTAGTTGTGATTTAGATTCCTATTTATTTAAACATTGAAAGAAAAAACTTCTATAGCTAGATTTCTAAATCAAATATTTTCCTAATAGTGATGTGTCTGAGATTTTCTTTAGTCACATTTACTGATTTACAGCTGGATAAATTAAGGTGACTTTTTGTTTTTGTTTTAGGAAGAATTTGGCTATAATGCAGATACCCAGAAGCTGCTAGCTAAAAATGGAGAGACTCTTCTAGGAGCCATTAATTTTTTCATTGCCAGTGTAAACACTTTGGTGAATAAAACAATTGAAGATACATTAATGACCGTGAAACAGTATGAAAGTGCCAGGTAAGTATAGATTTTCATTATATCATTTGTTTTACAGGTGGTACATAATTCAGGTAAGATTTGGGGTTGCCAACAAGAGAAACCAACTCTGGTCAATATGAACAGAAAAAGAATGTGTTATTAGAATGTTGTAGGAGAGCCCACAGAGCTAATAAAAGGCAGGAGAACAGTTCTAGAAATGAACAAGAGCCAAAGCCAAAATAATGCCTCAGAAGAATCTCATTAGGGTTCTGATGCCTGGGTACCTCTGGTACTTGATGCCGCTACAGCTCACATAAATAAAAATTCCAAAGGCTCCTGAATACTTTGCTTCATTGCCTTAAGTGTATCCAGTTGAGCCTTGGTCATGTGCCCAAACCCTGCCTGTTTGGACTAGGAAGGTGGGGGAGCTCCCTGCTCCAGCTTTCTTGGCAGAGCATAGGGCCTTATTTCCCACCAGGTCGATAGCAGATGCCCTGTCTAATCTGGCTTGAGCCTGCCTTTTTAGCCATGGTGCTTCCCTGTAAGCAGTACAGTGCTTCTGCAACAGCCAGGTGCAGTTTCAGTTGCTTTTGAATATAGAAGCTCATTTCTGCCTCCATAATTTCATGTTCTTTATTCATATTATAACCAGTCTTCAGACTCTTCCAGATTTTATTTTTTACATAAATTATTTGCCTTGTATTCCCATGGTGCTTTATAATACAGTATTTTCATACTTTTTTTACACACCTCCACACACATGATTTCTCTGTCTCATAACCATCCTGTTAGGTAAACAAAATACATATTAATAGATGCTTAGAAATGTCTAAAATGCAGCAGATCTATGATAGCATCTTCCAACTTTTGATCCCAGACCCAGTTTTCTTCCCCCACTCATTTTTGTCCCTTTTCAGTTTTTTGTCTCTGAACACTTGATTTCTTTATTTTCTGTTATACTTTTTATAGCATAGCCAAAGATAGTACAAACTTTACCTTTTTAGTGTATAACTTTACTTTGTGACCTCTTGGTCTAGTTTAGTGATATGAAGTGCCTGTGGAAGTGCTAAATGTATCTAGTCTTTTTGCAGTTGAGTGCTTATTCTTAAGTATATGTGTCCTTATGCTTTATATAACTAAAAGCCCAAACCACATGGAAAGTTAACTGTTTTTTTTTAATTGATAGTAGTTGCTCAAAACGTTTTTGTACTTTATAAACACTTATATAGCTTCTTCAAGCTTTAAAAAGTTATTACCATGTTCTTTCAATAGCTTGACTTTTTGCACACACCTTCTTTCCTGAAATTTTGTTTATATTGACCTGTAGTTGGTTTATAGTATTGTTAGTTTCAGGTGCACAATAAAGCAGTTCAGCACACACACACACACACACATTCTTTTTCACACCCTTTCCCATTATAGGTTATTGTAAGATGCGGAATAGAGTTCCCTGGGCTATATGCAGTAAGTCCTTGTTGTTTATGTATTTCATACACACACACACACACACACACACACACACACACACAGATGTATATCTGTTAATTCCATACTCCCAATTTTTCTTTCTCCCCAGCTTTTCCCTTTGGTAACCATAAACTTGCTTTCAAAATTTGTGAATCTCTTTTTGTTTTGTAAATATGTTCAATTGTATCATTTTTTAGATTTCACAAATAAGTGATATATTTGTCAAGTAGGTGATGTGTAATATTTGTCTTTCTCTGTCTGACTTCACCTAGGATGGTAATGTCTAGATCCATCTATGTTGCTGCAAATGGCAGTACTTCATTATTGTTTATGGTTGAATAATAATTTTAATTTTTTAAGGAACATCCGTAGTTCTGCATAGTGGCTGTACCAGTTTCCATTCCCACTAACAGTGTAGGAGGGGTCCCTTTTCTCCACACTCCTCCTAGCATTTATTATTTGTAGAATCTTTTTGTTTGGTAGACTTTTTGATAATGGCCATTCTCACTGGTATGAAGTGATACCTCATTGTAGGTTTGATTTACATTTCTCTAATAATTAGAGATGTTGAGCATCTTTTCCTGACCCTGTTGACTATCTGGATGTTTTTGGAGAAATGTCTATGTAGATCTTCTCCCATTTTTTGATTGGGTTGTTTGTTTTTTTGTTATTGAGTTGTATGAGCTGTTTGTATATTTTGGAAGTTAAGCCATTGTCAGTCACGGTGGTCACCAGTATTTTCTTCCAGTCTGTAGGTTGTCTTTTCATTTTGTTTATGGTTTCCTTTGCTGTGCAAAAGCTTATAACTTTGATTAGGTCTCGTTTGTTTATTTTTGCTTGTATTTCTTTTGCCTTTGGACGCTGACCTAGAAGACATTGCTACAATTTATGTCAGAATGTTTTACCCATGCTCTCTTCTGGAAGTTTCATTGTGTCATGTCTTTTATTTAAACCGTTTTGGGTTTATTTTGTGTGTGGTGTGGGGGTGTATTCTAACCTCATTGGTTTACATGACGCCTTCTAGTTTTCTCAACATCAGTTTGCTGAAGAGACTCAGTTCTCCGTTGTATGTTCTTGCCTCCCTTGCCAAAGATTAATTGACCATAGGTGTGTGTGTTTATTTCTGGGTTCTCTATTCTGTTCCATTGATCCATGTGTCTATTTTTATGCTAATACCATGCTGTTTTGATTACTGTAGCTTTGTAGTATTATCTGAAGCCTGGGAAAGTTATGCTTCCTGCTTTGTTCTTTTTCCTCTGGATTGCTTTGGCAATTCTGAGTCTTCTGGAGTTCCATACAAGTTTTAGGATTGTTTGTTCTGGTTCTGTGAAAAAGGTCATGGATAATTTTAATAGCAGTCACATTAAATCTGTAGATTGCTTTGGGTAGTATGGCCATGTTAACAATTCTAATTCTTACAAACCAAGTGTATGGAATAGCTTTCCATTTCTTTGAATCATCTTTAGTGGCTTTATCAGTATTTTATAGTTCTCAACATATAGGTCTTTCGCCTCCTTGGTTAGGGTTACTTCATGTTTTTGTTTGTTGTTTTTGACCATTTTAAATGGGATTTTTTTTCTTTTTAAAAGGTTTGCTCACTTACTTCTGGCTGTGCTGGGTCTCTGTTGCTGTGTGTGAGTCTCCTCTGGCTGTGGCGAGCAGGCGGCGGGCTCGCTGTGGGCGGGCTTACTGTGGTGGCCTCTTGTGTTGCAGAGCACGGGCTCCGGGGAGTGCGGGCTGCAGCTGCTGCTCCTCATGGGCTCTGGAGTGTGCGCTCAGTGGTTGTGTGTGGGCTGAGTTGCCCCACGGCATGTGGGATCTTTCTGGACCAGGGATCAAACCCATTGCCTGTGTTGGCAGCTTGGCAGGTGGATTCCCAACCACTGGACCACCCGGGAAGTCAAGAATTTTTTTTTTTTGGAAAGTTTACTTTTGATCTTTGCATAAGAAGAGATACTTCTATCCTATGCTGTGTTTGTAGCTCTCATTTTAGTATTAACTTATCAGATTCTCAATGACTTGGAAAGGAAGGTCAAGACAAGTACTTGTGGTTGTCGGTAGGAGAAGGGCACAAATGGATCTATGTGCCTTATTTAAGTTTTGGACTTGGTTTTTTTTACTTTCCTTTATTGTTTGAAGAATTTAGTACTATAGTATTAAAATCAGAATATGGGGAAAAATGAAGAAATCTATCAGTATGATTTCACTCAGTAACATTGAAGGGATGTCTCAATAAAATATCCTTCAGTAGGGCTTCCTTCAGTAACATTTCTAGTAGTTGGTTTTCCAATCTCTGTTTAAATCCTTTCATGGATGCTGTCTGTGTTTTTCAAAGGATATATGTTTATGATGTTTATTTTTATTTCTATAAGCTGTTTCTTCTCCAAATCTGTCTATTCATTTTCATAGTATCCTGATTTGTTCATAATGAATACTCTTCCTTTTATCTTGTAATCATTTTAAACATTCTTATTTTCTAATCTAAAAGATTGTTCTAATATCTGTAGCTTTAAAGTTGAAATTTCTTTTGTTCTGAAAGTATCCCAGTTAAGGACTATGTGAATCTAGTTTCTGTCTACTTTGTAATTGTCCGCCTATCCTGATTTTTAAATATAAAGTATATTTTATTTGAAGCATATAATACCTTTCTCTTCAGCGTTTATTTCTAACATGTTTTTAAAAATGTTAACCCATATTAAAGAAAAATACATTAGATGTCACTTATCATACACAAAACATTTTATATTTGCAAAGGAGGAAAATAAGCCTCTAGAGGTTAAGTGATTTATTTACTTGGAACCGATTTCAAAGTCAAATGAAAATCCATGGGCTCCTGCCTTCTATTTTTGATTATCAGGCCTCAAACTTGAATTGGACTAATCTCAAATTTTCACATCTAATTTTAAAAAGTAGCTTTCACATCTTATGATGAGGAATCTGATTTAATGTATAATGTGATAAAAAAAAATCTCAATTTATCCAATAATATAGGTTAGTTTGAAATTTTTGAACTAAATTATCAATCAAGTTATATATATTGGATAGCTGGTTATCAGGAAACCTTTACACAACCTCGGTATATACTTTAAAAATCAACAATAATGACCTCACCCCATAATTTATTCTTGTATTGAAATTTCAGTATATGATTTCATTCATTAAGCTTCGCTTGGTAGTTAACTTTTCTGTGCCATTTTTAGAGAAGCTGAGGCATTGACTAGTTGTAACACTAAAACAATGCCTACTGAGGGATAACATTGAAAAAGAATCCCAGACTGAAAGTTTCTCAGTAGCTGAATTTTCTTCTCTGTCAAAACCAGAATTTATTGACTTTTAGGGGCAAGGGTCAGCTATTTGATCAGCACAGAAAGTGGCAGTTTAGGCAGATGTCTGGGTGGCCTTTTAACACTCCCTATTATGCATTGTACAAGTATTTCCTAGCTGTCTAGGGCTTCATGCATAGAAAATCTTGTGACAGCCTATTCAAGGCTTCTCCAGAGCAGCACCAACAAGGGAGCCAGTTGTGGTCAGGACTTTTCAGATGTGGACACCTGTTTCCTGTAAGTTTTACATAAGGCATAAAGTAACCAACTCTTACTAACTTAACTGGTATGGAATCAGTTCAGACTGGCAACCTTGAGGTGAAGAGGTGCATTTTGAAAACTGAGTATATTTCTCTTCCTGGTGGTAGTGAGCACTTTTAGCTCTTAGGGAAAGCTCTTAGGGAAAGTTTTACTTTGACACCATCTGCAAACTGGATGTAAAAATTAATGTCAGTATTATAACTTTGACTGTGTTTAAATTAATTGCCGTTATTTAAAGGTATACCCCATGGCAATGAAGAATATTTGTCTTCATGTTAAATCACCACACATTACTGTTTATTTTTGTTCTACTTATTTCTCTCATTTCTTACTGATTTTAGTATGTTTTCTTCAGTCCATCCCTCTTCTAATTTGGCTGAAATGATAAGCACTCTAGATAGATATTAGTTATTAGCAGGTGTCCTAAGTACTTTGTATATATGGATTTTGGTGGGGAAAAAAAATATGTTTTTAGATTATTATTCCCACTTCTGAAGCAGAAAATGAGAGCAAGAGGAAAAAAAAAAAGCTCAAGGCATTGAAGCCAGTGAAGAACAGAATGGTCATGCCGTTTGACCATTGAACCCATGAAATTTAACTAGCTATTACCATGATTAGTTCTGCCTCCTAAATTTTTAGTAACTCTCCACCTCTGTAGATTTACTATCATTGGTCATTGTCTTCCGAATTCAGTGACTCATTTCTCTTTTGCCCATAGTCTTCTAATTGGTTTCCTTCTGATTTCTTAATCTACTCTAGTCCATCCTCCATGCATGACTTTACCACTAAAGTCATCTTTCTGTCCTGAGCAAATATAACATGCCACTTTCCAAATCAAAGTTCTTCCATGGCTTTTTATCACTTGTCCCTGAATTCAATCTCATCTCTGTAGTAATGACCTGTATTATTGTTGTTCAGTCATTCAGTCACTCAGTCGTGTCTGACTCTGCATTCCCATGGACTGCAGCACGCCAGGCTCCCCTGTGCTTCACCGTCTCTTAGAGCTTGCTCAAACTCACATCCATTGAGTCGGTGATGCCATCCAGCCATCTCATCCTCTGTTGTCCCCCTCTCCTTCTGCCTTCAGTCTTTCCCAGCATCAGGGACATTTCTGATGAGTCAGCTCTTTGCATCAGGTGGCCAAAGGATTGGAGCGTCAGCTTCAGCACAGTCCTTCCAAAGAATGTTCAGGGTTGATTTCCTTTAGGATTGACTGCTTTGATCTCCTTCCTGTCCATGGGATGCTCAGGAGTCTTCTCCAACACCACACTTGGAAAGCATCGATTCTTCAGCGCTCAGCCTTCTTTATGGCCCAACTCTCTCATCCATACATGACTACTGGGAAAACCAAAGCTTTGAGTATATGGACCTTTGTCAGCCAAGTAATGTCTTCCTTTTAATATGCTGTCTAGGTTGGTCATAACTCTTCTTCCAAGGAGCAAGCATCTTTTAATTTTCACCATTCACAGTGATTTTGGAGCCCAAGAAAATAAAGTCCACCACTCTTTAGATTTTTTCCTCATCTATATGCCATGAAGTGATGGGTCTGTATAATATGATATTAGTTTTTTAAATGTTGAGTTTAAAGCCAGCTTTTTTACTCTCCTCTTTCACCTTCACCAAGAGGCTCTTTAGTTCCTCTTTGCTTTCTGCCATAAGGATGGTGTCATCTGCATATCTGAGGTTAATGATATTTCTCTCGGCAGTCTTGATTTCAGCTTGTGATTCATCTACCTGGGCATTTTGCATGATGTACTCTGAATATAAGTTAAATAAAGCAGGGTGATACTATATAGCCCTGACTCACTCCTTTCCCAATTTTGAACCAGTCTGTTGTTCCATATTTGTTTGTTATAGTCTGGCCTGTAGGTCCTGCTTAATCTCAATTCCACCTTCCTGCCTAATAACTAATTCCTTTTGTGATCTTATTCCAACTTCAGGTTGTGAGTTACTGAATTACTTGTCCAAAGTTTCATGGTATGTTACAAATCTATGCCTTTATGCATACTGTTCTCTTCCTGAAATGCTCTATCAATTTCCCAGCCCCAATCCATCTCAAAAACTCTTAACCATCCTTTAAAACTTGTTTTAATTTTCTCCTGAGATGCTTTTTCAGATTCCTGATTGATTCATCTTGATTTCCATCTTCCTTTCCCCGTGGCAGTATCCCTTATCTCATTTTGTTGTAGTTGTTTAAGAGCTTCTCTCCATCTAGACTGTTAACTTCTTGAAGATAAGCTGTGAAGATGGTAGATAAAGTCTTTGTTTATAGCACAGTGCCTGAAACTTACAAAGTTAGCACTTAGTATTTGTTGGGTGAATTGTATGATGAATGAACCAATGATATGCTTTTGACCTTGAAAGATGAAATTTATTAGATTCAATATGAGTTGAGAATAAATTGGGCTTGGTGTGAGGGAATCATGTTCTTTCTCGAGTCATATATATATTATAGAGTGTGTTTAATTTCCAAAATAGGAGATGCAAATTGTACTGTAGATAGTTTAATAAAGAGCTTTAGTTTTAGGGCATAAGTTTGTGTTGCTGATTTTGACTAAATTCAAGATCACTTTGTTGCTTCCTGTCTTGTTGCTCAGTCATGTCTGACTCTTTGCGACTACTTGGACTGCAACACGGCAGGCTTCCCTGTCTCTCACCACCTCCTGGAACTTGCTCAGACCCATGTCCATCCAGTCGGTGATGCCATCCAACCATCTCATTCTCTCTTGTCCCCTTCTCCTGCCTTTAATCTTTCCCAGCATCAGGGTCTTTTCTAAGGAGTCAGTTCTTCCCATCAGATGGCCAAAGTATTTGGCTTCAGCATCAGTACTTCCAGTGAATATTCAGGGTTGATTTCCTATTAGGATTGACTGGTTTGATCTCATTGCAGTCCAAGGGACTCTCAAGAGTTTTCTCCAACACCGCAGTTCAAAAGCATCAGTTCATCAATTGAGCTTTCTTTATGGTCCAACTCTCACATCCATACATGACTACTGGAAAAACCATAGCTTTGACTAGATTGGAATTTTGTCGGCAAAATAATGTCTTTGCTTTTTAATATGCTGTCTGGGTTTGTCATAGCTTTTCTTCCATGGAGCAAGCATCTTTTAATTTCATGGCTGGAGTCACCATTTGCAGTGATTTTGGAGCCCAAGAAAATAATGTCTGTCACTGTTTCTACTGTTTCCCCATCTATTTGCCATGAAGAGATGGGACCGGATGCCATGATCTTAGTTTTCTGATGTTGAGCTTTAAGCCAACTTTTTCACTGTCCTCTTTCACTTTCATCAAGAGGCTCTTTATTGCTCTTTGCTTTCTGCCATAATGGTAGTGTCATTTGCATATCTGAAGTTACTGATATTTCTCCTGGCAGTCTTGATTCCAGCTTATGCTTCATCCAGCCCATCATTTGTCATGATGTACTCTGCATATAAGTGAAATAAGCAGAGTGACCCTTGAGATACTCCTTTCCCAATTTGGAACCAGTCCATTGTTCCATGTCTACTTCTAACTGTTGCTTCTTGACCTACACACAGTTCTCAGGAGGCAGGTAAGGTGGTCTGGTATTCCCATGTGTTGAAGAATTTTCCACAGTTTGTTGTGACCCACACAGGCAAAGGCTTTAGCATAATCATTGAGGCAGAAGTAGATGTTTTTCTGGAATTCTCTTGCTTTTCCTATGATCGAGTGGATGTTGGCAATTTGATCTCTGACTTATCTAAATCCAGCTTGAACATCTGGAAGTTCATGGTTCATGTACTGTTGAAATCTGGCTTGGAGAATTTTGAGCATTACTTTGCTAGTGTGTGAGATGAGTGCAATTGGGTGGTAGTTTGAACATTCTTTGGCATTGCCTTTCTTTGGGATTGGAATGAAAACTGACCTTTTCCAGTCCTGTGGCCACTACTGAGTTTTCCAAATTTGCTGGCATATTGAGTGCAGCACTTTCACAGCATCATCTTTCAGGATTTGAAATAGCTCAACTGGAATTCCATCATCTGTACTAGATGTGTTCGTAGTGATGCTTCCTGAGGCCCACTTGACTTCACATTCCAGGATGTCTGGCTCTAGGTGAGTGATCAAACCATCGTGATTATCTGGGTCATGAAGATCTTTTTTGTATAGTTCTTCTGTGTATTCTTGCCACCTCTTCTTAATATCTTCTGCTTCTGTTAGGTCCATACCATTTCTGTCCTTTATGGTGCCCATCTTGCATGAAATGTTCCCTTGATAGCTCTAATTTTCTTGAAGAGATTTCTAGTCTTTCCCATTCTATTGTTTTCCTCTATTTTTTTTGCATTGATCACTGTGGAAGGCTTTCTTACCTCCCCGTGCTATTCTTTGGAACTCTGCTTTCAGATGTATATATCTTTCCTTTTCTCCTTTGCCTTTGGCTTCTCTTCTTTTCACAGCTATTTGTAAGCCCTCCTCAGATACCCATTTTGCCTCTTGGCATTTCTTTTTCTTGAGGATGGTCTTGACCGCTGCCTTCTGTACAGTGTCATGAACTTCTATCCATAGTTCTTCAAGCACTCTATCAGATCTAATCCCTTGAATTTATTTGTCACTTCTACTGTATAATTGTACAGGATTTTATTTAGGTCATACCTGAGTGGTCTAGTGGTTTTCCCTACTTTTTTCAATTTAAATCTGAATTTGCCAATAAGGAGTTCATAATCTCAGCCACAGTCAGCTCCCAGTCTTGTTTTTGCTGACTGTGTAGAGCTTCTCCATCTTCAGCTGCAAAGAATATAATCAGTCTGATTTCAGTATTGATCATCTGGCGGTGTCCATGTATAGCGTCGTCTCTTGTGTTGTTGGAAGAAGGTGTTTGTTACGACCAGTGTATTCTCTTTGCATAACTGTTAGCCTTTGCCCTGCTTCATTTTGTACTTTAAGGCCAAATTTACCTGTTACTCCAGGTATCTCTTGACTTTCTACTTTTGCATTCCAGTCCCTTATGATGAAGAGGACATCTTTTTGTGGTATTAGTTCTAGAAGGTCTTGTAGGTCATCATAGAACCATTCCACTTGAGCTTCTTCGGCATTGGTGGTTGGGGCATAAACTTAGATTACTGTGATATTGAATGGTTTGCCTTGGAAACAAATAGAGATCATTCTGTTGTTCTTGAGATTGCACCCCAGAACTGCATTTTTGGACTCTTTGAAGGGCCAATCCAGTTCCTTCTAAGGGATCTTGCCCACAGTAGTAGTAGATATAATGGTCATCTGAATTAAATTCACCCATTCTGGTCCATTCCTAAAATGTTGATGTTCACTCTTGTCATCTCCTGTTTGACCACTTCCAATTTACCTTGATTTGTGGATCTAACATCCCAGGTTCCTATGCAGTATTGCTCTTTACAGCATTGGACTTTACTTCCATCACCAGTCATATCCACAACTGGGTATTGTTTTTATTTCGGCTCCATCTCTTCATTCTTTCTTGAGTCGTTTCTCCATTCACCTACTGAGCTGGGGAGTTCATCTTTCAATGTCATATCTTTTCCATACTGTTCATGGAGTTCTCAAGGCAAGAATACGGAAGTGGTTGCCATTCCCCTCTCCAGTGGACCACGTTTTGTCCGAACTCTCCACCATGGCCCGTCCGTGTTGGGTGGCTCACAGTTTCATGAGTTAGACAAGGCTGTGGTCCACGTGGTCACTTAGTTAGTTTTATGTGATTGTGTTTGCTGTCTGAGTACTGAACAGTTGACAGTACCACATAGTCACTGTTCAATGAGCAAAGCAACGCCGAACCTACTTGGCTGCTCTGACAGAGGCATGGTGAGGAGTGGGGTCGTGCAGTGATAGCTCCTGGGTAACTGCGTCAGCTTTCACGGTGAGAGAGCATGAGGGGGAGGCATCTCAGGGAGCGTGAGGTGATGAAGTGCTCCAGGGGAGAGCCGTGGTCACACTCTGAATCCTGATGTTGTGGACGCCCACCTGCAGTTGTGCTGTGCGTGCGGGAGCCACTCAGCACAGGTATCCGTGGAGCACATGAAGTGAGGCGTGATGGAAACTTAAACAGTGGATTTCAGAGACTCAGTCTGCCATCCCCCAAAAGTGCAATAGCTCATTAACAGATTTTTTACACTGTGTATTACAGTGATGATATTTTGGATATATTGGGTAAAATAAAACATACTGTTAAAGAGATGAAGTTAACTTTTTTTTTGGCTATGCCTTTGTGGCACATGAAATCTTAGTTCCCTGATATGGGATCAAACCTACACCACCTGCATTGGAAGCAAGAATTGTTAACCACTGGACCACCAGGGAAGTCCCTAACCTAGTTTTTAAATTGTGGAAATTTTACTTGTCAGTTGATACTGTGCTTGAAAAGGAAGAGTTAATGAGATTAAGAGGTAGTCCCCCCTCCCTCTAAAAAAAAGAAGTAGCTCCCCCACCACCATGCTTATATTAATAGCTCTTTGTAAGAAGATACTTGATTTTAAAGGCATAAAGTATCAAATATCTATGAGGATTATTATATATTAATGTATAATATGGGACTGTTGGGTAGCTCCACTTCACCTCCTGAACTTACTTCACACTGTCTTTGTAGTGTGCTTCACTTATTCTCCTCTTTCCAGAATTGAATATGATGCATATCGTACTGATTTGGAAGAACTGAATCTTGGACCACGTGATGCAAACACTCTGCCAAAGATTGAGCAATCACAGCATCTATTCCAAGCACATAAGGAAAAGTACGATAAAATGCGCAATGATGTTTCTGTCAAGTTAAAATTTCTAGAAGAAAATAAGGTAAATGTATTCTTTACCTTCTGAAATTTTTTTTGTCTCTGTTAACTCCTTCATTATAGAGTTGACCCTTGAGCCACCTGGGGATTGGGGGCACTGACCCTCCAATGCAGTTGAAAGTCCATGTGTAACGCAGTTGGTTCCCTGAATCCACAGTCGCCCTGTGTCTGCAGCTCCACATTTGCAGACTCAGCCCACCATGGATGATGCAGTGCTGTAGTATTTACTGCTGAAGAAACCTCTCGTGTATGTGGACCTACGCAGGTCAAACCCATGTTGTTAAAGGGTCAACTTTAGAATTGTTGGAAATGAAATTCCATTTATAAACTGTTTTCATGTTTATAAGTATATAAAGTATATTTACTTTCTTCACCTTTCTGTCATTAAAGTCATCATCAGCTGTGCTGTTCCAGTCTTTCACATGTAACAGTTGGCAAAAAATACTTGATGTTGATCTTCAGACTGGTGTTGGTATCAAGTGCTTTAAAAAGTTACATAATGGTAGATTCTGTTCTGAACATTTTGAAAACTTTTTATTAATGGTAGATACAGATTTCAGGAAGGAAACAGTATTTTTCTCAGTACCTAATAAATGAAGAGTAACTGAAAGGTTCTGATTAGGGCTGCAGTTAGCATAACCTAACAGAAACAAGCTAAGGAATCAATTTTCCAGATTATTTTCATGTAACATGAACACATCCAAAATCTAGAGCAGTGAGAGGTGATATGGACTTACTGTAGCTTTTGTTGGAGGTAGAGTCATGTAATAACAGGCTAGGGGCTCTGGTTTAAGTAGAGAATAGGTTCCAGTGTTTAACATCACCTGCAGAGAAGGATTGCAGTTCTCCGAGTCGGGAACTCAGTACAGGAGAGGTGTGGCGTCCTGAGAAATAGGGTCTCATACTGCACATTGGTGGTCCATCCTGTGCTTTTCACATCCTCTGAAGGCATAATAGAACTTCAGCTCTGCTTTCTCCCAGGTACCTTCTTAGTATTTTTCAGTTCTGTCTCTTGATATCTTCTTGTCTTCTTTATTTATTTTTTTTTTCCTTTTCTGAATATTCATTGTTTTTTTTTTTTCCATTTATTTTTATTAGTTGGAGGCTAATTACTTTACATCATTGCAGTGGTTCTTGTCATACATTGAAATGAATTAGCCATGGATTTACATGTATTCCCACATCCCGGTCCCCCCTTCCACCTCCCTCTCCACCCGATCCCTCTGGGTCTTCCCAGTGCACCAGGCCCGAGCACTTGTCTCATGCACCCAACCTGGGCTGGTGACTTCTTGTCTTCTTTAATATTTCCTTAGAAACTCTTCTGGCTACTATAAGAGCTGCATAGATTTCCTTGAGACCAGGACTGTCTCTTACTTTTTTTTTCTTTAGCCACAGTGCATGAAAAGTACTGATTTTCTATTACACTGAAACCATTATGTTGTCAGTAAAGGAAATCTCAGCCGAGTCATCAGACAGGTTGCTCAGCGCTATTCAGGCAAGAACACAGTGAGCCTTTTAGTTTCATTAGCTGAGCACATGCTGTGGCGCTCGTTTTGGTCATTTGGTTTAATATTTTGAAGGATTAAGAATATGTCAATACTTAAATATAGATGTATATTTCAAATATAAAAATATTTTTTACATACTGCCCTAAATCAGCACTGTACAGTATAGTGCTGCATAAAGTGTGCTAGCATTTTATGAGTTCTACCTAAAGCTGATTTGAATGGAGAAAAAGGAATTCATCTAATTTGAGGGTCCAGGACCTCTGCTAATAGAGGAAATGATTTTAGGAAATGTTTAAAATGGTAATTGTGTTCTGTTGGAACCTAATGGTATCTGTTGTGTGCTATTCTCTGAATAGTGACATTATGGATATTTTTTGTATTTCGTATTTTTCTGTATTTTAAACATTTTCTATGAAAGGTTATCTTTTATAAAAAGGGAGACAAGCTTATTTTGAAGTATTTAATGTCCCTAAACCACCCATGCTTATTTGGTTCTTGCCAGCAAATTATACAGGGATAAATAATGGCTGTGTAACTGTAACTCTCTTACTATATGGCTCTTTTTTAGACATGAACCAGGGAACGCACTTATTTGTTATTTACTAGGCATTTTACATTTATTCTCTCACTCTTCATCACAACAGTCACTCAGACTCAGGAGCCACACTGAGCAGTGAGGAAAGAAGAGGGGGAAAATGATAAATTGTACATGTCAGACAGATCTCACATCCACAGATGAAAATATCTTTATCTTTGGCACTGGAAATTTTTTAAAGTTGGGAATAGAGAATTGTGACTTAAAAACGCTCTTCAGGCGCCCTTGTAAAAAGCCTGGACTAGGATCACGCCATTACCAGAGAAAGAGAAGGGCAGTGGTTTCAAGGCTGCATGGCAGGAGTTGGGAAACTGACAGAGGAAGCTGGTTTGGCCTGAAGGTTATGAGGGATGAAGGTTGGGAACTTGTTCTCTTAACTCGGTGTTTAATTTGAAATGACGACAGGATACTCACATGGAAACAGTTGGCAGGAAGTTTATGGTGTGGGTTTGCCATTTGGATGAACAGGGTCAGAGTTCCAGAGATTGAAGGTTAGAAGTCATTACTTTGAGAATAGTATTGTCATTGTCTCATCTTCTCTTCTTTAGACCTTTCTTACTATAAACTGAAAAAAAAAAAGTTGCATTTATTCTCAAGGATATTATTTATATTCATAGAGAGCCTAGAAATACCCTGCTTGGGGTTTTCCACAGTTGTCATCAAGCTTCAGTTTCAACTCAGTAATTAGTCAGCTTTGTCTAAAATAAAATCTGTAAAGAAACTCTTAACATTTTTATCTTTTGTATTTAATTCTTTAAAACTGTAAAGAGATACTGTTCTTGGTCTCAGTTATTTCAAGCAGTAGACAGCTATGATTTGGCTGAAAACTTCAACTTATAAGAAGAATTTTTTTGTTTTCTTGCTTTTGTTGGAGCAGCTTCTCCCCTTTTTTCTTTAATAGCTCTAATGAGGGGAGGATAAAGCAGGTCTTTAGGCCTGGAAACTGCCTGTCACCCCTGTTTGCTTTTGAAATGCCTCAGTTCTTTTGTGAACTACAGCTGAATTTGTTCCTTAGTATTTCTTTTATATGCAATTTTCTTGAATTTTAACAAAATATAAGCTTTCTATTTTTTAAATATCATATGTTGAATTTTTTAAAAAACATAAGTTATCTGAAACATCAGTGAGTGTTAATTTGTGATTTCATGATGTCCTAAAGGCTATTGTTTTTTTTCTAAAGCTGTTTTTGCACCTCCTTTTGCTGGGACATTGCGGGGAGAGGGAGGTCCTTTTGGTTATCCTGGTTTTTGGAGTATCCTCCTATAGCGACACTCCTCTTATAAAATGTGAGGCCAGATAATCAAACAGCTAGAATAGTGCAAAATTGAAAGCAAATAGTCATTGAGTAAAGGACTAAAGATCATTCTGTGACTATCGTAATAAGTTTTAGTGGCCAAACATTGTGAGAATATTTTTGTTTATTTTGTTTTCAGAACTTAAGGAAAAAAATTGAGAGTGATTGGGAGGTAGATTCTTTTCTATTAGAAAACTGAGGTGTTTATATGTACTTAGTCTAGCCTTTTTTCTCGCCGGCAAAACAGAAGGAATAGGTATGTATTAAAAATACCTGTGTGTCCTTACCTGGGTATGTATGTGCATGCAATAATGCTGAGAGTTGTGTACATGTGCCCATGCTTGTCATTCCCTTAATGGAAAAAGTTGAATTCAACTGTTTACAGTCTATACTCTGTCCACCCCCTTGCCCTATCCCCCACCCCCGATATATTATGTTTACCTTTAATGTGAACAAACCTCTGAATTCTCTTTCTTATTTACTAAACAAGATTTAGTTGCATAACAAGAGCACAGTTAATTAGACTCTTATAGTGTTTGTTTTCATCAATATTTCTTTCCCCCTAGACTTTTAAATAATTTAACTTGAGCTATTTTCTGACTTAAGGCACTTTGTTTACCTTTTATTGTTCCTCTCAAAGTTCAGAACAAAACATAGACTAAAAAATATAGTCAAGGTAAAGAAAATAGTCATTTCTGGTGCTTTGTAGACTTTGTCAGAGTAGGAACCGTGCCTTCTTTTACAGCCTCATGATGCCTAGCAGTGGTGTTAAATGTACAGCAGTCATTTAGCAAATACATGTTTGCATTTCTTCCCAAAATGCGAGGCGTGCTGCAGGGAAGGGAGGAGACGGAGGTGAGTAAGAGTCTCCTAGGGCAGACGAGAGGCTCACCTTGCTCTGTGGTTTAGTGAGGCATAGCGTGCTCTCTCAGAAAGGCTTCTGTTGTCTGCAATATGTACTGTTTTCATGGAAAGAAAGCAAAAAGTTAGAGGAAAATAAGCACATCAATGTGAGCAGCCCATGTTTCCTTTTTTCAAAAATTTTTAGGTCTTAGAGCCATGTATAATGTGAAAAAAGTAATTTAAGATGATTAACATTTCCCTTAAGACAATTATAATTTAAGAGTACAAGTAAATATCTTTTCAGATCTACTAACATTGTGGGGAGGACCCTGAATGTATCAGAGATTCGACAATAGTTTAGGTAAATAAAGACTAAGAATCCCATTAATTTTGTTATATTTTTACTTTAAGAAGGATGGAATGTACTCTTACTTTAAGGTAATGTCAGTTATTTAGCTGTAACCATTAATTGCACAGTTTTTTCTGTTGTTATAGTCTGTAACTCAAAGGATGACAAGGGAGTTGGGGGTTGGGAGGCTGAGAGAAAAAAGATGAGCCAGACTTGGGATCTATCCTAGACATGTGTTTGATTAATATACTTAATTTAAAAAAAATTCATAAAAATTATAGTCATTCTTAACACTAGGTTGATGAAAAGAACTTCACTCACATCATGTTTAATATAGAATTATAATACAGTGATAATCCTGTATGTTAGGATTTCTTCTCTGATATATTACAAATTTATTTTGTATATGTGTTATTATGAATTTAACTTATCAGAGACAAGTCCAATAAACAAAAGTGATGAGACAGAGAAAGAGAGGAATACACAGAGAATAAAAACAAGACACATTGTAAATCGACTTTACTTCAATTTTTAAGAAACACAAAACAAAGTAAACACAGATAATGTGAGACAGCTATGTATATAGTTTTGGTGACCCAGTCACTGTATACAAATATGTTCTGTTATAGGAAATACTCAAAGCCTACTACATTTTTATAGAAATGCTCTGTAAATGTTGAGAAAGGCTAGGAGAGCAAACATATTCTTCTCTTTGAGAAGTTATGAGCCTCTGAGTTTAAAAAATGGATATCTGTTGCCAAATTTTGAGAGGCATGTTCAGTTCATAATCATTACTTAATATGTACAGCAGATACATTCTTGAAATCTTTTTTCCCATTCTCAAAAGAACTCTCATTTTTTACTCTTGATATTTTTAAAAGATTTGTGCCAGTTATTTACTGTCATCTTTATTTCTGTAACTGTAGGCATAAACAGTATTCTTGGTATTTGCTCCTAAATCATGTGAAGTTATATTCTATAGGTAAAAGAACCTGGTTCTAAATAAAACATAAGCCTTTATGGATTGAAAGGTAGAAGTATAGTAAGCAGCCGCAACACTGTGCCAAATATGGTTACCTCCATTTGGATCCTGTGAAACAATCCCTCACTCCTGCAGCTTTATTTCCAAATGTAATTCCTGAGTGGATTCCAGTCATGTAATTTCATGTTGTTACTGTTTTTTTATTTATTTAGGAAACATTTATCAAGTATTATATACTGTGTACCAGGAAGTGTTCTGGACATTGTTCTGGACCCAGTGAGCAAAAGTGAAAAAAATTCTACCCTCAGAGTTTATAGCCTGGTAAAAGAAACAGGGAAGCCTTGCATGCTACAGTTCATGGGGTCCCGAAGAGTCAGACACAACTTAGCAACCAAATAGCAAAAAAAGAAGCAACACTGATCACAAATCACACCAAAATTCATGTATGTATGTATATATAAATTGTGGCTGTGACCAGTGAGTGGTCAGTGCAGGCTTCTATTAGAATGTGATGTTGAAAGTTCACCAGGTAAAGTGAGAAGCAGAGAGTATTCCAAGTAATTGGAACAGTCTGTGGGAGGTGAACAGGGGCCAAACCATGCAGACCTTATAGGCCACGTTAGTCAGTCAGTCAATTCAGTCGCTCAGTCATGTCCAACTCTTTGCGACCCCATGGACTGCAGCACGCCAGGCCTCCCTGTCTATCACCAACTCCTGGAGTTTACTCAAACTCATGCCCATCGAGTCGGTGATGCCACCCAGCCATCTCATCCTCTGTCGTCCCCTTCTCCTCCTGCCCCCAATCCCTCCCAGCATCAGGGTCTTTTCCAATGAGTCAGGTCTTCGCATGAGGTGGCCAAAGTACTGGAGTTTCAGCTTCAGCATCAGTCCTTCCAATGAACACCCAGGACTTATCTCCTTCAGGATGGACTGGTTGGATCTCCTTGCAGTCCAAGGGACTCTCAGGAGTCTTCTCCAACACCACAGTTCAAAAGCAGCAATTTTTCGGCACTCAGCTTTCTTCACAGTCCAACTCTCACATCCATACATGACCACTGGAAAAACCGTAGCTTTGACTAGATGGACCTTTGTTGGCAAAGTAATGTCTCTGCTTTTTAATATGCTGTCTAGGTTGGTCATAACTTTCCTTCCAAGGAGTAAGCGTCTTTTAATTTCATGGCTGCAGTCACCATCTATAGTGATTTTGGAGCCCCCAAAAAATCAAGTCTGACACTGTTTCCACTGTCTCCCTATCTATTTCCCATGAGGTGATGGGACCAAATGCCATGATCTTAGTTTTCTGAATGTTAAGCTTTAAGCCAACTTTTTCGGCCACGTTAGGGGAGAGCTTATTTGAGTGTTGGTGGGAATCCATTGCAGGAATTCTTGGCAAATGACAAGTCTTCAAAATGGTGCAGAGGCTGTAGTAGAACGTAAGAGTGAGTATAGGAGTTTAAACAGGATGATGGGAGCCAGGATTGGGGTAGTGTTAATGGAAGTGGAGTGAGCTGAAGGTGTCAAGAGATCCTTAAAAGGTAGAACAGAGAGACACGTAAAATATGAAGAATAGATTGATATGTGATTGGCACATTTGACTTTTTTTATTCCTTTTTCAGCAAGTATTCAATACTTGTTTTTCATGTCAGTCACTGAGTCAAGTAGTGGAATTATAATGGCCTTGCTGTCATAGAGCTTATAGACATTGAGCAGCTAATTACAGAAGTGGAAGCTTTGATTGGTGCTGTGAAGGGAAAATGGGGGGTCTTACGAGCATACAGAGGGAGCATGTCTTGACATGAGAGAGGAAGTGACTCTGGAGCTGAGGTCCACAGGGATGGAGAGGAGGTAACCGAGGTGTGCACGGGAAGAAGGGGCGGGTGCGTGCTCAGCCATGGCCAGGCTCCGCTGCCCATGGGACTCACCAGGCAAGAAGACTGGAGTGGTTTGAAGATCCCCCTCCTCCAAGGGATCTTCCCAGCCTAGAATGGGATCGAACCCGCATCTCCTGTGTCTCCTGCATTGCAGGTGGATTTTTTACCTCTGAGCCATAGGGGAAAGGAATAGAATACGCAAAAGCCAGTCAAGGTCAGTGAGTCCAGAGCAATGCAGAGAACCAGAGAGAGTGGCTCTGGATGAAGCTGGACAGGTAGATCCGCCAACACAAGGATGAGATGACCTACATGCGAGGTTACTCATCACAGTGTCACTGGTAACATCAAAAGGTGAGGAACAACTGGAACAGTTCAGCAGTAAAGAGCAAGTTCAATAAACTATGGCTCACTTATACAATGAAATACTTTTCAGCCATTGGAAAAAAAGACTAGGGATGTGATTAATAGAAAGATCCTCAGAGCATACTGTTAATGATAAAGAAGAGACCAAGGTGCACAGCAGTGTATATGGTACAAAACCTTTTGTATAAGAAAGGAAAGACTTAAGAATGTATAATCTTATTTTCTTGTATTTGCATAAAGAAAACCCAAAGAAATTAACTACTTAACATTTTTTTTTTTAACCTGGAAGGGGAATAGAGAGGACTGAAAATCTTGTTATATACTTTTTCTATCTTTTCAATTTTGGTCCTACCTATTCAAAGGATGATTTTGATTTAAAAGAAAATACGTATAGAGAGAAAATGTTTGTTTTAAAATAAGATACCTTCTGTTTTCAAAAAGACTCAACCAGATTTCTATTTTTTAAACATAATTTTATTACCTATGACCTATAATTTTGCTCATAGCTTAAAATCAAATAATTGATTCTGTGTTGGAAAGAATAGAAGACAGTGTCATCTTAAGTGTGAGGTTAGAAGTGATATGACAGTGCCTTCCATGTACACTGGAAAGTATTTTCCTGTATACTGCCACGTTTGCTGCGTTTAGTGGTTTGACTTCCAGGTCCCTTTAAAACTTTTTAAACACACATGAAACAGGAAAATTTGCCTGTGATTTGTGCTGCCTCCTTTCCCTTTTTATAAGAGATGGAAGTTAGCTATCTTTGTATCAATCACGCAACTAAAAAGAATTGAGAGTTGTGGGTTGATGTTGAAATTAACAGCATCCAAGCCGTACCTGTCCAGAGTTGCTTGGAAATTTGCAGGCCTCAGCTGGGGAGTGAGGGGAGAGCACACCTCGCCAACCAGTTCCTGCCGTCTCCCCATCAGATGTGCCAGTTCCAGCAGGCAGTGTGAAGGGAAGGTATTTGTACACTAGATTGAAAAGCCTTCCAAAGGGGTAGCTCATGAATTGCTGTTTTTGTATATTTGAATTCGTGTGTGTGTGTGTGTGTGTGGTTTTTTCTTGACAATTATGTTTAAAGTACTTGTGTTTTCTTTATCTCTTCTGGACAGAAATTCTTTCTGTTGTTTAGAGGGGAGGGGATTGTTCATTGCTTCTACTTTGAGGGTACAGGATTCACTTATTAAAGTTTAATTCTTGACCATCACTGGTGCATTGTCTCTGCTCTGTTAAATGGTTGTCTTGTGTACGCCTCAGATCCATATTTCACTTACTTTGCCAGCCCTGCTTATCACCCAGGTCAGCTTGCCAGTTTGTGATAAAGGTGAATTTTTAAGTCTGTAACCAGTGTGAGATGTGAACAGATCACTGGTATCTGCATTGGTTTTAGTGACAGTAGCATTACTGCACTTTTTCTTTTTTTTGGTTCTTAGTAGTTACCATCTTGAGATTTACTTAAAAATAAACCCTTTAATTAGTATTTCTGAGTAAAATCTCAGACTATACCAGCAGTGTTTAAGAACTTGACTTTGCATTGTTCTTTTTGACCTTTCCTTGAAGTCCTCTCATTAATGACTCAGTCCTTTCCTGTTGACCGTATATATATTTCTTCCATGACTCATCTACACTTTGGTTTCTTAGATTTAAAATAATCACTTTATAACTAGATTTTTTTCTTTATTCCTCTTAAATCTTGCAACATTCTGTTTTTGTATTCATATTTCTTTCAATTTTCAAAAGATCGCTTTTAAAAATTATTCAGTATATTTTTAGGGTGCTTACTTTGGGCTATTATAATGAATAATCTAAAGAAATATTGTATAATTCTATTATGACAAACTCTCTGCTAACAAGCAACTTACACTCTAATGGAGAAATTTCTGTTTTATACAAAATGGTGAGTGAAGCATGAGGAAGAAGAAACCTAGAATTTGACAAAGAAAACCTTAGTGAGGGCTAGAAGTGGCAGTATGGCCAGACCACACAGAATGAGGAACATGAGCACTGGCAGAAAGAGGTCAAAACAAAAGCCTTCAAGAAATCCTGGATCATATGTTTCAATGATTTGTAAACTTTTGTTGTATTTTCTGTTCTCTTCTTAAAGCAAAACATAGTATTGCTGCTTATGGAATTTTTTTTTTTTAAAGAAAACAGTTCTATTATAACAAATTTTGGTAAAGATTTTTTCAGTTTAAACAGTTGTTAGGTGCCTGGGATGAGAATTTTGTAAGCTGTTTAAGAGGGGAAAAGTTATCTTTCCAAGATAAAATACAGAACCACACTATGAAGGAAAGCTATCTTGTGAATGTAAAGATGAGTTTGAATGGACCATCGGTTTATCTATAAGTTCCTGTTGTCCAGTGTCCAAAAGGCCAATGAGAACAGGATCACCTATTTAATGAAAGGAAATACATAGTGCCTTAACTACGCTCATGGCCCTAAATTAATTTTAAGCTAGGAGTTCATATGCTAACTGGGAAGATTTATGCTATAAAATGTGTCCTCAAGCAACTTGAAAGTTTCTTTCTTCTTCTGTGTATTATCAGAGCATCCAGGGCTTTCTCCAAAGCACAAATCATACTGTGCTGTGAATGCTTGTTAGTCTGTCTCTTCTCCTAGACATGAGTGCCATGGGTACATATTTAGGGCATTCCCTTCCTATAGTAAGTGAACTGATGGACACTGATCTTTGAGTAATCTGCATGTAGAGGAAGTCTATCATCTTAGCCAGCCAGCTTTCCAATTAAAGTCGTATTCTTTACCTCAAAACAACAACAACAATGACAAATCAGCAGAGGGAGAAGATTAGAGATACCCTTGGAAAACAGAAGTCATATTGGTCATATCTAAACCTGGAACCTTTGGAGGGAAGGGTGAGGACTGGGAGTTAGCTAGCTTAGGCATTTTTGCTAAAGAGGAGAAAACTTGTGGAATCTGTTACTGGAGTTTACAGATTGCGTTTCATCAGTTATCTTCTTTCCAAAACAGGACTGCCCTTTTTTACCTCGTGGCATTGGGCTCCACTCAGTCATGTCCGACTCTGCAACCCCGTGGACTGTAACCCTCCAGGCTGCTCAGTCCATGAGATTCTCCAGGCGAGAATACTGCAGTGGGTTGCCATTTCCTTCTCCAGAGAATCTTCCCCACCCAGGGATCAAACCCAGGTCTCCTGCATTGCAAGCAGGAGACACAAGGGAAGCTGCTTTTTTACCTCAGAGGATGCTTTTTTTTTTAACCTAATCATCAATGATTTGTCGAAACCCATCCCAATGAGTCAGAAAAATGAAATCCGTTCTTCTTCCTCCATATTTGTCTTTCCTTCTCTCCCTCCCTTCCCAAGGCCCGCACCCATATTTCTGATAGCGCTTTTCTTTTTCAGCTGGTAGTTGCTTTTATGACAAGCCATTTCCAAAGCTATTACAAATAAAATTATAGTTCGCAAACCTAATAAAAGGCCAAGACAGGTATATTTTCCTACTATTACTCTTCTGCTTTCTTACTTACTGGAAAAAGATCAAGGATGCACAGAGAAAGCACATCATTATACATTTTTAAATAGTTGGGAGAAAAGAAAGGAGTTAATACCTTACATATTAGTGGTTGGAGACTTCTTACTAAACAGTGATTTTGTTCCAGCTTTTCCTTTCATGTTTAAGCCAAGCTACTGCCCCAACATTACTGTACACTTAATATAAAACCCTATTTTATAGAGTTACTGTAAAGGAGGACCAAATAAGTTTGAAGAACTGAACAACTGTAAATAAAATTGTAAACTAATAACTTATTTTAACTAGAAATTACCTCATTAAAAAAAAATTACCTTAATGTCTCTGATAAGAAAGCATGTAATCTAAATTTGATTTGAAAAAAAGTTCATTTGGTAGAAATAAAGTACTTTTTTTATCGTTCAATGTCTGTGAAGTTATACTTTAAGTTTTGTAGTCAATAACTTTGTAAATGGTATTTATTTTCTATTAATACATGCTGTGTAGGCAGGAGAAAGTTTTTAGTGTTACCCACTTGGTATCATGATCAGTTCTGCTCTTGCATTTCTCTCACGGTTTCTGTTTAAAGCCCCAGCTTGTCTCTGTGTGTTGGCGGTCAGTGCTGAAGTTTGTTTGGCGCTTTAACAGTTACGGTATCTTATGGTATACTTTAGGTCATTCACCAGATGTTGCTATAGTGGTTTTCCTTTGGTCTGGTCTGGGTTGCTCTTTGGCAGATCTTTATGAAAGTTCTTTGTGATTGACTTCACAATGATTTAGTATATTTCTAAATTACTGTAACTTTCTGATGTTAGGTTTTGAAAATTGATCAAATCTTTCGTCATCCCACAGGCAGAAAATGTTGCTTCTGTCTTCTGCTTCTATTTTAAATCTGCTTTTCTGTTGTGTTTTATTTAACCTTATAATCACTTTAAGTTAGGAGATACATACATAAATAGATCAATATAGATTTTATTTTCCTGCTCTGTAATTATGGAAAGATTATATGAAAGTTTTTTATTATATGGATATTTAATATTACATTATTCTTCATAACTTTAGAAAGAATTAAATTTTAGCTGTTCCAGCCTCTGGGTTAGTTCCTTGTCCTGAGGCTGTTTGCATGCAGCTTTAGGACCAGAGACAGAACAGAAAGAAGGTTAAGATATCTTTTCTACATTACTGCCCTTCCTTTAGTTGATCTGTTAAAGCTTTCTAAAATGCTTATTGCCTTATGAATAGAGGCAGGTTAGAATAAGGGAAAGAAGCCAGTCTTAGAATAGATATTCCTAAGTTCCCCAAATCCCATCTGCTTCCTAGATGTCTAAAACTTAGGTGAATTATGTAACTTTTAATGATAACATGGAGAGAATGGAAGATTTCAAAGAGCAGATGTAAGGGTAACATATTTATCTGTTGAACAGAAAGTGCTTCACAAAAGTTAGTGCCACCTACTGTAATAAAGAATAGTCTACCAAAAATTCTTGGCTGTTTCTTTGATACTATATGCTCATAACTTCTCATGATTTCATAGCACAAATGTAGAAGTAAACTGAAAAAGTGTAATGACCCTAAAATATTTCCTTCAGTATTATGGCTTTTTGACCCTTCTAAAAGTAGGGTTTGATCTTTTCCCCTCATTTTACTTTCTTCACATCTCTCCCCAAGTCAGTTCTAATTGAGAAGCCAGAATCTTGCCCAGACTGACATTATAAAGTGAACCTAATGAAAAAACCAAATACTTAAAATAATGCTTTTGAGTCTTGTTAAAATTGCTTATATACAGTGAGAACAGCCTAATATCATTACCATGGTTGCAAAAATTATCTTTAAAATTGTACTGCAGCTGTTTTTCTAATAGTTCTTAATTTTTCCCTCTATTAGTAGTGGTTTATATTTATTTAATAACCAGAATATCCTGAAGATTCTTTGTAGCTATCATAGCTTCAATGAATACATTCTATGAGTCCATATCCTAGTGCAAATTAAAATTAGTCAAAAATAAGTAGAGAAATAATAGAAAAAAAAATTTTACAAGAAAAAAATGTAAAAGCACAATATTCTGTTTTAAATTCATTTAATTTAGAAGGTATATTCCTATGATAATTGATTTATTAGTTTAACTTTATTTTTGAGTTAGTAATGGTTGGATTAAAGAGTCAACTTACTATTCTTATTTAAATTTCCATACCAGAATTAAAACTTGTGCTAGGATAACACAGAATCAGTGCTAATAGAAAAGTGAGATAAGTTATCTGTTTTGGTATAAAACAGCTTCTGAGGTTAAAGTGACAGTGAAATTTTATACTTTATTTCCCTAATTATAATTGAAAAGTTTAGACTCCCCAGAGGCTCTCTTTATACCAGAAACTTTTCTGAAGTGTGAACACTTTAAAATGCTTTTACACATCAATCTTCTCATAGTTACCAAAAGAATGTTTTTGTGAAAATCGATGTTGTCTCATTTTGTTGTGAAAATTAGAATTCAGCCCTAAAAAGCATCCTCTTTTCTTTCTGGATTAGGTTTTGCTGGGGGTGGGGAACCATTCTAAATACTGCTCATGTCGCTGATATGAGGCTCCGTTAGGGTGTCTCTCTGTTAGGTTGGTTGACTGTCAGAGAGTGAGGACACTTGTGTCGACATCAGTAGGGCTAACTGAAAATTGTCTGATGCCCTTCCCACTTTCTTTTGACTCTCTCCTAACTCTAGATTGTTGTAAGAGCTGTCTGCAGTTTAGTATGTGAATCAAATCCTGTGCTCTTTTATTGTCTTCTCCAGTTCTAAAACATTGACAATTAAAATTCAAACCCAGAATTTTTTGTGGCCCAAAAAAAAATAATTAGCTAGACCCTATTTCTAAAAATTGGAATTTCACACTAAAAATACAGAAGCCTTTTAGTTTCTCTGTAATTCCAGGAGCCAAGGGTCATCTGAAATTGTAAAACAAGAAAATTGAAATAATACCAGTAGAGCAAGATAGAAATATTACTTTGTGACTCAAGTAGGTTACTAGTGTGAAAACCTTAAAACAATAACTCAAAATAGGGAAGAGTGTTCATAAACTTGTACATAAACTTTCAGCTGAATTTAATACTTCTCTAATCGAAGTGCCAGTTTCTGTCCTTAAAAATAAATAGAAATAATGTTTTTCTACTGAAAGAAAGCCTTTCAACAAAAGGTTTTCCAGAGCCATTTGAGTTTCCAAATATATATATACTGCTATTTAGAAAGCAACTTTATCAGAAACCTTTAGTAGAAAGGAACCATAAAAATCACCTAAATCTCAGTTTCTTCATTATTCACATGAAGAGAGCTCACATGGTAAACTTGGGACAGAAACGGGAATGAAGCCCAGTTTTCTTGAGTCTGTCATTCTCATCCAACTGTATCACCCTCCTGCAGTTAACAGGAGTCTCTGCGGGCAAAGAAAAAGATTACCTACTTCATGGACAGAGAAAATAGAAAATGAATAAATGATTTATTTGGAGTAGATTTGCTTTGTTCCTAGTGGCATTTTTAGTGAAGGAAATTTTACTTGTGTGCTTTTGCAAAAATTCAAAACTCATCACATAGCGGTTTGTAAGGATTGCAGCATAATGTTTTAGGGACAGAAGTTTTCCTTGAATTCTCTGAGGTGTATTACTTTAGACTTTACAAGCAAAGGTGAATGTCTTATTATAAACAGAATTGATTTGTGGCTTTAGAGAGAATTAGAAACTAGAAAGATTATTTGAAGCATTCTAATTTAGTTTCATTTTTAAATCTATTGATTTATAGTCTTTATTTTTTATACTATAATTGAGTCATGAAGCTTCATTAATGTCCTGTTTTTTCCTTTGCTTTTTTATTTAATTGGTGTACGTGTGTGCGTGCTTGTCATTTAGTCATGTCCAATTCTTTGTGACCCCACGGACTGCAGTCCGCCACCAGGCCTCTCTGTCCATGGAATTTTCCAGGCAAGAATACTGAAGTAGGTAGCCATTTCCTCCTCCAGGGGATTTTCCCTACCCAGATAGGGATCGAACCCATGTCTCTCTCCTGTGTCTCCTGCATTGGCAGGCAGATTCCTTACCACTGAGCTATTTGGGAAAGTCCCAGTCGGGCTACACACAGTGTTTTAAATTTTTTAAATTGGTATGCACACAAAGTACATACACTTGGGCTTCCCAGGTGACTCAGTGGTAAAGAATCCGCCTGCCAAGCAGGAGACGCAGGTTCAACCCCTGGGTCTGGAGAAGGAAATGGCAGCCCACTCCAGCATTCCTGTCTGGGAAATCCCATGGACAGAGGAGCCTGGTGGGCTGCAGTCTGTGAGGTTGTGAAGAGTCGGACACAGCTTAGCAACTACACGACAACAGCCATGCATCCCTCGTAGGCCAGTACCTAGTTGTGGAATAGCTGGGCTGTATGTACACATAACACGGGAATAGTATGTGCATGTTTAACTTTTTAAGAAATTGGCAAACTTTTCCTAGATGGTTGTATCATTTGACATTTCCACCAATAATAATGAGAGGCCAGTTTGTTCCACGTCCTCACTGGTTTAAGTCAGAATTTCCCTAATAACTAAAGACATTGGTCATCTTTTCATGGACTTACCTCCCATCTGTTTTTTGTTTTTTTTTTTGGTGAAATGCCTGTTCAGACTTTTCCCCTATTTTTTGGTTAGGTTGTTTGTCATTTTCTTATTCATTTTTAATAATATTTTGTATATATTTTGTGTATATCAGTTCTTTGTCTAATAGCTTTTGCAAATATTGTCTCCCAATATATGGCTTGCCTATTCATTTTTATAACAGTGTCTTTTAATTAATTTTTTTGGGGGGGGAGTTGCTGTGCTGGGTCTTTGTTGTTGCACGGGCTTGTCTCTAGTTGCAGCAAGTGGGAGCTACTCTCTAGTTGCAGTTCAAGGGCTTCTTATTGCATCGGCTTCTCTTGTTGCAAGAGCATGGCCTCTAGGGCACACGGACTTCAGTAGTTGCAATTCTAGAGCACAGGCTCTATAATTGTGGCACACAGGCTTAGGTGTTTTGCAACATGTGGGATCTTCCTGGATCAGTGATCACACCCATGTCTCCTACATTGGCAGGTGGATTCTTTACCACCGAGCCACCAGGGAAGTCCATTAACAGTGTCTTTAGAAGAGAAAAAACATTTTAGTTTTGATGAAGTCCAGTTGATTGTTTTCTTTTTAT
This sequence comes from Odocoileus virginianus, assembly GCF_023699985.2. Classification (NCBI taxonomy): domain Eukaryota; kingdom Metazoa; phylum Chordata; class Mammalia; order Artiodactyla; family Cervidae; genus Odocoileus; species Odocoileus virginianus. The sequence goes on along the minus strand of NC_069685.1, from coordinate 4,551,469 downwards.
AATTTATTCTTTGTGTGAACTGTTTTAAAATTTTTGCCAAATCTAAGATTAAGATTTTTTTCCTGTGTTTTCTTCTAGAAGGTTTATAGTTTCTAGCTCCTACATTTAGGCCTGTGTTTCATTTTGAGCTGAATACCATATACGTTGTAAAGTATCAGTCCTTCCAATGAATATTCAGTGATTTCCTTTAGGATGGACTGGTTGGATCTTCTTGCTAGCCAAGAGACTCTCAAGAGTCTTCTCCAACACCAACCACAGTTCAAAAGCATCAGTTCTTCAGCACTCAGCTTTCTTTATAGTCCAACTCTTACGTCCATGCATGACTACTGGAAAAACCATAGCTTTGACTAGACAGACCTTTGTTGGCAAAGTAATGTCTCTGCTTTTTAATATGCTGTGAAGGTTGGTCATAGCTTTTCTTCCAAGGAGCAAACATCTTTTAATTTCATGGCTGCAGTCACCATCTGCAGTGATTTTGGAACCCAAGAAAATAAAGTCTCTCACTGTTTTCATTATCTCCCTATCTATTTGCCATGAAGTGATGGGACCAGATGCCATGATCTTAGTTTTCTGAATGTTGAGTTTTAAGCCAGCTTTTTCACTCTCCTCTTCTCCTTTTTCCTCTCCTTTCACTTTAGGTCTTTATTCAAATATCACCTTAGTGAGACCTCTCCTGGCCTTTTTTTGTTTTTTTGTTTTTTTTTAATTTGTTGTTTCAGGTGTACAGAAAATGCTTCAGTTACACATATGCAGATACTCATTCTTTTCTGGATTCTTTTCCCACGTAGGTTATCACAGATTACTGAGCAGGGTTTCCTGTGCTGTAGTGGATCCTGGTTGTCTGCCTAGATATTCTGTGCACAGCAGTGTGTGCATGTTAACCCTGAACTCCTCGTTTATCCTTCCCGCCCACGTTTCCACTTGGTAACCATAGGTTTGTTTTCAAAATCTGTGAGTTTATTTCTGTTTTGTAAATGAATATGTATCTTTTGTGTTGTTTTTTGAAAAATAGATTCCACATGCGTTATAGCATATTATATTTGTCTTTGTCTGACTTCACTTAGTATGATAATCTCTAGGTCCCTCCATGTTACTGCAAATGGCACTCTTTCGTTCTTTTTTATGGCTGAATAATAGTAATATTCCATTGTACACTCGTCCCACACCTTCTTTACCCATTACTGTGCTGATGGGCGTTTAGGTTGATTCCAGGTCTCGGCTTTTGTGAACAGTGCTGTAATGATCACTGCATGTATCTTTTCATGTTGTTAGCCTTCCTCTCTACATTGCAACACCTCTCCTGTACACACAGCTCACACTCTCCTTTGCTGCTTTGTTTTCCTTTGTAGCAGGTGTCATCATCTGATGCACTGTGTACTTCACTGATTGTGTATCTCTTTATTCCCTCAATAGAATACAAACTTTGTGAGAATTGTCTGTTTTGTTGCTTGCTTGCATTCCAGCCCCTAGAGTAGTGCCTAACACCAGTCGCTGGTAATATTTACTGAGTGAATGAATGTAAGTAACATTTTAGGTGCAATATTTTTTTTCTTCTGAATATAAAGTGAAGACATTATCTTTTTTAACTTTTCCTTTATTTTAATAATAAAAATGTTAAACACATTCAGAAGAATGTTTTAACATACAGGCAAGATATAAATAGTAATGACAACAAATAGCCACTTTCCTACCACCCAGGTTAAGAGGCAAAACTGTCGATACTTCTGAAGCCTCCTTGGTGCTTGCCCTTATCTCATTTTCCCTCATCTGCTCCCTCTGTAACCCTTGTTCTGAGTTTTTCATACTGTTGTTGGTTTTCTGTAAGTTTTACTTCATTTGAATGTCTCATTCAGTTACATGTGTTTCCGAACTTTATGTAAATGTAATCCTGCTGTGAGTATTCTGTTTTGTTCTCTCTAATCTTCCTGAGAGCCATCCATGTTGATACATGGAGCTCTAGTTCATTTATTTTCGCACCTATATATTAATAGTATCCCCATTGCACAAGGAAATTGTAGTTTATCGGTTTTCCTGTAAATACAAATTTGGGGTTGTTTTCTTGTATTTTTATACTAAAAACAGTGTTGCTGTGAACATATTTGTGCATGTCTCATGTAAAAGTGTAGTGAAGTAAAAGTGTTAGTCGTTCAGTCTTGTCCAGCTCTTTACAACCCTGTGGACTGCAGCCTGCCAGGCTTCTCTGTCTATGGAATTCTGTAGGCAAGATAACTGGAGTGGGTTGCCATGCCCTCCAGGGGATCTTCCCAACCCAGGGATTGAACCCAGGTCTCCTGCACTGCAGGCAGATTCTTTGCCATCTGAGCCATCAGGAAAGCCCCATGTCTCATGGAACACATGTGCAGGTTTTTCTAGGACATTTTTTTTGAGTTAAATTGCTGTTCCATTGGGTATGTGCATCTGTAATTTTACTTGTTAATGCCAAATTCTTTTCAAACGTAGTTCTACAAATTTATACAACAATTGGCAATGTACAAGAATTGCTATTAAGTTTTCCTGTGGTAGAAGATAAAAAATAACATCTCATATCAGTCTTAATGTGCATTTTCCTATTTTCTTGTGAGGCTGATGTCTTTTCATATTTAATTGGCCACTTCTGTTTCCTTTTCTGTAAAATGCACATCCATGTTATCTGCTCTTTTTGACTGGGTTATTGGTGTGTGGGAGTCCTTCATATTTTCGGCATATGTACCCTTTGTCAGAGCCTGTAATGCAGACCCCTTTCCCCACTTTGTAGCTTGTACTTTCACTGTCTTTGAGTGAATAGGAATTCTAGACTTTAAAGTAATTGAATTTAACAGTCTCTTCTTCATAACTTATGCTTGTTTGTCTTTAAGAAGTTCTTTGATACCTAAGGTCACCTGGAAACTTTCCCACCCTTCTGTCCAAGTATACTGCCCTCAGAGCTCTCCTCTGAGCAGTGCTTGACAGTCTGTTCTCCAGAAGAGATCTGGAACTCAGTCACACTGGCAGAGGTGACTGAGAACAGGTCAGTTTTAGAAAACGTTTTTACGTAGATAGGAATCAAGTGAGAGCCAGCCTGTAATATTTTGTTTTACGTCTTTGTTCTAGCTGTGGTTTTCATGGGGCATTCCTGGTGGCTCAGTGGTAAAGAATCCGCCTGCCAGTGAGGGTGATTCAGGTTCCGCCCCTGGGTTGGGAAGGTCCCCTGGAGAAGGAGATGGCAGCCCACTCCAGTACTCTTGCCTGGGAGGCCCCAGGGACAGAGGAGTCTGGCGGGCTGAGTCCATGGGGTTTGCAAAAGAGTTGGATGTGACTTAGTGACAAAACAACAAGTTTTCATCGACTCTAGTGGCTTAGAGGAAAGAGGTTTGGTCCTGAAATCAAACTCCACTCGTGTAAGGTAAACCCAGGTTATAACTTTAGTAATTTGGCCTTATCTTAGTAGGTACTTAGACAAATCAGCTTTCATTTTAAAGCTTGTTTTAAAAGTGGTTGCCATGCAAAACTTTTCTATCTAGACATAGAAAAGGAGATCAATATGAATTAAAGTCTGTATTAAGAATGTTTAAACAAATTTTTAATGTAATACTGTTAACTTGAATGTTGTTAACCAAAGGATAGGTAGGAAGAAATTAAGTGCCTTCTTGGTGCTTGGAAAATGTATTCATTTCAGAAGTACAGAATCATCGAGTTATAGAGGGACCCTTAGAGGTTCTTCTGAGGTGATCCGTCAGGCAGAGGAATTCCTTCTACAGCATCTCTGCCCTTGGACTGAAGGCCTTGTCAAGGCAGGCAGTGTGGATAAAGAGTGCAGTGTCCATGCACTCTTGTCAACAAAATTGATTTGCTTAGTGCACACCTTTTTTTCATTGTGCTCCGGTAAACGTCACATCACTTTCTAGCTTTGAAAAGGAAAAAAACTCAGATTCTGGTTTCACTTACAGCACTCTTCTGGCATCAGTTGTATGTGGGTATTTTCCTTCCACACAGACAGTTCTCTGGTTTTCTGGACACTAGCGGGGTGTCCTGAAGTTCAGTTGACTTCTGACCCTGTGGCCTCCCCCCGCAGCCCCACCTGCACACACGGTGGGAACTCGGGAGTCACCTGTGCCTCTGACCGGTCAGCTGCCAGCTGGTTCCCACAGCCCCTCAGGAACCTCAGTCCTTGTCAGAGCAGCTCACAGAGCTCAGGAAACAGCTTCCTTATTACACCCCCGGCTCGTTACAGAAGCATTGAAGATGCAGACATCCACTGGGCAAGGTGTGGAAGGGCTCTGAACACCAGCTCTTGTGCCCACGGGGTTTGGCGGGCACCACCCTCCTTGTTTGTGGCTGCGTCAGCCGGCCCAGACACTGTCCAGACCAGTACTGTAGGGATTTTCACACAGGCTTCATTGCGTGGGCATGGCTGATTAAATAATTGTCCAAAGGTTGGGGGGTGAGGGTGAAAATTCCCACCTAATCACAATTTAGTTCCCCTGGCAACCAGTCTCAAGCTATGGTTATCTAGGGACTTTCCAGGAATCTTACAAAGGCTGGTGTGGTTGACAAGTGCTTGTGAATAACAAAAGACACTCCTTTCACCGTTAATAGCTCTAGGACTGTTTCAGGAACCGAACCAGAGACCAAGTATTACAACTAAAGATGCCTCCTTGGCTCCTATCACTTAGGAGATTAACAGGTTTTAGGAGCTCTGTGCCTAGAATGGGACCAAAACACAGTATGTATTTCTTATTATAAATCACAGGATCACATTCTTACTTCTTACAAGTTCCAAATCAATAGGTTCTAAATAAAGGAAATTTTATCTCACTAAAAAAAGTGAATGTCGTGTGGAGGTTTAAACTGTCAAATAGGTAAATTTAGATTCCACTGAAATCGAACGAGTACTTAGTCTGTGTCAGACACTGCACTAGGTAGCATCTCATTTCATTTAACCTTCCGGCAGCACTGCAAACGCGGTTCTCGGTAACGGCGGCCCTAATGGACAGATAGAGACCTTGGCCAGTGAAGTTAGAGGGACCCTGTGCCTGGTACCCCTGGAAAGTGGCACAGCCGGTTCTGGCCTACATGCTTCCTGATTCCAGAGCTCCTTCTGGTAATCTCTGTGAAAGAACGGTACTAGTAATAGGAATGTTTTACTGATGATCTAGATGAATAACAAATACAAATTTGGGGAGGCTGTGTCCAGTATCAACTATACCTAATGCAAGGCTTGCCAGAAAATTGGAAATGAAAGTTATAAAAGAATCTGTATTCCATTTACTCAAAAACTGCACTTAGGTCTTGAGGCTGGTTAGTAGCAGTTTGGAAACCGTGTGACTCAGATTGGGACTTGAACTCATGTTCTTTTAGAATCGCTCACCTGGTGACTGGACTTGCTGAGGCCCAGGTTCTTTGTGTCTCAATACAGAAGGAATCCAGCGAGAGGCAAAGTGATACACAAGAAGTAGATGTGTTGATACAGGAAGCTTGTGAGAGATGTGGTCAGGCAGTCAAGAGGCCTGTGCCCCGGAGTTAAGCAGCTGCATGTTTATAAGCAAAGGGAAGTGGGGGCGGGGAAAGACTGCCCTCTTCAGTAGACCTCAGGCTTACGTCCCTAGCCCCCCCATAGTTTCCTGCAGGGGATTGTCTGGCCCTACAAGGTCAAACTGTGATTATCATAGCACTTATTCACAGCAGCAGAAGGATGGTAGCATTTTTTCTTTCACTTAATGACCTGGGGCATATCTCGTGCTTTTATGGTTAAGCAAGCCGCTCTATTCCACGATGTTCTGAGAGCTTTCTTGAGCGATTATTGACTTACAGCGGTCTCCCGAAGTTCCCTAAGTTTCCCTCTGTTTGTAATCCCCGGTTGGGACTTCTCCAGCTACCCCTGTAACTACCCTGTTCTATCTGTATCAGGTTTGCCTTCCTTGTTTGAGTGTCTGTTCCACAGCTGCTTTCTCTCTTCATTTCTCTCGTGTATCGCAACCACCCTGCTTATTAGCTTTTCCTCCTCCTAGGCGTATCGTTCGGAGAAGGCAGTGGATCCCACTCCAGTCCTCTTGCCTGCAAATCCCATGGACGCAGGAGCCTGGTGGGCTGCAGTCCATGGGGTCGCTAAGAGTCGGACACAACTGAGAGACTTCACTTTCACGCGTTCAAGAAGGAAACGGCAACCCACTCCAGTGTTCTTGCCTGGCTAATCCCAGGGATGGGGGAGCCTGGTGGGCTGCGTCTATGGGGTCACACAGAGTCGGACACGACTGAAGCGACTCAGCAGCAGCAGCAGCAGCAGCAGCAGGCTGTCGTTCTGCCTCTGATTTTCCTCCTTTTCACTGTTTTCTCTAAACCCTTATTAATTCCTGCTGCTAAGTCACTTTAGTCGTGTCCGACTCTGTGCGACCCCATAGATGGCAGCCCACCAGGCTCCCCTGTCCCTGGGATTCTTCAGGCAAGAACACTGGAGTAGGTTGCCATTTCCTTCTCCAGTGCATGAGAGTGAAAAGTGAAAGTGAAGTCGCTCAGTTGTGTCCAAGTCTTAGCGACCCCATGGACTAGGAGAGCACATTCCTAACCTTTTTCATGGATGCACCTCTTTTGCTGCCTAACAAAAACACCCACAACTTAGTGACCTAGAGCACTGTTATTTCCCACAGTCGCCGGGTGGCTCTCAGCTGGAAGGCCTGCTGGGCTCTGGGAGCAGCTGGAGCCATTGGACCTCTGCCCCTGTGGGCTTTCACCCAGAAGGGAGGCTGGACAGGGCTTCCTCACGCTGCAGCAGCAGCGATCCCACATGGCCGGCACTCGAGTATTAGGCCTCGTTTTCCGAATTTTATAGGCTGAGCTCATTGTCACTGTCGCAGCCTCCCCAAGGGTGCGGATTGAGAGGGCTGATTGGAGCCACTGTTGTAAGTTATTATAATGGTATACTTTGCTCACCTCCTGATTGCCTTCTGTGTGCTAGGCGCTCAGTCGTGTCCGACTCTGCGACCCCATGGACTGTAGCCTGCCAGGTTCCTCTGTCCATGGGGATTCTCCAGGCAACAATACTACAGTGGGTACCCTGTCCCTTCCACAGGGGATTTTCCTGACCCAGGACTCGAAGCGGAGCCTCCTGCACTGCCGGCGGCTCCTTGGCCGGATGAGCCACCAGGGAAGCCCCGTTGCCTTCTGGGAGCCGCACTTCCTGCGGTCACACTGTCTGCTGAGCAGTCGTCCCTGAGTGGGGGTCTGTCAGCACCCCCTTCCCTCAGAACCAGCGGGCCAGGGAAGCTCGAGTTCTGCCATCCCGATGTTCCCGTTCAACCTTCCCTGAAAAACCCTCCTATCCCCACAAGTGCCTTTTTTTTTTAAGTTAACAAGATGTACTTTTACTACCCGTTTATCATGTTGATCATCGTTTTCCACTGCCCTCTGCTTCAGTTATCCTTGTATTCTTGTATCCCTAGTCCAGTGCCTGATACACAGTGTCAAAGGTTTTGTGTTGTCCTTATACCCGGTACCAAAGCCTTTCATTTAGGAAGGTTGCAGGCCTTAAATTTCTGACCAGATGAATTCAAGGTATGTTTTAGTTGTCGTCATTTCATGCTATCTGGCCCTGTTAAACTATCTCCTTGCCAGAAACTTTCTTATCTTTGTCAGAGGAAAAGGAAAAAAATCCCTTTAATTTTTTTAAACAGCTTAAGTTGAATCGGCAGCTTCAGATGCCCTGACTGTTAACCCATCTTCTTCTCAAGGCTTGAGCTATTCATTCCCTGGGGTCAGTACTTATTTTGTTTCTTATCTGCCTCCTACCTTCCCAATCCCTTAAGAATGTAAGCTTGGAAGAATGCATTTGAATCAAATCTAATGACATGGATGAAACTGGAACCAGAGTGAAGTAAGTCAGAAAGAAAAACACTAATACAGTATATTAATGCATATATATGGAATTTATAAAGATGGTAACGATGACCCTATATGTGAGACAGCAAAAGAGACACAGATGTGTTAGAACAGTCTTTTGGACTCTGGGAGAGGGCGAGGGTGGGATCATTTGGGATAATGGCATTGAAACATGTATATTACCATATGTGAAACAGAGCTCCAGCCCAGGCTGGATGCATGAGACAGGGTGCTCGGGGCTGGTGCACTGGGATGACCCTCAGGGATGGGATGGGAGGGAGGTGGGATGGGGTTCAGGATGGGAACACATGTGCACCCGTGGCTGATTCATGTCAATGTATGGCAAAACCACTACAGTATTGGAGAGTAATTAGCCTCCAATTAAAATAAATACATTTTTTTAAAAAAAGAATGTAAGCTTGGGAGGGAAGGAATGTTTTTCTGTATCTCCTAGAATGGTACCTGGTATTTAGAAGATACTTAATCTCTGTTGAATGAATAAGTGAATGAAATAAAAAGTTTTCTAAGATACTTTAAAAATCTGTTACTGAAAGTGTGTATAGAAAGTGAAAGTGTTAATCAGTCGTGTCCAACTCTTTGCAACCTCGTGGACTGTAGCCCGCCAGGCTCCTCTGGCCATGGATTTTCCAGGCGAGAATACTTGTGTGGGTAGCCATTCTCTTCTCCAGGGATCTTCCCCACCCAAGGATCAAGCCTGGGTCTCCTGCATCACAGGCAGATTCTTTACCTTCTAAGCCACAAGGGAAGCCCTAAGTGTGCATAATACAGTCCATTTATGTTTTTAAATATTGTATATAACCCTAAAAAATTTCTCACAGGTACACAATAAAATGCTAACAGTGATTCTCTTGGGTGGGAAGGAGAAGAATAAATGCAGAGTGGAAACTTGACTTTATAATTTTGAGCATATGCCATTTTTACAATATTTTAATCTTAAAAATAAAGGCTTTACAAATCAAAACTATCCAATATAAATATATTAAGTGTTTTCCTTTATAGAGGTACATAGACAAAGAAATGGCTAGAAACTGCATGCGTGTTAATAGTGAATACAGACATCTTATCATATATGTTATATCCTATTTTTTCACTTAACATTGTATATCAGGTGTTTTTACATCATTAAAAATTATTAAAAGTGCAGTTTTAGTAAATATTGTATTGGATGGGTAAATTTTATACTTTATTGTTGAACAGTTTGAACTTATAAATAAGACTTAAGTAAACACTTCATTCATAATATCTTTGTGATATTTTGCTGATATCTTTAAATAGAAGAGTCATAGAAATAGTGTTACCTGGTTAAAACATACTCATATCATTTGAAGTAATACGCAGTTGAAAATAACTGAGAGGCATATGAACTTTAAGTAAATGGCCTTTTGGGGCGGCTCTTGCCTCCACTTCTTCAATCTGTGCAGAGAACAGCAGTATTTAAAAGTATCCAGCATTTTAAATACTCAGTTTTCACTTAAAGTGTAGCCATAATGATGTCCATACTTGGCACAGATCATGTATCATATAGTATTTATTTATATATAATTTTGCTTCTTTGACTTTGAACATACTTAAAGAGGGACCTACTGATACTTTTAAATTAAGGTATGCTCAATAATGTTTGAATATGGTTAGCATCTTATTAAACTGATCTGTTCCCTTCAGGGAAGTTAAAAGACTATGAAAGGCTCAGTGACTTTGTAAAACAGTGTACAGTTGGTATTTGTGAAATATTTCATCAAAACAACTTTTCCTCCGGAGAGATGTGCTCTTTCATTAAGACATGTAACAAATCACCTTTTATTTTATTGTCATTGGTGTTAATGCTCGGTCTTATAACTCTCCTCTGTTTGTTCACAGGTTAAAGTATTACACAATCAGCTGGTCCTTTTTCACAATGCCATTGCCGCATACTTTGCTGGGAATCAGAAGCAGCTTGAACAGACACTTAAACAGTTCCATATCAAATTGAAAACCCCTGGAGTTGACGCCCCGTCTTGGCTTGAAGAACAGTAAAATCACACGTGGAAACAAAGAGAAAGTCACATTGTTATATTTCTAAACAAACCTAGTAAGAATTAAGCAGAGTTGGGGGAAGAGGGAAGGGGTGACAACCATTGTAGTGATTCTTGCACAAACAGCTTTAATTTTTCCCTTTTTCATACTTTTAACAATTGAGCTGTTAAATTTGATGGGGAGGTGGGTGATTTTAATGTAAACATAATTTCTATAACCTGAACACAATAATCTTCCTTTTTGAGAAATCCTTTTGTATTGTGAGGGTTGATGGCTATTTCTGTAGTTTGAAAACACCTAATATAGATTTGCACTGACAAGATAAAAATTCAAGGTTTTTGGTCCTGCAAATGAGGACCAGTTGTAACTTTTCCAAAGGAAGGTTTACATGATTTGTATCAACATCAGATATTTTATATAAGAATATATTAAACATCTTTAAGAGAGTCATTTTCATGTCTTGTCTTAAAGAGAAAAAGAGACTATTTTGCAGAGTAATATTATATGGTGTTCCTGCAGCACCCACACAGAGGCGGCAGCTCTGATGAATGACTGATTGGCTTGTGGAGTTGTGGCAGATACCTTTTTAAAAATGAATCTCTACCACTGTAATTTTGTTTAGGCTTTTTCTTCAAGACACAGGAATCACACTGTCATTTCTTTGAGGCTTTTGAACTTAAGAATTTGCATTACCCAAAGTCATGGAGCAGTTCTGTTAGCAATTTCTTTTGATTCATAATGAAACCTGCTTGAGAGAATTTTTTTGACAGGTGGATCTGGGAGTAGAAATTCTCAGTGGTTTCTAGAGTAAAAAATCTGTGCTTTTTAGAAAGCTAGTTTTTGGGTAAATTCCATTTTGACAGAAGTGAATTCCTAGACAGCTTTCATTGACTTCCATATGTAACAATACCGGTTAAGCCTTAAATCACAGATATGTGCCTTCTCAGATACAGTAATTCTCATTCAACCAATGTACATAAATCCATAAAGAAGCCCCTTTCAGATAATGTTTGATGTGTCTGTTCCTTCCTTGGAAAGGAGCACTGTGTATAAATGTTGAATTTCTTTATATTCATTAAGCCACGTTTAAGGTTTATGGAGAAATCAACTTCTGAATTTGCCGTTTGGATTTTCCTTATTCGTTTTGCGAAAGGGGAAGATGAAGGACTTGTTTGCCTTTGAGTAGGGGAAAAGGACGGTGGGTCAGTGTGGTCGCAGCAAGACGGCGGGGCTGGAAGGGCCAGTGCTGTTTCGGTTGCTCAGCACTGTTGGTTCTGTGTATGGCCTTCTGCGTGATTTTATCAGTAATGTAACCCTTTTTCAGTATAAGTTCTCTTGATTTTTGTCATAGACATAAATTAATATCTTGAGATACATCTCTTCACCTGTTCATTTCTTTTGTGTTGAAATGAAGTACTTAAAATTACTGTTATACCAGAACTTCATGGACTGTAAGATTTGTTATATATGTTCAAATGCCATTTAGCTGGCTTTTTAATTAATATGCTTGTTTTCAATGCTTAACACAGTGTAATGTGACTGTAAATCATAAACCTATTTTTAATCATTCCCTCCTGTATATTTGTACTCTGAGAGAGCCTTATTTTGTTCTTCCAGCAGAATTACTACTTGTGATAGTTCATTTACATTCCCCAGAATGTGCCTCTGGTGTGAATTTTGTATTCTTATTAAACGTGTTTGCTGCGGTACCTCATATCTCTGCCTCTTCATAATTCAGAATAAGAAACAACTATTTGGAAAAAGAGAGTACGTGTGATTTGCCTTTGGAAACAATGGCAGTGACCAGAAGACGATGCTTCTGTCCCTTAGATTGTGTTATTTCAGTAAGTTACTCTCGTCCCTCACTGGGGCTCTGCTGGGAGCAGGACGTGTCCACTCTTACATACTTCAATAACAGCTGCAGCTCAGTAATTAAATCATTTCATGGAGTGATGATTTTCAGAAGAAACTAAAATTTTCAGTTATGTTAAGTAGTGAGTACATGTGCCAAAGAAATAAGTAAATTAATATGTTGTTTAGTTGCTCGGTTGGTCCGACTCTTTTGTGACCCCAGAGACTGTAGCTCGCCAAGCTCCTCTGTCCATGGTATTTCCCAGGCAAGAATACAGGAGTGAGTTGCCATTTCCTTCTTCAGGGAATCTTCCTCACCCAGGGATCAAACCCTCCTCTTCTGAATTGGCAGGCGGATTCTTTACCACTGAGCCACCAGGGTAGCCAAATTAACATATTGGCCAGCGGTTTATTTACATTGTTAGGAAAGCAAGTCATATTCATTGTGTTAAGTAGAAAAAGATTAGAAGAAAATCTCAAAAATTGAGGATAACTTCCCAAATCATTAAGTACTGCATGGGACCCCTTAACTCCCCCTGATGCTACATACTTTTGTTACCAGTTGTTTGTATTATAAGCTCTAGTGTGAATATCCTTTCACACACATGCGCACCAGGTTATTACCTTAGGTTAGATTTGTAAAGTAAATATGAGCCCTTACAAAGTGTATGAGTTTATTATGCATTGCCAGTTGTCTTTCAAGAAAGATTTTGCCAATTTATACATGTGTGCCTGTTTAGCATATTTTTTAAAGCCGGTACACAAAAAAAGGACATCATGCATATAATCAGCAGAACATCATTTTATAAATATTTAAGTGGAAAGGGAAAAATTGTCAAGAAGGTAAGGGCTAAACCATCAGGATTTGGGGAATTGTGGGGTGTGAGGCAGGGGATGGATAGAAATCTCTAACTTCTCTCTCATTAAAATAGAAATTATTCAAGAAGGAAAATGCAGTGAAGAGCAAGTCTGTGACGGTGAACTCTTCATCCTGTTAGAAGGTAAGCAGAGGCATATTAAAAAGTGTAGGCTTTGTATTTAAGGTTGATTGGAAACAAGCAGCAGCAGCCCGAGACCTGGTCAGCCCCCCACCAGCGGGGCTGGGGCTGAGGGAGGCCGTGGGAGAGCAGGGATAGGCACCAAGGAGGAGACGCGTTTGACCGGCTGCAGCTGAAGGCTTGCTTTCTTGGGAAAGCCTAGTTGGCTGTTTGTGACTGGTTGTCCTGAGCTTTGATTTTTCTTTTTTCTTTGTCAGTTGGCATTGGGATCTCAGTTCCCAAACCAGGTACCCAACGCTGTGCTCCCTGCACTGCAAGCATAGAGTCTTAACCCCTGGATCACTGGGGAAGTCCCTTCATCATAAGTGTGAGGCACTTCTGACTTGGTGTTGGTTTGCTTACATAGACTACCAAGTCATTGAAGCCACCTCAGTCTAAAGGCCTCCTTGTCTGTTTAATTTAACAATCCCAAAGCTTCCAAAATGTTAGGGCCCTGGAAGGACCTCGACTTAACAGAAGTAGTTTAGCTGAAATGTAGACTTTAAGAGGCATCTTTTCAACATTCAAAGCATATTGATAATATTATGGAAGTGTATCCATGTGAAACTAGGAGTTTCCTTAGAGATACCTGTTGAAGCCCCCCCCCCTTATTTTTTTTCACAAAGGCCCCAAAACATCAAACTGACTTAGCCAACTCCCATCTCCAAATGTAATGCCAGGTGAGTATTTGCAACTAAATGTGCGCATTCCTTTTTAAATCCTTCCAGTGTCAACTGCAACTGTGTAATTAATTCAGTGTGTTAGAAGTGTCATTTCTTCTGGGCTTAGTCACTCAGTCGTGTCCAACTCTTTGGGACCCCATGGACTTAACCTGCCAGGCTTCTCTGTCCTTGGGGGATTCTCCAGGCAAGAAGACTGGAGTGGGTTGCCATGCCCTCCAGGGGAACTTCCCGACCCAAGAATTGAACCAATCTTCTGCATTGCAGGCAGATTCTTTACCAGCTGAGCTACCAGAGAAGTCTGAGTTACCAGGGAAGCCTGTCATTTCTTCTACTAAAGCACTATTATGGATAAATATAGTTGCAAAAAATAATGCACCCCCAAACAGAATCATATTAGATACATTTCAAAGTGTATACAGTCCACTGATCTTTAACTTAACATATTCTGAAATACTGTGAACCCAAAAAGGATTATATTAAGTAAAACTATACATATTGTAAAAGCTAAAAATAAATCTTTTAATCATGGGACTGTTAATTTGAAGAATAATGTGATACCTCATGTGCCCAGTCTCCTTTACCCTTCACTTGAGATGGCTGTAAGATGTGAAAAATAAAAGTATATTATCTAAACTGCTAATTCGGTGTAACGTTTGTAGTTAATTCATACTGTTGTGAAGCACTAAGAATGGCTGTATTTTGTAGTAATATTCCTTGATACCTTTTGCCGGTAGCTCTTGAACCTTTCTGGGAGGGTTAAGACTATCTGAGATCCTTTATTGTAACCAAATTTAGGCCTTTTTAAAAAAAGGTATTCTCCCTGTAAGACTGCAGATTTTTATGCTGGCTAAGATTGACTGTCCAGTTGTGAATAGGCTTATTTTCTGACCAAAAGGCCAATTATATTTTGCATTAGTCTTTAACTAGCTTTACAACAGAGCAAGACCTGTTAAAATAGAATGATGGTGCAAACAACTTACACTTTTAAGGACTCGCATTGAATTCTCTTCTATGTTCCCACTTGAAGGTTTCCTGCTCGACAGGTTTCCTGACATAAATGGGTCTTTATAATAAATTGCCAAGTCATTCTCCTAATATACAGAAAACGATGAAGTTCAGCTTTGTTTTTTGTGAAATAAAAGCTAACTCTTGGCAGTTTCTGTATATGAAGTGAGAACTATTTATTATTCTGGTCATAACTCTGCTATGGGAAGACTGTGTGTGTGTTAGTCATTTAGTTCTGTCCGACTCTTTGCGACCCCATGGACTGTAGCCCACCAGGCTTCTCTGTCGTGTGATTCTCTGGGCAAGAATACTGGAGTGGTTTGCCATGTCCTTCTCCAGGGTCAGGGTGTCTTCCTGACCCAGGGATCCAGCCTAGGTTTCTGGCATCGCAGGCAGATTCTTTACCATTTAAGCGACGCTTCATGTGAGGGAAGGAAATTGGGCCCAGTCTGACAACTGTACTCTGTTCCTAAGTAGTAAATTATGTTAGTTAATATGCTAGCAGATCTGGGAATGTCAATGACATTTTTGCAAATGAAACTTCCATTTAAAAAAGCATTGGTATATTTACACTTGTGTGTAAAATAGATACCTCGTGGGAAGCTGTTGTGTATCACAGGGAGCTCAGCTGCATGCTCTGTGATGACCTAGAGGGTGGGGGAGGCTCAGGAGAGAGGGGGCATTTGCATACACGTGGCTGATTCACTTTGCTGTTACAGCGGAAACTAACGCAGCATCCTAAAGCGACTGCACTCCAATCAGAAGCAACACATAAACCACAGCTGGGTTTGTGCCCAAGCCAGGCTTTGCCAGAAGTGTCCTCTCTCAGAGACTGAGCTTTCTGCAACTGGACTGTTGTGAGTTGTTGATACGTAAGAAAAATGAGGGAACCAGACATCACCTTGTTGGCCTTAGACACAAAAATAACTCTATAATAGACTTGCCTTTTGCTTTGCTTTTGGTACAGGTATGTGTTTGTATAAATATCTTATAAGTGAAATGTACATCAAGTTGGCATGGGGCACATAGGAAAGAAAAATGTTAACCCTACTGGTCTTCGTTGTATGGTGGAGCTTTGATTATTGAGGTTCTACAGAAAAAGCAAAATCTCACTTTAAAAAAAGAGTGGACGGTATTATGGGGTAAGGAGAGGGAGGGTAGCTTTAATCCTGTTGGCCTTGCTGAAAAGTTTTTACATTACAAATTTTTTAGAATAGTGAATTAGGTACTATATATATATATATATATAAAGAGAGAGAGAGAGAGAGAGATGCAGCTTGACTTCGATCCTCCCCCTACGTGATTTCTAGGGGCTTCCCTGATAGCTCAGTTGGTAAAGAATCTGCCTGCAATGCAGGAGACCCCGGTTCAATTCCTGGGTTGGGAAGATCCACTGGAGAAGGGATAGGCTACACACTCCAGCATTCTTGGGCTTCCCTTGTGGCTCAGCTGGTGAAGAATCGACCTGCAATGTGGGAGACCTGGGTTCCATCCCTGGGTTGGGAAGATCCTCTGGAAAAGTGAAAGGCTACCTACCCTCTCCAGTATTCTGGCCTGGAGAATTCCATGGACTAGTCCATGGGGTCTCAAAGAGTCAGACATGATTGAGCAACTTTCACTTCATAAGTGATTTCTAAATCTGTGTTAGGAAGCTTTTTATGAAAAGCTACCTAAAGTTTTAGGCAGATAATTGTACTTCTTTCCTTTGAGGAATATATATGTACTTATGGCTAGGCTCTAAGCTCTTGAGAAAAGCAGAAGGTATTGCTTTTTATTCACCCTGCATCCCCAGCTCCTTGGATAGATTTTAGCTCAAAGGAGCCATGTAGTAAAAATCTGTCTGCTTTTTGATATAAAATTCTCATATAGAAAAACATTTGGAGGTTGCACTGCCATTTCATTTGAATGAATTATAAAGAAGGTGGTACATTTATATCAATAACTTATTCTGAATCAACATCAGGGTGTTAACTAAGTACTAGGATGTTTACAGATGAATGGCCTTTTTTTTTTTTTTAATAAAAATTTAGAGATATTGGCAGACTTAGAAAAATCACCATTTTACAGCCCCTACTGAAATGTTTCACACAGGGATCACCAGTTGGAATGTAAAATCATTAGAGATTGAAAGAAAACAGATTATGTCCAAAATACAAAGCGTTGCTTCACATATTACTCAATGTGAATGGGGGGAAAGGTGCCATTCCTAAGAGTTTTGTGCTTAGCATCTACCTCGAGAGATCAAAGTTAACATCACTAATAACCAGACAACCAGTAAGATACCTCCAAGTATGATGCAGTGTAAGTTATGCAACATCACTTGTGAGATGAGGTAGTTCCACTGGCATTGTTTGGCCTACACCTCATCAGGACTTTTACCTTAAATTCCAGTGAACAGAGAATACAAGGGGATAAAGAATAAACACCATAAGGAATTCATTGGACAGACCCAGAATCTGGGACTTCCTACAAGACAATTGGTGTAGTTTCTTCAAAAAGTCGGTCAGGAAAGAAAATACTTAAGAAATTTGTTAGAAGATAAAAGAGACTTTAGATTACAGTTCAAAAAATAGCTATTTGCATTCCCACCAACAGTGTAAGAGGGTTCCCTTTTCTCCACACCCTCTCCAGCATTTATTGCTTGTAGACTTTTGGATAGCAGCCATCCTGACTGGCGTGTAATGGTACCTCATTGTGGTTTTGATTTGCATTTCTCTGATAATGAGTGATGTTGAGCATCTTTTCATGTGTTTGTTAGCCATCTGTATGTCTTCCTTGGAGAAATGTCTGTTTAGTTCTTTGGCCCATTTTTTGATTGGGTCATTTATTTTTCTGGAGTTGAGCTGGAGGAGTTGCTTGTATATTTTTGAGATTGGCTAATTCATTTCAGTGTATGACAAAAACCACTGCAATGATGTAAAGTAATTAGCCTCCAACTAATAAAAATAAATGAAAAAAAAATAGCTATTGGCAGAGTTAGAAAAATCACTTGAAACACCTGGGGAACAACTGAACAATTTGAATTTGTATTCGATACAACGAGGGACTTTTCATTAACTTTTTGAGGTGTGCTCTCGTGGTAAGGTAAGGGAATAGCCTTATAGGAGATGCAGGCAAAAAAGTACTGAAAAGTGAAGTGGCCTGGTGTCTGAAATATACTCAAGTGGTTCAGAAGAAATATACACATCTCTACATACATGTTTGCAGAAAGCTGGAGGAAAGAGAAAAGTAAGAGGGAAAAAAATGTCTTTAAATATGACCCCTGCTCAATCTTATGTGTCATCCTGGATGGAGGAGAGGTTGGGGGAGCATGGACACATGTATGACCGAGTCACTCTGGTGCGCACCTGAAACCATCACAACATTGTTAACTGGCTATACTCCAATGTAAAACCAAAAGTTTTTAAAAAAATAATAAATATGGCCCATTGTAATGGGTGGATGGACGTGTGGGATTTCATTGTACTAGTCTTTTACCTTTTCCTTTTTTGAACTTTTTCATAGTAAAAATTAGCAAGAAAACATCTAGGGTCTTTGGTCCAGAAATGCAAGTAGGCTTCTATTAAGTCTTCCCTCTTGCACCAGGGTGGCCATCAGGGGCTTCCTTTGGTTACAGCCAGTGACAGCACGCGTTTCACTCCTGCAGCTATCAGAACCCCTTCACCAGCATGTAAAAGAAATTGGTTTGTACTTAGAAGCACAGAAATTTTAAAAAGTGTAAAGTTGAACAGTTTTCTGTTTGTCAGTAAAGATTACAGAAACTTAGGACAATTGAAGAAGTAGAAATAATTTAGCATATGAGGCTAGTTAGAAGAAAAGTCACGTGAGAAAACATGCATTCACTAGAGTAGACGTTTTTCTCATCAACGTTCTCAATGGCCGTGTGAAGCTATAAGAAACTGCGTGCATGCACGTCAGGTCACTCGGCCGTGTCCTGCTCTTTGGGACCCCATGCACTGTAGCCCCCCAGGCTCCTCTGCCACGGGCTTCTCCAGGCCAGAGTACTGGAGTGGCGTCTTCCAGGGGATCTTCCTGACCCAAGGATTGAACACTGCGTCTCCTGCATTGCCCGAAGATTCTTTACTGCTGAGCCACTGGGAAAGCCCCATAAGAAACTGTAAGGGAAGTTAAGTCTCAGAAGTAAACAGTAACTTGGTGTTAATACCAATTTCTCTTCTGTCTCAATTTTTTCTCCTCATAAGCAAGCATAGATGACTGAGACTCAGTAGCGTACTGAGACACTAGATTTCTTAAAGCTTAACCGCTTATAGTTTCTCTTACTATAACAACTTAGATTGCTTACTTTAAGGTAAATTATACATTGGTATAACTTATTTTCAATCTGAAAGATATCTAAATAGTGGGACAAATTGTCCTTAATTCACACTTGTTAAATTAATGAAATAGCTTAAATCTTTAAAGAACTCCCCAAATAAATAATGGATGTTTACATTGATCTCAAATTCTCTCTTTCTCGTTCCCTCACCCCTACCTTAGGTTGAACAAGGAAAATCCTGTGGATTAAAAGTTTCTAACTAGAAATAGAAGCAGTAAAAAAGCCCAGAGGATGTTTTGAGAATCTGAGTTTTTACCATGGCAGTGGTTACTATATGGTTACTGGTATGATCAAGTGAGTAAGAAGGAAAAATCTGTGTAGGTTTAAACGGTCGTGAGTGTTTGCTGAACAAACTGGTTGGCCCGTCCATGTTGCCTTTCATCACCTGATCCCACTCACACCTTCGAAAGGGTCAGAGAGCTCCTGAAGTGGCTGGGGCAATTCCTTCTTGGACTGGTGTTGGCTGCCAGAGAAGGCCAGGCCTTTAATTAGTCAGTCAGATTCATTTAGCTTTCCCATGGTATGGACTTGAAAAAAAAATAACCTGTCTTCATATTCTCTAAACATTTTTTTATCTAAAAAAAATCTCACTACCTTTTCTTCTTTTTTAAAAAAATGCATTTATTTAGGCTGTCCTGGGTCCTCTTGCGGCACCGGCTTTCCTCTGGTTGCGGTGAGCAGGCCTCCTCTTGTCGCGGTGTGGGGCTTACCTTCTTGCAGAGCAGGGGCTCTAGGGCCTGGGGGCATTGCTAGTTGCGGTTCCTGGGCTCTAGAGCACAGGCTCAATAATTGTGGTGCATGGTCTTTAGTTGCTTCAAGGCATGTGGATCATCCTGGATCAGGGGTTAAATGAGTGTCTCCTGCATTGGCAGGTGGATTGTTTACCCCTGAGCCACCAGGGAAGCCCCCTCACTACATTTTCTTTGTGAAGTTCAGCATTTCCCTCCAATTAAGGCAGTCATAAAATAAGATAGTTAGGCACTGCAAATGAGGAGCTCTGAGTCTAATGATAAAACTTGTGTGTATATACGTGTGTATATATGGGCTTCCCTGGTGGCTCAATGGTAAAGAATCCACCTGTGATGCAAGAGCTGCAGGAGACGCAGTTCGATCCCTGGGTCAGGAAGATCCCCCGGAGGAGGACGTGGCAGCCCACTCCAGTATTCTTGCCTGAGAATCCCATGGACAGAGGGGCTTGGCAGGCTCAGTCCATAGAGTCAAAAAGAGTCAGACGTGACTGAAGCAACTTAGCACACATGCATGTGTGTGTATGTATATATATATATATATATATACATACACACACACACACACATATATGACCTGTCTAAACTCACAAGGGAAGAGAAAGTACTACTCTTCATAGGAGGCTCTAGTCCTAACTTGCCTCTTTGTCCTTTAAAAAAAAAAAAACACAGACATCATAAGAGGCTGCTGTGCTGTCTTCGGGTTTTCAAGCTTCAGAGTCACTATTTGTGCTCATGACTAAAGCAATGAAAACAAGTCTTTTTTTTTCCCAAGACACAGTAGCTTCAGTCCAAGCCACTCCAGACTTCCTTGCCAGTGACCTCGACACTGACCTTGACCTATCCCAGGAAGAACTCTGTCTGTTTAGTTCTTTTAGCTCCTTTTTATGTGAATGTCTGTTCACTAGTTCTGGCTCTGCATCACTATAACCTCTCATTTTCTCACGGTGGCCTGTTTGGGACCTTATACACCTGGCCTACAAAACGAGTTTCCAGAAGCAGTGGCAGAAACAGAAGGCTGCCTTTCCAAGGGCCAGCTTGGCTCTCTTCGTTTGAAATCAGAAATTCCTATCTCTTTTTGATTCTTAAGCCTCTGTATCAAATTTCAGAAGAGAGAAGGTCCCATTGGCTATCTGTTTTACATGTTTTACATATGGCAAACAAACATGGACATTTCCATGTTGACTCTCCCTGTACGTCCTACCCTTTCCTCCCTCCCCTCCACTCTGTATCCATGAGTCTGTTCTCTCTGTCTGCATCTCCATTGCCGCCCTGCAAATAGGTTCAACAGAACCATCTTTCTAGATTCTATTTATATGCATTAGTATACAGTATTTGTTTTTCTGACTTTCTTCACTCTGTGTGATAGGCTCTAGGTGCATCCACCTCATTAGAACTGAGTCAAATGTGTTCCTTTTTATGGCTGAGTACTATTCCACTGTGTATATGTACCACAACTTCTTTATCCATTCACCTGTCAATGGACATCTAGGTTGCTTCCATGTCCTAGCTACTGTGAATAATGCTGCAATGAACATTGGGGTAAAGCAATTATCCTTCAATTAAAAATAAATAAATTTAATTTAAAAAAATTTCAGAAGAGAGAACCCAATCCCAATCACCCTTCTTCCCAAACCATGTCAAAGCTAGAGGTGTTGTTTGGTCCAGGGTTGGGACACACTGCTACGCAATGGCCATCAGCGTGTCCTTGGACATGTTTCATGTGATCGGCCTGTATGTGCCTGCATTTCTGCAGTTCACCATGGAATGTTATAATATCCAGTTATTCTCTTCATGTGCTGCGCATCTTGCCCCAGAGAGCCTGAGTCTCATCCGGGGGCTTCCTTTCTGGCTTCTAGCAGCCTCTTGAGAGCAGAGCTGTTTTGAATGTGTGTGTAGCCCTCTCTCTGCCTTGCACACAAGAAGCATTCAGTTCTGTCCATGGTGATGATGGTCATTGCTGGAGCTTCCAGTTTGGAAGGATGGAGGTCCACGGGCACCATTTGCCTGTGATGAGGACTGAGTTTAGCTGGCAGACACAGTGACAACCAGCGATTCATGGTCAGAGCCCTTGGAGCAGATACCGTTAATCCTGAGACATGAAGATGAGTAAGGCGGCCCTGCCCTCAGACTTTGTGGTTCATTAGGGATAAAGTCCATGCAAATCCTGGGAATTCGTGGTGTGGGGAATACATGCTATTGATTAGTGGTTGAGTGGGGAAGCAGCTCCAAACTGGACGGTCTGTGCAAGCACAACGCGTTGCATGCAGAGGGGTGCGTTTTGCCCTCGGGCAGCTGTGTCAGTGGAAACGGTGCTGTCCACGCCGTCAAACTAAGCCTTACAAAAGTCAAATCTTAAATACAATACAGTGTAATTTATTTGTAGGCTTTGAATCTTAACACTGTCCCCTGCTGCTCCTAAACAGAATGCTTGATTTCCTTTCTTTCTTGTATCAATAGCACTAGAGTGTATTTAGACAAAGAGGCAGAGCTAGCCTATGGCTTCTAGGTCATCAGGGCAGCCTTGCTGGTCAGAATAAATGATTTAAGTTTCCATCTGGAAGTCAACTTGAATGCTCCCATTTTTTTTTTTCAGTACTCGCATTTTTGAGAGGGAAAAGAAACTGAGAACTAGTCCCTCGCTGCTCAAATGTGTGGATTGTAACACACAAGGAGTAGGCTGCATGGCTGTGTCAGGGTTTCCCAGGAACGCCCTCGAGTCCGCAGAAATACTCTTCTGGAACTTGAAAACAATTCTGGTAAAAGTCCTCTATTGTGATACTGATGATTGCAGTTTAATGTAGACGACATCCGCTTACTTTGACAGGGAAGACACTCACATGCAAAAAATGTCACTGGTGGTTTTACTCCAGAGTTTTGGCCCGAGCAGAATCACATGTGACTGTTAACAGTCTGATGCTAACGAGGATTTGGGGGTGAGTCATCATCTCTGTGGCTGCGCCTTCTCCCGTTATGCCTGCTCCAGTCTCCTGAATCAGCCTCTCTGATTTCTTTATGGTGCCTCAGCCCTGCCTGTCACACAGGACAAAGGTCTTTGAACATCAAGTGACCCTTGTAGACTCTGTACCATGCTCATGGGATCACAAGGGCCCCCCTTTTTTATGAGTTCCTGTGTGGTGGAGCTGCTGGCCAGAATTCCTTCCTTTTGCCCTCTCCTCCAGGAGACAAGGTTTAGCCTGACCGCACAGCAGGCAAGTAGGGTCTAGGGAATTAGTCTCATTACTGAGATCAACTGTGAAGAGGGCATGCATGAAAAGGAAAGACTTCGAAGCTAGGAAATACGTTCAAATCTTTGATAATAAGGAATATGAAGAGCGGAACAAGTTGCGTAAACAACTAGCATTTTCCTTATTTATCCTCCCCTTAAAATTGCAAGTGGGACTTGTCTTTGCGACCCCAAATTTGAAATAAATACAAATCCAGAGTGAAAGGGTATTCAATTTTCCTGGGAAGAGAAACTCCCTCCTTTTTTGCATGTGTGTGAAGCAATTTCCAAATTTTAAAAATTCCCTTGTATGGTGTAAAGTCAAGTCCTGTGTGTCACTGTGAGCTTACTGAGCATCTCCTCCCCTCATCGTAAACCAGACACTGGGAGTGACACTGCTCACTCATCATCCCGCAGGAAACACAACAACTTGAAATTCAAAAATTCAGAAATCCCATCACCTGCATCCTCAACAAAAGGATGTGGTGGGCAGTGAATCTAGGGTCTTACTTAGAAAAGCAGTACCGTTTCAAGAAAAATTAAAGTCATTTGCTTTGTTCTCTAGCCTAGTCCTGAAACATCATCACCAATAGAAAAATATTTTGTATAGGTACATTTTACTCTTTTTTATGACTTAATATACAATTGACAACGTTGATCATGTGCGCAAGAACACTACATAAAAGGAACTTAGAATGTGAGGGGAAATTTTTTCGTCCATTTTAAACTACAAACGCCTGAACATGTAATACCACTCCCTCTCTGAGTTAGAGTAAATATAGGAGCCTCTTTCTTCAGGAGGGAGCCAGCAAGCTATTTAAGAGGAGTAAAGATGAGAAGTACTGGATTTCACACCATGCACCCCTGCCAGTTTTAGGCTGGTCAGCCCACATGGGGACGGAACTGTGAGGGCATGTGACACTGAGTGTTGTGACAGGGGTCCTCTGTGCAGAGGCCAGTCAAGACTTGAGTAACGCTGTTTCCAACAAAAAGCTCACCCTCCTCACCTTCTCCAGAGTGGTGCATTTTCCAATTTCCCTGGCAGTCCCGGGGCTGGGCATCTGCTTGCCAACACAGAGGACGTGGGTTTGACCCCTCATCTGGGAAGACCCCACATGCTAAGGAGCAGCTGAGCCAGGTCAGCACAGCTGGCGAGCCTGGGTTCAGAGTCTGCTCAGCAATAGGCCTCCGCAGTGAGAAGCCTTTGCGCCACAGTGAGGAGCAGCCCCGCTGCCCTAACTGGAGAAAGCCTACAGAGCAGCGACGCCCACCACACTCAAAACTGCACATGTAGTTTTTAAAGTGGTCCATTTTCATTATTTTTAGAAATGGGGCTTGAGAAATATTAAGATGCTAATTGCTATTGGCTAGTTTTGTTGTTTGCTATCATACCCAGAGTATTTACCTTCTTATTATGGAGTTAACCAAAAAGTTCATTTGGGTTCTTCCATAAGATCTAACAGAAAAACCCAATGAACTTTTTGGCCGACCTAATAAAACGGCAGCTTAGTGCAAAGGGATTGTTCATAAACTAAATACAAACTCAGTTTCCCAGAGGAGTAAAGAAAAGCTTTCCAAATTGCTAAGTCATCAACGTGGCTTTTCTCCCACCTTCATACACTCTACAAAGTCCTGCATGGGACATACACAACACACACACACACACACACACACCATCGCATCCCGATACTGCTGGTTCTCTGGGCTTCTGTTTGGGGGCTGCCTAAACTGTGTGTGTTATGGTTTCAAATTACTGCTTGCTCTTCTAACATCTTGGAAGGTAAACAACTTGGAAACAGAACCGGTAGCCAAAGAAATTGGCATCTGACACCCTCTTTACCTTAATTCCTCTTATTGAGACGCACACTTGTTTTTGATGATGGGTAGTGGAAAGAAGTGATATACTTTCATGTTTATTTTAAAGCTATTTTTTTCTCATAATTTGAACATTAATAACAGCTAGACATACATTTGTAATTAAAATCAACCAGTTTTCTAAGCACTGAGCCAAATGTAAACTAAAAAACAGTCTAGCAGAAGGTTTTCTGGGTGAAAACTCAGTGACACCGGCAGCTTTTCTCTTACCTAAGTCTCCTTTTTCTTCCCTGTCTCCAAACTCACACACACACATCTTAGAAGAGGGAGGATGGACACTTTGCTCTAAGGAGACATGGAAAGGTAGGGACGAGGGGCGTCTGGTTACACCAGTCATATGTTGGATGAGGACTGTCTGTAAACCTCCTACCCGCAGACAAATGGGGCACCGCTGTTGACAAAGCACCTGTATCCACCTCTGGCAAACGGAAAGCCGTTAATGCTGCCATGGATATCAACACCACGTGGGGAAACATTTTCTATTTACAACTTTTAGAGATCACTACTTAGCATCCAGAAACAGTTTCTCCCTCTTAAGGATCAAAGCCTAGACATTATTTCCAATGTTTATAAAAGGCAACTTGGTATTCAAATATCTTGGCCTACAAAAATAAAGCCTCATTTTGTCAGTTCCAAGTCGTTTGGGAAATTATAATAATACAGTGTCTGCAATTTGCCAACAAGGTATTGGGTGCACATCTGCATTCATAGTGACGTTATAAATTCTGATCATTTTATTCATGTCACACTTTTGTCCTCTGAAGGAAACAAGGTCTAGCAATTTCTCTTAGAAATGGCTGTTACCAGAAGGGCTGGTGAGGCTTTGCCTTTGTTTGCAAGTCTGTTTAACTGCAGAGTTGATAACGTTTGTTTCTTTTTGCAGTTTCCAATTGTTAAGAGCAAAGATATAGCCTATAATCTACTGATTTCATCAAATATATGTTTTAAGAAGAGCAAAGATTAAGTAGCTCTCAGTCTATATTAGAAAGAAAGGGAGAGGGAGAGAAAGATTTAAAAATTAATTTGAGGCCTGACTGCTAAGCCAGAGGGGACTCGGTGCGTCACTGTGGTCCCCAGAGGACCACACTCCTTGAGCACATAAGCCTGTCTCAGAACTGTGAGGTCTTCTTTAGGTTGCATCCTGACATTTGCCTCATTTTGGTTTGAAAGTTTTCTTTCATGGCTTCCCAGGTGGCTCAGATGATAAAGAATCTGCCTGCAATACAGGAGACCTGGGTTTGATCCCTGGGTCAGGAAGACCCCCTGGAGAAGGGAATGGCAACCCACTCCAGTATTCTTACCTGGAGAATCCCATGGACAGAGGAGCCTGGTGGGCTACAGTCCATGGGGTCACACTGAGCCGGGCATGACTGAGCAACCCAGCACCCACACAACGAGAGATCCAAACCTGAAATGCTCCATGAAGGAAAAACTGAAAGCATCTCAGGGCCAGGGAGGTGAGGCTGAAAGAAACAAAATGAATTGGCCCCTCAGGGAAGGACAGCCTGGGGAGAGGGAGGGGAGAGCTGCAAACAGAATTCTTCAGTAGGACTTGCAGCTGGCATCTAGGAGGCCACTCTGAGCCCTGCCGTGCTCCCAGGAGGCCCAGCTGGTCTGGAGAAGTGTGGGCTGGCCACGGCCCAGGAGCCCAGGAAGCAGCTGCAGCAGTCACCTTCTGGCCACAGACTCCAGGAGCTGCGCTGACTTTGGGCAGCCTGGCTTCAGGAGTCTTTCCGGCCTCCCTGCAGAGTGGCTGGCACATTGCTGGGAAACAGATGAACTGGAGATCTTAAGTCCTAAGCACAGTTTTAGGTGAGATGAAGGTGTATGAATGATACAATGAATGAAGGATAAATTGTCCTCTGGATTTGCAGCCTCAGATACAACCCACTGGGACATTAGAGAGAGAATTGTGTTCTGCTCTATTCAAGGGCTTTTTGGCCACCTCATATGCACAACACAGAAAAGAAGAATGAAAATAAACATGTCTCTTTCAGGATCAAGCACATGGTGCTGCTCAAGTGAAATGGAAAGGAATCAAGGTGGCGGAGTACAAGGACGTGGAATTCACCTCCTGCAAATACATCAAAAACACATCTCTATACAAACTGAGTGAAATGGGATGCTTTACACTGTAGGAGATGAGGGAAGGATGCTGGCAGAGTGTCGGACTGAAGGTGGCCATCTCCTCCCCATAGGCACCTGTGTAAACCCACAGAAGGTTTCAAACAGGTGGCTAGTGTGATGAAACCAGGCTTTAAAAAACACTGACCTCACAGCAGAGCCAGGAGAAGAGAGGCAGGGCAGAAGATTGCTGAGGCAGTGGGTGCAAGAGTCCAGTTTCAACTGTCCAAGCTGGGAAATATAAAAAGTAGGATTTCTAGGATGGTCATGAGAATCAAGCATGATGCCTGACACACAGCTAACAGCAAAGAAACATCACCCCCTCCTTCCTCTCACTGGGGCTGGTATAGTGGAGGTGGATATAAAGTACAGATGGAGTAGATACTACTTGGTAAAGAGCAACAAATCTGGCAAATACTTGGATATAAAAAATGTAAAAGAGAAAAAGGACCCAGAGGAAAACTGGGATTTTAAATTTTAAAAATCTGGTCTTGGGATTTCCCTGGAGGTCCAGTGGTTACTGAGTTGGCCTCCCAATGCAGGGGATGCAGGTTCGATCCTTTATTGGGCAACTAAGATCCTACATGCCTTGTGGTCAAAAAAATCAAGACATAAAACGGAAGCAATATTGTAACTCATTCAATAAAGACTTCTAAAAAAATGGTCCACACCGAAAAATCTTTAAAAAAAAAATAAGGTTTTAAATAAGGGATGCAGATGGAAGAGTACTAGTCTTGAGAGACAGATGAGTTGACTTTTGGACAAGGAATTTGGACTTGAACCATTAGAGGGACAGTATGGATGCAAGACTCCCTGATATAGAGGTGAAAGCAGAGCTCACGTTTTCATGCCTCTCACTATCCCCAGACGCTTCCTAGGACACCAAGCTGGTGTTGTTTGTAAGTCTTTATTGTTTTACTTTTAAAAGCTCCCTGGTGAGTTGTATATCCAAGCTTCAGGCCCTACAAATTCTAGACCCCTGTAGGTTGAAGTCAGAGACAGTACCCCTGGGATAGGGGGAAATTAAGACCTCGAAGAATCCAGTTACTGTCCTCAGAGGACAAGAAGGGGCAGTGGAGGAGGCCGGAGAGATAGAGAGAAGGCCTGCAGGTCAGGATGCTGCAGGGACATCAAAGGGTTGAAGGACTGAGGATGGGTCACTGGACTTGACCCTTCAATAAAAGTGACTGATTTTAGAATGCACACTCAGTACATTGTGAGGAAGGGGGCTTGCTGAGCAAGAAGTGTCTGTAGATGCCTCATCTGGCAAGGTTAACATAAAAGAAAAGAGGATGTCATTAGCTCCTCACTTTGCTATTCTGTAATTTAACTTTTGCCTCTGCCATCACTATTCCTTCGAGGTCTTCTCTTCTGTAACAGACACTCCTCAACCCTTGAGATTTTCTGTGGTCTTCCTTGGATCTACTTTTCTGGATGGTAGTGTAAGCCTGCTGGGCAGGATTTTGTTTGGGGGTGGGGGCTGTTTGTTCTCGGTTTTACCCTAATAGCTTCTCTTTTTCTATCCACGTGGAGGCCGGGAATTCTGTCCTGGGAATTCAGGGGCTGTGGACAGGGCACAAAGGCGGAAGTCCTCAGGCACCAGAAGCTGGATAAGCCCTGGTCTGTTATCTTCGAGCACAGAGCCAAAGGTAGCAATGACTTCATCCTCGCAGAGGGCACCTCCCCACCCCTGCAGCTAATTTCCCATCAGCCGCTTCGCTCGGGATGAGTTTTCTTTGATTACTCCTTTCTCACTGCCTGGCGTCACAAGTCACTTTGAAAAAAGATGCGATTAAACCGTTCCCGGGTTTCCTCCTGTGAGGGGCCTTTCCCAGACAGCGTCTGTTTATCCAATCAGTCCTGGGGTGAACCTTTTCTTTTATATATAACTGAAAGGTTTCTCTTACCACTATCGTTGAGGAGATTAAAAAAAAAAAAAAAAGTAACAAACGTACCTAATGGCAGGAGCAGGGAGAAGCTGACCTTTGGGGAGCTACGGCCCGGTTGGGACTCGGCCACGCGGGCTGGGCCAGTTCGACCCAGTGAGGACTCCTGTTCCTGGGAGAAAGGAGTGTGTTGGGCAGAGGGTGGCCTGGCGCGCGTTTGTGTGTGGGACGGGGTTTGAGCGTGCATGCATGTGCTAATATGCGTGTGCGCGCGCGCGTGTGCGCGGGCAATGGTGCTGGGGAGGCTGTCGCAGAGGCTCCTTTGTGGAGCCACTTGCGGGTTCAGAACCAGCTTGGCGCCTCCCTCTGCTGGTTCCAGGAGGACACCTGGTTCTTCTGCACAGTCCGTACCTCTCTGCCCCCTGCCGCCCCCCGACTTTCCTCGGTGGCCGCTCTGCGCCAGCTTTCGGGTGCTGGCTACCACGCCCCCCGGGCCCAGCGCAGGTGAACGCGGCAGCACCGGCGTGGGCGCTCGCGGAGGGAGGGCGGAAGGGCCGAGCAGGAATGGGCGTGCTGCCCTTTGCAGCCGGCGCTGGGAGCAGCCTGGTCTGCAGCATTGTTACCTGAGGCAGCGGCCGCGCCCCGCCCCGCGCCGCCCTGCCCCCTCGCGGTCCCGAGCTGACGCGGCTGCAGCAGCCGGGAGGAGGCGGCGGCGCTGGGAGGCCGCGGACGGCGGGGAGAGGAGCGCGCGCGGGGAGCACCGGCCGCGGGTGAGTGAGTCGTGCGGCCCCGGTGGAGCTATCGCTGCTCGGGAGTACCCGGGGACGGAGAGTCCTCGACTCCGGAGGAGCGGATCAGCTCGGACCCGGTGCTGGGGCGCCGAGTCGCGGCTGACTTCGAGCTGCACCGGGAAGGCTGGGGAGGTTTGGGCTGCAGTCGCCGGGCCGCAGACGACAGGGATCGACCCCTTGAGGGGAAGACGCTCCGGTCTGGACCCGCGTACACAGAGCCAGATAGGTCCCCGGCCGCCTCCGGGTTAAACCTCGGCTGGCTGATTGAGCTTCATCTGCGAGGACTCGCATAAACTGCGCTCGCACTGGATCCCCGCCCATCCAAGAGCGCGCAGCGAGGGGCGCCGCGCCGGGTCCCCGGCCAGCGGGAGCCACGACTCGGCCCTCCTGCCAGCGGGAGCCACGACTCGGCCCGCCTGCCAGTGGGTGCGGGGCTGGCCAGACGGCGTCCGGGTGATGCGGACCGACGACAAGGCGGCACTCTCACTGGCACGTCCGCTCGGCCCGTGCGAAGTTCAGGCTGGAAGTTGAACCCTGCGCTCGTCGAAGTTGAGGGAGGAAGCGGGTGGGCTGGTGGGTCACCTCCAGCCGCCGCGGTGCCCCAGCTCGGGGACCCGGGGCTCCCGGTTTAATCCCCTGACCAAACACCAGGCGTCTCCCGTCTGTTCTCCTCGCCGGCTCTGCCCGGCTCCGCACTGCGGCCGTGAGGCTCTCTCCCCCGCGCCCGGGACCCAGACCCCGGACCTGGGAAAGTGTCTCCGCGGAGATTCGAGGAGCGGGAGGAGCCCGCAAACCGGGAGACCCCCTCCTTTAGCGTCAAGCCCAGTGACACTTTCCCTGGTGAGCGAGCCCCCCACTCCGCTTGGGGGAACCAGGCTGGGCGGCGCGGCGGGGCGGGGCCCCGGGGATCGGCGGGTGCCCCGGAGGCGCGGGGCGGGGTCGCCGACCCCAGCGGGGCCGGGGAGGGGCGCGTCGGTGCGGCAGCTGCTCCGGGACCTTCTGCCGGTGGACTCCCGCCCGGCGCTCCCTGGAGGCGCAGGGTCCGGCCAGGCCCCGGCGTCGGCCCGACGGACCCGCGTGTCCCTGCGTCGAGGGCGGCTGGGCCTCCCCAGCGCGCGCCCCGGGCCCGCCGCGGAGCTTGCGCGGCGCGTGTGGGCGCCTATCTGGGCCGCGCACCGGCGCCCTCTCCCTCACCCCTCCCGCCGCCGCCCAGATAAGGACGCGCAGGCGCCCGCGGCCCAAGCGGCACTGGCCAAACGAGGCTCCCCGGGGACTCGGGCGGAGGCAGCACCCGAGGAGCCTTTCGTGCGGCCGGGCCGGTGGCGCTTCGGTGAGTGGCTGGGGCGGCCCGCGAGCCGGGGGCTGGGGGTGGAAGGGCGCGGTGGACCGCTCGCCAGTGCAGAGACCTGGGGGACCGCTGGGCCTCCAGAAAGAAATCGGGTCCGGTGTTCCCCACGCCGACTCCTCGGGAGTCCATTTTCAAACAGCTGTTTGCACAGAAACTGCCCTGGGTTTTGACCGTCTGTGACCGCCCCCACCCCTCCTGACCCACGGTTGTCTTCCTGGAATGAATCGCAAGCGCTTTTTTCTCTCTAGAGCATCCTTTGGCGCCCAGGTCCTCCCCCCCCCCCCCCCCCCCCGCCCCCTTGGTTTGGGGACATTGAGAGAAGCTGAAAATGTACATTCAAAACACAGGCGTTTTTTCCCTCTGCTCCCAGGGTGTTGCGTTGGTGTGTCTGTGGATTGTTGTGCGACAGGCGGTTAACCGCGGGGACTGGAAGCACCTTGGGTTTCTCACTGCTGGTGAAAGTGCCAAGGTGAAGAGTTGGGTGGGTGTTGCCAGCTCCGGTTCCACTGTGTGGTTGACGTTTTGTGTTCAAGAATCAAGAAAGGTTTTGAAAGATAGGTGTTGGGGGAGGCGTTTTCCCAGTAAGTTGGTGGGAGCAAACACTCCTTGTTGTAGAATTAATGTACCTTCCCATACTCTCCTCTCCCCGCAAATAAGACAGAGCTGGGGCTTCCTCTCCCTCTTCCCTCCACACCAGGCTTGCTCTGCCCTCGTTTGTCATCAGAAGGGTGTGGGCCAGCCTTTCCTGCTCCCACCTCCTCTGTGACACAAGTCAGGAATCAAAGGGAAAGGTTTTCCTGGTAGGTTTTCCCTGGCATTTACTTTTGCTTATTGTTGACCGAGGGGGTGAGTGATCAGCTGAGCAACAGGGCCCTACTAACCCTCTTTCAGGAAAGCTCTGAGCCCTGAACGAGCTTTCAGGAACATGATTTCCTCCTAAATACACTGTGAAATGAAATATGCTTATTCTTTTCTTCCCTGCCACCCACTCCCTTCAAGAGCTTCAACACTGTTTCTGATAACCAAGAGCAAAGGCAAGCGAGTTGGGGCTCCTTTGAAGACCCTTATAAACACTCTCATTCTAAGACTTTTTGCTTACTGATTGGCTCAAACATCCCTTTATTAAAAACCCATAGTTGGGAGATGCTCAGCTGAGCTACAACCTCCCCAGGAGGGACCTCCACTCAGATTTACCCCCAGTGGGTCCTGATTAGCAGTCAGAGGACTTGAAGAGAAGTTCTCATCTTCAGAGACTGATTGTGACACCTCTATGATTTACTCAGGGTTGGGCATTTGTCAACCTTAGCAGCCGTCCCCCCTGCTGCTAAGGTCCCCAACCTGTAGGTGAGATGCTAAATACAAGCCTGTTCTCTTTGCCCTGGGGGAGATTGATGAGACACTTGACGTTTTCCAGATAGAGCCCAAAGCTAATTCCTTTGTCCAGAAGGCAGCTGCCCACTGTGTGAAGCAGTCTGCTTTGGGGCTCTTGCGTCACCTGTGTTCTAGCGGGCTTAGAGAGTACACCTTTACATCTTTACTGTGGACAAGCTTTAATCTGGTTCTTTGTGTTTCTCTGTTTCAGTATCTCATGGGACTGGAAAGGGTTAGAATGTCTGTCTGCACTTTCTTTTTCCTGCCATCTCTTTGACATTGGAAATCGTGGCCCAAGGGGGAAGCCCTGTCAAAGCCCCATTGAGGCTCCTAGTAAAAGCATTAGCATCTTAGCTAATCATTGCTGGAGAACTCATTCATTAGAAGCTGTTGGGGGCCTAGGATCCTTGTGTGTTACCCTGGGAAAAAATTAGCCAGACAACATACCAGGAACAATGTTGTAAATTTTCTTTTGTCCCTTTAACTTTCTAAAACAGAATTCTTTCTCAAGACAGAACAGTGGTTAGAATCCTGCCCATGCAAAACTAACTCGTGTCACTTGTTACTTTGACAAGCTTTAAGCTTGTACTTCTCTGCAGAAAAGGCTATACTCAAAAAAACCTATATGCTTTGGGGCTTTGGTATTAGGAGACAGTGCTGTTGCACGACCTTTGAGGGCACAGTCTTTCTCACTCTTTATTAGTATCTTCACATTTGCTATGGGAGGTTTAATGGCACAGCTGTGCATATACTAATAGCACCAAATGAGTTACTGCTTTCTAGGACGGGGGCTTTTTTAGCTCATCACCATTCTTAACAGGGATAATCTATAAACAAGTCAGCATATCTGGAATTGGAGGTGAATTGGAGGATTAGCAATTCTTCTATATATGATATTTCATGTACAGAAGTATTTTTTAAAATGTAAGGATAAACTGCCAAGATTACCTGTACAGTCTTGAGAGAAGAAGAGTTCAAATATAACTATAAACTGTAATTGACAATGAGTCATTTGCTTTAGGGGTGCCAACTATGAAAACAGCCTAGTTATGCCCCCAATGATAATTATGAAAATTCCTTTTGAAAGCTGGTTGCATCTCTAGTGAGTTGTAAGTTGGCTTGGATAAATATTTTCAGTTTTACTTTCTAAAAAATTATCCCATGATGACACTTCACACAACAATGTGAGTGTACTTAATGCCACTGATGTGCACTTAAAAGTGTTTAAAATGCTAAAAAAAATTATCCAATTCTCCTATTTTCTACCCATATATAATTTTTAGAACTTAAATATTTAAATGTTTCATAAACACATTTGTTCTTGTAATGGGTAGAAATGTAATATACAATCACTTAGTATTGAAAAAGGACAAAGGTCACAAACCTAGAAAGCAGAGATTGGAAATATCAAAGGTGTGTTTCCAGTAGCCAAGGGCAACTTAACATTTTACTTATAAACCCAACACATATTTTAAAGCAAATGCAGCACTTGTAAAAATAAACAGAAATTGTATGTACATCTGATACCAGTTGTTAGTAATAGCTCACTATGTACCAGGCATCTTGGTAAGGGTGTACATGTATGCGCTCATTTATCTCATACAGACCAATGGAGCGGTGTATGCTTACAGTGTGGAGTACAGAGGAGGATGCTGAAATGTAAGTTAAACAATCTACGTCACCCCAGGTTGCACCCCCAAAGAAGTAGCAGACCTGGGGTCTGAGGAAGAGACTCTGTTTCTGGAGTCATCCCTCTTACTCCCAAGGCAAGCCTACCTTTTGTATATGATTCTGTGTAAAACATTTAATAACACTTACTCCAGTGGAATTCTGCTGTGTTTGATGAAGATGTGTAAGTGAATGCTGTAGAAGGATGATTGCTCTCAGAGGTCCAGGCTAAAAAGCCCCTCCATGAGACCCTTTATCACCTGGGCAGAGCAGCCCCCTATTTGCATGCCCACATACGTGGGGTGTGCGCTTCACAGGACCCTGTGTCCTGCATCTGCACTCACCTGTCCTCATAGCTGAAGAAATGTAGCTGTTTTGACCCCTGTTTGCACACCAGGTTCTGCAACAGCTCAACACCAAAAACAAACATTTAAAGGTCAATAAAAACACAAGCTACTGAGATAAGTCTGTGACTGAGTGGATGCGGGGTAGACACGTGACAGGTGTAAGGAGACTTCCCTGGTAGCTCAGGCGGTAAAGCTTTCCACCTACAGTGACAGGCATGGTTTGGGCACATCCCCTTTCGTGCCCGTATCTGCTCTGCTAATAGTGTCAGATGGAGCAGGAGAGGCAGTGAAATGGTCTGGTAGTGTACAGAGTGTCTTAACAGGAGCCCAAAACAACTGCTTCGGAAGCGATGGTGGAGGTCAATCCCAACCTCCTAAGTTTACAAATGAGAAAGCCCAAGTCTAGTGAGGGGAAGTGGCCCTTCTAAAATTGTAAGCAAGAAAGCTTGGTTTAGAGCTGGAACCTTTCATCTTCACGCCTGGCATTCTTTCCTCTGCGGGGAAGCAGCGTCTCCGAGTATAGGTAGAAGATGGTGGCCCTGATTCTGGGAGAAGGTTTGGCCATTATTTTATCGTATGTGCAAGGTGGAGGATGCCCTTTGACCCGCTGGCCCGGGGACACGTCCCTGCTGGAGAAAGGTAGACTCACTGAGGCTGCAGCCATCTGGGTAATCTCCCCAGGGATGGGAGATCCACGGCCCAAGGAAGCGAGCCCGCTAGTGAACAAGTAGCTTATTCACAAAGTGAGCTGAACCTATCACAGGTTCTCGGTAAATATGTTTTATTGGTCAATGGAAGGTCCAGGTGGGGTTTACCATCGCTGCTTTGGCAGCATTTCCAGGTAGTAAAATTTGGTTCACATTTAGAAAAGTGTTAGTCCCTTCCCTGCTCCTCTGGACCTGCGGCCCCTCACTGATTTTAACACCCAGCTACCCTGGGAGGACAGGCAGCGGCCTCGGAAGGAAGCGGCCATGTGGCAGTGTTCTGAACCGAACTGAAAGTTGTTTTATCTTCGCAGGTTTGGAAGAGGACACACGACCCCGTTGCCTTTTCTCTGGCGGGCTGCTAGCAGATGGAGAAGCATGGCACAAGTTTGATGTCTGTGTCTGCTTCCCCAAGGTCAAGAAATTCCGTCCTTAGAAGGCGACGGTGCTATGCATGTTATGAATTGTGTCTCCTTGGTCAGCGATAAAGGCAATGGGAACACCGCCATGGCGGCCGGCTTCGTGACCGGGCAGGCCCCGCCCGCGCCCCCGCCGCCCCCGGCCCCGCCGCTCGGGCCATACTCGGGGGAGGGCTTTCCTCCCTCCCCGCCCCCGCCCCCTCCGCTGCCGGGGGCGCCGCCGGTGCCCCCGCCGCCTCCGGAGCTACCCCCAAACTCTCACCTGAACGGCTACAGCCAGCTTGGTAAGAAAAAGCGGATGAGAAGCTTTTATTGGAAAACCATTCCAGAAGAGCAAGTTCGGGGCAAAACCAACATCTGGACCTTGGCAGCCAGCCAGCAACATCACTACCAGATCGACACCAAGACGGTCGAAGAGCTGTTTGGGCAGCAGGAAGATGCCACCAAGGCTTCCCCTTCCAGGAGGGGAGGGTCTTTAAATTCGTCCTCCAGGGAGGCCAGAGAAGAGGTAAGAGTGACCCACGGCGGGGCGGTTCTCCTCATGCTGCGCGCTTTTGTGTTTGGGTATGTGCCTCCGTTCCAAAACCTGCTGGAATCACTGAGAAATGAGATAACCGAAGTGAACATGCTCTGAGAATGAAAGGGGGGGGGGGGGGGGCTATATGATGAGCCTGAGCTAAGGAGCAAGAAAGTGCAAGAGGCCTGCGAGCCGTGTCCTCCCAGACGTCCCAGAGGACCATGACCTCATGCGGAGAACATGCTGTCTGGGGCCTCGCTGCTCGCCTCCCAGCCCAGCCCTGCCTCCAGCACATCTGCGTGTCCCACGCCCGCCCCCGCACCCGGGGGGAAGAGCTCCGCCGAAGTCCGGTCTTATTAGTCTCCGCTGAAACGAGACTGAGCTTCTGAACTCAGTTATTTGACATTAACTGGAGCTCTCTGAGACACAGTGCCTTTTATTAAATAACATCATTAAGTAATGTACATCCTTAGACGTTTATCTTTGTTTTTCCCTCCAGTTTTCTTTTCACAAGTGTTTTGAGGTGGTCTGTATTCCTCTGACCTCCTAATTAAATTTTGGCCATTGTAGAACAGATTTCTGACAGTCAAAGCATAATGCTATTTTTAGATAGACTTTCTAGGAAGCATGTTTCCAGTGAACACAAACTGTTACTTTGAGAAAAATATAAAGCTAGGAAGTTCTGAGAAGTTCAGTGAAAGCATGGCCTCAGAGAAACAGGTCACTGTGTCTTATAGAAACTGAGGCAAAATGACATTTGTAAGTATTATCTGTTTAGAAACACGGAGATAAATTAAAACAACTCTACTTGCTAGAAGAAGTAATTAGGAAACCAAGAGGTAAAAGAACATTGACACCCCCCAAAATAAGGGCAATAGAAATGCATTATTTTTTAATCTGTTGGAAAGGAGCAAGGAAAATAGGTTAGAGATAGAGCTGACTAGATAAGAGATTGGGCAGGGCTCTGGAATGAAGTCGTAGCTCTCCACATTGCTGAATTCTTGAGCGGCAGTATTGACCTCTTTTCTCTGTTTGGGGGCTCTTGCAACTGGCTGTATGAAACAGCCAAGAGTCTGTCTCTTATAAAATGCGGAGAACCCTAGGAGTGAGCCATGAGACATGTCTTCCGGACATGCTCAGCGTCCTCCGCACATGCTCAGCGTCCTCCGCGCCGAGCCTGGCTTTCCCTGCTCTTTGCTTTACGCAAAGACCTTTTATTTCTGAGTGCGTCGTTTCAGTATCAGAAGGAGCAGGAGAGCATTTCTTCAGTGCCCTGGCCTCTGACCTCACGTCCAGCAGACGCTCCTGCTGGACAATAGGTCATCCTCACCCTTGTTCCCCGGCTCTGCTTTCGGGCCTTCCAGCACTTTGAAGGAGACAGTGGATGGGGGCCCAGAGTCAGAGCGCGTGTCTCAGGAAAGCCCATCCCAGACAGAAGGGGGTCTGGCCGATCAGGCCCCCAGGGAGGCCGCCGGCCAGATGTTCAAGAGGCTGTAGGGAACTTGCTGCAGTATGTTTGTGACTTCAAGAGGGATGAAGACCCACCGATGGAAGGAACAGGAGGGGCTTGTGACATCTTTTCCCAACTAAGGCGGAAGCAGAAATGCCTACTTCTTAGGCCAGATCTAAAATTCAGGCAAAAGAGTCTTTCTCGTCACCTCCCTTTTCTCTAGGTACATCTTTACTTCTCCTTTTTTTTTTTTCCTTTAACTTAAAAAAAAACACGAAAAACCTGAAAGTGAATAATTATATTTTAAATTGTGGTGATATATACATAGCATAACATTCACCCTCTTAACAATTTTTAAAGCTGTTTACTTATTTGGCTGGGCCAGGTCTTAGTTGCAGCATGTGGGATCTACTTTCCTGACCAAACCCCCTGCATTGGAAGCACACAGTCTTAGCCATTGGACCATGAGGGAAGGCTCTCTGAACAGTTTTAAGTGTATAGTTGAGTAGCATGGAAGCATTCACATTGTTGAATGGCCACCATCAGCATCCATCCACAGAAGTCCTTGCATCTTGCAAAATTAAACCTGTTCCCACTGTCCTCTCTCCCAGCCCCTGGCAGCCACCCTTCCCCTTTCCATCTCTATGAATCTAACTACCCTAGGTACCTCACACACTATTTGTCTTTTTGTGACGGACTGTTTCACTTAATGCAATGTTTTCAAGGTTCATCCATGTTGTAACATGTGTCAGAATTTTCAGGCTAATATTCCATTGCACGTATATATCACAGGGTTTCCCAGGTGGCTCAGTGGTAAAAGATTCCGCCTGCGAAGGCAGAAGTTGTAGGAGACTCAGTTTTGATCTCTGGGTCAGGAAGATCCCCTGGGGGAGGAAATGGCAACCCACTCCAGTATTCTTGCCTGGAGAATCCCATGGACAGAGGAGCCAGGTGGGCTACAGTCCAGAGCGTCACAAAGAGTTGGACATGACTGAAGTGACTGAGCATGCAGGCATATATTTATCACATTTTGTTTATCTTGTCATCTTTGATGGACACTTGGGTCGCTTCCACCTTTTGGCTTTTGTGAATAATGCTGCCGTGAATGGTGGGTGTGCAGATATCTTTTAACACATGTAGGTCCTAATCTGAGAGACAGCCATCTAGAAAGAAAAATTAAATCACCGTGACTGTATTATAAGGTGATCTAACTCTTCAGCTCTTTTGTACTCAGGATAAGTAGTGAAGGTAGATGGATTTAAGGGAAGAAGACTTCACTTAGGTAATATTGTCACATCACAGAGGGTCCAGAATTCATTTCCATTTTTCATGCTATCTCCAACATGGCTCAAAGTAAGAAGTATTACATATACTTCTTTTTTTTTTTTTTTTTTGGCAAAAGAATACAGTACATGCTATTTTATTCCCTCATTAGATTGTCTTCTAGAGAAGTTGCAGCCCAGAAGAATGGTAGTCTAACACAGACCAGTGATACATTTTCCAATTCCTTCAGTAGTCAGTGGAGTCCAGGGTGGAAACTCTGCAAGCTGAAGCATGCACGTGGAGCATATACAGCCAAGGAGGCCCATCCTGAGCCTGGACGTGTGGCTTTCCAATCTGCTGCCACACAGCTCATAATTCTGGAGACTCAGACATACCACGAATCCGATTATGTCCCCTTGAAATGTGATAACCTCCTACAGAAATGACCTGCCATTATGCGGTTGGCTGTGGCTTTAAAGAGCTTATAAAGCATTACAAATAAGTTCCATTATACTCTGAAGGAAGAAGTTACTGAGAGACAGGGAAGAACTGGATTTGAGAATGGCTAAATTTAGGAAGAGCAACATCTAAAATAGTAAATTAGAACATTGAGTAATGGGGAAAATGTTATGAGGTACTGTCTGTGTATCTTTGTTAGCTAAAAATTAACTTGAAGAGGCTACAGATGCTACAATAATAAACTATAATAAAGTAACTAGAAATAACAAACAGTATTATTGGGGATAGTAATAAAGAGATTCAACTCAGACTCCGTCTTCTTTCCCGAGTTTAGTGGTCTCAGGTTTGAGAAGCCTCTGTCCATCTGTTAGCGCTGCTCTTCAGCCCTCCAGAGCTGGCTAATTAGGGCTGCATTAGTCTCCCTATAGAATCTGAAATGCTCTGAAGGCCAAGACAGTCCTAGCCATCTGGTATCCTCCAAAGAAAGTAAACTGAACCGCCAGAACTGAGCCAAAGGAGCAAAGGGGCTGTCTTATAAGACATCAGTATGATGGGTCAGAATAGGTGTTCACAGAGAAAACTGTAAGATAAGTAGGGTCTGAGGACATGATGTGGAACCTGCTGACTAGTTGATAACACTATATTCTATAATTGAAATTTTCTAAGAGAGTAGCTCTTCACTGTACACACACACACACAGGGCAAAAGAGAAATATGGTAGGTGATGGATGTTATTTAACTAGATGAGGGGACTGTATATCAGCATACAATGTGTATATATATATATATATATATGTATATATATATATATAAAATCACCATGTATACCTTAAATTTCTTACAATTTTATTTCTCAATTACATGTCCATAAAACTGAAACGTGAAAAAAAAATGTAAGCGTTGAAACACTTGAGATCGTCCACTGTGGTGTCTGCAGTGATGTTACAATTACTGTTCATTAATCATACCATGTAAGAAAGTATTAAAATTGCTTATTAGGAAAAGTAAGGATGGGAAAGAGAGAGGGAGGAAGAAAGGAGGATTGGCTTTTCTAAATTTGGGTAAAGTAATGTTATTTTCCCACGTAGTAATTCAGGTATCAGTCATTCTTTGTCAACTTCTGTCCTAGCCCCAGAAGGTTCTGAAGTCTGAGACACTTAGGAGGTGGCTGCTAGGGGCGGGGAGGGAAGTCAGTGTATAATGGGGACGGAGCCTCAGCCTGCAAGATGAAGGGTTCTGGAGATGTTCACACAACAGTGTGGGTGTACCTATCACCGCTGAAGTGCACATTTAAAAAATGGTTAACTCTTATGGTAGAATGGTAACTGTTCTGTGTATTTTGGGGCTTCCTGGGTAGCTCAACTGGTAAAGAATCCTCCGGCCATGCAGGAGACCTGGGTTCGATCCCTGGGTGGGGAAGATGCCCTGGAGGAGGGCATGGCAACGCGCTGCAGTATTCTTGCCGGGAGAATCCCATGGACAGAGGAGCCTGGCGGGCTGCAGTCCCTGGGATCACAATGAGTCGGACACGACTGAGCAACTAAACACAGCACAGCACGTGTGTGTTTTACCACAGTTAAAAAGAAGAGTTTCTTCTTCCTGTAATGAATATGAGAGGCAGAGCTTGGAGCAGGTGGATGAGAGTGTAAGAATGGTAGAAGAAAGGAGAAGCGCTTAGTTGGAGGTTTTACCAGGAAGGCGGTGGGAGGAGGCGTTCCACCAGCTTCCTGAGCGCGGAGACAGCGCTGCCTTTTCAGGGCTGCAGCGGGGCCTGAGCCCTGACCTGGCGGCCTGCGGGAGACTGTGGCTAGAGCTGCTGGCTGCTCGGCGAGCCGGCTCCTGCCCTCGCATCTCGGCTCCCCTGTGCACCGGGGGTAGTGAACTCGCAGGCACGCCCTTCGCGGGACGGTCATGAGCTCTGTGCACGCCGAGGGCACCGGCCTTGCGGGCGGTGGTGTCCCGAGGAGTCGCTAGGACTGACTGGGCCTGGTGGGGCGGGAGGGGCCGGGTCGGTCACCCCGTTCTTGGGCCGCAGGAGTGCACTCCTGGGGGTGACGCAGAGCAGCAGCGCCTCCCGCGCCCTACACTGCCGGCCAGCCCTTGGGGAAGTGAGATAAGCTCATTTACACGTGTCGCGTCGTGATAACCCTCTTCAAAGGACTATGTAATGACACCGCTTTGGCAGGCTCACGGGTGGTGCCCTCTGAGGAGGCTGCCCGCGCCGGGCAGAGCCGAGGCGGCCTGCAGGGAAGGGTGGCGTCCCCGCAGGGCTCCCGGCCGCCTCACTGTCCTGCGCTTTGCAGGAGGCCGGGCGCTGTTTGCCCTTTACGGTGCTCGGTGCTGGCCGGCCCCAGTTTCCCCCGAGCAGCCCCTCTAATGACGGACCAGGTCCTGAAGCTTCACTTCAGGCTGTGGGGACCGCTGCTGCCCCAGGCGTGGCCCCCGCCCCGCACCCCCTGCTCAGAGCTCCGCTCCCGGCAGGCGTCTCAGCTGGTGGGAACCTGGGTGCTGTC
Organism: Odocoileus virginianus; assembly: GCF_023699985.2. Lineage (NCBI taxonomy): Eukaryota > Metazoa > Chordata > Mammalia > Artiodactyla > Cervidae > Odocoileus > Odocoileus virginianus. Next base: position 4,509,965 of record NC_069685.1, on the reverse strand, counting down.
CTCTGTCCCACGCATACAGCCCTGGGGTCACCGGCACTTTGGCCAGGCCCTGTGGACCGCTCTCTACAGACCATTCCTGGAAAAGCACCTCTGTGAATACTGGGCTGGCGTGGACCTTCGCTATTTCTCTGGATTCCTTTCATCAGCAGAAGGGAACGTCACAAGAACTAGGTGAATAGGAAGCAGAGAGAGCCTGTGGCTTTGGGAAGGTATAAAATGACATCCCTGAGGCTCAGTTTCCTTATCTGTGAAATAGGAACAACGACAGGGATTTCTCCACCGCTTTTCCAGCAGCACTAGCAATGGGGAGCAGAGTCCCTGAGGGTCGATGGCTGAAGAGGCTGAGGGTGGGGCTGGGGGAGGGTGCTGCTGTCAAGGTTAGATATAGCAGGAGGTGGTAGTTTAATGAAAAAATATAGAAGAAGTTTTGTCCTCATTCTGGGTAGATATGAATGCAGAAAAAGCTCTTCAGATACGTAAACAGCCAGATTAGTGTGCATGCTCTGACTTTTTAGTTGTGAATTCTAATAAGCACATCATTTTCTGTCTGAAATCCAGATTCCTCTTTTTGGTGTAAGCTCTCCTCTTAGAGGATGTGAAGGGTGACAGGTTTTATTCTCGCCCTTTCTCTCCCGTCTCCTCTCCCTTCCTTTCACACTGAACTTGAACTGTAATCCCTGTGCAGGATTCCAATAAGGAGCCTGTCCTTTTAGCTTGGGAGTTTATTTTATGGCTGGCAGGTGATTGTGTTAAGATGAAATAAACCCCTCAGATAGTAAATAATGTGATTGTTTAAGATTAGTCTTCAAAAGCAGGCAACCATACTCTTGTAAAAATTTAACCTTCGTAGCCAGGAAGTCCCATTAACTTCATTAACTTTGGTTAACAGTCTTGCTGCCTCTTATAAACTTAGAAATAGGCCCAGAGATCAGGAATTTAATCTGAAACCTGATTCTTTTCTGTTCACAATGAATCGCATACATTTGGAAAGAAAGAGCATTATAGCAACATTCCTATTTAGGTAGTCTCCCTCTTCCAAAAAATAAATGGGGAAAATGGGAGAATTTTAAGGTTATCTTTCCTCCAGATATTCTGGCTGAATCAGTTCAGTTCAGTTCAGTCGCTCAGTCGTGTCCGACTCTTTGCGACCCCATGAATCGCAGCATGCCAGGCCTCCCTGTCCATCATCAACTCCCGGAGTTTACCCAAACTCATGTCCATCGAGTCGGTGATGCCATCCAGCCATCTCATCCTCTGTCGTCCCCTTCTCCTCCTGCCCCCAATCCCTCCCAGCATCAGGGTCCTTTCCAATGAGTCAACTCTTCCCATGAGGTGGCCAAAGTATTGGAGTTTCAGCTTCAGCATCAGTCCTTCCAATGAACACCCAGGACCGATCTCCTTTAGGAGGATTGACTGGTTGGATCTCCTTGCAGTCCAAGGGACTCTCAAGAGTCTTCTCCAACACAACAGTTCAAAAGCATCAATTCTTTGGTGCTCAGCTTTCTTTATAGTCCAACTCTCACATCCATACATGACCACTGGAAAAACCGTAGCCTTGACTAGAATATTTACTTCCAAAGAAATGGCTTCTGTGTTTAACAATATCCACCCCCTAAAAAGGGGCTTCCCTGGTGTCTCAGACAGTAAAGAATCTGCCTGCAATGCAGATGACACGGGTTCGATCCCTGGGTTGGGAAGATCGCCTAGAGGAGGGCATGGCAACCCACTCCAATATCCTTGCTTAGAGAATCCCATGAACAGAGGAGCCTGGCGGGCTACAGTCCATGGGGTCGCAGAGAGTTGGACAAGTCTGAGTGACTGACACTGCTACTACTACCTTCTATAGAAAGAAAGTGAAAAAAGTCGCTCAGTCGTGTCCGACTCTTTGTGACCCCATGGACTGTAGTCCACCAGGATCCTCAGTCCATGTGATTCTCCGGGCAGAATACTGGAGTGGGTTGCCATTTCCTTCTCCAGGAGATCTTCCCAACCCAGGGATCGAACTCAGGTCTCCCGCATTGTAGGCAGACGCTTTACCGTCTGAGCTACCAGGGAAGCCCTTCTATAAAAGGTTCTAATTTTCAGTCTGATAAAGCCTCCCCAATTATTACAGTAGTTCTCCCTTATCTGCAGGGAATACTTCCCAAGACCCCCCAGTGGATGCCTGAAACCATGAATAGTACCAAACTCTGAATATGGTCCCATGATGTTTTTGACTAAGATTTTTCAACCTTACGATGGTATGAAAGCAATAGACATTCATAGAAGCCGGACTTGGGCTTTTGAGTTTGGGCCCTTCCCCATGGACCATCTGTGGTACAGTCCCATCTTCTGATGCTGGGCAGCGGTGGTGCGGCTTCTCCCGTCAGCCACTCCACCTTGAGAGGAAGAAGCCAGCACGCCGACAGACGATGTTTTCCACTTTCAGTACAGCATTCCATCAGTTCCAGGAGGTGTTTAACACCTGATTATAAAATAGTCTTTGTGTTAGATGGTTTTGCTCAACTGTAGGCTCATGTGAAGTTTCTGAACACATTTAAAGTAGGTGCGCTAAGGTGGGATGTCAGTAGTTTAGATGTATTAAGTGCATGTTCAGTATTTTCAACTGATGATGGTTTTATCAGGACATAAGCTGAGGATCTGTACTGTGTTTTTTTCCTGTACATAACTGTGATAAATTTTAATTTATCAGTTAGGCACAGTAAGAGCTTAACAACAATAAGGAATAGTAAAATAGAATGGTTATGATGTTGCCAAACAAAATTTATCTAAAACAGACAGAAAATTTTATTTGAGCCAAATTGAGGATCATAACCTGGGAACAGCCTCTCAGAAAGCTCTGAGAACTGCTCCTCTCATTACACATAAAAGCACAGTTGTATCAGTTTTTGAGACCGAGGGCTGTACATTCTACACAATCCAGATCTACCCATACAAAGCAAACAGTGAGTGATGAGTCATGGTGGCCCCTTACAAGATTAAGAAGGAAGGTTATCTCCTAAGGAGTTATCTTGTTGATGCCAAGAGAATATTGCCTTTTATGGGTGAGCAGGTATTTCTGCCGATGGGGAGTTTTGGTCGATGTGTAAGACAGATACACAGTATATACTAAAGGAGAAGGAGGAGGTCAAAGAACAGAGAAAAAAAAGTTATGTTTACATTTTCCTTGATTTCCCTTAGAATATGAATTTTTATTTCATGAACAATGATGTACTATAGTAAAAGTTATGTGAATGTGGTCTCTCTCAAAATATCTGGCACAAATTTAATGCCTTTTCCAGCATAACAAAGCACTTATGCACTGTGGCTATAACTTCTGCAATTTAAGGTGCGACAGCAAAGCTAGGAGGAATTTCTTTTTCCTTCTTCATAATTTCCTGGGTGGAAGATTCTTTCTGACCATAGATCTTAGCAACCTTAGCATGTGAGTTTTTTCTTTCCTTATTAAGTTGAGAACGTTCACCTTTTCACTTAAAGGAAGCTCTTTACAGCCTCTCTTTGGCATATCTGAGTTGCCAGTGTAACCACTCTTGTGCTTTGGGACCATTACCAAGTAAAATAAGCAAGCATTGTGAACGCAAGCACTGTGGTACCATGCCAGTGACCCCGACCCATAGCTACTGAGTGACTAATGGGCAGGACACGCTGGACAGAGGGTTGACTCACGTCCCATGTGGATGGAGCGGGATGGTGCGAGGATGCCAGAAATGTTCACATGCCAAAAAAAAGCATCTTAGACTTGGCAAAATACAGCCTAGGAGTTTTCCCTTATAAATTCCCTTTTAAATTCTGAAAAAAGTATAAGACACTTTCTTACCTTCTCCTTTAAAAGGGCTACTGGATCTATATAGTCTTTTTGAATGAAAATAAAATTTTTGTTTTGAAAAATATTAAGAATTTTATTACATTTTTGAAAATAACAGTGTTGGTCCTCTAACATCCATAAATCAGGGTTGGAGCTCATGCCGCAATATCTTCAGAGTTCAAATCTCATATGATTCTTGTTATGCTAAGACATCTATTTCCAGATTGGGGCTTTTAAATGTGGCTGTATTGTTCTAAGAGGAAATTGCAAAATTTAGAAAATTAGTTTATTTACGATTGTATTAAAATAGATCTATATGGAAATCCACTGGCGGTCCGATGGTTAGCTCAGTGCTTTCACTGCTTTGGGCCCAGATTCGATGCCTGGTCAAGAAACCAAGGTCCCCCAAGCCCTGCAGCTTGGCCAAAATATATATATATTTATATGATTGTTATATATATTTATATATAAAATATATATATATGCACACATATATATGTATATATGATTGTTACCATTAAGGAAATATTGCAGAAAGCTTGGGGAGATAATATTTTGAAGCTATATTAGGTATCAATCTGCAGATTTACATACTGGAATTATTCTCTTACTTTAATACGTTAAGATTTTTCTCTTATGTTAATACATTATGTTGTATTTTGATAGGTCTTGCTTCTCTTCTCCAGCTCTTTTTAGAGAGAGAACTCCATCCGCTTAGGTCGCGCTGGGTCTCCGCCGCTGTGCAGGCTATCCGTGGCCGCAGCGCGGGGCTGCTCTCTGGCTGGGTGCCGGCGTTTCGCTGCGGGGCGCGGGCGCTCGGGCGCTCGGGCTGCAGGAGCTGGGCGCGTGGGCTCGGCAGCTGTGGCTCCTGGGCTCTGGCGCACAGGCTCAGCAGTCTCCAACTCTTCTCGTTCACACTTTAACAATCTTATGTGTCTTATCTTTTTTTCCAGATTACTCTCTTGGATGCGAAGCGGAGCATGAACATTGGGATATTTCTTAAGCAGTTTAAGAAGTAAGATGTTCGCACACATTTGAAACTTTGGTCACACTTCTGCTGTCAGCATCAGACTCTGGGTGTGAGCTGAAACGCTCCCTAATGAGGGAAGGCGCCCCTCATCCCTTCACATTGTTTTAGGCCCGTGGCTTGAGGAGTCCCCAAGTGTGTGTCACTTTCTGCTGTTTTCCTCCATAAAAGCATAATCTAGTCGCTTGGAGTTCAGGGAGAATTGCCCTGAGGCATCTATTCAAGCCTGACATGTCAGGGAATTTATAAATGCACCTGAGGGGTTGCCCCGTTAGTGGAGGATGGACACGTGAGTCAAAGAGTGGTTAAATTCAGGCGTGCTAGCGTGGAAAAGAGAGGGCTCTGGCTCCAGGAGGTTGACCGAACTGCTTTTCTTCTCCCAAACAAGATGCCCGGTAGCTGTTGGCACTTTCAGCCCCCCTGGCAGGGGGGCTGTTACGATCACTGACACAAAACCACCTGCACTACACGGAGGGAGGGGGTGGAGAGGAGGGTGGAGGTGATTTGTTTTCATTTCTACGGGCTTGTGTTTCTCAGGCCCTCCAGCAACTGTGAAATGGAATCTGATTCTTGTCTTTTCAAGGTCTCCTCCGTCCATCGTGGAAGATATCCATCAAGGAAAGAGCGAACACTATGGATCAGAGACATTGCGAGAATTTCTTAAGCTTTTGCCAGAGTCAGAGGAGGTAAGGAATTTGGGGCATGAGTTTTTGATGTTAAGAGCGATAATAAAAGCTTCATATTTTTTAGGAATGTCAGAACTCACATGGAATGACGCTGTTTTACCCAGAGCCCGAGTTTTCTCTTGTAACAGTAAAAAGTTACCCAGTAGAAAGAGTATGAGTTATGGAGTTAAAGAACCTAGGTTTAAATTGACATTCCTTCCCTTAATTGGGAAAGCGGGCAAGTTTCTTAAGTCCTGTGAACTTTAGTTTCCTCACCTGTAAAATGAGGATAATGAGGCTTACCTCATTGAATTGTGGAGATGATTAAGCCCTTGTTAAGCATCTAACGTGGTACTTGGCACAGGGGAGCTCAATAAATGTTAGTTCCCTTTTCTGTCAACTAAGGTGATCTTTGCCTAGGGTGTACCTGGGGTTGTTTGATAATGCATGTTTTTTTTAAAAAAAGGAAAGACCGACCACTTTTGAATAAAGATGCTCTAAAAACTAAGAGGTAGGTAAATTGTTAATAGATGTTGTATATATTAATTGACTGAAGATGGAGATGGCTATGGTGACAATATAGTACCACAGTATAAGTAAAGTTACTGATTTTGGAGGGACTGAATTAACTGAATCTTTGCATGATTAGGAGCTTGATAGGATAAAAAAAGAGAAAAACAGTTTTGTAGAACCTTCCAAAATTGTGGTACACTTTCTGAATAAGGGACCCTTGGAAAAAATTTAGTAAAAGGCTAAATAAATACGTGTTATTTGAATAGTACAAAGTCTTATAAAGTAAAAAGTGTAAGTTACCCTTTTCCATAGGCTGCTGGTTCCTCCCTCCCTAGTCTCTTTCCTTTTCCCAGACATAATTTATGGAACTTTATTTTAGTGCCATTAATAACCAAAAAAAAAAATGTATTTATGCTTTTTTCTTTTCTGTCAGTGATAACCTCCCAATGCCAAACTGAGGGTCTTAGTGGGTAACTGGATGCTCAGGTATTCTGAGCTGTTCTCTTCACCTCAGCTTTCTGTTCACAAATTAATTGTAATTTTCCAAAGCCAGGATTAGTTAACAGCATTTGTTACTGTTAGTACAGAGTCTTACAGAACTGAGGGTAAAGTATGTTAGTTCACAGTTCACCCTGGATCCTACCTGCTGAACGCTCCTTAATCATTTTTGTGAAGAATAGCATTCCAGAGTCTTTTTCTGTAATGGAACTATATTGCTTTACAGTATTGTGTTTCAGATGTACTCAAGATCTTTTATTAGGATGGATAGTTTTAATGAATTGAGTTTTTAAGAAGATTCGGTCGCTCTGGAAATCTTCTTCCTGCTTGGGCGTTTCTCGCGCCTGCTCCTGAGCAGTTCTCCTGTAATTCCTAACAGAGCTCTGAATTTCCAACTCAGTGGGAGTTAAGCGTGAGGGGAGGCTGCCAGCTTTATGCCACTGAAGAGGGAGGAGGTTAAATATGATTTCCTTAATATCTTCCTTCCTAATTTAAAAATCAGAGGCATTTGAAAATTAAATTTGAAAAATCTTTAAATGCGAAGGCTGTGGAAGACTTAGGGGTCTTCCAAAGAAGCAACTTAGCTGTCCGACCTCTCATGTCTTAAAGAACCCAGTGTTTTGAGTTGTGTGTGGGAATAATTCAGAGGGAAGAGGCGGTTAAGGACGAGGTGACCGAAACCCACCCTGGCACTGCCACGAGGATCCCCAGGCACTCTCACCCGCAGACGATCAGCTGACCCCAGAGACAAGACAGGGTCCCGCTGAAGCCTTAGGGTCCTGCTGAGGCTTTGGGGTCCTGCTGAGGCCTTGGGATCCCGTGGAGGCCTTGGGGTCCCGCTGAGGCCTTGGGGTCCCGCAGGGCCTTCCCAGCCCCGAGACCCGCCGTTCCTCCCCCTGCAGGGTCCCCTCGGTCTGTGTATCTGACAAGTTCGGTCACACTCCCCTCGTTTACATTCCCGCCTCCTGGCCTTTGACAGGCACACCCTCCTCCGGGAGCCGAGCTTCCTGCAGGAACGCCCTGACAGTCCCCGAGGCTGCCCGGCAGCGCTCCCCCAGCCCCTCGCTGGGGGCTGTGTGCCTCCCTGGGGAGGAGCCACCTCCCGCCCGCTGCCCCTGCAGGGACAGGCTCCTTTGCCGTGAGTGCTCTGGGTGGCTCTGGCCACCCCCCGGACCCTGACGTGACGGGGGCGACCCTAGAGCCCCAGGTGGAGGGCGGAGGCTGGAGAAGAGGCCAAGGAGAAGGCAGGGCCGAGTGAAAGAGGCTGAGGACTGTGGCCGAAACACGCTAATTAATGCATCACGGGCGCACGACTGTGCCTTGCTCAGCCCATGGGGTATATCCTGTGCCCGTTTTTAGCTCAGGGAGGGGCCGTGCGCTGACTGCCGGCCCCGTGTTCCCAGCACCAGCCGGGGCCACAGGGAGCGAGTGCTGGGCTCAGCTCTGGCACACAGAAAGTCGCTAAATCATCCCTGTGGTGGCTGGCTGTGTTTTTTTCATTTGATCTGCAGGGTGACATTGTAAGCTTCCTCGGGTAACAGACGAGACCCTGTCTGCTGCCACGGGACTGACGGGCCTGGAGGGCGGGGGGCTTGGCCTGACTCATCTGACCCTGGGCAGCTCCCAAGCCACCCTCGCCACCTCCCTCTGAGGACGGAAGGACAAGGGTTCCCCACCCCCTGGCTGCTCCAGGCCAGCGCCCCAGGCCTGCGTCACCTCCGCTCTCACAGGGAACCGAGGCACCAGTGTGAGTGTCAGCACGCGAACACCGTCAGCAGCAGCTGAGCTGGTGAACGGGACCAGCCGCCAGCTCACCCCCATTCATTCGTTTCCTGGTGTCCTCTGCCCTCCACCACAAAGCTTTTTATCTGGCACGTTTTGTTCATCTTGCCTCAAACTTGTGTTTAAAACTTGTAGAGGGAGTGGTGGTGGTTTAATTGCTAGGTCGTGTCCAATTCCTGGCGACCCCACCAGGCTCCTCTGTCCATGGAATTCTCCAGGCAAGACTGGAATGTGTTACCATTCCCTTCTCCAGGGGATCTTCCTGACCCAGGGATCGAACCTGGGTCCCTGCGTTGCAGGTGGGTTCTTTACCAAAAGAGTTCCCAGGGAAGAGGGAGATGGTAGACCCAGAAATGAAAGCATGTTCCCTGCCTGGGCCCCAAGAGGGGGCTTGACCGGGAGCCATGGGCCGTGGCGGAGCCGGCTCAGCATCAGGGACTTGGGGCTGGAGGCGGCGCTGCTGTCTGTAGCAGCAAGCTGACTTGCCTCTCCTGATGTTTCTGTCACCGCATTCTTACCTTGTTTGTTCACTCTGCTCCTGGGAGAGGAGAAAGCCCTGGGGTCTTCTGTTGGGTGGGTCTGCTGTTGGGTGGGAAACCCTGCTGTTTCACGGCCATGTGAGTGGACTTAGCCGGGATGAAGGAGGCCTGCTCTGTGGAATGCATAAGGCTTAAGGAGCAGGCTCTTTGCTGTTAGGGCAGAAACCAGGCAGAGCCAGGTCATAATGAGAGTCTCTTGGCTCAGCCAAGAAAACGATGCCTAACAACGTTTGATAAATGCTTTTTGATGGTGATGAGAATACACAATAATTACAGGGTTTGTCCACCTCTCTTTTTTACCTCCCTCACTGTGAAGGCACAGTAATCCCTCTTAATGAACATAAATCTCATTTTGAAATGGAATTAAGAACTGTATACATGGCATTTAAATCAAATACTATCTTTAGTATCACTATTCTCTTGAACTCCATAAACACTTTTCACTCATTATATAAGAGAAGGCAGTTAATCATTGTTCATTTACAGTTCAGCACATGTTTAATAGAAATATCTACCGAGTGTACTTAGCATGACCTGGTCTTGTGCTTCAGACAGGAAGCCGTGCTGTGATTCTCAGAAGTTTGGCCCGTGCTACATATGTGGTTTTATAAGACACAGACAACTCCACTCTGCCCCTGCCCATATATGGTGAATCGTGAGGCTCTAGTTCAGGAGGGATCAGAAGTCATCCTGTGGCTTTTTCAGTTCAGAAAGTAGGCACTAGTTTGGGTTTAACTAATGCAGAAGTTCTATCTCTCCTTAAACTTAGTAAGGCTGAAGACAAAAAATTCACTTTGAGGCCCTAAAGGTAGGGGAAATAATGCAGTTCTATAAATGGCTGTTTTCTGCCCATTAGGAAGAAAATGTAGTCTTAAGGCCCAGACTTAATACTGGGGATTCTGAGGTGTGCCTCTGCACTGTTACATTTCGTATTTCAGAAAAAAATTGATGCAGATGCTTCAGTTTGGGGATCTTTGCAAATACTCCCTCCTCCCGGTTTTTGAACTGTTAATTCCTGTTTTTCAAGAGGTTTAAAAATTAGGTTATTATTATGGGCACATAATAATGTGAGATACTGGCACAAACATAATCCAGAGGTAGGAAAGAGAAAGCTTTATAAAGTGTTAGGTGCTTACTGGGAACAGTTAACTACAAGGATAGACTGTCAGCTTTACTGTAGCAGTCTTTTTGTCTGTCTGTTTTTAATTATAGTTGATTTGCACTTCTGTGTTAGTTTCAGATGTACAGCGAAGTGATTCAGAATTATACACATACACACATCTATTCTCTGTCAGACTCTTTTCCCATACAGATTATTACAAACCTCTAGCAATCTCAAGGTGCTACTGACCATGAAGTGTTTCTGTTGGAAAACTCCAGTACAGTGGCCAGGGATGTGTTTGGGGTTGGTCCTGTTTTCTGTGTGGGGAAGGCACAGTTTGAGAACCTTCTGTGCCTCCATCCCTCCTTGTTAGCTGTTATATTCCTATGTCAGAACTCTTTTATTTTTTTCCTTTACCACAGTTGAAGGAATATTTGTGTATTTAATAACTTTTAGTTTAGTTTAACTTTTTACAGGACTAGTACATATTCATTGTGGACATTTTCGGAAATAAAGATGAGCAGCAGATGCAAGTGATACTAACTATGATTCCATCACCTTGTGTAGATGCCTGGTTCATCTTGTTGTGTTTGTAATATGTGCCTGGAGGGCTGGAGCATAGATACTTCTTGTCTTAATTTATAGAAGTGGGATTCTACTGATCCTTACCTGACTCTCTTTCAGAGGGGAAGATCTTGACATCTTTCAGTTGTTTAAGACATTTTCCTCTCTAGCTTCCTGCTGGAAAGCCAGTGTGTGTTCACCTCCACATCCAGTGGTTCCTCCCTATAAAGCTGCTAAACGTGAAGGGGAACGTGACCTCTGAAGGAAGATCTGTGTTAGGCCCCCCAGTCTAAGTATCTTATATCCAAAATACTCAAAATAATAAGACATTTCATTTGTGACTTAGGTTCTGCTATAGTAACTATATATATCAAGCCTCTTCTTTTTTTTCCAGACAGGGATCTCCCCTCCAGCTGATGACTTACTCAACGTTTTCATCCTTGGCCTGATCCTCTTCCTGGCTCCCTTAGTAACCCCCACAGGACTCACTGCAGTGGCTCCGGCTCTCTGGTTTGTGTGGGGCTGTTTATACCCACATGAGCGACACAGCTCTCCTCTCCCTAACTTGATTGTTTGGGTTTTTTCTTTGAAACAACAAACTGGTCGATGACTTTCTTTTCTCTTTTCTTAGGTCTGCATTTTTATTCATTTGAATTTAGCTCTGAAATCCTTATTTTCTGAAAGGAATTCTAAGGTGGAATTTAAAATGATGTTGTATTTCAATCATTGGTCCTTGTTCCTTGACCCCCTTTTGTTTGTCTTTCAGATAAAGAAACTAAAGGCATTCAGTGGAGACGTGGCCAAGCTGTCCCTGGCAGACTCGTTTCTGCACTGCTTAATCCAGGTGCCAAAGTAAGGACCACCCGTCACTGCTCTTGGCAGGGCACGGTTCTTAGGTCTACAGCATCACACGCTACAGCTCTGCTTCTTATTTTTCAGCTATTCCCTGCGGATTGAAGCCATGGTGCTAAAGAAGGAATTTCTGCCTTCTTGTTCTTCTCTATACACAGATATGACGATTCTAAGGAACGCTACAAAAGGTGAGTAAATACATGATGCGTTGTGTAATTTGTTTTTATTAATTTTGGTAGCAGCCTATTTTTTAAAAACTGTTTGGTTGAAAAGTTGTAGATATGGGAAGTTCCATTTCTGATACACTCTAGAAAGGGAAATGACGTGTTACCAAGGATGGTATTTAAGGTTTAGCTCCATTTACTCCCCCCTTTAATTAATTTAATTAGTTGACCAGTCAATTAATTAGCATATTATCCTCCAATAAAAGAAAGTCATTTCATCTCAGAAAGTGAGAGTGTCAGTCGCTCAGTCCTATCTGACTCTTTTGCGACCCCATGGACTGTCGTCCACCAGGCTCCTGTCCATGGAATTCTCCAGGCAAAAATATTAGAGTGGTAGCCATTCCCTTCTCCCGGAGATCTTCCGGACCCAGGGATCGAAACCAGGTCTCCTGCACCGCAGGCAGATTCTTTACCGTCTGAGCCACCAGGGAAGCCCACCTTTCATCTCAGGTTTAGGAGTAAGCCTGTTGGCTGCAGCGTGCTCTTGTTCCTCTCCTGTATTAGCTTTCTGTGTGTGCTGTCTGTTGTGTGTGGTGTGTGTGCAGAGTATGTATGTGTTGCATGTTCTCTCTGTGCTGTATGTTGTGTGTGGTGTGTTCAGTGTGTGTGCAGAGTGTGTATGTGTTGCGTGTTCTCTGTGTGTGTGCTGTCTGTTGTGTGTGGTGTGTTCAGTGTGTGTGCAGAGTGTGTATGTGTTGCGTGTTCTCTGTGTGGTGTGTGTGTATCCCGTGTGTATTGCGCATGCATTGTGCATGTCATGTGTGTACGGAGGCGCGTGCTCACAGCCTGGGCCCCGGCCGCCTGCCCGTCCCCCCAGGCTCTGAGCCTGCGCCCTGCTCTCCGGGAAGCAGGGCTCCTTCCCTCCTGACCCCTCCGCAGCAGTGTCGCCCGCACCCCCAGGTCCCCTCCAGCCACTCGCTCAGGTCTGAGAGGAGCGAGCCGGCGTTCCCGGTCCTTTGAGCAGCTTGCCCCCGTGGAGAGCCTGCTCAGGGGCTCTGATGCCTCCTGCACGGAGCTGGGAGCTCGCTTCCCCGCGGGCGGGCGGGCGGCGTGAATGCTGGCCAGGCCGCCTCCTTCCGGCCCGGAGGCGGACTGGACTCCTGCCTCCCTGCGCTGGGCACCTGGCTCCGGGCCTCGTCTCCTCCTGGTCACTTTCTGCATCTCTCGCGGGGGCGGCGCTGCTTGCTCCTGCTGTTTTCCCTGCGTAGTGACCCTGACCTGTGTCGGCATTAAGGCATATTTTCTTCGGCTCGTTATCTTTTCTTCACTTAGAGAAGAGACTAGGCTTTAAGACGTTTTCTTCTTTCACTGTGGAGGCCTTTTAAAATTTCTTCCTGTACTAAGGCTAACGCAGCAGCTTTGGAAGGACTGTCTGCTCTGTGCAAACAGAGATGGAAGCATGTGTTTTCATACTAAGCAATGCAAATTTGTGGGCACCATGGAAATGTTTTTTATCTGGTTACCCTTTAAAACCTGGCCTTCTTAGATAACACAGTATAGGCAGTGATCCAAGTGTAACTTTTTGAAAGTAATACCAGACATAATGGAGAATATTAACAATATCATAGATGACATTTTATTACCTATATCTACTTTAATTTTAGTAATTAAATTTCTCTCTTTGTCTTTTCAAATACATTAACAAATTTTAATATTGTTTATTTGTCTTGGTGGGTAATACAAAACATTTATGGAAAGATTCTCTGGGTACCTGCCTCTAAGAGTTGGAGCTTTGCAAGTTATTTACATATCATCCCAGCCTGTTTATTTTGTATCTCCTCACAGCTCATCAGTTAAGCAAAATGCTGCTTGCTATTCATTTTCATAGTCCGTAAACACAATCTCAAAGGATATAAAGGAAAAAATAAAGAAATAACTGTTGAGGAGACTATTCCTATTACACAGTATGCTGCTTTTCCTAAGATTTTTGTATTTTCCACTCGTTGAAAATTTTCATTGTTGAAGTATAAGGGACACTTAAGTGTCATCTGTATTTGATTCCCAGTTTAACACCAGGATGGGCATCACCAGTAGCTGTGGTACATTAGATACACCATGCAATGCACTGCTTTGTTTGTGTCAGTCTTTTATACAACTTAGGGTCAGCGTTTGCTTCAGACATACTTAAACCTGGGTGTGGTAGCTGTCTGACGTGTGTCTGAGCGGCAGGCTTCTCTAAGGTACTGTGTGTGCTCTTTCTGACAGAGCTGATGTCCTGTGAGGAATTACATTCCATATTACACTTGGTGCTACAAGCAGGGAATATCATGAATGCTGTAAGTAAAGTTCAAAAAAAATTTTTTAATGTTGCATTTCCGACTTTATTTGTCTGTCTAAAAGTGAGTATATATATTTTTTCTTTTGATTTGTCTTCTTTAGGGAGGGTATGCTGGCAATGCAGTAGGATTTAAACTGTCTTCTTTGCTCAGATTGGCAGACACAAAAGCAAACAAACCTGGGATGAATCTCCTGCACTTTGTTGCACAGGTATGTGGAAGTGATTGACAGAGTGTTCGTGTACCCCTGCTGGAGGTAGTGAAGTCTTTCAGAGGTAGAAGGGGGCATCAGTCAGAAGAGGGCATGGTAGCTGCCAAGAAGTTTCTGTGTGCAGATTCCTTAGTTGAGTGCACCTGGAGTTACCGGGCTGGAGGGACGTGGGCGGTCGGGACTGGGCACAGAGGTGGGTGAAGCCAGGTGATGAAGGATTCACACCCACAGCTGGGGAATTTGGATTTCATGCCTTAGCACTGGTGAGCCAGCGGTGGTTTGTACACATCATCATGGCATGACCAGGGATGTTTTCTTCCTAGGAAAATGAGGCAGCATGGGGATGGGTTGGAGTGGAGAGAGACGAGAGACAGGGGTGCCTCTTGGTGGAAGCTGGCGTTCATCGTTTGGGAGAGTTGAGAAGCCGAGTGATGGCCATGGGATAGAGAGCAGAGGCCTGGGTGTTGAAACATTTCTTTCTAGTGTTGAGTTGACTGGAGTTTTGACCAGTTGTGTGTAAAGAGTGAGGGGTCAGAGCAATGAGAGGATGGATCAGTTCATTTTCTTTGTGAACTAGGGGTGAGGGAGCCTTGCCATCCACACAGAGTTTGGGGTCTGAACCCTGTCCACTACTTGGACACATGTGTGACCCCCAGATAACTAGTTCCAAAGCCAAAGATCAGCCAAGGACAGTTCCCTGTTTGTTGTTAAATTATCTCAAATAATGAATTGTGCGGGCTTGTTTTTCCTGCTGCATCTCCTTGTTTTGACAGCAATCATGTAGACACAGCTTAACCTGGCAGGAAAGCTGTGTTGCAGGCTTAAGTGTGAGCTTCTGAACAGGATGGAAGGGAGAGTTTTGACCTGTCCTTTATTAGCTGTACTTCCTCAGATGAGTTATGTAAGCCTTAAGTTCCTCAGTTTCTTCATCTAATGATGAGGGGCGGGGAGTGATAACCTCAAAACTCGGTAATTGAAGAGGTGGAGGAAGATAATTCCAGACTGTGCTTATTAGCTCAGTGTTCTGAATATAGTAAACTCTCCATAAATAATACACCCTATTATTACTATATTCTTCAGAAGACAGAGGCCATGTGGAACCTGGTACTCACTGAAGAGTCCATTTTCAGGGCATTAAGACCAGAAAACGTGTTCCTCAGCACTGAGATCCCCGTCCCAGGTGCTCTGTGTGGCTTGGTCCCAGCCCCTTGTGGGGAGGTTCCCTGAGTTGCACGTTGCCTCCTTCACCCTTGCCTTCCTTTTGCTCTCTGAACAGGGGAAGGATCCAATCTCCTCCATGGCCCATGCGCCGTCTGATTAAGCTCAGTTTGCAGACTGGTCTAACAGCTGCTGGTGGCTGGGTCACACAGAGGCGTCCTCGCAGGTGTGGTGGTTTTTCGGCAGGATAGATTGGATTCCCTTGGGAGTCGTGGGCCCTGCGAAGCGGCTGCCTCCTTCCACTGAGTTTTCACACGCGTGTGTTGTGTTTCATGTCAGGATCAGTTGCTCCGGGAAGTTAAATGTTTCTTGAGAGTAGGAGATTTCCGGTCAGTCTTACTGAGAATGTCAGACTAAGTGTGTGTCTCTGTGAATTACTTTGACTGTATCAAGCCTTAAAGGGGGACAGTGATTTTAGGGTTCCTTTAAGCCCTGAGAAAAATTTCTCCATATAGTGGATAAAATTCCAGTTTTGTTCCCATAGAGTGAGAGAAAATTCTGTTTTTGTTCCAGGAAGCCCAAAAGAAAGATGCTATGCTTCTAAATTTTTCTGAAAAATTGCTTCATGTTCAGGAGGCTGCCAGGTAATCAAGGAAGAATATGGTGAGACAAACATGGTTGGTTGTTTTTTTCTTAACTACCTTCCTATGAAAACTGATGAATATTTTACAACTTCTGGATTCAGGTTTGAACTTTCAAAAGTTTTGCCTAGTTGAACTTTCAGACCTTTCTTTCATTTGCTTATAGAGGTGTGTGTGCACCTTTGGAATTAGAGGGGTTTTGAAAATTTAATCTTTATTTTTAATCTAAAAAAACCCTGTTGCAGTTTATTATAATGAATATCATCAGTGTAAAAATGTATGTATATGGATTAAGAACTTCAAATACCTCCACACCCAAAAGACAGGGCTGAAAGAACATAGCACTTGGAGATGGGATACATCAGTCAAGCTCTCAGGGCCCTACCCCCCTGATTCTTTTCGAATCTAACATGGTACGTTTACTTTCTATTGCATTAAAAGAAGTTGGAACCATATCAAGGGCTGTGAAAGGATTTTGTTTTAAATTAGTCACTCAGCTTTATAGAGAAAGTATCTAACAAACATAACACTCTATTTACATCCCTATTCTTTGCTTCTTATCCTCATATAGATGTGTATTTTAATGTAGCTATAATCTGTGTATCCATTCTGAGTCCTGTGCTTTTAAATTTACAATACATACCCACATGTGTAAATGTTAAATGGTGGTAATGTCCCATAGCCAGCTTTTTAAGGAAAAAGGTCCTGATGTGTAGCTACTGCTGATTACCATGGTATAAATACTGCCGCCATGGCTGACCTCAAGTTCCCAAGTGGCACCATCGATTACGGAGCTGGGGAAAGATACCCATAGCCACAGCCGTGTCCCATGAGCAGACGCCAGCAGTCACCTCACGTATCAACCCAGTGCATGTCATCTGCTGGTTATCTGAGGGACTCTATCCATTTGGGACAGCTGTGAACCAGATGCATAAACAGTCAAACAGAGCTTTTCCAGCCCCGCCCACCACTGGCCCGCATCTCAGGATACTGCCTGAGAATGTCTAACCACGGATGATGTCTTTCCCAAAGTGATAGGGTCGGTCCTAAGTGTGAACAGTTGATATAGTTCATAGTTACAGATCACCAGAGTATTCCTCCCACAGAATGGGCATCTGCTAAGATGTAAACTGTTTTCACTTTTGAATTACTAAAAGAAGTTTGCGTGGAAATATTTTTTCCTCCCTCTAGTACAGAAATGTTTCTAAGAGATACACATAGAAATAACGGTTCCATTTCTGGTCAGAGTTAGATGGGGAAGGTTAGCTAGATATTGTCTTAGGAAAAACTTAACTAAGGTTTATTTGAACTGGAAAGTGAAGTACGCATAGGACAAAGGCGGGTGCCAGTGACCAGTGGAGGTGGAAAATTACTGTGTAAAGAAAAGTTAGAATTGACAATGGAAGCTTGAAAGGATCTTGATCTATGAATGTGCTAATTGAATTCCTCCTGGACTTAGGTATCACCTGTTCACTTTACCAGGTGACACGAACATCATTCATGCTCTATTAATCTCAGTGTGACATTTATAACAAAAGCCTTGCCAGTAACCCCACCATTTCTCTGCAGAACTCTTAGCTGTGTGTCCCTTCTCTCTAAGACCCAGAGGACTGACTCTGGTTGCTTGTGGCGGGCAGCATGCCGTCTGTTCAGCGTCTCTGCATCCCCGTTAGCGTCCTGGTTATCAGCATGTGCCGCCACCTTGCTTTTCATGGGTTAGGGCTTTTGTATTTGCATTTTTGTGACCAGAGGAAAGTATAAGTAAGTGAGTCCTGCTGGACACTAATGCTGATGGCATAAAGCTGTTGAGACCTAGTTTATGAAAAGCTTCGCAAGTCCTGTGCTTTTGGTTATCTCTCCAGCAGGAACAAAATTACAGCCTGCTCTCTTTGAACCATTATGTGTCTTTAGGCAAGAATCGCCTTAGAAAAACATAGGAGGAAACTATAAAGGTAGAGGGTAGTAAAGGTAATTGCGGCAGCCCTCCCCTCTATTTCCAGGTCCCGTTTGATATCCCTGGGGTGACCGCCCCCTCAACCCTGGTGCCAGCTGCCCACTCTCTCCTTTGTTCTTTCAGATTATCTCTGGACAACACGGAGGTGGAGCTGCACTCGCTCTTTGTCAGGACGAAGACTCTCAAGGAGAACATCCAGCGGGATCGAGAGCTGTGTCAGCAGATGGAAGATTTCCTTCAGGTGAGTGATTCGAGTCAGTCCCTCTGATCTCCTCCTCAGTGGCCCTGTGAGGCCACTTACGTTTGCAGGGCTGTGTTTGTGGAAGCAGCAGGTTCCCATTCATGTTTTCCCCCCTAAGCCAGTCAAAGGAACTTGATATTTCAGCGGCCAGTCTTTAAGGGGGCGTCCCCAGTGGCTCAGCAGTAAAGCATCTGCCTGCAATGCAGGAGACACAGAAGACCCAGGTTTGATCCCTCAGTCAGGAAGATCCCCTGGAGAAGGAAATGGCAACCCACTCCAGTATTCTTGCCTGGAAAATTCCATGGACAGAGGAGCCTGGGCGGCTACAGTCCATGGAGTTGCTAAGAGTTGGACACGACTGAGCAACTGAGCATGCATCCTTTGCTGGATTGGTTTTCCAGCAGAGGATGTGGAATATGTCTGACCCTGAGCCCTCGGTTAGAGATGGGGTCTCTGTTTATTTCTGCTTGGTCTGCAGGATGGCACCCACTCCCACATGGACTGGGATCACTTATGCTTATGCTTGGCGGCTGCTGCCTGGAACTCAGGTTTTGGTTCAAAAGCTCAGTTCTGGAGTTTCTGCCTCCCAGTTAAACTTCTGGATGCCAGAATGAGGTTCTCGTTGAAGACACCTGAGCACTTGGGCTGTTCTTCCTTCAGCTGTTTCTGTGGAAGAAACAAGCTCCGTTTTGGCGTGTTTTATAGGGAGGCAGGAAAGCACACTGGAGCCAGTGCCTCCTGCCACCCCGATCCATCGGCCCACAGGGTGTGGTGGGAGCTGCCCCGAGTAGCATCAACAGAACCCAGCAGAGTGGACCTGTTTGTGACAGCTCATCATGACTCACTAATCACATAGTCTGACATACTTCTTTTATCTTCCTTATTAAAAAAAAAAAAAAAGTGGCACCTCTTCATGCTTTCAGTCTTCAGGAAATGGCGTGCTACTCAATTTGCCTTTGCCAAACGGATCTTGAAAGCTCGGCGTCAGGGCTTTGAGGCTTATGAGCCGGAATGCGTGAGGCAGGGCTGCCCTGGGAGGTGGGAAAGGGACCGTGTGCTTGAAGATCAGACCAAGGTCAGCTGCAGCCTCCCTTAGTTTCCTTGAAATGAAGCCACATCAGACGCTGTGAGCTGCAGCTCCCGTCAGTGACCACCTGATTCTGTTTGGCTGTGCTGGGAGTTTGTTTTTATTATTAAACACGTATTCTGTATTTTCTTTCAAACATCACTGAACTTTAATTTTCCCTTAAAAGTGCACAGATTTTCTTCTCTGAGACAACTAAGTAGACATTATCACAGAATCACATGAACAGGAGCTAGGAAAACACTCAGCAATAAATAAGTCTGTTCAGACAAATGGAACAATCCAGGAATGTGAGGAGGCCTGCCACATGTTGAGAGGAGCATTCTGGAGGCTTGTCTCTCAGTTCTTATATGAGATGTTAATTTCTTCTGTGAAATGGCAGCACAGGAAAGCTTACGATGCAGAGTCGCACACCCACACAGCTGCTGAGAGGCAGTCTTCTTTTCACTCTAAACTCATCTTCCTGGTACTCATTTTTATCTATGTAAGTAGAATATTCCAAACAGCTACTTATTTTTCCCAAGTTTACTTTCTTTTTAAATAGGGGAAATACAATTTTTAATGTAGGTTAGGGTCAGGCCACAGAAGGCCTTGAATGCCAGTCTGAAAACTTTGCTCTCTAAGCCAGGTGGGGAACGATTGAAGGGTTTTTTAAAAAATCATTTATTTATTTATCATTTTGGCAGTGCTGGGTGTTCATTGCTGCTCCGGCTTTTTCTCCAGTTGCAGTGTGTGGGCTTTTCACCTCGTGTCTGCTCTTGTTGCAGAGCACGGGCTCTGGGACGGGCGGGCTCCCCTGTTTACAGCTCCTGGGCTCTGGAGCATAGGCTGGATAGTTGTGGCAGATGGGCTTAGTTGCTTCACGGCATATGGGATCTTCCTGGAACAGGGATCGAACCCGTGTCTCCTGCATTGGCAGGCAGACCTTTACTACTGAGCCACCAGGGAAGCCCCATTGAAGGTTTTTGAGTAGAAAAATGATCTACTATTTGCAGATCTGTTTCACATTTTGACCCTTTGGGTGAGAAGTATCGAGTGCGCTGGGGTGGACTTGACACTCCATAGCAGACAAGTTTGAGTTGAAAAGTTGGATTGGCTACCACAACTACCGATCTGTCCTTCACGCTTTGCCAGCGTTGCTTTGAACTTTTTCATCTGTGGCCCCAACCATGAGGGAAGAGTTCAGAAACTAGCTCTTGGCCAGTGACTCCAAGCATGGTGACTTCAGGCTCAGTTCAGAATGCGTCACCCTCCAAGTCCTGGGCGGCCCGCAAGCGTCCAGGCACTCTGCCGTCCCCACAGGATCTGACGATGAGATATCCCAGGTAGAGTAAGCTCCCATGAAGGTTCCTGTCAAAGGCTTGTTTTTCTGCAGTTGAGCTGTTCTTGGCTAGGATCCATCTTTCCCCCTGTGCAAGAACGACAGGCAGAGATTTATCCTTCCATTAATACCCTTCCCTCCATGAAGAAAAACACAGCATGAACGCACACACTGCCTCGGGCTACTGACTCAGATGGTTACTTTCTCTGGCATTTGGTTTCCTAAATAGTTTTGGTTTCCTACTACCTCTCGAAGGCATTTGGTGTGAGAATAGGGCTTTGAAAGGGGATGGTGTGTGGAGTGGATAGGAAGGAGCTCATCTTCTTAAACTTTCTCTTTCTCTTGAGATTCTCCTTTGTGTTCCGCATGTGAGCCCAGTGGCCGGGGGGCGGGCAGCCCACAGCATCACCATTGCCCAGGCCTGGCCCCCTACCCAGAAGAAGTTTCTCAGATATCAGTTTGGCCAAAAAGTCTGTTCAGGGAAAAAAACTTAATAGAAAAACCGGAACAAACTTTTTGGCCAGCCCAATTAAAGTGTGATTTCATGCAACCCCATTGCATGCCTTCTTCATAAAATCCTTGTTTCCCAGTGAAAAAGAAAGCACATGAGGCTTCAGTGTGAGCCTAACAGCGCTCATTTAGGGTTAGGTTTAAACCCTTCCAAACTGTGAACAAGACAACTGGTCAACACGAGAGACTTCTGGGGCCCTGAAGTGGACCCGTGACCAGTGTGTGACGCAGTCTTGAGGGCAGGAAGAACAGGGGCAGACGGGGCTTTCTTTGATGATGCCGCCTCGGTGCCGGTGCCGTGTGCCCAGTGACATTACGGGGGGACACTGCGTTGGCGACAGCCTCCAGATTAACGCTCCTCAGCTCCTCTGGCTCCCCTCGCACAGGGGTCCACCTTGCTCCCCGGAGTTTTGTTTGGGGTGACTTACTCCCCTGTCGGCTCTGGGGGTCCTGCTGTGAGATCTGAGACGGAGCCCCGGGCCCCTGGCGGCTGCCGAGCGCTCACCTCCACGTCTGCCATCTGTCCTTCCCCCGCAGTTTGCCCTGGAAAAGCTGGCCGAGCTGGAGCGGCGGAAGCGAGAGCTCCAGGTCGAGGCCCACACCCTCATCGACTTCTTCTGCGAAGACAAGGACACCGTGAAGCTAGACGAGTGCCTGCAGATATTCAGGGACTTCTGCGTCAGGTTCAACAGAGCGGTGAAGGTACGGCTCGGGGCAGCTCCGCGCTGTCTGAGTTGTCTGGATTTCTGCCTCTCCTCTGCCCAGCCTGGCCCTGCCTGTGGCCGAAAGGGGCCTCGGTGGCCTCACAGCATCAGGAAGGTCTGGCCCCGGGGGCGCTGCCTGGCTGTCCCAAGGATTCCGGGCAGGCTCTGCCCTCTCAGCCCCGAGCCTTCCCCTATTGGCAAGCCTAACGTGTGCTGCTCATTCCAGTGCTCGCTCTGATGCTCTAAAAGCGTTTTGTTCGTCAGGCTTGTTTAGGATGGCAGTCACGCTATTAAGGCATCTCTTTGAAGATCCTTCTCTCTTTCCAGGAAACACTTTCCTCCTTCAGGGGAACCTTTCTCGCAGTGGGGTGACCGGAAGGCCCCTTTGCCCCTCTTTTGAGCTCTGTAGCCATTGTCAGGGGTCGGCATCCAGGGAACCAGGCTGTCCGTGGCCAGAGCAGGCTTCAGAATGCCCAGAGACTGAGGGGGCGGCTGCTGTCTGCACACAACCGCTGCAGCCTTGCCCATCAGCCTCCCATTCATAATCTCTGAGTTCATGCAGAATCCAGAAAACTCTTTGGGTTTGACTTTGCACATAAAACTTTCATCTGCCAACTAAAAACAGAATAACAGCCCACCAATTCAGGTGTTGATAAGGAACCAAATACCCCTGTGTGCCGCTTTCCCTCAATACTAAGCGCACGTTTGTCCACAGCTGACTTTCTTTGAGGGGCTGCTCACTGTCTCTGCAGCCCCAAATGAGTAGCTCAGAGTGACTGGAGTTCTCAAACCGCCTTTCTCTGTCTGCTGAAAAGGAGGCTGAGCCTGTGGCCACGTTTCCACTCCTCTGTCCAAGCAGTGAGGTCAGCAGGGGAGGTGCTGGTGGGGTGGTACTGGCCAAACTGGCCCTGAGACCTTCACTCCCAGTCGGAGTTCTCCACGCTTGTGAGGCTGCCTGGGTGACGCTCTCAACCCAGCTGTCCTGAGAGCCAGGAGCTGGCCCTGTGCGCTCCGCAGGCAGCCCTGAAAGAAGACCTGGGGACCTTGGGGAGGCTGAGGCTGCAGGAGGGGCCCAGAGTCCCCAGTGGTCAGAGCCAGAGGCTCACAGAAACTTGGAAGGGAAAGTACACCACTTGGAAGGGAAAGTCCACTGTTTGCGGAAATTGATTTTCAAGTAAAAAGCACTAACGATAACAGATTTGGGTTGTGGGCTCCTCACATTTACGTGGCACGAGTATATTTAAGGTGCCGGCAGTAAACTGTGTTTGGTGTGTGCATTTGTTCTGTTCGGTTTTGTTGGGGGAGGGCTGGCTCCTTGGGGCAGGGTGAAAGGCAGAACGGTTGATAAAGCAGATCCTCTTCTCTGATTGTGGGAAGTGTGTAGGGCACACGGGACAGAGCCTCTGTGGCATTTCTGGTGTTTACCAGGGAGCATTCAGAGATCATAGGCATCTCTTAATATCCTGAGTCTGCATTTCTGCATCCAAATCCCTAAGTAGAATGTGTGCACATGAGTGTGTATGTGTAGATATATGTGTATATGTAGGTATGTGTACAACACTGATTCAGACTCCTTTTAATACCCGTAGTATTTTTCTCTCTGTTCCTAAATGGTACTCCTGGAAGTCCCTTCTGTTTCACCCTACTTAGAAACCAAGTTGCATTTCCTGGGAGTTGAGGTCATGGACACGTGTGCAGTCACAGCCCACACTGAGCACAGTGTCTCGACTGGAAGTTGGGCCCCAGGTTCCGATGACCACCTTAGGGAGATGGTTGGGGTCAGGCCTGGTGTGTCCCAGTCATGCCCACGCAGCTTGAGGAGAACAGAGGCCTCCAGGCTCCTGGCACGTGCACCTGCAAACACAGGCCGTGTCCCTCAGTGAGTGAAGCCCGTGACTCAGGGCTCTCCTACAGCCAGTGTCTCTCGCTGGGGTGTTTGGATAGCTAGCTCTGGAACTGCACTCAGTCGCCGCGTCTCATGCATCTTCCCGCCTCTCCACCCTGCCTTCAGGACAACCACGAACGCCAGGTGCAGGAGCTGAGGCAGCGGCAGCGGCTCAAGGAGCTGGAGCAGAAGCGGCGATCCTGGACGGCGGGGGAGTTTGGATTCGGCCGGAGCAGCAGTGAGAACGATGTGGAGCTGTTGACCAAGCGGGGCGCGGAGGACCTGCCCCCGTTTCTCTGCTGCAGGCCCCCCACCACCCGCCGCTCCCGCCTCTCCCTGGACACCATGGCTGACCGGGAGCTGCTGAACTTCCTGGAGAGCTCCATGGGCAGTCCCGAGAAACTCAAGCCCAGCAACTCATCCCAGGGCTGCCTCTGGCAGGTCCCGCCCGACGGAGCCTGCAGGGAACCTGGAGAACCGAGGGGCCAGGACTCCAGCCTAGCACACAGACCTCGGGTCTTGGAGGGCCAGGAGGAAGCCCCCCACCCCACCACGGCTTGGCCGAGCTGGCTCCCTGCAGCCCACCCTGAGGATCCCACCTGCGCTCTGCGCCGCCCTCGGCGCAGTGGGGTCAACACCCTCCGAAAGAGGAGCAGTGCGCCGGTGGGCATGGATCCTGTGAGGTCCTCACCCCCACTCTCACCGTTGGCTCTAGGGATTAGGGAGCATGAGCTGGTGACCGGGCTGGCCCAGTTCGACCTCCAGGCTCCCAAGGGCCCGGAGGAGCTGGCCGGGCTGACTGGAAGGACTGCAGCCCAATGGAGCTGGTGTCCGTGAGGGGTGAGAGCCCACAGTCCCTGGGCGCCCCCAATAGCAGCCCGACGCCTGTGGGCAGAGGTGCCCAAGTGGGTCCCGGCCAGGAACCTGTCCCCCAGGATGGCGGTGCTGCCCCTTATGAGCCCAGAGGCACAGCTGCACTCTCTGAGGGGAGCAGCGACCCTGAGCGCCAAGATCCTGGCCCTCTGTTCTGCATCTCCGACACCAACGACTGCTCGCTGACCCTGGACTGCTCTGAGGGAGCCAACTCCAGACCCTTAGAGGGGGACCCGGGTGAGGCAGGCGATGGGGAGGGCTCCGTGTCCCCCGGGGCCTGGGAGATGGGCGGCAGTCAGGCCTCCTCCAACCCCATCTGCAGCCCGACTGCGGAGGCTCCTGCTGCTGCCTCCACCCCCGGCTCGGGCTCCGTCACAGAGAGGAGCGAGCTGGAGAGCTGCAAGGGCGGCCCGCCCAGGGACAGGCCGGCCAGAGGGAGGGAGGCGCCGGCCCTCAGGAGGAGCTCCCCCAGAGAGGCTCCGCCGTTGGCGGGGCCGTCCCGGGCCGGGGCCGCCCGGCGGAGCGCAGGGCCAGCAGGGCCCGTGCGGCCGGCGGGGCCCGTGCGGCCGGTGAGGACGCTGACCGGCTGCGAGAACGAGAGCATGCGCAGGGTCGTGCCTATCTCGCGCGCCGGCCGCGCGCCCCCGGCCCCCAAGGGCAGCCCCCGCGAGGCCCCCAGTGGGCCCGACCCACCCCCGCCCCTGGCTCGCCGCAGCTCCATGCGGGGGACCTCGGACGCGTCGCCAGCGAGGCCCGCGACGGCGGCGGCCCGGCCCGGGAGGGAGCCCCCCTCTCTGCTTCGGAGCTCCTTCAGGAAGCCCAGCGCCAAGCCTCTGCGCAACGTGCCGCGGCCGAAGCCCGAGGAGGACAAGGCGTGCCGCTCCAGCGCCCAGGGCCCCGACGGCCC
Organism: Odocoileus virginianus; assembly: GCF_023699985.2. Classification (NCBI taxonomy): domain Eukaryota; kingdom Metazoa; phylum Chordata; class Mammalia; order Artiodactyla; family Cervidae; genus Odocoileus; species Odocoileus virginianus. The sequence goes on along the minus strand of NC_069685.1, from coordinate 4,484,629 downwards.
CGGAGATCCGCCCTGCGCCCCGCCGGCCGCCAGCGTGCCCCGGGGCCCGGCCGCGGTCCCCAGCTTCGCTCGCAACACGGTCGCCTCCTCGTCTCGAAGCCAGAGGCTCGACTCTCCCGCTCTGGCCAGAGCCCCCGGCCTTACGCGGACCATGTCTCAGCGGCAGCTGAGAGTGAAGGGCGGCCCCGAGGACAGCGCCCCCAAGGACAGCGGCGCCCTCCGGCGGGCCGGCAGCGCCCGTACCCTGCGGAAGGGGTCCGAGTGCGCCGAGGGCCCCAGGGCCGGCGCGGAGACCCCGCCGAAGGGCCGCGGGGCAGGCGAAAGGGCCTCCCTCCGGCTGAAGGAGGCCAATCGCGCGGCGCTGGGGAAGGGGCTTCATCCCTTACGTAAGTGAGGGGCATCCGCCCTCCCAGCTTGCCTTTTGGGGCTCGGATGGTGAGGACTGACTTGTGCGAAAGGCGACCCTAAATGTCTGTTCCACATAGAGCCCCCCGCTGGGGCTACCTGCCAGTGCCCCCGAAGGTGTAGCCTGCTGGACCCACATCCCCGCTGGACCATCGGCTCCGCATCGGCCCGGGAGGTGGACCTGCTGAGCCCCGTCCTCCAAACACAGAGACCGGTGGACGACTCAGACAAGGTCGTTGTCTGACTCAACATCATCTGATGTTCTTAGGTGACGAGTAACAAGATTTCCGGGCCAGTTTTTATATAGCGGTGACATTTTTTACTATTATAAAAATTAAACGTTGTTTTGGTTGGTTCCTTTCACAGAGTGAAATGCCTCCCAGGGGAAAAATGATGAAGGTATTTTTTATCTTCCTAGTTCCCTGGCCTCAGGGTTCCACCTGCCCATGCTGTGCATTGCTGGCAACTGGACTTCCGCCACAAAGCCTTTGGGTGTCCTGTGGTTGGCACCGTCTTCCTGAAGACTGTTCCTTGCTCATCTCCACCTGCTACCTTTGGTGAGGTGAACAGAAGGGAAAGTGAAACTGGTGGACAGAAATCTGGTGCTCCCCGTGTGTTGGGACTGTGGGGCAAGCCTCCCCTGTAGATGGGTGGCCACCCCTGGGAGAATGCTGGAGCTTCCAGAATTTAGGGGTGCCATATTTTGATGGAAGGTCGTCAGGACTGTTCAGCTGAGCGCATCTTTCCCGTTCTGTTTTCTCATTTGAGTATTTGTTGTAAAACTGAGTGAAGGCTGCTATGACTTGTGTTCACTCTAGTTCCTCTAGGGAGGAATAAACCCAGACTTTCTCCTTTGCTAATGTGACCTGGAGCCTGGAGAGAAAGATTCACTTTCTCTCTCCATGATATTTTTAAATGTTGATGTCTGTTCTTTGGTACAGTGGTTTTAAATCCTGAGAAAAACCAGGTCAAGTTTTAAAAACCAGACCAAAATTGAAATTGCTTTAAGAAGACTTTATACTATCAGGAAAATTTTGAAGAAAAAAAAAGTAAGGCTTCATTCAAAAGAGAAAAACATACTACTCGGTTCCAATTTCACTGTTTCCGTCCCAACTAGCTAATTGGGAAGTGGGGGAATTCTTGAAACATTTTTGTTATTTAAAAACTGCCCTTTCTCCCATTTTTTCACTTTTGATCACTAATTAGTGAAACTTTGTTTTAGATCTGACAGCGGGAGGTGGGTTTTGGCAAATATAGTAATGTATTCCTGGTGAATCCATACGGTTGATGTTACAGTCTCCCTGCTGTAGAATGTTGCCTTCCGTCCAAATCGATTAGAAACTCTGAGCTTCCATGAGTCAGCTAAACTGAAAAGGAAAACAAGGCACCTGACCACAAAACCTTTTGTAAAAATAGCCCAGAGTAGTATTTCCAGGGCTCCACAAAGATGGTTGTGAGAATCCTGAGCCATTTTTCGTCATCTCAAAAGCCTTTAAAAAAAATCATGTATTTAACCATGCAGACAAACCTGTGTGAAACCTAGGGCCTGTGAAAGAGGTCAAAATTTGTGGGTTTGTGGGTAGTGTCAGGGTTGTGGCCCCTTGGGGAACCCTGGAAAGCAGGGTCCAAATCCCTGTTCCCTCACTGATGCAGTGAGGCTTTGGCAAGTCACTCCCTCTCCTTAAGCCTCTGTTTCCCAGCCTGCATAAGTGGGGGTATGGCCTCTGCTGTGGTCTTCAAGGGTTCTGCCAACTCCCAGAGTTCAAGTCATCGTGAACAGCCAAGAACCCATCTCTGCCCTGGGATCAGCTTCTAGAACTAAACTCCGGCATTTCCACAGTGGAGGTCTCACATAAAGCCTCGCTCAGAAGAAAGCACCTTCAGAATGAGTTGTTGCTTTGAAATCTATTAAGCTGAGTTTCCTGAGAAGTGGTGTTTTGCTTAGCCCTGTGGACCACTTGTATGCATCTGTGTGAGCAGGTGATCATTCTATTACCTTTTATTGGTAGTAAGCTTGGAAAAATAATTTAAATATATAATGCAGAAATGTAAATAGTTTTATATATAAATTTTAAGATGAACTGAATGTATTTAAAGGTCCATTTATATGTTTGTTCTTTTATGTAATGTGTAGTTTAATAAAGTTCATGTTTATGAGATTTGTGTTTTCTCTTCAATTGCTTCTGTGGATGTGGGCATGTGACCCTGGTAAGAGAGTGCATCATATCCTGTACAGAGAGAAGGGTGGAGATGGGGTGGACAGGAGGTGCCAGAAGGTTGGGATAGAGCAGCCAAAAGTCTCCAGAGCCAAAATCAGCTGTTGATGTGTGTCTTCTTAATAGCATAGAACCTGCATTTAACTGCGCGGGCCCCGGGAGGGGGCCTTGCGCCACACCTGGGATGCAGGCATCCATCTGATATGCAGGCCACGCATGGAATGTTCAGCACCTCATGCACACTTGCGTTATTCCATGTTGTGGGCCAACCTTTGCGCAATCTCCACGGGGCCGGCAAGTCTGGATCTGCTCCTGTGCGCTCGCGTGTGTTCTGGCTCAGGACGCTGTTGGGAAATCGCAGCTCACCTCTGTGGCTGCCTCAGGAATGAGTAGAGAGGGAGGGAGGCGTGCTTTTATTTGAAATGCAGGATTGGTTTGAAAAGAAAGGGGGATTGTGTGTAAGATGAGACTCATACCTTGGGATTTCCTATCAAGTTTTAGTCCTAGCTGCTCTCCCAATTTAGCTGACGGGTTAGAGGAAGATCCTGGGGTCAGACAGCAATGGATGAGAGAGCAGATTACATCCTTGTCCTGCTTGTGAGGTGCTGCCCCGTAGACTTTTAGAGCCTGGTTTTGCCTGTTGTAAGTGGTTTGGAACATTGGACCCGTCCTCAATCATCATCCCTGTGGTAACCGGGCTGACTGACACAAACCAGAGCGAGGCCTTTTGTTTCCATAGTGGGTCTCAAGTAGTTCTCTTAGTCCTTTCATTTTCTCAAGGAACCTGTATTCTAGTCTTCCTTCTAAAGATTCTCGTTGAAACCCAGGGACCACAGTTTCCTAATTGTTCAGTCTGCATATTTATATATTATGGTGACAGGCTCTGGAATGTTTTGATAGAACTACTAATTCAGGTTTCTGAGATGAACAAATTCACCAACTCCCAACTCCCTCCTCTATCTCCTCCCATCTAGCAATGATGACGTTTTGCAGTTTCACAGAATTTTCTGTTGAAACTTAAACTTTGTTCTTAATTCTTCATTATACTTTTGCTTCATGCTTCAGTCCTGCCATAAAAATAGAAGAGGGTTTTTTTTTTTTCTGGTATGTATTCCTGAGCACATATAAGCACACACATTTAAGCCAACTGTGACTAAGAAACGTTGCAGTTGACCCACTAAGTACTTCTTAAAATTATTTGGGTTGTGAGCACAAACAAAATGGGTGACAGTGGGTCGGTAGAGTCACCCTACTCAGCTGCTGTGGAGCTACAGTACACAGCTGGGAATGAATCCGGGACAGGCTTGAAAACAACCCAGAGCAACCTCTCCAGGGGTATTTTCATCCGCAAATATCTTCCAGTGAAACGCCCTGTGGCTCGCTGGGATTTGTCAGTGAAGACAAAGGTAATGTCCTTGTGGTTGAAGAAAGTGGCTTTTCTGTCTTCTGGACCAGAGCCTGGCAGCTCACTGCCTCCGCTTTCCTTCCTAGTTGGCAGGTGGGACAACTGGCCCCACTGCAAGGGGGTCACGGCCAGAGAAGCACCCACGGTCTCCTTCCTGGGGCTTGACCAAAGGCCACCTGGAGCCTGGTGCGACCTGACCGCCCCCTGTCAATGCTCGAGGTCCTCTTAGGCACTTTAATACCAGACCTCTGGAGTCAGGCTTTGTCCTTAGCCTCCTCAGAAACATTCAAATGCTGAGTCATAGAGGCGGTCCCTAACTTGCTAGCAGATGACGTTCCCCAAGTTTGCTCAAAATTAGACTTGAGAAATTCAGAATGCACATTCCCCAAGCAATCAGGTCATGGTTATAGGTAGGTTTCCAAGGCAGCCCGTCAGAAACTTCCTTAACCCATCCTTGGGTGGACGGTGGCACTGGTTTTGTAGGTGAGAACCTCACTTGTAACTGTTGTCCTGGGGGAAACACCAGGGTGCTGCGAACATGTCCCCCTAGTTAATGACATTATGTGGAGGTGAGGGCACGCTCACGTTCACTCTCCGCCACTGGACAAGAAAAGCCTCTCCACTCAGGTCAGCCACAGGAGCACCCGTCTCCTAGGCCAATTCCAGTAAATACCGGCAGTTTCCTGTGGGGGGCTGCCTTTTGTCTGTCCTTCCTAATAGCACACTTTGCAGCTATCAATCCTCCAGGGCTGGACTCAACCACACTGCCTCAGCCTCCTGGAAACCAGCGGCAGGTGGCAGGGCTGTGGGGAGGCCACTTGTATGGCCAGGGCATGCCTCATGGGCCCTGACTCTCTGGCGGCCCCATGAACTGCAGCACTTCAGGCCTCCCTGTCCATCACCAACTCCTGGAGTCCACCCAAACTCATGTCCATGAAGTCAGTGATGCCATCCAGCCATCTCATCCTCTGTCGTCCCCTTCTCCTCCTGCCCCCAATCCCTCCCAGCATCAGGGTCTTTTCCAATGAGTCAACTCTTCGCACGAGGTGGCCAAAGTATTGGAGTTTCAGCTTCAGCATCAGTCCTTCCAATGAACACCCAGGACTGATCTCCTTTAGGATGGACTGGTTGGTTCTCCTTGCAGTCCAAGGGACTTTCAAGAGTCTTCTCCAACACCACAGTTCAAAAGCATCAATTCTTTGGTGCTCAGCTTTCTTTATAGTCCAACTCTCACATCCATACGTGACTACTGGAAGAACCATAGGCTTGACTAGATGGATCTGTGTTGACAAAGTAATGTCTCTGCTTTTTAATATGCTGTCTAGGTTGGACCACTTCAGTGAGAGCTGGGTATTTGATGAGGGCGGTAAGCTCTCCATGGTGACCCCTGACAGTGTCAGAGCCCCAAATGGTGTGCACTTTCCTCTGGGGGAGGGCTCTAGTGTGGGACAGGACACCTGGGGATGGTGGGGGGGGTCCTGGTCCCACCCCAGACCTGCACCAACTCAGCATCCTTTGGTGGGTCCCCTGATTTGCACTGAACAACTCCCCAGCGACTTGAGAACCAGTGGACCAGAGAGAGGCCAGAGCCTGGCTTCTCTGGCCTGGCCCTCTCCTTGGGTCTCTGCCGGGCAAAGCAGGTGCTTTTCCCCTGGGCAGGGGACACAGCGCCCTGCGGACTCGGCGCCCGGATGGGAGGAGAGCTGCCCCCAGGAGCCTGAGGAGGTGGTCTAATTTGCATCTTGCAGCAGAAGCACCTCCACTGCGAGGCGCGGCCACTGCTTTGAGTCTGGAGCTCTCAGGAGCGCGGCACCAGAGAGCCCAGGACGGTGGCTCCAGGGGAACACAGGAAGTGACTCAACGATTGCCTTTTCGGAAGCTCATCATTGGGCAGTGAAGCAATTTGGCAGGAGCGCTGAGCAATGCCACACCCACCTGTCTGCCCACGCTGAGGTTCTGTCAGCAGAGTTGCTCTTTGGAACCCTGCTCCCTAGGCCTCTTGGATTCTGGAGTTTTCACAGCCGTCATGAGAGTCGCTGCAACTCTGTTCTTGGGAGCTTTTCCGGGTGGCCGCGGCTCCTGCGGCCGCCGCGCGGGCGCGTCTGCGCTGACCTCACCGCTTAGGAAGGGGGTGGGGCAGCTCTCCAGGGTGCTGACTCAGGGCGGCAGCGCGGCGCCCTCCCGCCAGGCCGCAGCGGCCGGACCTCAGCCCCTTCTGTCCTGCTTTAGCGGGCAGAAGCCCTCCCTGGAAGGAGGACCAGTCCCCGGTTCTTTCCAAAGCTGTCAGCACAGAATAATTCACCCTTCACCGCTTCGTGCTGTGAACAGCTCCCCCTCAGACCGGGAAAGTTGCTGAGGTCTGGACAGTCTGGCTACTTCCGCGGACAACTGTTTCGCCAGTTCCCAGAGGGCAGCGGAGGCGATTTAGCTACATTTGGATTAAAACGATGGTTCAGCCTTGGAAGATGCCCCAGCAGGAAGAACAGTGCCTCCATTCAGCTGTGGAGACGGCAGCCTGGCTGGTCAGCTGTATTTCTCTTTCCCAAGCCCCAGCAGTTCCCACAAGCTGATTCATCTCCAGGGAGGAGAGGGAAGAGGTGGGCTGCCTGCAGGGCAGGCTTCTTGCCCCAGCTGAGACGGCGGAACTGCCTCCCCGCCCCCACAGGGCCTCCTACTCCCGAATCCAGGTTTGCCTTTTATACAGTGGAAACGGGTCATCAGAGCAGCGCCTGGATAAGGTACCCACTGCTTCCAGCCCCGCCCCGGCCCCTGCGGTTCTCAGCCAGCTCATAATGGGTTGGACTCTGGCCAGAGCTTTCCTCCCAAGAAGCTTACGGCTTTGCACACAGGTACTCATCACACCCACCATTCTAGTGACCTAGTGGGAGGTGATATTTGCTGTCCCACTTTTCAGCAGAGGAGTTCCTTCTGGGAGAGGTGGAAGCGGAGCAGGTGGACCCCTGATGCTGCCTGACTATCCAAGGCACCTCCTGTGGCCACATCTGTGGGGTGATAATGCCCAGCATGAGGTCCTCAGCCTTGCGCCACCTTTCAGGGGGAAGTGTGGGGAGCTGGATCATGGTGGAAGGAATGAAGGGACCCCCAAGGGTCTGGTCATCATGTCTGAGGATGAGCCCGCTAAGAGTGTTCAAACTGGAAAAAGGCGATAAGAACATGGCAGTGAGATTAATCATAGTCTGTGTTGTTCCAAAGCAAAACAGAGCTAAATCTTCAGGTACAAGACAGCTCACGCCAAAGCTGCCTGTCCACCTCCCCGGGCCAGAGGCTCCCAAAGCCCTTCCACTTGGAAGACTCTGAGCCTGTGAGATGGCTGCCTCAGACTTAGTGGCTGAGTTGACCCAGTAGCCCCCGAAGGCCACTTTTTCGTCGGAGGGGTCACCTCCTGGGAGGCCCAGCTGTACCTTAATATGTCACAAGAAGCAGCTTCGTGACAGCCACCCTTGTCACTATGCCAAGAAGCCCTCATGTGGGGTCTCCTGGGCATAGGGCTTCCTGTTGTCACAGCGGCACCTGCTCATTCCTCTGGATCTGACCGTATGGCAGGAATGCAAGGACAGTTACCTTGTGAAGATTCTCAGTGGGAGTTCAAGGCAAGCTTGTGATCCTGAAAAGCTCTGGGTCTTGCAGGGATTCTAAAACGTGGTGCCCAGGCCTGTGCCATCTGGCGGCTCCTCAGAAGTGCAGCCATCTCCAAGTCCAGATGAAACAGTTCTTCCCTCCTCTGTCCTTTTGCTCTGGAAATCGATCTTTCCCTCCCCTGAACTCACAGAGTGCTTGGGATTAAAGCCCTGATCCCCACCCACCTTGTAAGGATGGTTGGTTGTATCTGACTCCTGGACTAGGGTATGTGTGTGTTGGGTGGGGATGGGGGTGATTCTCCATCTGTGATCCTCTAAGTCCCAGCAAGGGCTGCCGCTAAGTGGGTGCTCCACACACACATGTGGGCAGATGGAGTCCAGTGAGTGAGGGCAAGGCTCAGGGACCTGTGTGCTAGCGGAATACGTGGTCGAAGACCACTGCCTGTGTCTGGACCGGGCCTAGGTAGATAAAGGTGGGGCACGCATGAGTCCCAGCAGAAGGCCCCAAGGAGGGGGCAAAGGGCTTCTGGGACAGGAGGACTCAGAAGCATGAGGAGGGAGAAGAACAAAGATAAAGACAGTACTGGGCACCCAGGTGCTCAATCTGCACTTCACACGGAAAATCACAGGAGCCTCGTGGCTACTCTGCCAACCCTCAGGCCTGTTGGAAGGCAGCTGGACACCCCTTAGCCTTACCCTTGGGCACTGAGAGCAGAACGAAGCAGCCCCGGGGCATATCAATGTGACGCTGCATCCTTGATTTGCACAGGATGGTGACACCGTTCTGGGGATGTGGGGGGGATGGAGGTCCCTGCCCCCCGCTGACAGCCAGGCTCCCTCCCACTCTGCCATTTTATAAGCTGTGTGTGACTCTGGGAATTTCTTAATGCCTCAGCTTGGAAATCATATCCCCATGTAACTGCAGAGAAGCTGAGAGGGTTTGATGGTTAAGTACGTTAGACAGTATGTTCGCCATTGTCATTGTCCAAGGTCAGAGCCCACAGCTGGCAGCTTCTCAGGGGCCCAGTGACGGGGGCTGGCTCGCAAGGAGGCCGACAGACTCAGGTGCGTCAGGCGGGGGGCCTGCAGGGCCAAAGCAGCCTGCCGACTCAGCGCTGTGTCCTCACGGGACTCTCTCCCCATCCATCTGGGTGACCTGCTCCCTGAACGCAGTTTCCCTTTATTTCTGTTTCCTCCTTGAGCCAAGCAAGTAAGGCAGGGCCCCATGACACCTGCTAGTGTATAACCAGCCAGGTTGTGTCTAATTTATTGGATCTATAAAATGCAGCTGCTCCCAAGGCCCATGATCTCACTCTCGAGGCCAAAGTCTTCAGGGGATTCCCTCCCACCTGGGACTCCTGGTGTCCTTTCCCTGGGAAAATATTTGTCCACCAGGTGTCTGGGGGGAGGTGCTTTTGACAGCAGCAGGTGTGGTGTTGGTTCGGGAAAAGGAGCCTCCCTCAAGGTCACTGAAGCCCAGCAGGAACGAGAGGAATGGGGATCAGCACCTCCTGCCTTCCTGGCTCCACCGGGGGACCACCTGCTGCCTTGGGCCACCTGAGGGGGTGTGCCCTCTGCCCACTTAAAACCTGCCACCCCAGCTGCAAGAAAGGCCAGCCAGCCAGACAAAGGAGGCCATCCAGTTTGGGGGTAGGCACAGGGGCCTGGAATTCCTGAGCTCTTCTGCTCTGCCCCGGGTCACCCTGCTCAGTCACACGTCCCCTCAAAACATCCGTGTCCTCGTCCTCCGAGGAGGGCACAGTGCTGTATCCTCCCCTTTCCCATCAGGGCTGATGTTCTTTGGAGGCCTGCTTCTTGGCGAGAGTGTGAGTGATGTGGGGGCCACCCCAGAGCCCACCCCTTCTGCCTCATCACTCACATCTTATACCAGCAGCTTCACTCCTCTCACAAGAAGGAACTCAAAGAGCCCACCCATCTCTTGTTCTGTGGTTACCCAAAGGCCTTTATGAGGACCTTGAGGGCATGGGCTGTGGAGAAGGACAGACGACTCAGATCTCAGCTCTGCTAACTGGATTACTGTGGGGAAATCACTTACCATTAAGTCTCAGTTTTTCATCTCTAAAATGGTAAAAATTGGGCCCACTTTTGGGGGTTGCTATTAAAATGGGAGATATATTCTGGTGCATAGAAGGTACTCAATAAATGGTGACTGGGATGACTAGGGAAGTTTGTTCATGAATGTTTCCCATTTGCCTAGTGACAGTTGACTGGGGCTCTGTTTTCTGATGAGCCCCCAGGTGAGAAAAAAGACTAACCATCTGGCTCCACTTTGCTGATAAAGGTCCACCTAGTCAAGGCCATGGTTTTTCCAGTAGTCATGTACAGATGTGAGGGCTGGACCGTAAAGAAGGCTAAGCACTGAAGAACTATGGTTTTTGAATTGTGGTTGGTGTTGGAGAAGACTCTGGAGAATTCCTTGGACTGCAAGGAGATCAAACCAGTCAATCTTAAAGGAAATCAACTCTGAATATTCATTGAAAGGACTGATGATGAAGCTGAAGCTCCAATACTTTGTCCACCTGAAGAACTGACTCATTAGAAAAGACCCAGATGCTGGGAATGATTGCAGGCAGGAGGAGAAGGGGACAACAGAGGACCAGATGGTTGGATGGCATCACCGACACAATGGACCTGAGTTTGAGCAAACTCCAGGAGATAGTGAAGGACAAGGAGATCTGGTGTGCTGCAGTCCATGGGGCTGCAGAGTCAAACACGACTTAGTGACTGAACAACAAGAATCTGGCTCTGAAGGAATTTGTAAAAGAGAAATTCTAAGAGTGATTTGAGCGTACCAGACCACTGGCTCTCACATGTGGCTGCAATGTTTGATTGTTTCCCACAGTTTAATACATCTTTGAGCTTGAGGTTTGTCGCCATTGGAGCCTCTTAAAGGAAAGTGCTGACAACTCATCCAGGTGCCTACATCACATGCCAAACCTGTGTGTTCCCAGCAGGGCCCAGGTGGCTCAGCAAAGAGCTACTACCCACCGCATGATGTCCAAGGTTGTCAGACGGTGCAGGGCAAGCCAGCAGTGTACCCACTGGTGGACTGGCTGAGCGGCAGGTTACTGCTGAGTCCCCATAGGGCTCCAAGATGAAGCAGTCCCTGAGTTCTCTTGGTTCCTCAGCACTCCCAAGGATGGGGACCATGCCTGTCACCTGCCTATCTCACTAGAGAACTGTGGGTCAAACGCATTACTGTTTTAAAGGGACTTTGGTCCACTAGCCCAGGGTTTCTTGTCTGCTGACACCCTGACCTTGATGGTGACAGAGTTAAAATGGGAGCCACACACTCATCTATGTCAGTAGAAGTCAGCCAAGTAGCGACCCCCCTGGAGAGGGGGCAAGGGCCCAAAAGGGACACGTGAGGCTTCTGTGGTCTGGGACTATTCTGAAATGTCATCAGGATATTGATTATATGGGGAGGTAGAATTTGCGAACATTCATTCTTTTTCTTCTTCTTTTTTTTTTGTGTGTTTTTCTTTTGTTTTTGAACATTCATTCTTACGATATATGCTCTTTTCCCTGTGTAAGCATATTGTGCTTTAATTGTGAAAAGCGGACCATGTAGGATTGGGGGGCGTTGATGATCTAAGCCCGTCTCGAAGGCTGCTCCTTAGACAGGTGCCCCAATATTCACTGTTCATCTCCTTCCCCCGGGAAAGTTAGCCATAAATCTCCACCAACTGCCTACGTTAATACCCAGTCCAACTTTCCTGTCAGCAGTCTTATGGGTCTGTGGGTTCCAGCAAATCTGTTGGCGTCATCACACCGTACCCATCCTGTGCAGAGCTTCTGGACGTGCCGTGGGCAGGGTGCATGCTGAGCGGGCTGTGGGAAAGATGGGTCCTTTAAGGGCTGGCTCCTCCCACCCTCAGCACCACAATGATATCATTTCCTCACTCACTCCCATTAAAGCCCTGTCCAAGTTCTGCACTTGCCTGCCCAGGTGAGTCGGTGAGCTCATCTGAGCTTTGAGGAAAAACACTAAACAGCAGAGACAGAGGAGTCCCCGAGCCTCCCAGTTCCCTAGGAGTTTCTCACCTTGAACTCTACACGGGAAGGGCCAGTTACTGCCAGCGCATTACCTCAGCCTGGGTGCTCATGTGCTCAGACAAACACAGCCCAGCCCTTTAAACAAACACTCTCGGAGGCGGGGCTGGGAGCTCAGAAAGGGGAACTGGGGAGACTAGAACACGGGGGCCAGCCAGGCATCAGGGCTCCCCTTTGCCCTCCAGAGCGTTGTGCAGCTGGCCAACTCATGTGCCCTCTCTGGGCCCTGGGTTCCTCAACCCTCAGAGTGGGGGGTTGGGTTGGAATAACTCCTATAGCCCCTGAAAAAAAATGGACTGCAGTCATCGTGCCCAGCTGCAGCAAGGCCAGGGCTCTCACTAGCCAGTTGGCTGGTTTTGAACTGCCACACCCTGTGTTGGACCACGGGCACACGGGGTAAATCTGCCCAGACTCAGTTTTGGAGCACAGCTCCCACCGACCTGGGCAAAGCCCCTTCATGCTGGACACTGTTTTATCTCTCCACCTGTAATCTCCACCCCCACCCCCGCTCCCCTCGGGAGCCCACCATAACATAACTGATGGCTGTTCTTAGATTTGTGTGTGTGTGTCTGTGTGCACTCAGCCGTGTCTGCCTCTGCCATCCTTGGACTGTAGCCCACCAAGCTCCTCTGTCCACGGGATTTTTCAGGCAAAACACTGGAATGGGCTGCTCTTTCCTTCTCCAGGGGCTCTTCCCAAACCAGGGATTGAACCAGCATCTCCTGTGCCTCCAGCGCGGGCGAATTCTTCACCTGCTGAGCCACTGGGGAAGTCCATGTGCATCTATATGTCTGTATATAAACATATCCCATTGCTTTGCATGTGTATTTTTAACTTACATGGGTGATGGCATGCTATGAATCTTGTCCTGTTCACTCTTCACTGTTCTATGATCCTTCCATGTTTCTGGGTGTTCGTCTAGCTTATTCATTCTTACTGACACACTGAAGTCCTGAGTGTGTGGCCACAACGTCGTTCCTGTCCATCCGCTACTGATGGACCCCCACGGCACTCACACACTGTCACCAGACCCGGCACACGGCTGACGCTTCCACACACACCCCCTCAAGGACCTCAGAGTTTCCTGGGACTGCCCTGCACAGTCTGTGTGCACTCACTGCCGTTGGTCCTGCCGATTGTTCTGGACAGGACGGGAGGCAGCTGCCTAGGGTTGGCGAGGCTGGGCCTGGATCAGGGCCTGTGAGCCTGGGCAGCCTGGGGCTGAGTTGTCGGGCACTGGCGCTGGGTGACCTTCTCTGGGGAGGGCACAGCTTTCGCGGATTGGCTCCGACTTTGAGGTCAGCGTCCCCTTCCTTTATAACTCGTGTGTGTGTGTGTTAGTCACTCAGTCCTGTCCAACTCTTTGCGACTCCATGGACTGTAACCCACCAGGCTCCTCTGTCCACTGCGATTCTCCAGGCAAGAATACTGGAGTGGGTTGCCATTCCCTTCTTCAGGGGATCTTCCCTAGCCGGGGATCGAACCTGGGTCTCCCACACTGCAGGCAGATTGTTTAGGGTCTGAGCCACCAAGGAAGCCCATAACAGTGAGCTGTAACTAAAGGTGATTTGATTGACATTTGATTGTCTCCTCACCTCCTAGACTGCAGGTTCTGCAAGGGCAGGGCTCTTTGCCCCTGCCATCAGATTGGGCCCCACACCTAAGGCAGAGCTGGTCCAGCAGACTGCGGCAAGCAGACACTGGGGTTGTCAGTGGTGAACTCGGGATGTGAGGAGTGTGCGAAGCCTGGGCGGGACTCGGCCCGGGGCAGGGAAGAGGAGCTCCTAGGAGGCAGAAGTTGAGCAGGCCTGGTGCTGCGTACCCGCGTGCCCCCTGAGCCTGGGGCCCCCTGCCTCCATCTAGACCCCACTCTGACTGCAGGTACTTCTGCCTTAGCAAAGCCCTGACCTCAGGTTAGTATCCAGCCTGCTCCCTTCCTCTCTCTTCCCCCGGCCTTCCGCCCCCTTTCATGGACCTTTGCTGTGGCCTCGACCCTGTGCTAGGACTCAGCAGGGTCAATGTCCCCAGGAGAATAACCATTATGATGCATGGACGTGAGTTTTTTTAAAAAACCGAACGAGTCATCACCCAGGATGTTGGAGGCAGGGACAGCACAGAGGGTGCCATGGCTCTGGGTGGAATTTTGTCAAGAGGTGGAGGATGGAGCATGTGTGAGCCCGGCCCTGGGTCAGAACCACACGTGTGGTCAGGGCTGGGGTGGATCTGTTCCCAGAGCCTGAGGTCCAAGGCAGAGGCAGGGTTCTAGGTCTGGGGAGCAGTGGGGGCCAGGCTGCAGGGGCAGGGGGTGCGGGGGTGGTAGGGGAAGGGTAAAAGTGGGGTGCCGTTCAGAGGGGCCACTCAGGTGGCACCCTGAGGGCCACGAGTTACGGAAGAATTGTAAGCTGGGCATGGGAGGAAGAAGCGTGCCCTTTAGAAGATCACACATCGTTTGTGTAAAAGTGTGTAAAGTCACTGCTGGGTGTCCAGAGGAGAATTGAGGCATCTGGGGAGCCAGTGGGTAGGGTCTCACTGGGGTCAAAAGAAAGGGAGCCCCTCTGAGTCAGAGATGCCTCCCCAGTTTTGTGACCCAAACAACCATCAGCAAAGCTGTTTTCCAGAAGCGAGAAAGGCCCCCTGCAAACTGTCATCTTGCCTGGAAGAAGCAGGACCTCTACCCCAACCTCGACCCCAGAGGGGCCATGCAGGCCCCGGGCTGGCTGTCCGCCGTCCCACCCCGGGAGGGGCCTTTTGTCTCCACCTGCACTCTCCGCCCCTGAAGGGGACTTTCTCTTCCCTCTCCTGAAACTGAAGCCTCCGAAGCGGCCTTGGGAGTGAGTGGGCCCCTGCTGCGGGGCCAGGCTGAGGAGCCATGATCTCCGTGCTGGTGCTGAGCAGAAGCCTCTCGCCCCGGCCCCAGGCTGGACTTCCAGGCGGGGCTGCCCTCGGGCCGGCGTCTGGGGGCTCCCGCGCCTCCTCCCCTCGCCCCGCCCCACCCGGCACTCTGTCCGTCGGCGGCTTCCTCTGACTTTTCTCTGCCCCGTGACCCCCGGCCCCGCGCCGTGACCAAGTGTGACCTCCGGGCTTCCCGGAGCAGCCGCAGCGCTGCCCTGCCAGCCCCTCGGAGGCCCGTGAGACGCGTCCTGGTGCAGCGCTGGCCGCCAGGACAACCCCGCGGGAGCCGGCGCCCGGGCGCCCTGCGCTCGGAGACGCTGCCCCAAGCCGGGCTCTGCCGTCCGTTCTCTGCGCCGGCCCTCGGGGCCCCGCTGTCCCCGCGCACCTTCAGCCCCGGCTGAGGGGACCGAGCTTCCTCTTTCCTGTGGAAACAGAACTTGGGGACGTGTTTCGGCCCAGCCTGGGGAGAGTGACATAGAGTTGCAGGTCCCCACTCAGGGAAATGTCAACATTATCTGGGGGCTTATGTTTTCAATTAAAAAAAAATTCAGTTGGTCTTTAAAAGTTTTTTTTTTACAAAAAGTTCAACCTGGGATGGCAGCTGCCCCCACTCCCCTCCCACCCCCTCCTTCCTGTCTTCTCACTTCTGACCCTCCCTGGGCTGTGGGTGGGCATGAAGGTGTCAGCAGAGTCCAAATCCCCCGAGAAAATTCCCCGGGGGTTTTCGGTGCACTCCACTGGCCTGGCGAGTGCCGCCCCATCGCATCTGTGCACTGTTTGCACTATCAGAGCGCTGGGTCGTTAAGATGCTAAATCCAGGGAGTGGAGGCCTGGGAAAGCAGGTAGAGAAAGAGGCGGTTGCTTGGGGTTGAGGCAATTTGTGTCCATGGAACCCGGCCAGCTATTTGGCCTGCTGGTCAATGAAACCTCTGACCTCAGTCCCCGGGGTTTCCATGTTTGAAGCCTTGACTTTCTCCTGTGTGTCTGAATTCGACTCTTTGCTATGGCACAGGCCAGGTCTCTGAGTTCCTGTGTCTGCCTGCAGCCCAGGTAGAATAGGGAAACAGAGGAGGTAGGGAGGGCACAGCTATCTGGGATCCTCTGGAAGAATTTATTTAGGTTTAATGATTGATAGTAGCTCTTTATTTCAATGCTTCCGCTCTACAAATGTATGTGGTACAAGATGACTGTTGACCCCCCCATCCCAGGCCAACGCTGCTGACAGCGCTCTTGGGAACCCGTCTGTCTCCCTGGCCTCCTCCCTGAGCCTGCGCACACGCTCACACGTGCTTGCTCAGCATAGCCCCGTGCCCATCCAGGGGAGCCTGAGGCCGGTGCCAATCACCCCGGCAGGGGAGTCACCAGCCGTCCATCCTGCCTGGCAGTGGGTGAGGTCACCTCTCTGGTGCCAAGTCAGGAGTGAAGGGTGACTCACAACTGTTCTCATGTGTCCAGTTTGTGACCAGCTCTGTGCACAGAATAAAGGAGGGCAAGCCTTTTGGGGGGGGACAAGCTGTTTTATTCACCTCAGTGGGCCCCAGCTTTATGATTTCTTCTTTTTAAAAAATTTTATTTATCCCATGCAGCATGCCCGATGTTAGTTCCCCAGGGATCAAACCCGAGCCTCCTGCAGTGGAAACTGGGTGTCTTCCAGGGGTTGCTGGACCACTGACTAGGCCCTAAGGTTTCTTCCTAAATCCCCAGTTCATAGATGTATCAGAGAGCAGATCATTGGTGTAGAAAGGGCCTGGACTAGGAGCCCACCAGCCAGTCCATAGCTATTTACTGATGTCCTACTATGTGTCACTAGTCAGGCACAGGGGTATAGGAAGGACAAGAGAAACCAAGTCCCAAGGAACTTACCTACTGGTGGAGCTTAGGTTGGAGACAGGAAATAGTCATGGAAATATGAAGGCATTTAGACCCTGGTCACTGCCATGCAATTGAAGTTAAAACGAAATTAAGAGACGCTTGCTCCTTGGAAGAAAAGCTATGAGAAACTTAGCATATTAAAAAGCAGAGACATTACTTTGCCAACAAAGGTCCTTGTAGTCAATCAAAGCTATATTTTTCCAGTAGTCACATATGGATGTGAGAGTTAGACCATAAAGAAGGCTGAGAGCTGAAGAACTGATGCTTTTGAACTGTGGTGTTGGAGAAGACTCTTGAGAATCTCTTGGACTGCAAGGAGATCCAACCAGTCAATCCTAGAGAAAAGCAACCCTGAATATTCATTGGAAAGACTGATGCTGAAGCTGAAGCTCCAGTACTTTGGCCACCCAATGCGAACAGCCGACTCATTTGAAAAGACCCGGATACTGGGAAAGATTGAGGGCAGGAGGAAAAGGGGGCAACAGAGCACGAGATGGTTGGATGGCATCACTGACTCAATGGACATGAGTTTGGGAGATGGTGAAGGACAGAGAAACCTGGCTTGCTGCAGTCCATGGAGTTGCAAAGAGTCAGACGTGACTGAGCGACTAAACAACACTGCCATGCAGAAAGTTCGGTAGGATGAGCTGCTGGGGGGCTCAGAATCAGCAGACATGGGCGGCTCCAGTCCAGCCAAGAAGCCCCTACGCGATACAGACACTACACGGATCTCTCCTCCGCCGCACGGTGACGATGTTGGCCCAGCTCGCCTCCTGTCTCCTATCCACAGCGGGAGCACACAGCTCTCAGCACAGTGTTCTCCGGTTCTTCCCCAAGTCCATTTTCAGGGGTTGCGGCCTCCAGGAACGGTGATCTTTGTTAACATTCTTCATCTAGCAATGGCCAAAGCCCTAGAGGACACAGAACAGAAGCAAGAGGAACCCAGCCTCGAAACCAACACATTCTTACAAGTTCAAAGCGGTTTTGTGCCCTCTGGGCCTTTGTCAGAAGCAGGTGGGAGGAAGGCAGGGGACTCTGGAAGTGACAGCACTGGGCCTCTGGGCTCCTGCAGGCAGAGACCTCGAGGGCAAGGCAGAGCCTCGACACCTGCGGAGGGAGGGGGGCAGGAGGCTCTGAAACAGAGGCTGGCAGAAGCTTCGCGGGCCCTGGGGCCCAGGCCCTCAGCTGCCACACACCTGTTGGCTGGGGAGGCTCCCAGCCCGCCTGTCACTCGCCAGCTTCACCAGTAAGTCCCCCTTGGCACGGCTCTGCTGCAAACAGGGCCAGCAGATCGGGTTTGCTGGGTGCTCCCAGGACCAGCCCAAAGGGGCCTTGGGTGCAGGCAGCACCAAGAAAATCCTGCTTTGCAGAGAGGACCAGTTTGGCCCTTGAGAACCAGAGTGGGGAGGAAGTGGTGAACAGGCTCTCTCTCCCTTTCCTCCCTCAAAGCGCAATGACTCACGCGACCTCTCCCATTTTTAAACCATTTTTTAAAAGACTTTTTTAATGTGGACCATTTTAAAGTCCTTACTGAATCTGTTACAATCTTGCTTCTGTCTTCTGTTTTGGTTTTCTGGCCATGGGGCTCCCTGACCAGGGATCTAACCAGCACCCCCTGCATTGGAAGATGAAGTCTTAACCACTGGACCTTCTCTCTCTTTTTTAAATTGTACAGGTTCACGTGTCACTTAGTAAGTGGGGAACGGTGCCTGGGATTCGAGGACCGGCCCTGGGCTCTTTGGGCTCTAGTGGGTATAGGATGGCAAACTTCAACCCATGCTGAGGTTCTCCTGTCTCAGCCTGACAGGCATGATGCACAGCTAAAAAGACCGTGCTTCTACTTCAGGGGAAAGAAGAGAACTCTCTGGAAACATCCTCTCTCTTCTGATTCATGCTCATTCATAACGCAGCAGGTTAGGGACTGTGAATGACTTACATTAGTGCAAGAGAGCAAGCCGGTCAGACAGACTCATATATCACTGCTCCCGTGACACACAGTTATTCACACTCTTGAGACTGGTAACTTCACGGAGACCCAGGAGAGCCAGGACCTGAAGCAGCTTGGGGGTGGGTGGAAACGAAGGCAAAGTTGAAAGCTCCAAACTAGCCCACCTTCAGTCTCTTTGAACCTTGGACCTGTCACTGGAGAAACATTCCAGATCACATGGGTCTGCCTACAAAGACCAGAGCCCCTGCTCAGCAGCCAGGCATGGAGCTTCCCTGTTTTGTGGGGAAAGTGGGAAGGGACAGGAGGGCAGATTAAGTTCTCCTGCCAAGCCAGGAATCTGGGGAATTTGCCTGACCAATGGCAGCACTCTGACTTCTCAGCTGGACCTTCCAGCATGGAGGCTGACCCACAGTTCTGTGCCTCTTCAGTCCTGCCAGGGGCTTTCTCCTTCCGGTGGAGCATTCAGTGGGGCTGCTGGTGGTGGTACCCACAGAGGCACGTGTTCTCTGAGCGCTGAACTGAGGCAGGGAGCTGAGCGTCTTCCCACCGCCCCTTCTGCTGGCCATCCATCCACTCACCTCCCACTTACTGTGTGGAGGTCAATGGCGGGTTCTGTTCAGGCCCGGGGTCCCAGTGACACATCTCAACTGTCTGCAGACTCACACTGACCACAGGTGGCCTCAGAGGGGTGGGAAGTGAGCCAGGGATGCCCAGGACTTCCAGTCCTCCTGGACTGAGTGCAGAGCCTCAGATTTGATCCTGCCAGATTCCACACTGGACTCTGCCCTCTGCCCCATCCGTGCAGTCAAGCCACTCTGAGACTTCCGCAAGTCCCCTTCCTGAAGCTGGGAAGGGACACACCTGTGCCAGGGGAAAAAATCACTGGGGCGGGGGCGCGGGTGAGGAGGCTGGGGGTGGGCCACGGAGTTACCGTCTTTACCTACGCCCCCGCCCCGCTAACTCGGGCTGCCCGCCAGCCTAGCCTCCCTCCCTGCTCCTCCCAGCTGCTTGCAGATCTCCGTCACCATTTGGGAGTTGGTTCAAGAGTCACTGGCTCTGGGGAACCTGAGCTGACCTAGCCCTGAAGCAGAGGTGGCTCCGCCCCTCTGTATTGCCCCGCCCAGCACGGAGCACACCTCCGCGCTCCTCGCTGCTCAGAGATCACCTGGGTGCCCTGCTGGTGTCTTGAACTTATTTGTGCCCCTGGCACTTAGCTTGATGGGCATCTAAGATGTGCTTATTACCTGAGGAAATTTGCTCAGCTGTGAAGACAAGTCCTGGGGAAGGAGCAAGAGCTTAGAGAGGGGCAGGGTGACAATCTGCAGGGTCACTTTCTGGTGTGTGACCCTGGGGGAGTCAAGGAACCTGTGTGCGCCTCACCTGTTAAGTGGAGAGATGCCCATCTCGGGGTTATGATGAAAGTTCAGTGGAAGAACGCTCAGGGCAATAATAAAACAGTATGATTGGGTGCCAGCCATGTGACGGGCACTGTGATCAGCCTGAGGAGTTAAGTAGCAAATTAACTGGGACACTGGCAGGGACAGACCTGGGGGACACACCTGACAGGTGCTTGGTGTTCAGTGAACGCTAGTTAACAACCTGGGGGTGAGAGGTCAGAATGGACCCCCGGGGCCAGTGGGAACTAATGGCTGATGAGGGCTCTGTCTGGGTAAGCGGGTGGGGGGTGGGGGGCAATGTTCTAAGACAACTGCAAACCAGCAAGAGATCCCACCTCCTCCCCGCCCAGCCTCCTGCTCCTGGCAGTCCAAGGAACCATTTCCTTGGAATTATAGAAAAACCTAGAGACTTCTCCATTTTATGACTAAAAGAAATGAAACAATGTTACAGAAATACTTCCCTGGATTTCTAGAAAGAACTAGACATGTGTTAACTTGCACCTCATAGAGATTAAAGGCATAGCATTGGGAAATTTTGACCTGAGGTCCTGAACCATCTAGCAATGCCCTCAGCCTGTGTGTGCCTACCTGCTGAGTCCTTCATCGTGCCTGACTCTCTGCGACCCTATGGGCTATAGGCCACCAGGCCCCTCTGTCCATGGGATTCTCCAGGCAAGAATCCTGGAGTGGCTTGCCATGCCCTCCTCCAGGGGATCTTCCGACCCAGGGATCAAATCCACATCTCTTTTGTCTCCTGCATTGGCAGGTGGGTTCTTTACCACTAGCGCCACCTGGGAAGCCCACATACCTTCTAAGTTCCTGTAAACATTTCTGTGTCAGCCAAGCGTTGATCCATTCACAAAGAGAATCAGAAACACAGTACTTGATTGGGGACACTAAGGCTTTTACTCTGACTTTCAGGGGCTCGTGGGGAGTCCTTATAGGCCTTGGACTTGGTCTACTTTCAAGGATGACGCTTTCCAGCTGCACTCAAAGAAAAGCCAGACTGCACAGCATCCAGCTCCTGCAAAGGTTACAGACAACTGTCCCTGAAATAGGCCACCTTCCCAGCTTGACCCCTTCTACCAAGGAGGCACGTGAAATGAGGGGTCATGACCCTACGGGAGTTGGAGGAATGTTCCTGGAACTTCTAGATTTTGAACTTCAAATGCATTCACAAAAGCTCCAGTGACCCTTTCCCACTGAAGAGCCAGGCCTTCCCCGGGGGTCCAGGGCGATGGAGGTGGGGGTGTGTCAGAATGCCAGGAGAGCTTTTCAGCAATGTACATGCCACGCCCCCCCCCCATTCTGGTTCTCTAAGTGGGGACGGCAGCACTTTGAAAGAAGTCCCCAGGAGGTCTCGCTGCCCGTTTCTCAGGTCTGACTCTCCAGCCGTCCGATGGCTTGCCACACCACCACTCCAAACCCCACGTGACCTCTTTTTATTTCTTGTTTTTCAGAGCATGGGCTCTCTGAGAGTTTGCCAGACCTGGGTTTTCATCCAGATCCACCACTTGCTTGTGGCTCGTTTTTCTCATTTCTTCCCCTTCGCAGTCTGGGCAGGAGGGTCATGTGAGAGCATGTGTGCCAGATATTTAACAGCCTGTTGACTTAAAAAATATTCACAACCTAAACGTTGAGAGTTACGTTTTATTTGGTGGGAATTTTTAGGACTTCAAGCTCAGGAGACAGCATCTCAAATGACCCTAAGAGAACTGCTCTGAGGAGGCAAGGGGAGGAGCCAGGTTACACAGAAGTTTTGCAATAGAGGGCAGGGAGTCTGAACATCAAAAGACTTAACTAAAGAAAACCAGATATCCCAAGTAAAGGAATTTAATGCTTTTTTTATGTATGGGAAGATGTAAGAGTCTGGGTTCACTGAAATGATTCCTTTCCTATGCACCTCAGTTATCTCAGGCCACTATCCTGTGTTTTGACATCCTGAGCTTCCTTTCCTCAGGACTCACTGTAGGGAGTGGCTGCAGTCTGATGGTTGTTAAATAGCAGGTATTCATCTCCTTCCTGTGTTCTTTTACGGTTCCCAGGCTCACACTGCAGGGCTGCAATCCCTGATGACTGTGACATCCTTGTTTACTGATATGGCAGGAAATATTCCATTTCTCAAGCCCCTGCTGAAAGTGCCTGGCCAGGATGCCCTGGACTGACTAGCTACCAAGGAAGTTGTGGCTCCTACCCCCAGGAAGCCTTGGTTGGGGGGAGCCCCGGGTCCCTTAGGAACCCTCTGTAGCAGTGGGGGAGCCCCAGATCTCCTAGTAGTTCTCTGTAGTTCTCGGGAGCCCCAGGTCCCCAGCAGCTCTCTGCAGTGATGAGAAAATTCTGGACAAGGCCCCAGAGGTGAAGCCAGTGTGAGAAGCTGGGACCCCTGGGGGTCTAAGGGAGCCCCTGTAAAAACCACAAAGCTAGTCTGGCCCCCAGGAACCGGTAGGCTGACCAGGGACTGAGGGGGTTCCTGGTACATGGGATTCTGGTGCCCAAAGCAAGACAATCCCAGGCAAACTGGACAATTTGATCACCTGGCAGCTTGCATCTTACCTTCATCCCCATCTTACTCGGGAACTCGGTTCTAAGGCGGGGCAGGGGGCACTGTCCTAGGATGGAGAGACATGGTTCACTGGGGCATTTAAAACAGCAGATGGGATGCCCCCGGCACCAGGACCTCAGCTGGGTCCGTGTAGCAGGCAGCGGCTACCAGGGCGGGGGATGCTGGGAAGCGGGAAGGAGGGCAGGTGGCTGCCTGGGGCTTCGCTTTTGTTTTTCTGCTGCCCTCTTTGCCATTCAAATCACCATCTTGGAAGGAGAGTGCCTTCAGAGGAGTGTCTCCTGGGAAAGATAAAGGACAGAGTAGAACTTCCCTGATGCCTGCTTTACCCAGAGAGCAGAGGGTTGGGGACCCCACATCTTTGGGTGCTCCACACCAGGTGGGGACGAATAGCCCTCCTCCAGGCAGAACCACAGACAGTCCTGCTAGTCCTCCCTTTCCGGCCAAGCCAGGATGTGTCTCCAGCCTGGGGAAGGGGGTGCAGCCAGGCATCGAGGCTCATCCCTCCCAGCGAGGCCCTCACCTGCCCTCTCAGCCCTGTCCCAGCCTCTCCAACTCTTGAAAATTCAGCCCCTTTCTCCTTGGCACTTCACCCCCTTTGATTTCTTTCTCTTCAGCCCTCTTGCAACCATCCTTCCCGGTGTTCAGATGAATAAAGTAAGGTCTTGGCCAGTCCCTTGCCCCAAGGCTCCTTCCTGCCTGGGAAATTCTTTAAAGGTCCAAGAGAAAGAGGCTAAGACTTTTCACACAGGAAGGGGTAACTTTGATTGCTAGGCTGGGAATCCCTTGAGGTAGAGCTTGGTCTTCCCCCTGTCCCACTCTCTCTTGGAGCTGGGCCCGTAAATTTGTAGTCAAAGAATACACAAACAAAGAAGACAGCTTTTAGCAAGGTTGGCATTCAATGACCAGGGAGGCTGAGAGAGGAGATAGTCACACTTTTGATTTATTTACAAGCCCCATCTCTTTAAAATTTGGATTTAGTTGGCCCCTTTGATCTCCCTGGAACCATAGCCTCAGGCCATAGTGCCATAATCCAGGCCTCCTAGTGAGATGGGAGCTGTGAGTACACAGCCAGCCAGCCTCCCTCCAGCTCTGAAAGTAAAGCTAAAGTAAACTAACTGTATTTGTCACAGTCATGGCCAATGCTTTGTGACCCCATGGACTGTAGCCCACCAGGCTCCTCTGTCCATGGGGTTCTCCAGGCAAGGATAATGGAGTGGGTTGCCATGCCCTTCTCCAGGAGATCTTCCTGACCCAGGGGTCGAACCCAGGTCTCCTGCACTGTAGGCAGATTCTCTACTGTCTGAGCCACTGGAGAAGCTCTACGGAAGTCCCTTGGAAGCTCCTAATGGAGCGCCAACGTGAGATGAGACCCAATTTAAAGGAACTTTCTCCATCTAGGTGGAATCTGGGCTTTGTCTGTGCTGCCTCGGGAAAAGCTGCTTTCTACTCTAGAATCCTGAGGAGCAGGGCTAGATGGCAGCCTGTTTAACTGAGCGTCTACTATGTGCCAAGCCTTTTGTATAAATTATCTCTCTGATCCATAAACATCCAGTTTGATGATATTAGACAGAATGAAAATACAGTGATAAGACAGAATGAAATACAAAAATCCACCTAAGTTCAACCCCCCATGAGAAGTAAAACCAGGAGCATCTCATCCGGTCCTTAAGCCTGTGACCCTCTTTCTGTTATACTATGCTATGCAGTTCCTGGTAGAAAGAAGGAGTCAAAGTGGAAGAGGGAAATGAGCTCTTAAAAATAGAGCTGTGTTTGTAAATATTATGGATTTTCACTGGGTTTTGGGCTCAAAACTGGCTCGTGAGATTTTGAGTAGTTTCCATTGAACATTTTGAATTCCAGCTACCCCTCCCATGTCTCAATGTATATTTCATGATGGAGTCTGTTGATTTAAACTCTTTAAACCTACTTGTAATATAGCATCAACCTGTATTCTATCTTTTATTGTTAACCACCTGCTCTAACAGTAGTACTTGCTTTTATTTGTCCTACAACTGCTTTTTCTAAGTTTCAAAGGAAACGTTTGTTTGTTCGAGTATTTCAGAATATTCTCTTTCTCTGAGATGTTCATGATCTCTTAAATTTCAGACTTATTCTCTCTCCCGCTTTCATCTTCCAAACCAGAGGTTCCTTCCTTTCTGTCTGGCCGAGCTGATTCTCTGGACTCATCTCAATGCCACCCTTCCAGTCCCGTCAATGTGACTTTTTGTGCCGATAATATCTCGGGACAGTTTCCCCAGAGTGGCATTCTGGGTGAACCTCTAGTCAATGAGATGCTCATGTCAGCTGTGGTGACGTGTTGAGGCCAGCTGGGCACATGGTTGTAATGAAAAGCCTACTATTTCCTTTTTGTTAATCAGAGGCTGATCAGAAGAGAGCGTGCCGTCAGGCCCATCCCCCCTCCCAGAAGCCTGGGTCACGTCCCCAAAGTGAGTGGGGCGGAGGGCGGGTGGCCCTCATCTTGGCCTGCTCTCGGCTCTGGGATTCCCAAGTCAGCCCTGCCGCGGGGTGCCGCCTTCATGCCCCAGACAAGTGACAGCTTTCCACCTGTCTCAGAGCTTCAGTTCTTCTTAAATACTGGACGCTATGAATGGGATTCCCTCATGAATCACTTGGTAAAGAATCTGCCTGCAATGCAGGAGAACCCGGTTCCATTCCTGGGTCGGGAAGACCCCCTGGAGAAGGGAAAGGCTACTCACCTCAGCATTCTTGGGCTTCCCTGCTGGCTCAGCTGGAAAAGAATCCACCTGCAGTGCAGGAGACCTGGGTTCGATCCCTGGGTTGGGAAGATCCCCTAGAGAAGCATTCTGGCCTAGAGAATTCCATGGACTGTTTAGTCCATGGGATTGCAAAGAGGCGGACACAACTGAGCAAATTTCACTTTCATGATTGGCCAGGGGCTGCTGAATATCAAGGGAGAATGGATCGTTCCTCAGTCTGGGGCTCAGGGCCTCCTGCTGACACCCTGACAGCCCGTGCTGGGGTGAAGAATAAGCAAGTCTGAATAATTCTGTGGCTCCTCTGGGCTGCGGTGTGGGCTGCCCCTCACTGAGGCCTCAGAGCCTCCTCCCATCCAAGTTGAAACCCGTGGCCTGAGGTTCAGAGTGAGTATCCCAAGGTGGTGGATTCTGCAGCATTTGGGGAAGTTTCAGCAGTAGGGGCTGGTCTTGCCACCTGCGAGAGTGTGTTCTGGTCTCCTGGAGCTGTCATCTACCTCTTTCCAGCACCAAGGAGCCCGAACTAGATGTGGGAAACCCTGGTACTGTGAGTTGAACTGTGTTCCCTGCCCCAAATGTATGTGTTGAAGTCCTTACCCTCAGGACCTCAGAATGAACCCCTATAGGAGAACAGGGTTGACGCAGAGGTGGTTAAGGTGAGGTCATGCTGGAGTGAGGTGGGCCCCTAACCTGATGTAACTAGTGCCCTTATAAAAGGAAGTTTGGACACACACACACACACACACACACACACACACACACACAGAGCATCACGTGAAGATAAAGGCAGAGACTGGTGTGATGCTTCTACAAGCCAAGAAACGCCAAACCTCACCAATAAACCACGAGAAGCGAGGAGAGCCAGTGGGAACAGAGCCTTCCTCAAGGCCCTTCAGAAGGAAGCAGCCTTGCTGACTCCAATTCTGGCCTCCCGGGCTGGGAAACCATGGATTTCTGTTGTTTAAGCCACCCAGTTTGTGGTGCTTTGTTACTACCATCCCAGTAAACTAGCGTACCTGCATTAGACCATTTTCTTGAATTCAGAATTTCTCAGAGCCTTTAATATAAATTAGATTTGTGTGCAGTGATTTCCAAATTTCATCTTAGGACACTTTTGGTCCACTGCGCATCTAGGAAGGCTAGTGTGAACAGGCACACACACACTCTGGAATGCACTCCTTGTGTGAGTTGTCTCCGTTCCTCGAGTCTACCCCATAGAAAGAAGAAGATGCTGTTTCTAAACCGCCTGGTGTCTTGGGTCTTGATGCCCGAATCACTTAACTTCTCTGTGGCCCTGTTCCCACCTTCATGCAGCCAGAATAGTAGACTACTTGGAGCCTGACCAGCAGATGCTCTGCACACATCGGGGGACCAGCTCCAGTGCTGTTTTCAGAAATAGCCCCATAACAGCTCTTGGGCGGGAGACGGGATGGAGCTGGGTCTCCCACCAGTTCTGCTGTGGAGCCTGGAGCGCCTGGCAGCTCTGGGTGGGGTGAAGCAGCACTTGTGTCTGGCTTGAATCTAGTAGCAGCAGGGGCAGCCAGGCCCCTCTCTGAGAGGCCTCGGGGGAGCTTTCAGAAGGCAGATTCCCGTGGCCCCGAGGGCTGGCCTGGGGACGTCAGCCTCCACCACTGCCCCTCTGCTTGCCAGCATCCAAGATGGCTTGCTCTTCACCCAGGGCCTCCATCATCTGGAATGTCCAAGCTTCCAGACAGAACCCCGGGCCAGGGAACTCTTGGAAGGGGCCAGGGCGGGCAGCCTGGAAAACGTGGTGGTGAGCCGAAAATAACACTCACATACACAGCCAGGGAGTGTCGCTTCCTGATCCCCACCTCAGGATGGATGTGGCAGATAAGTGGGAGGGGCAGGAGATGTGAGGGCAAAGGGTTGAGGGACACTGATTGTTATGCCGCAAATTCCCCGCCTCCAAAAGCACCCAACGGCCCCCAGGGCCCGAGTTCAATGCACAATAGCTGCGAAGCCAACGTGCAGCCGTCCACGCCCAGCCAGGGGCAGAGAGGCTGGGGGAGGCTTGGCAGCAGCTGTGCCCGTGGACGCAGTGACTTCAGGCTGATCATCCCCTCCCACCCCAAAGCCCCCGAGAGACTCCAGCAGCAGAGGAAGAAGAGGGTGTGTGAGGAGACTGAGGAAAGCACAGTTGGAAAGGCAGGTGAGGCCAGACTGCTGGGGTCTTCCAAGTCCTGACTTGTGTATTTGTAAAGGATTTCAGGCTATTCCTAGGGCTGTGGGAAGTTATGTTCTCTGCACAAATGAGTGACGTATCAGAGCAAGGCTTCTGATGCTCCGAGCGGCCGAGAGTGGAGGTGGAGACCCTGGAAGTGACCGAGGGCGGGAGGCCCCCGGGTGCCTCCCTGAGAAGGGGGGAGAGTGCCCCCGAGAATGCTGCAAAGCCGAGTGCTGGAGGCTGGCGGGGGGCAGTGTCCACGCTCATCCCTCCTCACGCCTTCCAGAACAGCTGGACTTAGAGGCCTGACCACCTCATGCTGGCGAGATCACAGCGCAATAGAATGTCCTATCTCTGCTGGTGAGAAAAGGGCTGACCCTCTTCTGCTTGCTTCTGAGAGAGGCAAACTCAAAACTTTGATCAAGGGGTTTCTAAGAAACCGCCAAATCCTGTTTCAAAGTAGTTGTAAAACTGCTCCGGAAAACTATCTGATAGTTTCTTACAAAATGTGGCATATACCTATCCTATCATTCTAGGTATTTACCAGAAAAAATAAATAAATTAAATAAAAATTTTTAAAAAGAGGTCTCATGAAGACTTATCCAAAAATGTTCACAGTAGCTTTATTCACCAGAGTCAAGGTCTCTATCAACAAGAGAGTGAATAAACAAATTGGGTACAGTTCTACAATGAAACACTACTTAGAAATTAAAAGGAACCAGCTACTGACGTGTGCAACTTAAGGAATGTCACAGACATGTGAACAAGGCCGGATGTAAGTGAGGACTTACTGTATAAGCCTATTTATATGAAGTTCAAGAGCAGGCAAAATTAATCCAGTGTCATAGAAATCAGAGCAGTGATTGTCTCTGAGAGTGGGGGATTAATTGGAGAAGGGCAGGAGGGAGCTAACTGGGGTAATGGAATTTTCCCACATTTTATTTGGGTGATGGTCACACCATCGGGCCATAGAGCACTTTTTGTTTTTAACTAGGCATCTGGCAGGAATGACGTTTGTTGAACCACCCCCTGGGAAACTTTATTCAGACTCCTCTCCTGTATTTGGTCTAGGTTCAGCGAACTTATGTACCAGAAAGAGGAGAAGATGCCCTTTTAAAACCACAGCCTGAGCCTCATGTTTTGGGTGTTGGACCCCAAGTCATTTAACTTCTCCCTGCCTCAGTTTCCATTTTTTCATTTTTTACAGTTCAAATAGGCAGTCCACTCAGGGTTAAATAAAAGGCATGATGAATTACACCAACTTTTCCCAATAAAGAAAAATTACTTAAAAATTTAAGCAACATCTAACTTCCAGTTTCCATTCCAGCATGTAGGAAGCTCAGAAATGGCCATTCTGTCCTAACAACAAATAAACACCTGAACCGAAAAACCAATAACTGTTCTCAGACCCACAAGAGAAGTGAGGTCACAGGACAAACTGATGCCCTCCACATTGGCGAGACTGGCAGGCAAATACCAAGAATCACAACTTGCGGGAGTAGAGATCAGTACTGGGGGAGGGAAGCCTCAGCTGTGACCGGTGAACTGCTCGAGGCTCCATGTGGACAACTCTGAGAGTTAAAAATTCACGGGAGTGGAGGGACATACTTTTGTGAGATTTATCTCCTGGAGCTCTATCAGGTTCTGGCAGTGATTATCAGAGGGGAAAATAATCCCCTTGTGTTTCCAGCAGAGGGAGGGGGGAAAGAACCCTTTTAAATATGCCAAAGCACTCTGCTCTTCTTAACAGGGCCTGCCCTCAAAAGAAACTGTTTAACTAGAGCCTAGCCTCCTGGGGTTTAATCAGAGCCTCACCAACTTGGAGGAAGGGAAACACCCACATCCAGCCCTCTCTACACATCCTTTTCCACCTAATGGGGTAACACTGAGAAGCCCGGTCTTGAGGCATAAGCTCACCAAATGACTGAGACTTACCTATAGGACCATAGACACTTCCCCCCCACACCTTGTCACCACATCACTTTGGAGGTTCACACCAAAGTGGTTCCTTTAACCCACTACATCATGCCCAGCTATCAAGAAAAAAATTACAATACATACTAAAAAGCATGGATGGAAGAGACAGAGCAAGCCACAGAACAAGACCCAGACATGACAGTGATGTTAGAACTATCAAACGGGGAATTTAAAATAACTGATTAATATGCTGAGGGCTGTAATGGATAACGTAGACAGCGTGCATGAGCAGATGGGCAATAAAAACAGAGGGGAAAATCCTGAGACGTGTTAATCACTCAGCTGTGTCCAGCTCTTTGCGACCCCATGGACTGTAGCTCTCCAGGCTCCTCTGTGCATGGAGTTCTCAAGGCAAGGATACTAGAGCGGGTTGCCATTTCCTTCTCCAGGGGATTTTCCTGACTCAGGGACTGAACTCAGGTCTCCTGCATTGCAGGTGGATTCTTTACCATCTGAGCCACCAAGGAAAAGCCAAAAAAGAAATGCTAGAGATCAAGGATGCTGTAACAGAAATGAAGAATACCTGTGATCGGCTTCATAGGCCGGACCCAGCTGAGGAAGGAGTCGCTGAGCTTGATTATCTCAATAGAGACCTCCCAAACTGAAAAGCAAAGAGAGCAAAGAGTGAACAAGTGCCATACAATCTTCAAGAACCGTGAGACAACCACAAAAAAATGTAATAGATAATGGAAGCACCAGGGGAGAAGGAAGGAATAGAAGAAACATTTGAAACAGTAATTATGAGGATTTCCTGAAATTAAAGTCAGATGTCAAACCACAGATCCCAGAAGCTCGGAGAAATCAATCAGGACAAATGACCAAAAAACTACACCTAAGAATATTATTTTCAAACTACAGAAAATCAAAGGTAATGAAAGTAGCCAGAGGAAAAAACCACCTGCCTTACAGAAGAATAAGGATAATAATAACATATATAATATATATAAATAATATATAAATGTATAATATAATATTAATATATAATAAATAAATAAATATAATAATAATATATCTGACTTCTCAGAAGCCATGCAAGCAAGAAGAGGGTTGAATGAGACATTTTAAATGTTGTGAGAAATAAATCACCCACCTAGAATTCTGTACTCTGGAGTTATCCTTCAAAAGTGAAGGAGAAATATAAAGACAAAAGTTGAGATAATTTGTTGCCAGTAGACCTGTCTTACAGGAAATGTTTGAAGAAATTCTGTAGAGAAAGACAATGATATAGATTAAAAATTCAGATCTACATAAAGAAAAGAAGAACTTTGGAGGAGGAATAAGTGAAGGGAAAAGATTGTGTCGTCTTATAGTTTTAATCTGTATTCCCTTGACTACTATTTAAGTTAATCTTCTCTTTTCCAAATTAAAAAATGAAAGCAAATTAAACAAGACTAACTGTGGTTCTCCCGAGCTATTAGCTCCGTCATGGTCCTCCATCAGACCTTGATCAGGGCTCAGAGTCCCCACCTTTTAGAATGGAGTGGGGGGTGGGTAGCCTCTTCCTTACCTCTCTCCTCTTCCAGGAAGAGCCTAGTCACCTCTCACTTGCTTCCCAAAGAGCCAAAGGAACAACCAAAGAGAGAGGCTGTGAAAGACGACAGCACAAAGCTCTGTGTTTGCAGGACCTTCTACCTGCTTGGTGTCATGCAATCCTTAGAACAGACACATGTGTTGCAGAACAATCCTGTTCTAAAGATGAGTGATTTAAGTGGCAGCTAAAGTGTCAGAACCTGGATTTGAACCTTGGTCTCCTGGCTTCTCCTGGCCTCTTCTACCCAGGAGATTTATAAAACAGCAATGGGAGTGGTTCACCTCAGTTTCTGAAAACACTGAGTTTCTAGGATGTCTGTCAGAGGCAAAGAGCTTATTTGCATGCAGACAAACGGGCATGGAGTCCCTGAGAGAGCCAGCTGTGGGCAGAGGTCAGTGAACGCCCCTGAGCAGATTGACGCTGCAGAAGGAAGGCTGTGGGCTGGCTCCAGTTCATCCTGGCAGGTGTGATGCTGAGACGGGTGCTGGGGCCCTGGTGGCTGGCCAGGCTCTGTGTCTATGAAGGCCACTTTTCTCTCTTTCACCCCTGTTCTTCTGGGAATCCTCAGGGTGGAGGCAAGCACATTCTAGAAGATTAATCTGGAAATATCTGGAGAAACAGGATGAGAGAGTTCTGGGGTGTGGCCTTTGTCAGAATCAACCCTCTTCAGCAGACAACAGGTTATTCCTCTCTTTCTTCTTAGCCTCTGGTGCCCCATGAAGCACAGGATCCATTGAACCAGAGCCCAGGAATGTTCACACTCTTGCCTTCTCTCCCATAACTCACTTTGGGGTGTTTCTTTTTTTCTTTTTAATTGTTCACCTGGTGATTGAGGTCTAACTAAAGGTCAGAACTTTATGGCTATTTTAAAAGACAGATTTTAAGCCCGAGGATGGAAAATATGCTTGAGAATAAAATGAATGCATCCTATGGATAGACTACTGCATGGGGCACTTGACAGGGATGATATTGAAGACACCTAGCAACCAATAAGCACAGACTCTGGTCAACTGTAACAAGGCTCTGAAGACCAGATGTTAACCCTTTCATTGCTGGACCTAGGGGAGATGGCTGGGAAAATGGGGGAATGGCCAGGGTTTCAGGGGAGGGGGAACCCCTGGGGGCTCAGTTTATTCACAAACTGGTACAGAAGTATTTCTTCTGTTTTTTTGTTTGTTTTGTTTTTCAGCTGTGCTGGGTGGTTTGTGGGATTTTAGTTCTCTGGCCAGGGATGGATTGAGCCTACACCCTTGGCAGGAAAAGTACCTAACTACTGGACCACCAGGGAATTCCCAGTATTTTAACAATGGGTTTGCCTTCCCCTAAGCAGAAAGCTGAATCCTAGTGCTGAAGCTGGCCATTTGGGGATGGAGATGTTAAACCTAAGAGAAATTAAGAAATCCAGTCAAGGTCATGTAACAATGTCCCAGCTCAGCCTATAACCTTGTCTTTAGATCCTCAACCTCGTACTAGGATAAGCATCCCTTGTAACATTCTGATGTTTCATATTTAGTCTATCGACTCATAGACTTTATCAATACTATAACATTTTAAGTTATCTATAATATAGGAAGCAGGCTAAGATCATGTCAATATATGAAGTATCACCTAGACCAGGGGGTGGTAAAGATTTTCTGCAAAAGGCCACCCTGCAAATATTTTTTGGTGTGTGGCTCACAAATCTCTGTAGCTCTGTTGCTGTGACATTAAGACAGCCGTACAGATGAGTCAGTGAATGACTGTGGCTGTGTTCCAACACAATTTTATTAATGGGCATAAAAATGTGATTTTTGTATGATTTTCATGTGTCACAAAATATAATTATTCTTTTGATGTTTTTAACCATTAGAGATGGAAGAAAACTGAAAAAACATTCATTCATTGGAAAACCTCCTTACCTTCCAAATCATACAAAAACGTGGTGGGCTGGATTTGGCTCATGGGCTGCACTTTGCTAACCCCTGGGTTCAAGGTTCACCATCTCCCTGGCATAGTATTAACATACAACAGGAACCAGTAACTCACCCGATAGTCTCTATACATGAGTAAGCCTGTGAGAACCTTTGAATTCTAAAAATCTGTTTGTGGGTGTCTGGAGGTTGCCTGCAAATGGGGGAGCTGACTGGCTCTGGGGGCTGTGTGTGCAGAACTGCCTTGGAATCAAGAATTGAGGGAACCAGGCCCGGGGCTCCCCATACCTGGGGCCCTTACCTGGTAATTATCCTGCCCTGCTTCTCTCTGTACTTACTTGGGAAGGGGCTCGTCAGGGGTCAGCATTTCGCCTCCCTCCTAATCATCACTGCGTTATTCTGGGAGGTTGTATAACAAGGTAACTGAGTACACATGCTCCTGTGGGTGACCTCGGGCGAATTATTATAGGTCTACTCCCAGGGCCGCCTTTCTCCACTGGTAACATGATGCAGAGTAACTGAGTCAACATGCAGAAAGGACTTACAAAGTGCTCAGTCAAATACAGCTACGAACATCCCTGTTCTGTTTCTCTCCTGTCTCTCACCTGAATCCACCCGCTGGACTGGATTATGAAGCATCAGGCTGGCTTCTGGGGACACAGCTGCAAAGCCAGGAGAGACTCAGCCCTGGCCCTGGAGTCCTTTAGCCTGTTCAAGGGTAGACTTGTTTCAGTTAGCTATCGCTGGGTAACAAAACACCCCAGAATGTAATGATTGAAGACAACAAGCATGTATTTGTTTATAGCCCTGCAACTTGAGCAGTGTGCAGTGTAGACAGCCAGTTTGCTTCTGTGTCGCTGAGTCTTAACTGAGTGGCTCCACTGGAGCTGGAGGCCGCATGATAGCATCACTCGCTCTCAGCAGGGGGTGGCTGGAGCAGCCAGGGGCTAGCTGGGCTGACCCCTCTCTCCTCCAGCGCCTCTCTCCGCTCATAGCCTCTCTCTAGCATGGTGGCAGCACCTTCCTTGAGGACAAAGACAGTCGCAGGAAGGCATGTAAGTTCCCAGCCTAGAAGACATGGTATCGTTACCACCCCCTTTTCTTTGTAAAAGCAAGTCACAGGGCCAGCTTGATGCAAGTGAGGCGACACAGTCTCAGTGTCTTGAGGGAGGGGGCGTACAGGAATGGAGGAGCTGTGGGCAGTCATCTTTGAGGGATATCTACCAAAAGGATGGAAAGAGATAGCGTGAACAACTTGGGAGCAGCATTCAGACTAGCTGGACCCTTTATAAACCAGAACCTAGACACTAAAATAAGTATTTTAACTTTATTTTTAGTTTTTTCCCTTTTCTTCTTCTTCTTCTTTTTTTTTCGGCCATGCAGCTTGTGAGATCTTAGTTCCCCAACCAGGATCAAAACTGGGCTCCTGGCAGCTGAGTCCTAATCAATGAATTCCAGGGAATTCCCTCTCAAGACATATTTGAAGACATTAAAGAAAGATTTCTTTCTCTGTTGGTATGAAAGAGTTCTCTTAATTTTAAAATTTATCTTTCGAAAGCTTCGTCCATCTTACTGAAAAGGAAAAAAACTAAGATAATGCTAATGAAAAATAAGAATTTTAATCACTTTCTGTAACTCAAAAAAATTTTGCATGACTCTCTACTTTTATATATTCCATTTTTATAATGATAAAAGTTATGTTATAGAAATGAGAAACAGAAAACCTTTATAATAGGCTGTTCACAAACCATATTCAGTTATTTTTACTTATCACAATATCCAACATTCTTTCCATGTCCGCTACATGGCTTTCATAATTACTTTTTCAATAGCTACTATATTGTTCCATTGTGTTAACCTGTCTCATCCCATTAAATCTTTCCCCGCCTGGTCATCTAAGTTGTTTCTGCTGTGAAATATTTTTTCATATTTTGACACAGCCTTCCTGTTATTTTTTTTAATAGCTGAATGATATTTCATTGTGTTTATCTATCAGCTTCTATGAACACGTGTTCCTTTCGTGGTGACCATCTTGGCTGTGTGTGCAGACTGGGTCGGAGCGAAGCTGGTCACAGAAACACATGCTGGGACCGGGAGAGGCTGCATTTGTCACTCAAAGGCAAAGGCAGTGGGGGAGGCTGGGGGACCAGGATCTGAGCGATTCTGTCACAGAGCAGTTTGATCAGCCCCCTGCTGGACATTTACCTCTGCTCTTGTTTATCCATCAGTTACAAACGCCTAAACTTTTGTCCCAGGATGTGTTGAAATGCCTCTCAGCTTCCTATTGTTGTTATTTTTTGCATGTTATAAGAAGCCTATAGTATCATAGTTCTTTTTTCTTCTTTTGAATGATTTTATTAAGATAAACTCCTAGGACTGAATTACAAGGTCAGAGCGCACTGAGTATCTTTTTGGCTCCTGCCATGAATGGCACAATTGCCTTCCGAAGCTGGCGCTACCTCCTGGTGCTATTGTTCGACATTAGCATTGAAAATCAGCCCGAATATGAATGGGCGTCTCCAACAGGTGTCCCCAGGGTTCTCCTCTATGTGCTCTGATCATAGCATTTATCACAGTCTTTGACTCACGGTTGACTTGTCTACCTGTTCACCTAGTTTCCAGATCCCTAAGGAAAATAGGCGTCTTGTCCATCTTTAAATGTCCAGTCGTAGCAGAGTGACTAGTCCTACAGAGAAGAAATGAAATGAATACTAATTTAATAAATAAATAAGATAATTATTTTCTCAGACTTAGTTTCAAACCCATCTCCCTGAGCAGTGTCCATATTTCTCTGGACTCAGTTTACTCATCTCTAAAATGGGGATAACAGCTACCTTGCTGGATCTATGTAGGCATTTGAGACAGTGTTTCTGAAAGGTCTAACATAGAGCCTGATGCAATAACAGGCAACCGTTTCTATTAGGATGTCATGTGTTCATACACTGAATTTCCCTTTGTAAGAACATTTACGTATTTCTTCCGTTTATATGTTAAGTTCTAACCATTTGTCTAATAAATTTGAATGAAGTCTTTTTATATTTTAGTTTTTTAGTCCTTGTCACGTCAGCTTAAAATATTTTAATTGTATCATTTTTATTATAGAGGGTTTGCTGTTGCTGTTTAGTTGCTAAGTCATGTCTGACTCTTTTGTGATCTCAGGGACTGTAGCCCGCCAGGCTCCTCTGTCCCTGGAATTCTCCAGGCAAGAATACTGGAGTCAGCTGCCATTTCCTCCTCCAGAGGATCTTCCCGACCAGGGGTTGAACCCACTAAGCCGTGCCTTCTCTGGCTCCCGAATTGGCAGGCAGTTTACCACTACACCACCTGGTAAGCCCAATATGTGAGTGATCACTGTTAAATCTGCTATAAGTACTTAAAAAAAACCCCGAACACTTCATTTCTTGTTCTTTGAGAAGAAGAACATTATATTACCAAATGACTTTCAAACAAGGGGGTAAAGTCAGGGTGAGGGTGGATTCAAGCCAACAGTTGAGGGTGGACTCTGTTGGGAGGGCAGGGTAGGGGACAGCCAGCCTCTGAGCTCTGATTTAGACTGTCAATGCCACCTGGAGGGAAATGGCCCCATTTAAAATTCTATCCACTGGTGTCAACAGAAGCTCATGCTCTTGGAGTCTGGAGTGGACGTATCTTTTGGCCTCAGTGGCACAGATGAATAGTTAGCTACCTTATAGACAGAGTCTCCAGCTAAAAACCCTGCCTCCTTTTCATTTTGCTATAAACATGAGACTAAGCTCTGGTCAGAGATCTGCAAATGAGAATTCGCTAAGTGGATTTCTAGAAAAGTTCCTACAAAGTGAGATAGGTATCTGGGTAGTGCCCCCGTTGACCCGTTTCCACCCAGGCACTTCCTACGTGGAGTGTAGGTGCAATGACCGGGGCTCCAGCAGCCATGTTGAGCCACAATCTGACCATAAAGCTAAGAAGTCAAGCTCTAGAAATGATAGTGCCCTGAAGAGCCACTGTACTAGCCCAGGGATGCATACCTTTGTGCTTATTTTATGAGAAAAAAATAAACCTTTCATTTACTTAAACCACTTTGGTTAGTTCTTGTTAATAACAGCTAACCTCCATCTCTAATGGGCTTCCCTGGTGGCTCAGGTAAGAATTTGCCTGTAGTGCAGGTGACCTGGATTCGATCCTGGGTTGGGAAGATCCATTTCCTGGAAAAGGAAATGGCATCCCACTCCAGTATTCTTGCCTGGAGAATTCAATGGACAGAGAACCCTGGTGGGCTACAGTCCACAGGGTCACAAAGAGTTGGACATGAGTGAGTGACTGACACTACGTAACTAATCTCCGTTTCTAATAGATACATTTCAAAATGTATCCTATTCTTTCTTCACTGACATTTGGCATGGGTTTACTTTACCTACAGCTTTCAGATCAAACATCACCTCTTCGGAACTACCTTCTCTGACTGGCCACTGTATCTAAAGTTGCGGCCCTCCACCTTATCACTGTTCTTCCCCATCACCTCGGTTGGTGGTCCTGATTGTGCCTTTCATACCAACAATGATCTAACAAGTTGGTTTCATCACCTGCTTGCTGTCCATCCTGCTTCCTTGCACGGTCGCGGGGACTAGGCCTGTCCTGCTCTCTTCGGTCATGGGGAGATTTCTTGGCCCATGGTGGGTGCTCAGTAAAGGCATGTGCGCTGGGCGAGTCTGTGCAGGCACCAGGACGAGACACTGGGCGTAGGCGGGCCTGTTGATAGGCCTCGTTAGGGGAAATCTAAGAAGCTCAAGTGGAAAGCTTGTTGTGCCGGTGGACTGGAGGCCAGGCTACAGAGTGGGAGGGAGAAGCTGACTTTCCCTAACCCCTGTCCTTCAGAGTGTGAAACCACCCACTCAGAGCCCCTCTGCAGACGTGAGTTCACACTCATCACCTGCATCTCTATCACACAGCTTCTGTGCCTGCACCGCAGGATCTCAAATTCCTAAACCAACTGTGTCAGGATATAGCTTCATCCCACGGGAAAATACTCACCATGATTCTCCGCAACAATGGTTAATTGACTGAGCTGCCAACAGCCCTAGTGGCAGAAGGCTTTTTCTACCAGGAAGATCTTTGGCAGAAATGGTTGTGGTTTCTCCCTCTTGTGACTTATTAAATCCCACCTCAGTCTAGGCTGCCGGTACGGGTCTCATTCCTCCAAGGAGCCTTCCTTGATTGCTCTGGTTCACCTGGGTCCTTCCTGTTTCCCATGCCCTGACTCTCATATCATTCTTTGTTTTACTCATTTATTCATTCACCTAAAAACTCCTATTTAAGGCCTCCCCTGAGCTGGGTACTACGTTAGTTCCTGAGTTACAATAACCAAAAATAAACACAGTCCATAATGATCACATATTAATTCTTTTCTTTTCTTTTTTTTCTTTTTACTTCTTGGCCATGTCAGGCAGCATGTGGGATCTTAGTTCCCCGGCCAGGGATCAAACCTGCACCCCCTGCATTGGGAGTGCCAGAGAGGTGCTGACCACATACTAATTCTTGAGATGTTTCCAGTTTTCAGTGCCTTGGTGATCATCAAATTGTATAAATAAAAGCCCTAAAGTTAAGTGACATTCACAAAGCAGATGCAAAGTAGCTTTCAGCCAACATTGCCAGCACTTGTCTCATACCAGCATGGTGATGGCTGCAGAGAGAGGTTTGCTGTAGGGCAGATCCGCTTAACTCTTTTGGGGGCAGTAGATCTGCATACACATCTGTGGTCTGCTGTTGTGTGGGGCTTCCCTGGGGGCTGGAGCTAAGAGCAACCCTGCCGGGAGATCACTGTCGTACCTTCTGATGGGGAGTTGTTAAGCTCAAACGTAGGAGAAGGAGAACCTGTTAGCCACCAGAAAGTCAAGGTTTAGGTTCTGGGCAACCAAGAGACAGAAGGGAAGGAAGTTTGATTCTTTCAGTGAAAACCCAAGAGTCTGCAGCAGGGTGGTCTACAGGATAGTCAAGGAGTCACAGAAGGGTCTGATGGCACCAGCAGAGGGGCAGGGGGCTTCCCTTCTCTTGTGGGTGGGAGGGAGCTGAGTCAGTACACATCCCGCCTTTCCTTGTCCAGCGAGATCAGACACGCTCTGAGCACAACTGGTCAGTCAGTGCACTTGTGCCATGCCCTCAAATACAAATGCACTCAGACATCACTGTGATTCGTAATCCGGAGTCCAAATGACCATAAGCTCACACAGCCAGACTCTTTTCTACCCTTGACTTGTGTCAGCAGGAAGCAGCTTCTACATTATATCACAGAGCCAGCAAGATGGAGCCAGGGCTCTTCTCATCAGAACCTCAGCACTATATCCATGGATCACTCACACTCAAAGTGACGTACCTGAGGAATAAACCTTGATTCTTAGGAGGCAACTGAATCAACATGGATAAGCCACATTGGGTAGCAGGTATATTTCATACACCTGACATGTCATATCCACATCATATATACATCATATATCATGTCAGGTATATTTCACTGGAACATGACTCCTTGAAAATGGCATGATCTCTTTGGCTTGCGGTTGATTAGAATGTTGAGCCAAACAGGCTAGCCCACAGCTGACCTCGCTGGACGGGCCTGAGGTTCACCCATCTTGTGATGACTTGTCTGTTTTCAATCCTAGCCAGGCTTCTTCCTGCCGCCCAGAGCTCTTTGGCCTGCTCCAACCCCTTGCTGTGTGCTCAGCAAACATAGTTTCATTTCAGAGATTAAGCAAAACATAATTAAGAGCGCAAATCTCCTAGAGGAAAGAAAATCATAAACAGTGACACATCCCAGACCAGATTACCTGCTGCTTTCACCATGGGTGCATCCGCCCTTCACTTACCTGGGTGAGCACTGGGAGCTGGCCTCTGTGGCCCTGTGGCTGTGGATACATGGGCCTGGTGCTTTGTGGGCAAATCTCTGCCTGCCATCTTTCCCTAGGCTGCAGACTCTCAGGGATGAGGGGCAGAGTGTCTCGAGTGCCTGCTCCTGGTGTGGGCTCCACCCACACCCATGGAGACTGTAGGACAGTTGTAGGTGAAAACCACAGGGGGTCTCTGGGGCCAGCAAAGAGATAATATGAGTCTGTCAGAGCAATAACACCAAGGTGGAGACGAAGCAGCAGGGCTCAGACTAACGGGTATCTGGAGGCCTTGTCTTTGCAGGCAGCCTGGGGAAGGGGTGAGAACGAGTTCACACCCAGAGAGTTCAGGGGAGCTGCAGCCAGGGAATTTTCCAGCCCTAGACTTCCAGAAGGCCCCAGTTGCTTCATCCACTGCCTACTGCCCCTCTTCCTCACCATCTATGACAGCTTGAATGGTGTCCCCCAAAAGGTATGTTGAGGCCCCAATCCTCAGCACCTCAGCTTCTGACCTTGTGTGGAAATAGGGTCATTGCAGATGTAATTAGCTGGGAGGAGTCAGACTGGAGAAGGGTGGGTCTTGCATCCAATGCAGCTGGTGTGCAGGCCATGTGAAGACAGACACACGCAGGGAAAGTGGCATGTGACGACCAAGGCATGGACTGGAGGGATGCAGCTACAAGCCAAGAGCCACCCAGAGCATCAGAGGCCAGGAGAGGAGCAAGAAGGACTCCTTGACAGGCTCAGAGACAGTGTGGCCCTGTGACTCCTTGATTCCAGTCTCTGGGCAGCGCCACCTGGACTGTGAGACAATACATTTTTGTTATTTGAACTCCTTCAGTCTCTAGTACTTTGTGACGGCTGTCCTTGGAGATAAGTCCCCACCCATCTCGCTTTTGAGATGCTATGCCAGAGGTGAATTTACTGCGATGCTAAGAAAGCTTGAAGCTAACAAAACATTGTAACATATGACAAAGTATACAACATAAGTCCGTCTAGTCAAAACTATGGTTTCTCCAGTAGTCATGTACAGATGTGAGAGTTGGACCATAAAGAAGGCTGAGCACCGAAGAACTGATGCTTTTGAACTGTGGTGTTGGAGAATTCTTGAGAGTCCCTTGGATAACAAGGAGATCAAACCAGTCAATCCTAAAGGAAATCAACCCTGAATATTCAATGGAAGGACTGATGCTGAAGCTGAATCTCCAATATTTGGCCACCTGATGCGAAGAGCTGACTCATTAGAATAGACCCTGATGCTGGGAAAGACTGAAGGTGGGAGGAGAAGGGGATGACAGAGGATGAGCTGGATGGCATCACTGACTTGATGGACATGAGTCTAAGCAAACTCAGGGAGATGATGAAGGCCAGGGGAGCCTGGGGTGCTGTAGTTCATGGGGCCTGACTTGGCAACTGAGCAGCAACAGCAAAAAGCAGGAGACTCAGTCCTTTTCCAAGGTCCTGGAACTCACTGTGTGTTTGTAATTTTGGACTATTTTTCTTAAAGGGTGTCATCCTCACAGTGTATGAGTCGTCTTCCACGGACCCCGGCTCTGTCCTGGTCCCTCTGTTCACCCCACCCCTGGGCATAGCCTCGGCAGGGCAGACTGCAGGCCCCTGTGGGGTCCACGGACACTCCTGATGCCACGGACAGCACCGCCAGCCCCGGAGGCTTTGGAAAGAGAGGCCAGTGTCAGGTTGTCCTGTTCGTGGGGGCAGAAGGCTGGATGGGAGGACTTCTCAGAGTCACTCCCGCATAATGGTGTAGAGCCACCTTCCACCAGAACCTGAGTGGGCAAAAGCTCACATGTACAGCAGGCCGCCTCCATGGAACAAGGCTCGGCCCTGATGGAACAGTTGAGCCCAGGGGAGAGAGAGGCCCGTCACTGCTCCCCTTGCAGGCTGTCCTGCTGTGAGGCCTCCCTGCCTCCCCCCACCCCTGTCCTCCTTCTCTGCATCCGCATTAGCGGGGGTGGCAGACGTGGCCCCCCAGGCCCTACAGGCACGGGCACACTTGACACATCCCCGGGCTCAATGCGACTGCTTTCTCATCCTGTCGCCCATGTCCAGGCCGACCCCAATTCAAACAAGTACCACCCACATGCCCTTGGCACGTAGTCTGAGCTGAGCAGTGGGGAATCCTGGCTGAATGGCACGTGGGCCCTGGGATTGAGGAGTTTGTTTTCTGCTTAGTCGCTCAGTCTCGTCCAATTCTTTTGCAACCCCATGGACTGTAGCCGGCCAGGCTCCTCCATCCACGGGATTCTCTAGGCAAACTACTGGAGTGGGTTGCCATCTCCTTCTCCAGGGGATCTTCCCCACCCAGGGATCAGACCTGCCTCTCCTGCATTAGTAGGTAGATTCTTAACCACTGAGCCACCCAGGGAGCCCTGGAACAAGGAGACAGATCCAGAAATACAGCAAAGCTCAGAGCCATAGCAGGTTCCATTCCAAACTATGGCAAAAAAGTAAGTCACACAGATTTTTCTGGTTTCCCAGTGTATATGAAAGATACGTTTAGGACTTCCCTGGTGCTCCAGTGGTTAAGAATCTACCTGCCAATGCAGGGGAAACGAGTTTGATTGCTGGTTCAGGAAGATCCTATATGCCAAGGGGCATCTCAGCCTGTGAGCCACAAATGCTGAGCCTCACTCTAGAGCCCACGCTCTGCAGTGAGAGAAGCCACGGCAA
The DNA here is from genome assembly GCF_023699985.2 of Odocoileus virginianus. Taxonomy (NCBI): domain Eukaryota; kingdom Metazoa; phylum Chordata; class Mammalia; order Artiodactyla; family Cervidae; genus Odocoileus; species Odocoileus virginianus. The sequence goes on along the minus strand of NC_069685.1, from coordinate 4,442,375 downwards.
TGACAAGCCTTGCCACCGCAAGTAGAGAGTAGCCCTCACTTGCCACAACTAGACAAAACCCACACAACAACAAAGACCCAGTGCAGCCAATAGATAAATAAATGATTAAAAAGCAGAAGTCGTGTTTATACTATACAGTCGTCTGCTCCGTGTGCAAAGGCATTATGTCTACAAAGCAGTGTACGTACCTTTATTGCAAAATACTCTATTTCTATAATCCATATGGGGAAAGAATAGATACGTGTATATGTATAACCGAGCACTTTGCTGTGCAACTGAAACTGACAACATTGTATACGCCAATTTAAAATAGAAAAATTTTAAATAGCTTACGACTATAAAGTGCTAATCATATCCTGACAGCCCAGGATCGCTGCACCTTCAATTTGAGAAAAATGCAGGATCTCCAAAGTGCAGTAAAATAGGGTATGCCTATAAATGACCACGCAACACAGAAATAACACCAAAGAATGTGGCAACTGCCCAACAGGCAAGCACTGTGCCACCTGGCTTCTCAAGAGGGCAATTAATTTCAATTTGGGTGGGGGTGGGTGAGGGTTTTACAAAGGAGATGCTGCAAGGTGGTGATTCAAAGTATGAAATCGTCACAACTAACAATGCTGACCAGCGAGAGAGGAGCATGTTCCCCCGGGGGCCTGGCAAGCATCCTCAGAGGCTTGGTCATGGGAAAGTCCCCGGACCTCGCAAAATGAAGTGGGGTAGCAGGGACGTGCAGGGCGGGGAGGCCCGCCGGGTCCTAACAGAGCCGGAGCAGCTCAATACTCTAACCCCAGGCTTGGCTGTGCCCTGGTAAGTGTACTGACCACTCACAGCCCCAGGTGGAGTGAGTGCCGGGCACATGCAGGCACTGGCTCGGCCCCTTCCCTCTGGGAACAGATTTCCTTCCATTCCCAGAACAGCCTCTCACAGCTGCGCCTCTTCTCCCTGAATGTTGCAACAAAACCACCTGCCCTCCCTGAAAGAGGGCATTGTTTCCACCTGGGCCACCCCCAGCAGGGTGGGGGGAGCAGAACCCACGGAGGAGAAGCCCAGTCTGCAGGGCGGGGGCTCCTCAGTGCCAGGCCTGAAGCAAGCAGCGGGTGTGGCTCCCATAAAAAAAACAACTCCCCGGGCACTGCAGACTCAGACACGGGGCTGCTGCTTTCCTCAAGGCGTCATCACCGCTGGGAAAACTCCCCTGAGAGCTCACCCAGCTTTGGGGGATCAAGTGTTTACACGAGGAAAACGCGTGAAGAGATTTTGTTTTGTTTTTCTTTAGACACTTGAGCCACCCACAGTCATAGTTAAATAAAATAAACAAAGCAAAATTATCTAACCATGGTCCATGCAGAAAGAGCAAGGCAACTGTCCTGAGGGTGGCCAGGTCAGAGCAGGCCCGCGGGGCCAGACCAGGGGCACAAACTCCAGCCTGCTTTCACCACCAGCCGCCCTGGGGTGGGGGTGTGACCACGTCTTTAAAAGGCTGGGTAAGATGCAGATTGTTTGGCTGAGTATCTAACCTGAGACCTCCACACAGGAAGGGTATACAGACTCTGTTAGTTCTGAAGGGAGGGTAGTGTCTGTGTGCGTGTGTGTGTGCATGCGTGTGCTTCTGTGTTTGTATGTATGTGTGTTTTCTCGTGTGTCTGTGTATGTGTGTCTGTTCACGTGTGTATCTGTGTGTCTCTCTGTGTGCGTGCGTGTGCTTCTGTGTTTGTATGTATGTGTGTTTTATCGTGTGTCTGTATGTGTGTCTGTTCACGTGTGTATCTGTGTGTCTGTGTGCGTGCATGTGCTTCTGTGTTTGTATGTATGTGTTTTCTCGTGTGTCTGTGTGTGTCTGTTCACGTGTGTATCTGTGTGTCTCTATGTGTGCATGTGTGTCCTTCTGTGTTTGTATGTATGTGTGTTTTCTCGTGTGTCTGTGTATGTGTCTGTTCACGTGTGTATCTGTGTGTCTGTGTGCGTGCATGTGTGCATGTGTGTGCTTCTGTGTTTGTATGTATGTGTGTTTTCTCGTGTGTCTGTGTATGTGTGTCTGTTCACGTGTGTATCTGTGTGTCTGTGTGCGTGCATGTGTGCATGTGTGTGCTTCTGTGTTTGTATGTATGTGTGTTTTCTCGTGTGTCTGTGTATGTGTGTCTGTTCACGTGTGTATCTGTGTGTCTGTGTGCGTGCATGTGCTTCTGTGTTTGTATGTGTGTGTGTTTTCTTGTGTGTCTGTGTGTGTCTGTTCACATGTGTATCTCTGTGTGTGCATGCATGTGTGCATGTGTGTGCTTCTATGTTTGTATGTGTGTGTGTTTTCTCATGTGTCTGTGTATGCGAGTCTGTTCACGTGTGTATCTGTGTGTGTCTGTGTGCCAGTGTGTGTGTCTGCTAATGAGAGAGAGAGGGGAAGCACCAGTTAAGGGCTGGTTCATGCAGGGACTCTGGGGGCCCTGGTGCCCCTCTCAGCCCCGCTGACCCACTATCTCACTGCCTCCGCCCTTCATAGACACATGCATTCTTTGACTGCCTCAACATTTCCTGATGTCAGCAAAGGGATGGCAAGTTTTATGTTCCAGGTTGTTTACTCGTGGAAGTTCTGGAAAGGCAAACACGTAGGTGCTGGGTGCACGGAGCATCCTGCCTGCACAGTGGGCCCTCATCAGGCCCAGGGCTGCTCTCGCTGGCTGCTGGCTGGCTGGCCTGGCAGCACTGGTGGGCAGCCTGTCTCCTCTGTCCCCTCCTTTCCTCATGATCTTCTCTCCCCATCCCCCTTCCTCATCATTGTTCATCCTCCCACTTCCCTCCCCACCTTCTCATGGTGTCTTTCCCAAGAGAGAAGCAAGTGCCAGTGCTGGCCACTCACAGGAAGTTTCTGAATTCTGCATCTGGTGGGAACACATTTCACCCCAAAGCCCCTTAACAGAGCCACCCCTGGGGCAGAGCAGGAGCCTGGGGAGTGGGCTGGGGAGTACCCCAGCTGGACGCTCAGCCACCACAGGCCAAGAGGACCCTTCACCCCAAACAACCCTCACAGGTCTGCGCGCCTGCGGGCACTGTGGGTATCACCTCAGCCCATCTGGCCTCAGAAATCAGGAACCACATTTTCTATACCAGGGTCATCTCCATCGGCCACGAGGACTGGTGCAATTTCTTCTGAAAATGATCCTGTCACCCCAGGAAGCCACGTGGGGGATTCATGGTGGCACAGCCAGAGCCCTGGACTGTGAAACTGGCCTGGGTGTCTTCCCAGCAGCCTGTCAAGCCAGGTGTCCTCAGCTGGTCAGAGTCCAGGGATTCACTTACTTCCTCTTTTCCAGTAACTCACCAAAGTTCATGTCATTTTGTTGTGGTTAAATACAGCCATTGACCCTAAGAAAGTGTGTGAGAGGTGAGCACGCACCAACCATACAAGTGTCAAGTGAAAGCTTTTCCTTCGTCATTCGAGGGCATGAGAGTAACACTTGGAGTCACGTACGCTCATGTCTGGTGGGCGTGCGCGTGTGTATGAAACTGCGGGTGGGAACCAGCAGAAGAGAGTGGGGACAGTTGCGTGACTGTCAGTGGGAATGACCCAGTGTGAACAAGAGAGAGAGCAGAAAAAGGGACAGACCCTGAGGGGCCTAGGAGACTGCGACATGGCTTGACTTCCATGTGAAGGACTTAGTGAGAGGAGAGAAGACTGTGAGGGAGAAAAAGTCACTGAAAAATCATAGCTGAAAACATCCCACATTTGGTAGGAAGCTGAACAAACTTCAAAGACAATAAACCCAAATAAGTCCATGCCAAGACACATCATAACTAAACTTCTGAAAACTAAGAAAAATAATCTTAAAGTGAGCCAGAGGGAAACAACGTCTTACCTATAGGGGAAAACCAATTTGAATAACAGTAAATTTCTCATCAGAAACCATGGCAGCCAGAAGGAAGTAGCACGATATTTTTTAGCACTGAAAGAAAAGAACTGTCAACCCAGAGCTTTATACCCAGCAAAAATATCTTTCAGGAATGACAAGGAAATAAAGACATTATCAGATTAAAGGATAACCAAGAGAATTTGACATCAACCAATTTACCTAGAAGAAGGGCTAAAGAAATTTCTCTTTAAAAAAGTTAATGATAAAATCAAGAATTTTGGAACATCAAGAAGGAAAAAAAATCACAGTAAAACAAAAATATGGGTAAATGTCATAAGCTTTCCTTTCCCCATTAAAGTTTCTAAATAATGTTTAATGATTGAAGCAAAAATCTTAAATCCCTTTCTCAACAATTGATAGACCAACTAGAGACAAAGTCAACAATGATATAGAAGAACTCAACAGTGCCATCAACCCATAGAACTTAATCTACATTTATAGAATACTCCACCCAATAACAGCAGAATGCACATGCTTTTCAAGCTCCCATAGAACAGAGACCAAGGTGGCTTATATCTTGGACCATTAAAAAAGGAATTTGAAGAAATTTAAATCATATAAAGTATATTCTCTTGCCACAATGGAAACAAACTACACATCAATAACAAAAAGATAACATGAAAACCTCCAGACATTTAGAAACTGAGCAACACATTTCTAAATAATTCATGGAGGTAATGAAATACAAGGAAAAGAATGGAAATGAAAACACAACATATCAAAATCTGTGGTACATAAATAAAATAGTGCTGAGAAGGAAATTTTTGGCACTAAATACATATATTAGAAAAGAGGAAAAGAAAGCAATAATTTAAGTTTCCACTTTAAGAACTTAAATAAGCCCAAAGCAAGCACAAGAAAAAAATAATAAAGTCAGAGCAAAAATTAATAAAATTTAAACAGATAAATATGTTTCCAAATAAAGAAAATCAATGGAAAAAAAAAAAAAAGAAACAGTTCTCAGAACAGATAATAAAATGGTAAACTTCAAGCAAGACAAAAAGAAGACACAAATTACCAACATCAGGAATGAAAGAGAGTATATCACTATAGACCCCAGGACCTCAAAAAGAAAATAACAGAATATTGTAAACAACTGTGTGTCAACTTTGACAACTTTGATGAAATGAACCACTTTCTCAAAAACCACAAACTATCATAAATCACTCAACATGAAATAAATCATTTGAATAATACTATTACTATTAAGGAAACTGAATTTGTAATTAAATAACTTGGAAAAAGCTCTAGGCTTAGATTCACCAAATGGAGAATTTCACCCTTCATTTGAAAAAGAATTAATGTTAATTCTATATAATCTTGTCTAGAAAATAGGAAAGTGAACACCTCAAAATTCATTCCATGAAACTGGTATTACCCTGATTCTGAAACCAGACAAAGAGGGTATAAAAAACTCAGACCAATGCTCCTCATGAATGTAGATGCAAAAATTCTTTATAAAATACTATCAAATAGAATTTAACAATATGTAAAAAGAATTGCTCACCATGACCAAGTGAGGTTTATTCCAGTGTTGCAAATCCGGTTTGATATTTGAAAATCAATGAATGTAATCCTTCATTACAAAGAAGCCCCTGATCATATCAATTAATGCAGCAAAAGCATCTGACAAAATTCAAAACTCATTCATGGTTAAAACTCTTGAAAAACTTGGAATGGAAGGGGACTTCCTCAACTTGATAAATACCATCTATGAAAAAGAACCTATAACCAACATCATACTTACTGATAAAAGATTGAATGCTTTCCTTCTAAGATCAGAAACAAGGCAAGATTGTGTACTCGTATCATGCTCATTAAGCATAGTGCTGGACATTCTAGCTAGTCTGACAAGGAAACAAAAGGAAATAAATGGCATATAGATTGCTCTAAGAAAGACTGCATTAAGAGGATAAAAAGATCAGAATGGGAGAAAATATTTGCAAACCACATATCCAACAAAGGACTATTATTTAGAATATAAAAAAGAACTCTCCAAACTCAACAGTAAAAGAGCAGACAATCTAATTGCACAGGGACAAAAAATATGAAGAGACATTTCACCAAAAAAAGACATAAAGATAGCAAACAGGTGCATCAAAAAATGTTCAACATCATTAACCACTAGGGAAATGCAAACCTAAACCACAATGACGCATCGCCACAAACATATCAGAATGCCTAAATAAAAAGATACAATGACAACAAATGTTGATGGGGAGACAAATCAGAGAAACTGGATCACTCTTACATGGCTAGTGGGAATGTAAAATGATACTGCCTCTCTGGAAAACAATTTGGCTGTTTCTATAGAAACAAAACATATGACTACCATATGACCCAGCAATTATACTCCTGGACATTTATCCTAGAGAAACAAAACTTAAGTTTACACAGAAACCTGTACAACAATGTGTATGGCAGATTTATTTGCAGTAGACACAAACTGAAAGCAACGCAGATGTCCTCCAGTGAGTGAATGAATGGCTAAACAGACTATGGTATAGCAAAGAAAAAAAAAAGAATGAGCTATTAATACATGTAAAAACCTGAATTAATCTCCAGAGAATATACTGAGTGAAAAAAAATGCAATTTTAAAAGGTTATATATGATTCCATTTTTATAACATTCTTGCAGTGATAAAATTGTAGAAATGGGGAAGAGACAAGTGGTTGCCAGTTGTTAAGGAAGGGGTGGAAGTGGGAGGAAAGTATCGGTGATGGAAATGTTCTGTATCTTAACTATATCAACATCAACATCCTGGTTGCAACAGTTTTGCAGGATACTGAGTAAAATGTACCTGATAGCATTCTGTATTACTTCTTACAACTGTATATGAATCTTAAATAAAAAGCTTAATTTAAAATTATGAAGATGACAAATAGCTTGCTTAGGTTGGTTATATCTATTGATATTTATATTAAGAATAAAAAAAGACATTTAAAAATATTAATTCATTGAAAATAATGTCATACCAATACATATTAATACAAAAAGCACATTTTGAGAAATAATTATTTTTTTCAAAACAAAGGAAAATAAAAAAGTGGCAAAGTTTTGCATTTTTCAGATCTCTGTAGTTTTTGGCTTAATTGAAGACAGGTGGCTTCTCATATATGCTTCTGCAATCTATTACCTCCAACATGTTGTTTTAGTTGAAGTATATGAAGACAAGTCAGTCCCACTTTGATATTAAGTTACCAAAGACAAGAATATTTTAGTAGCCTTTTCAAGTAATTGTAGATACTCTTTTTTGATATCAATACTACACAAAAAGTTGACAAATGACAATATTTTTAATTAGCTGTGATACAGAATCTGAGACTATGTCAATGAATTTTCATTCTCTGTTGCTTCCAAATCCATTTATCCACATTGCACTTGGAAGGAATCCGTGTTTGAATTTTGGCTTTCTGGAGACCTGAAAGCTGTGTAGGACCACCAGTGGTTCCTGCAGGACACTTTGAGAACCATCACCCTAGAGTTCTTATTCTGAGACCTGATACAAGTACCCAATAAATACATCAATTTGATGATGGACTACTGAAACCTTTTAGCTTAAAAGACGGCCCAGAGACTGGGCAAATGAAGTGATTAGAGGTAGGAGAAATATTCCTCTGGAGAAGTCAGATAGAAAACACATATGTTGTAGAACACAGGGTCCTTACCTCTGGCACTTCCCCAGTGCAGACCCCATCTATCTGTCTGCCATGATATTATCATGTGTCTTCAAAGAGAAAGGGTTTTCGGCAGTACACCAGCCTAATAGGTGACGTTTCAAGCACTTTTTAGAGTTCCCAGGTGGTGCTAGTGGTAAGGAACCCACCTGCTAATGCAGGAGATAGAAGACACATGGGCTCAATTCCTGGGTCAGGAAGAACCCGTGAAGGAGAAAATAAATGGCAACCCACTCCATGGAAGTGGGATTCTTGCATGGAGAATCCCATGGACAGAGGAACCTGGCAGGCTACAGTCCACAGGCCCGCAAAAAGTAAGACACAACTGAACTGACTTAGCACACATGCATGCACATAAGCACTTTAAAAAAGACTTTCCCCTCTCTTTTTATAGTTGAAGATGTTGAGTGATTGAAGTTAATTACACAGGGGATCAGAATGAGGAGCATGTGCTGGGGCTCATGACCCTCTCCCCTACCCAGATCCCCAGGAGAGCAATGAAAGGCCCCTTTTATCAGCTGCTGAGCAGCTTACACTTGGCTTTTCCCTTAACGGCTAACAGCAGCACAACGGTTCCCCCATGGATCTAAACCAATGAAACAAAGAATCCTTTTCCTTTCCCAGTGAATGGTAACCCAGGAGAACTCACTGCCACAAGTTATTATTACAGCAAATAACTAAGCAAGGATTAAAAACAAGATCAGACTCATCTGAATAGGGGAAATCATGGCAAGCTTTCAAATCTGTTTCCCCAACTCAAATCTGGGGAGACATCTCAGTAAGAGATGGTTAGGTGTGGTTTTTTGTTTGGTTCTGTTTTTTTAGGAAAGGGTTTGCATCTTATTCATAAGTATTCTGGGAAAGTCTGAGAAGAGATTAGCTGTGAAACACTTGGGACGGTTCTGATAGGTTTTTGCTCACAACTATAGGAGCCCAGCAGGCTACAGTCCGTGGCATCATGAAGAGTCAGACACAACTGAACACACACATTCACACACAGAAAATCAGTACTGCTTTGCACCCTCCAGTTTGTCCCCGAGGGACGTGCCGCGTATGGTGAGAGGCTGACTTCTCCCTAGGTCGGGCTGCGCCTCAGTCACTACCTGCCATCCCTCCTGTCAGAACCTTAAGTCTTGCAGAATTAGTGCTCAGACAGTTGTTAATTTAATGAATCACTTTAGCTGGCTAGACGTTCAGCCATTGTTAGTTAACATAGGGACTTGTCATTCCAGGCTGTTCTAGAGTTTTACGGAAAATGTCCTGGGATTCCATACAGGGGAAAGTTCAGTTGTGCCTGATGTCGCTTTTCTGAATTTCCTAATTTCTTTTAGTTAATTTAACTTGTCAAGCAGAAGGACTTCTAGGATCAAAATCATGTTTGAAAATGCCTTTCCTCTCTCTTCCTTCAGACCTCACTGCAGGCACGAGTAGCCTAGGGTGCTACAGAGTCGGAAATAGTTTAGAAGGACAGTTTTTGTCTCTCTGCTTGTTTTACCTATTTTTTGGCCTTACCAACTGGCATGCATAGATCTTAGCTCCCTAACCAGGAATCAAACCTGGGCCCCCTGCAGTGGAAGCACAGTGTCTTAACCACTGGATCACCAGGCAAGTTCCCAGAAAGACGGTTTTTTACAGCAGAAATTGTCTTCTTGGTGTCACGCCTGTCAGAAGCCAAAGGTTCCAGTCCCACAAAGCATCTTAGAAATCGCTGCATGCATTGTAGCTCTTTTGATGGAAAAACTTGGATCCAAGATTATTATCCTCTGTATTTTCTTTAAATCCTCATGGGTTTTGTGAGTATACTAATGCTTTAGGAGAGACCTAAGTAAAACTCAATTATAGCAGTTATAAGTATGATAACGACAGTAATAAAAAGTCTTATAATAAAGCATTTCCAAACCCCAGCTGGTGGCCTACTTACAACAACAATTACCTAGTTCTCAGGTTTGCTATAATAAGATTTGACTCATGTTTGGGAATCCCTAAATATATGAATAGAAGATTTCACTATGATTTGTGGCCATTACCAGGAGGTATATGTGTATCATAGCAACTAGATTTTTATTGGGTTGGCCAAAAAGCTTATCCTGGTTTTTCCATGACATCTTATGGAAAAACCAAATGAGCTATCTGCCAACCCAATAGCTCAAGTTGACTTCACTCATTTATTCTTTTCACTCATTGAACAGTTAGCTATCATAAAATAGGGTATCAAAGATAATTTTTAAATTAAGAACTGTACATGCCTTACTGTATGTCAGACACTACTATGGATCCTTTACCATATTCCATCATTTAATTTCCTAACAACTGTATGCTGCAAGTATTTATCTCTGCCAAGAGTTTATAGTCTTCTGATGGAGATGAGTACTTAGATAAATAGAGAACAATGCTGTAGATGCAGTGGGAGAGCTGTTCCAAGGGATTATGCAGAAACAAGAGAGAAATGCGACTCGATTTTCCCAAAACACGGGATGAACAGAAAGTAAAAAATACTTGAGCTAAGTTTTATTTCTTCTTTCATGCACAATTAAACTTTTCATGGTTTGAAAACATTCATTAACATTTTATCACAGATAATATATACCACTACACTCAGTGTATTTCTAAACATTAAATCATTAGGCTCTAACAGTATATCAATTTTCTTCTAAAAACGTTTTTAGATCTGACCTCAGCTGTTTTGAGCAATCTGCTGATAAATCTGTATGGAGCCCTGAACTTTATTCTTTGAGAAGTAAGAATACATGTTGATTAGGTGAATTATTAAAAAGCAAATCTGGATGACATAGTCTGAAACACATTGACCAAATTTACAAAATGGTGCTCACAGCCCAAATTTGGAATCCAGAGTGGGTTTTTTTTTTTTTGGTTTGACTCTCTAAAAGGTTTGCAAAAATGCGTAAGTGTTGAGACATTTGGGAAATTTCAAGTAAAAATGGGTAAAATGTTTTCTCATGAAAACCAAGATTTCTGATTTCTCTTTAGAGAAAATAGAATAGTTGGTAACCTGGGTCACTATTTGGAAGGCTGGCATTAGAGACAGAGGAAGTGGTATAAGAAAAGAAGATGTGTGAGATGCGTGTTGGGCGGGGGGAGGGGTGTGAACTGCAAGTGGTTCCCTGAGGTGGGAGTGTAAAATTTGAGTCAAAAGGAGTAAAGATGAGGTTGAAGAGGCCCATTGGGTCAGATTTTGGCAGGCTTTGCATGTGGTGTTAAAGAGTTTGAAATTCATCCTGCAAATGATAAGCAGGGTTTTAAGTAGGTGAGTCACACTGTCTGATTTCTGTTACAGCCAGATCATCCTAATGGCAAGTGAAGGGAGAAGTTGAAGACACTCAGCCTAAAGACTGGAAGATAAGTTGAGAAGCTGTATAAAGATTTAAGAAAGATACAGAGTAGCTTGAGTTCTGGTAGTGACTGCGGGGATGGAAAAAATACAGAAAATACTTGAGAGATGTAAAGGAGCGTAGGAAAAGTTCAGGGTTTTACATCATATGGAGCAAAAGGATGAAGAAAGAGAGGAGGGTACCTCCTAGGATTCTAAGCGTGGGATGGGTGGTGTCTTTAGGATAGGAGGCGATCACAGAAGAAAACAGTGTAGAGGAGAAGATGATGTCCACTCCCAGGCCTGCGAGTTTGGGTGTGTGGGCGGCCAAGTAGAGACATGCAACAGGGAGTTAGCTATAGGCACTGTCTCAGTCTGTTTGGGTTGCTGTGAAGGAAGGTTCAAGATCAAGGATCTGGTAGCTTCTGTCTGGTGAGGGCCCACTCCCTAGTTCATAGTCTTCTTGCTATGTCCTCACATGGTGGAAGGGGTGAAGGAGCTTTCTGGGGTCTCTTTTATGAGGGCACTAACCCCATTCATGAGGGCTCCACCCTCATGACCTAATCACCTCCCAAAGATCCTACCCCCAAACACCATCATATTGGAGATCAGGCTTCAACATATGAATTTTGGGGGCACAAAAACATTCATTCTATAGCAGGAGTTTAGGGCTCCATGAGAATGACTTATTTAGAGGTCAAATTTTGGTTGTCATTAGCAAATCAGTGGTTGTCAAACCAAGAGTGTACTTAAATCCACCAGGGAGAGTATGTAGCTAGGGAAGAGCATCGTGGAGGATGAAACACGGGGGGAACACCATCTTCTGAGGCAATGGCATTCGGCTCTAACTACTCAGTATGTTTTTGCATCTCAGACAAAGTGTGATTTCTGCCTTTTCACCAGAATGGCTTTCTCCTCTTCATCATTTCCCTTCTCATATTCACTCCTTGTTGTCCTACTCATTGTTATCCTTGCTACTTCATCATTTCACTCCCTTAGAGTCTTTGTCATAAACTATATCATGTATAAAAAGAGGGTATTTAATATATGCATGATATAAAGAAGGTCAATAAATGAAATGTAGTATCAGTTTAAAAAATAGAACATTTCAGTTGTAACCCTCCCCTTGTCCCTCCTCCCCGGGGTAATAACCACTATCATGAATTTTGCAGTTTTCATATAGTTTTATCACAAGTGATTATCACTAAGTATTTTTCTTTTTGAGGGGGAGTGTCTGTAAAAATGACATGACTGTTTTTTTCTATAATAGCCTTGTTGGTTGTGCTGTGGTTCATTCTTTCATTTCTGTTTGGTCCATTGCATGCTGTAACATCAATTGTCCTGCTAATAGACATTGGGGGCATTTTGGAGTTGTGGCTGTAATGAATGGCGTCTTTATAAACATTCTGTTCTTAAAAGTATATTTACTTGGCTGTGTATGGTCTTAGTTGTGGCAGGCAGGCTTCTCTAGCCGTGCACATGGGCTTAGTTGCCGCACAGCATGTGGGATCTTAGTTCCCTAACCAGGAATCAAACCTGCATCCCCTGCATTGGAAGACGGGTTCTTAACCATTAGACCACCAGGGAAGGCCCCAGACATTCTTATCTGTGTGTCTGGTGCACATCCGTGCCTCCAGTTATGCCTAAATTTGGAACTGCTAAATTGAACTGGGTGGGCAGCCATACTCTTCCAAAGTGGGGTTGTACCTGATTAATAATCTGACCTGAAGTTATCATGTTTTTTTAGAGCTGAGTGTATTTTTGTTGTTGTTGTCAAGATACCTATGTTCATTAAATAATTTTTAATTGAAAAACAATTTTCTCATTTGTCCTAATACTCAGTGACTAAAGCAACAAAAAAAGTTTTTTTCAGTGTCCTTTTTTTGTATTTCAACTTTTCTGTTCCATCTTCTTTTCTCCTTTTTCTTCCCACTCTTCCTTTTTTGATTCATTCTAAGGGCCAAAGAACTTTATACTTTCTAGGCCCAGGGTTTTTTTTTGTTTTTTTTTCTCTGCTCTTCTTACTCACCCCACCTCCACCCCCACACACCCCCCACAGGAAATTGAGGAAGGTCCCCAGGGTCCAAGAACCTAAATTCCCTGTGGATTCACGGGGCCAGAGCAAAATCCCCACCATCAGAAAAGCAGGAGAGGGCAGGTTGCTGTTGGCCTCTGGAAAATCCCCCCAGTCCGGAGCTCCCTGTTGGACCGAGCGCAAGCTGTTTTGTTTTTTCTTCTTACTGGGTGTCATCTGTACCATTAGCCCTCGGGGACTAGCGGATATTGGCCTGTTGAGCTCCCTGGAAAGGTAAACAGCACTGGGACCTACTCAGGATCTCCCACGGGTTATTTATGCATGCAGTGTGACGCTCTGAAAATAGCAGCATCAGCGCTGTGAGGCATCCGGAGGTGAGCGGGGCAGGGCCGCCGTGCTCCCTGTCAGGCAGCTGACAGCAGCAGAGCGGACCAGAGCCCGCCCACGAGGGCGGAGGCAGCGGCCGCTTCCCCTTGCCGCGGATCCCGGAGCAGCGCAAAGGCTGCCCGCCCCAGGGAGGGCCGGGGCCCCTCTGCAGCGGAAACGCTCCCCTCTGCAGCGGAAACGCTCCCCTCTGCAGCGGAAACGCTCTCGTTGGCCTCCAGCGGCCTGGCACAGGGGCATCGAGGCTCTGGGCTTCCGACGCGCCTCTGTCCTTGGTGTCTGAGGGAATCACTGGCGGTAAAGGTGTTTCTCCCTGAGGGTCTTTAACACAGCAAACTGGGAAGGCGCCCTGGATGCGTTTATCCTTAGCTTCATTCCCCGTGATTCCTCTCCTTGCCAAACACTGTGTTTAACACCTGGGCAATACCTGGGTCTCACCCTCAGAGATTCTGATGTAATGGGGCCAATGTGAAGTCTGGCTGTCAGGATTTTTCAAAGCTTTCCAGATGATTCTAACGTACCGCCGAAGCTGAGAAACACCACCTAGGCTCAAAGCTGAAGGGTTCAGGGATACCAAGGAACCATGTGTTATTTCTGTTTTGCTTTCATTAACTACCATTTCTTGAAGCCCATTCATTAAGTGCTGACAAGATGCCAAGCTCTGAACACACCTTAGCTCACAATGATTTGCCCTGAGTCAACGGTTAGGAAAACAAAGGTTCAGAGAGGTTAAGGGATTTGCCCAAGTTTACACAGCAAGGTTCGGTTTAAATTCTGATCTTTGTGACCCCACCGCCTGTGCTCCAACCTGTTTCCCAGTCTGCCCCGGGCCACCTCTCTTCTGCAGACACATCACGGAGGGTTTGGGGAATGAGAGATCCCTTTCACTCAATGCAGCATGATTTAAAAGATGAATGAGGGAGAGACGAAGAATTCCAGGGAGTGAGGAAAGAGGAGGGAGGGTCCTCGGCCACAATCCGGGGCCCAGCGTGCGGTGGGGAAGGCAGGCCTGGGCAGGGCTCCGCCTTGGCTCTGATGGCAGAAACAAGTGTCTCCTGACCAGACTCCTCAGTCTGGGACTGTGAGATCAGCTCGGAGGTCGCTGGAAACCCTGGGCCACCTGCAGGGCACGGCACGGTCAGTCAGGGAACAGGACGTGCGGAAGCAAAGGAACTGGTGCTATCTTTAAAATTTTTCTTATTACCCAATTTCTTGTGTATTCATTTTATGATGAGAAAAATAAACATTAAAAACACTGTTATGTGAGCACTTATTCCACAGCCTGTTGTTCTTGAATCTACAGTCTCTTTCAAGGCTCTTAACATAGACTGAGAATCTATCTAAAAAATCAAAACCATAGAGCCTGAGGCTGTCTACCAGCATGTAGACCACTTGGTCACCTAATTTCTGCTCAGTTTGGGGGCATATAAAGGGTAGAAATACAAATCTTCTTTTGAGCTCGGAAACTCTACTGCCATACCCAGGCCCTCAGCTGGAGTCTTTTTCTTGGCTGCCCATCACCAGAGTTTAAACTAGTCTTAGAGCCAATGCCGCAGGCTTCCTATGCCGTGGCAGCAGGGCGGCCACGCTGCCCTCTACAACCGTCTCCCTGCAGGGTTTCTGTTCTGCCGCTTTTTTATCTTGAACCAGAGATTCCCCTTCCTGATTTTCCAAAGCAGGAATGCATCTGCTTCTTTCTTTCCCTTCCTTCTCCCCAAAATGGGCCCGGGACATTCTTTTTTTTTTTAAAGTGTTTGTTTGGCTGCACTGGGTCTTAGTTGCAGCACGCAGGATCCTCATGCTTCACTGTGGCATGTTGTATCTTTAGCCAAGGCATGCAAACACTCAGCTGTGGCATGTGGAATTGAGTTCCCTGACCAGGGATCAAGCCCAGGCCCCCTGCCTTGGGAGCATGGAATCTTAGCCACTGGACTACCAGGGAAATCCCTGGGCCTGGAACATTACCTGAAGGCACCTGCCTGGCACTGCTCCCTTCCCGCCAAGGAGTTGGTTTCCTTGTTGAGTTGTCATCTTCCTTTTCTGCCATCGTTACCCCAGACTCCCCTGCATGGGCACCATCAGTGTGTTAGGCCACTTATGTTGAGAGCAAGATGTCCCAAGGAGTCATGTCTCATGAAGGCCTGAAACCTTTTACGGAAAGTCTTCCTAATGACATTACAAAGGACAGAAGACTTCCTTAATGGCAGCCAGAACATGATTTAGTTTGCTGTAATGATTCAAGTACCTCAGTCATCCAGGTCATTGAAAAGAGATCTTGATAAAGAGGGTATCCTATGAAGTGTGACTTAGGCTGTGAGTGCATATGTGTGCCCTTGTGTGTGTGTGCGTACGTGCAGGCACACAGAAGAGTGAAGATGTCTGTGTTGATACTGAAGGAATCAGTAGCCATGGTCACAGGGTCTGGCTGAGCCTCCGTTGTGTTAACCAGCAGACACGTTTCTCAGGACAGCAATTGCCTCCCGTCCCCAGCAATGAAGTGTGCAGACTGGCCAATGGTGGGTTCCTGAATCACCCAGCAACTAGGTGGGTGGAGGGGATGAACCCTCATCTCTGCCAGCCTCCCCTTCCATGTTCCTCGGCGGATACTCACTGAGCTAAGCCTGAAGGTGGAAACCCAGCATTAACTCAGGAAGAAGCGCTTTTTCCTTTGGTTGACTTCACCTCTGAGAGGCCTAACATTGAGAAATGAAATGCCTGGAGGAGATCAAGTTGCGTTTATGACCACAAGGAAGACTCTTAAGCCTGAAGGTGAGACAAGCTTAGCTCTAATCAGGCCCACATGACCGTGGATGTGGCCTTGGCCGGTTTTCACTTCCTTGTGTGGAACTAGATGGGAGTGTTTGTTCCAGTCTGAAGAAAGGGGGAGGCATGAGAAAGTGCCTGTGCGGTGGAGATGTCACCCTAGGAAGACACCTGACTCTCAGATGGGAAGGGTTCCAGGCAGGATGCCCAGACCACGCCCTGCACAGCTCCTGCTTCACCTGCACACAGTCTGTGTCCACGAACGGGCAACTGTAACTCCACTGGGTTCACAGTAATCCTCAGTCCCAGTGGCATTTTAAAAATGTGATCCAGGGCATTGTTTTTCAAATGATCGGCCATAGACCCCTGAGAAGGGGTCTAGGCTCTGTACTTGTGGCACATGGGCTTAGATGTTCTGAGACATGTGGAGTCTTCCCCGACCAGGGTCAAACATGTGTCCCCTCCATCAGCAGGCAGATTCTTACCACTGTACCACCAGGGAAGCCCTCTCGGAGGGCTGTGAAAGGTTTGGATTATCTGACAGCCATCTAGAGCAGAAATATGATGGGATTGTAGAGCCTGTGTCTGCTTTTGTGTTTACAATCAAAGCTTCACCATATTAACTGAGGAGTTAATATGATCACAGTTAACTTTAAAAAAAAATCGTAACAGCATTCATGCAGAGAAGTGCACTCTTTCCCAAATCCGTCAGAGGCCCTCTGTGCAACTTTCTCTCCCATCTTTCATTGCTGGGTCAGCAGCCTCACCACGGGGGCAATGACTGAATTTCCGTCCTGGGGAAGCCCCACAAAGGTGGTAGGGATGGAGCTGGGCCAGGAGGAAAGGGTGGGATTTAGCTGGGGAGGGAGGAAGGGGCCTGGTGAAGGCAGGAATGTGACGCCTTTCAGGGTCTACTCACTTCCAATCCAGACTGTTGTAATTCTGCAGGGAGACCCTTCACATGGGGAAGGTTTGATAGTGTTGGAAGTTAATAAACTGTACATAATTTTAAAAAATTATATCAGTCAGAATCATTACTTCACTTTAAGATAAGGTTAGGGATGCATTTTCCTCCAAGATACACATGTTAAAAAATTAAACTATTTTTGTATTGGAATCTGGCTTTCCATTCATGCTTTGGAAGACAAAGGTAGTTCTGCTTTGGACTCACTTGGGAGCTGACTGTTTCATAACAGGCAACTGGTAAACATTTAGAAACACCATTTTGTTTAACTTGGAAACCACCATAAATCCATATTTTGGTTTTCCCCACGTCACTGGGTTCCACATGGCACATCTGGAATTTGGAGAGAGGATTTGGTGGAGGGCTTACTCCTGAGAAATGAGGAGGGGGCTCTGTAGTTTCCCAGGCTAAAGGCAGAGAGTTGGGGAGGCTAAGAATGTGCAGTTGATCCATTTACTTTGAGGAAATGGTCTTGTCCTCCTTCACCTTCCCCAGCCTTTTTCTTAGATAACACTGTGTTTTTTTTTCTGGAACTGCAGCATTTGATTCTATGCCATCTGTTCCTTTTATCACAAAACCTTCTCATCAGTACTGTTTAATGTTTGAAGTATAATCAGCTAACTTGAGGCAGCATCTGTTGGAAAGTTTCCTCCACCCACAGGGTCACTTCCCGTGCTGGATGGCTTCTTCCCCAAGCCCCCGGGATGTCCTTTGGCCAGGCTGCTCTCTGCGTACTTACTGCATAAGCAGTCAGCTTGAAATCCATCCTTAGGTGCCAAGTCTCCACTTACTTTCATTCTTTGATAAAAGTCCAGGACACAGCAATAGAGAAATCCTAGCACAGCTCCACCACTAACTGGCCAGGTGACCTTCCAGAGGCAGGACTGTAGGCACCTCAAGTCCTGGACATGATCTTGCCTTTACCTTCCAACTCTGTTACCTTCCTGCCTCAGAGCCTCTGTCCTAACTGGCAAGAGCCTCAGCGGAGTCCACACCTCCACCAGGTTGGACCAACTTCTGCTAGTGGGGTGTGGTGACAGGCCAGGCAGGTCTGACCAGGAGGTGGTTCTGGTGTTAGCCAGCTGTGTTAACCTGGAACAAATGACTTCACCTCTCTAAGCCTCAGTTTCCTCATATGTAAAACAAGATTATAATGGTACTACTTCATATGTGTAGGACTAATGCAGATTAAATGAGACATGTATGTAAAACATTTAGCACAGTAAGCTATTGATGATGGTGATGGTGATGATGATAACTCCGAATCTCATTCCTCTGGAGTATTTTGAGGGACTTTAGCCAAGGGTAGCCAGGAGAGAACCCTGTTTTGGCTCTAGACCGGATCCTCTTTCTCTTCCCTCTCTTGGGGAACTTCATCCATGCTAGAACATACTCTGTGTTCATGTCTTGGTATCCTGACTGATATCCTAGTTGCAGGGAGCAACAAGTCATTTCTCCCACTGATTCACAGAATTCAACACAACTCTTATTGCCTTGCCACATGTCTCCTTTCTTTCAATGGCTTGAATGCACCTGTCACTGTAAGAGGAGGAACACTTCCCCTGACTCCCTCGGAATGCCCAAGTTCAGGGCCTCCAGCCTCAGCCTTGGCGCCAACAGTGGAGATTGGGGAGTTCAGATCTTAGGAAGGATGGAGCATCCTGGAAGACTTCCTCCCCTCCAACCACAAACCATTCCCATCCCAATTCAAGAACTCTGTTGAAGTTTGACCCCTTCCTTTATTTCCCGACAACTGTTTTTCTGCAGAGGCTCATTTCCCTTTTGAAACTAAGTCGTCCTCCTTGAGCTGGAGTTTCACTATGGAACTGTTTTGTACCCATCCATGGATAGTTTACAAGTGTCCTCTGCAAATTCTGGGGCTTCTGTAGAAGTTTACCAGAGACAATTCTCATGA
Organism: Odocoileus virginianus; assembly: GCF_023699985.2. Classification (NCBI taxonomy): domain Eukaryota; kingdom Metazoa; phylum Chordata; class Mammalia; order Artiodactyla; family Cervidae; genus Odocoileus; species Odocoileus virginianus. Next base: position 4,423,403 of record NC_069685.1, on the reverse strand, counting down.
ACTAAGTTAAAAATGAACTTTTGGCAGTTCCTGCATCCACCATTATTTTTCCCAGAAAAGTTTTCCATTTTCCTTCCCTTTATCTAGATTTGACTAGAATTATCCTTGCTATCAACTGAGGTGTAATAGATTCCTATCTTAAGGAGGTTTTTCTTGAAGAATTGTATATATGTATGTATATATAAGTGTGTGTGTGTGTGTGTGTGTGTGTGTACTCACACAGTGAGGAGGACAGATTTCAATTGGGTGACCTGGAGAATTTTTGCATAACACAGATATGCACGTATGTGACCTCCTAGATCCAGATATGAGATATTTTCTGCATCCCAGAAGCTCTCTAATGTTTCCTGATGCTGCCTCCTGTTAATGCCAACTGCTGCCAAATGAGATTAGTGGTTCCTACCACTGTGGATTAGTTTTGCCTGCTTGTGAAATTCATAATAATGGAAGTGTCCGACAGGCACCCTTTAGAGTTTGCTTTTCTTTGTTTATCTCACACATCTATGAGATTCTTTCATGCTGTGTGTGGCAGCAGTTATTTTTAACTTTTGTGTGCTTTTCTATGGTACAAATGTTCCATAATCTCTCCATGCCACTGTTGATGGACATTTGAGTTATTTCCAGGTTTTGACCACTTTGAATTTAACTGCTGTGGGAATTCTCATATATATCTTTTGTTGGGCAAGCTCATGCCTCTCAATGGTAGAGGAATTGTGGAGCCTAAGTAAGCTTAGATTAGCTGAAGTAGAGATGGCCAAATAGTTTTTCCGAATGGTGGTAGTCATTTACAATCTCAGTGGTGAAGTAGGAGTGTACTGCTTGCTCAATGTCCTTGTCAACACTTTGCCTTATTGGTCTATTAATTTTAGTCATTCCTGTGGGTGTGTAATAGTATTTTATTGTGATTTTAATTGGCATCTTCTAATGTGGTACTGACGCAAGGTAGCCTTTATATGCTTATTGGCTATTTGGATATTCTGCCTTGCAAAATACTTGCTGAAATCTTTTGCCCATTTATGAATTGGATATCCTTTTCTATTCATAGAAGCTCGTCACATACTCTGGACACTAGTGCTTTGTCAGATAAGTATACTGCAAGCATCTATCCATCTGCAGTTTTCCTCTTCACTCTCTCAATGGCATCTTTTAGTGAAGACAAGCTTCCTAATTTCAGTGTAGTTCAACTGGTCAACTATATTTTTAATGGTTAGTGGCTCATGTGCCCTAGTTAAGAAATCTTAGACTATCCCTACGGTCATAAAACATTCTGTTTTCTACTCTGGACACTCCATTGCTTTACTTTTCACATTAAGATCTATAATATATTTTGAATTGTTAAGTAGCAAGTCAAACGTTATTTTTCTTATACAGAAATACAATCAATCCAGGGCTATTTATTGTAAGGACCATTTCCCTCACTGAATTGACGGAGTGCTCTCATCATAAATAAAGAAATTGTTTATGTGTAGGTCTGTCCCTGGGATCCCAGTTCTGTTCCATGGATCTATTTGACTGTCTTTGTGCCAAAATAATGCTGCCCTGGTTACTGTAGCTTTAATAATAAATCTCGATATCTTCCAGTGAAAAGCCCCTGGACAGAGGAGCCTTGTGGGCCACAGATGAGATCACAACAGGCTGGACATAGCTGAGCAACTGAGCACACATCTGATGGTGAAAACCTTCCCGTGCTGACCTTCAGGATTGCGCTCGGCATTCCAGGTTGTCATGTAAATTTTAGAATCAGCTTGCCAAGTCTTTCCCTCACTCTCTCTCGCCACTTGATTGGGATTTCATTAAATCTATAAATCATTTGGGGATAAAATTGACAAATATTGAGATAATGTATGTCTCCACTGTTTAGGTCTTTAGTTGCTCTCTGTTCAGCTCAGTTCAGTTGCCCAGTCATGTCCAATTCTTGGTGACCCCATGAACTGCAGCACTCCAGGCTTCCTTGTCCATCACCAACTCCCGGAGTTTACTCAAACTCATGTCCATTGAGTCAGTGATGCCATCCAACCATCTCATCCTCTGTCGTCCCCTTCTCCTCCCGCCTTCAATCTTTCCCAACATCAGGGTCTTTTCAAATGAGTCAGTTCTTCACATCAGGTGGCCAAAGTATTGGAATTTCAGCTTCAACATCAGTCCTTCCAATGAATATTCAGGACTGATTTCCTTTAGGATGGACTAGTAGGATCTCCTTGCAGTCCAAAGGACTCTCAAGAGTCTTCTCCAACACCACAGTTCAAAAGCATCAGTTCTTCAGCACTCAGCTTTATTTATAGTGCAAATCTCACATCCATATATGACTACTGGAAAAACCATAGCCTTGACTAGATGGACCTTTGTTGACAAAGTAATGCCTCTGCTTTTTAATATGCTGTTTAGGTTGGTTATAACTTTCCTTCCAAGGAGTAAGCGTCTTTTAATTTCATGGCTGTAGTCACCATCTGCAGTGATTTTGGAGCCCCCCAAAATAAAGTCTGCCACTGTTTCCATTGTTTCCCCATCTATTTGCCATGAATTGATGAGACCAGAGGCCATGATCTTAGTTTTCTGAATGTTGAGCTTTAAGCCAACTTTTTCACTCTTCTCTTTCATTTTCATCAAGAGGCTCTTTAGTTCCTCTTCATTTTCTGCCATAAGGGTGGTATCATCTGCATATCTGAGGTTATTGATATTTCTCCCAGCAATCTTGATTCCAGCTTGTGCTTCCTTCAGCCCAGCTTTTCTCATGAAATACTCTGCATATAAGTTAAATAAGCAGGGTAACAATATACAGCCTTGACGTACTCCTTTCCTGATTTGAAACCAGTCTGTTGTTCCATATCCAGTTCTAACTGTTGCTTCCTGACCTGCATACAGGTTTCTCAAGAGGCAGGTCAGGTGGTCTGGTGTTCCCATCTCTTTCAGAATTGTCCACATTTTGTGGTGATCCACACAGTCAAAGGCTTTGGCATAGTCAATAAAGCAGAAATAGATATTTTTCTGGAACTCTCTTGCTTTTTTGATAATCCAATGGATGTTGGCAATTTGATTTCTGGTTCCTCTGCCTTTTCTAAAACCAGCTTGAACATCTGGAAGTTCTCGGTTCACGTACTATTGGAGCCTGGCTTGGAGAATTTTGAGCATTACTTTGCTAGCATGTGAGATGAGTGCAATTGGGCGATAGTTTGAGCATTCTTTGGCATTGCCTTTCTTTGGGATTGGAATGAAAACTGACCTTTTCCAGTCCCGTGGCCACTGCTGAGTTTTCCAAGTTTGCTGGCATATTGAGTGCAGCACATCCACAGCATCATCTTTTAGGATTTGAAACAGCTCAACTGGAATTCTATCGCCTCCACTAGCTTTGTTCATAGTGATGCTTCCTAAAGTCCACTCGACTTCGCATTCCAGAGTGTCTGGCTCTAGGTGAGTGATCATATCTTTGTGATTATCCGGGTCATGAAGATCTTTTTTGTACAGTTCTTCTGTGTATTCTTGCCACCTCTTCTTAGTATCTTCTGCTTCTGTTAGGTCCCTACCATTTCTGTCCTTTATTGAGCCCATCTTTGCATGAAATGTTCCCTTGGTATCTCCAGTTTTCTTGAAGAGATCTCTAGTCTTTCCCATTCTGTTGTTTTCCTCTATTTCTTTGCACTGATTGCTGAGGAAGGCTTTTTTATCTCTCCTTGCTATTCTTTGGAACTTTGCATTCAAATAGGTATATGTTTCCATTTCTCCTTTGCCTTTTGCTTCTCTTCTTTTCACAGCTATTTGTAAGGCCTCCTCAGATAGCCATTTTGCTTTTTTGCATTTCTTTTTCTTGGGGATGGTCTTGATCCCTGTCTCCTGTACAATGTCACAAACCTCCATTCATAGTCCATCAGGCACTCTGTCTATCCGATCTAATCCCTTGAATCTATTTCTTACTTCCACTGTATAATCATAAGGGATTCGATTTAGGTCATACCTGAATAGTCTAGTGGTTTTCTCTACTTTCTTCAATTTAAGTCTGAATTTGGCAATAAGGAGTTCATGATCTGAGCCACAGTCAGCTCCCGGTCTTGTTTTTGCTGACTATATAGAGCTTGTCTATCTTTGACTGCAAAGAATATAATCAGTCTGATTTCTGTATTGACCATCTGGTGATGTCCATGTGTAGAGTCTTCTCTTGTGTTGCTGGAAGAGGGTGTTTGCTCTGACCAGGACACTCTCTTGGCAAAATTCCCTGCTTCATTCTGTACTCCAAGGCCAAATTTGCCTGTTACTCCAGGTGTTTCTTGACTTCCTACTTTTGCATTCCAGTCCCCTATAATGAAAAGGATGTCTTTTTTGGGTATTAGTTCTCTCAGTGGGGCTTCCCTACTGGCTCAGATGGTAAAGAATCTGCCTGCAGTTTGGGAGATCCAGGTTTGATCCCCAGGTCAGGAAGATCCCCTGGAGAAGGGCATGGCTACCCACTCCAGTATTCTTGCCTGGAGAATTCCATGGACAGAGGAGCCTGGACGGCTGTGGTGCAAGGGGTCTCAAAGATTCAGATGTGACTGAGTGGCTAATACTTTCAGTAATATTTTCTTATTTTCAATGTGGGAAAAAATTTAATAAAATTCAGCTTTTTACTTGGCTTACTTCTTTCCTTTTTATTAGCGAGGACTAGCATCGGACATGACTGAAGTGACTTAGCAGCAGCAGCAATGCAAAAGCTATTGAAAATCAAATTCCATTTCCAGCCTATTGATGATAGACCTCAAAGATGTCTAGAGGCCCCATGGGAGCGCTGGTCTGACTTCACAGTCCTCCTCACTGCCTGCCGTACCCTGGTCTTCCGCAGACTGGAGAGTCTTCAGGCCTTCCCACAGCTCTCCATCTAACTGTCCTGCTCTGACATTGCCATTTTCTCATCCCTCCAGACTGAGTTCATTTTGTTATTTACTTACAGTCTGATTTCAGACTGGACGTTTGTCTGCAAGCTAGCTTAAGTGAAAAGACATTTACCAGGAGGTCATAGGGGGCTCATAGGACCAACGGGAGGCTGCGGGGCTAGGGGCTGAAATGGGCAGACGTCACTCGCTTGGAAAACTGGGTCATGAGAAGCCCAGCTCTCAGCAGGAGCTTGGTCCACAGGCTGCTGTGGCTGCATCGGAGGAACATCCACCAACAGCTCTTCTGTCCTTGTGCAGCTTGCTCAAGAATGAGTGATCCAGAAGAGAGGGTCGTCTGAGCCAAGTTGGAATTATGTGAGAATCTGGCTGATTTGGTCTTTGCACTGGGAGATGGGCGTGGGAGGAGGCAAGAATGATCTCTCACCTGAACTAGATAGCATGAGGACTCACCTGAAGGGTAAGCAAGGAGCTCTTGTTAAAGGGGAGGGAGGGACGGTTGGAGGTTGGAGGGCTGAAAAATAACACTGTTATCCTAAGGAGAGGGTAGTCACTTGAGGGCAGTCACAGGGCCCTGAGTATAAACTGGGAACAACAGTGCTGTGATTGTTGTTCACAGCAGTAAACACAGTTCAGAATGTGCTCAAAGGATTTATCCTCTGGTGGGGAGTCCCTAGTCCTCAATGTAAAGTGGAACATAACACCTCAGCCCCTTCTCTGGGTAACCTCCATGATAATCCACTACAGCCATCATTTTAAATCATTTTAAAGAGGAAAGAAAAGGTGAGGTTATTTACAGAATGAACTCAACCATGTTAAAATAGGTAAAACAAGAAATATATGCACTAAAATACTGAGTGAGAATGTCTGGATTATGAAAGTGTAGACAATTTTAATTTACATTTTTTGTTTTATTTTCTGTGTTTTCTAAATTTTCTACAATAACCATATATTACTTAATGGCATTATGGTCAGAGAAACTCATCTGCATATTTATTCTATGGAATTCATTGAGAAATACTTTCTGGTCAGTTTTATAAGTATTTCATGAGTGACTGAAAAGAGTACATAGCTTTGATTTCTTGAAAGCAAGTTCTCTTGATATCTAGTATTTTTTTCCAGAAAAACAGCATAATGTTTATAGTGATTAACATCCTCACCTCTATAAGGTTTTCCTTACATTTTTAAGTTGGATAACTTTGAATCCCTTTTTGAAGTAGTAATTTTAAAAAGTAAAACTGGTTTCCTTGGTGGCTCAGTGGTAAAGAATCCGCCTGCCGGTGCAGGAGACCTAGGTTCGATGCCTGATCTGGAAGATCCCACGAGCCGCAGAGCAGCGGAGCAGGTACCCGCAGCTGCGGAGCCCGCGCCCGGAGCCCGGGACTGCACCTGCTAAGACTCTGTGCTGCGACTACTTAAGCCCAGGTGCCCGGGAGCCTGCGCTCCGCAGCCGGGGAGGGTCCCGGTCTCCGCTGCGAAAGGGAAAGGCGCGCGCCGACGAAGACCAGCACAGCGGAAAATAAATAGATAAAAAGTTTTAAAGTCAAATGATTTGTACTCTAACTTTTAAGTGGACATTTTGTTGACTATGCTGTCTGGAGAGAAGAACGTACATCCTAAAGGTGCGGCCTGATGAACTTGCACGGAAAGAAGCGCTCGCGTGTCCGCACCCAGGTCATTAGCGCTCCCCCCGCCTTCCTCTCCTGCGCCTGCCGGTCACAGTCCCCTCCCACAACACCCGCCGTCCTGACTTCCCACACTGTTGATTGATTCTGCTGGGTTTTGAAATTTCTATAAATGCAATCCTGGAATACTTATTTGTGTCTCTGCCATCTTTTATTCAACTTTCTGTTTGTGAGCTTCATCCCTATTGTTGTGTGTAGCTGTAGGTTATTGATTATCATTGATATAATTGATATTGCATATTTATCATGATTTTTAAATCCACTCCACTGTTGAACATTTAGTCCCTCCACTTCCCCCCAGTTTTAGGCTACTATGAATAGTGCTACTCTCAGAGTTGTTGTATGTGTGTTTTGATGAACATGTCTATACTTTTCTGTTGAGTATATACCAGGAATAGCACTACTGGACCATAAGGTGTGTATACAACCAGCTTTAGCAAATCCTGCCAAGCCGCTTTCTACACTCCCTCCCTCTCAAGTGATGCTTCACAGTTCTAGTTGTCTCAAATCTTTCCCAGCACTTCACGTTGCTTTTCTATTTTAGCCATGATTATGGGGGTGCAGTGGCATCTCGCTGTGGTTTCAGTTTGTGTTTAGCAGTTGGCTAATAAGATTGAGCACTTTTCATATGTTTATTACACATTACCCTTTTCGTAAAATGCACATTTACATGCCCCTTGTCCTGTCTGCTAATACCTATCAGATTATGCTTGATAATTGTGCATTCAAATCTTCTCCATCTTTAATTATTTTCTGTATCCTTGATTTATCAGGGCTTTTCCCCCCCAAACATTAGAATCACCTAGCAGCTTTAAATAAATGTTATTCCTGGAACCTTATCCCTATGAAGTCAGGACTTCAAATTAGTGAAATCAGTTGCAGCACCAGCACTGGTGTTTGGTAAAACTTTAAAATTTGATTTCAGTCTTACCAAAGAGTTGTAAAAACAGTGAAAAAACTCCCATATTTCCTTCAACAGTTTTCATAAGATGTTTACATTCTAGCTCATTTGTTTTACTATTTATTTCTACGTCTACATTTATTTTTATGCCTACATCTAGATTTAGATTAAGATCTAATTTATTCTCTGAATCGTTTGAGAGTTAGTTGCAGATATCATGCTCTTTTACCTCGGCCTAGCAGTTTTTGAGAGAGCCTTTTTTTTTTTTTCCTTGTAGTTTGGTTGATTTGTACTTTCGAAATTTTCAAAATTACGTTGTTAGGTCAAAATAGGCTATGTTTGTTATATCTTTTTAATGAATTGTTTCTTTTTTATTGAAATGTAGTTTATGTGTAATATTATTTAGTTTCATGTGTACGACATAGTTGTTTGATATTTGTACATATTATGAAATGATCATAATTATTTATAATAATCCTAATAACCTTCTGTGGCTTATTTAGTTTATAACTGGAGGTTTGTGCCTCTTAACGCTGTTCACCTATTTCAACCTCTTATTCCCTCCCACTGGCTACCACCATCTCTTCTGTTCTCTGTATCTACGAGTCTCTTTTCACTGTGTTTTGTTTCTTTGTCAGATTCTACATATAAGTGAAATCATACAGTATTTATCTCTCTCTGACTTACTTCACTTAGCATAGTGCTCTCTGCTGCTGCTGCTGCTGCCAAGTCGCTTCAGTCGTGTCCGACTCTGTGCAACCCCATAGACGGCAGCCCACCAGGCTCCCCTGTCCCTGGGATTCTCCAGGCAAGAACACTGGAGTGGGTTGCCATTTCCTTCTCCAGTGCATGAAAGTGAAAAGTGAAAGTGAAGTCGCTCAGTCGTGTCTGACTCTTCGCGACCCCATGGGACTGCAGCCCACCAGGCTCCTCCATCCGTGGGATTTTCCAGGCAAGAGTACTGGAGTGGGGTGCCATTGCCTTCTCCTATAGTGCTCTAGGTACATCCATGTTGTTTCAAATGGCAAAATTTCATTCTTTTTATGGCCGAGTATTCCATTCTGTGTGTGTATTGGGTTGGCCAAAAAGTTCATTCAGATTTTCTGTACCATCTTGTGAAATGCTCAAATAAACTTTTTTGCATTATATACATTAATATTTATGTATGTGTATATATAAGAGAGATAGATATATACATGCCACATCTTCTTTATCCATTTATCTATCAATAGACATGTAGGCTAGTTCCATATTTTGGCTATTGTAAATAATGCTGTAATGAACATTCACGTACATTTTTTTTTCTCTTGTTCAATTTTTTAAAAAATTGAAGTATAGCTGATTTGTGCCAATACAATGTTGTGCCAAATTGAAGTATAGTTGATTTATGATGTTGTGCCAATATGACTCAGACATATATACATTCTTTTTTATATTCTATTCCATTGTGATTTATCACAGGATATTGAATATAGTTCCCTGTGCTATACATTAGGACCTTGTTGTCTATCCATTCTAAATGGAGTAGTTTGCATTTATCAACTCCAAATTCCCAGTCCATGCGTCTCCCACCCCTTCTCCCCATTGGCAACCGCAAGTCTGTTCTCTGTGAGTCTGTTCTGTTTCACAGACAGGTTCATTTGTGCCAGTTTTAGATTCCACATATAGGTGATACCATATGGTACTTGTCTTTCTGTTTCTGACTTACTGCATTGCGTATGATAATCTCAAGTTGTACCCATGTTGTTGCAAATGGCAGTATCGCCCTGGCACTTATTTATGTAACTGGAATTTTGTACCTTTTGGCTGCCTTCATCTAATTCTCACTCTCTCCACCTCCTCCTTTTTAAATTTTAGAGTCTCATTTATATTTTCCAACAAATTTATTAAATTTATTTCCCATCATTAATTTTCACATCCTATATCTTCTGCTTTCAGTTCCTTTCTTGCTGATGTGCATCCCTTAGTAGTCCTTTGCGAATCACAACTAGTAATGTTTCTAAATCTCTGAATGTCTGAATGTCTCAGCCTTGAGTGATACTTTAGCTACTATAGAATTCTATTTGGACAAACATTTTTTCTCTTTTTTTTGAAGATAAAATTCTCATGTTTTATTGAACCCATTATCACTGATGAGAATCCAACTATCATTCTTTTTTTAAAAAAATACAACCTTAACTCTTTAGTATCTTTTATAATTTTTCTGTGTGTTTGTTCCAAGCTTTTGGTACTATGTGTCTACATGAAAGATTTCTTTTTATTTATCCAACCCATAATCAGCTACTGTTTCAACTTAGCGATATTTGTCATTTTTCAATTCTGCAATATTCTCAGCTAATTGAATACTATCTGTCTTCCACTCTTTCCTTTTGGAGCTTGCTAGGGCTTTTCATTACAGACACTTGGTCTTTTAAATTTTCTTTCATATTTTTCATCTCTCCGTCTCTGTGCTGTATTCTAGGTAATGTCCTTAGATTTATCTTCAAAATGATTCTCTCTTTGACTATTTACAGTCCATGGTATCCATTGATGTTTCAGTATCAATAGTTATGGTTTAAGATGATTAATATTTAAAGAAATATGTCAATACTTTTTATAGTCTAGCTTATGACATTCAATATTCTTTCAATATTTTAGGCATAATTATTTTAAAAGCTTTTTCACATTTTCCCCTATTATTTTTCACTCTTGACTCTTCCCATGGTGGTTTGTTTCCTGTGTGATTTCCAACTATTGACTATGAAATAATCTCTAGGAGTATTGTCTTTGTAGGCAATTCCATATGCCCTGGATTGCAGAAGCATTTTAGAAGCTGCTTTCTCCTTTGCCTCTCCTGATTAATGGATTCTGAAGCAATTGTTAATGCTAATTTCTTGGTTTGGGCTCCTTACATCACAGCCTGCTTGGCACATGTCTGGGTTGTAAATGTTGTGAATGATAACTTTTCTACCCACAGGACCAAGTGGAAAACAAGTTCTCTCAATATTGCCCTAGTGGGTGGAGTTCTTCTAGTCTCTTTCATGAAGCATAGCCATTGTTGAATCTCAATTTTATTCCAATAGCTCAGTTCCAATTCCCTTTGCATATGGGGCATGTGGCTTGCACTCTTTCTCTCTATGCAAAATCTAAAGCCTCGGTTCCTAATGGTTAAGGCTTAAATCCAATTCTGACCTCCATATGAGTTATTTTTATTTCAACTCCTACTTACTATTCTGGCTTTGAACAAAATCTCATTTTAGTCCTGGAAATTTCTATGTATTAGGTGTATATTTAATCTGGTAATAGTCCAGAATTTCTCTACATTTGAAATGAGTGGATATTTCTTTGCCAAGTCAGTATGCCATGTTGACTAAAAGTGCATGTGTCTGTGTAGAGATGATACCAGAGAGGTAGCAGCAGGACCGGAGAATTGATTTTGACATAGAATCCAAGAGAGGAAACAGTGTCAAAGAGAAGCGGATGGCCATTGGTTGCTATGAAGCAGAAGCAAAAAAGGAGATGCAAGATGTGAACACAGGATCTAGAAACGAGTGACTCCTGAGCTTGCTCTTTGGTCAGATTTCAGGAGAGAATGAGGGTGGGGAAATGGAAGCAGTAGAGTCTGAGCTCCTGTCTGGAAAGTGTGATCGTCTGGGAAGAAAGGAATTACAGAGGCTCCCTCAAGGAACCTTGTGTGAAGGTTTGTTTTTCAGAACAAGGGAGACCTCAAACTAGCATCAGTGATTCACCTGTCCATCTGGCAGGACATCTATTCTTCTAGTCATCCAAATTTTGTGTACTTCCTGTATAGGAAGATAGCATTTGTTTTTTATTTGATGAAAAGTTTCTCCAGTCCAAAACTCTCTTTATGATCTCCTCTAGCCTCTTGGTTTCAATTTGGGGTCTTTCACCTGAGAGTTATGGTTCTGGGTCTTGGCTTCTTGATGAAGTAGGCAAGGACATGACAGATGTGATAAAATCAAATTCCGTCATATCTAAGCCACATGGTTGTTGCAAGGTGACCCATTTCCATAATGAGTAGGCGTAGGGGCAAGGAGAAATGGGGAATTATATAAGTGATGTGCTCTATCGCCCAGTCGTATCTGACTCTTTGCAACCCCACAGGCTCCTCTGTCCATGGAGTTCTCCAGGCAAGAATACTGGAGTGGGCTGCCATTTCCTCCTGCAGGGGAGCTTCCTGACCCAGGGATCAAACCCGTGTCTCCCGTGTCTACTGCATTTCAGGCAGATTCTTTACCGCTGAGCCACTGAGGAAGCCCTGTGTAAGAGATAGAGAAAAGAAAAGAAAGAGAAAGAGGAAGAGGAAAGAGATGAAGAGGAGAGAGGGCAGGGCAGAAGGGGACAGGGTGTAAGTACATTGACTGATTAATTGAAGAAGGCAAGGGCAGAACCTATTACGTTTGAACCTCTGTGAGGCTACAGACACTGTAACGCTACATGCCTTGGCAGATATGCTCAATCTAAAGATATTCTCTGTCTGCCCCCAAACTATTCTTAATCATTTTCCTTACCTTTTAATGTATCTAGTCATTATAACCAGATAGCAAACCTTCTCAAACTAAATAAATCTGGTGACATTTGGAGTCCCTTGGACTGCAAGGAGATACAACTAGTCCATCCTAAAAGAGATCAGTCCTGGGTGTTCATTGGAAAGACTGATGTTGAAGCTGAAACTCCAATAATTTGGCCACCTCATGTGAAGAGCTGACTCACTGGAAAAGACCCTGATGCTGGGAAAGATTGAAGGCAGGAGGAGAAGGGGATGACAGAGGATGAGATGGCTGGATGGCATCACCAACTCGGTGGACATGGGTTTGGGTGGACTCCGGGAGTTGGTGATGGACAGGGAGGCCTGGCGTGCTGCGGTTCAAGGGGTCACAAAGAGTCGGACACGACTGAGCAAATGAACTGACTGAATGCCTGCAGAGCCCCCATGTCCAAAAGGGGTCCTCAGAACCCACGTATTATCGTCGCCCCCATCTGCTCTCTTTGGACTGAGACACTCCTGCATTCACATCTCTTCCTTGACTTTGCTCCTTGGTAGCTTTGCTGGTGAAATTTTATTATGTAAACCTTGCCAAGAATCTTATCACTGAGTCAATTTCAGATATTTTTAATTGGGTTGCAATGCTTCCCAGTAGCTCAGTGGGTAAAGAATCTGCCTGCACTGCAAGAGCTGCAGGAAACATGAGTTCAATCCCTGGGTTGTGAGGATCCCCTGGAAATGGTAACCCACTCTGGTCTTCTTGCCTGGGAAGTCCCATGGACAGAGGAGCCTGGTGGGATACAGTCCATGGGGTCACAAAGAGTCGGACATGACTGAAGCGACTGAGCATGCACACACACAATGTCCTCCATGCGTGAATCAAGTGGGTGAACAGAATGAAAGCTGACATCATTGTCAGAGGAAACGGGTGGGATGCAGCCTGGCTGAGCCAAGAGCAGTCTTTATGAGCAGGCCCTTGGGCTGAAGCAGTGTTGAAAGCCCAGTTGGTGGTCAAAATCCTTGGTTACAGCTGAGCTGCTGAATATGGAAACCAGCAAAACACCGAGCAGCCCCCTAAGCCGCGGGTCTCAGAGGCAGTCTATTCAGCGTTCAAACAGAGAAGAATGCATCTGAGCGCTCTGGAGAACAACCTCAGAGGAGCTTTTCGCTAATTGAAGTTTGGATGGAAGTGCAAGAATCGCTCTGGGAATCTCCCCAAATTAATTAACTGCTTGGCTGAAATGAATAAATAGAAAGCTTAAGAAAGGGGATTCCACTTTTTCTGTCTGCTCATGGCTGGTAGGTCTCACTCAAGGGAGACTCAAAGGAAATTCTGGAATAGAACAGTGGGTTGACAGAGTCGAGTCAAGGGCAGGGGCTGGCCAGGTCTCTATGGCCCAGCGTCAGCCCTCATTTGGCTTGGCACAGTCTCTGCCAAAGAAAGGTACCTTTGTCTAACCTGCCACTTGTTCTGGTAGACCTCTTCTTCTTTGCCCATCTCTCCCAACAAGCCCCCCATGCCCGGGCTGGGTGATAGCCATCCTCTGTGTCCACCTCCGTCACAGTACAAACCCCCCTGTGCTGATTCAGCCTTGCTGCCACTTGCCAGTGGACCATACACATCTCCATGACGAGGTGTGTGTCCGATGTTCTTAGACCCACGTGGACTGGGAGGTGGCAGTGCTCAATGTGGTTTTTTAAAGTTGGTTTTTAAATTTATTTATTTTTAATTGAAGGGTATTTGCAATATTGTGTTGCTGTGTGCCATACATCAATGTGGATGTTAAATTTTTTTTTTTAATGTGGACCATTTTTATAGTCTTTATTGAACTTTGTTACAATAGTGCCTCTGTTTTATGTTTTGTTTTTTTCAGCCAAGAGGCATGTGGTATCTTAGCTCCCAGACCAGGGGCTGAATTTACACCCCTGCGTTGGGAAGCAAACTCTTAACCACTGGACCACTAGGGAAGTCCCCAGTGTGTTTTGAATTGAATCTTCATTAGAGACTTATTGAGATGTTTATATGGTTTCCTTTGTTACTGCTACAGTTAGTTGCAAGAGAAAAGTCCCGAAAGGTAGGACTTGGTTAAGCATATGGGTCATCGTGTATATTTTAATCTTGCCTAACACATTGCCCATCACCAACTAGATGTGTGTCAGGGTACACTGGAACTACCCAGCTGGGCAAGTATTTTCTAACCTGGATGCCAGGCACAGCAATAAGGAGAAAGCTTTTGTCTCATGCCCTTGGGCCACAAGGGTTTGCTCTAAGGCAGGCTGGAACTAGTGGTGCTAGTGGTAAAGAACCCACCGGCCCAGGCAGGAGACAGAAGAGACATGGTTCGATCTCTGGGTTGGGAAGATTCCCTGGAGGAGGGCATGGCAACCCACTCCAGTTTTCTTGCCTGGAGAATTCCATGGACGGAGGAACCTGGCAGGCTACTGTCCATTGGATCACTCAGAGTTGGACACTACTGAAGCCACTTAGCACTTCTGTTCTCTACAGATTTCTCATTCAGGGTTTTCCTTTCCTGCTTATCTCTATCCTGAGAATCTAGGTATCATAAAAGTAGAACACCATTCTTGAAAATTTTCTTGCAAATCATGTCTTCTCTTAGAAGATCTTCTACGTGAGGGGTCTTGGCAGAGATGAGGGGTCACGGGCATCCTGGGCTCCATGCCCCAGCGGCTGGGCAGCCTCACCCTACACAAGCAACAGATGCCACTCTGTCTGGTCACCACTCTTCTTTCTTGATTATTAGAGTCCATTGAGGAAAAAGTAAGTGTGGCTGGGAGGGGAACACACTCAAAGCATACCAGCAGCTAACACTGTATTTTTATCAGTTGGTGCTTGGCTGGATGAGTTAATAACCTGGAAGATGGCTGCCCAGGGAGGGACAGGGTGACAAGTGGACACACTAGAGAAAGGGAAAGTGCAAAGATTCCCGGCCCCTGCTTTATGATTTTATGCAGAGTCTTGACTGGTCAAAATCACCCTCCACACCTCACATACCTCTGTTCTTCATATACCTTGAGTATACGTGTCCCGGCTGCAGCCTCTCACCTAGGAGGTATGGAGCAGGCCAGCCCCAATTCGCTGAGGAACCTTTCTCTGCAGAGACAAGGAACCAATTATACAACCAAATTAGCAAAGTACGCCAGGGCAAATACAATAGGGCTGCCGGATAAAATGTAGGATGCCCAGTGAAGTTAGAATTTCAGATAAACCATGAATTATTTTTATTTTAATGTTGACTAGGACAAACATATTAAAAATTTTTTAAGTTGTTATGTGAATATACTCAATACAACTGAACTGGATACTTAAAAGTAGTTAGGATTGTTTAAAAAATTATTTGATGTTATGTGAGAGTCTGGTTTAACGGGATATCTTGTATTTTTTATGAGCTGAATCTGGCTTTTATTCCCTTTGGTGGGACGGTGGGTTTGTGGGTCTCCATTCTCCAACCAGAGACTGAATCTGGGCCACAGCAGGGAAAGCAGGGAACCCTGGCGCCCAGAATTGCCACCCTGGCAATTCTAAAATGAGGAGGAGAACTTCCCTTCTCTTCCCCTCCGCTGGAAGCCATGGTAAATGTAGTCCAGAAGATTCTGCAGGGCTCAGCAATTCGGCTCCTGAGGCGCAGCTCCTGATGGAGGCTGTGGGGCCAACAGTCCGGGATGAAGGCTGGGCTTCCAGATGCAGAGCCGCACTGCTTCCCGGGGTCCGCCAGCTCTGGGGGGCCCGGTGGGACAACCCCTGGTGTCACAGGCCCACCAGGGCTGCCTGGAGGGAGGGAAGAGATTGAGTCCCAATTACCAAATGATCCTGCAAGACAGGCCCTGACAGAAGTCAGAGAGTAATGGCCCCAATACCCCTGTCATCGCTCGGCCTCGCTCTGGCGGACACACCCCATCTTTAAGCTGCGGGGCCATGCCGAGGCGCACGTCTGCTTTAAGCAGACCCAACCCCACAGAGGGAAATCTGGATCTGCTGAAAATGGAGTAGTGAGTGATTATTTTATCCTGTTGTCAACAGGAGAGATGATAAGCTTTCTTTACTGAGTAAAACTCCCCTAATACATTTAAAATAGGATACCATTTGGAAAAGAAAAAAGAAAATTAAAAATAGAGGAAGATTGATTGGCATACCACCTTGAGAATAGCCAGGGATGGCAAAAGCTGGCTATTCCTGCAGGAGGGCCAGCTCCCTGGTGGACATCCTCTGGTAGACAGGGCGCCTGGTGGGCATGAGGCGGGCTTAGCGCCATGTGCAGATGGCTGCTCAGCGGGCAAGTCGCTTTCCTGGAGGTCCACAGAGCCAGTCTCCTTATGTTCTTTCTAGACGGCCTGCAAGTTTGTGAGGTCAGGCAGCTATCTGTTTCCATTTGTGTGGTCCCCTTCAGCTGAAGTGACTGGCAGGAGAGGGAGAAGGATGAAGAGGAGGCGGAGTGGCGAGGTGCGGGGCACTCGCTGGGCTGGGGGTGGGGGGTGGGGGTGGTCACAGGAGAGGTAGCTTGCTCTGGCGGAGGGAGGGTGCAGGCAGGTGAGGGAAGTCCCGGGCGGTGGACTGAGCCGGGACTGCTTTCAGAAACCTCCAGCATCAGGTGACTGGCGTGCCCCACACATAGCACCAGGTTAGGGGGCAGCAGAAAATAGATGCAGCTAGTGATGAGGATGATAATCCTAGACAAAATCCTGTCTCCTGTGTCATGGATTGATTTGTGTTCCCCTGCAAAGATATGTTGAAGACCTAACTGGTTGCACCTCAGACTCTTATTTGAAAATAGAGCTCTTGCAGATGTCACCAAGCTAAGACTCCACCAGACTGGACTCAGGTGGGCCCTAACCCGTTAGGACTGGTGTTAGAAGGAAAGAGACATGCGACAACAGAGGCTCACAGAAAGAACCCGTGTGATGTCCAGGACAGACTGGAGTGATGCGGCTACACACCAAGGGTCGTGGAAGATGGCCAGCAAACCCCCAGGAGCTAGGAGAGAGGCCCAATCGGGGTTTTCTCCTGAGCCGTCAGAAGGAACCAACACTGCGGACGCCTTCATTTCAGACCCAGCCTCCAACACTGGGAGACAATGCATCTCTATTGCTCTAAGCTGCCCAGTTTGTGGCTCTTACTGAAGGCAGCCCGAGGCAAAGAATATCCACCATGGTCACATCGGCAATGCATTGTTACCGTGCGGCAGGCATCATGCCAAGTGATTTACACAGTTATATCACGTATTTTTCACCACAGTCCTAAGAGAAAGGATGCCCTGAAACTGAGGAAGAGGAAGCCTGGAGAGTTCTGAAGTCAAATTACTTCAGGTAGAAACTTAGTCAACAATGAAAGAGGTACTTTCAGGTGAGAAACCTGCAAATCAATCTTCAGAAGCAATAACTTATTTCATCCAGGTATTAGGTCAGCCCTCCTCAGCACTCAGAGGAACGAGGTTTAAGCTAGTAAGTCACTGGATGAGTGCCAGCGGGCTGCAGTAACAAACGAGCCCTGAAATCCAGTTTCTGGAAGTGTCCGCCACATTCACTTACGAGGCTAGGTAAGTGGAATGGCAAGGCTAGGTGGCAACTGAAAGGAGAGCCGATAAGAGCAGCTGTGGTCACTTCAAGTTGGGAAGGATTCAATTTATGACTTCCTAAGTAATAATATTGCTAAGAAAAATAACTAGAGTTCATAATAAAGGGAAAATTTCTTGACGGTAGCTGGCTAGTGTAATGTTAGTGGCTAAGCTTCGGTTAAGCGTGTCAGAGATTAAATGTGGGTAAACAGGATACCATTTAATACTTTTGCTTCATGTTATTTCTAAAATATTCAAAATTTATTCCCTATAAGTAAATATTGTATCTTGACAAAGTCTTTTTCCAACATATGTGTGTGTGTGCCAGTCTCTCAGTCATGTCCAACTCTTTGCAACCCGATGAACTGTAGCCCGCCAGATTCCTCTGTTCATGGGATTTTCTAGGCCAGAATACTGGGGTGGGGAGCCATTCACTTCTTCAGGGGATTTTCCCAACCTGGGAATCAAATCCAGGTCCCCTGCATTGCAGGAGGATTCTTTACCATCTGAACCACCAGGGAAGCCCTTTTCAACATATATTATATATGTTGGGATATATTATATAATACATATTATATATAATATATTATATGTTCCCAATATATAATAAGTATCCAACATAGATACTTATTATATGTCTGTTGAATGACTAACCGAGATGAATGATAGGTGTTCATACTATGAAATGAGATATAGGTTTCTTCTTCTTCACATAAGGAACAGGCAAAAACAGAACACAAAACAACAACAACACTATGCCCTGGGATGCTCTTCGCCTCTGAAGTTTGGGTTTTCATGGGCCAGGAAAACCAAAGAAAAAACTGGACAAGTTAGCCAGTGAGGACATTAACAACATTTGCCATATACTGACACCATCAGTAATGTGAATCAGAACCCAAAGCTGGACCCTGCATTAGAAGAAGAGTGATCTTTAAATTGAATACATTTAGGTTTTGAGAAACCTCACGGCATTGTCCTTATTTCCCTCACGTTGTCGAAGCAAAATCTGTCCATCAGCACGGAGCTGAGCCCCCTGCCTTCCCTGCAGAGTCTCACAGACAGAACCCCAGGCGTGGGGGGACAGCCCTTCCAGGGCCTGGCGCCAGCGGGGGACAGTGGCCGGCCGTTTCTGCAGGAAGAGGGGTGGGGTGCTCCCCGGCACGTGGCCCCCTCCGCCGGTTCCCAGCCGCCTCCCGACCGGCCCGCGACCCCCTTTCACAGAGCAGGGCAGAGCGGGGTGTGGAATTAGCCTTCTCCTGGGACAGCGCCAGGCCCGGCTCCTGGACGCCCGCCCTCGTATCCCCCGTGAACTGTTCTCACAGGGATTAGTCCGGCGTCTCAGAGCAAGCGCGCGCTTCCTTTCCCTCTCTCTGCCACCTGGGAACCTGTCGGCCCTGCAGCCGCTGGACTGCCTCCTGGCCCCCTGGCCCCGCGGCTCCCCGTGGCGTTTCCTGGCAGAAAAGAGGCGACAGAAAGAGGAGCACAGAGCCCCACGCTGGGTTCTGGGGGCTGGGTCATGCGGCCCGGCCCTGGGCCCTTCTCTCTGTTTGCCCCTGGTCCAGGCCATCGCTGAACGCCCTGCCTCCAGCCTCCGTGCGTGGGAAGGGTGCTTCCTGCTGACCAGACAGTAGACTCCAGGGAGGGAGCCGCCTTTATTCTTCTAGGCTGGGGGATGCACGCCGTAGAACTGGTCATAAGGAAGGAATGCAAAGATGAGTACAGTGGACAGTTAGAAGAATTTTTGTTTTTATTGAACGCAGGGGATGGCATTTGAAAGGCTCTGGGATGCAGCAAGTACGTAGCTTTTAATTAGCTGGATGACAGGGCCATTGGGTAGCCAGGTAAATGTAACAATTAATAACATCTTTATTTCTTTACAGATCAGTAAACTAGAGAAGCAGGATCCAGTGCTGTGGTTTTCTCCTTTTAATTGGGCTGTTGTTTAGATATGTGTGTGTGTGTTCCCAAGTTTAAACTTTCAGAGTTATATAACCACTCCCCTTGGCTTATAATCAAGCTTTCAGATTAGCAGGAGGTGCCCTGGAGACTGGGGAGTTGGCATGGGGCGACGTACATGACCCTGTCAGGCTTCCTGGTCACCCCCTGGAAAGGTGTTTGCTTGCAGGTCACGGAAGAAGGCTGCCAGCAGGTGGGTCCCAGTGCCCATTTTTGAGGCTCTGGGCCAATGCTTTGAGCAGCTCGAGTTCTCAAAACTGTAATCACGAAAGGTGGAAATTTCATCACACTTTGCCCTTTGAAAACATCCTGGAAATTCAGTATGTCACTGAAATGTCTATACTACCAGGAGCTACTTGAGAAAAAGTCAAGTTTTCCAGTTATTTAAATTCTTCTTTCAGTGGTGTGCTCCATCCTGAATAGGAACTGTGTGGATCTTGGAAGCATCACCTTGTGCAGCCCAAATCCTAAGTGTTTCCTTTCTTCTCTTGCTTGCTAGGAGTTACCATCTCCCAGCTGTTGATTAAAATAAAAATTATGACTGTTTCTGTAGGGTTAGTAAACATGATGGAAGAGAGATTATAGATAGCACTCAACATTTCAAACTTCATTTAGTGGGATGCCTATCTGCCATTGGTAGAACATACAGCTCCCCTAAAATCCAAACCAGCTAACCAGAGTTTGTGGATCACAGTTTAGGGCACCAAGCTCTTAGATCCCTAGTGAGAGGCCTATAGAAATGTAAATCTCCCAGCCACCTCTCAACTCTCCAGAACCTAGAAGAAGCAAGTGGAGTCTAGGGAACCTCCAGGCATTATTTCCCTGCTCCAGAGGGGGCTGGGGAAGAGGCCCAGCCACCAGCTGCTGGCGGAAGGCACGCATTTCAGTACAAGCAAGGCACCTTGATCTTCGTGATGTACTTGGTGCAGAGAAGGCCTTCCAGTGCCGATCACTGTGAATCAAGCAGAAATGTGACACTCCAAAGAGCCCCTCCCAGCCTTTAGTTCTCAGTCTGATTTGCAGTTTCAATGGGAGGTTAGTAAGTCAAGTAGGGAAACAGGCAAGCAGCCCAAGAATGTGAAAGCGGTTCCTGTGACTAAGATAGACCAGATTAGTGTCCCTTGACCTTTTATTTTTCAAAAGAGAATAGCATCGTTTTTGTTATCATTACAAATAATGTATTACTCACCGAACAAATTCAAACATTGAGAGAACTATTAAAAACGAAAGCTGAACTCTATCACCCTGAGATAACAACTGTTACAATTTGGTGACCATTTTTCTGATAACTTTGTGTGTGTTTGTGTATGTGTGTGTTTATATGCCTAGAAATAAATTTACTCAAGGGGATAATATGCTTGCTTTTATGTAACTGCCTTTTTTAGCGATCAACAATAAATATAACTATTTATCAAGACTACCTGATAGAGTTGTCCTTTGTTTCCAAGACATTCCTGCCCTCAGGATACCAAAATCCCCCAATGCTCTTGTTGCTTATATAGAACCGTGTAGATTTTGCATATAACTTAAGTTTGTCTTCCCATACACTTTTAAGTATCTCTAGATTACTTATAATGGGCTTCCCAGGTGGCACAGTGGGAAAGAATCTGCCTGCCAATGCAGGAGACACAGGACACAGAGATGCAGGTTTGATCCCTGGGATGGGCAGATTCCCTGGAGAAGTAAATGACAACCTGCTCCAGTATTCTTGCCTGGGAAATCCCCTGGACAGAGGAGCCTGATGAGTTTCAGTCCATAGGCTCGTGAAGAGCTGGACACTACTGAGCAGACAGCACACACACACACAGATTACTTACCTAATGCAATGTGAATGCTATGGAAACACTTCCTGGTACATAGCAAATTCAAGTTTTGCTCTTTGGAACTTTTCGAAACTTTTTTTCCTGAGTATTTTTGATCCCACTTGATTGAATCCATGAATGTGGAATCCATGGATATGGAGGGCTGACTATATTCCACTGTATGCTGTATCATAATCTATTAGCCAACAACAATTTGAAATACACTTAGTTTTCTTCTAGTGCTTCACTGTTATATGTTACACTGCCATGGACATCTTTTGGATATTTGGCTGATTATTTACTTAAAGGTGAATTTCTAGAAATTTTGTTACTGAATCAAAGGGAAAGTTTATATCAAAGTTTGATACAGGTTATTATTCTGCCCTGCAGTTTGGAATCTCATCAGAATACAATGGTGCCCATTTCCTCATACACTTGCCAACAGCAGGTTCTGAGATACTTTTTAAACTTTGCTGATCTGATGAACCCATATATATATGTATGTATGTATATATGCATATGTAGATATAAAATAGCGTTGCTTTGCTAACTTGTGATACTGAATACAGGTTTATGTGTTTACTGCCCACTTGCTTTTTTTGTAATGAAATAGCTCCCAATGTCCTTTTTTAAATGAAATAGCTCCCCATGTTCATTTTTCTAAAAGGGTATAATTACTTTTTTTTCAATTGTAAAAACTCTTTATGTCTTAGAAATTTGCTGTCATACATTTTTAGAATGTTTTAGAAAAACAAAGAATAATTTGTCTTTTGGTTCTGGTAGTTACAGAAGCTGTTTTTAATGAGGTAAAATTTACTAATATTTTGAAGAACTGATTTAAAATATTATAACCATGATTTGGTTGTTTTTATAGTGTATGTATGGTTCCTAATAAAAATATAAATCTTTGTTCTACCAAAAGTTCTCCTTTTATGTAATTTTGTTCTTTTATGTAAGGATCTAATTCCTTGACACACAAGTAAGTTGCCAGTTGCTTCCATATCATTTACAAATGCTTCATCTTTTCCCTTTTTGATTTGAAATGTCTCCTTTATTACATATTAAATTTTCATTTATTGCATGGGACTGTTTTTAGACTTTACCTTCTTCCATATATTTGATTATCTACTTATGTGCCACTAACCACATTATTTTAATAGTTTTATAATATATTTTTATATTAGGTAAGTACCCAGTCATTATCCATCTTTTTCTCCCCAAATCTTTGATTATTCTTAGGTCTCCTATTTTGACTTATTTTTAAAGTAACTTCTGTTGTTGATTTGATTGAAGCATATAGAAAGCTACACAGGTCAAAGTATATAATTTGCTTGATTCTCAAGAGTGAAACCATTCATGTTCTTACTACCCAGGTCAGGAAACAGAGCATCCCAGACCCCTAGATCTCCCCTTGTGACTTCCAGTCGCTCACCAAAGGTAACCACTGTGTTGATCTCAATCACCACGTTCATTTTACTTCTATTTATTTAAAAGTTTTTAAACTATGGTAAAATACACATAGTATGTAATTTACCATTTTAGCCATTTTTAAGTATACAATTCACTAATGTTAATGCTCAGAATCACATTATTGTACAATCAATCTCCAGAACTCTTTTCATCTTTTAAAATTAAAACTCTATACCCATTAAATCATAACTCTCCATTTTCTGCCCTCCACCCATAGTCCTTGGCAATCAGCTATTCTACTTCCTGTCTCTGTGAATTTGACTACCCTAGGTACCTCACATAAGTGGAATCATACATATTTGTATTATTTACTGGCTTATTTTGCTTAGCATAATGTCTTCAAGATTTAGCCTTGTATCAGATTTAGCACATGTCAGAATTTCCTTCCTTTATACTGCTGAATAATATTCCATTCTACGTACATACCACACTTTGATTATCATTCTTCTGTTGATGAACTCTTGGGTTGTCTCCACTTATTATTGCAAATAATGCTGCTACGAACATGGGTATACACATATTTCCTTGTCACCTTGCTTTAAATTCTCCCAGAGGTGGGATTGCTATATCATATAGTAATCAGTTCAGTTCAGTTGCTCAGTCATGTCTGACTCTTTGCAAGCCCATGGACTGCAGCACGCCAGGCTTCCCTGTCCATCACCAGCTCCTGGAGCTCTCAAACTCATATGCATCAAGTTGGTGATGCCATCCAACCATCCCATCCTCTATCGTCCCCTTCTCCTCCCGTCTTCAATCTTTCCCAGCATCAGGGTCTTTTCCAGTGAGTCATTTCTTTGCAACAGGTGGCCAAAGTATTGGAGCTTCAGTTTCAGTGTCAGTCCTTCCAATGAATATTCAGGACTGATTTCCTTTAGGATGGACTGGTTTGACCTTCTTGCAGTACAAGGGACTCTCAAGAGTCTTCTCCAACACCACAGTTCAAAAGCATCAGTTCTTCAACACTCAGCTTTCTTTATGGTCCAACTCTCACATCCATACATGACTACTGGAAAAACCATAAATTTGACTAGATGGACCTTTGTTGGCAAAGTAACATCTCTGCTTTTTAATATGCTGTGAAGATTTGTCATAGCTTCTCTCCCAAGGAGCATATAGCAATACAATTTTCAATTTTTTGAAGAACCACCACCACATTTCCCATAGTGACTACACTATCTTTCAACCCACCAAGGGTGAATGAGAGGTCTAAATTTCTTCACATCTTCTCCAACACCTGTATTTTTCTGCTTTTTTAAAAAATATAGTAGTCACCTTAATGACTGTGAAGTGGTTGCCTTTGTTTTGAACTTTGCATAAATTAAATCATTAAAAACATGTCATTTTGTGTCTGACTTCTTGTTATATATTATATATGTAATATTATTTTTGTATCATCCATGTTATTACATTGAACAATATTTAATTAATTTTCAATGTTTTATAATATCCTATAGTTTATCCAGTCTAATGTTGAGGCACTTTGAATTGTTTTTATTTGCTTATTACTATGACTACTACTGCCATGAAACTTTTTAATGTCTTTATGTGCACACATATATGCATGGCTGTTAAACATATACCTAGGAATGGAATTTCTGGGTCATAATGTATCCATGTATTCAGCTTTAATAGATGCTGGGTTTTCTGTAGTTGTACTAATTTGCACACCTGCTAACAGTGTATGAGGTCTCTCTAGCTGCTCCGTATCCTCACTGACATTTAGTTGTTTAACCTAACCATTCCGGTGAGTAAAAAGTGGTATCTAATTATAGTTTAAGTTTGCATTTCCCTGATGAATAATGAGGTTAACCAACTTTTCAGATGTGTATCAGCCATTTGGATATTCTCTTGTGATGTGCATGCTAAGTCCTTTGCCCATTTTCTGTAGCATTTTCTTCATTTTTTTCCCCCTCAGTAACTTAAAGGACTTCTTCATTCATTCTGAATGAGCCCTTTGTTAAAAATATATATTGCATTTCTTTTTTCAGCCTGTGGCTTGCCTTTTCACTCCTTCAAATGGTATCTTTTGATGAACAGAAGTTCTTTATTTTCATGTACTCTAATTTATCTATGGCTAGTGACTTTAATGTCCTATTTAAGAAATTTTAGCATATCTTAATAGCACAAAAATATTCTCTTGTGTTATCTTCTAAAACTATAATTGTTTTAGTTTTCACATTTAGATCCACAATCCAGCTGGGCTCTTGTTTTGTGGGTTTTTTAATCATGTGAGATAGAGATTAAGAAGAGGTTTTCTCCATAAGGATATCCATTGACCCAGAATCACTTATTAAAAAGATGGTTTCTCCCCCCACTGTACTACAGTATCATCTTTGTTATAAATCAAGTGTTGGTTTGTTTCTAGTTTCTCTATTCTGTCCATTGATCTGTTGTTTTTTTTCCTCTTTTTTTTTTTTTTCCTTTCTCATGCCAGTACCACTCTGTCTTAATTACCTAGCATTATAATTTGTATTATCAGGGCGAGTTTTTCAGCTTTGTTCTTCAACATTGTTCTGGCTATTCTTGGCCTTGGCCCTTTGTATTTACACATATAATTTAAATTCTTGTCAAATTCCATGTCTTAAAAAAAAACTTCCAGAATATTTTTGAGGTTTATATTGAATCTATGGATTTCAGGGAATTGATATCTTTACAATATTATTTGCTCCAATCCACAAACATGGCATATCCCTCCATTTATTTAATTTTATTTGCTGTCTCTAAATAATGTTTATAGTTTCTGTACAGACATCTTGCACACCTTTTGTTAAAATTATTTCCAATAATTTGATTTTTTAATTCTATTTAAATGAGATATTTTTTAATTTAATTTTCTAATTATTTATAGTGGATATTTAGAAATATAATTTATTTTGTGTATTAACCTTGTTTCCAATAGATTTGCTTAATTTATTTATTAATTTGAGAAGTTGATCTATAGATGATCTGGATAGATCATGGTCTTTAGTCTTCTTTACTCTTCAAATATTATCTTCTAAGCTACTCCTTTAAAGATGACACATTTTTCCCTAAAAATGACTTTAACTGCATTCCTTGTGTTTTATTATGTAATATTTTTCATTATCATCAAACTAAAATATTTTCCAGTTCCATTGAGATTGCCTCTTGGAATACAGTCATATTGAGGAACTGTATTTTTTGTTACTAATCTCTTTTTTCTGTTCACTTTTTTTCTGAGCATTCCTGAAGAAAGGCACTAAATTATACCAAGTGGGTCATCTGTAAGTCCTTGTAGCAAATTTTAGATCTCATTCTAGCTTGGATAACATTTTAGCCATTTCTTTTTAACTTGTTCATATTCTGCATTACTGCTATTTCCTATCTTTTCAAATGTTTGACCCTATTCCTGCCTCCCTGATTATAGCTGATGACCTAGATCTCTGAATGTGTTAAGGTTTGAATTCATTGATGTCTCCACCTCAAGACTTGTCTGTCTTATCTATCTTTTTCCTTTTCTTCCTTTACTCCTGACTCAGAAGACACATCTCTCCTGTTTTGTCAAAGAATCTCTGACAAAATCTAAACTCAGTTGACTTCTCCTAAGCCTTGAAGTGAAGTGTTAGTTGCTCAGTTGTGTCCAGCTCTTTGCGACACCATGGACTTTAGCCCACCAGGCTCCTCTATCCACAGGATTTTCCAGGCAAGAATACTGGAGTGGGTTGCCATTCCTCCAAGGGATCTTCCCAACCCAGGGATCGAACCCAAGTTTCCACATTGCAGGCAGGTTCTTTACCACTGAGTCACCAGGGAAGCCCTTCTAAGCCTTGCCTACCAATAATTACTCTTCTTTTCCTGAATCTCTTCATCTCCTCTGGTTTCTTATTTTTTGTCATTGAATTCACTCAAATCTCCCCATCTCAAAACAAACAATTCTTGCTTCAATCTTGTTGCCTTCAATGACTCCTATTTCTAAGCAGTCAGAATGGCAAACTGTTCAAAAAATCTTGTTTCAGCTTCCTGAGCATTGATTCACTCCTTGAAATTTAGCTTCTGTCATCATCACTCTACAGAAACTCTTTTTAATAGCCTCCTTTGGAATCCAGACAGGAAAAGAAGAAGTGAAACTCTCGCTGTTTGCAGATGACATGATCCTCTACATAGAAAACCCTAAAGACTCTACCAGAAAATTACTAGAGCTAATCAATGAATATAGTAAAGTTGCAGGATATAAAATTAACACACAGAAATCCCTTGCATTTCTATACACTAACAATGAGAAAACAGAAAGAGAAATTAAGGAAACAATGCCATTCACCATTGCAACAAAAAGAATAAAATACTTAGGAGTATATCTACCTAAAGAAACAAAAGACCTATACATATAAAACTATAAAACACTGATGAAAGAAATCAAAGAGGACACAAACAGATGGAGAAATATACCATGTTCATGGATTGGAAGAATCAATATTGTCAAAATGGCTATACTACCGAAAGCAATCTATAGATTCAATGCAATCCCTATCAAGCTACCAATGGTATTTTTCACAGAACTAGAACAAATAATTTCACAATTTGTATGGAAATACAAAAAACCTCGAATAGCCAAAGCAATCTTGAGAAAGAAGAATGGAACTGGAGGAATCAACCTGCCTGACTTCAGACTATACTACAAAGTCACAGTCATCAAGACAGTATGGTACTGGCACAAAGACAGAAATATAGATCAATGGAACAGAATAGAAAGCCCAGAGATAAATCCAAGAACCTATGGTCACCTTATCTTCGACAAAGGAGGCAAGGATATACAATGGAAAAAAGACAACCTCTTTAACAAGTGGTGCTGGGAAAACTGGTCAACCACTTGTAAAAGAATGAAACTAGAACACTTTCTAACACCACACACAAAAATAAACTCAAAATGGATTAAAGATCTAAATGTAAGACCAAAAACTATAAAACTCCTAGAGGAGAACATAGGCAAAACACTCTCCGACATAAATCACAGCAGGATCCTCTATGACCCACATCCCAGAATTTCAGAAATAAAAGCAAAAATAAACAAATGGGACCTAATGAAACTTAAAAGCTTTTGCACAACAAAGGAAACTATAAGCAAGGTGAAAAGACAGCCCTCAGATGGGGAGAAAATAATAGCAAACGAAGCAACAGACAAAGGATTAATCTCAAAAATATACAAGCAACTCCTGCAGTTCAATTCCAGAAAAATAAATGACCCAATCAAAAAATGGGCCAAAGAACTAAACAGACATTTCTCCAAAGAAGACATACAGATGGCTAACAAACACATGAAAAGATGCTCGACATCACTCATTATCAGAGAAATGCAAATCAAAACCATAATGAGGTACCATTACATGCCGGTCAGGATGGCTGCTATTCAAAAGTCTACAAGCAATAAATGCTAGAGAGAGTGTGGAGAAAAGGGAACCCTCTTACACTGTTGGTGGGGATGCAAACTAGTACAGCCGCTATGGAGAACAGTGTGGTGATTTCTTAAAAAACTGGAATTAGAACTACCATATGACCCAGCAATCCCACTTCTGGGCATACACACAGAGGAAACCAGATCTGGAAGAGACATGTGCACCCCAATGTTCATCGCAGCACTGTTTATAATAGCCAGGACATGGAAGCAACCTAGATGCCCATCAGCAGACGAATGGATAAGGAAGCTGTGGTACATATACACCATGGAATACTACTCAGCTATTAAAAAATTCATTTGAATCAGTTCTAATGAGATGGATGAAACTGGAGCCCATCATACAGAGTGAAGTAAGCCAAAAAGATAAAGACCAATACAGTATACTAACGCATATATATGTAATTTAGAAAGATGGTAATGATAACCCTATATGCAAAACAGAAAAAGAGACACAGATGTATAGAACAGACTTGTGGACTCTGTGGGAGAAGGCGAGGGTGGGATGTTTCGAGAGAACAGCACCGAAACATGTATATTTTCTAGGGTGAAACAGATCACCAGCCCAGGCTGGATGCATGAGACAAGTGCATGGGCCTGGTGCACTGGGAAGACCCAGAGGAATCAGGTAGAGAGGGAGGTGGGAGGGGGGATTGGGATGGGGAATACATGTAAATCCATGGCTGATTCATGTCAATATATGACAAAAACCACTACAATATTGTAAAGTAATTAGCCTCCAACTAATAAAAAAATAAATGGAAAAAAAAACAAAATTCAGTGCATACTTACAGCAAAAAATAAATAAATAAAATCAATAAATGTTCAAAAAAAAATAGCCTCCTTTGACCTAAATCCTAAGTCCAATGGCCTCACCCCAGTGTTCATCTTCTTTTACTTTTCTGTAACATGATCAAGTACTTCTTGATTCTTCTTGGCTTCTCTGACATTTTTTTCTTGTGTCTCCTATTTCTCTGACAGACTCTTCCATGTCCCTTGCATTCTCCTTCCATCCTGTATAGATGTTCGCCATGTCTCTGTTCTAATCTATCTCCTTCTTTCCTTCTCTCTCCACTCTTTCCCCCTTTCACTGGCCCATTCACATTCACAACTTTTTTTTATTACCTTAGGGTAGGTGACTTTCCCCCAATTTATTTCCAGTTCCATTTTTACTCTTGACTTTTAATTCCTGCTACTTATTGAATGTTTGTCCCTGGATGTCCTACCAACCCCTCAAATTCAGCATGTCCAAAATAACATAGTTTCTTCCCAAATCTTTTTCTTGACTATCCTCTCTCTGTTAAAGGTACTGAGAAGCTCCTAGTAACTCAGAACTAAAATTCTATAGTCATCATTGGCTCCTTCATCTTCTTGTTCCATCCTCCAACAAATCTGACACTATGTTCTGTTACTTTCCAAAACGCCCCTTCCTTCTGTCATCACCACTCTAAGTTATTACTTTTGCAATAACTTAATGTAGTTTAATTCCTGTTTCTACATCTTGTCTAGCTGGTTTGATGCCACTAGACTAATGTTGCTTAATACATGTTAAATGAATAAATGAATAACTGAAGCACAGATTTAATTATGCTTCCTGATGGTTACCTCGCTATTGTTGACTAAATGAAATTCGGGCACCTTAACCTGAGTTCCCAACTCTTTGAATCTGATTCTAGAATCTATCTCTATTTTTCCAGCTCTCAGTTCAGTTCAGTTCAGTCGCTCAGTCACATCCAACTCTTTGCCACCCCATGGACTGTAGCACACCAGGCTTCCCTGTCCATCACCAACTTCCGAAGCTTGCTCAAACTCATGTCCATCGAGTCAGTAAAGCCATCCAACCATCTCATCCTCTGTTGTGCCCTTCTCCTGCCTTCAATCTTTCCCAGCATCAGCTCTAAATCTTTTCCAGCTGTAAATCTTTCATATCCTGTATGTTTCAGTCAAATATGCTATCATTTTTCAAGCTGTGTCCTGCAATACAATAGTACCCTTCAGGAGGTTAGTACTTGTTTGTTGATTTTTTTTAAAGTTCTTTGATAGTTAAATGTAACCAGTGTCAAAGAGCTTTCCTGCACAATTCTCAAAGCCTTTACTATTCTAATATATACTGTGAATTTCCAATTGAGGGGAAAAGTATGTGCCATTTCTCAATGCTATTTGACCATGAACCCTATTTAAGGGACCATCACTTATCTCACTAGACACTAATGTTCCCAGGAACACATTTTGAAACAGGCTGATACAGATGTTCCTTTATTTCCCAAACATACTCCCTTCCTAACATCATCCTCTGAGATTAGAATAGTGATTCTCACCAAAGTCGACTTTGCCCTCCAGGAGAAATGCAGCAATGTCTAGAGACATTTTGGTTGTCACCACTGGGAGGGATATCCAGTGGCTGGAAACCAGAGATGCTGTTCAATGTCCTACAATGACAGGACAGACCCAACGGCAAAGAATTACCCAGACTCAAAATGTGAATAGTGCCAAGGCTGAGAAACCCTGACCTGGAATAGCCTCACTTTAGCTTCCCTGGGCCAGGGAAAGCTGTACCCATTTCTTAAAGTCTAAGTTCAGTTGCTCAGTTGTGTCCGACTCTTTGCAACCCCATGGACTGCAGCATGCCAGGCTTCCCTGTCCATCACCAACTTTCTTAAAATCTAGATCAAATATATTCTCTTCAATGAATACTTGATGTTACTGCCTAGGTTGTTCTCCCTTCTAACCATCCACAGCACTTTGTAACTTTTTCCCATATAGCATTTATCTAACACTTCCCATATTATACATATTTATGTACATGTATAACATCTTATACTAGACCTTAATGTTTTTCAGTACAGAGGCAATATTGTAATCATTTGTTCCCTTTCTCCAAATAGCTGGCAGCAGTAGCAGTCACTTCTCACTTGAAAAACAAAATGGGGACTTCTCTGGAGGTCCAGTGGTTAAGACTCCACGCTTCCACTGCAGGAGTGCAGGTTCAATCCCTGGTCGGGAACCTAAAATCTCACATTAAAAAAAGAAAAAAGAAATAAAAAATGAAAATTAATTTCACTTCCATTTCTGTCACCTCCTAAACTTAACTGTTTGCCCAGTTGTGTCAGTATTTCCTTCACGTTTTCCCCACATCTTTCTTTTTCCTTCCGTGACCATTGCTACTGCCTGGCTCACACTTTATGGCCCCAATGCCCTTATTTCAATGACGGGGAGGGGAAAGGCTGTCAAGGAGAGAGCTCACTCTGAAGTCTGCTACTCCTTGAGTTGACCCCAGGCTCTCCCCTTCCTACCGGTATCTGTACCGAGGCAGAGTAGCCGCCTTTCCCAGGAACTGTGGCTCTTCCTGCCAGTGTGACTGTCCACCTTGCACAGTTTCTGTGAGGCTCAAAGGCAAGTTCAGAAAGGACCTGAAATACAGTGGGTGCTCAACAAGGGAGCTCTCGTCGTCAGTCACTTCTGAAGGGTGCCTCCTACCCCCAGGCTCTGCTCCAAAGCCTTTTCTTTGATTCTCCATCACCACAAAGTCCAAGTTGCTGGGATTCAGCGCTCTGGAGATCGATTACCGATTTACTGAGAGAATTGTTAGTGTCAGTCGCTCAGTCGTGTCTGACCCTCTGCGACCCCGTGGACTGTAGCCCACCAGGCTCCTCTGTCCATGGATTCTCCAGGCAAAAATGCTGGAGTGGGTTGCCTTTTCCTTCTCCAGGGGGTCTTCCTGACCCAGGGATTGAACCCAGGTCTCCTGCATTGCAGGCAGGCTCTTAACCAACTGAGCCACCAGGGAGCTATTTTACTGAAAGAAATTTATCTTTAATTCCAAACCCCCAACTTCTGACAAATGGGTCCAGTCACTGCTTCGAACCGTCCTGAGCATTCTCAGCTCCACAGGCTGCACTGGGGCTCTCTCTTGGAAACCTCTCTTCTTTATTCAGATCCTACCCATCCTTCCAGCTCAGTCCACCTCTTCATTCTGTAAAGTCTCTGTGACTCTGACCAACAAGGATCCTTTTCTTTTCTGAATATTCAGAATCCTTACAGTCTTCCCTTAAGAATCAGTTAATCTCCACTGCCTGAGAGATTCTCATGTAGGAGACTCTGACAACAAACTGCTATGATTACCTCATTTTTTGTGTGTTCTCTTGCTTTCTTATTTTAGATTGTAAGTTGTGTGAGGACATGGCCACATCTTACCAAGTTGCCTTGCACACACTAGAAGGCTCCAGAAATATTCAAACACTCGGTGTCCTCTTAACTCTGAGCAAAGAGTTGGACACGACTGAGCAACTTTCACCTCACTAATTCTGAGGAGCCTTAAAATGTCTCTTCTCTTAAACCTCAGGGCCTCCTTTAGAGGGTCCCTTTGGTATAGGCAGAAATGGAGAGCGACACGGATTCAACAGGGGAGCCAGGAGAGGAGGTCAGTGCACCCAGGCTCTGAGAAAATTCTTCTAAACAAGAATAAAGGCAATCAGACACTAACATCTTAATTAATAATTTTAATGGCTTATCCAAAATAATCCTCTTGATTTGGAAGGATTACGTTCCACTTGACAAAACTACCAACCCATGTGGAAAGACGTCTCATGTGCTGCTCTTGTAGTTACAACAGGACCTGGTGGGACACAAGGGGTCATCCAGCAAAGTGATCCAGCCAAGTGCTTGGCTGGTGGAGCCTTGTCTCCAGACAAGCAAGAGAGCCCTGCACCAGACGCCAGCATCCTAAAACCAACAACAATCTGGAAATAATTCCAAACCTACAGAGAAGTTTTCAAAATGGGAATAGTACCCTGGTGTCTCAGTGGTAAAGAACCTGTCTGTCAATGCAGGAGATGTGAGTTTGATCCCTAGGTTGGGAAGATCCCTTGCAGAAGAAAATGGCAACCCACCCCACTATTCTTTCCTGGGAATCCCATGGATAGAGGAGGCTGGCGGGCTATAGTTCATGGGGTCACAGAAGAGTTGGATACAACCTAGCAACTAAGCAACAACAACAGTTCCCCCATACAGCATTTCATTCAGTTCAGTTCAGTCGCTCAGTCGTGTCCGACTCTTTGTGACCCCATGGACTGCAGCACACCAGGCTTCCCTGTCCATCACCAACTCCCGGAGTTTGCTCAAACTCATGTCCATTGAGTCAGTGATGCCATCCGACCATCTCATCCTCTGTCATCTCCTTTTCCTCCTGCTTTCAATCTTTCCCAGCATCAGGGGCTTTTCTAAGGAATCAGTTCTTAACATCAGGTGGCCAAAGTACTGGAGTTTCAGCTTCAACATTAGTCCTTCCAATGAACATTCAGGACTGATTTCCTTTAAGATTGACTGATTTGATCTCCTTGCTGTCCAAGGGACCCTCAAGAGTCTTCTTCAACACCACAGTTCAAAAGCATCAATTCTTCAGCACTCAGCTTTCTTTATAGTCCAACTCTCACATCCATACATGTCTACTGGAAAAACCATAGCTTCGACTAGATGGACCTTTGTCAGCAAAGTAATGTCTCTGCTTTTTAATATGCTGTCTAGGTTGATCATGCTTTTCTTCCAAGGAGCAAGTGTCATTTAATTTCTTTTAATCTCATTAGTTTTACCTTTTTGCCCTTTCTATTAACTGTGGTCATTCTCTATTTTTTTTTTCCTGAACTATTTGAAGAGTAAGTGACATATATATAAGCCACTTATATAACACTTCAATGTGTATTTCATAATAATAATGCTGCTTTTGTGCATAAAATTCAACAGCAGAGTTATAACTTCACTAAACTAAACGTTAATATGATTCTTTCACCTAATCAACCATCTGTTCTCCAGTTTTGTGAATTGGCCTAGTAATGTTGTTTATTGCATTTCCCCTCCATTATAGGATGCAATCTAGAATCAGGGATTGCTTTTAGTTCTTATGTTGATTTAGTTTCCTTTATTCTGAACTGCATCCATAATTTTTCTTTATCTTTTATAATATCAATGTTTTTAAGGACTACAGTTCCTATCTAAATAACAAAATGTTTGTAGGTCGAAAATCCTAAATATTCCACAAAATACTTAGAATAAATTAATTCAGAAAAGTTGCAGGATACAAAGTCAACACACAAAACTCAGTTGTGTTTCTATACAAACTAACAATGAATAATATGAAAAGGAAATTAAGAAAACAATACCATTTACAATAGCATTCAAAAAGAATAAAATACTTAGAAGTAAACTTAACCAAGGAGGTTTTACCAAGGAGAAGAAAGACACTGAAAACAACAAAACATTGTTTAGAGAAATTAAAGACACAAATAAATGGCAAAACATTTAATACTCATGAATGGGAAGACTTATTAGTAAAATGTCTATATTAGTCAAAGCAATCTCAGAGTCAGTAAAATCCCTATCAAAATCTCAATGGTTTTTTTTTTTTTTTTTTTTCAGAAATAGAAAAAAAAAAACAACTTGAAATTCATGTGGAATCTCAAAGGAGCCCAAAAAGCCAAAACAATCTTGAGAAGGAAAAATAAAGCTAATTTCTAGAAGCATATTACAAAATATAATAATCAAAAATGTATAGTGCCGGCATAAAGCCAGGCATATAGAGGCATGAAATAGAATAGAAGGCCCAGAAATGACCTATATGTGGTCAACTGGTCTTCCACAAGTGTACTATGGCTCCACAATGGAGACGGATAGTATCTTCAACAAATGGTGTTAGGAAAACTGGATATTCACATTCAAAAGAATGAAGTTGGACCTTTACCTTACACCACATACAAATATTAACTCAAAATGAATTACAGACCATATATAAGACCTGAAGCCATGAAACTCTTAAAAGATAACATGGAGGAAAATCTTCATGACTGGATTTAGCAATGATTTCTGGGATCTGACACCGAAAGTAGAGGAGACGAAAGTAGACAAATGGACGACAGCAAACTTTAAAATTTTGCACTGCAAAGGAAACCAAACAATCAAAGCATGAAGAGACTAGCTACAGAAAAGGGGAAAATATTTATAAACCATATAGCTGGTAAATGGCTAATATCCAGAATGTATAAAGAACTCATAAAGTTCAACAATAAAAAACAAAAAAAAAATCAATTAAAAAATGAACAAGACTTGAATAAACATTTATACAGAGAAGACATACAAATGGTCAATAAGCATATGAAAAGGTGCTCAACAATACTAAACATAAGGGAAATGCAAATCAAAACCACAATGAAATATCATCTCATACCATGAAGATGGTCACTATCAACAAACAAGCAAACAAAGCAAAACAGACCCCCACACAGCCAGAAAGCATGTTGGAGAGGAGGTGGAGAAAAGGAAATTCTCACACAGTGCTGGTGGGGATGTTAAATGAGGCAGCCCCTATGGAAAACAGATGGACTTTCCCCAAAAAATTAAAAATAGAACTACCATATGATCCAGCAACCCCTCTTCTGCAGATATAACCAGCAAATTGAAAATACGATCCTGAAAAAATAGTTGCACACCCATGTCCAGAGCAGCATTATTCACAATAGCCAAAATGTTGAAACAACCTAAATGTCCATCAACAGCCATGAATGGATAAAGAAAATGAAGTATATACATATATACACAATGGAATATTATTCAGCCTTTAAAAAGAAAGAAATTCTGACACATGCTAGAGTATGGGCAAACTTGGAGGATGTTGTGCTAAGTGAAATAAGCCGGGCAAATACTGCATAATTCCATTCATATGAAGTATGCAAAGAAGTCAAACTCAGAAACAGCCAGAAGAATGTAGTTGCCAGAGGCTTTGAGGGCGGGGAGCAGGAGAGTCCCCCAGTGATAAATACAGATGACAAGTTCTGGAAATCCGTTACACAATGTGCATGCAGTTGATAACTGCACTGTGCACTTTAAAATGGTTAAAAAAGTAAATTTTATGTTAGTGTGTTTTTACCACAACTAAATAGCTAAACAACCAAAACAGTCACCCTTTGGGGTTTGTCAGATGATTCCTCGTGATTAGAATCTGTTTATGCGGGGAAGTTCGGGGGGACTCCCAAAGTTGTGCTCTCCTCAGGGAGTCCTGGAGGCATGTGGTATCCACCTGGCTCTCAATGCCGATGTTAGTTTTAATGAAGACGTGGTCTTATTTCTCCACTGGGTGGTTACTCTGCCTTCCTTGGCAGCTGATAGGCAATCTGTGGGGAAATACTCTGAGACTATGAAAACATGCTGCTTCTCAGCAAACTTCCCCTGAAGTTAGCATCCATATATCCATCCTTGACAACCTAAGTTTTTATTATGATGCTTCAAAAATGATGCTTTTTCAACATGAAAACTTTTCATACATTTTCACCCATGAATTCTTTCACATTTACTGACCGGTACTTGACTTTCTGGCCTTCCCCCATGGCTCAGCAGTAAAGAATCCCTCTGCAATGCAGGAGCCAGAGGAAAAGCAAGTTTGATCCCTGGGTCAGAAAGATCGCCTGGAGGAGGGCATGGCAACCCACTCCAGTGTTCTTACCTAGAGGACCCCATGGACAGAGAAGCCTGGTGGGCTACTCTGTGAGACCATAGGGTCACAAAGAGTCAGACATGACTGAAACAACTTAGCATGCGTGCACTTCACTCTCTGCTGTGGTGAAGGCCCTTCCTTCTCATTCATTCACTCATTCATTCATTGATCTCTTTATCACTGGTGCAGATTCAGAGAGCCCTATTTTCTAACAGCCTATAATGCACTATGTCCTCTATTCTGGTGCTCAAACTGGTCCAGAACTGGCCACTGAGAGCCTCTGCCAGCTGCTGCTCCATCTTTGTGCCCCATCATTTTTACAGCCCTTGGTTACTTTCTGGCAACACAAAATGTTCAGCACCTTTTCAAATCATGGGTAAAATCAAGAGAGAGGGAGGAGAAAAGGAAAGAAGAAAAAGAAAGTAGGATATCAGGGGAAGAGACAGATGAGCGGGAGTGCAGCGGCAGACTCGGATCCACTGGCCCCTCTGAGAGAGGCCCCCAGCTTGCCCCAGAGAGCAGAGCCAGGCCCCCGGGAGACCAAGATGACTCTGTGCTACGCCTTTGGAGGCAACAGAGTTTGCATTTTGCTCATGATTCTGTTAGGTGGAGATGACAGAATCCCAACCCGGAACAGGAGGAGAGAGAGGAAGAGTGAGAACTTATTGGCTTATAAGCCTGAAAATAGTGGGGTTTCAACACAGCTCTGTTCAGTTGCCAGCCACGCTGGGTATGGATGCTGGGGTGGATGCTGGAGACAGTTTCTGCCTGTCTGTCTGGTCTCCCTCCTTCTCTCTGTTGCTTTTATTCCTGGTCAGCCTCTCCTCCCAGGTTGACAGAAGTGCCCCCAGCCATGCTTAATAAACCCTGCTCACTCTGCACCCCTCCCGCTCAGGCTGACAGCAGCCCTGGGACTGTTCCGACGGCAGGCGCCCGAACCAGGCCCTGTGCTGGGCGGGACGGTGCTCTCACGGCCAATGCGAGCTACCTGCTCCCCCTGGGGCCAGAAGGGTGGGCAGAGGCCCCCGAACACGTAGCGGGGTGGCGCCCCAAAGACCTTGGTCAGACTTTTACCGACAGGGAGGAAAGAGGTGTTGGGAAGGGTAACAGAGAGTCACCGTGTGGGGAGAAGGGGGCCCTCGGTCCCCCGCGGTGACTTCAGGACGCGCGGATAAACCGCATCCCCGCCTCCTTGCTGTGACCACCGCGGTCCCGAGTATCAACAAGGCCCCTGACGAGAAAGATGACCTGGAGCTCTCACCTCAAGACTGAGGCTCCCGTCCACCCAGCTTGCTCCTGGCAACCTGTGCCCACCAGCAGGCCCAGTGCTGCCCGCAGGGCCTCAGGGCCCAGAGCCCAGAGGAAGGGGACAGCCCGGCAGGCCGCAGGGTCCTCCCCCCACCCCGACAGGCCTCGTCTCATCACTCCTCCCCGGGCCCGGGCCCCACGGGGCAGTCCGTCACGGCAGGGTGTGACATCACGTCAGATGACAGCCCAGAGCGCCCGCACATAAGCTGACAGCAATCAGCTTATCTGGAAGCCACCCCAGCTGAGTAAAGGGTCATTATCAGAATTATTCACACAGACTTACAACAGCAGGAAGTCGGCAGAGGAGGCATTGCATCACCCTCACTTGAGTCACGAAGCACGGTTGAAGCCCAAAGGAGCCTGCCCTCCCCTCCCCTCTCTTCCCTCCTTTTCCTGGTTCCTCAGAGTCCTCTCCCTCCCCACACCCACCAGCCGGCAGGGAGAAGTTGCCTCAGGGCCCCCTCCGGCCTGGTCTTCCTTGCTGCCCTGAGTCTGTTTTCTGAGAAGAATTACACCCCGGAAGGTGAGGCCTCTGCAGGGTTGGGGGGTGGGGGGTGGGGATGCTTCCCAATTAAACCCAGGCTTAGAATGGTCCCACCACCGGCTTTGGCATCAAAATGTCAAAACAAGCCATTTCATGGACCTGTTCCATTGCAGGTCTGGTTCCCACAGCTGCGGCCTGCTTAATACACATCCTGTGAAGGAAAAAAATGACACAAGTATTCTGCGGGGGAGGCAGTTCCAAGGACTCGCAGACCCGCCGAACGTTCCCCCGCCTGCTCACGCGTGCCAGCCT
This sequence comes from Odocoileus virginianus, assembly GCF_023699985.2. Classification (NCBI taxonomy): domain Eukaryota; kingdom Metazoa; phylum Chordata; class Mammalia; order Artiodactyla; family Cervidae; genus Odocoileus; species Odocoileus virginianus. Next base: position 4,384,684 of record NC_069685.1, on the reverse strand, counting down.
GGTCCCCACCCTGCCACACCCACCCCTCCTGCACCTCTTTGCCCAACAAGCCCGCACCTGCAGCACAAACACTCTCAGAACCCGCCCGGCACACACACATCCCCCTGTTCTAGCCAGGCAACCCCTGCAGGAGCTGTGGGAAAGAGGCAGGAGCAGCCAGTGTGGTTAACGAGGTGGGTTCAAAGGCGGGGGTGCCCCCTCACCACCCCCAGTAAGGACATCTGAGAACCACGGGCCTGGAACTTCAAGGCAGGCTCAGTGGGAGAAGATGAGGCTTGTGTGGAAGGGAGAGAACTCGTAGCCTGTGTACCAATTTACCCATAAAATGTACTTCAACTTCCTAGCTGCGTAGACACTATTTCAAATATTGCTTTAGGCCCCACCCCACCCCCAGCTCTGGACACCACTGCTCCAGCAAACTGCATCTTAGGAACGTGGCGATCCTGACCTGTTGCACAAAAGCAGGGTCTTGGTCCAGTGACTTTTTTAGGTTAGCATATTTTTAGGTTGGGCTTCCATGTTGGCTCAGATGGTAAAGAATCTTCCTAAAAAAAAAATAATAATAATAATCTTCCTGCAGTGCAGGAGACCTGGGTTTGGTCCCCGGGTCAGGAGGATCTCCTGGAGAAGGGAATGGCAACCCACTCCAGTATTCTTAACTGGAGAATCCCACGGACAGAAGAGACTGGTGGGCTATGGTCCATGGGGTTGCAAAGAGTTAGACATGGCTGGACGACTGAAAAAGAAAAAAAAAAAGGGAAAGAAAAGATTTTTAAGGTTAGATATTTTTAGTAAGTGGTTCTTAGAGGCCCAGAGGCCAGAGTGTCAGAGTGATAGACCCAGGGCAGAGGAGCCAGGGTGGGTGGGTTAGGAGAAATCTGGACTGTGCCCGGCCTCCTTCTAGTCACCCAGAGGAATGCAGGGACCTCCCAAAGCAGAGGGCCATGCAGAGAGCACCTGGGGATCGGCCCAGGGCTGTGTGTCTTCCCTAACCCCAGTTCTAAAGGCTGGAGTCTAGACTCCGGGTGTCAGCGGGGTCAGCTCCTCCTGAGGGGCCCAAGGGAGACTCTGCTCTGGAGACTCTGCTCTGGCGTCTCTCCTTGGCTTGTAGATGGACGTCTTCATCTTCCCCCTGCCCCGCGTACTCCCCAAGTGGGCTGTGTCCAAACGTCCCCTTGGTGCTAGGGCATCAGTCATTACGGGACTGGGGCCGTCTCACTGACCTCATTTTAATTTGACCCCCTCTAGAAACCTATTTCCAAATAGGGTCCCATCTGGAGACACTCGTGGTAGGAAGCCTGCGTCTCTGTGAGGGGACTGGCTCCCTGGACTCTGCTCTCAGGGGACTGCGTCAGCACTGACACCTCATAGCTTTTCTGCCACAAACTTTTCACGTGCTTCTGACAAACTCTCCCGTCCGTGGCTGACAGGGTGCTCTTAAACTCTGACAAGTCGTGAGGTCAAACGCCTGGGCTTTCTTTGTCTCAGGATCTCAGGGCCACTGGCCCTCAGGACGGGAAGGCATCTCGCGCAACACCTGCGCTGAGGTTGTGGGGTCTCCCCCGGGCCCCCCTCCCAGCTCTCTGCTGCTCGGGGCTGGGGCCTTGGTGTCCCAGGGGAGAGCCGCAGACAGCAGATGGGCCCGCGCGTGTCTGCCAGGGTCTCGGGGATGCTCCAGTTAAGAGGCACAGAGTCAGCGTGCAGGGCCTGACTGCGTCCGGCAGCTCGTCCCAGCCTCTGACCTTTGCAGACAGGGACATGGTGGTGGCCACCTCGGGCTTTACTGGCATCCGACAAGTGAGTGCTGGGAGAGTCACCTCATGTGTGCTTTTGTGAGCCCAGACCGGGCAGGCCCCCGCGTCCTGAGAACACGCGCTGTCTGGGGCAGGCCGCCCCGTCCCCCGTCCTTACTCCTGCTACGGGAGGTGAGCGGCTCCTTCCCAGCTGGGTTCCTGTTTCATCTCCTTCCTGTTAATTAATGGGGAGCTCCCACCTCTCAGCAGTGCCCACTATTCATCTCAGAACAGGCAAGTCTGAACACGGGTCCCCCAAGCACAGCGGAAGAGAAGGCGAGAAGGATCAGGGCGCCCCTGGATGGGAGCCACAGGCCCTGGGTTCCGGCCTCGGGGAGCCGGTGTTCATTCTTAGGACACCACGTTCAGGGTCTTGGACATCCTCTGCGGAGGCCCAGCCTCACCACACACAAGGCAGCGGCTGCCCTGAGGTGGACGGCCCACTGGCCACGGCCCACTGCCCACAGCCACGTTGGGAATGACTCAGGGCAGGGGAGAACCAGTGAGCGCCCCCGGGGAGCCCCTGTTGCTTTTGCTTCCCAGCACCGCCGTAACACTAGGAAATGTAAAATCACTTTGTTAGAAAATTTGTCCCTCTGCTCACGCAGGTTTTGTAAAACCTGTCTAAAATGAAAATATTTTCTGAGAGTATTTTACCTTAGCAAGGAAGACTTCAGGACTGGGACACAGGACTTTTTAAGACTCCAAGATTTCACTGCAGGGGGCGCATGTTCGATCCCCGGTCAGGGAACTAGAATAATGCATACCATGCAACTAAATAAAAAAATTTATAATAATAATAATATTATTATGGGACTTCCCTGGTGGTTCCGTGGTTAAGATTCTGCCCTTCGAGCTTCCACTGCAGGGGATGTGGGTCTGATCCCTGTTCACCCACATGCTGCATGGTACAGCCAAAAAAAAACTGGGACACAAAACTCCCCCTTTGGTCAGGATGGGCTGTGTGGGGAGTTAGGGGGAGAGAACGAGCCGCCCGCTGAGTGGAAGTAAGCGCTGGAGAGGGATTCCGCTCAGGGGGAGCCTTGCTCTGTAGTTACCCATCAATAAATGTCAAGTTCCAGGCACTTCTGTCACCATGTCTACAAAAGAGGACAAAAGCCAGCTTGTGGTCAGGGAGCCCAAGGAAGGAGGTGGACTTGGGGAAGGTTAAGTCTGCAATTCACTTGTCTTGAAAAAATCATTTTTAGTCAGTGAAGGAAGTTTTCAATGAAATCAGAACCTGATACTCTCTCTTTTTTTTTCCCTATTTTACTGCAGAACATTCATGGGAAAAAAATCAGCATTTCTCAGGCATTTTTTTCCTTTTAAGAACCCTCACAACTGACAGGATAAAGCACCACAACCCAAACAACACTTTCTTTTTTTCAAGGCATGAAAGACTCCAAAGGGGGCGTTTCTGCTGCAGCGTTAACATGTTGTTATAAACCTTAGGATCAAGTACTTTATTGATTGATTGATGGAAGCAGAGTTAATTTACAATGATGTGATAGTTTCAAGGATAGAACAAAGTGATTCTGATATATATTAATATATATTATTTTTCAGATTCTTTTCCACTATTGGTTATTACAAAATATTGAATACAGTTCCCTGTGCTATACAATTGAGTACTTAAAATTGGGAAAACAATTGAAAAGAGGCCTACCCTGCTGTGTTGGGTATTCCAGGTGATAGAGACTGCCTTCTGACAGCCTACAAATCAGAAGACTGAGCTCCTTTGTGCAAGAAACTTGCATCAGACACAAAGATTTATAGTGAACGGCCACCAGATGGTGTCTTAGTTCCCCTCCAGCTCACACTCTGGCTTCCTTTGTTCCCTGATGAGAGCTGACATTTCATGGGAAGAGCAGTGCACGCCAGGGAAGATGGTGGGCCAAAGAAGCCACAAGGACGATTTTACCGTTCAGTCTGACAAGACTCCCAGCTCGTAAATGCGGGAGCCGCAGCCAGTGACTGAGAGGGAAGTGGAGGGCATGCGTTTTCACACAGTGGGTGCAACGACTAAGGATTTATCCACTCCCAGCATGCACTTGGACCTGACTCAGGGGTAATTGCTCCTGCCCAATGTGTTGGCGCTGGATTCATAGCTGATTTCTTGCTCATGGGGTGTCTGGGTGACCCCGCTCCAGGAGGAGGGAGACTCTGTTCGTATGGAACCATCTTTACGTAACACACTGACTTTCTAAATAAATCAAATGCATTTCATTTTTAACAAAATTCTCTCTTTGGAGACTGAAATTCCTTTTCTTTTCCACCAGGAAGAGAAAATGGGAATACACGTGGGTAAACTCAGTTCTAAATGAGCATAGTGACCTTTACCATTTTCTTCTCCTTAGTGGACATTTTTATGCTTTTTCCACAGACTTCACAGTTTGTCAGGATAACTGGTCAAACTTTTCTAAGTTACTAGATCTGCCACAGGTTCTTCCAGAATCTGGAGAGGACATGTGCTGTAATTATGACTTTGGGACTTGAGATCCTGTCCCCTCAGGAAATAACCCTGTCCGTCCCCTTAAACTATGTATCCTCTCCTGGAAAATGTTTGGGGGCTGGCTGCCACTGCCGGGGTTACTGGCATATGTGCACACCCATGGAGGGCTTCCCTCGTAGCTCAGTCAGTGAAAAATCTGCCTGCGATGCAGGAGACCCAGGTTCGATCCCTGTGTCGGGAAGATCCCCTGGAGAAGAAAATGGCAACACACTCCAGTACTCTTGCCTGGAGAAGCCCATGCACAGAGGAGCCTGGCGGGCTACAGTCCACAGGGTTGCAAGAGTCAGACATGACTGAGTGACTAAACCACCAGCACACCCATGGACTTCAGGTCGAGCATTAATAAGGAAGAATCCTCAGACTTCCCTGGTTAAGACTCCACACTCCCAATGCAGGGGGCGTGGGTTTGATCCTGGTCAGGGAAAATCCTGCATGTCTAATGGCATGACCGAAAAAATGGGAAAAATCCTTCTTTCCACTTTCTCCTTTTCATTCCCCAAGCCCCGTTCTCCAGCGTTTATCTCAGGGCATGGAGACAACGCAGGCCAAGGCTGGACGGGCCAGGCTGTCATGCGCTCCACCAGCCAGGGAGAGCTGACACCTGGAGGACAATGAAGTCAAGCAGGCTTTAGGAAGCATCTCTATAAACAAAGTTAGTGGAGGTGATGGAATTCTAATTGAGCTGTTTTGAATCCTCAGATATGATGCTGTGAAAGTGCTGCATTCAATATGCCAGCAAATTTGGAAAACTCAGCAGTGGCCACAGGACTGGAAAAGGTCAGTTTTCATTCCAATCCCAAAGAAAGACAATGTCAAAGAATGCTCAAACTACTGTACAACTGCACTCATCTCACACGCTAGCAAGGTAATTCTCAAAATTCTCCAAGCCAGGCTTCAACAGTACGTGAACCATGAACTTCCAGATATTCAAGCTGGATTTAGAAAAGGCAGAGATCAAAATAAAGATCAAATTGCCAACATCCGTTGGATCATAGAAAAAGCAAGAGAGTTCCAGAAAAACATCTACTTCTGCTTTATTGATTACGCAAAAGCCTTTGATTGTGTAGATCACAATAAACTGTGGAAAATTCTTCAAGAAATTGGAATATCAGACCACCTGACCTGCCTCTTGAGAAATCTGTATGTGGGTCAGGAAGCAACAGTTAGAATCAGACATGGAACAACAGAGTGCTTCCAAATACGGAAAGGAGTAAGTCAAGGGTGTATATTGTCACCCTGCATATTTAACGTATACACAGAATACAATCATGCTAAATGCCAGGCTGGATGAAGCACAAGCTGGAATCAAGATTGCTGGGAGAAATATCAATAACTTCAGATATGCAGATGACAACACCGTTATGGCAGAAAGCAAAGAAGAACTAAAGAGCCTCTTGATGAAAATGAAAGAAGAGAGTGAAAAAGCTGGCTTAAAACTCAGTATTCAGAAAACTAAGATCATGGCATCTGGTCCCATCACTCCATGGCAAATAGATGGGGAAACAATGGAAACAGTGACAGAGTTTATTTTTTTGGCTCCAAGATCACTACAGATAGTGACTGCAGCCATGAAATTAAAAGATGCTTGCTCCTTGGAAGAAATACTATGACCAATCTAGGCAACATATTAAAAAGCAAAGATATTACTTTGCCAACAAAAGTCCGTCTATTTAAGGCTATAGTTTTTCCAGTAGTCATGTATGTATGTGAGAGTTGGACTATAAATAAAGCTGAGCACCGAAGAATTGATGCTTTTGAACTGTGGTGTTGGAGAAGACTCTTAAGAGTCCCTTGGACAGCAAGGAGATCAAACCAGTCAATCCTAAGGGAAACCAGCCCTGAATATTCATTGGAAGGACTGATGCTGAAACTCCAACACTTTGGGCACCTGGTGCGAAGAACTGACTCATTAGAAAAGATCCTGATGCTAGCTAGAAAGATTTAAGGCAGGAGAAGAAGGGGACGGCAGAGGATGAGATGGTTGGATGGCATCACCGACTCGATGGACATGAGTTTGAGTAAACTCCAGGAGTTGGTGACGGACTGGGAGGCCTGGCGTGCTGCAGTCCATGGGGTCGCAAAGAGTCAGACACGACTGAGAGACTGAACTTTTAGATCTCTTTTCTTTTTATTAGCAGCAAGCCTCTTTCATTGATTGAGAACATCCACTTTGGTATAGGCATGCATCAACTTCTTAACCTTTATTCATCTGGAAGGTTGATTCTAACATGCCATTTGCACGAAACTTCAAAGTGCTTCAAAAGAGCTAAGTGACCTTCTTTCTTTGTTGTTCAGTCACTTTGTGTGTTCAGGCACACCAGGCTTCCCTGTCCTTCACTATATCCTGGAGTTTGCTCAAGCTTATGTCCCTTGAGTCTCCCTTCTTGCCTGTCCCCTTAAGAGCAGAGCATGGTGCAACTGATGGAAGTGTGCCCAGAGGAGTCAGACAGACTGGTTAAACTCTTAGCTCTGCCACGTGGGTGTTGTGTGGCTTTGCGGACTGCTCCTGGGAACAAGTTTCCACTGCATTCCCACACCACAGTCAGAGATGGTTCAGGGGGCAAGTAGGTCTTGGCCCTGGAGTCCTGGCAACCAGATCCTATTGTTGGCTTTGCGCCACCTGGTGGTTAATAGAGGCAAAGCAGCCCCCTCCAGAGAAAATTTTGGAGCAAGACGCAGTTTTTTCAATGATTTAATCTTGCGTCTTTACTCTCAGTGGGGGAAACGCAGGCTTAGATGGGATGCAGGGTTGTCAGAGCTCCCACAGTAGTAGAGTCGGGTGGTTAAGAACAAGCGTTCTGGCATCTCCATGTCTGAACCTAGCTTTGGCAGACAGGAGCCAGTGTAACCTTGGGCAAGCTTTGTAACTTTCCAGTAATCAGGTTTCTTATCAGTGAAGTAAAGGAAACAGTGCTCACTCCCTCACAGGTTTTAGGATGACGTTAGCCAGTGTGTGTGGAACTGCCCCGACCTCAGAGAGAGAGATGTCTTCAGAGCATGCTGTCTTACAGCGATTTGTCTGTGTTTATAATTTCCCCTATGACCAGTAACACTTACTTGACCTGAGAGAAGGAAGATGAAGAATCTCAAAGATCACTGAAGAAAGCGGCCACAGATATTTGACTTTCAGACAGAACGTCTGACTTTGGTCACTGAGCAAAAGGAGAGTGGGAGTGACCTTCAGCTGCTCCCAGGGTTAAATGCTGGCTAGGCGAGGGAAGGGAAAGGGGCCTAAGCACAGAGCTTGGCGGCAGGGATGCCCCTCGTCTCAGATGGCAGAGGTAGGAACGCAGAGAAGGTTCGGTTTGCTGTGTCTCCGTGGCGCAGAGCCGGGACGACCACAGCCACCCTTCCTCCGGCTCCTCACTCCTGCACTGGTGAGATTTACAAAGCTTGCTCGCTTAATGCTGCAGTGCCGCGGACTTGAAATAAGCACGAAGTCCTCGTCCTTTCCATGACTGGTCTGGCAGTTCTGTTGAAAACAGGGCAAGTGAGCCAGGTGGATGGAGGGGAGAGCGGAAACCTCACTCTCCTATTCCTTCTCTCTGATCTACTGATGGTGTCTCCTGCAGGTCTGATCCACGTCAGGGAGGCCCGGGTGCAGCCTGGATACGTCAGCCTCCCAAGGCAAGCAGCGCAGAAAATGGACCTGGGGAGCAAAAACACACAGTCAATGGCTTCTATGTGCATAGAAAGTTTACTTTTTTCTGTTATTAATATATTCAGATGACACCACCCTAATGGCAGAAAGCGAAGAACTGAAGAGCCTCCTGATGAAAGTGAAAGAGGAGAGTGAAAAAGCTGGCTTAAAACTCAACATTCAAAAAACAAAGATCATGGCATCTGGTCCCATCACTTTATGACAAATTGATGGGGATAAAAATGGAAACAGTGACAGACTTTATTTTCTTAAGCTCCAAAATTACTGTGGACAGTGACTGTAGCCATGAAATTACAAGACACTTGCTCTGTGGATGAAAAGCTCTGACAAACCTAGGCAGCGTGTTAAAAAGCAGAGACATCACTTCGCAGACAGAGGTCGGTATAGTCAAAGCTGTGGTTTTTTTCAGCAGTCATGTACAGATGTGAGAGTTGAACCATAAAGAGGCTGAGCGCCAAAGAATTGATGCTATTGAACTGCAGTGCTCTTGAGAGTCCCTTAGACTGGAAAGAGATCAAACAAGTTAATCCTAAAGGAAATCAACCCTGAAAATTCATTGGAAGAACTGATGCTGAAGCTGAAGCTCCAATACTTTGGCCCTGATGCGAACAGCCAACTCATTAGAAAAGACCCTGATGCTGGGAAAGATTGAAGGCAGGAGGAGAAGTAGGCAACAGAGGATGAGATGGTTGGATGGCATCACCGACTCGATGAACATGAGTTTGAGCAAACGCTGGGAGACAGTAATGGACAGGCAACCCTGGTGTGCTGCAGTCCATGGGGTAGCAATGAGCTGGACAGGACTGAGCAACTGAACAACAATATATTCAGCATTGTGTGCGTACTAAGTCGATTCAGTCGTGTCCGGCTCTTTGTAGCCCTATGGACTGTGGCCCAGACTCTTCTGTCCATGGGATTCTCCAGGCAAGAATACTGGAGTGGGTTGCCATGCCCTCCTCCAGGGGATCTTCCCGACCCAGGAGTTGGGCATTTCTCTCGTGTCTCCTGCGTTGGCAGATGGGTTCTTTACCATGAGCACCCCCTGGGAAGCCCATATTCAGCAGTATGTCTTTTAATTTGAAGAGGTTCTTTATAGCCTCATCTGATGGGGACTGTATATCCACAGGTGCTACCCCAAAACAGGTTTTTTCCTCCCTCTTCTTTCCCAGTCCATTCCACTTTCTGCTCCAAATCTTGTTGTTGCTCACACTCATACTTGATGTGATCAGAGATAGAACTTACCTGGAAATGGATGGTGAAACAAACCAGTGCACTTTCCTAGAATGTTTCTCCCCTTTCCCCACCTTCGGGATGTTCTCAGGGGCCTGTTCACAATGCTGGTGCCTGTGGAGAGTCGGGGAGCGCAAGGTGGGAGTGGAGGGTGAAATGGGAGAGACTCTCCGAGAAGGAAAAGCAGAGGGTATCAGAGTGTCTTGGTTTGCAGTAGACACCAGGTTTGGTTTGTTTGTTCATGGATCCACTCACTTAATCAATGATTATTTATCAGGTATACGGTTTGTGCCAGGCGCAACGAGGGATGCACAGTCCTGCCGACTGGGGTCTCACAGTCTGTCTCTGTAACTGGCACCTATGAGGCAGAAGCCCCCGCTAATCACACAGCAGGATAAACACCCTGAAAGAGATGTACCCAGGGCATGGAGGGCACCCAGGGGAGGGTGCTTAGAAGTGAGGGAGGCGTCTTGTTGACTCCTTGAAATCGAGTGTGAGGCCAAGAGACTAGTAGGTGCAGGGAGCAGAGAGAGGGCGGCACAGCCGGCAGGAGGAGAGCTTGTTCAAAGGCATAAAAAGCAGCAAGATTTGGGGGTAAGGGCAGATTCTGAAAGACTGAGACCCAGAGCGTGTAGGAAGCCCTAGAGGGGAGGCTCAGAGGAAAGGCAGGTCTCAGAGCAGGAGGGCTCTGAGGAAGAACGGGCAACGGGAAGGCATCAGGGTTCCGGTGAGCCACTCACCCCGTGAACACCGTACAAAAGCAGCTGTGGGGCTGAAGGGTGCTGAGAAACGCAAGCAGACACTTCCTACGGTAAACTCGTGCTGGAGGAGGCTCCTGAGAGTCCCTTGCACTGCCAGGAGATCTAACCAGTCCATCCTAAAGGAGATCAACCCTGAATAGTCACTGGAAGGACTGACGCTGAAGCTGAAGCTCCAGTATTTGACCACCTGATAAGAACCGCCCCCAGGCTGGGAAAGACTGAAGGCCAAAGGAGAAGGGGGCAGCAAGGTTGAGACGGTCAGACAGCATCACCGACTCCATGGACGTGAATTTGAGCAAATCCAGGAGACTGTGGAGGACAGAGGAGCCTGTGCTGCCATCTATGGGGCTGCAAAGAGTAAGACACAACTTAGCGACTCAACAACAACAACATCAAGGTAAACTGAGCAACTGATGACAAAACCTGGTGTCACCAGTGGCAGCAAGAGGTGAAGAAGGCAGGCATCCCGGTGCATCAGGAAAGGGAGAGGGCCTTCTGGCAACACCCACTTTCACTTCTGCCCCAAGTAATCCTGGTTTTTCTGTTTACACAAAATTGCTCTGTGACTTTTGCTATATATTTCAGTTAAATTCAATGAGGAAAGGAAAGAAAGCCCTTTCTAGACGAGTATCTATTCCTAACAGGATCTATTCCAGCTGCATGGTATCTGGACGGGGACCTCATCTAATGCATATTTTTTCTCCATCCTAGTGCCGAGCACCTGGGCTGGCTCCTACTAACTCGCTCACTGGATTACCCACATACATCTTTATGAGAACTGCTCTAGTCAAGGCTATGGCTTTTCCAGTGGTCATGTATGCATGTGAGAGTTGGACTATAAAGGAAGCTGAGTGTGAAGAACTGATGCTTTTGAACTGTGGTGTTGGAGAAGACTCTTGAGAGTCCCTTGGACTGCAAGGAGATCCAACCAGTCTATCCTGAAGGAGATCAGTCCTGGGTATTCATTGGAATGACTGACGCTGAAGCTGAAACTCCAATACTTTTGGCCACCTGATGGGAAGAGCTGACTCATTGGAAAAGACCCTGATGCTGGGAGGGATTGAGGGCAGGAGGAGAAGGGGACGACAGAGGATGAGATGGTTGGATGGCATCACCGACTCAATGGACATGAGTTTGAGTAAACTCCGGGAGTTGGTGATGGACTCGGAGGCCTGGCGTCTACGGTTCATGGGGTCGCAAAGAGTCGGACACGACTGAGCGACTGAACGGAACTGACCTTCTCTGCACATTTACATTCCTCTTACTTTGTTTCCTCACTTTCTCTCTCCTGGTTTAGTCAAGGAAATTCCTAATGAACTTTAAAATTTTTCCTCTAAGCAATCTTCCATGACATTCTTCTCTATTCTGAGAACTAGATGCAAGCAAGTTTTGACTTGCAAATTCTCACTCAGCAGCTGGCTATTCCAGCTGAGGCTCCTATGTTTCTACATTTGCCTTTCTCTCTGAAGGCCCCTAAAGGAGAATAACTTCATTCTTTAAAAATGCAAAGTTTCTCATTTTGAAAGCCCCTGTATTGCAGTTGCCTTTTATGATGATTATCTTACATAAAATGTGTTGGAATTGCATTAAAATAGCCATCTACTGGCATAAACACACTTCAGTAAATGCATACAGTAAGTATGCTAACTTACAGCTTTTCTTCAATGATTTTACATTTTTTATAAATCCTGCAAAGAAATTTACTATTGCATTAAGCTATTTCATTGTTAAGTTTTTGAAAGACACATCTTGTCTGAATCCTCAGCTATATGCTTTAGTCTATTTATAGCTGGAAAGAAAAATAAAAGTGTTGGTCGTTCAGTCATGTCTGACTCTTTATAACCCCATGGACTGTAGCCCACCAATCTCCTCTGTCCATGGAATTATCCAGGCAAAAATACTAGAGTGGGTTGCTATTTCCTTCTCCAGGGGATCTTCCCAACCCAGGGACCGAACCTGGGTCTCCTCACTGCTGGCAGATTCTTTACTGTTTGAGCCACCAGCAAATATTTATATTCCTATTTATAACTGGAACAGAAATGAAATCAGTGCTTCCAAAATAAACCTTCCAGCTTCAGAGGTCAGCTCGTCTGAACTGAGTCTCACAACTTAGAGTTGGGGGAAGCCCCCCCAAATGGGGCCAGCCCACCTGAGCTGTCTGAAGACACTTGGAGGAAGCTCCTGAGACAGTGTGAGCAGTAAGTCATTCCAGAGCAGTTCTTCCCTACCAGCGGGGGCCTGTCCAGGGCACAGGCGTGGACTTAGGAGGCCGACACACGGCCAGTCACTGACAAACCAGATAAGCTTGCTGAGTCGGTTTGTGGAACATGTTTTCATTTTAGCTGTTCCACATTAGTCAACAGGAGAATTTTAAAGTCATCTGATGAAAACAGCCAGGATCCCCTTTGCCAACATCCTGCACTGGTGCCCTACTAAACAGCACCTGCGCAGAGGCATCCACATTTCAGAGCTGAGATCCGGGGACAGCTGGGCCCTAGGGGCTGCTCCAGCAAACTTCTCCTGGGACTTGGTGGCGCCAAGAAGAACACCTCCGAGGCCTGTGTCATCCCTGACATGGAGCAGAAATCTGTGTCGAAGGCAGACAGTAGAGACGCCATGTCACCTGTAAGGGTTCCAGCACACGCAAAACGTGCCTCAGACGAGGTCCCCTTCCAATTACCATGTAGCTGGGGACGCAGGGTGTTGGAACACAAGATAAGCAGACACGTGATTACCAGCCCCCTCAGAGCAGCCATTGCGTGTGCTCGGGATTCAGCCTTTTCCTCTTTGGAAACCAAGCATCACAACAACGCAGTTCAGGTGAGCCAACCGGTGGGCGACAGAGCGCTCACAGGCAGGGCTTCCAAGCTGTCTAAAATCAGCTGCTGTGTAAACTTCAGGGTTACTTTAATTTGAGGCAGAACCGGAACGTTCCCCCAACATACATTCTCTCTCTTTCTCTTAGTGGGAAAAGCGAAGCAGATTGGCTTAGGTGCATTTGGAGTCAGAGAATGTCTTGTCGAGAAAAGACTGTGATGATTCAGATGCAAACAAAACTGGTTACAATTGTGGAAAGAAGGGTCCATCAGTTTAGGCTAAAATCCTTAATAGCAGTTGTCTCAGGTAAGGAAGACTAAAGGTAGGCAGTCTCTGCCTAGGAGAAGGCTTCAGGGATCCAGACTTCTTTACTGCTCCTCCATCACCCTTGACATGAAGCTTCCACCTCATTGCTTCCAGATGGCTGCATGGGCTCCATCCATTTTACATAGCAAACTCCAACACCCTCGTACTTTGCTATACACGGAGATTCATCTGTGGACACTGAGGGGCGACTGTATAATTTTCTACATTAATCAGAATGGGTTGAGTTATGCCTACTTCTCCTATCCTCACATGGTGGAAAGCAGAGAAGGAAGCCATAACCCTATGGGAATCAGTACAGATCTGTGGGAGCAACTCCGTATTTGGGAGGCTCTCCCTGACTCTCATAAGGGCACTGACCCCATTTATGAGGGCTCCACCCTCCCCGTCATCTAATCCTAATCTCCTCCCAAAGACTCCACCTCCTGACACGATCACACGAGGGGTATCACTTCAACATATGATTGTTGGGGGACAAGAACCTCCTCCACCGCACACAAAGAATTTCAATGTGTTCCTTTTCTGTTCTAGAATGGCCTCATGAGAAACAAGGTCTGGGCTCTAAGAGTTTACAGCTGCTTTTAGCTCACGTTTTGTGTCTGTTTGCTAAGTAGAATAAGATCATCAACCTTGCTCTTTACCTTTAGCTTCTACATTAACTGATTCTCTTCCACCTATATTCTGACTAATTTTTTAAAAAAAGAAAAAAGAACACTTCTTCTCTTTAATTTCTTCCTGAAACAGCAGGCAGTGACGTGTGCTGCGGGCTTTACCCACACCAGGGCAAACAACGTTTGGAAGTTAAACAGCTCCCCACACCCCTCCACACGCCTCCACACCCATTAGTGTGGATTCAGTCCTGAGCAGAAATCTGATAACTGGGTTTGCAGCTCTTTCTTTGAAAGAAAGGTACAAAAAACCCTAAATCTGAAACTTGAAAGTAAGAAAGACTTGAGGATGTCTGCTACTTCAGGCTGCTCGCAAGTCGTGTCCCAATATCCTCCTCCTCCTCCAATTCACAGAGTCCCAGTGAGAACTGTCTTCATCAGAGCACGGAGGGCGGTAAACTGACTCCAGAGGCCGTGGAGCGGGCTCTGCTCTGCGTCTAGTCTGGGCAGAAGGGGAAAAGCATTGATGCCTCTGGCAGGGATGGCAGGGGGCGGTGCTGTCCTGATGCCCTTCTACCCCAGACATGGTCTGAGAACAAATAACAGAGCAGCACTCAAGTGGGGGTCTGCATGATATGTTGCTTATGATTTCTGACTTGAGAATGGCAGAATCTGAGACTCTGAAAAAAGTCAAGGGAAAAAGGAGCGTCTCAGAAATAAACTCCCAAGCAGAGAGGTATGAGAGCCGGAGTCTCTAGCAGCCTCCTGGCCTGCTGTTTCTGCCCCAGGGTCCTCCTCTGGGACCCAGGCCCACTCCCCTGCTGTCAGGAGGCCTGGGATCTGGCAGCGTTCCCTTCCTTGTCAGCTGTCAGATCTGCAGACTCCATCCCTCTGGTTCCCCTCCTGAAAATCACTTGCCGAGTAGACAGCCTTAAGGCTAAACTTTTGTCTTGTAGCTCCCACAAATTTGTATTTATTCCCTTAAGCTTATGTCTTATTATTGGCAAATCACCAAACAAAAAAAAAAAAAAGAAAAAAATAGATGAGGGTCAGACATTCGCCATTCTGGAGAAATTCCAGAAGCTGTGAATATCTCAGGGGCCTCCAGCCCCGCCACACTCACAAGGGACACTGATGCCCTGCCCTTCCGCATCGCCCCCTCTGTCCCCCACTGCCCACAGCCTCCCCCTCCTCCAGGGACCAGGGTGGCTGATCGAAGATTGACTAGTAGTGGCTACCCAGGTGCTGGAGGCAGAAGTGATGGCACAGGTGCCAACCGATACTCTCACAGAGAACCCACGCTTCCAGGGAATGCTTTAACGTCAGTGAAATGCTTTCTCCATAAAGAAGTCACCTCCGAGTGCTTTCTCACAGGACCGCACAGGGCAGATACACTTTCCTGGGGGCTCAAATGTTAAAGACGAGCACAGGAACTCAGAGGAGAACGGTCCCATAAGGAGGGCTTGGGATTGCTAGCCTCAGGGGCGCGTGCCAACTCAACGGGCCAGAGCAAGCCGGGGCACAGAGGGGGAGTTCCGTCCTGCCCCTCCCTGAGCAGGGAGCTCTCAAGCTCCTGTGACATTTCTGCTATTTAGGAGAAGGGGACCCATCTTCTGGAGAAGGCACCCCTGCTTCAGGGCCGCAGCCTGCTGGGCAGAGCTGGGGTGCAGCTCGCGGGGCTGGCCCTCTGCCCAGACCGGCGGTCGCCAAGCGAGCACGTGA
Organism: Odocoileus virginianus; assembly: GCF_023699985.2. Lineage (NCBI taxonomy): Eukaryota > Metazoa > Chordata > Mammalia > Artiodactyla > Cervidae > Odocoileus > Odocoileus virginianus. The sequence continues at coordinate 4,369,256 of NC_069685.1, read as the reverse complement.
GAGAGCCCCATGTGGCGAGATCGTCCCGGTTTTCAACAGAAGTTAGGGGTCCAGACTTTAATGGGAGCGCTCCTGATTTATAAGTGTAGGCAACTGTTTCAAATATTTTACAACACCATGTCGACTGGACCCAACATAATAATTAATGGTCACTGAAGCAGAAGGTCGGGGAGGCAGGCCCAGACGGTCCTCACGCTTGAGAAGATGGCTAAGGGGAAAACAATGGGGTTTAGAGGGATGGGCAGACCAAGAAAGTAAAAGGAGGAGGAACTGGCCTCCACACAAGAGGGACTGAAGAAAGCAGTCAGAATGTGGGAACTCCCTGCTTATTTTATTTTAGTGCCTTCCACGAAGAAGAGGGCTGGAAACGGTGGGCCAGCACAACGAGAGTGGAGCTTAGCAGCCCTCTGGCCTGGCAAGTTCAGCAGAAGAATTAGTGCATACAGCACAGACCATCATCAGGCACAATTCTCAATGTTTTAGCTCAGTTACTCTACCAATAACCCTGTTAGATGGGTGCTGTTATAATCCCCATTTTACAGACGAGTAAACTGAGGCACAGAGAGGTTAAATCACTCGCTCAAGGTCCATCAGCCAGCAAATGGCAAGCTGGGATTTGAGCCCGGGCCTCCTGGTTCCAGAGTTCTCAGCACTGACTCCCCATCAGCAGGAGAAAAACATGCAGATAGGACTCTCAGCTTTTGAGGTCACCTGTGAGAATCCTGGAGAAAGGGAGGGAGCCAGAAAACTGCAGACAGACATACTGTGTCCTAACTTTTAGTACGAAGTTTCAAACAAAATATTTTACTTATACAAAAATATAAATAATCATACATTAATATTATAATGTTATTAAATATAAGTAACAGTAATATACCTATGCACCCATCACGGAGCTTAAGAAACAAATGTTTACAGATGCGTTGCCGCATGGATCCCTCTAAACCTCTCTACTGAGCCTCTGCACCCTGACGTGGGTTTGTATGCTTCCACCAGCTCTGTGTGTATCCATGAACAGCTTACCCCATTGTTCGGCAAGTTTTAGATCCTATATGTAGCCTGCAGTGATATCTGTTTCTCTAGCACTATGTTTTTCAAACCAATCTACACAGATACGTGTCGTTCATGTTCATTCATACTTGGTACACTTTTTTTTTTCACAAATCTTAAAGGTACAGCTCAAGGTATTTTTTACGAAGTGATTGTATTGGGCTTCCATGGTGGTTGAGTGGTAAAGAATCCACCTGCAAATCAACTCCTGGGTCGGGAAGATGCCCTGGAGAAGGAAATGGCAACCCACTCCAGTATCCTTGCCTGGGAAATCCCACGGACAGAGGAGCCTCGTGGGCTACAGTCCACAGGATCTCAAAAGACTCAGACACAACTTAGCGACTTAGCAGCAGCAACAAGCAACCATCACTTAGCTTGAAAAAGATATGTGGAACATTTCCAGGGTTTAGGTGCCTTCCTTGTACACCCTCACGTGTTTGTTCATTTTCATTGCAGGGTAGAATTCCACTGTATCAACATGCCACGATTTTACTGATGAACATTCAAGCTGTTTGAACTTTTTCTCGTAGTAAAGAACGCTGCTGTGAACATTTGGGTCCATGTCTCTTCGGGCGTGTGAGCAAGAACTGAGCTGGGGTCTACACCGAGGCTCCGTCTTGCTGGGTGGAAGGTGGGGGGGGGGGGGGCGGGAAGCCTGCACCCCTCCAGCTTTCCTAGATGTGGCCAGCTGCTCTCCAGAGCCACCCAACCCCACCACACTGCAGTGTGAGAAGGTCCCAGCCTCCATGTCCTGATGTAATGCGTGAGAAATGGTTTCTCACCCTGATTTTTAATTTGCATTTCCCTGCTTGCAAGTGGGGTGGAGCATCTTTGGTATTTAGGCTTCCTCTCCTATCCCCGTGCCCTTGGCCAGTTTTGCTGTTGGTTTTTTATCTTTTACTTACTGATTCTTTGGAGTCTGTGCGTTATCTGGAAAGTACTCCCATGTCAGTGACCCATCAGGGCATGCGGGCTTCCTTCAACTTTCACAAGTGGGAAGAGGATTCTTTTATGAGCTATGGAGCATTGAGTATGATTTAAAACAATGATTCCTAGCAACATCCTAGAACAGATTATTCAGTGGGTGATTTGTGAGCATTTAGAAGTGATGGTTGGGAGGGGCACAGATCACCAAAAACAAGTCACACCAGCCTGTCAGCCTTATCTCGGTAGGTTTCAACTGTCAGTCACCACCATCGGGTGATACCTGTAAATCAGGAGCCACAGAGAGCTTTCACTGAAGCCTGAGACCAGAATTACCACCTCCTCACTCTATAGACTGGAAGGGTGAGGCTCCAAGCTCATCAGCAGTGAAGGGACTGAGGCAGAACCGTGGCCTGCAGACCAGGGAAGTGCTGAGGTTTTTCTGCAGGGATTTCAGCAAGGTCTTTAAACTTGACCTTGTCTACTAGTAGAAAAATAAGGCCTGAGTCACTGATATCATATAGGTTTATTACTGTGTCCTGTGGGAATTTTCTGGAGTCCTGCACCTCTGTTCTGAGCTCATTCACCAAGCCCATCAATGTTATTTAAGGGAGCAGAGATGACATGCAGCCGTATTTGTAAAGGGCTTGAAACTGAATTAAATACAAATTCTTAACAGATGGGCCAGTTTGAACCAAATGCAAATTAATGGCAACACAAAGGAAGAGGTCTGTCCAGACCTTCCTCCCCTCCTTGACTTCAAAGACCCAACCAGGGAGGAGGCAAGAGGGATCCTCCCGAGGGGTCCAAGGCAGGTGGGAGCATCTTGTTGGGGCGGGTGAACCAGAATGAGTCAGAGGCTGAGCCCAAACCCAGGAAGAGTTAACCCTGGCTGAGTCCCAAGGGCAGAACTGTGCCAGAAAGGGCCTCTGAGGCCCAGGGTCAGGATGGGGGAGCTGGCGGAGGGGAGCCCAGGATGGTCACCGCCCCAACTCAGGAGCAGCTAGGGCTACCATCAGGGGTGTGAAGGGTGAGGGTCCTGCCTCCCTTAAAGCCACCAGACAACGGATGGCAAGTCTTAGAGGAAAAAGCCTTGACTGCACAGGTGGTGGGTGTCACATCCAGGTGGGAACAGGTCGTGTCCTAGAGGTCACTCACCTGGTGCACCGTCGAAAAGGCCCACAGATCCAGACCAGTGTGGCCATCCCAACTCCAGGCCCGTTGATCCAGGGCTGGAGGGCTGGCTCAGGGTCAAGTTCAAGGAGCACCTGATTCGTGTGGAAGGGAAGCGGGCTCGGTGGAAAGGCCCGAGGTGGGAGGGGGTGGCTGCGACCAGAAGTCTCACATTCACTGCAAGCCAAACGAACCAGGAACATTTCTTTCTTTCTTCTTTTTTTTTTTTTTTTTGGAAAAATTTCTAAAATACTCCTTTCAGACAGAGAAAGAGGAAAAAACAATTTTTGAACATGCTATTAGGACAAATGTTTGTTCTTTTCTCCCTCGGATCACAAAAGTGATAAACATTCATTGTCAGTTTCGGAAAACAAAGTCGGAAGAGAACTAAGACTCACACTCCTATCCACAGAAGACTGTTGTTACTGTTCCCATGTAGAGCCTCCTTCCAGACCTACATACGCTTGGAGATAAACCTTTGTTTGCTTGTTTGTTTGTTTGTTTGCCAAACTGGGGTCATACTATTTGTTTTGTGACCCAATTTTTGCACTTAACTACATACTGTCTTCTATTCTCTTCAACCCCATTGTAATGGCCACAGAACTTTCCATTGTATGAACATACCATCCTTTTTTTAACAGACCTCTCACTGTCAGATCTACATCAATATAAACCTTGACATATAATCCGGACGTTGATCTAGACAAACAAGCCCAACACTTCAGCTGTGCCCTTGAGAAGCCAAGGAGCCAGCTCCATGCTCAAGAGGGCCCCGAGTGAGGTCCTGACCCACAGGCCAGCACCCTCTCAGGCCTCACATCCGGTTCAGGAGGAGTCCAGGCCTCTGGGCAGCGGTCCCTGACTCGTCCCTCTTCCTCTCTCTCTGGCCCCCTCCATGGACCAACTGCCCCTCTCACCACATCCCAGCTTCGCTGTGAGTGGCAGATTCACACCTCCAAGACCTTCCTCTCAGTGTCACTGCCATCTCTGTGTTGACTGAAAACAGACTGTCCCCTAGGACACGGCTTCCCTGGGAGCCCTCCCCCACTGTCATTTCCAAGCTATTTCTCTCTCTCTCTTTTTTTAAAAAACCACAGTTTATTTCCAGGTGTGTCATGCGGTTGCGCCCCTGATGGCCCTACAGTAAAAAGTTCGCTGCCAAGGCAGGAGACACAGGTTAGCTCCATGAGTCAGGAAGATCCCCTGAAGAAGGGACTGGCTACCCACGCCAGTACTCTTGCCTGGAGGATTTCGTGGACAGAGGAGCCTGGTGGGCTACAGTCCCTGGGGTCACAAAGAGCTGGACACGACTGAGCGACTAAACAGCTACGACACACTGGGGCGTCACGGCCGCCTCTCCTCCTTTCTGTCGTTACTGACCTCTGACGTGCCCCTCTTCATGAGTAATTCTAGCTCTGACTCGGTAACTGCCCGTCAGCTTTCACCCTGTCTTCATCCTCAGCGACTTTTACAGCCACGCTGAGGCGCCAACCAGCACCATAGGGACCAAATCCTCTGCTAGTTTCCCGGGGCTGCTGCGATGAGTTAAACACAAACTGATCCTCTCACAGTTCCAGAAACCAGAGTCCCCAGTCAAGGCACGGACAGGGCCACAGTCTCCCCAAGACTCTGGGGAGGACCTTCCGTCCCCGTCCAGGCTCCGGCGGCTCCTGAGTTCTGCGGCTGTAATCATGCATCTGTCTCTTCACGTGGCTCCACCTGTGTGTCCATCGCCTCTTTTCTAAGGCGATGCTCATCTCTTTTCTAAGCCATTCTCTTGTGACAAAAGCCCAACCCTGACTGATGTAAATGTTGACCTTCCACCTGCCTACCTTTTCACTGGAAAAGACCCTGATGCTGGGAAAGATTGAGGACAGGAGGAGAAAGGGACGACAGAGGATGAGATGGTTGGATGGCATCACCAACTCAATGGACAGGAGTCTGAGCAAACTCCACGAGATGGTGAAGGACAGGAAGGCCTAGCGTGCTGCAGTCAGTAGGGTCACAAAGAGTCAGGCTTGACTGAGAAACTAAACAACAACCTGCCTGTTCTTGAGCAACTGACCCTGGCAAGAAAAACAATCACACAATCCACCAAGCTGGCTGTTTTCACTGTAAATTCATGACCCCACACCTCGCATGGGCATGACTTGGCTGCCCTGTCAGTTTTCATAGAGTCCACTTTCCCCAGGAGCTGGGAGCACACTATTCTCTCTCCAAGGCTCCCATATGATCTCCTGTCCCACCTTCAATGTCAGCTCATGACCTGCTTCATCCTTAGCTGTCAGATAGGGCCCAGTTCTCCTCCCATCCCCAACTCTGCAAATGTACCCACAACGACACCTGTCTCCCACCTGTCAAGGCCACCCCTTTGCCCGAACTCACCTCAGAGTGGAAACTCACAGAGCTCAGAGTCTGTGACCTGAGCCCAAAACAGTGTCCAACATGCATCAACGCCGAATGCTTGCTGAATGAAGGGGGTCGTCCTTCCTGCATTCTCTCTTTCTCTTGTACCATCAATCTCTTCTCTACTAGATCCTTCTCACTAACATGCAGATGTGGACTCTCCTTGAGTCCACAAGCCCTCAGCTTTGCCCCTTTCTCTGTTCCCCTTCATAGCAAACCTTCTCCACCAATGTCTACAACAAACTGTTACCTCTACTTCATCACCAACCATTAAGCAGGTAGGTCTTCAGTCCTCTTCAGTCTGGATTCTGGCCCCATTACTCCCTCAAAACTCCTCTCATCGAGGTCATTAGTGATTCCCATGTCGTCAAATCCAGCTTCATCTAATATAACCAGTCCTGGAAGGGACAAACACAGCTGCCCACCTCCTTTCCTTGAATCACTCTTGTCTCCTGTTGTGTGCTAAGTCGCTTCAGTCGTGTCCAACTCTTTGCGACCCTATGGACACCAGGCTCCTCTGTCCATGGGATTCTCCAGGCAAGAATATGCAGTGGGTTGCCATCCCCTTTTCCAAGTGATCTTCTTTACCCAGGGATCAAACCTGCGTCTCCTAGGTCTCCTGAATTGGCAGGCAAGTTCTTTACCACTCGCGCCACCTGGGAAGCCCCCCCCATCTCTGGTTGGCCTGATCCAGTAGCCTTCAGTGCTTGCTCATATCCCACCAGACACTTCTTATCAGTCTCCTTCTCCTGGTCACTCTCTCCCTGATCTCTACATATACCTCCTCATTTGTGTCTATGTGTTCCTTTTTCTAGATATTTTCATCCATGGCTTGAAACCCCATCCATTTACTGATAACATCCAAATTTATTCCTTCATTTGAATACACCTAACGTCCAGACCCTTACATTCATCCAAGTACCAGTTTAGTACTTCCTTCAGATACTTCAGTGGCATCTCAAACTTGACATTTCCTAAATGATATCCTTGATTCCCACCCCTCTATCCAACCTATCTCCTCCATCAGGTTCCAGATAATGGTGCCACCATCATGCTACTGTAGCTCAGGCCCAACAACTAGCATCATCCTTGTGGGAACGTTTCTGGAGCTAAGATCTGAGAACAGGAAATTCCGAGTCAGAGTCTTTACAGCACTTCTTAAATGAGTAGAGATCTTTGGCTTGTATTCATCACGAATAACAAATGAGGCTTTGAAGCTCCTGACTTTCTCATCTCTGGGGTGAGTTATGGGGATTGTTTTTTAAATATGTAGTTTTCTTTACCTGGGGGCTCCCCTGGTGGCTCAGATGGTGAAGAATCTGCCTGCAATGCAGGAGACCTGAATTCCTTGCCTGGGTTACCCACTCCAGTATTCTTGCCTGGAGAATTCCATGGAGAGTGGAGCCTGGTGGACTACAATCCATGGGGTCAGAAAGAGTCAGACACAACTGACGACTAACACTTTCCCTTTTTTCACTTTTTCTTTACCTGGAACTCTTCCTGTCTCTGAAGCACTGGTTGAATTCACTAGGGTTCTTAGAGGTAAATGATGGACACCAAATCAGCTGACTCAGGTAGGAAAAAAAAAAAAAAAGAACCGAAAGGAGCCTGGGTAGCCTATGCAGAGACACGGAAAGGAATGGAAACTATGGGAACATGGGCGGCCCACAGCAGAGCTCAGTCAGCATCATGCCCTAGGTCCTGGCTGTGGCCATTCTGCCCAACCACCCTCTGGACACGTCACAGTGCTGCTGCCATCACGGTCATTGCCTGAAAACCAGGCCGCTCACCCCTGACACTTTGCTTCACTAACTCAAGTGTCCAAGCCCCAGGTAGACGGATCTGCCTGGCCCAGCATGGGTCGCTGCCCATGCCCTGGCTTCCCAGTTGCTGGGTTTCCCATATGGGTCATCTCAACAGCCTCCCCCAAAACTCAACAACCTCCAAGGTGCCCGATGCCACCGCTCACAGTGGCTGGTTACAGACCCTGTCTGAGTCTTTGGAGAGGAAGTGTGACTCGGAGGGTGGAGGATGTGTCACGTAAGGCTTAGTTTATGTCATTTTGGAGTTCTGGCCACCCATCTGTCCTTCTCTCTGTCTGTCCCATCCTGCTGGCAAGTTCTGCCTTTGGGGTGTCAGTGGCCATCTTCATGCTCATGCTGGGCGTCTCCTACAGTGTAATAACAATGAACAGGCTGCCGATATTTTGTCCCTTTTTTATCAGAGAGGCTGAAAGCACTTTGCAAACCTGAATAAGGGATGAGAAGGCAGTGCCCCGCTGTGGATAAATCAGCAGGAACCTTCTCAGCCAGCTTCTTCCTGTCTTCTCCCTCCGGCCATCAAGAAGAGGGGGTGGGGACCAGACTCCTGTCTTTCAAGCATTGTCTTACCACACGACCGCCACTCTGGCACTTACAGTGGAAACTTGCCGCTTCCATTTCTAACTAGGTATATAATCTACTTTCATTTTGGCGACTGTTCAGTACTTTTTTTTCCACGAGGCTGGATGATGAGCCTTGCCCTGGTTTCTAAGGTCTCATGTTCACCAGCAGCAAGCCAAGCCTCCTTTTATTCCGTTTTTTTCCAAAGAAGAGGGAAGCAAGCAGGTACTTAGCAAATGTGGCCCAAAGGCTGAAGCTGTTGTCCTGTAGGCCACGGCCCCAGCAACGTCGTGGCCCGTAGAAATAACCCATCCCCATGCCCACCCCCACCCCGACCCCACGAGTGTCTTTCGCAGCAGAGCCGAGGAAACTCCATTTTTAGTAAGTTCACAGACGACAGCGGTGCGCTGTTCTGTGAAAGCCACGCCCGGACTAGCAGTGGGACAGGATGGGAAGTCTCAGGCCCGGGCCCATACACTTCCGGGTTAACTGATGATAAAACGATGCACAACGAAGGAGCCCTCGCTGAGGGCATGTCCCATCTATTTCACAAGTATCTGGTCCTCAGCTCTAATGGGGAAAATCTGTGCCAGGACATATTCAGACAATTCTTCATTTCAAAACTGCATTAGCCTCACTGTTTCTTCTGTCTTCTAAAATAAGGGAGCCAGATAGATGGAGACAGAGAGTCTTCTATTCCAATTTCTTGCAATTTATTAAGTGGATGGATTTAGCCATGAATGCTTCCTAGACACTGTTCAAAAAAGTTTTCAGACACACACACACAAAATTCACAGAAAATAATTTAACAGATACCTACATGCCCAACATTAGTACTGCACACATTTTAACATTTTGCAATATTTCCTTCACACATTTTTGGAAGGAAAGAAATTTTGATAGATACAACTGGAGTCCTCACTACCTCCCATTTATCTCCTTTCCTTCCTTCCTCCCCAGAAGTTATGACTCTGTCCTTCACCTATGGTTTTATGATTTTGATATATATATTTTGTTGTTTAGAGTATTTTTTTATATACCACACTATTTGGTGTTTCTAGTCCTTTTTTCTTTCCAAGCTTTATTTAAATTATTTTGGCCACGCCATGTGGCATGTAGAATTTTATTTCCCTGATCAAAGATTGAATCTGAGCCCCATGTAGTGGAAGCTCAAAGTTTTAACCACTGGAATTCTGGGAAAGTCCCGTCTGTTCCTTTTTAGGTACAAAAGCCTCTTGGACCTTTTTTTTTGTTTCACATGAGTATTTCCAAATATATCTACATTAATACGTCTGTTTGGTTCATTGTATCAGATAGATAGAATTCCAGTGTATGAATATTGCCACAATTTACCCAGCAACCCCCATGGACTGATGTTTTTCATTTTCTGTTCCTGCTGTTTCAATGAGAACAAGTTGCTCACGCCTGAAGTGGTGTCTTTTACACTCCCACCAGTGCAGGCTGAGGTTTCTGATCTCCCCACATCCCTGCCAATATTTGGTTTTAACATCTTTAACATTTTTGAAAATTCAATAGGGTATGAAATGCTAGGACCTCGTTATGTTAATTTATGGTTTTTTCCCATTAGCAATGAGGTAGAGCTTCTCCCCCATTTTTTAATGACCAGAAATACTTCCTCTTCTGCAAATTGTTAATTCCATACCCTTTGCTCATTTTTCTGTTGAATTGCTTGTCTATTTCTTACTGAATTGTAGGATTCTTTGTTTTTCTGGATTCAAGCTTCATTGGTTATGTGCATTTTCCCAGTCTGTGACTTAGAACTTGAAATCTGTTTGTCAGAGGAAAATGTGAGCCTCTGTCTGGGCCCTAGCATCCTGCTGGTTGAGGAACGATTTTTATAGTAATTTTTAACTTAAAATCCCCTCATCCTGCAGATAGTGTGAAACTGAGTTCACATCTACACTGGACACAAGCTTGGGATTTTGATTTCTCGTAAGAGACTTTAAAAAAATCTCCCTTTATATCTGGAGAAAAACATAATCCAAAAAGATGTAAGCACCTTATGTTCATTGCAGCATTACTTACAATAGTCAAGACATGGAAGCAGCCTTAGTGTCCATCAACAGATGAATGGATAGAGAAGACGGGGGTGCATGTAAACAATGGAATATTACTCAGCCATAAAAAGAATGAAATAAATGCCATTTCTAGCAACATGGATGGACCTAGAGATTATCATACTAAATGAAGTTAGACAGGGAAAGACAAATATCATATTATATCACTCATATTGGAATCTAACCAAAAAAAATGATGCAAATGAACTTATTTACAAAATGGAAATAGACTTACAGATATCAAAAACAAGGTTACCGAAGGGGAAACTTGGGATGAACATACATACACACACTACTAAATATAAGATAGACAACCAATTAGGGTCAACTTACAGAACAGGGACCTCTCCTCAGTATTCTGTATAACTTATGTTGTTGTTCTTTAGTTATGTCCGACTCTTTTGTGATCCCATGGACTGCAGTCGGCCAGGCTCCTCTGTCCATGGGATTTCCAGCAAGGATACTGGAGTGGGTTGCCATTTCCTTCTCCAGGGGATCTTCCTGACCCAGGGATCGGGCCCATGTCTACTGCAAGTCTCCCTCACTGCAGGAGGATTCTTTACCACTGATCACCAAGGAAGCCCCGTGACAACCTGTATGAGAAAAGAACCTGACAAAGAATGAACGTGTGTATGTATATATTGGAACATTTTGCTGTACATCTGAAACTAACACAACATTGTAAATCAATGCACTCCAATAAAATTGAAGGTAAAAACAATCTGCCCAGGCACATACGGTTCCTTGCCCTTACCAGGGATACTGGGTTGTTCCAGTTTCTATACAGAGGCTGCCCTCCAGGGCCCCCATTTAATGCTGGGTCCCAGTAATCTTGTGCATACCCACACATGGCTCTTATCCCTGTTTGAGTATCAAGCCCTCCAACCCTGAGGGTTTGACATCCCCTGGCCCTTTGGCCCACTCTCCTATTTCTAGCTCACTCACTGATCCAGCTCCAGCGCCAAGTTCCCTTCTTGTTTATAGCACCTGTTATAGTTGATATGTTCTCTTGGCAAAAATCTATTAGCCTTTGCCATGCTTCATTCTGTACTCCAAGGCCAAATTTGCATTTCAGTCCCCTATAATGAAAAGGACATCTTTTTTGGGTGTTAGTTCTAGAAAGTCTTGTAGGTCTTCATAGAACCATTCAACTTCAGCTTCTTCAGCATTACTGGTTGGGGCATAGACTTGGATTACCATGATATTGAATGGTTTGCCTTGGAAATGAACAGAGATTATTCTGTCATTTTTGAGATTGCATCCAGTGCCGAAAAATTGATGCTTTTGAACTGTGGTGTTGGAGAAGACTCTTGAGAGTCCCTTGGACTGCAAGGAGATCCAACCGGTCCATCCTAGAGGAGATCAGTCATGGGTGTTCATTGGAAAGACTGATGCTGAAGCTGAAACTCCAGTACTCTGGTCACCTTATGTGAAGAGTTACTCATTGGAAAAGACCCTGATGCTGGGAGGGATTGGGGGCAGGAGGAGAAGGGGACAACAGAGGATGAGATAGCTGGATGGCATCACCGACTCAATGGACATGAGTTTGAGTAGACTCCAGGAGTTGGTGATGGACAGGGAGGCCTGGCATGCTGCAATTCATGGAGTCGCAAGGTGTCGGACACGACTGAACGACTGTAACTGACTGACTGACTGCATTTCAGACTCTCTTGTTGACTATGATGGCTATTCCATTTCTTCTAAGGGATTCCTGCCCACAGTAGAGTTTAACTAGCATTTCCATGAGTTCTAGTTTTAGGGGGTGACAGAGGTGTACCGGTGTTGGCCTGTATCAGTTCATAAGAACCAACGACTAAATTTTTAGGAATTGTATGACCCAGTTGCTAAACACAGCCATTATTTTTTTTTCCATTTATTTTTATTAGTTGGAGGCTAATTACTTACAATATTGTAGTGGTTTTTGTCATACATTGACATGAATCAGCCATGGATTTACATGTATTCCCCATCCCGATCCCCCCTCCCACCTCCCTCTCCACCAGATTCCTCTGGGTCTCCCCAGTGCACCAGCCCCGAGCACTTGTCTCATGCATCCAGCCTGGGCTGGTGATCTGTTTCACCCTAGATAATATACATGTTTCGGTGCTGTTCTCTCGAAACATCCCACCCTTGCTTTCTCCCACAGAGTCCAAAATTCTGTTCTGTACATCTGTGTCTCTTTTTCTGTTTTGCATATAGGGTTATTGTTACCATCTTTCTATATTCCATATATATGCGTTAGTATACTGTATTGGTCTGTATCTTTCTGGCTTACTTCACTCTGTATGATGGGCTCCAGTTTCATCCATCTCATTAGAACTGATTCAAATGAATTCTTTTTAAAGGATAAACACAGCCATTATTAAAAACTAAATTATAGAAAGTGAAAAGTGAAAGTGAAGTCGCTCAGTTGTGTCCAACTCTTTTCAATCCCATGGACTGTAGCCTACCACACTCCTCCATCCATGGGATTTTCCAGGCAAGAGTACTGGAGTGGGTTGCCATAGAAACCCACAATTAAATACATTATAATAAAACATAGGTGATAAAAACTCAAAACCTGTCACTTGCAAATGATTGGACTACACTTTCACTGTTCTCTATGCTCTTGCTGTCATTTTCATCTACTGCATCTGTGTCAGAGTTTTGTGTGATGAACATCTTAGCAGTTCTTCCCAATTCTGCATTCAGTGACCTCACAGCGATGGCTTGAAACTGGCTGCAGTGGGAGTAGCTATTACATCATAGAAACCTGTGAATACCACAAATCAGGGCTTGACTTATCATTTATTAATCATCTAGTTCAAAGGTTGACAGACTTGTTCTGTAAAGGGCCAGATAGTAAATATTTTCAGCTTTGTGGTCCACACGGTTTCTGTTGCAACTATTCACCTCTGCTCTTGCAGTGCAAAAGCAGCCACAGCTACCATGGAAACAAATGCATGTGGCTGTTTTCCAATAAAACTTTATTTGCAAAACAGGCTTCAAGCCAGATTTGGCCCACTGGCCATAGTCTGTCAATCCCTGGTCTAGAGCTAAGAGTGTTAGTCGCTCAGTCATGTCCAACTCTTTGTGATTACACGGTTTGCCAATGGAATTCTCCAGGCAAGAATACTAGAGTGGGTTGCCATTCCCTTCTCCAGGGGACCTTCCTGACTCAGGGACGGAAGCCAGGTCTCCTGCATTACAGGAAGATTCTCTACTATCTGAGCTACCAGGGAAACCCTAGAACCAAGAAGGTGATGAGAAAATGTTAATAATGCAGATTAAACTTAAAAATATGTCAAATCTAGTGCTGAGGCTGAAACAGGTCTCACTTTGATCAATATAATCTGCATAAGCAAGAGAAATAGTTCAACAGTGAGTCACATACCAAATGTTATAACAAAAAATCTATCAGGAAATGAGTTAGCAGATTAAAATGCAACCCCATTTGTCAAATCATGGTTGGACGGCAAACAGAGATTGGCTGAAGGTAAAATTGGATTGCAAAACTCAACAAGCATGTTCTGGAAGAGTCAGGAGGTGACATGAAATCTACCACAAAGAGCATTATATATTTAACTATTATTTGTAAATTATATGCTGTATATGTTCTTGAAGGGGTTTCCCTGGTGATGCTAATGGTAAAGAACCCACCTGCCAATGCAGGAGACATAAGAGACTCAGGTTCTGTCCCTGATTTGGGAAGACCCCCCAGAGGAGGGCATGGCAACCCACTCCAGTATTCTCACCTGGAGAAGAAGGCGGCTTACAGAGAAGCCTGGCGGGTTACAGCCCACGGGGTTGCAAAGAGTTGGATACGACTGAAGGGACGCACCCAGGCATACAGCCTTTAAGTCAAGAAAATGTGTAATAAGCTTATACATACATACAGCATTTTTGGAAGAGCTGCTTGTTCCACATTTTCCAGCACACTACTGGAGAGAGGGCATCTCATCTCGGTCTGCCATGCTCTCAAAACTGCTTTCCAGATTCTGTTGACTTAAAATTCCGTATCAATCTAATTCTTATAGCTAAAATGTAAGTCTTTAGACTTGAAATAGGTGGGTATTTTAAATACTGTATACTTTATTTGGAAAATCTGTCTCAAATCAAGTTTCTTTCCTTTGTGGTTCATACCATGGACTACATGAGCTGCATCCTCCTGAGCTAGATGTGGCAATGAAAATAGAATGGAGATGGAAACTTCTAGGAAATGTCCTCAGACCACCATGTGGAATGGCTAATGCCAAGAAGCACTCACCTCCCATGTTCTGTCAGCACATGGCCAGCAAAAAGGGGAGGTCTCGGAGGTGACGTTGTACAGATGGGCTTAGTAACACAAGGTACAGCTGAAGGGTATTTTGTACTTTGAGACACATTGAGTTTTATAAAGCATCACTCTGGACAAATATCCTTTTCTAAAAAGGATATTTTCTAAAAAGATCTGTAATCTAAAATTCCATTGTATGCTAATCTTATGATAATTACGAAGGAAATTTTTCTCTATCTCCCCTTGGTTTTCCAAGTTTAATTTGGAAACATGGGTGAGAGAAAGGAGAAGAGCAGGGAGTTTTCTTCTCTGACTTGGTTTTTCCAAGTTTGCAGTGGTTAAAGTGTGAGAATTTACAGCCTGATATGGGCACTATTACATCTCACAGTCTATGTGAGTGTGTGTGTATGCACGTTTGGTCGTCTCCAACTCTTTGTGACCCCAAGGACTATAGCCCATCAGGCTCCTCTGTCCATGGAACTTTCCAACAAGAATGCTGGAGTGGGCTGCCAGTTCCTTTTCCATGGTTCTTCCTGACCCAGGGATCAAACCTGCGTCTCTTGTGTCTCCTGCATTGCTAGGCAGCTTCTCTAGCACTACGCCCCTGGGAAGCCCACCTCACATTCTACTAAAGAAGAAATAGCACAAACATGAAGGGGCCCCTGCCTCACCAAGCTTTGACTTTGTGTCAAGTTTAAAGATGAAGTCATTGAAAAAACATGACATTTTGACCCAAGATTCACTGCATTTCCTTATGGCCAAATATCAAGTGAATCTGGCATTTCTGTATGAAGATGTAAGGGAAGTCTCGAGCCCTAGGCCATACATTCCTTGAGGACTGCGATTATGCTCCTGGCGCAGTCAGCATCCAAGAAATGCTTTTAGGGTAAAGGAAAGAATGGACGACAGACAAGCCCAGAGAACTGGAACCTTCCACGTCAAGATACTTAGTTTGAACTCCCACTCCCAAGGAAGTGACTCACTGCTGCTATCTGATGGTGAATAAGGCAAGTGTGCAGTTCTGTTAGCACATTGTATAGAAGAGTCGTGCTCATTGCCGTGGCATGACGTGGGCTTGTGTAAATTCAATGTTTAACACGAATACACAGGCTCCTGCCGTCTTGGATGCTGGGCTCTCTGGGCATCAAGGGTTTGTCAGGGAACCTGAATTCCTCTTTTCTTTGGTCTCAGAGGCTCTGGCGGAGCTCCAGAAGCAGAAATTTCCTCACTGAACAAACATTTGTTGGGCGCTTGCTGTGTGCTGTAGGTGCAATGAAAGCTAAGCCCTGAGGAACCAAGGATGAAATTCAGAGTCAGGAGACTAAACATGGTTACAACCCAGAACTGACAGGGTCACAGGGCGGGCGATGGACGCTGGTTCCACAGACGACATGGACATGACCATGGCGTGGGACCTGGGGGCACCTTTGCAGAGGAGGTGAAGAGTTGCAAGGAAATGTTCAGATTTGTTAAGGTTTTAAACCAAAAGCTCTCTTTCCCTCTGTTTTCATGTGGGCTTAGGGCATTTGGTGAGTGTTGGAGTCAGATGTGGTGGTTCATTTTGTGTCAACTTGGCTAGGCCATGGAACGAATGGTGCCCAATTGTTTTGTCAAATACCACTCTGGATGTTGCTGTGAAGGTATTTTTTTAGATGTGATTAACATTCAAATCAGTTGACTTGGTGAAAAGCAGATTATCTTCCACAACATGGGTGGGCTTCATATAATCAGTTGAAGGCCTTAAAACAAAACAAAACCTGAGGTCTCCTGAAGAGGACAGACTGCTGCCTCCAGGTGGCAGCAAAGAAATTCTGCCACCAGCCAATCGTAAAGCAATTGTCTTCCAATTAAAAATAAGTAATTCCCTTGTAGCTCAGTTGGTAAAGAATCTGCCTGCAGTGCAGGAGACCTGGGTTTGATCCCGGGTTGGGAAGATCCCCTGGAGAAGGAAATGGCAACCCACTCCAGTATCCTTGCCTGGAAAATCTCATGGACAGAGGAGCCTGGTGGGCTGCAGTCCATGGGGTCGCAAAGAGTCGGGCACGACTGAGCAACTAACACTAACATTGTTAAAAAGAAATTTTGCCTCAGACTCATGACTGTATTTTCAGCTCCCGTTGGAGTGTCCAGCCTGCTGATCTGCTGCAATTCCAGACTTCCCAGGTGGTGCTAATGGTAAAGAACCCACCTGCCAATGCAGGAGATACAGGTTTGATCCCAGGGTTGGGAAGATCCCCTGGAGGAGGGCACGGCAACCCTCTCCAGCATTCTTGCCTGGAGAATCCCATGGACAGAGGAGCCTGGCGGGCTACAGTCCATGGGGTCACAAAGAGTCGGACACGCCTGAAGTGACTCATCGGGCACGCAGTGTCCACAATGGGACGGCCAGTTTCTTAAAATGAACCTCCTTCTGTATATACACATCCTGTTGGTTCTGTTTCTCTGCAGAACCCCATCTGATACAGAGGGCTTTATACTTAACTCAGGGGGTTGGTAGGCATGGGGTCCTGGCCACATGCCTTCAAAAAAGACCACAGAAAAAAAAAAAAAAGACCGCAGAAAACACTGTGACCGTGGAGGAAGTCAGCCCAGCTCTGCCGCTCTGTGTCTTAGCTCTGCCGGCCCATAAACTCCGGGGTGTAATCAGATCCCAGGGTTCCCTGGCAGCTTTGTGCAGCGTCTGGTCCTAAGATCCCAGTTCTCCCCAGCCGTGGCCGGCCCTCCTCCCCAACTCTGCTACCTTGTCCAGTCCCAAACTGCCACTTGGAGCGCCTGTCAGCCCTGCCCCTAATGTTTGCATTGGCATATGGCATTGCCTCATTGTTCCAGGGCCCCTTCGTAGGCAGATCCACAGGACAGACTGCGGTTTGCCTGTGCAGGTTTGCATTCTGGGTCTCAGGAGAAATGTAAGACACTAGATGTTAGTGTCTCTCCCCGTTACCAAGGGCATCGGGCCAACCACTTGTCACAATACGTTTTAATTAACTGGTTTCCCCACAACCCACTCCTGGCTGAAGGAAATAAATTGGGCCTTTGTCTTGATTACTATCCTTAGTGTCTGGCACAATGCTTTGAATATAAAAAATGCTCAATAAATGCTTGTAAAATATCAATAATAGATGAGGATAAAGCAAGTGCTGAATACACGTCAGACCCTGTTCTGTGTACGTAAGATGTGCTCGTTTAATCCTCACCGCAAAACCTTACATGGTCTGTGCTACTATCATTCCCACTTGACAGAGATGAAAACCGAGGCACATGGAGGAGGATGATTTTCCTAAAGTCACATAGAAGACTCAGAGTATAGACCACACCCATGCTCCGGAGGCCACACTCCCAACAACGTGCTGCTGATGGAAAACCTGTGAAGTCTGAACCTACCTTGATGATGCTGGAAGGCCATCTCTCCTGCCTCCCCTCCCCTCAACTTCCAGGATTAGAACTGGAAGAACCTGATTGTCCTGAGCGCTGTTATGGAAGGAACTCCCAGGGGAGAGTTAGGGACCAGGTGCTGGCCTACTGCGAGACTCTGAGACTCAGTTTCCTTATTTGTAAAATCACCAACTTGAAAGGAAGGACCTCTGGGGTTCCTTGGTTGCCTAGACATCGTAAAGGGTTCTGTCAGCTCCCTGGGCCCTCTGCCTGTCAAGTCCCCGAGGCAGTGTGGCTTCTCCAACCTCAGTTCCTCCACAATCCCTCTGGGGCGATTTCCATAGCCCTTTGGAAGCTGTAAATCCCTGAGAAGTCACTGAACGTTTAAGCTGATCCTCTGAAGAAAACAATGCGCATTTTAATTTTTTTAACTTATTCTATTTAAGTAAAACTGATTTGCAATGCTGTATTAATTTCTGCTGTCCAGCAGAGTGACTCAGCTATGCATGCTGTTAGCCATTCACTCGTGCCCCACTCTTTTGAGGCCCCATGGACTGTAGCCCACCAGGCTCTTCTGTCCATGGGATTTTCCCGGCAAGAATACTGGAGTGGGGTGACATGCCCTCCTCCAGGGAATCTTCTTGGCCCATGAAATGAACCCAGGGCTTCTACATGCAGGCAGATTCTTTACCATCTGAGCCACCAGGAAAGCCCACGTGTATATTCTTTTTCATATTCGTCTCCATCATGCTTTATCACAGGCTACTGAGCACAGTTCCCTGTGCTATACCGTAGGACCCTGTTGTTCATCCATTCAGTATACATAGTTTGCCTCTGCTAATCCCGAACTGCCAATACACCGCCCCCAGCCCCTCCCCCTCGGCAACCACAAGTCTGCCCTCCATGTCTGTGAATCTACTTTCGTTTCATAGATAGGTTCATTCATGTCATATTTTAGATTCCACTTACAAGTGACGCCACGTGGTATGTGTCTTTCTCTGACTCCACTTAACATGATAACCTCTAGGTCCATTCATCTTGCTGCGAATGGTATTATCTTGTTTTTTTCATGGCTGAGTAGTATTCCATTGTGTCTATATATACCACATCTCCTTTACCCATTCATCTGTCAAGGGACATTCCTATGTCTTGGCTGTTCTGAATAGACAGTGCACATTTTTGTAACCACACGTCTCAAATATGACTTCAAGATATCTCAGACCCTGTGCATCCTCAAGGCCCCAGGATAAAAACCCCCTGCACTAGCAAATGAGCAGGAAGTCACTGAAGCTGAAGACAGCGCGGTCGGAGGATGTGCCCGGAGGGAAGGGCGAACCTGGTCTGCAGGTGGGGGTCGCAGGGCTGCCTGCACTCATGCAGAGAGGGAATCGGGACGACGGAAGGAAGCTGCAGAGAGCCCCCCTGTGCCACCTGGTTCTCCTGGAGACACTCCTGGAAGGCGGGGAGCCCTTTACCAAGCCTGCACAGTCACCAAGGTCCTACTAGACAGCAGGGGGAGCTCTACTCAATACCCTGTAGTAACCTAAATGGGAAAAGAATCTGAAAAAGAACAGAGATTTTTTTTGAAGGGTCAGTAACTCAGTCATGTCTCTCTGCGACCTCATGGACTGTAGCCCACCAGGCCCCTCTGTCCATGGGATTCTCCAGGCAAGGATACTGGAGTGGGTTGCCATGCCCTCCTCCAGGGGATCTTCCTGATCCAGGGATCAAACCTGGGTCTCCAGCACCGCAGGCAATTTTTTTATCATCTGAGCCAACACATATATAGACTTCCCCTATGGCTCAGCAGTAAGAATCTGCCTTCAATGCAGCAGACGTGAATTTGATCCCTGGGTCAGGAAGCTCCCCTGGAGGAGGAAATGGTAACCCACTCCAGTATTCTTGCCTGGAAAATGCTATGGATGGAGAAGCCCGGTAATCCATGGGATCTGAAAAGAGTGGGACACAATTGAGCGACTAAACAACAACCACATATATGTATACATGTCTGTGTTGTGTATTTATACATATTCAATATATACGTACAACTGAATCACTTTGCTATACAGCTGAGACCACACAACTTTGTAAAGCAAGTATACGTCAGTATAAAATAAAAGTTAAAAAATAAAAAGACCGCACAGGTCCCTCTCCTGATCAATGCATCACATGAGGGAAAACGACGACGCCAACAGCAGCAGCCCCCGCCTCCTCCCCAGATACACCTGGCCTTCTCCAGATTTGTCCCAGCTTGTGTGCTGCATGCAAGGCTGCTGTCTTTCTCTATGGAAGCTCTTGTTTTTAAGAGTAAACTCACTTAATTCAATACCTTAAGGTCCCTCAGGCCAAGAGATAGCCGTTTAGATAAAGCTCCAAGGCTCTCAAAGCTTTTAACATAATTGCTTCTAAAAATACCTTTTGGAGAGGCATGCTGAAATTCAAGGTAATTCTTTCACACAGACCTTAAGAAAATGCTGTAGCCAAATCCTTCTCAAACACTGTAATCTTCCGACTGTCCGTCTCTTGTTCTGGGTCTTTATCCTGGATTCTGTAATGTATCGCTACAGCTTATGCAAAGGAACTTATTTGGCTAGCAGAGACTACTTGCCCATTGCTCCCAATAACTCAGCCCGTCAGCTCTTCCAAATTGTCTTTTGTCCTTGGGGGGGCAAATAACCCATCTTTCTGGAGCAGCAAAATCTGCCTCTTTATAGATTCAAGCACTCTTGTTTGCTGTAGAAGAGAACATGCACAGGAGACCTCAGAAACTAATGTCAATATTAGAAGCTTAAAGGCCTGTAAGTAAACGAGGGGCTGGCCTTCCATTTGTGTGTTTGCTCTGAGTTGCTTGCTCTGAAATATTCCTCTCTTTGTGTTTGCTCTCTTTGTGTTTTCTTAAAAACAGACTGTGAAAGTTGCTCTAAGTTTTTAAGAGCATAATTATGTGTGAAAAGCTATTCATGTGGATGGGATGTGTGTTCGGTGATAAGCCAGAACAAAGTCAGGGATAACACGGGGCTTGCCTGGGAAGGGCTAAGTGTCTGACCAATATCTTACCAAACAGAGCACCTAGAGTTTTATCCCACCAAATGCATGATTCATGTTTAAATTTATTGGTTTTGGGTTCAGCAAAGCCTGAGTGCATCTATTCTGTGGAATAAGTAGGTATTACGAGCATGGAACTTTTTATACTAAGCAAACAATATCATTTTCTTTTTTTTTTTTTTTTTTTTTAATTTTTTTTTTAAGTCTTTTTTTTATAATTTATTTATTTATTTTTGGCTGTGCTGGGTCTTCGTTGTTGCAGGAGCTTTTCTCTAGTTGCAGAGAGCATAGGCTGGTCTCTAGCTGTGGCGTGTGGGCTTCTCACTGGGGCAGGTTCTCCTGTTGCTGAGCACGGGCTCTAGGAGTGAGGGCTCAGCCGTTGCAGCTCTTGGGCTCAGGCTCAATAGTTGTGGTACACGGGCTTAGTTGCTCCATAACATGCTGGATCCTCCTGGGCCAGGGATCGAACTCATGTCTCCTGCACTGGGAGGCAGATTCTTTACCACTGAGCCAGCAGGGAAGCCCTATCATTTTCTTAAACCAGATATTTTCTACTTTACTTTTTATGCTGCAGAATTCAGCCTGTCGGCGACAAGTTGTGACCTAGTTCTAGGCTGTTTGTGGAGATTACCGGAGGCAGCATTAAATACTGAGTCTCTTGCTTTTTTAAAAAACGTACCCTTTTGTTCTCAGTCCTCTGGATGGATTGGGTCTGTTTATAGCTGCTCGCCTTTTGTCCTTGGAGTGGCTCCTTTGAGTTCTGGGGAACAAGTGCCCTCTTCTGGACATTCCACTAATTGCAAATTTAGGAAGCAGTGGCCTGGTGAGCAAACAGGGCCTACTCTGAAATTACTTGGTAGAGACACAAAAGAAATTTAATAGGTCCTGTGTATTCAAAGGGTCTGCTTTTGTCTTAGAAGATAAGACATCTTGCCTTGTAGTTTTCAAAGTGACTTTGAGAGACAAGAAGACACCTTACTTAAATAGTTTTTCTTTAAAAGTTATAACCTCGTGCTCACTTAGGCAGCACATATACTAAAATTGGAATGATACAGAGAAAATTAGCATGGCCCCTGCGCAAGGATGACACACAAATTCGTGAAGCATTCCATATTTTTCAATAACCCTATATGCAAAACAGAAAAAGAGACACAGGTGTATAGAACAGACTTTTGGACTCTGTGGGAGAAGGGGAGGGTGGGATGTTCTGAGAGAACAGCATTGAAACAAGTATACTATCAAGGGTGAAACAGATCACCAGTACAGGTTGGATGCATGAGACAAGTGCTCAGGGCTGGTGCACTGGGAAGACCCAGAGGGATGGGATGGGGAGGGAGGCGGGAGGGGGGATCGGGATGAGGAACACATGTAAATCCATGGCTGATTCATGTCAATGTATGGCAAAATCACTATAATATTGTAAGGTAACTAGCCTCCAACTAATAAAAATAAATGAAAACAACAACAACAAAAAAGTTACAACCTCAACAGGCACATGAAAAGAAGCTCAACATCACTAATTATTAAAGAATTGCAAATCAAAACTACAATGAGGCATCACCTCACACTGGTCAAAATGGCCATCATCAGAGAGTCTATAAATGATAAATGCTGCAGAGGGTCCGGAGAAAAATGAATCCTCGCACCCTATTGGTGAGAACGTAAGTTGGTACAGTCACTGTGGAGAACAGTACGGACATTCCTCAGAAAACTAACAGTAGAGCTCCCATGCGATCCTGCAATCCCATTCCTGGGCACATACTCAGAAAAGATGAAAATTCTGATCGTAAAAGATACACACATCCCAGTGTTCGGAGCAGCACTATTTACGATAGCCAAGACATGCAAGCAACCCAAATGTCCACCAACAGAAGAGTGGATAAAGACAATGTGATACATATATATAAAGGAATGCTACTCAGCCATAAAAAAGGATAGAATAATTCCACTTACCGCAACATGGATGGACCTAGAGAATACTCATACTAAGCGAGGTAAGTCAGAAGAAGACAAACAGCATATATTGCTTACATGTGGAATATAAGAAAAAATTATACAAATGAACTTATTTACAAAACAGAAACAGACTCACAGACATACAAAACAGCTACACTTCCATAAATAAAAACTAGAAGTTTTAAAATTAAAGCAAAAATGTTTAAAAACCTGATGTCCAAGCCACACCCTAGAATTATTACACCAGTGCTTCTGGGGAGAAACCTAGGTGTTTGCACTCACTTATAGTCCCCAGTGATTACAATATGCAGCCAAGTTTCATTCATTCGCTAATAAATACTCACTTTAACTTTAAAAAAAGTTTTATTGTTATGCATCAATATGGGTCACTGATTTAAAATTAGGGCTTCCCTGGTAGCTCAGTTGGTAAAGAATCCACCTATAACGCAGGAGACCTGGGTTGGGAAGATCCCCTGGAGAAGGGAAAGGCTACCCACTCCAGTGTTCTTGCCTAGAGAATTTCATGGACAGAGGAGCCTGGAAGCTACAGTCCATGTGGTCGCAAAGAGCTGGACATGACTGAGCGACCTTCACTTCACAGGTCACTGATTCAAAATTAAGCTGCTTGGGAAAGTGGATCCTGTATACACTTTCAAAGCTTGGTTTCTCTGTTTTGATTGAGATACTGTCTTAAAAGTTTGGGTATTTGGGGCTTCCCTGGTACCCCAGTGGTAAAGAGTCCTCGTGCCAATACAGGAGACGTGGGTTCGACTCCTCCGGGAAGGTCGCACATGCTGTGGAGCAGTGGGATCTGCAAGCCTGTGCGCCACAACTCCTGAGCCCGAGCTCTGCCACGAGAGAAGGCTCGCGACGAGAGGCCGGGGCACCGCAGCGAGACAGCCCCACTCGGCACAGCTAGAGAACAGCCCACACAGCAGCAAAGGCCCAGTGCAGTCAAAAAAAATTTTTAATTTTTTAAATCTTTAAAAAATAGTTGAGGTAGTTCACTTAGATGAGTTTCACTCTCACAAAGTATAAGAAACCTACGTGTGTGTGGGCGAAGTTGCTTCTTTGCAACCCCATGGACTGTAGTCCGCCAGGCTCCTCGGTCCGTGAAATTCTCCAGGCAAGAATACTGGAGTGGGCTGTCATTCCCTTCTCCAGGGGATCTTCCTGACCCAGACACAGAACCTGCATCTCCCGAGGCTTCTGCATTGCAGGCAGATTCTTAACCGCCGAGCTACTGGGGAAGCCCCACATAAGAAACCTATGGCATTAGGTTTCTGGGATTTAGCCCAGTCAGTCCCAACACCCTTTTTAAAATACATTGAAAATTTCTATAATCTATTATGCATAATGAAATATTTTTTAAAACTTGGAAAATAAATAAATAAGAGGTTATAGCCAAAATTTTATTTTAAAAAACAGATGACATTCTCTTTTTCTATATAAAATTTTTAAGCATATGATTTAAAACTTCTTCTCTTTTAAATATTAGAAAGAGATGAATAGCAAGGGCATATAGGACATTTGTTTTCAGTAAAGAGAGCTGGATATTTAAAACCATGCTAAGAGGAGAAATATGTTTTTGTAAGTCTCAAATTGAATTATTGGCTTGTGTACGAGAGCACTTATCACAAAATGCTTAGCACAGCTTCACTCCCCTAAACTGCTATTGGGCGAAAACGAGAGTGCCTTTCACAATTCTCCATAATGAGTATCAAGGAGTAAACACTCTGTATTTTTTTTCACCCAGCAGAGGAGAGGAAAGCATAGAGGCGGCCTTGCTCTTCCCTCAACTATTTGTGGGAATATCTGGCTTGTGTGTCCTATCACTCCTAACTTAAGACCTTGTTCAGGCTACTTAACTTTTATAAACCCTCAGTTTCACCATATGAAAAATGGGAATAATGGTGGTGATGACAGTGAGAATTAAATATTCTTTACCTAATCAGTGGGCTTCCCTGCTGGTTTACTGGTAAAGAATTCATCTGCCAATGCAGGATCTCGGGGTTGGAAAGATTCCCTGGAGAAGGAAGTGGCAACCCACTCCAGGATTCTTGCCTGGGAAATCCCATGGACAGAGGAGCCTAATGGCTTAGTTCATGGGGTCATAAGAGTCAGATATAACTTAGCGACCAAACAACAACAACAATATCTAATCTGTAAGTGTGCAATAAATGTTAGGTGTTACCACCATCATCAGAATCACTCCTTCCATCTTCCTCTGCTTCCCTATTTTTCAATTTTTTATTGTAAAATCAAACATATAGAAAACCCTTAAATAAATGCAGAGTTGTTATGAGTCATCTCATAAGGTGAACCCCATGTGACCAAAAGCACTGACCTCCCAGACCCCTCTCTGTGGCCCTGTGCCAACCTCATTTGTCTCCCTTTCCTGGAAAGTAACCACCATGCTGACTTTTATTATAATCACTTCCTTGTTTCTTCATGGTTTTATCACTAAATCCTCATACTTAGACACACTGTGCCTCCGTCTACGCCCCTATGCCTCTATGCCTTCCTCCTTATTTTTCCACTTTATATCTTTTGAGTTTAATCTACAGGCTCCCCTCTGTTCCTTTTGTTACTGACCAGCGTTCTTGGTCTCCTTAATCAATAGAAATTGATCAGAGGGCGGACAGGAAATTCAGGCCAGTCTTTATTGGTGTGCCTGCTGCAGCAGAAAGGGAATAAAAACAAGGAACAGGTTCCCTGGCTCACTTGCTTCCCCAGGGGAGTCGAGGTGGTACCTGATATGGTGTGAGGATGGGAGTGGGTCCAGGGGTCAGACTGGAGATGGGGCTTAGGGAGTGTGTCCACTGCTTCAGTGCTGCGTTCAGGGGGCCGGCATGATACCCTGCTTTTGTCCCCATGGCAGCTGGGTGTTCCCGTCTTTTTGTATCTTGTCATCCCAACTATGCACACATGCGGCTTTTTCTAGTCCCTTTTAGCTTTGTATTTCGTTGCTCAAGGAGAGGTTTGTCCAGGTATAAGCACTGTAGCAAAGGGTCCCAGGTCCCAGCCTGTCTCACTTTCTTTCCTTTTCAATCCATCTGTTAATGAACCTGGGGTGTTTGGCCTACAGAGCCCCTCAGAGTCTGTATTTCTCTAACTGTGGATTCATGGGACAATGCAGTATCTCCTCTGCCTCTGACGCCTTGCACACTGGTCCCTGGTCGAAGGCTGGACCAGATGGTGCTCACTCCCTTCTGCGGGACCCCCAGGTGGCAGTGAGTTCTTTCTTCACAGGCTGGTTGTCTCTCTTTTTATGGGGTAATTTGCTGTTGCCACTCAACATCTAGCTCCATTAATTCGCTGGGATCTGCAGATTGGTAATATTCTAATTTCATCATTTATTTTTCATTTATTAGTTGGATATTTCTGTTAAGGGTGGCTCCCCTTTATATTATGTTTGCTTCCTCAGTGGCACTGTTCAAATAGCAAACACTAAGTTTTCTTTGCTTTAATCATCAGTTTTTGAGAAAATGAATTTGTTCCTGTGATGAATGGTTTTAAAACATGCTTTTGAATTCTCTGGCACTTCCAAGTTTAAGAGGTAGGATCTGTGTCCCCTCCCATTGAATCTGGGAGGACATGTGACCACTTCAAACAACAGAGTATGGAAATGTCACAGTGTGACTCCCATGGCTGAGTCATAAAAGATCAGGCAGTTTCTGCCTTGTTTCTTAGAAGGCATGCTCTCGGGGTCCTGAGCTGCCTTATACCAAATGCAGCCACTCTGAGACGACCCCAGCTAAGCACAGGCTTGGATTCAGTTTAATCCAGGCCCAGACATACAAGCAAAGCAGCCTCCAGATAATTTCAGCCCCAGCCATTTCGTTTCCGCAGATGGCATCCCAAGCTTCGTGCAGCTGTACCCCCAGGCCCTGTTGAAGGGGACTGAAGTATAGACTACGCAAACATAACAAAATCATTGTTTACTCTACCAAGTCTTGGGGGAGTTTGTTATACACAACAGTTAATCAGAACAGTTCCTTATCACCCTCTGAAGGTGGCCAGTGAGAAATTTTTGATGTCCTTATGAACCCATGGGTTTAAAAATATTTCATAATTTTAGTTGATAGCATTTATTATGTCTTTTAAATTCTTTTTTATTCTTATTTTATTTTTGTGCATTAGTTGCTTGGTCATGTCTGACTGTGACCACATGCATTACAGCCCACCAGATTCCTCTGTCCATGGAATTCTCCAGGCAAGAATACTGGAGTGGGTTGCCAGGCCCTCCTCCAGGGGATCTTCCCAACCCAGGGATCAAACCCGCCTCTCTTATGTCTCCTGCATTGGCAGGCAGGCCCTTTCCCAGTAGTACCACCTAGGAAGCCCTCATTTTATTTTTATGCATCCACTGTTTGGTCAAAGGTGCCTCTTCAGTTTGGTTTCTGAGTCCCCTTGACATGACTCTAGTGGTCTTTGATAGTTTACTCATATTCTGTACAACAAAAGAGTCCAAACTAAATCTATACCATGATTCAAACATTTTCCCAGGAAACTTTGATTTCCTTTAGTTGGGAAACAGTATTTCAAGCCATAGTCTGGATACTGGAAATGCTTATTGTGGTTGGATTGGTTGATTGTTTATAGATTTCTTTCAATAGATACATTGTTATTGTTGCTCAGTGGCTCAAATCCCTTCCGACTCTTTGCAATCCCACGGACTGCAGCATGCCTAGCTTCCCTGTCTTTCACCATCTCCCGGAGTTTGGAGATAGACAGATACATCCATTCATGCATGCTAAGTTGCTTCTGTTGTGTCCGACTCTTTGTGACACTATGTATAAACCATAGCCTGCCAGGCTCCTCTGTCCATGGGGATTCTCGAGGCAAGAATATTGGAGTGGGTTTCTGTGCCCTCTTCCAGGAAATAGATAGATATATACATACAATACATACATGGATACATAGATTGATAGAAATAAAACATCTCATAAATTCACACTATTTCCAGTTCAATTCAAGACTTTAGGGTTTTCACTTCATCTTTTATCTGTTATAATTCGATATCCTTAAACACAACAAAAGAAGAGAAGCAAAAAGCAGAGGAGAAAAGGAAAGATATACCCATCTGAATGCAGAGTTCTAAAGAATAGCAAGCAGAGTTAAGAAAGCCGTCCTTAGCGATCAGTGCAAAGAAATAGAGGAAAACAATAAATGGGAAAGACTAGAGATCTCTTCAAGAAAACTGGAGATACCAAGGGAACATTTCATGCAAAGATGGGCTCAATAAAGGACAGAAATGGTAGGGACCTAACAGAAGCAGAAGATATTAAGAGGTGGCAAGAATACACAGAACTATACAAAAAAGATCTTCATGACCCAGATAACCATGGTGGTATGATCACTCACCAAGAGCCAGACGTCCTGGAATGTGAAGTCAAGTGGGCCTTAGGAAGCATCACTATGAACAAAGCTAGTGGAGGTGATAGAAATCCAGTTGAGCTATTTCAAATCCTAAAAGGTGATGCTGTGAAAGTGCTGCACTTAATATGCCAGCAAATTTGGAAAACTCAGCAGTGGCCACAGGACTGGAAAAGGTCAGTTTTCATTCCAATCCCAAAGAAAGGCAATGGCAAAGAATGTTCAAACTACCACACAATTGCACTCATCTCACACACTAGCAAAGTAATGCTCAAAATTCTCCAAGCCAGGCTTCAACAGTACGTGAACTAAGAACTTCCAGATGTTCAAGCTGGTTTTAGAAAAGGCAGAGGAGCCAGAAATCAAATTGCCAACATCTGCTGGATCATCGAAAAAGCAAGAGTATTCCATAAAAACATCTATTTATGCTTTATTGACTATGCTAAAGCCTTTGACTGTGTGGATCACAATAAACTGTGGAAAATTCTGAAAGACATGGGGATACCAAACCACCTGACCTGCCTCTTGAGAAACCTGTATGCAGGTCAGGAAGCAACAGTTAGAACTGGACATGGAACAACAGACTGGTTCCAAATAGGAAAAGGAGTACGTCAAGGCCATATATTGTCACCCTGCTTATACAGAGTACATCATGAGAAACGCTGGGCTGGATGAAGCACAAGCTGGAATCAAGTTTGCTGGGAGAAATATCAATAACCTCAGATATGCAGATGATACCACCCTTATGGCAGAAAATGAAGAACTAAAGAGCCTCTTGATGAAAGTGAAAGAGGACAGTGAAAAAGTTGGCTTAAAGCTCAACATTCAGAAAACAAAGATCATGGCATCTGGTCCCATGACTTCATGGGAAATAGATGGGGAAACAGTGGAAACAGTGACAGACTTTGTTTTTAGGGGTTCCAAAAATCACTGCAGATTGTGACTGTAGCCATGAAATTAAAAGACGCTTACTCTTTGGAAGAAAAGTTATGACCAACCTAGACAGCATATTAAAAAGTTGAGATATTACTTGGCCAACAAAGGTCCATCTAGTCATGGCTATGGTTTTTCCAGTAGTCATGTATGGATGTGAGAGTTGGACTGTAAAGAAAGCTGAGCACTGAAGAATTGATGCTTTTGAACTGTGGTGTTGGAGAAGACTCTTGAGAGTCCCTTGGACTGCAAGGAGATCCAACCAGTCCATCCTAAAGGAAATCAGTCCTGCCTAGTCATTGGAAGGACTGGTGTTGAAGCTGAAACTCCAATACTTTGGCCACCTGATGTGAAAAGCTGACTCATTTGAAAAGACCCTGATGCTGGGAAACATGGAAGGCAGGAGGAGAAGGGAACGACTAAGGATGAGATGGTTGGATGGCATCACTGACTCAATGGGCATGAGTTTGAGTAAACTCTGGGAGTTGCTGATGGACAGGGAGGCCTGGCGTGCTGCAGTCCTTGGGGTCACAAAGAGTCAAGACACAACTGAGTGACTGAACTGAACTGAAACACAACAATCCTGGTTTTCAGCGGATGATAGAATTAGTATCCCATAATATTCATTTGCTTTAGGCCACATTAGATGTACAACATTCCAAGATTACAACATCTTGGAAACATTATTACCATCACCAATAAAATTATTGAGAATAGTCTAAAATTTTACATACTCTCTATTCTCCTCTATTATTTTTATACTTGTTCTATATTTGGATTGTTTACACTTTCAGCCATGACATACTTTATACTCTTCTTTTTAAACCCTCTCTAAGTTTTAGTTCTATATGTTTAATCTTTTCCCATCAGTCCATATATCAATGTATTTCTAATCATTCTGGATTTTTGAAAGTCTTTCTCTAATCAGTTCCTCAGGAAAAGCTCATGGGAACAATATTCTCTGATGCTGATAACAGCCTGTACCTTTTTCCTGAAAGTCAGTTTTGCTGGATATAAAATCTTTGGGCATATTTTCTTTCCCCGAGTGTCTTAAATATATTATTCCATTTTCTTCCAATGAAAATCTAATTCTTTTCTCTTATAAGCCACTTGTTAGTTTTGCATGGACAAAAAAAAAAAGATATCTTTCTTTTCTTTCTTTTTTGTAAGTCCAATAATTTTACTAAAATAGATGTTAGTTTCAGTTGTTCTATCAATATTCAAAATATGTCCTATGCTCTTTCAATATACAATTTCAAATCTTTTTTATTTCAGGAAAGTTTTCTTGAATTATAATTTTCAGTATTTGTTCTCTTCCCTTGGTATTTTTTCTTTAGAAACTTCTGTCCTCTATACATTGGATCTTCTTTATTTGCACTATTTGTCACATTCTCTTAAATATTTTGAATGTTTCATTTTTCTTTGATTTTTAAAAATTTCTTCCTTTTCATCATCTATACCTCATAAAGAATTATCTATTGATTTTATTCAATCTGTTGTTCTTGTAGTTTATTCCTCACTTCTGAAATGATATTTTTCTTTTATTTCTAACTCTTTCTAAATTCTATCACCTCATTTCTGAGTTTGTCGAATTCTGATTCATATTGTTCTTTTATGTCTTTTATAATTTTCTTCCCTTAAGTTCTATGTGAAATAAAATTTTCATACCATATAATCCATTTATCTAAAGTGTACAATTTATTGGCTTTACTATATTCACAGAAATGTGCAACCATCACAATTTAGAACACTTGATTATTCCAGAAAGAAGCTTTATACCCATTATCAATCACTCCCCATTTCCCTCCAGCTCCTGAGGCAACAACTACTCTACTTTCTGGGTTTATAGATTTGCATATTCTGGGCATTTCATACCATGGAAATCATTCACTATGTTGTCTATAGTGTCTGGCTTTATAATTTAGCATATGTTCACCCACGTTGTAGCAAGTATCAACACTTCATTTCTCTTTGTGGCCAAATAATATTCCATTGTATGGATATACCACAGTTTGTTTATCCATTCATCAATTGATTATCATTTAGGTGGTTTCCACCTCTGGGCTCCTATCAACAATGCTGCTGTGAATATTCATGTTCAAGTTTTTGTGTGGACATATGTTTTCATTTCTCTTGGGTAAACACCTAAAAGTAGAAATTCTGGGTCACGTGGTGACTGTATGTTTAACTTCTTGAGGAACTGCTAAACTATTTTGCAAAGTGGCTCCACCATTTGGTGGTGTCAGCAGCAGTGTATGAAGTTTCCAATTTCTCCAAATCTCTGCCAACAGTTAGTATCATCTGCCTTTTTTATTATGGCCATCCCAATGACTGTGAAGTGACTTTTCATTGAGGTTTTGATTTGCATTTCCCTGATGTCTAATGATATTTTCATGTGCTTATTGACTATTTCTGTGTTTTCTTTGGAGGAATGTCTATTCAGTGTTATTTTCTTAATGTCTTTAGCTCATTTTGAAAGAGAAAGTTATAACTGTGATCATTCCTGTGAACTTTTTTCTGGTGCCCTTTCAATGTTTGTATATTGTTATTCTGAATTTGCTCTTTGTTTTCCCCCTTAAAAACTTCATATTGAATTTGACTTCGTTTTTTTGTTGCTCATTTTTAGAAAAAAATTAATTTTTCTTAACTTAAGAAGGAGGTAGGTAGCTTTTCTATCGTCACAGAACTCCCTCTTGCTTTCTGAATGTGTGTGTGTGTGTGTGACCTGCATTCTGAGAATTCTTGGCTCTGTTCCCTTTCATTACTCTCATCTGGACATTCTCACTCCTTGTCTTTGTTGTCCATGTCCTGGTCTATTCTGACTGCACAGTTTCTCCCCCATGTGGAGTTCTGTGTCTAAAGGGGGCTCTGGCTGGACTGTCTGGCCATTCATGACTGAGCTTACAATGGACCTCTTAGATTCATGCACGGTCGGGCTGGATGGACCCCATCTGGTCTCATCTGCTCCTCTCTGACGGTTCCAGCGTGCTATCCAGTGAAGACCTGGTGCTCTTTGGAGATTCTCCTGTTCAAAGGTCTGTCAACATTCTTACCCACTTGTAGTTTGGGGTTTGTCATAATGGTTTAAGTTCCAGTTTCATTGTAAAGGTTGTTCATGGGTTTTTGGTTTTGCTACTTACTTGCCCTTTCTGCTTTCATGTGGGAATCTGGTGTAACCTATGCTATCACCATACTGCCTTTCAGACCATTTCACTGACAATGAAGTTTAATTTGCCTTTCAGTTTGCTATTTGCTTTGACTTGATTCATCTGCACAGTATGGACTCAGGTCAAGGCTGATAATCATATTGGGGATTATTAGTTACTTCCAATGGTGTGTGTTCTTCCTCACTGTGGTTAATTAGAGCTGACCGCTATGGGAGCTTGAGGTTCTTTCAAGGCACATTCAGCAATCAGCCATCCTCAGTGATTCAGCAAGTCAACCTAATGCCTCTGATCAAGAGCTGAGCTGCACCAGGTCAAGCTGTGGCTCATCTCTCCTGGTCCCTTTGCTTGTCTACTGTGCATCTTGCAGATTACATCTACTGAAAACTTACTATGGGCACGCTTTTGGAAATTCTCAGGATGCCCCCTCTAATCCCACATATTAAATGTCTAGGATCCAATGAACTCTGGGCTCACAAACTTGAAGCCTGTAGAGCAAGAATAGCCCCAGTCTAATCTACTCAGATCATGCTGCACTTGTAATCACTCCTTCAACAGACACTTATCAAGTGCCAAGTATGCACCAGGGAAACCCACCATGCTGAACGCTCAGAAAGTAAAGATAAATGGGTCCTGCTCTCTCCCCTCTAGGGACAGGAGAGAATGATATACAAATATTAACTGTGGTGTAGGGAAAACATTGCTAGAATAGAAGCGTGAATTATATGATATGCTTGAGGGGCAGTGCAAAGAAAGAAGCCTCTGTCAGTAGGAATTCCTATGTCAGCAAATAAAACTGTATGTTTTCTATGACTTAACGTATAAAATGCACGTATTTGGCAAAGGTGAGAATGGAATGCTCAACTATGAAAACAGTTTTTACATCAGCAGAAGGATAACGGTTATTTTGTTATTACTTTTCAATAATGATGCTATTCTGTACATATGTACACAGACACATACATGCATGCATGCAGACATATGATTCCTATTTTTCTGATGCATTTGCACATAAGCAAAGCTCTTGGCACAGAGAGTAGACACCATGAGGATTTTTATTCACTTTCCCTCCTCATATGTGCTAGTGTGGGATTTCAAACTGTCACCAGCATGATGATTTTCAAAATAGAAAAGAAGTAGGAAAAAAATGACTAGGAAAATGATCGTGGAATAAATCCCAGACGCATCATTTTGAGGCAGAAACTAAAGCAGGGCAAAGCCAAGCAGGTGTTTCCAGAACCATAATGAGAATTTCAGCAAGTGGCAGGAGCATCTTTGCTAATTGAGAGACACCCAGGGAACAGCCCACATGGGCGGTGGGGTAGCAGCAGGCGATTCACAGACCCTTTGCCATGGGGGGCAGGAAGGTGATAGACATAACTGCCCCAGAAATCCACCAAGGACAAAGATGAACCATACGCATAGGATAGAGCATGGGATTTTAACAGGGGTGGAAGTGAAGCTATGCTTGAGAGGAAGTGGGCCATTTGCCCTCTTCATGCAGACAGAATAAGAGTGTGGGCTTTGTAAGAAAGGGAAGGACATTCGCTTAATCTTGGACTTAATCTCAGAAGACTGTCAGCCAGCACATCAGCAGATATATCTGCCTCTGGTCCTTGTAGCATCACCAAAAGTGCCCCGAAGCCTGGCTGCTCACTCCCATCGCCTGCCCCCATTTCCAGCTGCATCAGGACACACACTCTTAGTCTGAGCAGCGCCAGGAGCTGCAGGGAACTCCCCCCCTACCTAGCTGGACTGCATCTGAAAACCAGAAGTGAAATTCTAGGAGCCTCCTGAGCCTGAAACTCCCCAAACCCTGCTCTCCTGGCATATGCCCCGCCCCTCCCTAAACTTTGGGATGAGGAATTGCAGATGACTCAGGATTCTCAGGCGGCTGCCAGACAGAGCATGGTGTCTACTCGGCTTCACACTTTCCAGATGACAGATGCAGAATTGCCGTGTATCTAAAAAATGGAATTTTCCTCAAATTCTATCTAATATGTCTTGAAGGAACTTTTTATGTTTTGTAAAAGTGGTTTTGGGGGGGAGTGTGTAATTGCCTCAGCTCTGTCTTGCCACAGCAAAGATTTGAAATGGCAGACCAGTGTTGCAGCTCAGAGCTTTATTCTGCTCTGAGAATAAAGGATAGTACACCCTAGAGGCGTGAGGGCAGGCCCCAGTCCATCTTGGCTTCCTCCTTTAATACATTTGTCTCCTCTCCTCCCTGCCTTGAGCCTGCCTATGCAAATTAGGCTGGCCAAGAAGGGGGCGTGTTTGTTTCACCTGAAGTTCTCACTCCAGTCCGTGGATTTTGTTTTGTTCCATTTTTGCGGGCTTTTCTCTTTCTTTGTCTTTTAGCCACCACCATTTTGGAGTCCTTTTTCCTATTCTAACTACCTAACAGACTCAACAGGAGAAAGAAGGAAGGGACGTTTTCAAAGGAGGTGGTTTTCTTCCATTACTTTATCGAATTCTTAAGAGGTGTTCCCCTCCCCAGCGCGAATTCAGTGACAGATACATAGCAAGTGCTTAACATCAGAGACCCTGAGGCTGAGTTATTAGGAAGGAGCGTCTGGGGAGTGAGGTTGGAAGAATGCTGGTGGTGGGTGGGGAGGTGTGGAGGAGGGCGATGGTGAGAGCAAGCCCTGAACCCCCAGTGCCGGGGCGGACAGAGCCTCCTCAGGGAGGAAGGTGTGGGTCCAGCCCTGCACTCCACGGACTGGCAGCATCTCCTCTGGAACAGCCCAGGGTCCAGCTCTATCCAAGAATACAGACAAAGCCTGGTGCCGGTTGCAAGGGAGAAAGCGCTGAACAACCTCATCAGCATCAGCATCTTTCTCATCACCCTCAGAACTGCTTTGCAGGCTTTATTTCATTTCCTACTCTGGTCATGTGCAACCCTAGTCTTAACACGGATGCCTGCCCCAAGCCCATGGGTTCTGGTTGGTCGGTGGCTGGCAGCTTATCTAAAAGGACAGAAGGCTTCTATGACTCAGACAGCTAAGAGCTGCTTCTTTTCAACAAAAGGATTTGGTAGCAGAGATGCTCGTTTCTCTCTTATCTTCTACAGACCGTGATATACATGCTCTTCTTTCCAAGTTCTAAGGATTCCAATACTGGGACCGTTGTTGTGACAATGAAATGTTAAATGTGCCACAAAATATCTGAGATGAACTGTATGAAAAAGTGTGATAAACATCTATCTGATATTTAAAAATCTGATATTTTTATTTATCTATCTGATATTTATAATATTTATAAATATAAATATTTATCTATCTGATAAATAGATAAAAATATTTATCTATCTGATAAATTTTAAAATGTCTGAATGTATACAGAATGAAAAGAATATGGTCCAATCATCTTTAGTGCTGAATCTTTCTCTTATCCCTGAAAGGTTTTATCAAAATTCCTTTTATAGGTTTTCACAAGTTTCCTTGGTGTTGGCTCAGATGGTAAAGGGTCTGCCTACAATGCAAGAGACAAAAGAGACATGGGTTCGATCCCTGGGTCGGGAAGATCCCCTGGATGCATGGCAACCCACTCCAGCATTCTCGCCTGGAGAACCCCCATGGACAGAGGAGCCTGGTGGGCTACAGTCCACGGGGTCACAAAGAGTCGGACACAGCTGAGGCACTGACACTTTGTGCTTTGATGATAAGAAAGAGCTCTGACGTTAGGTAGGGCTCTGAGCTCAAGTCTGGCTCTGCTGCGTGTACTGGCTGGGATCTGGTGTGAGCTACGGGATCGCTTTGTGCCAGCCTTCCTCATGAGTGCCCTGAGCAGAGGGCTGCTGGGCTGGCTGCCCGAGACAGAGCAGGGGAAGAAGGCTAGCCGGGTGCCCGGTTCAGGGGAACCCTCAGGAGATGTTAGCTGTAACTATCAGGCTTGACGACTGCTCACTTTGGGAACACAGAATCACACAGAATCATCTGTAACACAGAATCGCATCTGTAGCGTGTGAGTACTCTGGCCTCTTTTGAGTCAATTTCTGAATTTTAGAAACCAATGAATACAGAGTTTAGGAGACATGAGCAGGGATCTTTCTTACACCCGACGAATTAAAGGAAGAAACCAGATGCTACAAAACAAAGGCAGCCTCTGTTTCACCCTGAGGGTTGTTTCCTACCGCGGACTGCAAGAGCTCAGGAAATTCTTTGCCTCCAGCATCTGCAGGAAAGTCATTTGTGCCACGTCTGCCCCCTCAGTGCCAAGCTGCCAGGAGCTCAGCACACGCACTGTGCATCCACAGGCCGGCCACGGATGAGCCTTGACGAGTGTCATGTCTAAAATCACAGGCCTGGGCAACAAGGCTTTCCTAGGAGGCACAGAGCAGAGCCAAGGCTAACGAACTCCTTCTGTACCCACCCCCTCGGGAGTGGGGGGGTGGTGGTAACGCGGTTAGGGGGAGGCAGGGGACATGCGGAGGAGGCCACAGTTAAAAGCCCAGGCTCCAGACTCCTTGGGTGTGACCATAAAATCACAGGGCCTCAACAGAAGTCAGCGAAGAGATTGATAAACACATCGGTAATCAGCTTTTTAAAATGATGATAAAACACGCATAACGAATAACTTACCGTCTTAGCCATTTTTCGCTGTGCAGGCCCACGTACACTCACATTGTTGTGCAATCCATCTCCAGAAAGGCACATTTTTGTTGAGGCTGTTGAAGACAGGGAATCGAGGATGAAGTTTTATTAAACAAAACGTCGTAAACCCACGTAACGCACAACCAGGAGAAACTGAGGTCTAAGAGGAACTGGGAGGAGGTCCTGCTGAGTGGGAAGCAAGCTGTCAGCTGAGCGCCAAGAGACAGATCTCTGCTGGGCCTCTGTAGCAGGCACTCCTCGCCAGGCAGCCCCTGCTGACTTTGCTCCGCTAGGGCTGTGGTCAGTTTGGACAGCACGGAGGGAAAATGAGTTTGCTTCTGCTTCTGACACTTTGTCACGTCCTGCGTCCCTCAGCCCCTCCCTTCTTACTCCTGACTCTAGAATGCGGTCCCCTGGGCCAGTCCTGCTCCAGAGTGCATCCTGGAAGCCTCTGGTACCCACAGCCCTCCCCATTCTCACAGCGCCCTCCCAGCCGTCCCTGGCCACAGCCCTGGCTCGTCCCTGGGTGGCAGAGGTCATGTTTCCCCCTCCGTAAAGTGGGAATAGGGCCTGCCTCCCAGAGTGCAGGAGGCTGAAATACAAGGCCTGCGCCCAGCGCCTGGACTAGGTGCTCCAGACACGCCCCCTCACCCGGCTGACCCATCAGCTATGCTGTGACAGGCTGCCATGCACATTTTTTCTTTTTCTTTCTTCTTTCTATTAAAAAAATTACTGACTCAGTGCATTGGGCCAATGCTATGCACTCTTTGAACTACAACAATGCGAAAAGGAACATAGAAAAAAACGGAACAAGTACACAAAGAAATACACAGAGTGGTGCACACAGTAGGTCCGCAGTTGCACATTGAGCCTCCAGTCTCAGCTCTGAGCGACAAACAGTGGGGAGGTGACGAGCTTCCCTAGAGGGTGCGGGTGCCTTCAGCGTGAAAGGGAGATTGTAGGTGAAGAGGATGCAGGATGTGGGCAGATGGGATGGGACAGCAAAGTGTGGTCTTCAGAAAGCAAAGCTTACCCACTTCTGCATGGTGTTCGCTCCTCTCCTCCTCTGAATCTGGCCCTGAGAGAGGCTCAGCAAAAGACAGCAGTGAGTCGGTGATCTCAGGCTGTGGCAGGGAAAGCCGATAGGGACTGTTATTTGGCTGAAGTGTTGGAATGATGTGAATGAGGGTCGGCTTGAGAAGAATCTGGAGTACTGGGTAAGGACAAGGACAGCATCTGGGCCCCAGCTCGATCACACACGTGCTACATGATCTCTTACTCAGCCACTGTGAACCTCAGTCTCTTCATCTGTAAAATGGAGTTGAACTTCATAGAGTTACTTGAGAATCAAATGAGATGAAGCATATTGACAGCGTCGGACATACAGTTAGTGCTTGATAAATCTCAACTATAATCGTTTAAGAAGCATAAGAGAGAAAACACGAACTCTTTGTTCAGTAAATGGTGATCAGTAAATGTAATTTTCCTCATGTTCAAATCACTCATGAAAGTTTTAAAATAAAGACAGCAAATCAGACCCTGAGGATCTGTTTTTGATCACAAGTACCATACATTTTTCATGCTACTGATGTTCTTCAGAATTAGTTTACATTTTGAGGGTCCAATCTTTACCAGTAGTTCAGAAAAAGCAGTAAAATATGCCTCTTCTCCTTTGTATCTCCAGTTTTTTCCTTGGCCTTTTCTAAGCTTTTGCTTTGAGAATTTGCACATACAGTCTATGCTGCATCACAGCAGAAAAGCCTTACAAAGATCAGGAAATTACTGAGTGTCAGGGCATTGGGCAGCAGTCAACCTGGTGTCTGCATATTTAAATTCTGAAAGTTTGAAAAACAGTTGCAAAACTTCTGTGAGAGATCTATGAAAAATTTAGGCAAAATAGAACTTTTAAGAAAAGTCAAAATGATATTGTAGTTTTAATCTGAGTATTTTTAAACTGTCACATTTTTAAAGCTATAAATGACAGAAAACTGAAATCAGGTTGCTTTCTAAGATAAAGGGAGTTTACTGATTCAGTAGTAACTGGAAACTAGAGATACTGATTTCAGGTGAGGTTTAATCCAGCAGCTCAAAAGACACCACCTAAGGCCAGGTTTCTCTCCTCCCCATTCTGCCTTCTATGGTGTTGGCGTTATCCTCAGGCTCCATGAGGTGGCTCCAAAGGCAGCTCCAAGGTCTCCCTTAATGGAAAATAACTACAGCAGCTCCAAAAGTCACATTCTCATACCATACTATCCACAGTAAAAGAGATAGTCTCTTCTCCCAGAACTGCTACAAGAAAAAGGCTTATTTTTCCCCTAAAGCCTCAGCCAATATCTTCTCCTGGCTCACTGGCTCTGATTAGCTTAGAACCAATCCAGGTGACTTGGGGGCATGCGTGGTATGCCCCCAAGTCACAGTTTAAGATTATAGGGCCCACTTACGGGATTTAGTTTCAATCCCACCAAGTCAAGTTTTCTCTGGAAATTCAAGGATCTATTTCCAAGCTGGGGGAATAAACACTGGGGAGCAAATAACCAGTGTGCACTATACTGCATTTTTAAGAGGGAGCACTGGATTCACACAATTTGTGGTTACAGATTTGTATACTCAAGTCAAAGGCAAAGGACTTCCCTGGTGGTTCAGTGGTTAAGATGCCATGCTTCCCATGCAGGAGACATGAGTTCAATTCCTGATTGGGGAACTAAGATCCCACATGACCCGTGACAAAAATAATAGTAATAAATTAAAAAATTAAGACGAGGGCAAGGGAAATGTCTGTTTCTGGGCTGACTTGCCCTTCTGATAGAATACAGTAACCAGGAAGGCTCTCAGCGCTTGGCAGTTTTGTACCTCGGTCCTGTCCTGGAAGGGAGGAGGTAAGTGTGACATTTACAAATAAGTAACCAGAGGCCAAGGTCAAATGAATGGAAGGCCTAATGAGTTCCCTAAACAAAGAAATCTGTTTGATGCCTTCCTGACCCTGCTCCCCTCTGAGGGTGCTGTTGGCTCCAGCCCAAACAGCTCTGCATTCTTTGGCTTCTGTTGACGTTAATGAGATCACCTGACCTCAAATGACATTGTCCTTTGTCTAATGCTAATAGATACATATTTTTAATGTTTACATGAATCGTGTGTACCTTAAAAGGAAAACAGAGTTTAAATCTTGGAGTGAAAGAGGGTGCTTAGCCTGCCGTGACCAAAGAGAACTGGAAATGGCAGGAAGTGGGAGCAGTGATTGGGGGCGGGGGTGCTCACCCAGGCGGAGCATTTCAGGGCTCCGCCCTCAGCTGCCTGCTTCCCCCTCCTCAGCCCACGTGGTGACACTCCCAGGGCACCCCGGGCTTCCAGCCTGGAAAAAAGGAGCCGGGATAAGTGGTTTCTATGACGTAATGGGGCTAAATGAATGGTTTCTAACTCCCGACTTTCAATTACAGTTTAGACATGGTTTTAGTAATAGAATTGAAGGTAACTAGAGATTAACTGGAATAAAGATGTGGAATCAGATTTTCCAGCGTTCCAAATTGCTCAGGGAAAGGGTCTATTCACGTATTCAACAAATATTTTTGTTATCCAACAAATACTTATCCAAGGCCCACTCTGGACCGGTCTGAGGGTACAGTGGTGAACAAAGACATGACCCAGTCCACATGGGGTTTATGGTCTAGCCCCCAGAAGCTGTAATAGCCAAGTGATCATGCAATTCCACTGAGAGTAAGGATTTTCAGTGGAATTGCACATTTAGGCACAGTCAAAGTCTTGGATGAATTTTGTGGATTAAATGATTAGGAAAATTCTCAATATAGAACACTTTTAAATGCTGGATAAAATGTCAAAAAACCACAATCTTTTTCATCAGTTCTGTTCAGGTATTATTTACATATGGTGAAATTCATTGATTTTAATTGAACAATTCAATGAATATTGACAAATGTATAGAGTCACATAAGCAGCACAACAACCACGACATAGTACATTTCCATCAACCCACAAAAGCCCTGTGCCCCTCTATAGTCAGTTTTTCCCCTCCCCCAAGATCCCTGGCAACCGTTAATCCTATTACTGTAGTTTGGCCTATTCTAGAACTTCATATAAATGAAGCCATACAGTATGTAGTTTCTTGTGTTTGTAAGACGAGGTCATCCAGAGGACCTGGGCGGCTGAAGGTCCCTACCGCTCCCCTGCACTTGTAATGTGAGCTGCCTGCCTTCCCCATTCTAGAAGCTGCCCAAGGACGCAAGCCTAGAGATGGTGGTGTGCTGCTGAGCCCGCTGAGACAGTGTACATGACTAAACCAAGCTAAGGCCTCTCTACATAAATTGTGAAGAATCTGGCAGACAGGTGTGAAGATGCCCCAGACAAGCCTTGTACGTTTCCATGGTGATTAAACCTGCCATCTACCCATCTGAAGAAGTCTGCCTCTTTCTTCAGTCTGTCCCTGCCCTCTGTGCATAGGAGCCAGTTTCAGATTTCAGAATAAGGCAGATCAGCAGTATTTGAATTCTTCCTCTCAGTGCCACACTTGGGAGATTTCTCCATGCTGTTGTGCATGTCAGGAGTCTGCTCCTTTCTACTGAGGAGCAAGCAGTGTTCCACTGAACGGACATACCACAAACTATTTTACTAACTTAACAGTTGATTGATATTTGAGTTCTTTCCAGTTTTTGGCTGTTATGAATAAGTGAATATAAATATTCACCTATAAGTCTTTGAGTAGACATATATTTTCACTTTTCTTGGGTAAATATTTAGGAATGGAATGGTTGGCTCATATGACATCACAAGCAGAATTCTAAGGAAGACTCCCAGTGACCTCATCCTTGCTTAATTTCCTCCCCTTTAAGTGTCAGTGGGACCTGTGAATATGATGAGCTATTGCCTCCATGATTATGTTCTCTTACATGGCAAAGGGAGATCATCCAGGTGGGTCTAATCTAATCATGTGAACCTTTTAAAAAGTTTTAGACAAAAAAGAAAATCAGAGAGATGTAAGCACAGGGGAGATTCAATGTGTCCTCATTGACTTGAAGACAGACGAATATGGACAGCCTCAGGGAGCCAAGAGAAGCCG
This sequence comes from Odocoileus virginianus, assembly GCF_023699985.2. NCBI lineage: Eukaryota > Metazoa > Chordata > Mammalia > Artiodactyla > Cervidae > Odocoileus > Odocoileus virginianus. The sequence continues at coordinate 4,327,480 of NC_069685.1, read as the reverse complement.
TCAGCTGACAGCCAACAGAGAAGTGGGGACCTCTGTCCTGCAACCACAAGGAACTGCATTGTGCCTGCACCTTTCTGAGCTTGCAAGTAGAGTTCATCCTAGAACCTCCAGAAGAGGACCCATTCTGGCTAACATCTGACTTCAGTCTTGTGATACCATGACCAGAGAATTCAGTCATAACGGTCCCAGACTTCTGATCTTTACAACTAATGAGCTAATAAGAAATGTAGTTTAAAGGTCCTATATTTGTGGTTTTGTTACAGCAATAAAAAGCTAGTACATACAGTATGTCATGCTTAACTTCTTAAGAAACTGCTAAATTGATTCCCAAAGTACCTACATCATTTTATGCACCCACCAGCAACGTCTGAGAGCTCCAGTGGCCCCACATTCTTGACAATACTTGATATTGTCAGTCTTTCAGCTATTCTTGTGTAGTGCTATTTCATTGTGGTATTTCAAAATTTGCATTTCCCTGAAGACTAATGATGTTCACATCTTTTCATGTTCTTACTTGTTATCTATCTATCTTTTTCAGTGGGATGTCTGTCTAAATTTTTTCCTCATTTTAAAAAACTGAAAAAAATTTGTCTTACTCTTTCAAAGTACTACAGGACTGGTGGTAAAGGGAAGGGACGAGAAGGCAGAACTACGAAAAAGCTTGATCGTCATGAGGAAAGTGCAGGGAAAGCAGGCCTTCACTGAGAGAAGGAAAGGGGGTGTCTGCCAACCTCAGAGTCACAGTTTGAATGACCGCATCCAGGAGGTAGGAGATAAAAAGCATTGGGCTTAAGCAGGGTGGGAGGCCAGAATTCCTGAAAGATAACCCAGTGGTAATACAACTTATCTGCTTAAGGAGATGTTACCTACCTCAGCCTTGGCACTGGAAGAAAACTCTGCCCAAAGTACTTCTAATCTTAGGCTTCTACTCAAAAGGGTTTGAGCCTGAAATTTACATCTCCTACATGGACTTGAAAACTTTAAACAGAAGATTTATTTTGAAGTTGTCCCAAGCTGAAAGTCAGAGAAGGCACTGGCACCCCACTCCAGTCCTCTTGTCTGGAAAATCCCATGGATGGAGGAGCCTGGTGGGCTGCAGTCCATGGGGGTGCTGGGAGTCGAACACAGCTGAGCGACTTCACTTTCACTTTTCACTTTCATGCACCGGAGAAGGAAATGGCAACCCACCCCAGTGTTCTTGGAGGATCCTGGATCCTGGAGGATCCCAGGGCCAGGGGAGCCTGGTGGGCTGCCGTCTATGGGGTCGCACAGAGTCGGACACGACTGAAGCGCCTTAGCAGCAGCAGCAGGGGCAACAGGTTGAAAGTGCTCCCAGCCCACCTACCTCCCGTCCACCCAGCCCACCTAACACAGGACTCAAAGGGCCCCCACTGATAAAGTTCCAAGGTATATGAAATCACAATAAATAAAAATCACTAAGAAATAAGGAGATAAGAGTCAAAAGAGATAAACTGCTGTGTCAAACCTATAAAGACTAGCAATTCTGGATGACTGGACATAAACTATTAAATAAGTCGGTTTAATATTTTAAAATATTAGATAAGATAAAGAAATAAAAGCGTAACAAAGAATGAAACATTCCAAATTGACAGATAACCTATTAATAGAAAAAAGTGAAAATTACGTGACTGCTAATTCCTCAATAGCAACAGTGAAGCCAGGAGACAGTAGAATATCTTCAAAGTGCTGATTGAAAATAGCCATGAACCTAAAATTATATGTCAAATGAAACCATATTTCAAGGACAAAATCAAAAGAAAGACATTATCAAGCCAACCTAGGAGATTTCCGCAACAAAACCTGTCACTGTGAATGTTCTTAGGGATGTACTTTAAGAGAAAGAAGAATGATCCCAGAAGGGAGTTCTGAGAGGCAAAAAGGAATGATGAGACTATAGGTAAAGACTATGGGAAAATATGGGGCTTCCCTGATAGCTCAGCTGGTAAAGAATCTGCCTGCAATGCAGGAGACCGCAGTTCGATTCCTGGGTTGGGAAGATCCACTCCAGTATTCTGGCCTGGAGAATTCCATGGACTGTATCCCATGGGGTCACAAAGAGTCGGACGTGACTGAGCAAATTTCACTTTTCATGGACAAATATACAAACAATATTGCACATATAAAATAACAATGTCTAATTGAAGTGTCAGAAATATCCAATATAGAAATAAAATCATGGGGAAAAAAGAACCTAAAAATTGGGATTCATGTATCTGCTGTAATGGACATACTCTTCTACATGCCAGGCCCTGTGCTCTGTATTCCTTAAGTCTTACATCACTTAATCCTCCCAACCACCTTCCAAGGAAGGTGGTGTTATTAGCCTGTTGAGAAAACACACATAGCCAGGAAGTATCAGCTGGGACTTAAGCCAAGTCTATTTGATTCTGAGCCTCTTCTCTCAAGCAGTCTACCACACTGCTTTCACTGGTAATATTTGTTGTGAAAAATATAGGCAAGTGTAAAGAAAATACAGACATGTGACGTAGGCAAGTGTAAAGCCAAGAACTCCCCTGCATCATCACTGTCATATGTATAAATACACACACGCATAACTTTGAAAAAATTGGGATAACTACTGTTTTGCATTACAGTTAATATCACTAAGTAATATAATATTTTAAATATAATCATCTTGCTCTTTATTTTTGGAGCAAATTTTTTAATGGTTCATTGTATAGTGTTTTTTTAACCTCTTTATTGTTCAGTTGCTTATTTGTGTCTGACTCTTTAAGACCCCATGGACTGCAGCATGCCAGGCTTCCCTGTCCTTCACCATCTCCCAGAGTTTGTTCAGACTCATGTCCATTGATTCGATGATGCCACCAACCATCTCATCCTTTGTCACCTGCTTCTCTTCCTGCCCTCAGTCTTGCCCAGTATCAGGGTTTTTTCCAATGAGTCAGCTCTTCACATCAGGTGGAGCTTCAGCTTCAGAATCAGGCCTTCCAATGAATATTCAGGGTTGATTTCCTTTAGGATTGACTGGGTTGATCTCCTTTCAGTCTAAGGGACTCTCAAGAGTCGTCTGCAGCGCCACAATTTGAAGACATGAATTTTCTGGAGTTCAGCTTTCTTTATGGTCCAGCTCTCACATCCAAACATGACTACTGGAAAAACCATAGCTTTGACTAGACGGACCTATGTCAGCAAAGTGATGTCTATGCTTCTTAATACACTTTCTAGGTTTGTCATAGCTTTTCTTCCAAGGAGCAAGCGTCTTTTAATTCCACGGCTACAGTCACCATCTGCAGTGATTTTAGAGCCCAAGAAAATAAAGTCTGTCACTGTTTCCATTTTCCCTCATTTTTGCCATGAAGTGATGGTACCAGATGCCATGATCTTAGCTTTTTGAATGTTAAGTGTTACTTTTCACTCTCCTTCTTCACCCTCATCAAGAGGCTCCTTAGTTCCTCTTCACTTTCTGCCATTAGAGTGGTATCAGGTGAATATCTGAGGTTGTTGCTATTTCTCCTGGAAATCTTGGTTACAGTTGGTGATTTATCCAGCCTGGCATTTCACATGACATACTCTACATAAAAGTTAAATAAGCAGGGTGACAATATACTGACTTGACATACTCCTTTTTAACATCTTTATCCCTATACTTCTGTATTCTACAGTATTCACTGTTAATTTTTGTTAGATGTGAAGATAATCTGCTCAATACTTTTATTTTCTCAAACTTGAAATGTAGTAAGAGAAGTGGATGTCTATTCTATTGCTGACTATACATTTTTTGTTCTAGAGATCTTTTTCAAATAAACATTGCAATCACATGATTCCAAAATTATGTGCTTCAAAGCAGATTTGGGATACAAAATGTGGATTTTCAAAACATGTAAATTAAATAGTTATTCTTGATGAAAGTCTTTGCTTTATGACAAAATTGACTTGTATGTTTTCTTTCACATAAACTGTTTTCTTAGAATATAGAAATATCACTTCCTTTATGGAAATTAGACTCATGTGGAACTTTTAATAGAAACGCAGTTATGACTTTTAAAGAGATGTGTTTGTATGTACACACACGTCTGCATACAAATATATATTTCAGTCTCAACCCAGAGATTGATTAATATCATTATATTATTACAATGTATGTAGTAAAATCTCATCAATTCAAATATACCATTGATTTAAAACTTCGATTTGAAAAATACAAGTTAGAGGAAGAAGAAACCAATATGGGGTATGTATGTTTGCTTCTGCAATTCCATAATGCCTTGCACAAAGCACATCAACTTGTTTCACTTTACTTTTGTATACTTACTTATGGTTTGATGAGTATAAAATGCCCATACACGAAAGTAACAAGACGGAGTCCTAACACTGAACGAACCTTTGAACAAATATGGATGGTCTCGTCCACACTTCTCCTTTTCACCACCCAAACCATCACCTGAAATAGTTAATTTTGTAACCATGTGTTTATCGTAACCTACTAGTCACAGAGACCATCTGCGGTCAATTATTATTCCCAAGAGGTCTCCTCTTGGCGTCACTCATCTCTATGGGCCTGTCCGCCCTTTTACCCGGAGCTGGTTAGTGCTCGGTCTGTGCAAAATAACTTTATAGTATCTTAAGCAAAATAAAGAAAAGTAATCATGCTGCAGAGAATGATAGAACTGCTTCTAAAACCAAGTATGAACTCACCTAGTGGGGCGCAGGGGGAGCTGCGCGGAGCGCGGAGCCTGCGTTGTCCATTAACGCCACCCCCACGCAGGCTCCCGCGGCTCCGCCTCCATTCCCAAACGTCGCGCACTGCCCTCCTGTTTCTGCCCTCCCGCCTTAGAGAATCTCTTTGAACCTTTGATTTAAAGCAGGCGTCCACTGCCACCCTCGGACCGCCTCCTGCTAGGTCGCAGTTGTCCCGGTAACAGCGTGTCTGAAGGGAGAACCGGCTCTCCGGAGTTTCCACGGAAACCACTCCGGGCAGAAGCAGGTGCGGCGGGCGCAGCCGGGCGGCGCTGGAAGGCGCCCTCGGGGCGGGACCCGGAGGACCGCCCCTGCGCCTGGTATGGGTTACATATGCACCGCATATGCACTACCTTCGGTGGGCTATTTCATTCGCAGAACAGAACCACTAATTCCTTCCGTATCTCTATGCAAACCCAGTAGCTCTCGAGGCGCTGTCCGCGTTTTAGGGACGGTCCAAATCGAGGAGGATCTGCAAAGGAGCCCTCCCCGCCTCTCCCCAAACAGTAAGGTTCTGCTGGCCAGAGTCCTCTCGACAGGCTGGAGCGCTCGTGAGCGCGACAGAACGTGCGGGAAACCCAGGTTGATGAGCTTCCTGCCCTTTGCATATTCTACCCGTGCCCAGAAAATCAAGTATTAATAGGTTTGAGGTTTGCCGTGTTCCTCTAAGTAAGTCCCCTTTACATTTGTGACGCAGGTTAGGTTAATTGGAAAGGCACTCGCCTCTTGCTTTGTCTGACAAGTATCGTTGGGAAGAGAGAATCGGATCTCTGCTGAGAGCGATTAGGAGAGAACTGAGGTGTCTGGACAGTTCCTAGGTCAGGCTGGCGTGTGACCGTTCCGGCCCGTGTCCGCGCGGTCCTGCCGGCGGCGGCGGCGGCGCCGGAGACGAGGCGGGGTGGAAGCCGCGGCCGAACGCGCGCTTCTCGGCCCCCAGCCCGTCATCTTTGTGTCTCTCGGGGCGGGGAGGGGCTGTCTGACACGTTATTAAACCTGGCAGCTGCGTTGGCGGCGCCGAGGCGCATTGAGAGTGAGCTTGCAGAAGATGAGGGGCTTTCAGCCGGGCGCCAGCTTGTCACTTCTCGCTGCCTGAAAGGCGGGTTTCAGAGCGCTCTCTCTGGCTTCCATTAGCAGTGGCCACTGACAGCGCGCGCACTTCGCGGAAACAGTGGGAAACGTGAGTATCTGTGGCTCCGCGCCGCGGGTCGGCGGCTCGGCTCCCAGGTCTTCCAGCCGGGTGGCGGGGACGCAGAGGCAGCGGAGGCGAGGCCGGCGCGCGGGGCACCGGGCTGTGGGAGGGCCGCGCGCCGCCGCACCCGGTCTGTAGGTGGTGCGCGCCGGCGCGACGGCGAGGCGAGAGCCCGGGCGGCTGCGGGAGGAGGCTGGGGCGCCCGGTGTCTTGCGCACGCCTTGGGATCTGGGCCTGTAGTTTGGAGCCAGATGCACAAAGACGTCGGGCCTAGGCAGCGGGTGTAGACAGTCCTGTGCTGTCCCAGTACCTCCGGTCCTTTTTGAGAGAGAGGAGACGCTGCATTTTACGGTTGGCTCGGAAAAAAAAAATGAGATTAGGCCAGTGTTTCCCCGCCCCGGAGGACGTTTGCGCGCTGGCGGTGAGCATCTCGGCCAGTCCCATGGGGACGGTGTGGCAGCTTCGCGCGCCTCCAGAGGTCGGTGCGCCCGGATCCCTTGGGGACTTCAGAGCCTCCTGGGCTCAGGCCCCAATCCCTGAGCTCCGTCCCTCCCTCCCTTTCCCTCCTCTACACTGTGTTCTAACAGGGCTGGCCTTTAACGAAGACCCTAGTAAGGCGAGGAGACCTTAATTCCCTCTTTTCTTCCCGAAGTTATGAGTGTGAAGAGGTGTGGTGTTTTTCCTTATTATTGATTGCTAGAGGGAATCTTGAAGTTCAACATCGGATTTATATATATATATATATGTGTGTGTGTGTGTGTGTGTGTGTGTGTGTATGTGTATATATATTTCTGGACAAGATTTCCCATATTACAGAACTGACATCATACCAGGATCTCTCGGTGATCTGTGTATTTCTTTAAAAACCTTGGCTTTCCCCTAGGGGTTCCCAGGACTGTCTAACAGCGTCAGTTGACACCAGAATATCATGTTTCCTATTTCGTGTGCGTTTCCATGCCGACCTGGTTCAGGCCGGAATGTGGGATACTGAGAGGTATCTCAAGCCTCATTCTTGCCGCCTCTGTGGCTGGACTTCTAGCTGTGTTGTCTGGCCATCAGTGTCAGCAGCTTATGGCCATGGAAGGGGTCACCTTTCCCAGGGGCTGGCCAGAGCCAGGACTCCTTGAAGGTTAGTTGTGTGGGCAGTCAGCTGTGGGCAAACTGCTAAGTTTCCAGGCCTCAGTTTCCTAATCTATAAAGTGGGCATGACAAAGTAACACAGAGCTGCACTAAGTTTGTGCTGGTCTTCAGATCTCACCCCACTAAACAGTTTTTCTGTTATAACTTGATAGTTGAGATTATCTTAATGAGCACAAAAAGAAAAGAAAGGAAAAGCCTACAAAATGGAAAAACTTGTAAATAGCCCTAAGAAAAGCAGTTATCAAGTTAGCTTAGAAATTTCCTAAAAACAGACTAGACTGTTGGTTGTAAATTACTTGATTTACAAGCAAAGAAGTAAAACTGTCATAGACACACATATGAGCCCTTTATTTTTAGAATTTCTTTTTTGCTAAACAGTGGGGCTTGAAGGACCTCAGTCTGCCAACCAGGACTGATCCTGGGCCATAGCAGTGAAAGCCCAAAGTCCGAACCACAAGGCCACCAGGGACCTCCCCATATGCCTTCTTTAATTTTACATGATCAGGTTATGACCCTGAAGCAAGTTTGACATCTAACAGGGAAATAAGGCTTGCTTTTCTTTGCCCCGAGACTTAGTTTTCCATCCTGTAGTGTGGTTTCTCAGGCTTCTGCAAATGAGTTTCTTGTTAACAAAAACCAGATAATAATTAAGCTTTTTTTTAAAGAAATTAATGGGATTCTGAGATGCTAAGTATAATACGATAGAACTGGAAATAAATACTGCTACTGAATTCTTCTTTAGTAAAATAATGCTTTAGGTGTTGTTTCTAATTTTGTCTATTATACTTTAAAAAGAATGTGGAGAAACGAGTTCAGAATGGAGCAACCAAAATAACTTAATGAAGCAGAAAAAGGAGAAGCTTAAAAAAAAAATTTTTTTTTTTTTAAATCCTGAGGCTGGGTAAGGTTCTGAAAAGAATGGAGTAAGAGAAAGCCAGGTTTTGATAGAACAGAATGCACTTCTCAGATGGTGAAAGATTAAAATGAGGAGCTTCACAAAGAGAATAATTTCCCATCTGCCCTTTCATGGTCTAGCCCCAGCACTCCCTAAACCTGGCTGCCTATTTGAATCACGTGGGGACTTTAAAATCCTTCTAAGGCCCGGGTCCCTCCCCAGGCTGAGACTCTGACTTAACTGGTCTGAACGTGAGTGTGGATAGTCAGAGCTCCTGAGGTGAAACATTAGGTAGGAGAACCTTGGTTATGCCTAAGAGGGCGGCTGCAGGAGCAGCAGGGAGCTGGCGGGGCCACAGGAGAGAAGACAGCTGTGATCCACACAGGCTGTCCGCCGGCTTCGCCAGATCCTGTTTCATCAAGGATTTCTGGAAACGCAGTTATTTACTGATAAATATGGAATCTTCAAATCTTTAAGGGTTGCAACTAATTAAGAGTAAAACATTTAAAAGTGTATTGTGCTTGCCAAACAAAACACATCTACTGAAACTGGTCCCCAGGCCAGATTAGGCAACCTCAGCCGCAGACATCTGCCTTCTCTTCAGGGAGGAGCCGGGCTGGACTAGGGGCTGTTCCCGGGCCTCTTCTAGTTTGAGTTCTGTTGTTTTGCTTTGTTTTGTTACTGTAGTAAATTTATTTATTCTTGTAAAATTATTTTTAATTGAAATACAATTTTGTTACAGTGTTGTGTTGGTTTCAAGTGTATAGCAAAATAATTCAGTTTTGTGTCTGTGCACGTGTGTGTGTTTCAGATTCTTTTCCCTAAGAGATTATTACAAGATATTGAGTATAGTTCCCTGTATACAATAGGTATACAATAGGGCCTTGCCGGTTATCTGACTCTTTGCGGCCCTGAATTCTCCAGGCCAGAATACTGTAGTGGGTAGACTTCCCCTTCTCCAGGGGATCTTCCCAACCTAGATATCAAACTCAGGTCTTCCTAATTGCGAGCAGATTCTTTACCAGCTGAGCCACAAGAGAAGCCCAAGAATACTGGAGTGGGTAGCCTATCCCTTTTTCAGTGGATCTCCCCAACCCAGGAGTCGAACTGGGATCTCCTGCATTAAGGGTGGATTCTTCACCAACTGAGCTATGAGGGAAATCCCATTTTATATATAGTAGTATATGCTAATCCCAAACTCCTAATTTATCCCTCCTCCCCTTTCTTCTTGGTAGCCCTAAGTTTGTTTTCTATGTCTGTGGGTATATTTCTGTTTTGTATATAAGTTCATTTGTATCATTTTTTTAGATTCCACATCTAAATGATATCACATGATATTTATCTTTGTCTGAGTTATTTCTGTAGTATGATAATCTTTAGGTCCATCCATGTTTCTACAAATGGTATTAATTCATTCTTTTCTATGGCTGAGTGATATTTTGCTGTATTAATACATATGTACCACATCTTCTTCACCCATTCATCTGTTGATGGATACTTAGGTTGCCTTCATGTCTTGGCTGTATGAACATTGGGGTGTGTGTATGTTTTTGTATTATTGTTTTCTCCAGATATATGCCCAGGAATGGGATTGCTGGGTCACACGAGAGCTCTATTTTTAGTTTCTTAAGGAATTTCCCTACTCTTCTCCATAGTGACTGCTCAATTTTCCTTCCCACCAACAGTGTAGGAGAGTTTCTTTTTCTCCACACCTTCTCCAGCGTTCATTATTTGTATACTTTGATAGATCTCTATAGATTATTTGAATGAAGAAATGTCCTCTAGTTCCATAAGCTTCCCCTGGATCTAAGCTAAGGGAGCTGGCTCTGGGGGTTGGGATGGTGTCATGGGCCCCTATGGTAAGAGGTCGCCAGCGTCCTCTCTGCCCAGCATCTCCCACTCAGACTTTCTGGCTCTCTCTGCTGATTATGAAGGTAAGCTGAATGACGACTGGGAGGCTGGCTCCATTCTATGGGAGGCCTGGCAACTGTCCTGAAACTGCTTTTTGGCATCACTTGGGTTGGGGGGTGGGGGTAGGGTGGGCATGGTTCATGAATATAAGCAGCTCTGATGCTGAAACATAATTTTCAAAAGTTCCCAGTTCATGCATCTTTTGAATTTCCCTCTCACCTTCCCTAAGCTGCACCAACAACAGAAAAGGGTGTGTCTCCATGAGCAAAGGCACCACTTTCCCCAGATGAGAGCCCAGCCAGAGGTAGAGAAGTTCAGGAGACCTGGAAATGTGACTTGTCTGGCTGCTCCCTGCCTCCTCTCTCTGGATTAGGACTGCTGGTATTTTGTGTGAGTGGAGGGGCAGGTGAAGCAGCAGGAAGGCAGGACGCCAGCCCTCTCTCTGGCTGCCCCCCGCCCTCCCTGCCGGAGGTCTGAGACCAGGGTGGTACCTCCCTTCCCAGAAATGAGGCAGCCTTCCAGGCCACACCGAGACCTGGGTGTGCGCAGCGTCAGGGATTCGGCACAGAGGGGCTGACCACTCAGCCCAGGGCAATGAGCAGATGCCAGCTTTGTTCAAAACAGCTTTGTTAAGCCAGGTGGCACTGTACTAAATGGAAAAAGCTTTCTTTAGCAGCTGCCATTTTCACTCCCATAGGCTCTGTAGAATAGGCAAAACCAGAGTGATTGAACAGATGCGTGGCTCCACTCTATAGGCTGTGAAAAACCCCCCAAAGCCATGACCATACTGTCTTCAGTCCTTTTGCCAGCTTCTCAGTCCTCCAGGCAAAGAAACAACACCCGAGACTTCCGTGGTGGTCCAATGGTTAAGACTCCAAGCTTCTAATGCAGGGGGCCTGGGTTCGATCCCTGGTTGGGTAACTAAGATCCCACATGCTACGTGGCACAGCCCCGATTTTTTTTTTTTTAAAAGCAGCTTGCATGATCAAAGGATTTCACTGTCAAGGAAAAAGGAAAGAGAGATTTGAAGTTAACATGTAAAAACGGCCCAGAGAAAGGGGAAGGAGATAGGATCCAGGTGCTTGGCTGGATTCTGGATGCCAGAACCCAGAAATGTTTCTTAGAGGGACAGAAGCTACGTCAACTCTAGTATCAAGCCGCCAAGGCCTTAGGCTGCGGCAGAGCCACTCTGCCCTGGTGTAATCTGCATGCGCCTGTGCCCAGCTGTGTCCAACTCTTGGCAGCCCCGCGCACTGTGGCCCCCCAGGCTCCTCTGTCCATGGGATTTCCCAGGCAAGAGTACTGGGGTGGGCTGCCATTTCCTACTCCAGGGGGTCTTCCCGACCCAGGGACCAAACCCGCGTCTCTGGAATTGGCAGGCAGCTTCTTCACTACTGGGCCACCTGGGAAGCCCCTAATGCCTGCGTGAGGAAACAGTGGTTGACTCTCCTGGAATCCCATGTGAACACCTTCCCCCCGTCAGTCGCTGCCACTAGCGGGGACCAACTTCAGAAGACTGGGATGCCAGGCGGGGTGCTGTGTGGTTCCGCTGAGGGTCTGACTCCCCTCACACCACCGTGCGTCCCAGAACTGTGGTCCAGCAATTGGCCGTAGGTAAGCCTGCTCCCACTCAGGTCCCTTTTAGTCCTGGGACTGACCTGCTGTGTGTACTTTGGAATCAGCCTTCCTTTATGTCTGTCCTCCTTCCGGCCGTAGCCCAGGCTGACTGTTAAATATACCAGTTGCCTGCCCTCCAGCGGCCAGAACAGCAAGTCCCGTCCATTTCTGGCTGGATAATGACAGGTTGCCTATGGAGCAGCCTGGCCGTGCGCGCTGTTGGCCAGGGTGATGCAAGCAGCTCGTATTGTCCCTTCAGGTAGTTTATTCCCATTCTAGAAACTTCCTGTTGGTTCTTTTTAGTAAATTCACTCTTAACAGAAGATCTCTAAGTGTGTCCAGGGACAGAGGGTTCTTGGTGTGTCCATTCCACTTTTTTGAACTTCTTCAGGATGATGGTAGAAAAATTGATTAAGGGGAAATTTGATACTGTTGGCTAAAATGCAGCTATATATTCATGACTATTCAATTCATCTGTCTTGCATGATCAAATATTTTTGCTATATGAGATTAATGATAATATTAGTACTAAGTTCAGTTATACAATGATATGAACTATAAGGGGTTTTATTTTTTTTTTCAATTTTAATTATGTCACCTTTTATTATTTTACAGCATATTTCCAAAAAATGCCATTACAGTTGCCTTAACTGCTCTATAAGACCTGGAATCAAAGAACACTGAGAATTAGAACACACACATCAAGCTGTAATGCCTACTTGTGCTGAACCATTACTACCAAAAGGGATGTTGTTTCTTAAATAAGCAGATGTGTGGCAATGCAAAATAAAATACAAACTGGTTAGAACAGTAAACTTTGTTTCAATGGCTATAGAAAGGAGGTGGTTTTGTTGTTTTTTTTTAAAACATCTGGTCTGGCAGCAAGATGTAATATGCATTTAGAGCAGTACATGCCCTGAAAGCTTATATTTTCAGTTGTGTGCATCACCTGAACTCAGAGCCCAGATGAAAAAAGTAATCACTCTCCATACTCTCAACACCCCTCCCTCCATAAGGTCACAATATTCCTAAACTTGAGATTCTTGTTGGTGAACTATTTTACAATTTTTTCTCCAATGACACTGGATGCTTTTAGTTTTTTCTCTGAAAGAGAAGCAATGAAAATGCAAGGACACCCTCCAGGGTCCAATTTTCACATCACATTCTCCAAGTAGTAAAATAGCAGCGCTATAACGTGGATGAAAAAAGTTTTCAGTTTCCTCCTATTCCTCCTTCAGTTTTTAATCATATTGGCATTAAAATTTATCTGGAGTCAATGGGCTTTCCCAAAGAAAATTTTTAGTTGCCAAGTATTTTCAGAAATTTATTAAAGTGTTACATATATGTAATTAGCTCTTATCTACGAAAAAAATATATGTATATATATTTGTATTTATTTGTCTTACCTTCACTGAAGTGCTGTTTGTTTTTTTTTTCCTGGCTGAACATAAGAACCTAGTGGACGGACAAATGCTGGCTTTATTTCTTTATAAGCAGTAACTGGAGTCTTTTTTCTTTTCATTCAATAGAAACTGCATGTTCATAATAAATTCACAAAAGGCAATATAAGGAAACACCTACTGAACAGGCATCTGCCAAACAAGTCATGTTAAGGTTGGACTCTACCAAGTAGCACTATGGCATTATAGACATTCCATTTTTCTTTTTTCAAGTCTGTCAGTTCTTTGCTAATTTTTTCCCCCCTAGCAGGGGATAGTGTGTAATCACAAAGTAAGGCCTAGAAACCATTCATAGTCACTCCCAATATTAGGGTGGACATCATTCTCAAGAGCTGATATAAACCAGACTGAGCAGGAAGTACTCAACTAGAACCACATTTGGGCCCATTCAAATAGTCTCCACTAACACTTTGCTGATACACATGTCCCCTTCTCGACTGATTTTGTGTTAACCTTTAAAAACTTCTAACAAATAAGACTGCAAAGTTTTCATAGAGTTGTAGTCTTAGGGGGACTGCTACGTTCTAAAGAATATGTTTTAATTCAGAAAATGTCATTGGTAACGTCTTGTCCATAAACATGGTTGGCAAAATTTAAAAAAGGCACAAAAAGGGAATAACTAGAAATGCTTTCCACTTTCAGTGAAGAGTACCAAAGCAAATATCTTTCACGAGAAAAGGCAGAGAAAAGTGTTCAGTACGTCATGCACAACTTGAGCTAAAAAAAAAAAAAATTATCTTCTAGGTCCTGAAGCTTGAGAAAATGAGTTTTCCTAATCACGTGCTTCATGTCAAATCAAATGTAAAGCTGCACAAATACATGTTTGGTTTAACAGTGGACCCTTTTTTTTTTTTTTAAGTGAGGCAATTAAACAAAGAACAACAAAACCAAAATACCTTCATCAACAAAGCAACTCCACCTGTCGCCTCTGTCCTTTTTACCACTTAGGGATGTAAAATGTCCGGTAGAATGTAAAATGCAGCATTCTCAATCATGGGATCAAGAAACTTTTCATGATAACTTATTGCAAATTGCACTTGACAGTTCACCACAACGATGGAAAACTGGCCCCTCGTTCGCTCATACAGTTCTTGAGCCCCAAAGGGAAGTCACCAGGAGAATGACCTGGATAAAAAGTTTGCAGCTGTGCTCAGCCAGCTAGCTCCACCCTCCGGGTGGGAGCCCACCCGGAACACCGCCTTGTTCAGTTATACAATGATATGAACTATAAGGGGTTTTAAAAAGAGTAGTTCCGTTGGAAAATTTAAAGTACAGTATTCACATATCGTAAAGTAAATTATCCTAATGTATAGTTATATTGTGGGTCTTCCCTAGTGCTCAGACGGTAAAGAATCTGCCTGCAATGTAGGAGACCAGGGTTTGATCCCTGGGTTGGGAAGATCCCCTGGAGGAGGGCATGGCAACCCACTCCAGTGTTCTGGCCTGGAGAGTTCCATGGACAGAGGAGCTTGGCGGGCTACAGTCTGTGGGGTCACAAAGAGCTGGACACGCCTGAAGGACTAGCACTTTCACTTTTACTACAGTTATATATAGTGGGAGACCAAAACTGCAGAAAATTTTATTTTTATCTTTTAAACTTTATTGACATATAATTGATTCACAATGTTGTGTTAATCTCTGCTATACAGTAAAGCGATTCAGTTACACACATATATATTCTTTTTCATACTCGTTTCCATTACGGTTTATCACAGGATATTGAATATACTTCCCTGTGCTATGCAGTAGGATCTTGTTATTTATCCGTCTTACATATACTGGTTTGCATGTGTTAACCCCAGGCTCCCAATCCTTCCCCCCCCACCCCCTTGGTAACTACAGGTCTGTTCCCTGTGTCTGTTTCTATTTTATAGGTAGGTTCACTTGTGTCATATTTTAGATTCCACATATAAATGTTATCATATGGTATTTGTCTTTCTAATTTACTTCACCTAGTATGGTAATCTCTAAGTGTTTCCAAAATGCAGAAAATTTTAAATTAAATCTATGAAATAGTTGCCCTGTGTCTCCCACTAAGTATGAAAAAAGAAGGAAACATATGATAACTTTCCATCTTTTTCAGAAGAAAGATTTACACACACAAAAACAAACAGTATAATGAAGAAAGTGTTAGGGGAAGTGCTAGACTGAGTAATCAAATGTGGGAACCAGTGACAGAGACAGTTTGTTCTATGCCAAGGCTAGAAAGGGGGACACTGATGTTTGTGGTTATAATCGTGGACTCTGTGATGGCTCCAGGGCTTTGAGGAATGGTCTAGAACTGGAAAGGCAAGCAGAGAAGGTGGAGATATTTTTCATGTAAAGGCAGACAGCTTAAGTAATGGCTCAGAAGTCATGGATTTGGCAGTTTACTTCTTTAAAAAATTGAAGTATAGTTGCACGTACAATATGTGTAAGTTACAGATGTAGAGTATAGAGATTCAAAAGTCTTAAAGGTTATATTCCATTTACAATTACTATAAAGCATTAGCTATATTCCCCATGTTGTACAACATCTCCTTTTTAAAATTTGTTTCTGTTTAGGGCTGTGCCACAGCATGCAGGATCTCAGTCCCCCACCTGGGGTCGAACCCATACCCCCTGCAGCAGAAGCACAGAGGATTAACCACTGGGCCACCAGGGAAGTCCCTATAATGTATCCTTGTGGCTTATTTTACACTTAATAGTTTGTATCTCTTATTCCCCCACCTTTTTTTTCCCTACCCCTTTCCCTCTTCCCATTGGGAACCACTCATTTGTTCTCTATTTCTGTGTTTCCTTTTTGTTATATTCACTCATTTGTTGTACTTTTTAGATTCCAAATATAAGTGACTTCATACACTATTTGTCTTTCCCTGACTTATTTCACTCAGCATAATGTCCTCCAAGTCCATCCATGTTGCTGCAAGTGGCAAAATTTCATGCTTTTTCCTGGCAGAGCAATATTCCATTTTATATGTAGAGACACATTAACATATATATCTATACATACCGTGTCTTATTTGTACATTCATCTCTTAGTGGACACTGAGACTGCTTCCGTATCTTGACTACTGTATATAGTGTGGCTATGAGGGATGCACGTGTCTTTTTGAGTTAATGTTTTTGGTTTTTTCTGGCTATATACCCAGGAATGGAAATGCTGGGTCATATGTTATTCTGTTTGGGGGTTTAGAGAAACCTCTGTACTGTTTTTCCATAGTGGCTACACCAATGTACTGTCCACTAACAGTGTATGAGGGTCACCCTTTCTTCACAGCTTAACCAGAATTGGTTGTGTTCCTTTTCTTTTTTTAAAGGTAAATAGTTCATAATTATTGGAAGGAGTTTTTTCTTTCTTGTTTCTTTTCTTTTTTTTTTTTTGTAGTGGGGATGATGGCCATTCTGACAGTTGTGAGGTAATATTTCATACTTTTGATTTGCATTTCCCTGATGACTGGCAATGTTGAGCATCTTTTCACTTTGGATGTTCATTTTGGATGGTTAATGGAGAGAAAGAAAACAGGCCTTCCCTCTGGAGGCAGATAATCAGGATTTGCATCCCAAAGATGTGTGACCTTGAGCAATTTGCATAGCCCACAGTCTGTTTCCTCGTCGAGGAGTCGGGACAACCACTGCGGTATTTTAAGGAATAAATTGATATAAAGGGTCCAGCATGGTTCATGGCACCCAGACAATTAACCTTCAGTGATTATTGTCAGCAAGAAAGATGTAAGATGAGACTCTACCCAACTTCAATATCAGAAGGAAGACTTTGAACTTGTTGCCCAAAACAATATGGCACCACTGTAGAATCTTTTAGGAAAAAGAAGCTTTCTTGTATCACTTATACAAAGAGCTCACTAGATTATTACAAATTCTTATATGACCATTTGAACCTCTGTTTGGATTTGTTTTCCCTTCCTTTTGGTGTTTGTGATTCAAACTTAAAATACTTGAACAAATTAACCAGAATGTAAATACACTCCTCTAAATCTTTGAGAAACTCTGATCCATGAAGATTTGTCAGTAACCTGTGTGTTCTGTGGTGAGCATCGTATTAGCCTCCAGCCTCTCTGGAGAACTAACAGTAGCTCTGAGTTTAATGATGTCTTAAACTCTGTCAATCACTTCTTTGACAGGTGAACCTTGTGAAAATTCAATATTCAAAAAGTTTTATTAAATATATAGGATTGACTAATTTCAACTAGTATACTCTTGGGCATTTTCCCAGTTCCCTTCATTTTTAGCTCTTTTAAGTAAAAGTTATGACTCTACTATGCTTTTGGTTTGGCAATGAGCAATATGTTTCCATTGTTATATCTCTATTTTACAACTTTCCAGAATTGTTTGGTGCACTTTTTAGAATATGAGTCACTTGCTATCTTCACACTGTGGTTTTGAAAGTGTTTTTATAACCCTTCTGAGTGGAATGTTTCTCTGAAATTTTGCTCCCTACTCCTCCCCTCCTTCCTTTCCCTAATTCTTTTGAGTTTGTCTTTGTTAAACATAATCTTGAAGTGGAGTAAACTGTGTTATCTGACTCTCCCTGCTCACCAAGGTCCTAGGAATAAGCATTTCTGAGATAATGGGGAGGGGGAGCCACTGATGTCATTAGCTTCCACAAAGGAAAATAAATCAGTCTTATGAGGTAATATTGGGATTTCTAGAAGATGATTATATTCCAGGCTTTGCTTTTAAAGGGGGGAGGGGGGCTGGGGGCCAGCTCTCTGCCTAACAAACAGTAAAGGCATCCATTTTCTTTTCTTTCATTCGAGTTTATATTTCCCCAGGAGGGAGAGAGAGAGACCAGGCAACATCTGCTTGCCAATGTGAATTAACTCTTCATTGACCAGATTCTTTGGACATCCACTTCCCACCCATTAGTTTTCTGAGTAACAAAGATTTGTTGTACTTGGGACTAATATAGGTCTTTTGTTCAAAAAGCTCAACACAAAATTTTGAAATGAGAACTGTAATCCTACACTTTGCAAGCTGATTTTAATAACCACTCCCTACTGCTTTTACAAGCACAGAGATGGATCAAAGATCCACCAATGTTGCAAATTAAAAGATAACCTCTGTGGATTAGCATGTGTGATGGAGAGCAGACACTCTCCTTGCCACCATGCACCTGTGATCCCGTTGAGTCCTAATAGGAATCCTTTGAGAAGGTATTTTGGTCCTCATCTTAGAAGGTCAGAGAGGTTGGATCAGTTCTCCAAGGTTACCAACTACTAAGAAGAAGGTACAGGGGTTTGACTCAGACCTGCCTGACTTTAAATATACAGTAGCAGACAGAGCAGAATCCTTTGGAATATTCTGTTCCCCAGTTTGGGTTTCATTTGAGTTCTCTAATGAGTGAATATAATGGACAGGGAAGCCTGGTGTGTTGCAGTCCATGGGGTCACAAAGAGTTGGACACGACTAAGCAACTGAACTGAACTGAATGAGTGAATGGTTCACACTCAAAGAACTCTCATAGACGAGACCAGTACTGGTTTTCTTTGAATCATCTAGTTCTCACAAACCAGCCACTACAAGGCAGGTCCCACACGTTTCTTGGATGACTGACTATTGGGCACTCATGTCCGAGTCTCTGCAACCCCATGGATTGCAGCCCTCCAGGCTCCTGTGTCCATGGGATTTTAGTGTGTGAGGGCTTCAGTAATTGCAGATGTGGACAAGATTACTGGAGTAGGTTGACATTTCCCCCTCCAGGGGATCTTCCTAACCCAGGGAGCAAACCCACATCTCCTGCATTTGCAGGTGGCTTCTTTACCACTGAGCCACTTGGTTAGGAGAAATTTTTATTGTCATAATTAGTGTCAGATTTCTAAATTTCCAAGGATAAGGACCATTGTTTTACCTGTTTATCCTGGCACTTAGCTTGTTGCTTGGCACACAGTATATGCTAAATAAACATTTGTTTGAATGAGTGTATTAGTCAGGGTTCTCCAGAGAAACACAACCAATAGGATATTGATTGATTGATTGATTTGGAATTGGCCCACATGATTATGGAAGTCAGTAAGTCCAATCTGTAGGGAGGAAGCAGGCTCGGGACCCAGGGAGGGCCAATGGTCCAGGTAAAAGCCCTCAGGCAGGAAGCATCAATATTGCAGATGAAGTCCAAAGGTAGTCTGCCTGAAATTTCTCTCTTACTTGGAGGAGGGTCCATCTTTTTTCTTCTATTCGGTCCTTCAACTGATTGGATGAGGCCCACTGACAGTATGGCAGGCAATCTGCTTTACTCTATCAATTAAAATGTTAATCTCATCCAAAAAAAAAAAACGGTTGTAGCAACACCCAGAATGTTTGACTGGGCACACTTGGCCCAGCCAGGTTGATACATAAAATTAACCATCACAATGAGTGAATGAGAAGCTGCAGTTTCTGGACTGTGGTAAAGTGAGTAGAATGTCAGGCATTGGTCTCTTACTGCAGACTTCAGTTAAAATGACATCTTGCTGATAAAAAGGGCTCTTCTTCCTGTGGGGTAGCTCCAACAGACCTCAGATTCTGATGCCAAGGTTCTGAGAGAAACTTTTTTGAGCCCCTTGTACCCAAGTGATCAGTTACCACCGAATCAAGTGAATTAAAGTGGTTGATACAGGTCCCATGCTTTCCAAATTAAGGGGTAAGTATTTTTTAGGAGTCAGAATCATAAAAGCATTTTAAGAACCCAGGTTTTCCAAGACCTTTTGGAAAAATTAACCTTTATGTTGCCCAAGTATACATAGCCATATTTAAGACTACTTTCTTTAGTTGTTTTAATGCAATTTGGTGGTTACTGTGGATCTCTGAAATTTGTAGACTCTGTATTCTCTAAAATCGTAACTCATGTCATGTACTCTGGGATCGGTTTTCTAGTTTTACATGTTAAAAATGTGCTGCAAAGTGAAGAAGCTGAGGAACATGTCTTTTCTTTGAGATTTAAGTAGTATTTCTTTTTGTTATTCACATACAAATTAACTTTCTACTGCACCTTTTTGGACAAAAAGTGATTAGAGAAAAAAGTTTTATTAAGGACTTTAGCGTTCTGCTCACTCAGGGTTGACATCTGCATAAATTCCTACTGTAGCCAGTTTTATTTCAACTCACCAAGTTTACCTCTATAGTTGTTCTCATATTCTAAAAGTATTTTAACTTTTTATTTATATAAATACATACACACTTAATTTTAAAAATAAAATTGAATTGAAAGCTTATACCTATAATAAATACAGCAGTCTCTTATCTTTCTTTTACCTCATCCCCCAGTTCTCCTCCTTAAAAACAACCCCTTTGAACAGTCTTAACCATTTTTCTATTAGTTGTTTCATGTTTCTAAAAAATTATCCTCTTTCTGCTATTTCTCTTTTAATTATTTCTTTTCTTTATTGAAAAAGCTAATATATCAACATAGTTCAAAATTCAAAAGAAAAAGGGTAAAAACAATAAACAGTCTCCTTACCCTGCTCCTGAATCTGTACAGTCCCCTCTCTGCAGGCAACCAACATCACTCACCCCTCATATATTTTTCCTGAGATTGTCTTGCACACACACGCGCAGCTGTTTACTGATCAGTTTGGGTATTATCTGTTGACTCTCAGTCACAGGAGATGAGAATTTAGCTTTCTCTCTTGCACTCTGCTTTCTTGCTTTCCTTCTCCATGGCTTAGCTATAGGACACGTCTTCATTAAGTCATTGTTTATCGTATAAAGACCGTATAAAAGCTGTCACTCCCAAGCCACATAGTTATATGCTGCATTTCATCTTAAGTAAGTAAGTAAAGTCGCTCAGTCATGTCCGACTCTTTGCGACCCCACAGACTGTAGCCTACCAGGCTCCTCTGTCCATGGGATTTTCCAGGCAAGAGTACTGGAGTGGGTTGCCATTTCCTTCTCCCAGAGCTGATAAACACTGCACTTTTTCCTTTAGGTTTTCTATAAGCCTATTGTTAATATCTTCTCCAGCTGTTCCAGCAGATGTGTCACATGGTCTGTATTCTACTCCAGTTTGGACTGCTTTTTGTTTTGTTTGTTTCTCTTGTTTTTCTTACCCCCAGTGAGCTGCTGTTTAGGGGACTTGCTTCTGTCAATTCTCCCATGTTGGATTCTCTTTTCCTGGACCCCAGTATCTTTTTCTTTCTTGATTTAATTCTGTTTTTTCCTCAAGGGGTTTTTAAAGAAAGGGTATGTGCAAGGTACATTTTGAGTCCTTGTATCTCTGAAAATGTCTTGACTCTACCCAGGCGTTTCATAGTATGGCTGGGTATAAAATCCCTATCTGAAAATAATTTCTCCCAGAATTTTGAAGGCTCCTCCCTTACCCGTTCTTGCTACTGGAAAGTCCTTTGTTGTTCCCTTTCTCCATCTCTTTCAGGGTTTTTTCTTCCTATGTATTCTGATCTTTCACAGTGATTTGCCATGATCTGAGGGTTTTTTTCATTAATTATTTTGATTATTTTGGCCCTTTTTAATATGAAAACTCATGCCTTTCATTTCTGAGAAAATGTATTTTATTTTCACTTAACTAACTCCTTCTGTTTCATTTTCTCCTGTTTTCTCTCCTGAAACTCTGCTTAGCTGAACAATACGCCACTTACATTGATCTTCTGATTTTCTTATCTTTCCTGCTACTGAGATCTTTGTTTTCAAATTTTTAATTTCCAAAGTGTCATCCTTGATTTTTTAATTTTTGAGAAAATATCTTGTCATTTCATGGATACAGTCTCTCCTTGTTTGGCTCTGAAGATATTAAATACAGTGGATTTTTTAAACCTTTTTATAGTCCCTGTATGGTTTCTGTGGCCTCTGGGTTCCATTTTTTCAATTTGTTTGTTTGTTTCAGACTGTTCTCACATGTTTGGAGAAGTTTGACTGTCCACACACCATTAAGTGAGGCTCTAAAACCTTTGATTGCAGGCTTTGTGTGATGGGTTTGGTAACTGGTAAACCTTCTTTGAAGAATGATCTGGCAGTGAGCCAAGTTTTCCTTTGAGAGACTCCTAAAGGCAGTATGGGAAGGATTTTTCTTTAATGGGAATACTTAGTTTCTTCTATGACTACATCTCCTAAGAATACTTCTGCTTTGGAGAGATACAATTAACTTCCACCATTCTGAGAGCATGAAAGAGAATGGGATCTGGAGTGTCTATCGTTCAGTATACAGACTTCATTTTAACCTTCAGCTTTCAGTTTGGTATGCTCTGACCTCCCAGGAGCTGGTCTGGTGACCTCAGATTAAATACTCCTTGTGAATATTAATTTTTTAACTTTTTCCCTAGCCACAGGACTGGGTGTGTGTAGTGGAACTAGCCATATAATACTATTAAGAATTTGGACTCTAAACAGCCAGAAAGTTTGGGTTCAAATCTTGGTCCCAGTGGTTACTAGCTATGTGATCTCGGTCAAGTTTCCTAAATTCTGTAGCTCATGACTCCATACTAAAGGTGAACAGTGAAATGCCCAGGGAGGAAAAAGAGCATGTTGAGATTTTATTTCTCTTTAACCTGAATTATTGATTTTATATTTTTTAAATGATTTCTCTTGTACAACCAAACCAATGAAAGCACAAAGGAATACAATTGCACACATGATCTTTCTGCAAAGATGGTGTGGAGTTTCCCACTGAACTAAATCATTGTTCACAGAATTTGGCAAAAAGAAAAGGAAAAAGTCTCCAAACAAATAGCCCATTGAGAAATATACCATGGCCCGAGGATGATGCAATGGCAAATTGCAACATGGAAAGAAGCCCTGAATGAAAATTTTGTGTTACAAAAGGATCAAAAGCAGTGCAACGAAATGGCAAGGAAACAATATTTATTTTGAAATCTTGCTCGTTTTTCATATGCGGTATTTTTAACAAGTCGTTTGTTTTCAGTTCACCACTACACTCTGTACTTAGAATTATCCTGGGCGAGTCCTCAGCTGCTGAATTCCTTTTACTTCTGGGAAAGGTGTGACTGTGGGATGCAGGGAAGCTGACACTGAGCACAGTAAAAATGGAAGCAGAGCAACTGCCCCCAGAAAAGTGCAGGAGAAGAGAGATGCAGGCAGGCTTTGCTCAAACTCAGCAACCACCCAGCGCAAGGAGGAGACAGGCCTGGGGCTCGGTCCCTCAGCCAGCCGAGGCTGAGCCTGAAAGCGGCCCTGGACCCCTCCACCTGGAATTTCTCTTCTGCAGCTTTTCTGGCTCAGAACCATAGAAAATATGAAGGGTTTGAATGAAATCTAGAAACTGAAAACATGTACTTTCTAAGGCTCACTTGCCAATTTCTTTGTCACTTACTTAATTTTTTATTTATCTATGATATTAAAATATATATATATAGCGAACTTCTTATATGTAAAGAAAACATTTTAAATAAGAGAACTTTGAAAAGGTGTTTGTACAAGGATTTTTTTCCCATTTGTTTATGATATTGTTTTACCCACATTACAGGTTGGTTAAGTAAGTTATGCTACATCCATAAAACAGCATACTCTGCAACCATGCACTGAAGATTGGGCTTATAGAACCAAACAATTCCGTAAGGGAAGTTATCCATGACATGTTATTGGTAGGAGGTGAAAGAAATGATATATTACTGTGAATTGTGTTGTTTTAATAATATGTTTGACTAGAAAAGCATATAACATAATGCTAAATTGTCTAGTAATCATTTCTCTGTAGTAGGATAATAGATGATAGTTGAGTTTTTGCTAAGAACTTGCTTTTGAAACTAGGAAAAAATGTATATGGCTAAAAAGTGACCAAAGACTGGCAGTGGTAAGCACAAAATTAGAAGAAAATGACCTTAATATACACTTAGTGGAGAATCATGACTGACTGAAATTACAACCATAGAAAACTTCTTCGAAAGAACTTAAAATATTCATTTTCCATTTTCTCAAATGAAACAGTTTAATAGGCTTAAAGATATAAAAGTAATGTTTCTTGAATTACAAAGTCTAGTGATATACAGTTGTTGATTCAATTGCATCGTTAAAAAATCTTTAAACGGTATTCCCAAATTATTGGTTTTTCCAGTTCTAATCTAGCACTTACTCAAACTTCTTTAAAAGATTTTCAGTTGATATAAATTCTGTGCATTGCAGGCACTTTGTTCTCTTCGAGAAATCAGTCCACACTGAAGGGTGGAGAGGTTGCTATTCATGACACAGAGTCAATATTTCAGGCAGATTCTTGGAAGAATTGTGTCATTGTGAGTGGCATGGCTCAGAAAACAGACTCACACACTGCAGTATAGATTTACCGTTTCTTGTTTGCTGTTTAAAGTTATCCCTATACTTGTTATCCGGAAGGCAATAGTCTTAGTAGTTGGACTACTCAAAGAAAAACTCTGTGGGACTTCCCTGGTGGTTCAGTGGCTAAAATGTGCTTCCACTGCAAGGGCTGTGGGTTTGATCCCTGCTTAGGGAACTGAGATCCCCCACGCCTCTCGGAGTGGGAAAAAAAAAAAACAAACCTGTGTAATATGCTGTGATATTACAATCTACCTTAGTGTATGAATTTGAGTTTATTTTCACTTGACTATTTGAGGAAGCATTTTTTTATGTCATTCTTCTAATGAAATCCAAAATTTATAGATGTGTGTGTGTGTGTGTATGTGTGTATGCTTAGTGACTCAGTCCTGCCTAGCCCTTTGCAACCCCATGGACTGTAGCCCGCCAGGCTCCTCTGTCCATGGAATTCTCTAGGCAAGAGTACTAGAGTGGGTTGCCGTTTCCTTCTCCAGGGGATCTTCTCAACCCAGGGACCAAACCCAGGTTTCCTGCATTGTAGGCAGATTCTTTACTGTCTGAGCCACCACGGAAGGTCCATAGATGTATACAAATATATATTTATTTATAGGGCATTTTACTAGAAAAGATAGTCCTAACTTATAGTATTTGTAAAGATGTTAATATTAAAGAAGCCTCCTTATAATCCTGGGTCATAACACTGACAAAAGCACCAACCTTGTGAAGTATTTGTCCAGCCTTCTAGATAGTCTGCAATGGATTTGAATTTCTGACTCCCAGATGTCTGCATGTGGCAGACATGTCTGTCTGTGCCTGAATCTGGTGCACGTGAGCCGTATACATTTCCCCTACAGCCCAGGGCTTTGTTCGGATGAGGCACGTGTCTCTGCACAGAGGCATCCCCTCAGGCAGGCTCTAGCTTCATCAGCATCTCCAATACAGATGCGCGTTTGTGTGACCACAGAGGCATTAATGGTGCCTGCAGCTGCGATGTGGCTGGTACATTTAAATCCACCACGTAGCAAAATACATGCTGAAGTAAATGGCTTGATTGGTGGTGCTAACACTCTTTGCCTTTTAATTAAAGTGGAGGTGGGGGAAGGATTGGGGGGAAGGAGGAAGAAGAAAGAGGAGACAAAACAAGGTGTAATCAGGCCCAGGGATAAAGTAACTTTCATTCCCAGTGAAACAAGCAATTAATCTACATAAATACATTAGTCACTATTCCTGTTGCCATCATTGAGGAGAGATGAAAACACAGTTTTAAAATGCATGAGGAGGATTGAGCACTAGCAATGGCATGTTTAACAGGACCTCAGCTCGGCGAGGTGAAGGCTGGTGGTGGAAGAAGAGTGGCTTTGCGGGTAGTTTGTTTAGAAGCATCTGCTGGCGGTGGTTTTTTCTCAACCCAGCTATCCTGCTGCAACAGCCACCAAACATGAGTTGGTCAGCGCCAGCCATCTGCTTTTTGAGTGCTAAGCACATTCTTCCATGAGCTCAGTTGTAGGCACGCTCTGGAGCTTTCCTTCCTTCTGGGAAATTTGATGGGCATCACGGTGGGTCTGGGAAACGTCTTCAGGGGCCCCACATATGAGGCACAGATTGAGCCCTATGCAAGGGGCTAAGACCAGCCAAGTCCTTCACCCCTGCTCATGGCCCTGAGAAAAGGGTGCTTTCTTCTGATGGCTCAGAGAGCTGCTGGCAGGCTGCTCTAACCAGATCCTAAGCAGACACTTGGCCAATACTTAATGCTACACTTGGCTAACACACTTACTTAATACTCATAACCAGCTCACGAAGTGGTCCCTACCATCAATAGCTTTTTATCAACGAGGAAACGGAGGCTTAGGAAAGGTAAGTGGCTTGTCCAGGGTGGCCTGGCTAGTAAGTGGTGTGGCTAGCTTTAGAATGGAGGCTGCTGGCTACAGATGAGCATACCCAGCTTCTGGGAAGAGTCAGGGTCTTCTGTGCTCAGGTAGTCAAATATAAACCATCAGAGGTATGTACCCTGTACATATTTGATATTTGATCTTGCTTTACATAGCTCTGTATCCCTCACAGTTCCTACCTCAATGCTTTTCACATAGCAGAGTTTCAGTAAACATGCATTAAATTAGCTAACAGAAAGAAAATGGTACATCTTGGTTCAGGGGTTGGAGATTGTTAATTCTACTTGTAAAATGATTTTCATTTGAAAGGTTTCAAAGTTATGTAAAAAGTAAATTTCTTTCTACAAAACATAGAATAGTATAATGAACCTACCTGAATTCAAACCCAGTGTCAATAATTAGCAACATTTTGCCAGCCTTGTCCATTCCCTGCCAACTTTTTGCTGTTTTGGTTTTTGCTGCTAAATTTTTTTAATTAATTTATTTTTATTGAAGGATAATTGCTTTACAGAATTTTGCTGTTTTCTGTCAAACCTCAACATGGATCGGTATACATATATCTCCTCCCTTTTAAAACTCCCTCCCATCTTCCTCCCCATCCCACCCCTCTAGGTGGATACAAAGCCCCTGTTTGAGTATTGTTCTTTGCTGATATATTTTAAAGTGAATCCCAGGTAGCTCATTTCAATTATAAATGCTCAGTATAAATAGCAACAACTTATAAAAACAACCTCATAATTACCATGTAATTATCATACCTAATCACATTAGCAATAATATTTTAATATCATCTGATACTTCAAGCTGGTTGTCACAAAGGCATTTATTTATTATTTCTTTTTGGCTGTGCTAGTCTGTTACTGTGCTTGGGCTTTCTCCAGCTGCCGCGAGCAGAGGCCGCTCTCTAGCTGTGTCCACGGGCTTCTCTCTGTGGTGGTATCTCTTGTGCAGAGCGCAGGCTCCAGGCACACGGGCTTCAGTAATTCAGCACGCGGTCTCAGGAGTTGTGGCTCACGGGCTTTTAAGTTGCCCTTTGGCATGTGGAATCTTCTCGGACCAGGGATGGGACCCATGTCCCTTGCCCTGGCAAGCGGATTCTTATCCACTGGACCACCAGGGAGGTTCACAAAAGCATTCTTTAATAGTTAGTTTGTGGAATCAGAATGGAACTTACCTGCACATCGCATTTGGTTGTCTCATATTTTTTTCTCTTATACCCCCGCCCATGACTCTATTTTTAGTAACTTACTTTTTCTTTTTTCTTCCTTTTTTCCTTCTTTCCTTCCTCCCATTCCTCCTTCCCCTTTTTTCCCCTCCTTCCCTTCCTTTTTCTTTTCTATTTTCCCCTAGAAAGCAGGGAATTTGTTTTATTATGGTCATTTTCTTTTTTTTTTGCCATATTGTGTGGCATGCAAGACTTTAGTTACCTGACTATGGATGGAACCCACGCCTCATCCTCCGCAGTGAAAGCATGGAGTCTTAACCAATGGACCACCAAGGAATTCTTCTCATCCCAGTGTTTTTGCTTAAAGTAACAGGCGCTTGTTCTTTGGTGTTCATTTATCTGGCTGCACTGGGTCTGCGTTGCGGTGCCCAGGCTCTTCTTCGGGTGCATGGGCTCCTCTCGTCGTGGCGCCTGGGCTCAGTCGTTGTGACATGCTGGCCTGGCTGCCCCAAGGCATGTGGGATCTTAGTTCCCCAACCAGGGAATGAACCCATATCCCCTGCATTGGAAGGTGGATTCTTAACCTCTGGACCACCAGGAAAGTCCGCCCATCTCAGTGATTTTTAACTGACTCTGGAAACACTTCCTCGAGGGTATTGGTGGTGCCCAGTGGTCAGGGGTTCTTCACTCCCAGTATCCTCTGGGACAGTGTCTCTGTTGATGGGATTCTGTGTTAGCTCATAATTGTTCCTCTAGCACACAGATGTGTACTGAAGGGCTTCCGTGTGCCCGCCCTGTATCCAGTGTGGGGGATACAGCAGCGTCTCAGTGGGGCTACAGCTGGACCGGGACAGAAGGCAGAGCGCCGATGGCTCCATCATCAAGTTCAAAGCCCTAGGAAAGGAATGCAGGTGACACCTTCTCACGGTGGTCTCAGGAAAATCAGACCCGGAAGTGCCAGGTCACAGGTGTGAGCAGCCCACCATCCCTCTTTTCTCCACCTTCCAGCTCAGATTCCGGCTCCCCTCAAAGCCGGCCGGGGTGCCCTCTCTGCGGCTACTGCAGAAACTGCTGTGAGGGCAGCCTCCTTCTCAGGGAGACATCTGCACTCACTGTCTGCTCGCCCATCCGGTGATGCTGCAGTTTGACAATGTGACAGCGATGATGCCGGTGGTGGTCGGCCCGAAAGTGCAGTCCGTGCCTTTCATTTGCCAGAAAGGCGACCCTCCCCCTCCACCCCTGTCTTTTCCAACTTCAGCCTGAGACCCAAGTTCAACGGAGACAGACAGTGCCTATGTGTCTCCTAGGCTTGTCGGGTTATCATTAGGGGTGGGGCTTCCCTGGTTCATCGGCAGGATCCTCCACGGTGTCCGAGGGAGGGAGTCCTTGTCAGCCTGTTTATCAGGTCGCCAGCCTCCCTACAAGGAGGTGGCCAGCCCACTACCACTCTGATTCCTCAGGAACTATTTCCTGGGAACAGGGTGATTATTTTAGTAATATACCCACCTATACCTTTTAATAAATTTCATTATTTTAAAAATCCTATCTTTTCTTTATATAAAATGCAAGAACTGACTGGTACCTAAAGAATAAGCCCCGTGAAGGTGCAGAGAGCGCTGCTGTACATCAGCGACGAACTGTCAGCACGTGTGATTCTTGCTATAGAGACAGATACAGTGGAGATAAACCCTCAAGGACGAATAAATCATGCCTCCTGAGTCAACCTTATCAAATGCATTCAAGATATTGATCTCTGCTACATCTGAACAAAGCTCAGACAACTGTTTAATGGCCAGTTACATCCAGGAGGCTTAAAGGATCCCTGTTCCCACCTCTTTGTCAAGTGCCCCTGCAATTGTTTCCAGTGTATTGAGTCCATTAGGCGGTTATTGGAAATGGTGTGCATAACGGGGTGATCTCCTCTCTTGACACTCCGTCTGTGAGAATTTCTAACACTGCAATTACCATGGCCTTGCTGTGACCTGGATGAGCAAAACTCCTGGAAGCAGGATGGGGAATAATGGGGCAAGGAGATGTGGGTAGATCTAGGGTATCACATTGGGATGAGGTGGGGGTGAGTGGGTGCTGCTGTATTCAGGGGTCTATAATATTTTTTTGTACTCTGAGGCATTTTCTTTGGATGTATTACGTCCCTAGAAAAAGAATCCAAGGACTTCCCCTCCTGTGTGTTTTCATCTTGCTTCTTCATGGTCCATGATGTCAGCTGAGGTTGTCAGTACAATGAATTCAAACTGATGGGATGGGAGAAGGTTTGGTCATTTTTCTGGATCTCTGAGGTGCACATCAAATCTGGGGCTGACCATTCCACCCTTACTCAGCCTGCCTGTGAGATTCACAACAATTCTCCCAGCCCTGTGATCATTGATGATATCAAATTAGCCAAAGTTACCATGCTTCTGAGAGTTCTCAGAAACATGGTGGAGAGTTCTGACAAAACATGGTCCACTGGAGAAGGGAATGGCAAACCACTTCCGTATTCTTACCTTGAGAACCCCATTAACAGTATGGAAAGGCAAAAAGATAGGACACTGAAAGATGAACTCCCCAAGTGGGTAGGTACCCAATACACTACTGGAGATCAGTGGAGAAATAACTCCAGAAAGAATGAAGAGATTGTGCGAAAGCAAAAACAATGCCCAGTTTTGGATGTGACTGGTGATGGAAGGTGGAGAAGGCATTGGCAACCCACTCCAGTACTCTTGCCTGGAAAATCCCATGGACAGAGGAGCCTGATAGGCTACAGTCCACGGGGTCTTAAAGAGTTGGACACAACTGAGCGAATTCACTTTCACTTTTCACTTTCATGCATTGGAGAAAGAAATGGCAACCCACTCCAGTGTTCTAGCCTGGAGAATCCCAGGGACAGTGGAGCCTGATGGGCTGCTGTCTATGGGGTCACACAGAGTCAGACACAACTGATGGGACTTAGCAGCATCAGCAGATGATGGAAAGAAAGTCTGATGCTGTGAAGAACCACATTTTAAGAACCAAGAATGTTAGGTCCATGATTCAACATAAATTGGAAATGGTCAAACAGAAGATGGCAAGAGGGAACATCAACATTTTAGGAATCAGTGAACTAAAATGGACTGGAATGGGCGAATTTAACTTAGATGACCATTATTTCTACTACTGTGGGCAAGAATCCCTTAAAGAAATGGAGTAGCCCTCAAGTCAACAAAAGAGTCTGAAATGCAGTACTTGGCTGCAATCTCAAAAATGACAGAATTATCTCTGTTTGTTTCCAAGACAAACCATTCAATATCACGGTAATCCAAGTCTATGCCCCAACTGGTAATGCTGAAGAAGCTGAAGTTGAACAGTTCTATGAAGACCTACAAGATCTTCTAGAACTAACACCCAAAAAAGATGTCCTTTCCATCATAGGGGACTAGAATGCAAAAGTAGGAAGTCAAGAGATACCTGGAGTAACAGGCAAATTTGGCCTTGGAGTACAGAATGAAGCAGGGCAAAGGCTAATAGAGTTTTGCCAAGAGAACGCACTGGTCATAGCAAACA
Source organism: Odocoileus virginianus (assembly GCF_023699985.2). NCBI lineage: Eukaryota > Metazoa > Chordata > Mammalia > Artiodactyla > Cervidae > Odocoileus > Odocoileus virginianus. Next base: position 4,296,741 of record NC_069685.1, on the reverse strand, counting down.
CCCTCTTCCAACAACACAAAATAAGACTCTACACATGGACATCACCAGATGGTCAACACCGAAATCAGATTGAATATATTCTTTGTGGCTGAAGATGGAGAAGCTCTATACAGCCAGAAAAAACAAGACTGGGAGCTGACTGTGGTTCAGATCATGAACTCCTTATTGCCAAATTCAGACTTAAATTGAAGAAAGTAGGGAAAACCTCTAGACCATTCAGACATGACCTAAATCAAGTCCCTAACAATTATACAGTGAAAGTGAGAAATAGATTCAAGGGATTAGATCTGATAGAGTGCCTGAAGAACTATGAAGGGAGGTTCATGACATTCTACAGGAGGCAGTGATCAAGACTATCCCCAAGAAAAAGAAATTCAAAAAGGCAAAATGGTTGTCTGAGGAGGCCTTACAAATAGCTGAGAAAAGAAGAGAAGCTGAAGGCAAAGAAGAAAAGGAAAAATATAAGCATCTGAATGCAGAGTTTCAAAGAATAGCAAGGAGAGATAAGAAAGCCTTCCTCAGTGATCAGTGCAAAGAAATAGAGGGAGGAAAAAAAAAAAGAAATAGAGGAAAACAATAGAATGCGAGAAACTAGAGATCTCTTCAAGAAAATCAGAGATTCCAAGGGAACATTTCATGCAAAGATGGGTACAATAAAGGACAGCAATAGTATGGACCTAAGAGAAGCAGAAGATATTAAGAAGAGGTGGCAAGAATACACAGAAGAACTGGACAAAAGAGATCTTTATGACCCAGATAACCACGATGGTGTGATCACTGGATTAGAGCAGACATCCTGGAATGCAAAGTCAAGGGGGCCTTAGGAAGCACCACTATAATCAAAGCTAGTGGAGGTGATGGAATTCCAGTTGAGTTATTTCAAATCCTAAAAGATGATGCTGTGAAAGTGCTGCACTCAGTATGCCAGCAAATTTGGAAAACTCAGCAGTGGCCACAGGACTGGAAAAGGTCAGTTTTCATTCCAATCCCAAAGAATGTTCAGACTACCACACGATTGCACTCATCTCACACGCTAGCAAAGTAATGCTCAAAATTCTCCAAGCCAGGCCTCAACAGTACATGAACCATGAACTTCCAGATGTTCAAGCTGGATTTAGAAAAGGCAGAGGAACCAGAGATCAAATTGTGAACATCTGCTGAATCATCGAAAAAGCAAGAAAGTTCCATAAAAACATATATTTCTGCCTTATTGACTATGCCAAAGCCTTGTAGATCTACTGTAGATCACAGTAGACTGTGGAAAATTCTGAAAGTGATGGGAACACCAGACCACCTGACCTGCCTTCTAAGAAATCTGTTTGCAGGTCAAGAAGCAACAGTTAGCACTGGACATGGAACAACAGACTGGTTCCAAATAGGAAAGGGAGTACATCAAGGCTGTATATTGTCACCCTGCTTATTTAACTTATATGCAGAGCACATAATGAGAAATGCTGGGCTGGAAGAAGCACAAGCTGGAATCAAGATTGCCAGGAGAAATATCAATAACCTCAGATATGCAGATGACACCACCCTTATGGCAGAAAGTGAAGGACTAAAGAGCCTCTTGTTGAACATGAAAGAGGAGACTGAAAAAGTTAGCTCAAAACTCAACATTCAGAACACCAAGATCATGGCATCCGATTCCATCACTTCATGGCAAATAGATGGGGAAACAATGGAAACTGTGAAAGACTTTTTTTTTTCCTCCAAAATCACTGCAGATGGTGACTGCAGCCATGAAATTAAAAGATGCTTGCTCCTTGGAAGAAAAGCTATGACCAACCTAGACAGCACATTAAAATGCAGAGAGATTACTGACACAGGTGCATGTAGTCAAAGCTATGGTTTTTCCGGTAGTCATATATGAATGTGAGAGTTGAACTATAAAGAAAGCTGAGCACTGAAGAATTGCTGCTTTTGAACTGTGGTGTTGGAGAAGACTCTTGAGAGTCCCTTGGACAGAAGCTCCAACCAGTCAATCCTAAAGGAAATCAGTCCTGAATATTCACTGGAAGGACTGATGCTGAAGCTGAAACTCCAATACTTTGGCCACCTGATGCAAAGAACTGACTCATTAGAAAAGACCCTGATGCTGGACAAGATTGAAGGGAGGAGAAGGAGACGACAGAGGATGAGATGGTTGGAATGGTATCACTGACTGGATGGACGTGAGTTTGAGCAAGCTCCAGGAGTTGCTGATGGACAAGGGAGGCCTGGCGTGCTGCAGTCCTTGGGGTCGCAAAGAGTCGGACACAACTGAGTGACTGAACCAAAATGAACCATGCTTCATCATCACAGTTGGAAACCTGATGATGACTTTGGAGAATGGCCTGATAAGCACCTGGCAGTTTTCAGCATTGTTGATATTCTTGAGAGCTTCAGCCAGGATATTCATGCCCACTGTTATAGCAACAGGGGAAGATGGCAGAAAGCAGAGATCTAGAATTGAGCTTGACACAGGAGAATGGCAGATTTGTGAATTAGTAAAGAGGTGGTAGTGGCAGTAAGCTGAATGGATATGGCAATAATCTGATTTCTTAATTTGGATTTTTCTTTTTTCTTTCTTTTTTTTGAGAAACACTCCCTTAAAAAATGGTTATCTGAGATGTGACAAATAAATATATGATTCTGATTGGATCTTGGACTGGGAAACACATTATTGAGGCAGTTGGTAAAGTTGGAATATGAACTGCAGATTAGATAATAGTACTGTACCAGTAGCCCTTCCCAGACGGAGCTCCTGGGAAAGAACACATCAGCCAATGCAGGAGGCGTAAGAGATGTGGGTGTGATCCCTGGACCAGGAAGATCCCCTGGAGGAGGGCATGGCAACCCACTCCAGTATTCTTGCCTGGAGAATCCCTTCAGTTCATAGGGTCACAAAGAGTCCTGAAGGGACTTAGCATGCATGCACTTTACCGATAATAAAATTCCTGACTTTGGTGACTATGGTTATGTGGGAGCCTTGTTCACAGTGAAGTATTTAAGAAAAAAAGGAGCATGATGTCTGTGATTCCTTCTCAAATGGCTAAAAATTGTGTGTGTGTGTGTGTGTGTGTGTGTGTATGTGTGTATGAAGAGATAGTGAGACCAAGAGATGTGACAAAATATTAACAAATTGGTACATCTGGGTAAAATATATATCAGAATTCGCTGTCATAGGCATGCCACTTTTCTGTAAGTTTAAAATTATTTCTCAATGAAAAATATTTTAGGCACTATCTACTTATTAATATACTTATTAATATCTACTATCTACTTATTAAAATATTTTAGGCACTATCTACTTAAAATAAGTATAGTTAAGATTTAATTCCACTGTTACAGAAAATCCACAATAGCTTAATCAAGAGGAAAATATATTTCTCTCTCAGATAAAAGGAATCCAGAGGTAAACAGTCCAGTTCATAAAACTGTCAGAGTCTAGGGCTCCACTGCTTATGTTTCTTGGGTACCCTCAGTAACTGTTTTCCACCTCATGGACCGAAAGGGCTGCTTGAGTACCAGCCATTTCCCACATTCTAACCAGGAGGAAGGGAAGGGCTTGAAGTAAAAGATGGGGAAACAAAACAAGATCTCCTGGAAGCCATCATTCAGTGTTTCTGCGTACATCTCATTGGTGGAAACATAGTCTGGCCACAGCTCACTGCAAGAGAACTTGTGAAATGAAGCCTAGGTATTCCTCGATCCATTTAAAAATCAGGGCTTCAAATATATGAAAGAAAGTGAGAATGGACAGTGGGCAAACAATTAGCAGCTTTTTCCAGATGAGGTCAGCTGACAAAGACAACATCTGCCCAGCAAACTCCATGAACTTGTGGCCCAAGGGCTTGGCTGGGTGGGGCAGACCCTCCTGGATACAATTCAGCTAATGCAGTGGGTGATATTTGCAGGCTTTTGGTGCCATAAAACTCTTCCACTTTAAACAGCGCTCCACCAACCCCTCAACCCCAATCAGCCAAATTGTATTTGTAGGAGACTCACTTGCCAGTGACTGATTACTCTGATTATTCCTTCAAATGACTTTGGTCTAAGAGGACAGACTATTCAAAAACAACAACAACAACTAAAGAGGATGTCTTGGGTCAGAATAAAGACTCCAGTGCCTTCTGGCTGCCTCCCACACTCTTGGGGAGGCAAGAGTAATATTTTTCTGGCTGTTTACAAAGAAATGAGAGTAATATTTATTTTTTAGTTGATAGAGGGCGAAAAGCCCTATTTTGTGGGAAAGTTTGCTATGCTAATAAGCAGTTTTTATAATTTCTTGAGATATTGGCTTAGAGGCAAGGGGAATGAAAAATGATTTCTGGTCAAACAAACTTGAAGATAGTGTACTCTATGATCTTCTGTTAGAGGGTCACAATACATAATTATACACTAAGCTCTGAGAAGTTCTGCAGTAAGGGAGCCCCCAGCCTGAAATGCTATAACTCAGATTGGGACTTACTTGCCCACAGTCTTTTAACTGAGATCACACCTGCTCACAGGACTTAATGAAGCTTGGGTTCTTGATGTCTCATCACAGAAAGAATTAAATGAGAGGCAATGTGATGGGTAAGAAGTGGATTTATTTAGAGAGAAACACACTTCACAGAGTGTAGGCCACCTTAGAAGGCAAGAGCTGCACCAAGGCATGAGGTTGTCAGTTTTCATAGAAGTGTGTGATTTCATAGGCTAATGACTTGGAGGAATAATTGTTCGGTCGCTCAGTCATGTCAGCCTTTGCAACCCCGTGAACTGCAGCACACCAGGCTTTCCTGTCTTTCACAATCTCCCCAAGTTTGCTCAAACACACGTCCATTGATTTCATAATGCCATCCAACCATCTCATCCTCTGTCATCCCCTTCTCCTCCTGCTTTCAATCTTTCCCAGCATCAGGGTCTTTTTTCAGTGAGTCAACTCTTTACACAGGTGGCCAAAGTATTGGAGCTTCAGCATCGGTCCTTCCAATAAATATTCAGGACTGATCTCCTTTAGGATTGACTGGTTTGATCTCCTTGCTGTCCAAGGGACTCTCAAGCGTCTTCTCCAGCACCACAGTTTGGAAGCATCAGCTCTTCGGTGTTTTGGGGAACGGCTGGGGACTTCCGGGCCCTGGGCCACGGCCCACTGTTTGACCTTTGTGGAAGCATCCCAGTTCCCTGCGCCTGCAGGCGTGTCATTTATCTTACTGATGTGTTACAATGTGTATATACTGAGGCTCAGGGTCTGGTGGAAGTCACCTTGCCCACCATCTTGGACCTATTTGGTTCTAGTTAGCCTGTCTTGTCCTCGAGCTATGTCATTCTTTTAAAGGTTGTGCCCTGCCCGCTTCCCTCCTGTTTCAAGCCTTCTTGTTGCCAACTTTTTCTTTTTCCTGCTGTCTCTTGTTTGCTTCTGTCCTATTGAGCCCACCTTGGAAAATCAAGGATGCTACTGAGTCCTGAAGCCCTTAGTAAACTGCTGTTAGCTTCATCTTAATACAAGGATTCTGGATTCTCATGGTATATATTGTGCAGAAAATGAAGCGTAAGTCGCTTTTAAAGCATAATGACAAGAGTTTTTCAGATGGCTGAATTTGGAAGCAAACAGAAGCTGCAGGCCTGTGGGCGAGTTCGATTGACACCTGAGCGGTTTTTAAGGAGTGTGTAGAAGGTTGACAGCTGTTTGTGGCTGGACTCCTGGTGTGCACAGCGCAGCCACTGGGGACCACAATGGGATGGCCACGCCCGTGTTCAGGATGCCTCCCTGCGGGGAAGACAGCCCAATTTGTAAGACTTTCCTCACCAGATCTCTAACAGTTAACCATACAAGCAAGGAAGCCCTGGAATCTCTTCCAAACTGTGTCCAGTGTTCAGAATACATACTAAGTTTTACTTAAGCTGGTGAGGAGAAGAGGACAGATCTGTTCACTCTGCATTTGAAACCAGCAGTGAGTAAGTGGATTTGCTTTATCTTCAGAGAGCTGGTTAAGAACACTGTACCCTTGCCTCTGGGAAGGGAACTAAACAACGGAATCCTTGATCTTCAGTAAATGAACAGCCCCATTGACTCGATGCGTTTTGGGTTACATGTTAAATAATGATGCTTTATGGTAATAATTATAGTGAGGTTTTCTTTTGTGAGGCTCATGGCACATTTCCCGTGCCATCTCATTCATTTTGACCTAGGATTGGGTATCATTATTCTCCTCAGGAAAATGAGGCTCCAGACAGGCTCTGGCACTAATTGGGACATGGCCGCAAGTAAAGGCAGGGTTCTGATCCCAAGTCTTAGCTATGTGAGCACAAAGCCTTTGAAAGGCAGGTTGAGGGGCGCAGTCTTGCCTATAAATTAAAAAAACAAAAATAATCCCTTGGGGAAAATACTGAGTACCCACTCCTGCTAGATCCTAGGCATCCTGCAGAAATCTGCATTCACTCATTCAGTACATATATACCAGGTGCCCGCCGTACCAGGCATTGTCCTGAGTGCCAGTGCTGCCCGGCCCTGAGAGGTGTGCCTGTCGCTTGCCCCAAGTGTCCCATAGAGCCCTCTGGGGGTGCAGAGAGTGGCAGGAGTTGAGGAAGAGGACCACAGGAGAATGAACATTTGTAATTGTAATAATCACAGAGCTAACCGTCGTATAACAAGCCTTGCGCCTTCTAAGTACCAGCTGTGTGTTCTCATCACAACTCTCCGAAGGGGATCCCGTGGCTAAATCCACTTTACAGAGGAGGAAATAGAGGCCCACAGGGGTTCAGTGACCTGCCCAGATCTCACAGAAGAGACGGGATCTCGTCTAAACAGTTCCCATTAACCACCCAACCATACTGCCTCTCTAGAAAGCCCGTAAGAGGCAGGCTAGGGGAAGGAGGCAGTTCTGGAGGCCCTGTGAGGTCCGATCACAAGTGTCAGGCCAGGGCAGCGTTTCCAGCTCCCAGGCAGTAGCCATGTGATGGCCAAGGTCTGAGTCAGATTGGGAAAGCCACTGAGCAGGATGCAGGCTCACTGCCCAGGGACTGCCCTTGGGGTCCAGTGGCCAAGACTCCAGGCTCCCAGTGCAGGAGACCTGGGTTCCATCCCTGGGCAGGAAACTTGATCCCAAGTGCCACAACAAAGAGTTGTCATGCCGAAACTGAAGATCCCACGTGCTGCAGCTAAGACCTGGTGCAGCCAGATAAATAAATAATAACATAAATATTTTTTTAAAAAAAGATTCACTGCTCCTTGTCCCCCCAAGGACACATCAGGCAGACTAACCCCAAACAAAGACCTCCCAGATGCTGTGGCCCCACACCCTGCCACCTCCCAGTCTGAAGACAGTTTTCAACTTTCCTCACCCACTGAGGGTAAGCAGTAGAGGCCAGAAGGACTCCGGGCTCCTAGCGCAGGGGCCCCAGGATCCATGAAATCCCACAGGCTGCACCTAAGAGCTCACATGCCACGGTGAAGCTCCAAGGTCCCATGTGCTGCAGCTAGGGCCCGGCACGGCCAAATGAATGTGTTAAAAAGAGAACACGGGGCCAGGATGCCAAAGGTGGAGATGCGGCAGTGATGAGTCCGCAGCCCCCTCAGACCAAGGCTGCGGGTGGCAGACACGCGGCTGCCCGCTGGTTGGGGCTGTCAGGTGCTTGGTGGCCACCCTGTCCCTTTCGTGGCCCAGCTCATGACTGCTGCCTGCCTGTCCCCAGATGACACCAGGCAGCCTGTGCCGGGGGAGGTGCCGCACAGGAGTCGGGAGACGTGGGTTTCCACGCTCCAGACGGTTGTCTGCCATCTGCTTCCCACCCTAAGAGTCTGGCAGTGCAGCACTTTGCTTTTAGAAATGGGCGTTCTCTGGGAAACGGTGTGACTAAGTCCTAATGAGCAGCTTTGCTTCCTCTGGGCCTCTGACACCTTCTGGTATCAGAGGGGAAAGATGGGGAAGGTCTAAGAAGGCTCCCTACCCACTTGAGGACTCACAGCAGCCCATTTTACAGGTGAAACTGAGACCCTTGAACACATGATAAGTGACAGGAGATGAGGAAGAAATCCTTTGGTTCAGAATCAGAAGTGGAACCGGCAGGGTGCCGGGATGGTGAGCCTCCTGAGGCTGTAGCCTGAACCGTTGTGCTGAGTACTCTTTGAGACCATAGAACTTGGGAATAGTGAAGCGATTGGAGTACAGACATGCTTCTTGACGTAACTGCCCTCCTCCACCGGCCTTAGAGAAAGATGTGAGAGGTGGTGTGATGACTGAGCGCAGGCATGGTTTTGAGCCCCATCTGCCATTCCTCAGCCAGGTGACTTTGGTCGATGTGTGCCTGTGACTCAGTTTTCTCACCTGTGAGTAGGGCACACCACATAGGGCTGTTATTAGTGTCACGAGAGCTATTAAATGAGAATGAAGGCAGACAGCACAGAGCCTGCTGGGCCGTAGGCACTCACAGTGTCAGCATTACTGAAAATGAACGAGAGCTCCTTTTCAGAATCACGCCATTTGCAGCAACATGAATGGATCTAGAGATGATCATACTAAGTGAAGTAAGTCAGACAAAGACCAATACCATATGATATCACTTATATGTAGAATCAAAAATACGACACAAGTGAACTCACCTAAGGAACGGAAACAGACTCACAGACACAGAATCGTGATTGCCGTGGAGGGTTGGGGAGGATGGAGTGGGAGTTCAGTTATATGTGTGTATGAATCATAGAAGGTAACACAACACTGTAAATCAACCATGTTTCAATCAAATTTTTTAAAGTTCATTTTCAGTATTTGGGGTGAATACAATATAGAATGGTTCATACAGATTTTGTGGATGTCCACCTCAAACCATTAGGTGTTTCAGAATAATTTAGTTCTTGAGTTAAAGTAGAAAAACTGTCTTCCAGCACCATCGGCTTCTTTGTGTTCCTCCTGCTTGAAAAGGGCTTCCCTACCGGAGACCTGCTCCCCCAGCTGCTCCTGATGCGCTTCCCGTCTCCTGGACTCTCTGTCCCAGCAGCCTGGTTAGTCCTATGGAGCCCTTGTCCCAGCCCGTGGTCCAGGACAGACTGAACTGTTGTCTGACTTCCCCAGGGAGCTTGTTCACTTCTGCATAGCCAACACTCAGCACAGGACCTGGAGCATAATAAAGATTTGATGAATGAATGAACGGATGTCTTTCCCCAAAGTGTGAGCCCCGCCACATGATGGTGTCTCAGATGCCATTTGCTCTGGAACCTTTCCTGCCTGTGCTGGCGCACTGCGACTCTCTCCGAACACACGATCTTTATGTCTGTGTCACCCCTGGGAGACGATGAATGGGCTGCTTCCCACCCCTCACGCTCGTCTTCATGATTTCACAACTGCGTTATTTCCCATCCCCATGACAAAGCCCTGGGGCCTCAGCAGGATGATGAATGTTCTTGGAGGGTATGCATTGTGTGAAGTAGAAGAAAGCGACATCTGTTGAGGGTGTCGGTGAGGAGGGTAGGGAGGCTGCATTGAGAAGGTGACGAATGTGGAAACGGGGATGGGGACCACACCTTCGGCCGCAGCTCTGCACGCAGGTGCTGTGAACCTGAGCCACGCCCAAGGGGTAAGACAGGATGGTCCAAAGGGCTGGAGAGGAAGGGAGAGGATGATGCGGGATCAGGGTCAGATGAGTGTAATCCGAGTCTGCAACCATGTGTAGGAAGCTTAGTTAGGAGAGAGGCCAAGGAGTGCAGGGACTTGGCCTGTGGGTGAGAGAGAGCCTAGGGCACCCCACGAAGGAATAAGCAAGAAAGTCAGAGATTCACAATGAGAAAGACATCCCAGCAGAGGTTAGCATCCCTTGCAGGTGTGGGTCAGGGGACCATAGGAGCTTTCAGAACCGTGTTCTGTATAATTCCAGCTTCACCATGCAGGTCAGTCTTATTTGGGGAAAGTTTCTTAACTGTTGTAAGCTTCATATTCCTCATCTGCAAAGTGAGGAAAACAATTGCCAACCTCACAGAGATTCAGTAGAACATCAGGGTAAAGCAGGAAGGACCACTCAGTAGTGTAAATGCTGGGCTGCACGGTGATGCGCTTCTGGAGTGGAGTGGGGGAACCAAGGGTCTTTTACCTTGGGCAGGGATCTGCCTGGACTGTATTTGTTTTCTAGGACTACCATAACACAATACCACAGCCTGGTGGCTTAAGCAACAGAAATTTATTCTCTCACACATCTGAGATCTAGACGTCTGAGAGCAGGGCACCAGTATGGCTGGGTTCTAGAGAAGTCTCTCTCTTCCTGGCTTGCAGACGGCCACCTGCTTGCTGTATCCTCGGTGGAGAGAGAGAACCACAGCTCTCTGCTTATGAGGACACTAATCCTACCAGATCAGGGACCCACCCTTATGACCCCTTTTAACTTTTATTACTTCCTTGTGGGTCTATCTTCAAATATGGCCGTATGGGAATTAGGGCTTCAAGATATGAATTGAGGATGGGGAACAAACATTCCATAACTATGAGGATAAGGAGTAGCTTGAGGAACAGGAGGTGCCCTGGGCACTTTGAGGGGCCACGCTGGCTCTGGATCCCAGGTGTAAGGATGGATGGCTTCAGCACTGCACATCGTGATTGGCCTCACAGTGATATTCCCCTGTGTCCTTGGCTAGGATGGGCGCTCTAGAATTCAGGATGTTACCAGCAGTGTTGCAGTTCTTTCCTGTCCTCGGAGAGTGGTGTGGAGTCTCTCAGACAAGAGACCCTTCACCAGAAGCGCAGGCCCCTCCTCACCTGGTGTCGCGTTGCCACCCCGGGCACCCCTCCGCCCAGCGTCATCTTCCCTGTGGTAGGGATGCCGTGCCTCGTCTGGGGAGTCAGGTACTGTCCATTTTCAGTGACCATTTTCCAGGATAAATTCCCTAGCTGGGCATTCTGATGTTGCCTCAGCAGCACAGTTCCACAGTGATCCGTGGAATTACACATACATTCTTCCCAAGTATTTATTGAATGAATTCCGAAGTGAATGGGTGAATGGAAAAATGAATGAATGAACATTTCTTTCATTGGCTGTAGTCTCCTGACAGCAGAGTTCCATAAAAGCTTTCTGGCCAAAAAAGCACCTAATATAGTTATTCCTTAAGTGGCAGAGGCCCCATCGTACAGCTGCTTACTTAGCATGTGCACTTGGAAATCTCAGGGGTGATTTCATTCTTGCTGTATTGCTCTTCTTACCTGAGGTTTGCTCAGTTCCAGCCTCATTTACATCACGTGAAACAAGAACGTCGCCTTGGAGGCCTTACCCACCCCCACGCCAGCTCCCCCTGCCCCGCCCCGGTGCTCACAGCTGCAGGTTCCCTGGATGGCTCTGTGGGTTAGAGCCTAGGGGGCTGCCCTTCAGGCCCTTCCCAGGGGATGATCCTCTCACCTTTGCTCTGATATCCACATGTGTGATCCCAGCAGCTGTGCCTTTGTGTTGGAACAGAGCTGAGCCTCCGTAAGAGTCGTTAGCCAGTGGCCTGGGCTGTGTTTCTGCGTTGTCCCTAGCACTGAGGACGTAGGGGCGGCTGTGGGTGAGTCACACGCGAGGGAGCCTGATTCCTGCAGGCCCTTAACCCACCCAGGGCTCGTCTCTCACTGAGGAGGAGTTCGGTGAGAAAGGCTGGGTTCCATTAGCAGTTGGCTGGGGGAAGGGACCTCAGGAAGGGGCACTTGTGGGGGCAACCACTGTGTGTGCGTGTTAGCCACTCAGTCGCGTCCGACTCTCTGCGTCCCCATGGACTGCATCCCGCCAGGCTCCTCTGTCCGTGGGATTCTCCAGGCAAGAATACTGGAGCGGGTTGCCATTTCCTTCTCCAAACCATTGTTATTTATTTATTTTTTAAATATTTGTTTCTTTATTTGACTGTGCCCAGTCTTTGTTGCAGCATGCGGGATCCTGAGTTGTGGCATGTGGGATCTAGTTCCCTGACCAGGGATGGAGCCCAGGCCCCCTGCATTGGGAGGATAGAGTCTTAGCCACTGGACTACTTCAGTTCAGTTCAGTTCAGTTCAGTTGCTCAGTCGTGTCCGACTCTTTGCAACCCCATGAATCGCAGCACGCCAGGCCTCCCACTTTAGCCACTGACAGCAACCAGTTGTCATGAAAGTCCCATGATGACTGTTGTCATTAAAACTGGGCATCCCTTATCATTGTGGGCAGGGGGCCGACGGAACTGCTAGACCAGTGGTTCTCAGCCAGGGCCAGGTCTTCCCGCACCCCCATGGGACATGAGGCAGTGTCATGGGACATCGGGACGTTTGGGGCTGCTACCATGAAGGAGGGCGATGAGGTGGGTAGAGGTCAGGGCTGCTGCTAAATGTCCTACAGTGCACAGGGCGGTGCCACAGCGCAGAATTCTCCAGCCCAGGTATCAAGAGGGCAGACGCTGAGAGCCCTGGGGACAGCCTGGCGAGTCTGCAGTCTGATCCGACCGGTGGGAACTGGGCCACTGGGCCTCCCTGGGTCACGGTCTCCTTATCGGTGACGTAAAGGCCTCTTGGGTTACATTTGGCTTTGACATTCTGTGATGCAGAGAGGCTGACTCAAACTGGAGATTAAAGATGGGATGTGATATCTTCACTATTTCATGGTTTTAAAGCAGAAGAAATGTGGAGGGTTAAGGAAACAGTGCTTCAACCTCAGGTGAATCTTTAAAAATTTGAACCATATCCTCTTTATAAAACCTTCAAGAGGCACTGGAAGAGCCTCATTCTCGGGCTTTGTCACTGTGGAAGGAATTCTGTTAGGGCTCAGGGGACAGCCCGTGACAGCATCTTCTAGAGTTACCTGGAATCTAAGATGCCACCAGTGCACCCAAAGGTGGCTCTTCAAGTACTGTCCCGGCTGCCAAGTCACCGAAACGGAACACAGCTCTCTGAGCTGGGCCTTTCTTCCCTGAACGCTGACTAAATTAGAGCCACTCCCGGCCTGCCACCCATCTCTCTTCCTATCCAAAGGAGCCTGCTCTTCCAGACCCTAAGAAACAACCAGAAGAGAAAGAAAGAGAAAATAAGATTTGCCTACATGGAGCAGCTGGTCTAAAGGATACACGAATTGTCAGAGTTGCCCAAATAAATTGATGGTATTACATTTATTGGTACTTTTCAGAAAAAGCAATTGATTCTAAGAAAATTCCCTTGCCACAAAAAGTTATAGTGAAGGCTGTTCTTGTACTGTAAAAAAAAAAGTTTCCAATATTAAAAATTCAAATCATGCTTGTAAAACATGCTATTTACAAAGAGAAAATCCTATATGATGATAACTCCAATTAAAAGATCTATTACCATGTCATAAAGATGATACATTTGAATTTCAGAGTGTTGGAGTAGTATTTTCATGGAAGTATCAGTATTTATTTGTAGGTATTTACAGTCACCAATCTTACAGATGTAACTAAAATGCTAACACAGAATGCTTTCTGTGTCAGTGAAATCAGAAGCTCCAAAAGTCAAGGAAAAAACTAGATGCTACCTACACCCAGGAGCAAAGGCAAGGTAAGCTCTCTGGGATGCACATACGAAGGTGGGGGCTTGCCTGCCTCTGGGCCCCAAGCCTGTCACCACCAGGAGGCTTTCTGTGGCTCTTTGAGTCGGTCATCAGCATGTGAGCCTCCCTGTCCAGCCCCCACCCACGGCAGAGGGAGGGGATGCTTCCTGCTCACCTTACACCACATGCCAACGGGAATCCGAGGGGACCTGTCTGGATTTGACGCTCATCCCAAATGCTCTAAGAGCCTGAGGGCTGGCGTGAGGGCAGGGGGAAGGGAGACGGTGACATGGGGATCCCTGCTGCCCCCCAGCTGTGGGGCCAGCCCCTCTCCTGAGGGTCCACGGGAGCCATGTCAAGAGGCCCTGGCTCCAGAGAGGATGACTGGGAGAGGAGGAGGGGTCGGGCCTTGACGAAGGGAGAGTCTGCGTGAGGCTGGCCCTGACTGATGCCCAGGGGAAGCCACGTCATGGGGTCCCAACCGGGGCTCCCAACCCAGCAACCCCCAGGGCCCCCAGAAGCTTTCCCGGAGACAAGGGCCGGCTTCAGACCTCTGCCAGGCCGCCAGGGTACCAGTGTCCTGTTTGTGTCCAAAGACTGTGACCATCTTTCCCCAATTCTCCCTCCTGAGGGTAACTCTAGAGGGTCAGAAACCTCACAAGCCCTGGGAGAAGGAACTACAGTCTAGAAGAAAAAAAGAAAAAATTCAGTCTTTCCTCATAGCTCCTCTCAGGTTTCCAGGATGAAAGCATAAAGGAACCAGCGAAGGAGAAGCCCTAAGTAAACACAGAAGTCAGAGTTGCTGTCATCATACTGGAGGAGGTAAAATTGCCTCTGTTAAGAGGTCTGACTTACAATAAACTGCACCTGTTTTTGGTGCATAGATCATTGGGCTTTGACAAGTGTATGTCAGCTGAAAAAAGAAAAGTACAACCTAAAAGTGGAGGATTCTGTTTTATTTGGTGGACTAGCTGAGGACCTGAGTCTGGGAGCCAGCCCCTCAGCTCCGAGAGGCTGTTCGGAAGAGGCAAGGGAGGAGCCAGGATGCCTAGTTTGGGATTTTTTTTTTTCAATCTTAAAACATTTTATTCATCTTTCCATAACCCAGATCAAACACCTTCAGTCATGCTTGTGTTTATATAATTATGTCACCAATCTGCTAAGTCTTTTTAAAATAAGGCCCCACATACACACCAAGGAAACCAAATCTGAAAGAGACACGTGCACCCCAGTGTTCATCACAGCACTGTTTATAATAGCCAGGACATGGAAGCAACCCAGATGCCCATCAGCAGACGAATGGATGAGGAAGCTGTGGTACATATACACCATGGAATATTACTCAGCCATTAAAAAGAATTCATTTGAATCAGTTCTAATGAGATGGATGAAACTGAAGCCCATTATACAGAGTGAAGTAAGCCAGAAAGATAAAGACCATTACAGTATACTAACACATATATATGGAATTTAGAAAGATGGTAACGATAATCCTATATGCAAAACAGAAAAAGAGACTCAGATGTATAGAACAGACTTGTGGACTCTGGGAGAAGGTGAGGGTGGGATGTTTCAAGAGAACAGCATTGAAACATGTATATTATCTAGGGTGAAACAGATCACCAGCCCAGGTTGGGTGCATGAGACAAGTGCTCGGGCCTGGTGCACTGGGAAGACCCAGAGGGATCGGGTGGAGAGGGAGGTGGGAGGGGGGACCGGGATGGGGAATACATGTAAATCCATGGCTAATTCATTTCAATGTATGACAAAAACTACTGTAATGATGTAAAGTAATTAGCCTCCAACTAATAAAAATAAATGGAAAAAAAAATAAAATAAAATAAGGCCCCAATCACATCTCCGACTGTATTTCATAAGACTGTTACTCTGTTCAACATTAAAAGCAAGTAACAGCTGGAAATATAATAAAATTCAATGCAATAAAAGAAAAGAGTGAGGCGAATGTATCCCTGGTGATATAGAAAGGTCTCCAAAATAAGAATGAAAAGGCAGTTTTAGGAGTCTGTGTTTGTGTATGGCAATGTACAGTTAAGCATCTCTCACTTTAAAAAATTGTGGAAGATTACACACCAAGCTGACAGTTTGTTGTTATTTGTTGTTGTTTAGTCACTAAGTTGTGTCCAACTCTTCTGGGACCCCATGGATTACAGCCCACCAGGCTCCTCTGTCCGTGGGATTCTCCAAGCAAGAATACTGGAGTGGGTTGGGATGTCTAGTTTTTGCAACAAAAACCAAGTAGTCAGACCATCAAAAAAATTACTGTTAATTAAAGAAAAACAGACATCTCAAGTTAACAAACTTAGCGCTTTTCTATATATGGGAAGATGCAAGAATCGGGGCTTAGGTGAAGTCATTTCTTCGAGAAGAACCTTAGCCATCTCGAGACAGTATCCTAATTTCTCCATCCCAGACCCCTTCCGGATGCACAGATGAGGGTGGCTGCAGTGGCTGCTGGCTTGATGGCTGTCACATCCTTCGTTTACTCATAGAGCAGGTGCCATTCTTTGTCCACCTGTCTACACCTGCGTACCCACCACACCGTCAAGACACACAGTACTTCCGCCATCCCCCAAAGTCGCCTGTGCCCCTTGCCTGCCGTTCTCCACGCTCCTCCAGCCCCGGGTGAGCTCCAGTCTCCCTTCCGCCACCGCAGGTTAATTGGCATCTGATAGACGTTCACACACATGGAGTCATGCGGTGTGTACTCTTCTGCGTCTGGCTTCATTCACCCAGTGTGATGTTTTTGAGATTTATCTATGTCGTGTGTGTCAGCAGTTTCTTCTTCTTTATTGCTGAATAGCGCTTTACTGCATGGATATACCACAGTTTATTTTCCATAATGTCTTATGGATGGCCATCTGGGTTTTTTCCAGACATGGGCTATGAACATTCTGTTACAAATCTTTATTAGACAAGACTTTATTTCTTCTGGATGATTACCTAGGAGTGGAAATTGTTGGGTTGTATGACACATACAAATCATCAAAATGTTTTCCTTTAGTGGCTGTTTTATTTTCTATTCCTACAAGCAGTGTATAATAATTCCAGCTCCACATCTTTGACAACTTCTGGTAGTGTCAATGTTACACTTTTTAATTTTAGCTATTCTAGTGGTTATATAGTGGTATCTCCCATTGTAGATTTAATTTCCATCTTCCAGATGGCTCATGGTGTTGAGCATCATATGTGCTTACTTTTTAATATTGTTTATTCATTCTTGGCTGAGTTGGGCCCTAGTTGTGGCATGCAGGATCTTTGTTATGGCACGCGGGCTTCTCTCTAGCTGCGGGTTCGTGGAACCAGTAGTTGCAGCAGGTAGGTTTATTCGCCCCAAGACTTGTGGGATCTTAGTTCCCTGGTGGTGGTGGTTTAGTCACTAAGTCATGCCCAACTCTTGCGACCCCAGGCTCCTCTGTTCATGGGATTCTCCAGGCAAGAGTACTGGAGTGGGTTGCTATTTCCTTTTCTAGGGGATCTTCCTGACCCAGGGATCAAACCCGGGTCTTTTGCATTACAGGCAGACTCTTTATGGACTAAGCTACAAGAGAAGCCCCCTAGTCCTCTGACCAAGGATCAAACCCACGTCGCCTGCATTGGAAGGCAGTTTCCTAACCACTGGGACACCAGGGAAGTCCCATTGTATGCTTATTGACCATTCAATACTTTCTGTTGCTAGTGCCTGTTCAAATTTTTTGTCCAATTTTTTTATTGAGTTATTTGTTTTCTGATTATTGGGCTGTATGAGTCTTCATATGGTCTGGATACAAGTTCTTTGTCAGATATAGTTGCTAATATTTTCTTCCAGTCTGTGGTTTGCCTTTTAATTTTCTTGATGGTGTCCTTTAGAGACCACATTTTCTTTTTTTGGCCACCCTTCACAGCTTGCAGGGGATCTTAGTTCTGTGATCAGTGATTGAACTTGGGCCACAGCAGTGAAAGTACAGAGTCCTAATGACTGGAACACCAAAGAATTCCCCAGAAGACCAGTTGTTTTTAAATTTCAATACAGTTCTATTTATCAGTTTTTCCCAGTTATCATTTGTGCTTTTTGCTTTATAAGGCATTCAAATTACTAAATGATATTTTCCTGGTATTAAAAATGCTCAGCAAACCTTCACCTATTTATTTTTTATATTTATATTTTAAATTTTTTGGTAAAATCCATATACATATGTATTTTTATTTCAAATTTAGTTTTATTTACAACTACACTTTTACATTTAATTCTTCTTTGATTTCTCTATTCTTTTTTGTTTTTTCCTTAGTTAATTTAATTATTATGCTTCTTTCTTTTTTGCTTCTTGCAGAAGACTTTTATGAATGATCTAGCTCTGATTTTTAGTGCACTCTGTTCTTTTGAAAGATTGGATTAATATGTGTTATATTTTCTCCCTTTCCATTTTTTTGTTAATTAATTAATGTATTTTTTAATATATTTATGTATTTTAATTGGAAGCTAATTACTTTACAATATTGTGGTGGTTTTGCCATACATTAACATGAATCAGCCATGGGGGTACATGTGTCCCCATCCTGAAGCCCCCTCCCACTTGCCTCCCCATCCCATCCCTCAGAGTCATCCCAGTGCACCTGCCCCGAGCACCCTGTCTCATGCATTGAATATTGTGATGACTTTTGCCATACATGGATGTGAATCAGCCACATGTATTTTAAAGTTTTACCTGTACAGCGTTACATTTCTAACAATACTTCGTGAAGTTGTGAGGCGGAAGGGAATAATGCTTTAGTGATCTCAGAACTGTGTGACAGACAGTAGGGTCTCCATAAACATGGACTATTATTGTCAGAAGCTTTCAGTTGCCTGCCTGTGACTGAAAGAGCTACCGAAGCTCTGCCAGCGACTCCATCCAAAGGCCGGGAAAGACCAGCTCCCTCGGGGCCACCTCTGTGTCACGGGCCATTCCAGGGAAGGAGAAATGACTCTCAGTTGGGCAGCTACCACCAAGTGGATGTCTAGAAGACAATAATGAGGAGCATGGGTATCTTCAAGCTTAAATTTTTTAAGTTAGAATTGCATAGTGTGTAACTGATTCAGTGTACCACAGAGGTTCAGTGGAACTCAAATAAGCTATATTGGAGAAATGTACTCAGATTTTCTGCCATTAGGCAGAATTCTAGGGAGATGTTAGCTAAGCTTCCTATTTTTTGTAGTTTTTAAATGACTGATTTGCTTTATAATACATAGTTCTAGAAATAAGTTAATCTGACAGCAAGGTTAAAAATTACGGGTAGAAATATGTGTGTGTATGTGTGTGTATTGAAAGGAAGGGGATTGTATGTACATTAGAAAAGAACTTGATGCTCAAAAACATTGAAGGCGAAGGAGAAGAGGCCTGCAGAGGATGAGATGGTTGGGTGGTGTCAGTGACCTCAGTGGATGTGAGTGTGAGCAAGCGCTGGGAGATGGGGACGGACAGGGCAGCCTGACATGCTGCAGTCCATGGGGTTGCAAACAGACACAGCTGAAGCGCCTTAGCCTCCTTTCAGTCATTTCAGAGGCTGGGAGTCAAACGTCTGCAGTGTTTCTCTTTCGTTTTGTTTTTGCTTGGTGGCTGTTTTACAAATATCCTTACAGTCATCTTGCTGCAAGTTCAGCCAGTTTTCTCCGATTTGTTCTCAGTGGAAATGGATAAGAACACATAAGCATCTCTTCTTTCAGCTAAGTAATTGCATGCTCAGTTCCTAAAATGTCCCCTCTGAATCTATTTTCCAATTCTTTTATTATTTTAGTTACTCTCTGACAAGCTCCTCTACTATCTCCAAATTCCTCTTTGGATGCTAAACCCAGATCTCAGCAGTCAGTCGTCTAGTGAGGCCCTGAGGACAAGAGGCTCATTCCTAGCGCCGCCTGTCCCCCAGGCATCCCAGCATCGCGGTGGTGGTGTAACCACGTGCCGCGCTGTCTGTCGGCTCACTGCATTTCTATAGCACCGTGTCCAGCACTGTATCTGTATGCTGAGAAGTGTAGAGGCTCTAAATTCCATCAAAGTCTCAACCTCTGAACATTCGGGGGCGGGGTGCAGAATGTCAAAAGGCATTATTAGATTTAAACGTCAAGGTCAAATGGTTCCAACTGCACATAGAACATATGAAATGAAAAGTCAGCAAGCTGTGCCCCTCCACAGCCAGCCAAACCACAGTGGCCCCTGGACCACTAGGTGCCAGGGCCTCTGGGCCTCTGTCCCTGTTACTTCCACTGCCAAGGATGCGCTTTCCGCAGACAGCCCATGGCACTCTCCCTGAGCACATTCGGGTCTTCCCTCAGAGAATGCCTTCCCAGTAAGACCTCTCCGGATTGACCCAACCGCAGCTGTCCTGTTCAGCCTAGCCCACTCCAACCCACCCTTGGGAATTCCAAGTCCTCCTCTTGGACTACTATATATTTCCTCGTAGCACTTAACAGGCATGGTCTGTATTTTTAGTTGTCAATCTGTGTGTTGTCTGTCTTCCCTAGTAGAAAGTAGTTTGTGCTATGTTGTGTTCACTGCTTTATTCCCCAGCTCCTAGAAGAGCTCCTGGCACAGAGGGGCTCTCAATAAATAACCTTTGGATGAATAAATCTGTGAATACGAATAGAATTATTTGTGGTGAGAAAGTGCACTTGAACATTTATCTTTATTTTATGGAAAGCATATATAACGCTTTGTTGTTGTTCAGTCGCTCAGTCGTGTCCGACTCTTTGCGACCCCATGGGCTGCAGCACGCCAGGCTTCCCTGTCCTTCACCATCTCCCAGAGCTTGCTCACACTCATGTCCACTGAGTCGGTGATGCCATCCATCCATCTCATCCTCTGCTGTCCCCTTCTCCTCCTGCGCTCAATCTTTCCCAGCATCAGGTCTTTAGTCCACTCTTCACATCAGGTGGCCAAAGTATTGGAATTTCAGCTCCAGCATCAGTCCTTCCAATGAATATTCAGGATTGATTTCTTTTAGGATTGACCAGTTTGATTTCCATGCTAAGGAACTCTGAAAATTCTTCTGCAGCACTACAATCTGAAAGTATCAGTTCTTCAGTGCTTAGCCTTCTTTATGGTCCAACTCACATTTGTACATGACTACTAGAAAAATTAGCTTTGACTATATGGACCTTTGTCAGCAGTACTTACTAAGTGCTAAACACTGTTCTAAATTATTTACAAATATATCTCTAATCTTCATGACAGTTGTATGAAGAGGACTATTACTGTCCCCAACCTGTTAATGAGGAAACAGCTACCTCCCGACCACCCTGAGCCATGGTGGCCTACACCAGAGTCTGTGCTCTCGAACACTACCATGCTGCCTCTCTTAATTAAGTCACTGAAATATATCTAGCATAAGCCCCAAACTGTGCAGATTTGGGCTGGGGCCAACAATAGGATGCCTTCTGGGCAAGGTTATTGAGCATGGATGCTGGGGAAGAGGCAGTGGACCACATCCAAGTGTTGGAGAGTTGACGTTGGTGACTCACAAGAGGCAAATAGAAGTAAGGAGGGCTATGTAAGTGAGAGCAGGGGTGTGGGGGACCCAGGTAGATGTGGGGAGAAGGGCAGGCCTCAGGAGAGGCTGATGAGAAGCATCTAAATTAGGTTTCAACTGCTGCCTAACTGGGACCCTTCATCCCAGCTTGGAATCTAGCAGCAAATGGCCAGCATTGGGCCAATGCTTGAAGCAACGAGGGCTGGGGAAAGAAGTGTGGGCATGGCCTGAGCATGTGAGAGTAACCTGGAGGTTAGGCAGGGAGAGAGAAGGAGGAAAGAAAAAAGAAAACCCACATCAGATCTGAGAAATTACCCTTCATGTTCCCTCATCTCTCCTCCAATCTTGCAATATCAGATTAATTCATTGACCAAAAATCTTTTAAGAAGTGAGTAAACAAACTGTGCTGTGTTCATATAATAGGACAACACAGCAATAAAAATGTATGAACTATTGATACCTAATAGAGGCAGAAGAGATTAAGAAGAGATGGCAGGAATACACAGAACTATACAAAAAAAATCTTAATGACCCAGATAACCACAGTAGTGTGATCACTTGCCTATAACCAGACATCCTGGAGAGCACAGTCAAGTGGGCCTTAGGCATTACTACTAACAAAGCGAGTGGAAGTGATGGGATTCTTGCTTATTGTCACCCTGCTTATTTAATTTCTATGCAGAATACGTCATGTGAAATGCTGGGCTGGATGAACCACAAGCTGGAATCAAGATTACTGGGAGAAATATAAATAACCTCATATATGCAGATGATACCACTTTAATGGCAGAAAGTGAAGAGGAACTAAAGAGCCTCTTGATGAGGGTAAAAGAGGAGAGTGAAAAATCTGGCTTACAGCTCAACATTTAAAAAAACTAAGATCTCAATGATCCTATATGCAAGGCACCAAAAGAGACACAGATGTCAAGAACAGACTTTTGGACTCTGTGGGAGAAGGTGAGGGTTTGATGATTTGAGAGAATAGTACTGAAACAGGTATATTATCATATGTAAAGTAGATCACCAGTGCCAGTTCAGTGCTTAAAGCAGGTCACTCAAAGCTGGTGCTCTGGGACACGCAGAGGGATGGAGTGGGAGGGAGGTGAGAGGGGGGTTCAGGATAGGAGGACACATGTGCACCTGTGGTTGATTCATGTCAATGTGTGGCAAAAACCACAATATATTGTAAAGTAATTATCCTCCAATTTAAGTAAGTAAATTAAAAACAAAAAGCTAAGATCATGGCATCTAGTCTCATCATTTCATGGCAAATAGAAGGAGGGGAAAGTGAAAGCAGGGACCAATTTTATTTTCTTAGGCTCCAAAATCACTGCAGATGGTTATTGCAACCATGAAATTAAAAGATGCTTGGTCCTTAGAAGGAAAGTTATGACAAACCTAGACAGCATATTAAAAAGCAGAGATATCACTTTACTGACATAAGTCCCTGTAGTCAAAGCTATGGTTTTTTCAGCAGTCAAGTACAGATGTGAGAGTTGGGCCACAAAAAAATGCTGAGCATTGAATAATTGATGTTTTCAAATTGTGGTGCTGGTGAAGACTCTTGAGAGCCCCTTGGACAGCAGGGAGATCAAACTAGTCAATCCTAATAGAAGTCAACCCTGACTATTCACTGGAAAGACTGATGCTGAAGCTGAAGCTCCAATACTTTGGCCACCTGATGCAAAGAGCCAACTCATTGGAAGATACTCTGATGCTGGGGAAGACTTAGGGCAAAAGGAGAAGGCGACAGAGGATGATGAGGTTAGATAACATCACTGACTGAATGGACATGAGTTTGAGCAAGCTCCGGGAGATAGTGAAGGACAGGGAAGCCTGATGTGATGCAGTCCATGGTGTCACACGACTGAACGACTAAACAACTACTGATACTCCCAACAACCCAGATGAACCTCAGAAAAATGAGGAACAAAAGAAGCCTCTGTGATCTGAATGTTTGTCTTCTCCCCTACCCAATTCGTATGTTGAAATCCTAATGCCCAATGTGATGATGATGTCAGGGTTGAGACTTTGCAGGGTGATTAAGTCATGAGAGTGGATTAGTGATGGTATAAAAGCGTTCCCTCAGACTTCCCTACTCCTTTGCACCCCCTAAGCGTAGACTGGACCTCTCTGACCAGGAAGAGGGCCCTCACCCGACTGTGCTGCCTCCCTGATCTTAGACTTCCAGCCTCCAGAACTGGGGGAAATAAATGTCTGTTGTTTATAAGTCACTCAGTCTGCGGTATTGTGTTCTAGCATCCTGAACGGACTAACACAGAAGCCAAGCAAAAGAGTATAGTTTGTATGATGGCACTTGAAATTAAAATACTAGATAAGCAAATAAATCGATAGTAACAGAAAGTAGATCCATGGTTAGCTGGGGCTGGGACTGGGGTGCAGGAAGGGGCAGGAAGATGGATTATAAAGGGACACATGGAAGCTTTTGGAGGTGATGGAAATCTTTCTATCTCGATTGCGGTAACCATTTCACAGGTGCATATTTATGTCAAAACTATCAAAATAGACACAAGAAACTGGAGATGTTCAAACCTATAAATCTGTTATTTGGCATTGTTTTCTGAAGGCTTTTCCTAAGATTCAATAAATGATTTCTTTTCTTCTTGGTTTTTTTGTTTTTGTTTCTTAGTTTTGGATTTAAGTGGTAGAAACAACTTTGGGCTTCCCAGGTGACACCAGTGGTAAAGAATCTGCCTGCAGTGCAGGCGACTTATGAGACATGGTTCGATCCTGTGTGGAGAAGATCCCCTGGAGGAGGGCATGGCAACTCACTCCAGTGTTCTTGCCTGGAGAATCCCATGGACAGAGGAGCCTGGAGGTCACAAGAGTGAGACACGACTGAAGTACTTGGCATACATGCACGCACGCCCACAGCAGCGCCTTTGCGCAGCACATTTCCCCTCGTGAAGGGTCGACGACACTTGCCCTGAATCCCTTTCCGATACAAGGAACCCTCTCTGGCCCTGCAGATATTTTCACTTGGAACCTCAAATATGACGTTGGGACTTCCCTGGTGATCCAGTGGCTAAGACTCACGCTCCCAATGGAGAGGGCCCGGGTTCCATCCCTGGTTAGGGAACTAGACCCTACATGCCACAACTAAGACCTGACACAGAAAAATAAATATGCAACTGTACAAATACGTACATAAATATTTTAATATGACCTTATTTGGAATAAGGGTCTTTGTAGCTACAATTAAGGTAAAGTTATCAAAATGCAATCACTGTGGATTAGGGCCCACCCTAAATCCAATAACAAGTGGTCTTAAAAAGACATCAAAGGAGAAGAGGCAGGTATGCCGAGCGTAAGGCAGTGTGAAGACAGGCAGAGATTGGAGTGACGTGGCTGTAAGCCAAGAGCTGCTGGCACCCAGCAGCTGGAGGAGAGGCACAGTACAGATTCTCGCCAAGCCTCCAGAAGAAACCAACCCTGTCAACACCTTGGTTTTAGACTTCTGGCCTCCAGGACTGTAAAATAATAAATTTGTGTTGTTTTACACTTACAGAAATGTGTTATAACAGCCCTAAAAAACTAGCGCAGAGCCCCTAGGTATTTTTATTCCTTACTATCCTTAGTTTAGTTCTAACCTTATATCTTATTTCTCTTTTTGTAGGGTTGTTTTTTGGGGTTTTTTGGCCTGTGCTGTGCAGCTTGTGGGATCTTAGTTCCCCATCAGGGATTATGGCGCCAGGGCACTAAGTCCTAATCACCAGACTGCCAGGGAACTTCCCTCCCTCCCACCCACCCATATCTTATTTCTGCTGTTTGTTTTTCCTTCTCTGAATTAGTCCTGGTAGAATTTTATTTTCTTAGCATTTGGCTGCTTGTGCAAGAGAGTTATTCATTAACTTCTCTAACCTTCAGTTTCCTTGTCTGGGAAATGAATGTGAGTAACCTGCTGCCTAGGGCTGGTTGGGAGGATTGAATGAGTTAATACATTTGTATGTTCCTGCAACAGCACCTGGCATACAGCAGATGCTGTATACATACTGTTCCTCTATTATTAGGTCCTGCTCCTATTTTTTAACACGTTTTTTGTCTGCACCAGGTCTTAGTGTGGCCTGCAGGATCTTTTAGTTGCAGCATATGAGTTCTAGTTCCCTGACTGGGGACCAAACCCAGGACCCTGCATTGGGAGCACCGAGTCTTGGTCACTGGACCACCCTCTGTTCCCACTTCCGAAGGGATAGGTCAGCTTGTAGTTTCCTTAAAATTAATGATACTTTTGCTTCCATTATATGGGCTATTGGTGAAAACGCTGCACTATACTTAGAAGGACCTTTCCTTATGGGTCCTGGGATTAACTCTGAGCTAGATTTTCAGTGAATCTCCTCATGATCTTCACCTTTGTGGTGTCAAAAGTTGCCATGATTTAGCTCAGTGGACTGGGTGATGGCAAATGGACCCAAGGCCATTGCTTGGTACACCATATAAGTTGATTTACTGGTCATTTCCATGTGTAGAGTCTAACTTTATGCATTATTTTGCAAATGTGAGCCATTTGGCATTTGGGGACAGAGTAAAAGACTATAGGAGGCTTGTAACAATCCACCAGCATGATAGGAAAAACAGAGTTCATTCGTGTTGATGTGTGGTTAGCAGGGCCCTCTTAATGGCCTAACTTCATATGAACTGACTTTAATCGTTACAATTGCTGTCTTTCTCAGAGAAATACAAATAATTCATATACAATAATAAATATGGAATATCCACATATTAGTCATAAACTGCTTCATCTGCAAAGAACAAATGTATCTGAGGATGATGAAAGCTTAGTGAAATGTGTTTAGAATTTTTACCTCTTTTAACAGGTTGTGGGCAAAAAAAAATTTAAAAAAACACAGGTTGTGGGCAGACCAAAGAATGAATGCTTTTTGTCCATAATTGACAATGCATTGAGGAACAGCTAAGCAGAACAAAATCAAAAGCCTTGTCGTGTCACGAAAAGATTTTAACTCTCACTCCTGTCTCAGAGTCCTTCAATGTCAGTGATGGGTAGACCTTTAGCTTCTCCTCTTTATTAAGCCATGTTATTAATTCCTATGCATCACTTTTATTTCCATAAAAAAGAAGGTAAAGGATTTAGTCTTAGAAGTTTATAATTTCCAGAATCTTCTGAAAAGACTTAAGGGATCTGACCATTCATCCATATTTTATCCAAAGGACCTCTATTTTGGCTACTCAATTCCATTAAGTGTGTGCTGTCCTAACATGAGAATCTAATATTATGTGTATCACTTAAAAATATATATATATCAGGACTTCCTAGGTGGTCCAGTGATTGAGACTCTGTGCTTCCCCCACCCCCCCCCGCTCCCGCCCATCCCTGGTGGGAGAAGTTCTACATGCCATGTGGTGCAGTCAAGAAAAAGAAAATCAGCAGACCATTTAATAGTTTTCCTTCAGTACAGTGCTTTGTATGTCGGCAACTCAGGAGTTTAATAAGGAGGACACCGTGGGATGTTGAACTAAGTCAGTGATGTGGGGCTTCAGCTCTTCGGAGGGCTGGGAGAAGCTCTCTCTGGCTGTGCATAATTGAAGCTTCAGGTTGCCAAGAGGTGGATGACTAAGAGGTAGCTGTTTTGGATCAAGGGTAAAGTTTTAATTGGATGATGAGCATTCTCAAAGGGGATATAGCAATTTTCTGAATTGCATAATCGAGTGATTTGAAATTTAGAAAGTAGTGATGTCATCTCCCCCTCTTTTAAAAGAACATACATCTCCCTCTGTAATTATTTTGTGTTTAATAACAGCAGTAGGTCAGTGCCACGGGATGCGGGGGTCAGGAAAGACCAGGCCTCAGTGGTGTGTGAGGCAGTGTGCTCAAGGATTTTCAGTCCTGTGTGGCTGTGTTTTCTTGATGAAATTCCTGGCAAAATTTTCTTTCTGTGTTGTCAGAGTCTACTGCTTCTCCTTGTTCTCGGCTCATTTCCTGTTCCAAGAGGCTTACCTGTGTTAAAAACAACTGAGTCTGAATATAGTCCTTCCCAAATTATAACTTGTGAATTGCTGTCTTCTTTATTGGTGTTTAACAAACTATATGAAGAAAGAAATAGTAGACTCTTGGAGAATGTTGTATATGTGCTATAGGTCATTACACTTAGAGTTTACAGAGAGTAGGAATTATTATGTCTGTTAATTTATGGAAAGGTAGAGAATTTGAGATCTACTCGGTAAAAGGTTAAACTGGGATTGGTTTCTTAATTTTGCGTGTGTGGCGTAGTAGAAGGGATGCTGGACTAAGAGTTAAGAAACTTGACTCCCAGCCCTGGTTTTGCTGCTATTTCGCTATGTAACTCACTCACTTAATTTTGCAGGGCATCAGATTTCCCATCAGAAAAATAAGGATATCTGCTCAGATTACTTAGAAAATCCCTCTGTGTCTAAAGTTATGTGGTTGTTTTCTGAAAATGAAACTTTCTGAGTAAGTCTTTGACAATTTTGTTTTTTCCCTGGTTTGTGTCTTTATCCCACTAAAAAGAGAGCCACTCTGCTTTTTAAAAAAATGTCTAGAATGCTTCTTAGTAAATTTAAACCATTTATATATGTTTCCTTCTGCATTGGGCATGCTCCTCTCCTCTGCTCAGGGAGCAGCTGGCAGAAGAGAAGAGCCTGCCCCAGCGCCTGTGGGCGGGCGACTTTGGGAAGGCAGTTAACTGATTCTCAGTTTCTGTCTCCATAATATGGGAATAATCATTCCTACCACCTCCACTCCCAGTGGTTCTGAGTAGTAAATGAGATCAAGTGTGAGATGAGCAGGCAGGTGAGATGAGCAGGCAGGTCGCAGCCGTTTACCCGATATTCCTTCTCTCGCCCTGCCTGCCATGTTGCTTTCCCCATTGGATGCTCCTGCTTTTTCTCAGCTTTAATAGAGAAGGTGCAAATTGGTCTCCGGGCACCCACTGCCCCACAGTATCCGGTGCTTAACAGACGCTGAACAACGCACAAATAATGATTGAATAAATTGAATAAATCTTTAAAAAAAATCTTCAGTATACTCATGGGACGACATTTCAAGGAAGCCTCCTGTTGAACCCAGAAGAAACTATAAAAAGTAAAATGAAACTTAAAATTAGCCATCTAAAGTGAGCAGTTCAGTGGCATATAATACATCTGCAGTTATACCATTACTATCTCTATCTGGGAGAAAGAAATGGCAATCCACTCTAGTCCTCTTGCCTGGGGAATTCCATGGATGGAGGAGCCTGGCGGGCTATAGTCCATGGGGTCATAAACAGTTGGACACGACTGAGCGACTTCACTTTCTTTCTTTCTATAGTTTCTTTTGGAGAGGGAAATGGCAACCCACTCCAGTGTTCTTGCCTGGAGAATCCCACTGATGGAGGGGCCTGCTGGACTGCCATCTGTGGGGTTGCAAAGACTCGGACACGACTAAGCAACTAACACACACACATCTCTACCTAGTTCCAAAATAAACCCTGCATGCATTAAGCAGTTTCTCCCCTTTCCCCCTTCCTTCCAGTTCTTCCCTGACTATGACCAATCTGCATTCTGCATGGGCTTATTAGTCTGGATATTTCCTATAAATGGAATCATACAACATGTGACCTTTTGTGTCTAGCTTCCTGTATTTACGCGAGTGTTTTAAGGATCATCCATGTTGTATCAGTACCATGTTCCTTTTTATGGATGGCTTTATGCAATGGCTTTACTCCATTGCATGTATATATCACAATTTGTTTGTTCATTAGTCTGTTGATGGGCGTTTAGGATGTTTCTAGGGACTTCCCAGGTGGCTCAACAGGTAAAGAATCCACCTGCAATGCAGGAGATGCAGCAGCCGTGGTTTCAATCCCTGGTTTGGGAAGATCCCCTGGCAGCCCACTCCCATATTCTTGCCTGGAGAATTCTATCGACAGAGGAGACTGGCAGACTACAGTCTGTACAGTTTCAGAGTCGGACACAGCTGAAGTGGCAGCACGCACACACGCATGGGCGTGTGTGAATATGCCCATTAACTATCTGTGAATAATGTTGCTATGAACAGAAGTATACATGTATTTATTTGAGTACCTGTTTTCAGTTCTCTTGGCTATATACCCAGGGGTGGAATTGCCGGCTCACATGGTAGTTTTGTTTGACTTTTTGAAGGACTATAGGACTGTTCTCTACAGTAGCTGAGCCATTTTACATTCCCACTAGCAATGCGCAAAGGTTCCAGTTTCTCCTTATCCTCCTCAACACTTGTTTTTGTTTTTTTTTTTTAGTAGAATCCTAATGGTTGTAGTGGTACCTCTTTGTGTTTTGATTTGAATTTCCCTAATGACTAATGATGTTGAGCATCTTTCATGAGCTTGTTGGGCATTGGTATATCATTTTTGGAGAAATCTCTATACAAGAACTTTGCTCATTTTAAATCGGGTTATTTCTATTTCTGTTGTTTAATTATAGGAGTTCATTATATATTCTGCATACTAGACCCTTATCAGATATATGATGTTCACATATTTCTCCTGTGGGTTATCTTTTCACTTTCTTGACAATAGAATGGATGCACAGAAGTTTTTAATTTTGATGAAGTCCAATTTATCTATTTTTCCTTTTTTTCATACTTTTGGTGTTCTGAAGCTTTTTTTTATGACAGGGTCTTAATTAGTATTAAAGGAAAACTAGATCTTTTCCAGAAGGTAACCTTTACTTTAAAATCCAGAGCCATGCAAATACAAATGTAACAGCTCCTTTATAATCAGTGGAAGAAGAAAAGGACCGGCAGCAGCCTCAAAGCACTCTTTAGATGAGGCACCAGGGGAGTCTCACTTTAAGTGAGTCTCACTTTAGTGCAAGGAGTCTCACTTCCCAGGTGGTGCTAGTAGTAAGGAACCTGCCTGCCAATGCAGGAGACACAGGTTGGATCCCTGGGTTGGGAAGATCCCCTGGAGAAGGAAATGGCAACCCACTCTAGTATTCTTGCCTGGAGAATCCCATGGACAGAAGAGCCTGATGGGCTACAGTCCATGGGGTCGCAGGAGTCAGGACTGAGTGATTTACATGCATGCATGTACCAAAGGAGTCTCACTCTAATGTAAATTAAACATCAGTGGCAAAATCATAAACATTTTAAAACTACCATAGATCAGAAAGTACAGTGTCTTTGGATTATTCTTTTTATAATCAAGATCAGAAAAGCCTGATACAAAATTTTTGGAAATGCTTATATTTCAATATTTTTCTGTTTCTCTGCTAGTCAATTTTGATAGCTGTTGTGCTTCCTTTATAAATAAGGGAACTATTCCCAACTGTAATGACTGCTTTTCGCAAAGATTTTATGCCTGGAATTTACACAATACCACAAATCAGCCAAATAGCTCTTAACCTTATTCTTACTTCAGTGTATTATTTAGACATTTTATTTTAAAAAGCCACAGTTTATTTTCTGGCTCTTGGTTATTATCATAGGGTTTTGACAGTTTAAGCTGGTCTAGTAGCTTTACAAGTAGGATTTAGTTAAGTTCAGAAGAGAGAAAAAAGCCATTGCCTTTGCCTTCTCCCCTATACCCTGAATTAACTCCTGTTTCCTGGGTGCAGGTATGATTGAGCTTTTTTTTTAACGTGAGGCATTTATATTTGGGGAGTAAAATATGCCCACTTCTCTGAGTTCACAAGACAAACCAATCAAATCAAGCTTAAGTAGTGAGTACTTATCTGCTATTATTCTATTTAATAAAATAAACATGTCATAAAAGCATCTTCCTTGGACTTTGTTCCTTTCCTTTGTTGTTTGATTGAAAAAGTCCTTTCTACCCCCAGTGAATAGTATATTAAGCCCGGGAGACCAGAGATAGCTAAGGCAACACGCATGTCTGTGACTTCT
Organism: Odocoileus virginianus; assembly: GCF_023699985.2. NCBI lineage: Eukaryota > Metazoa > Chordata > Mammalia > Artiodactyla > Cervidae > Odocoileus > Odocoileus virginianus. Next base: position 4,265,948 of record NC_069685.1, on the reverse strand, counting down.
AAAAATATGCATTATTAAGTGTGAGGCATCAAACTCCTCCTTGAAAATGATCTTCTGTGGGCAGTGATTAAACTTTTCAGCTCGGACCCCTTTCATGCCTCAGGGCTGGCCCTTCTTATTCAGCTTCCTCGCTCTCCGTCTCCCCTTCTTCAAAATGAAACACAATATCCTGAGCCAACAGAGAGGCTTGTCATTGGCTCGCATTGTCCCTGATGCTGCAGCCCCGCCCCCTTGGCTGGCGCCGACACGCTGTTTATATTTTTCTAAGGGCCACCCTTTAACTCGGCGGCCTGATGGCTATAATGGGCCCGATTGTCTGTGGGCTGCAGCGCGCCGAGGCCCCACGTCCAGGGAGGCTGGGGCCCGTCTCTGATGCAGCGGAGAGGCGGATATGGAATACCGGTAAGGGCGCTTCTAAGGGCGCGGGGATGCTTTTTCTGGGCTCGCTGGTGGATCCTGGGCAGTTTTGGAGAAACGAGTCGTGATCGAGTTGCTAGCTTTTTCCTGGTTTTAATTTTCTGCCTGCTCAAGACGGAAGGAACAGATTGGATCTCTGGATTTGCTGACAAAGCTCATAGGGGTCCCTGTCGACCCAGGCAAGAACCGAGCAGGAAAGCAAAAATCCAGGGAGAGACGCACGCCAAGCGGGTTGGACACCAAAGCCACATGGAAGAGGCAAAGCGCAGGGCTGCCTCGGTGATGCCATGAGACCCAAGGGCTGTTTCCTCTTCTGATTTAGCTGTTCGCAGACAGAACTTAGCTCTGCCACTGTGGATTTCTGTAAGCCAGCTGTTGGCCAGTGTAACTCAGTCAGCCCCCTTTGAATGCGTCTAGGATCTGCGGGGGGTTTCAAAGGGCAAACCGTAGTAATCTTGTGTGCCATAAATAGTTCTATTCAGAAATCTGAGAACGGTTTAGAGCTGCAGGCTGTAAAGTTTTTACTGCCCCATTAAGGTGTTCAGAGGGTACTAAGGCCGGCTGCAGTGGGGCTCGGGAAGGAGGGAAAGCCTGGGGCGATTAGAGCATTTGTCCGTGACGAGCAAGAGAGAAACCCGGGGGGCCTGAGGACATCACGTGAGAGGCGGGGGTGAGCCCTGCAAGGGGCTGCGCCAGCCCTCCTGGAGTTCTGTCTGGTTTCCGCATGAATGAGGGAGGGCGGAGAACCGTTCAGGCATCCGCCTCTGGTCCCGGATTTCAGCATCAGGGATGCCCCCGGGCCCCCTTAGGCGGACTAAGGCACCTCGCCTGGGGCAGAGGGCCACTAGAGGCAAGCAGGGAGGAGGTGCGCAGTTACTGACTGTGCGCCGGGGCGAGGGGCTGGACCGTCTAAAGCCCTGGGAATTGCTTCAGGAATTCCCGCCTCCTGCTGAAAAGAAACTCACTATGGCAGCTTTGATGGGAGGCTTTTGTCTCTTTGCCTTTCACATGAGACTCACGGCGCAAAGTCAGTGAACCCTGGCTCTGCTTGATGTAGACAGGAGCCTGAAAAGGGGGAGGGGTATGGCTCAATTTTTAGATAAAACAAAGAGTGAATTATGGGGCTTTAATGCATCTAGTGCTTTATAAATCTCTCCACCTCACCTAATCCTGGGCCTCAGTACTTATTATCCAGACACAGCATGTTTAAAGCCAACATGATGTAGGGCTCCTGGAAGACTTAAATCAGATGCAAACTTTTTTTCTTTAATGAATTTGACCCAAAGCATCATGAGTGTTTCAGCACAGTGTATGAAGACACCTGGTGATTTCCAAATGCACCAGGCTCTCCTTCAGTGATCTGAGTGCCTGAGGAAGGGGGTGAGTTGCCGATGGGGTGCTCTTGTCCAGGAACAGAGCTTCTGGCCCTGCCAGTGCTGGCCCAGAGATGTGAGGCTAACAGGTGTGAATTGCCCTGTCCTTCTGCCTCAGGCCTCCCACATCCTGGCTTCCTTCAGGTCCTCCTATTCTCCTGTTTCTACCCCACAAGCACCCCCAGGGGATGGTGAGAGAGGAAGAACCAGGAGGAGGTGGTGAGAGCCCAGGGTGAATTCCAGGAGATCCCATGTAAACAAAGGCAGCTCCTGCCTGCCTTCTTTCATCAGAATGCTGGGCACGCCAGGCTCCAGAAATTTCAGACACAGCATCATTTTTAGGTACAGAATTTATACTCATGATAAGAGTAGGAGATTTACAATATAAAGTAGTGTTCCTCTGTTGTGTTAGTTGCTCAGTCATGTTTGACTCTTTGCAACCTCACAGACTGTAGCCCACTAGGCTCCTCTGCTCCTGGAATTCTCCAGGCAAGAATACTGGAGTGGGTAGCCATTCCCTTCTCCAGGGGATCTTGCCGACCCAGGGATCAAACCTGAGTCTCCTGCATTGCAGGCTGATTCTTTATCATCCAAGCCATCAGGAAGCCTTTTAGAGCTTGTCAATACTGAGGGCTGTTACGAAACCAAAGAACCAAGCCTGTATGGATGAATACTATGATGATGACAAAGTCCAACAGAAATAGTACGTATCATTTATTGAGCGCTTACTATGTGCCAGGCCTTTTCACGTATTATCTCACTCAGTCCTCCCTAATCCCTCTGACGTACAGTTCTCATTTTACAAAGAAAGAAACTGGGGCACAGAGAGGTTAAGTAACTGGCCCAAAGTCACACAGCCTATTAGTGACCTGAAACGTGACTCATTCGGAAAGTATACAGCACATCACCTGTGTTAGGAAGTGAGGGGTTTCTGTGGAATCGAGTTGGCATTCATAGTCATAGTTTTTCAAGAATCCATCACCACAACCAAAATGTGACCTCCTGTGGTAACGTAATTGGTGGCTGGGAAAGAAAGCCAAGAACCACTTCCTTTAAATGAACGAGAGCGCCAAAGAACAGCAGCCTTGTCCAGCGAGCCAAGGGCCAGGGAGGGCCAGCTGCGGGGCTGGGGGTGCTTGGGCCTGGCCCTGCCACACCACGGTGGGCCTGTGCTGTGTGGCACTGGACCCTGGGAGGGATGACATGAGCAGAGAAACGAAAGAGCACAGGGTAAAACGAAACCGCTGATTCAGACACTGCTGGTTCCAGCCGGTGACAGACACATGTGTGAGGCCCAGTGGAGGTTGGAAGCACCCTTAGCCAGACTGGGGACATCGGTGAAGGCTTTGAAGAGAGAGGGGGATTCTAGAAGGAAGTCTTGAAGAATGAGAAGAATAGGTCAAGAGGACATGGAGGGAAGGGTGCCTAGGGCTAGCAGTTTCTGACGTGGTCGGTCAGTGGTGGGTCTTGTGGGCAGCTGTGTACCAGGGTTGGAAAAACTGAATCAAAGGGATCAACATGTGCAAAGGCCCAGAGTCAGAGAACAACTAAACAGCTTGCTTAGTCTGGTTGAAACCTGGCATGTGAGTGAACAAGCAATCCTGGATGAGACAAAGCTGATAGAAAATGAAGCCAAAGAGAATTGTTCCATAAGTATCAAGATCTTGACAACTGTTTTATCAGAGTGATGGATGTGTAGGGATCCATCATCTACTTCTGTGTTTAAATTTTTATTAATAACTTTTGTAAACAGGAGGATAGCCCCTAGATGCATCAAGACCAGAACACAGCTCAAACAGAGCAGAACTGGAACCAGGTTTCCCGGTGTGCAGTGGCTCCTGGAGACCTTGCCAAGTCATTGGACCTCTCTAGTTCTCCTTCTGCTCATCTGAAAATGGGAGTAATAACGGCCACCTCACGGGGCTGTTGTGGGGATTGAAAAGATAGACCATACAGACATCCCTCCATAGAATGGCATGGAATCATCCCTTTTCCCACTCATCCATTATGACTGAGGTTTCTAGATGATGCTGTGAAAAGTGAAAGTGAAGTCGCTCAGTCATCTCCGACTCTTTGGGACCCCATGGACTGTAGCCCACCAGGCTCCTCTGCCCATGGGATTCTCCAGGGATGAGCACTGGAGTGGGGTGCCACTGTAGAGAGGTCCAAATAGAGAACCTCAAGATAGTCTGTAAGTTACAGAAGCAAGAACATGCGAGGCAAGGTCCGAGCTGGAAGCAAGTCTGGGGCTAGGTGAGTGGCCTGAGAAACATCCACACCACAGACTGACACGTGTGAGTTTAGAAAAGTTAGCCCTGCAGGTGGCTAAAGAAACCCCATGACCTTGGCTCTCCAAGGCCTCCCTACCTAAAGCACAGAGCCCCAATTTGATTTGCGTTTATAATCCCTTGCATTTCATGTATTTTCTGTCTACTTAAATTTTTAAGTGAGATACCACTCCCTCCATCACTCACACTTAATGAGCATGTGGTTTGGTCATCTTCCCTTGTAGCTCAGTCAGTAAAGAATCTGCCTGCAGTGCAGGAGACCCGGGTTTGATCCCTGGGTTGGGAAGATCCCATGGAGAAGGAAATGGCAACCCACTCCAGTATCCTTGCCTGGAAAATCTCATGGACAGAGGAGCCTGGTGGGCTGCAGTCCATGGGGTCTCAAAGAGTCGGGCACAACGGAGCCACTAACACTTTTACTTAAGGAAACGGAAAGGGAATCAGAACAGTAGACTGAGATTTCATCCCCTGGGGAGTCCCTGGGAGCCATTTAGATAAGCATCTCATCTCAAGCCACACCTGGGAACACAATCCCTTATCACACCAGCAGTTTCCTCTCAAGGACATACATTCCTGGTATGTAAGTCTTTAATGACCAGGTGCGTTGTGCCTTCTGGAACCGTTCCTGAGGAGTTGACACTGAGGGAACGGCACACTTCACGTTTCGCAGCTGTTGTGCAGAATAGAAAATCCCTCAAACTGTGGACTCTCCAGGAACCACAAGAAGCCAGAGGGCCAACTTCTGACTTCACAAACACCAGAGATGCTTCTTGACACCAGCCTCTGGAACTAAGGTGGCAAGTGCTGTCCATCCTTAATGGGTGTGTAGGAGGAAGATATTTAAGTCTGCAGCATCCTCAAAGCCTTGGTATGAACCTGGTCAGGGCAGGCCGTGTCCAGTGTGCGTTTTTTGAGGTGTCAGACAGCCAAGTCTATCCCAGCTGAGATTCCTCCAGGGGCCCTCCAAAGACAGAGTTCTCACTGCATGCTTTTGCCACACTCCAACTCCTCCTGCTCCAGAGGGGTAAAACTGAGTTCATGTTGAACTCGGAAGCTGTAAGTTGGCCTCAGAACTACATGCCATGAGGAGCAATCAAGTGTTTACCAAGGTCGTTTCAAGTCAATATAGTCTCCTTGGTTGCACCACTGGGTGATTTCATTTTAACGACAGGTGCTTTAAGCAGAATCTTACTGAGGAGCCTCCGTCCGCACAAGTCCTGTGAAATGTGCAAGGCAGCTCCTTCCAGGGTGCTGGAGGCTTTCGGGGGCACTGGGGTCATCTCTGCATCTCCGGGAACGCCCAGCAGAGTTGAATCCCTTTGGCGAGTCACTGACACACAGGTTCTTCCCCTGTGGCCCAAGGGGCAAGCGCCAGGGCTCCCGGAATACAGGAGTCTAGCTCTGTGCTCATCACTGCTAGATGATTGTATTATCTTAAGAGCATTTTTTAACGAGAAAATAGCAGCCATCAGTGATTTCTTAGAAATGTGGGCCATTTCAGGATACCCTCAGGGAGGCTAGCCATTGTCTTCTGGATACTCTCTGTGATCTGGGAACACAGAGGGTGAAGCATAAATCTTAATTAATACTGGACCATTAGGAAAAGAAAATGGAAAGACCCTTGGAAGGTAGCAGTGACCCTGGAAAGCCCCTGAGGCCGCGCTGGAACTGTGACCAGGAAAGGCAGGGGTAGCCCGGGGAAAGTGGTGATCTTCCCACACTCAACCCAGGCACCGGAGCGGCGGCGGAGGGGGCCCGTGCCGCGCCCAGCTCCCGATGTCGGGGGGCAGGGTCCCCGGGGGTGGGAGTGGGGGATGCTGCAGCTGGGGAGGACACCTGGGCTCCGCGCGGAACAGGAGCGGGTGGCAGCGGGCTGCGGCCGCGGACCCTTGACCTTTCCGCGAACTGAGCTCAGAGAACGTCTCGGTACCTTCGGCTTTCCAAGGCTGGTGGTAAGCCCGCTCCTGCAGAGTGGGGACCACACCGCCGAGGGCTCAGGAGCCGGGTGGGGAAGGGGCCCCGTCAGAGCCGCTCCCAGCCCTTCCCACGGACGCTGTCACTGCGCACCTCCTCCCCAGGCGGACGCGAACCGCTCTTCTCATCCCCGCTCCCGAGTCTCTAAAAAGCCCCAGTGACGGCGGCGGGGAGGCGGGGGTGGGAGAGGAAAAGAGGTGGAGGCCGCGGGGCTGGAGGGGCGGAAAGCCTTCCGGCCCCTTCCTCTGGCCGGGGCTGCTCTGCGGCGGGAGTTTCTGTTTGGGGGCCTCTCTTTCTTCCTTTGAATGAAAGCCGTCCGTTCCGGGGCTGCCCGCGGAACCGCTCTCCCCAGGCCGAGGCCCGAGCCTCTGATTCCTTCTGTTAACTCCAAGGGGACGTGGGTTTTGTTCTCCTCTCCTCCGACTCTAGGCACGTCTGTCCCCAGAGCTGGACCTGGAAGCTTTGTGCGTGGTAGACCGCCGGGCAGTCGGGCAGCAGCGCTTGACACGGCGGGTCGAACGCTGATTAAGCCCCAGCTGTATGTTAGGGAGTGTTCTAAGTGCTTTATGTATATGAACCGGGTAACCTTACAAGGGAGGTACTCTCCTTTGTTTTCAGATGAGGAAACTGAGGCTCGGAGAATTAAGAAAATATTCCGAGGTTACACAGCTGGCCTAGGGCAGGCTGGCATTCCGGTTCCAGAAGCTGCGTTTTTAATCACTTTGTGATACCCGGCGTGGGGGGGGGGGTGCGTTATAGTCTTTATTTTGTATGTATTCAGACCCCTACTTCTGTAGGGGTTTCTGTAATAATAGCTAATAATTCTTAACATTTATTGCACTGCTAACGGTGGCAGACCCTGTTTCAAGTTCTTTGTGCATCGTAACTAATTCAGTGTTTGTGACTACTATTAGTACCATGTAAGCAATGAGGAAACTGAGGCCAGAGCAGTTGGTTAAATATTTTGTCCCAGGTGGCAAGATTAGGAAGTGGCAGAGTTATCTCAAAGCTTTTGTTCTTATGATGCTGTCTGTACATTGATCTGTCACCATATCTCTGATACTGCTTCAGGAAACGTTTTGAAGCTGGAATTACTAGAGCATAAGATAGAAATATTTTGAAGGATCTGTATACACATCACAAAATTATTTTTCAGAAGCACTGGATAGTTAGCTAATTCGTGTTCCCATGAATGCTGTCCAACTGACTAAGGAATCTAAAAGTTGGATGAGCCCCTGAGCAATGCGTCTATATACCTTTTGGACTTTTATCAGTTAATCTGGGCATTTACTATCATTATTTTTAAGAAAATAAAATATATGTCTGGCTCAAAACTCCCATTTTCAAGCAAGCATCTGGGGTGCTGCTAATGTTCTGTTTCTTGGTCTGGATGGTGTTTACCCTTTGTGGCTTCTTGTAATAATTCATCAAGCTCTTGCCTTAGGACCTGTGTGATTTTCTGTTTATAATTTATACTTACTAAAAGTTTGTTTTCTTTTTTCCTTAGGCCTCTGATTGAAGCCTAAATCCTTTATTTTTTGGGGGGAGGGGGTTCTTTTTATTTTTATTTATTTATTTACTTTTAACTTTTGTTTAAATTTTAATAGGAGGCTAACTACTTTACAATATTGTGGTGGTTTTTGCCGTACATTCACATGAGTCAGCCATGGGTGTACATGGTTCACACATGGTGTACATGTGTTTCACCCATAAAAGTTTATTTTTAAACAAACTATCAAATATAGCCTTTTGGAAATTAGGAGATAGAACATATTGGAATCCATTGTAAAGAACAGGAAAATGACTCAGTCACCATCATATTTTCTCCACATGTTGGATAAAAGGAGATTTAAAAAGAAGGTTTCATGATTCCTTCTTTCTTTCCACTTCTAACGCGAGAATTGGACATCAAACCACAGTAGTACTAAGAAATGCAGTTCAAAAAAAGTCCCTTTTTTGCTTTTGTTTTCTCCAAGAAAGTTTTTTTGTTTGAAACTTCCAAAGTATGACACATATTTAAAGTATGCAAGGTTATAGTGAATGAGGTTTGGCAAGGACTTGAGAACAATGGTTACAATCCTAGAGAGAGTTGTGCTCTATCTTGTTTTTCTAATAAATTCTTCCTTAATATTTGGTTTTGACGTAGTGGGTTCTGTGATATGGCCTGGTGCATTCAGTAATGTCCCTAAAGAGTCAGGTACATCTTTCCATGGCTAATGGATCCAGCCCAAGAAGATCAATATATCATCCTTTCAAGAAAACATTCTAAGGAAGTATGTTCTTACTCTAATGGAAGCCAGTAGCAATTTCCTTGTCAAGTTTCCAGTTGTTTTAAAATACCCCTTTAGTGCTTATTTCCCTCTGATGACTTTATGTTTGATATGAAGTTAATTGTTTAACCCCATTCAATTTCTTAGTTCCTGGACTCTAGTTGTAATTTTCATCAGTTTTTATTCCTCTGCAATAGAGGACCAAAGTGGCTTCAGGATGAGGGCCTTTCTTGATGAGACAGAAGAAGCCACGTTTCCCGATTCTTCCTTCAGTTTCTAACCCCTCAGTGTCTCACCATGAGATTCTTTGAGTTCTTTGACTGAGTTACCAGTATTCATTTATTTGAGCTGACTTTCTTCCATCTCTACCTAACATCTCACCATTACCTCTGTGTCAGGCTGCCGTCGCAAAACACCACAGGCTGGGTGGCTTAAATAACAGATATGAATTTTCTGTCAGTTCTGAAACTGGACGTTCAAGATGGAGGTGCCTACAGGAGTGGGTTCTGATGAGGGCCCTCTTCCTGGTTAGCAGAAGCAGCCTCTCACTGTCTTCACATGGCCTTTTTGCTCTGGAGAGAGAACGCTCTGATGTCCCTTCCTCTTGCTTAGGGACACATTAATCCTATTGGATTAGGACCTCACTTTATGACCTCGTTTAACCCAATTACTTCCCTAAAAGGCCCTATTTCCAAATACCCCTGCGATAACTGGGGTAAGGGCTTCAAAATATGAATTTAAGGGAGGATACAGCTCACTCCATAACCTTACCAGAGTCACTACAGTTAAAATTAAGCTTTGTTTCAGGGATTCCCTGGCGATCCAGTGGTTAGGGCTCAGTGCTGTCACTGCTAGGCTCAGGCTAAGTCCTCGGCTGGGGAACTAGGACCCAGCAGCCAGACAGTATAGCCACAAACAAACAAACAAAGCTTTGTTTTCTCTTTCAAGGTACCATTTTTTTAAATTAAACTTTTTTGCCTAGTGTTTCTGTTATATAACATTTAATTTTTAACTTTGTAAAACATTTTGGAGTTTCTGCTGACTGTACTAAGGGAATCCAGACATAAAGAAGACACGGACGCCCCTCAAGTAGATGCCTCCAGGAGTCTATAAAGTAATGAAAGAGATGAATCGCGTGCACAAAAACCAGAATGCCTGGGAGACTGGAGGTTCTTTAAATAAAATACAGTGTGCTGTGGAATTCAGAGCTAAAGGGGATCTTCCTCCGAGGGCCACCACCTGAGCGCACAATCGGGGACAGGCAGGCTGTGGACCCGGGAAGGTGTAGGCGAGACCACAGCAGGCTCAGCAGACACCACGGAGGCAGGAAAGTGAGTTCAGCGGAGACTGAGGAGTCAGGAGGGAACGCTGTGGAGTCTGCCTTTGTGGTGTAAGAGGAGGCTAATTCTGAAATCAGCACTTAAGAAGAGTCACTGTGACTAAGTCGCCCTTGGCAGTCTGGACATTTTGTCTCAGTAATTCTAACACCATCAGTTTTCCCTCCAGTGTTGCAGCAGACCAGTTTCTTTGACTGAGCACCAGATGAAGTGTGTAGCTGGCTGTATTTCGGGAAAGGGAGAAAAATGAATGGGTGGGAGCGTATCTTTAAAAAATAAGATCACATTGACCACGGCAGGGTACTCATCCAACGGGAGTCCCAGCACCAAGACTGAGAGAATGGTAGATTCTTCCAAGTTTCCTCCTCAAAATGTGTATTTCACCTACAACACTGGATGTAAATGTATGAACAGGCAACAGAAAGGAAATATTCATGGAAAGGAGTGTACTTAAAATGTTCCCATCCCTAATGATCAAGTAAATAAAAAATTTAAAAACAGTGAATTACTATTTTCTCCTTATCAGATTAGCAAACATCTTAAAATAATACTGTTGGTAAAGGAGTGTGTCTCATGGCACACCTAGCTAATGGGAATGTAAACTGGTACAGCCTTTCTAGAAAGTATTTGTGCTGTGTTTTACTCTCTTGAGTGCCCCAGAAATTTTAATATACCTTGATTTGGTAATCCCACTTACAGGAATCTATGCTGAAAATACAGAGGTGTAGACAAAGGTTTGTGTTTAACAATTTCATGAAGTTTAATTTATAATAATTGAAAATTTGGAAGTAATCTAAATGTGAACATTTTGAAAATTGGTTACATAAATGATATTATAAATTAATGCAATATTCTTCAGCTGTTTAAAAATGTGTTTTCAAATAATTTTACTGATAAGTTTGCATATGTTTTTAAAAAGCAGGTCTCAAAATCATGTATGTAATAAAAATATACTTGAGGAAAAAAATAAACAAATTATATTTATTTATATTATAAATATTTATTATGCATATTATATGTCTGGCAATGTATTTATCTGTAGATAGTGGCCCTATAGATGATTTCTATTTTATTCTTTATACCTTACTGTGTTTTCCAAATTTTCTAGGTCATTTAATTGCTTTTTATTCGAAAATAGCATCTTAATAATATCTTTTTCATCTTTTAGGGCCCAAGTCCACCCTTTCATAAAGTATTTCCTGGACTAATAGGAAATAACCTCTAGCTTTTCTGTGATTCTTTTGTACTGGTGTTAACATATATGGTCTTGAATTGCAGCCGCTGTATGTATGACATTCATCCTGACTGGTTTGGAAGCTAGTAGAGAACAGGGATTATGGCTTAGAGGTCCTGAGTTTCTGAGCAAAAGCCTAGTTCTCCTTCCCCACCTTCCATAAAGCCTTTTCTACTACTTGAAAAAGTGGGTGATTTCTTCTTCCCTTGAATCTTCAAAACAGCTTTTTATGCCTCTTTCATTGGAGGCCCATTCTGCTTTGGATGATAGTTAATTGTGTTTGTCTTGACCTTCAATTTGTCATCCAACTCCTGATTATAGGAAGCAAATCTTGTTCCTCTCTGTGCCCAGAGCAGAGCCTTGTACAGTGTATGTGCTCAGTAGACAGTTGGACCTATGACTACCTGTGTATGGTGTTAGAGAATGTTCTACTTTCATTCTTTTACATTTGGCAGTCCAGTTTCCCCTGCACCCCTTATTGAAGAGACTGTCTTTTTTCCACTGTGTATTCTTCCCTTCTTTGTCATAGGTGAATTGACCACAGGCACATGGATCTATTTCTGAGCTTTCCATCCTGCTGCATTGATGTGTGTCTGGTTTTGTGTCAGCACACTGCTGTTTTGATGACTGTAGCTTTACAGTATAGTCTGAAGTCAGGGAGCTTGATTCCTCCAGCTCCAATTTTCTTTTGTATGACTGCTTTGGTAATCTGCAGGGTCCTTTGTGTTTCCATAGAAATTAACAAATTTTTTGTCCTAGTTCTGTGAAAAATGCCATTGGTAATTTGATAGCACTGCATTGAATCTGTAGATTGCCTTGAGTAGTATAGTCTTTTGACAGCAGTGATTCTTCCAGCCCAAGAATATGATGTATCTTTGGTCAGCTTCAATTTCTTTCATCAATGTCTTACAAGATTTGAAGTACAGGTCTTTTGCCTCCTTAGGTAGGCTTGTTCCTAGACATTTTATTTTACTTTATTTTAATTGAAGAATAATTGCTTTACAGAATTTTGTTGTTTTCTGTCAAACATCAGCATGAATCAGCAATAGGTGTACATATGTCCCCTCCCTCCCATCTCCTCTCCATCCCACCCCTCTAGGTTGATACAGAGCCCCTGTTTGAGTTCCCTGAGTCATCCAGCAAATTCCCATTGGCTATCTATTTTACATATGGTAATGTCAGTTTCCAGGTATTCTATTTTTGATGTGATGGCAAATGGGATTATTTCCTTCATTTCTCTTTCTGATCTTTTGTTGTTAGTATATAGAAATACTAATATGGACCTATAGCTGAATGAACATGGACTCTTTCCAGCTGTTTCCAACAGGTACCCAGCAGTCCGTGCCCGCTCTGAGGAGCTGAAGACTGATCTACAGGCCAAGGAGCAGAAGGCAAGGTTAGAGATGCCCCAAAGCCCTGGGCAGTGGCAATCAGGAAGCCCAGCCCTCCAGAAGAATCTGCCAGGGAATACCTTCACCTTAAACACATGATGCATCAAATACTACTCTTTACCTCTCCTCTGGGTCCTGAGAACTTTATCTGTGAAGTTTTACCTTCTTTCACCATTTCACAAACTTGTAGAGATTAATTAATTCCCCAGAGAATTCCATTTCTCCAATCATAAATTGAACACCATAGATTTGCCCTGCAACCCATTTCAGATCCCTCAGAGGTGTTCATTTAGAGAAAAGATTAAAATCAAGGACTGCATAAATATAATTTAGAATAAATTAACAAATAAAATAAACAAATAGAGTAAGGAAATAAGCACAAGATTAAGTTCCTTTGAACATGTGTTTACTGTGCTGCAAGTTTTCACAAAGCCTTGAGGATGATCCAAAGATTAAACAGGACTTCGATCTCATTCATTAGAGCCCGAGAGACTATAGCACCATAGCAGGAAGGGAAGGACTGGGGAGGGATGAAGGTATATGTGTGTTTGTGAGGGCTACCGCACAGGACTGCAGGGCTCTGGGGTGGGGCCAGATAGAGGTGAGAAATAATTGGGTGGTGGAGACATAAGAGACTTGGATTCAATCCCTGGGTTGGGAAGATCCCTGGAGGAGGGCATTGGCAACCACTCCAGTATTCTTGCCTGGGGAATCCTACGGACAAAGGAGCCTGGTGGGCTACAGTCCACGGTGTCACAAAAGGGTCACACAGGAGGGTCCTGAGCACAGTTCGCTGCATTTGTGTGGGGGTGGGGGGTGGGCAGCAGTCCCACCACCATCACCAAGCAGTTTTCTGCAGCACCAGCGGATGTCCTACAGTTCAGTTCAGTTCTGACACTGATCGCTGGAGAGAGCGTCAGAGCCCGCAGGTCAAGGGTTTGGTCTCACAAGACTGCACCCTCCACCCCCCGACCTGCCCCCCTGAAGCCAGTCACAAGTCCAGGTTGTCACCTGTGCTTCTGACCCACCGGCTGTAGATGGGGGGTTTAAATGACCCCCTCCTTAGGGTCAATTCACTTGCTAGAGCAGCTCACAGAACTCAGAGAAACACTTTACTTACTAGATCACCAGTATTATGAAAGGATATAACTCAGGAACAGAGGGGTGGAGAGATACACAGGGCAAGGGTGGGGGAAGGGTGAGGAGCCTCTGGGCCCTCTCCAGGGACACCACTCTCCCCGAATCTCCATGTGTTCCCCAGCCTGGCTCTCAGAACTATGTCCTTCTGAGTTTTTATGGAGGCTTCATTGCATAGGCATGATTGATTAAATCGTGGGTCAGTGGAAACTGATTCAACCTCCAGCCCTTGTTCCTCCCTAGGAGTCAGGGTGTGGGACTGAGCAGTCCAGCCAGTCTCCATCCTTCGGTGTGATCCAGAAGTCACCTCATTAACATAACAAGACACACTTATGTGTCCTATCACTCAGGAGAGTTCAAGTTTAGGAGCTCTGTGCCAGAAATGGAACGAAGACTGAATATGTATTTCGTATTATAAATCACAATATAGTGATTTATATCACAATAGAGTGGGATTCAGATAGAATAGGAAAAGCTTTAGGAAAAATAACAAAACCCAAAGTTCTAAGTCAATAATGGATATAAGATGTGATATGAGACAGGTTGTTTTGGGGGGGGTGGGGAATGGAAAAAATGGTATTTAACCCAACCCAGTGCATCTGTCAATGTTTTTAGCTACTGACAACACTACTCTAGTTAGTTTGAGCATGAAGGGAATTAATTCAAGAATATTAAAACACCCTCAAGAAAGTGAAAGAACAACCTACAGGATGAGAGAAAATATTCTCAAATCATTTTCCATTAAGAGACTTGTTTCCAGGATACAAAAATTAGACACTAAAAAATAAATTTTAAAAAGACAATTAAGAATGGGCAAAGAATGATGATTGCACAACATGAATAAATGTACTTAATATCACTGAACTGTGCACTTAAAAATGATTAAAGTGGTAACTTTTATGGATTTTTTAAACACAATTTAAAAAAACTTGAGTGGGTATGGTGCAGAAGGGGGGACCCCTTTCAGGGCCTGAGGGTTGGCTCTTGCCTAATACTCAGAAATGAACTGTTCAGAGAGACCCTCATGCTGACAAAGCAAGAGCGCTTCTTGGAAAGGGGCGCCCAGGCAGAGAGCAAGAGGGTGCGGGAACCCAGGAGGACTGTGCTGCCACGGGGCACAGTCTCAGGTTTCGTGGTGATGGGGTTGGGTGCCGGGTTATCTCTGGCCAGTCATTCTGACTCAGGGCTCTTCCTAGGGGAGCAGCATCAGTCAGGATGGAGTCTAGCGAGAAGGATTCTGGGACGCTGGCAGGACATATGAACTGGCATCTCCTCTCTCCTTTTGACCTTATCTGAATTCTTCTGGTTGGAGGCATCCTCGTTGTTTCAAGCTTTACCCTCCTGCTGTAGGATAACCCGTGCAGCTGGTTACTATGGTGCCTGGCAAGGTCAGGTGGTTTTGGAGAGTCCCCTAACACAAAGGATTTTAACAGACATTTTTTCAGAGAAGATACACAAATGGTCAAGAAGCACATGAAAAGATATTCAGCATTATTAGTCATTAGGGAAATGCCAATCAAAACCACAATGTGATACCACTTTATGCCCACTGGGAAATTAGAACCCTAATGTATTTCTAGTGATAGTGTAACATGATGTAACTGCTTTGGAAAACAGTCTGGCAGTTCCTCAAATTTTTCAACATAGAATTACCATATGACCCAGTAATTCTCCTCCTAGATATATACCCAAGAGAAATGAAAATATATGTTCATACAAAAACTTGCACACAAATGTTTAAACAGCATTATTCATACTAGCCAAAAAGTGAAAACAATCCACTGATGAACCAATAAACAAAATGTAGTATATCCAGACAATGAAGTATTATTTGGCAATACAAGGAATGATGCATTGATTTATGCTACAGTATGGATAAATCTTTATAAATTTTTCATCAGTGAAAGAAGCCAGAACCAAAAAGACCACATGGCATATGACTCCATTCATATGAAATGTCCAGAACAGGCAAATCCATAGAGACAGAAAGTAGATTAGCGGTGGCCCAGGGCTGGGAGGAAGGGGAAGTGGGGAGTGATCACAAGTGTACGTGAAGTTTCTCTTCAGGGTGATGAAAATGTCCTGGACTTAGGTAGTGAACTTAGATGGTGGCACAACCTTGTGAATATACTAAAAGCCACTGGATTGTACACTTTTTTTTTTGAAGATTCATTTTTTAAAAAGTGAAGTATAGTTGATTTACAGTGTTGTGTTACTTTCAGTGTCTAGCAAAGAGATTCAGTCATACACATACACACACACATATATATATATTTTGTTGGTTATCTGTCTTATATATATATGGATTACACAGTTTAAATGGATGAATTTTATAGTGTGAATTATATTTCAATAATGTTTTTGTTTTTTTTCTTTTGTAAGACTATTACATGGCTCAGAGAATCTCCGAGAAATCCAGAGAATTAGACTTAGAGGTTACCCCACTGAGAACGATGCCTACATTATATCACAGGAAGGATCCAGTATGAGCCCAGGACTGTTCCTCCGGGCATGTGCGTCTCGGACCTTGACCCCTGCTGGCCCTGGGCCTCCATATCTTTCTACCAGATCCCTTCCCACCACCTCACAGAAAGCAGCTTCCTTAGAGTATGCTTTCCCATTTGGCTCTCATCCGGACTGAAGCCTAGCAACCATCCACCTGGCTGCCAGAGCCTAGGCAGGTTTCAAGCCCCAGCTGTAAAAGAGGCTGAGGAAGCAGGCTGGGCCTGGGCACGAGTCACGCTAATGTCCACTACCCCCGGTTCCCTCAGGGAGTTTGCTGGATAATGATGTTGTTTTTAGATTTATTTTGTATTTTTTGGGGTGCGGTGCGGCTTGCAGGACCTTAGTTCCCCAACCAGGGATCAAATCCAGGCCCCAGCAGTGACAGCGCTGAGTCCTAACCACTGGACCTCCAGGGAATTCCCTGGGCAGTGATTTTAAGATCACGAAATACCGTAGCTAAATATTTGAAGTTCACGTGTCCTGACCGTTTGGTCCAATGACTACCAACTGCAGGGAATGGCAGTCTCTAGCCCTGCCTTGCCTGCCTTGGTAACATCTGGCAACGCCAATGATTCCTCAAACACGTCTCTTCATTGTGTCACCCTTCTTGCACCTTCTAATCATCATCTTCTCACCTCCCATCCAGATCTGCTCTTTTAGCCACTTAAAACTGGTGTTTTTCTACAACTCCATATTGAATCCCACTCTTGATAACTTAATTTGCACTGTGAATGTTATGGGTTGAATTGTGTCCCACTAAAATCCCTATGTTGAAATCCTCACAGCCAGTAACTCAGAATGTGACTTTATATGCAAATACAATCATTTCAAAATAGATATAAATAAGGGCAGATGTAATGGTTACAATGGGTGTAACTGGCTACTTCCTACTGGAGTAGGGTGGCCTCTAATCCAGTATCGTGGGTGCATGCTGTCCAACTCCGTGAAACCCTATGGACTGTAGCTCACCAGGCTCAGTTGTCCATGGGATTCATCAGGAAAGAGATACTGCAGTGGGTTGCCATGCCCTCCTCTAAGGGATCTTCCCGCCCCAGGGATCAAACCTGCGTCTCTTAAGTCTCATCTCTTGCATTGGCAGGCAAGCTCTTTTACAACTAGCACCACCTGGGAAGCCCCAATCCAGTATCACTGGTGTTTTTATAGAAAGGGGACAATTGGACCCAGACACTCACACAGGGAGAAGGCCCTGTGATTGAAGTTATGCTGCCACAAGCCAAGAAACTATCAGAAGCCGGGGAGACTCCTGGCACAGATCCTTCCCCGGGTCCCTCAAGGGAGCATGGCTCTGTTCACCCACTGATCTTGGATCTTTAGCCTCTAAAACTGTGAGACAATAAATGTCTGTTGTTTAAGCCACTCTCTTGGTGGTATGGAAGCTCTAGCAAATGTTGTGTATTTCCTTTCCTCCTGTACTTAGCTGCTTCTTCTAAGTGGTGTGTGTATGCATGTTCAGTCGCTCAGCTGTGTCCAACTCTTTGCGACCCTATAGATGAGGGTCCGCCAGTCTCCTCTGTCCATGGGACTCTCTGGGCAAGAATACTGGAGTGGGTTGCCATTTCCTCCTCCAGGGGATCTTCCCAACCCAGGGATTAAACCAGCGTCTCCTGTGCCACCTGCATTGGCAGGCAGATTCTTTTACCACTGAGCCACCTGGGAAGCCCTCTTATAAATGGACACAGCCAAATTTATATTTTTAGCCGGTAACACCCCAAATACCATATGGGGTCATGTGGCGGTCTTGCCTGCTGCGATATTTGCAGTTGGATAGGCCACAGAAACCAGAACTCGGGTGCCACTGGTTTCCTCTTCATTTGTCTCTGGGTGAGGGGCAGCCTCCATCTGCCCCGCTGGCCATGTCAGAAGCCTGAGTGCCAGCCTGCAACTCTGCTCCCCCTGTGTCTTGGCAACAAATCCTAAAGGCTCCACCTGTGGCACATCTTTGGAGTACTTCTCCTCCATCCCAGCCCCACCTCCACTCCTTTCCTAGACTGTCTTCCTTCTAGATGCCTTCCACAACCGATCTCTCTGAAACGCAAATCAAATCAAGTCACTTACCTGCTTTAAAATTCTTCACAGAGGCCTAGCGAGTGCAAAGGTCGGAAATTAGCCAATAAGAGCTATATGATTTGACTCCTTGCTGTCCTGCAAAATCCCGTCTCTCACCATTGCACCTCTCACCTGCTTTCTGCAGTCATACAGATGTTCAGATCTTCTTCCTCTTCATTCCACCTGATGCCCGGTCAGTCTTCAAAACTCAATGGCAGCCTCCTCTGAGGAAGCCTGCCTTGATTTTCCAGCATGATGCAAAACCTGCTTCAGTGTTCTGTGACCCTCTGGACATGGACTATTACAGCAATTTCACAACCGCTGAAATCGTTCGTTTCCACTCCCCTTCTCTCTCCCTGCCCTGCTACTAGTAAGGCACTTGAGAATAGAGAGCTCAGGCTTTTTCCCCAGCCTCGTGCCTGGCACAGAGGAGGCACACAAATGTTTCTAGGCGGAAGGAAGGGGAGGGGAGAGGACGGAGCGGGGAGATTCCTTACCTCAGTCTAACTTACAGAATAAAATGGAAGCCCTTTGAGACATAGTAATTTCTCCTCGTTTTCCTTGCTCATTGTCAGAATACTTAAAGTAAACGCAGAGATTATTTTCCCCTCTCACTTTTGGTGCTGTGATCGCTTTGAATAATGAGCCATTCTCTTCTGGAGGCTGGCCCTTTACAGCCGCGTCAAACTGAAGTCATTCCCCCGAAGGGACAGACTTTGCAGCGAGCGTGTTTACAGAGGTGGGGGAGGAAGCGTGCGCGGGAGTAGCCCCGAGGACCGCGCCCACCCTTCTCCTGCCCCGGGGCTGCGATTGGCCCTCCCCCGGGAGCCGGCCGCCGAGGGAAGCGGTCTGGACCCGGGCGCCGCATTGCGTGCGCTTCGCCTGCCTTTTGTGCGGGGATTAGCGCCGCGCCGGGGCCGGGAGAGCGGCGGGCGCCGGGCGGCGCGTAATCCAGGATTTGCCGGGGCCGCGCGGTTGATGGAAAACAGATGTCTCAGCCCTGGGCCTGAGCACGGGATGGAAGTGAGAGACCCGAGAGCCTGCTGGAAGCGAGGACGCCGAGTCCAGGCCCTCGGGGATCCAGCGGAGAGGCGGCGCTCCCTGGGCCCAGCCGTTTTCTCAGCTTCAGCCTAGAGCCCGAAATCGCCGGCGGGTGCGCGGCTTCGCCCGCCGCGGGCCGTGCACGCCTCTCCAGCCGCCGAGCGGGTCGCCGTCGCCCGGTAAGTGGTGGCTGCTGGACGGCGGCCCGCGCTGCGCGTGGGCAGCTGCGCCCGTGGGCTGGGCCGGGTCCCCGGAGCCTCCCCTCCGGGCGCGGGCACGCGGACCGCGGTACGCGGAGCCGGCGGAGACTCCGCTTCCGGGACCTGGTCGGCGCGGCCGGGGCGGGGGCTGGTGCTGGGGGAGCCGGGGACCCGCCGCCCGCCCCGCGCCTGCCCCGCTCCCGGGGGCGGGGACCCTCCCCAGTCCGGAAAGGGGCGAGCCCAGCGCGCTTTTCTCGTCCTTTTGCACCTGAGGGGACAAGATATTCTGTAACCTTAGCACGAGATTTAATAACTTGAAAAGATGGATTTCCTTTTTTCTGTCTCGTTACATTTCGGTTATTTTCGTCCAACCAACTCCTGAAACCGGGTTCCTTCCTTCCTAATTAGCCTCCACTCTGATCCTCTGCCCAAGTTGATACTGCAAGTCTGGCTTCTTGGAGGAGAGAGATGTTGATTTTTGAGGGTGCTCAAGGCTTTTGTGGATTGATACCTTCTGAAAATACATGCCCCATGTTGAAAACCGCATGCTGCGGACAAATTAGGTAAGAGTGGGAGTGGGGAGGAAGGCTGGTTTCATAAAGCGCCTGTCAGATCCCAAGCTTTCTATGAACTCTAAGTTAGTTTCCACCTGTAATCCAATCCCACAGGCAGCTAGTTCTCTTCACCCTTCCCTTCCCCTCAGGATTCACTAACCTTAAGAGCAGAGACAGCTTTAGATTCAAATGCTTTCTAAGTGGTTAATTTTAAGCACCTAGACATCCAACGAGTAGGTAAGCCCCTCGGGTGGGAGGGATTATTGTCACAGGAACAACGCTCACCAATGTTTTTTTCCTCCGTTAAGTAGTTTTTAGCCTATTTTCTTATAAAAATTGAGAGCAACTTCTTCATCGATCTTTAGAATACAGGGTGGGCTTGTTGCGCGACTCGTTGGTGTTTCCGGGTCCGTTATCGGGGTTTGAGGATGGACTGTGCTTGCTCGGTTGACTACCTGCAGTTCTCTTGACCTCCGGTCTCAGATGGCCACGTGATTTCACCCCTGGCAGATTTAGTTGTCTTTGGACTGAAAGGAACAAAAGAGCAGAAATGACTCAGAACCCTTGGGCTATCACAACCTTAACCAAAGATGCAAAGGATTTGATTGAATTCTTTATGACGCACATTACCTTGTTTCCTTCCTCTTCAAATATATCTAGCAATTAGAGTCAATAATGGACATGAATTTGAGCAAACTCCAGGAGGTAGTGGAGGACAGGGGAGCCCGGCATGCTGCAGTCCATGGAGTCCCAAAGAGGCAGACACAACCTAGCTACTGAACAACAAACAACAACAATTTTAAAAGAAAACTACCTCGTTCCTACCTTAGATTTGGTAAACTCATATTTGGTTGAGTGGGGCATGCCCACTTACACTAATGAAATGTCTTCATGGTGGAGATAATTCATATTTTGGACTGGGTAGGGGTGGGATTGCACCACATCTCCTCACTCACGCCCACGTTTGTACATTCTTTTCTGTGGACCCTACCTTTTTCTTTCTACCATTTTTTATACTGTATTATTTAGGTACATACCATGACTCTATTTTGGCTCATGGAATCTAGGATATCTACCTTTTAGAGGCAAGTTTGTTTAGATGACTGTGTCCCCTTATCAGTATTAGAACATTTTTCCAAATCCTGCATTTGTTTTCCTGGAAAACTCTTTATCAAATCCTCCATTGGAAATTCCATTGTATCTTTCAAAAGTAAACCTGACCCAGGGATTGAACCGGTGTCTCCTGCATTGCAGGCAAATTCTTTACCGTCTGAGCAACCAGGGAAGCCCTAGGTCTTGAATTATTTTTCTTGCATCATCATTTTAATGTTGCCTTGCATGGTTTACTGATTGTCTGGTCAGCTTTTTATTCCTGCTTCATATTGAAACACAAATGGAAAGAACTTCTCACGTCTCCTCTCACTGAACAGCGCATACACACTGACCTTTTCTTTGGTCTGTCCTAGGGTTGAATTCTGACCTTGGAATTTCTGTCCACTGCTTACTTTAGAAAGAGGCTAGATATTTACCTTGGGACTCAGGCGTGATATGTTTATTTGGCCTTGTCTGAGCAGCAGTAACTCATCACCTCTCCAGCTATTGCTTGATGAGAGTTCGGCCTACTCAACCCAGTCTGGTAATTGGCACTTTCAAAGTGCCATCCTGAAATCCTAAAACCTGGGAAGATAACATGATCAAAACATTCTCCTTCTCCTATTACTGAAAATGACACTGCGTGGTTTACAGGAAATCCATCTTGGATTGTAAATCCCCCAAAGACAACCTTAGTTTGATTTGCACAGATTCTACAGGTTGATGCTGGCAGGTGTTGGCCGGATGCTTTTGATGCTGCTGCTAATGAGGCAGATGGAAGCTCTTTTGGGGTTTCATGAGAAAATACATTTGTGGATATCTGTTTGCGAGGCCTCTCTGAGACTGTTATCTTAAATATTTTGCGTCAGGGCTGAGGCACTGTCGTTTTCTGTCACCAGCATTATTTCTTATCCTCTTAGATATCAGACCTTAAGACTGGCCTGCCAGTTGGCAGGTCTAAAAAAGTCAGTGCAAGTTATCTAAAAGTTTAGTTTATTTTCTCTGCAAGAAAATGGTAGGTCTTTGATATGGCTAGTATTTGTTCCTAGAGTTAGAATAATTGGTAAATGCAGACTTCAAGGTAAGTAGCTAGAGAGGAAATGAAGGGGAGTAAATCTAATGACACTGAGCCAGTTGTTTACCAACCACTCAGCTTTTATGTATTTTTGAAGAGAGGAGTGGTAATTCAACCTCAGAAAGTGAGCTTATTGGCAAATATTTCGTCTTATGAGTACTGGTTCCTTGCTATGTAAAACTATTAGTTTTGCATATCCTCCCTTTGAATCTCATCTTGATCCTAGAACTGAAATATCCTCTCCCTATAATTTATAATACTTTCTTTTCTTCATAACATACTGGATGTCTGGATGAAATTTATTTAGGCAGAAGAGCTGGCCAGAAAGATTAGAATGGGTCCTTGAGTCAAACAAAAACACTGTGTCGGTCAGCGTCTTTATCCATTTATGACAGTGTAGAAGGTCTCAGAAGCTGTGGAACTGGTTCGCTTCCACCCTAACTGCAGTAAAATGATCAACATGCAGACTTCTGGAACTGGAGCAATTTGCACAAATATGCTGGAGGCAGTTGGAGTTCTGGAAGTTGATTAGCCATTTAAATCACTGTATCTTTATTGGAAATGTTTTTCAGGTTTCAGAATGTCTGCTGTTTGAGGAATGTCTTTTTTGGTTTCTGTTGTTCTAAACCAAAATATCTCGAGAGGCATAAAGTCTGGCCAACCTGCTTGTCCCTCTTTAGGGTCAGGACTAGTGTTTTAGAGCTTTCATTGCCAACCTTCAAGGATGCTGATTTTACCTTCAAGGATGCTGATTTTAAGGACCAGGAAACAAGCAACATGGGAAGGCTCTCAGGTTAAGACTCCTGAAAAGAGAGATCTGACAGAAGACCAAAAATGTGAAATATTCCACCCAGTTTTGTTTTAGAGTGTTCTGTCCAATCAGGTAGAAGAAAGGAAAGCTGTTTTTCAAGCTCCATCTGTCAACCTACAGGATTTACTGAACAAATATTATGTTTCAAACCCACTGCTTTATGATCTAAGAGGTACAATAGTGTAAAAGGCAGAGCATGAGCCTTGAAGGGATTTTCAAGCTTTGGTGGTGCCGTTAGACATCGATGAGCATCCTTCTCCCACCTGTTCACTGATTCCTTACCTGGGTAACCAGGTCTAGGGCAGCGCTAGGAGCCCCCTCTGTAGTTCAGCTCAGATGCCTGCCAGTGGATTCCTTTGGCAGCAGAAGTTGTGTTCTTGGCTCTTCAACACGACTTGGGTGAAGTGACACTTTCTGTCGACCCCCAATTCAGTCCATGGCTCTGTTCCTGTGATAGTCATTCCCCAGCCATCACACGTTCATTAATATCAAAATAACCCATAATAGCGGCATAGCTATCCTTGAGATTTGCCTTAATTTAGAGGACAGGATCGGGTCTCTTTCATCTTGAAAACAGAGTCTCAGACTAAACAAAGACAGAATGTTCTCTTTTGCTGACCACAGGCAATTTATTTAAATTAGTGTTACACATTCGACCATGGTGTCAAAGCTGTATTATAAACCCATCTGAAAGAATGAGTTTTCTGGGCCTTCACAAAGGGATTAAAAAAAGGCATTAGCCACATTGCAGGGGATTTGCATCTTGTTAACGTGCCTGGATGTCCTCGCTGTTGGACACAATGGCAGGGCACCTGGCTATCTCTGTAGCTGGGCAGCCTGCTTTAGTTAGAATTCTGCTGGGAGTGAAGATAGCGAACTGGAGGCACAGGAGGGGGAAGGGAAAGGGCAGGAACCTGCCGGACTCAAAAGAAGGGAAGCTTGGGGTCAGTTCTGACCCCTCCCTTTTTGTGTAGTTCAAGGTTAACGCAGTTTCCTTTAGTTTTAACATGTTTTTAATTCAAGTGTAGTTGATTTGCAGTGTTGTGCTGATTTCTGCTGTTCAGCAAAGTGATTTAGTTATGCACACGCATACATGTATGTACATTCTTTTTTTAAAATTCTTTTCCATTGTGGTTTGTCATAGGATAGCGAATATAGTTCTCTGTGCTGTAGAGTGGGACCTTGTCTCTCCATTCTACATATAAAAGCTTCCGTCTGCTAACCCCAGCCTCCCACCCCATCCCTCCTCCAAACCTCTCCCCCTTGGCAGCCACAAGTCTGTTCTCTAAGTCCATGATTGTTTCTGTTTCATGGGTTATTTGTGCTGTATTTTGATTCCACATGTAAGTGATGTGGTATTTGTCTTTCTGACTTACTGGGTATGATGATCTCTAGGTCCATCCATGTTGTTGCAAATGGCACTATCTCATTCTTTTCATGGCTGAGTAGTATTCCATTGCATATAGGTACCATGTCTTCCTTATCCGTTCATCTGTTGATGGACATTTAGGTTGTTTCAATGTCTTGGCTATTGAGAGTTTTCTGCTATGACCATGGGGGGGTGCATGTATCTTTTTGAATTACAGTTTTGTCTGGATATGTGCCCAGGAATGGGATTGTTGGATCATATGGTAATTCTGTTTTTACTTTTCTGGGGAACTGGCATGCTGCCTTCCATAGTGGCTACACCAACTTACCAACAGTGTAAAAGTTTTCCTTTTCTCCACATCCTCTCCAGCATTTATTTGTAGACTTTTTATTTATTTTTAATTATTTTTATTTTTTTGGCTGTGCCTCACAGCTTATGGGATCTTAGTTCTCCAACCAGGTACTGAACCCATACTCCCTGACTACCAGGGAACTCTCTGTAGGCTTTCTGATGATGGCCATTCTGACGGGTGTGAGGTGATCCTCATTGTGGTTTTGATTTGCATTTCTCTGATGACTCGGGATGCTGAGCGTCTTCTCACGCAGACCAGCTGCTTTAGCGGCAACACAGGCTGGCTCAGTGTGCGGCCATCTCCCCCATATTGGTGAGTGAATTGTCTCCTTGTGGAGCTTGGCATTGTTCAACATATGTCCAGGGCTCCCTCTGCCTACCTCCTGCATTGGATTCTTTTTTTTAAATTTAATTTTTATTTTATAATGGAATATAGTTAATTTACAATATCGTGTTAATTTCAGGTGTACAGCAAAGTGTTTCATTTATGCATATACATATATACATTCTTCTTCAGATTATATCCCCTTATAGGTCATTATAGAATATTGAGTAGAGTTCCCTGTGCCATACAGTAGGTCCTTGCTGTTTATCTATTATCTATTTTATATAAAAGTGTGAACAGTAAGCTGCCTACATGTCAACGAGTTCCATTTTGAGAGCGCATTTGCAAGTCCAATTGGTTTGTAAGTCCAACAAAGTTAGCCTGGGTACCCAACCAACACAGTGGGCTATACAGTACTGTACTGTAATAGTTTTATAATACTCTTCACATAAATAATACATAAAAAATGCAAAAAAAATTTTTTTAATCTTATAGTACAGTACCTTGAAACATTCAGTAGGACAGTACAATAGCTGGCATACCGAGTCTGCCGTTGAGTAAACAGGCAAGAAGTTAGTGACTGGAGGAGGCAGAGGGGGCTGGGAGTTGGTGGAGCTGAGGACCACCCGCAGCAGGAGAGGAAGGGTGCGCTGCAGTTCCTGCCTGACATCGCTGGAATGCACGGTCACGTCTTTGAAAGTTCGCAGCCAGACGGTGTGTGGGTAGGGGACTTACCATATACGGTAACCCCACACTCCTAATTTACCCCTCCGCCATCTCTCCCCTTTGTCGCCATATTGTGTGAGTCTGTGTCTGTTTTGTAAGTAAGTTCACATGTGTCCTTTTTTTAAGATTTCACATATAAGTGATATCATGTGATATTTGTCTCTGACTTACTTCACTTACTATGATCATCCATCCATGTTGCTGCGAATGGCATTATTTCATTCTTTTTATGGCTGAGTAATATTCCATTGTGTATATGTACCACATCTTTATCCGTTCCTCTGTCAATGGACACTTAGGTTATTTCCATGTCTTTGCTATTGTGCTGAGATGAACATTGGGATGGATGTATCATTTAGAATTATGCTTTTCTCTGGATGTATGCCCAAGAGTGGAATTGCTGGATCATATAGTAGCTCTGTTTTTAGTTTTTAAGAAACCTCCATACTAGTCTCCATAATAGTTGTGTTAATTTACAGTCCCATTAGCATTTATTGTTTGTAGACATTTTGATGATGGCCTTCTGACTAGTATGTAGTGATACCTCATTGTAGTTTTGATTTGCATTTCTCTACTAATTAGCTGTGTTGAGCTTCTTCAAATGTGTTTTTTGACCATCTGTTTGTCTTCTTTGGAGAAATGTCTATTTAGATCTTCCTGCATTGGATTCTGCTTATGAAAAGCATAATAATTGCCAGATTAGTCAAGGAAGGAGATAATAAAAGTGAATCTCTTATGAAATGTGAGCACAATCCTGGTTATCCTCCTTCTTTTAGCATGACCAGTCAGAAGTTACCCACGGGAAGTGGATAAAAAGATATTCAAATAGGCTGAATGTTTGTGTCTTGATAGCAGCAGAACAGAAGTGGCAATAATTACATGTCTTTCTCTTGTAAATCATAGCCAACAATGAAACCACTGATCGAGGGCAAACTTAACAAATAGTTACCGAATGTAGCCTCCAGATACCTGGTGCCATGAAGAAAAGTCTTTTTTCAGGAAGTTATTTTCATTTTAGAGAAGCAATGCCCATCAGCCTGTTGTGCCACACACCCTACAACAATGAGCCTGAGATGACAGATGCTTTCCTTCGTCCCGGGTCTCACAGAAGTCACGCAGTCCTGCTGTACAAGGCAGTGATGTGACTGGGTGCCGTTTGCTTAGAAGAAGGATGAGCAGAGGCTGGGGGGCGGGGGGGCTCTTCTTTGCTATTTTTGCTGACCGTCAGGTAGCAATTACGCTTCAAGTGTCCTTCATCCCCTCCCTCCGCACATATCTCAGTCCAGAAATCTGAAGTACAAAGTAATTGATGCCTAAAGGCTACAAACCACCAGAAGCTGCCAAGCCCCCCACCAGACAACATGAGAAGATCTAGGAGCTTGAAACAGGAAGAAGTGGGAGGGTGGCGGGGGGAGGGAGTCTGTGCAAAGTATTCCTTTTTCCTGTGACATTTACTCTAATGTCTCTGCTTCAGCTCCAGACCCCACAGGGGAAGGTATGTTTTATTCATTTTTAATATGATCTCATTGAAAGAAAAAAACCAGTTGGATCTCTCTGGGATTTCCTCTATAAGGCTTTTACTTGTATCCACCTAACTGCTTAAACAAAGTTTCTGAATTTTTAATAAGCATCTATTACAGATCAAATTCATACTAATTTCTAAAAAGCCTTTGCATGTCAAGAATGGGAAATAATTAAGAATTTGCTTTGAATAGCTAAAAGCAGTTTCTGCAATGGGAGAGGGCCAGATATGTTGAGTTATGAAATTCTGAATTTCGTCTGCATGGGAACTGGTTTTCATTTGTAACATAGTACAAGATATTCTTGGCATGTTTGGGGCTTATTCCACACAGGATGCTCCATGCTGGAACTAAATCTAAGTAGAACTAAATAGATTTCTTTTCTTAGATATTTTTCCGAAACCATTTCCTCTCCATCAAGTCCCTTGGATAAAGGCATTCACCAAAGTGCTGCCAGGTCTGGGTCTTTTACTTTCAGTCTGCGTTATTCAGCCATTCAGCGGGGACCTGTTGATAGGTGGTCAGTAGAGACAGGAGGTCACCAACAGACCAGAGGGATGAAGTCACTCCCAGTGGAGACACTCAGACCTCCTACTTGTCTCCTAGATCTATTTTCCAGGCGGTAGAGACCCAGGGCCCAGTTTTCTGAATTTTACACATAAAAAACAGCTGTAATACTTACTAACGTGCAGTCTGTATTTGGCATCTGAAACTTAAGACCAATCACGCATAATTGTTGGCCAGGGTTTAAAGTTTGTGAAACAAATACCAAAGGTGAAGTGAAAGAAGGACAGTTAATTTAATCTCTTTTAAAAAGAAACATTAAGTTAAGGAAAACATGGCTAAATTCATATGGCTAGGGAAAGACTGCTGGTCTGGGAATGTGAATACTCATCAAACACATCGACTCCATAAAACACCAAAGCACGTCTTCTTTGGAAACTGGACTTTGGCTCTTTTGATATGCTCATGGAATGGACCATATTGAGATTCTAAATTGACAGAGGTTGACTTGCCTTTTAAAAAAAAAAAAATTATTTATTTGACTCTGTTGGATCTTAGTTGCGGCATGTGGGATCTAGTTCCCGGACCTGGGATAGAACCCACGGCCCCCGAACTGGGAGCTTGGAGTCTTAGCCACTGGCCCACCAGGAAAGTCCTCAACCTGCTTTTTGTATTTCAGGCGTTTTTCACAATTCTTGATTAACTTTCAGTCATAAAACCAGTAGGACTAAATGACCAAATAAAACCAGAATGCAACGTTAAACCTCTTGACTTGGGGGTGACCCATTACCTGTGGACTTATTGCACCAGAGCTGTGTGTCAGGGACTGTCAGGGGTCTTCCGAGAGCCTGGGGCACTGCATGCCCTCAGGGAGACTGCGGTGACCACACACTGTCTGCCTTTTCTTTATGAAGATAACCCTGCTGACCCCCTGGACGTGCTTTGTGGTTTTTCTGCATCCTGCCTCCTGCTCTGTTAGTTGTGAAGTTTATTGCCCGCTGTGGCACAGATCTAGAAGAGCCAGCTCACTTGGCTCAAGCCCATAGTTTCCTCAGCGAGGCAGCTAACTAGCTGAGCTAACCTGGCAGTGTGATAATAATGATTTAATCTCACATTTGAGCAAATCTTCACCTTTTAAAAATCACTTTCATGTAAATTGTTCCACCTTATCTTTACAAGGACTCTGAGAAGTAACATTTTAGAGGCAAGGAAGTCCAGTGACTTTTCGAGGAAAGAAAGAGTTCGGGCTCACAGCTTTGATGTCCTTATTAACCCAAATGCTCAGTCATGTCTGATTAGATGTTATGTGATAAAATAATAGAAGAACTGTGGGAAGCTCTGGTCAAAAAGATGTTTTATTGAATAAACAAATCTAGGGAGGTGTCTGGAAAAGTGATTTCCAATGGGGACTTAAAAATTTAATTCAAATATTAACTTAAAATTTCAGACCTGAGAGCATCACACAAGAAACCACTAGGGAAGTGTGTGAACAAGATGCCATCCGGTGTCTTAAGACACCGTCTTATAAGATATAGATGACTTGACAATGACAGTTTAGGGAAAGGAGAAAAGGCAATAGGCCAAAAGATCCATGACAGAGAAATGGTGGAAGAGAGACTGATGCTGGAGCCTAAGGAATGTGCAAGGTTTTGATGGCAGAGAGAAGCAGGTGGGGGACATCATGGGCTAAGGTGGAGAGCCACCTCCAGAGAAGGACTAGAGGGAAACACGTCTGATTGGTGTGGAGACTGACCCAAAGCCCGAAGGAGGCAATGTGTGGGAGTAAAGGTTGAATGGGGAGGGAGGGGTCAGATTAAAGATCTTTAAGGCCAAACAGAGGCCTGGCAGAAAACGTGTGGCAGGGTTGGCGCCTTCTGAAGAGTGTGAGGGTCTCCTGGCTTCCTACAGCCTCAGGCCTTTCTTGGCTTACGGACGGTACCCTCCCTGTGTCTTCACATTGTCTTCCTTCTCTGTCTCCAAACTGCCTTTTTTTTTTTTTTAATTTTATAAGGACATCAGACATATTAGGGGCTTCCCTGGCGGCTCAGCTGGTAAGAATCCACCTGTAATGCAGGAGACCTGGGTTTGATCCCTGGGTTGGGAAGATCCCCTGGAAAAGGGAATGGCGGCCCACTCCAGTTTTCTTGCCTGGAGAATCCCACGGACAGAAGAGCCTGGCGGCTGCAGTCCATGGAATCACAAAGAGTCAGACACCATTGAAGCGACTGAACATGCACACATCAGACATTCTGCTTTAGGGTCCACTTGACAACTTGATTTTCACTTCGTCACCTCTGTGAAAATCTGTTTCCAAATAAGGTCATATTCTGAGGTACTAGGGGACTTCAGAAACATATCTTTTGTGGGGAGGGGGTTGGGAGACACAGTTCAACACGTAACAGGAGCCTTTAAAGAGTCTTGAGGGGCAGAGTAAGAGGGGGAAAGGTGGTTTTAGTAAAGAGACAAAGAACAGAACACACAGCACACAGGGGGCCGGGGAGAGGGATACAGATGGGGAGCCAAGGCTGCAGAAAAAATTAGGCGAGAGCTGCAGATGCATCAAAGGAGTGTTTGAACAGCTTTCAGGAGTAGAAGTGATCACCATTCTGGAACATGGCGGTTCACAGAGACTTTCTGCTGTGCTACATGCGTTGCTCTTGATGAGCGTGTCTGGAATCCCAGGGCTCTGGCCTGGGAGGAGG
Organism: Odocoileus virginianus; assembly: GCF_023699985.2. Classification (NCBI taxonomy): domain Eukaryota; kingdom Metazoa; phylum Chordata; class Mammalia; order Artiodactyla; family Cervidae; genus Odocoileus; species Odocoileus virginianus. The sequence continues at coordinate 4,235,685 of NC_069685.1, read as the reverse complement.
ACCAGCGGGGAGGTCATCCACACCAGTGAGGGCAGCTGCGTGTGCCAAGTGTGAGACAGTGAGAGGGCGGAGGCACCTGCGGGGTCACGGGGGGCCCAAGCCAGCTGTCCTCTCTCTGGGGTGAATTTGGACGTCCAGTGCACACAAGCTGGCCTCTGACCCAGGAAATGGGGTGAGACACCCAAGGGAGCAAATACACAAGGAGGGAGTGGTGGGCTTGGAGTCTTGGCGTTGCTCGGGAGTCACAAGCAGCAGCGTGTAAAGAGGTAGAAGAGGGACCACAAGCTTCTGAAGAGAAAGTTTCAGCGCCGTGAACTGCAGAGGGCAAGAAGGGAACTGGGAGAGCTGACTGGGGGTCAGCCTGGGGAAGACTTGGATTTGTGTTGTTCTTCAGTTGCTCAGTCACGTCCAACTCTTTGAGACCCCGTGGACTGCAGCATGCCGGGCTTCCTTGTCCTTCACCATCTCCCAAAGCTTGCTCAAACTCATGTCCATTGAGTCAGTGATGCCATCCAGCCATCTCATCCTCTGTCGTCCCCTTCTCCTCCTGCCCTCAATCTTTCCCAGCATCAGGGTCTTTTCCAGTGAGTCACCTCTTCGAATCAGGTGGTCAAAGTATTGGAGTTTCATTCTTCAGCATCAGTCCTTCCAATAACTATTCAGGGTTGATGAATTCATTGGAGAGAGCAAGTGTCAAGGAAAAGATGGAAAGAAGCAAGATGGTAGCCACAGGGCAGTAGGATTCAGAAAATGGTCAGGGCTTTTCTTTTGAAGTCAAATTTTTTTTTTAAAGATACTGATTATGAATAGAAACCACCACCACCACAGAAAGCATCACCATCAAGATACAGAACAGGTTCTGCTCCCCTAACATTCTGTCCTACTGAGGGACTTTTTGAGAGGAAATCACGGTCCATATAGTCAAAGCTGTGGTTTTTCCAGTAGTCATGTAGAGATGTGAGAGTTGGACCATAAAGAATTGATGCTTCCCAAATTTGGTGCTGGAGAAGACTCTTGAGAGTCCCTTGGCCATCAAGGAGATCAAGCCAATCAATCTTAAGTAAATCAACCCTGAATATACATTGGAAGGACTGATGCTGAAGCTCCAATGCTTTGGCCACCTGATGGGAATAGCCGACTCACGGGAAAAGACCTTTATGCTGGGGATGATTGAAGGCAGGAGGAGAAGGGGGCAATAGAAGAAATGAGATGGTTGGATGGCATCACTGATTCGATGGACATGAACTCTGGCAAACTCTGGGAGATGGCGACGGACAGGTAGGCCTGGCGTGCTGCATGGGGTCATGGAGAGGTGGACATGACTTGGCAACTCAACAACAACAGGGTTTGTTTGAACTCAGAAGGGAGGGAAATTATGTTAAAGGAGAAAATGATGGCAGTAAAGAAGAATGAAGGGTTAACTGAGAGAATGAGATCCTGGAGCCACTCAGAAGGGTTTAATCCTACTGAAAAGGAACACTCCTCTCTTCCTATGGAGCAGCAGGAAGAGTATGTACATTCAGGTTCTGTGATCTATTTGGGGAGTGGATTCTTACAGTCCTGCCAGCAGAATCATTTCCTGCTGAGCAAGATGTTAAACGCCATAGTCCATAACTTCCCCCTTGGAGGTATGATTTCCTATTGCAATTACTGTCTGTAGGAATTACATCAAAGTGAAGGGCAGGCACAGAGCTGGTTTGCCATGGGCTGTGTGCCCACAGTCTGCTGCCACTGAATACTGTAGCAACTTTAGAGCTAACGACTTCATCGTTCTCAAAATCAAGGCCTCAGCATCTTTTCCTGTACCATACAGTGGAAACACTTGGCAGCCGAAAGAAGCTTCCATCCCCATAAATGTGTGCTGCAGCCAGTGGATGACTCACTGCCGAAGGGCTGGCTCCCACAGACATGTCCTCGGGGTGTAATTTGGCACAAGAGATTCACGTCTCATCGTGTTATGCTTTTGGCTCAGAATCACCGTGCAGTGGACTCTCTCCTGTGGTCTAGGATGTGGCTGACTCTGCTCCTCACCTTTGTGGTCCCACCTTGACCTGCTGAGTCAGGTGCAGGAGGCAGTAGGTGTTGAACAGCTGTTCTCAAACCGTAGGTTTCATGAGCAGGTTGCGAATCAAGTTGTGGGTTGCAGGCAGCCTATTTAAAAAAAGCAACAGGGTGGAAGACAGCAGGGAACTAAATGTAATATCACGAAACTTTTGTTTCGGTGAAAAATATGTGTCTGTACTGGACCCCAGTGATCACTGTCACAAACGTGTGGGAGATTGAGGTGCGTATTAGTCCCTTACTAATACTGTGGCCCTTGGCAGGTCACTTCATGTCTTTGTGGCTTAGTTGGAGCCGTAGTCTGTAAAATGGGCATGTTAGTAATAACAATATCTGTTTCATGTGATTGTTGAAAAGATTAAAGAGAAAATGCATGAAAAGCATATAGACTGCTCCTGGTTAATAGTCCACAATTATAATTTCTTTTTCTGCCTAGATCTACAGCCCAAACCGTTGTTTCCTACCCAGACCTTTCTTCTGAGACTGGAACTATGAACCCAACAGTCCAAACTTGAACTCATCAGCACCCTCGCTCTCCAAGCCACCCACCCGCCCAACTGCCCCGTTGCCCCTGCCCCCAAACACACGGACCCCTCTGCTCTGGAACCCACTCTTCTGCGAGGGGGGCCATCGCTCCCCTCTCAGGCTGTCTGAGCACCATCTTACTCATTCTCAGCCCAGGTCCCCATCATCCCTTGCTGGGTCAGTGAGAGTCTGCCCGCAGTCTGGCCCTGCTCACCACACCTGTCTCTTGTGTGTCCATCCATCCTTTCCAGGCTGTGATGTCTGTGCGTCTTCAGCAGCTCTCACAGGTTCCAAGTTCGGGTTCACACCATTCAGCAAACAAAGCAAGGTCCATCACAGGCCTGGGCGCCGATTGCCTCCCTACCTCAGCTCCCGCCCAGCCTCCTGCTTCACACAGCCTGCCTGGTGAGCTGCTTCTGCCCATGCACGCACGGGTGGAGGTTTCCTGTGCCTGGAACGCTTGCTCCACCTTGCTATTCTACAGCTTTTACTTGTCCTTTGGGCTCAAGGTTGGTTTCCAAAAGAGAAAAACTTAGGCTTGAATCCCCTAGTCAATAGTTAACAGCTGCGTGATATTTTTTTAAGCACTAAAAAGAATTTTTATTTTGTTTTTCAGTGGTTTTGGTTGCTTTATTATTTTTTTAAAATTTTAAGTTGGAAATTGAAAGTGGACATGTTAGTCACTCTGTCATGTTTGACTCCTTGTGACTCCACAGCCTGTAGCCGCCAGGCTTCTCTGGCCATGGGACTCTCCAGGCAAGAATACTGGAGTGGGTTGCCACTTCCTTCTCCAGGGGATCTTCCCAAGCCAGAGATCAAACCCAGGGCTCATGCATTGCAGGCAGATTCTTTGCCATCTGAGCACCAGGAAGCCCGTTTTATATGTTGGAATGTAGTTGATTTACAGCGCTGTGTTAGTTTCATATGTACAGCAGAGTGATTTATATACAAATACATAGATTTATATGCATTCTTTTTCAGGTTCTTTTTCTATATAGGTTGTTACAGAATGTTGAGTAGAGTTCTCTGCGCTATACAGTAGGTTCTTATTGATTATTGTTTTTATATATAATAGTGTATATGTTAATCCCAATAGCTGTGTGATTCTGAGAAGCAAACTTCTGAGGCACTAGAAGTCAGTTTATGCATCTGTAAAATGGGAATAGCAATGTCTCCCTCATAGAGTTGTGAGGATTAAATGAATGATTGTGTATAAAGAACAGTGCCTGGCACATACTAAGTGCTTGATGAATAAATGGCTGTTCACTGTTTATTTAATATAATTATTGTTATAGTTATATAACAACATAGTCGCTTATTTAATATAATTTTTTAATTAAAATTCAGTTTACCTCCTTCTGGAGCAGCGCTTCTCGCAGACCCAAATGTGTCAGGTTGTCCGAGATTAATGTCTTTGCACCACCTGTTCCTTCTGACCAATTACCCTTCCCATTGTTCTTCCTGCGACCATCCCTCAGTACTTGTGGATACCTGACAATATAGTAGTGATTCGTAAATGATTCATTTCCTTGACGACTGAATGGATGTAGTTACTTCCTGACTGGTGTTCCTGCCCGCTCTCTTTCAGGAAACTCATTCTGTTAACTGCAGCTAGATTAGCTCTCTCAGAGTTCTGTGTTTCTCAGATTTCTCCAGTCACTGTGTTCTGCTAACATTAGCAGTCAGGACCACCCCCGAGAGGGCTTCTATTTAGTGTTCCAGACTTTTCTATTTTTTCTCCACCTTATGCCATGGAAAACCAGGCTGCTTGCACTCCCTGCGTGCTTATCCGTGCTGGCTCTTTCTGCCTGGAAACACCGAACACCTTAGCTGCCTACTTTTCATCCCCTCATCTTTACCTCTCATCATCCCACAAACCCTGCGAAGCCTTCTTCAGCGGTACTGCATGACAGTTCTCAAACCTCTTCTGATCCATTTTTTAAAACAATTTTCTTTCTTTATTCTAGTTTGGTGGTGCTGGGTCTTCATCGCTGCGCACAGGGCTGTCTCTCGTTGCGGTGAGCAGGCTCCCCTGGCCCTAGGCGCACGGCCGCAGTGGTTCTGGAGCAGGGGCCTCCTCGTTCTGCAGCTCGTGGAGTCTCCCTGCACCGGGGATCACACTTGCGTCCCCTGCACTGGCAGGCGGATTCCTATCCACTGTGTGACCAGAAAGTCCCTCAGATCCATTTTTTAAATAAACAAAAGTGAATTTGCTCCATCCTCTTCTGCACCCTCTACTATCTGCTGTGGTTTGCAAACTCTCCTGGAGAAGGTTGTCGATTGTCCCCTATTCAGCAGCTTACCTGCATGTTTTGTTTTGACAGCAAGTCAAGAATTGGGTCTTAAACGTCTGTGTAAACTTTACAGCATCTGGAATGTCAAGCTGCTTGTCATTTCTCTTGTTTGAGGGAATGAACAGAAGTGAGAATCAGCCAGACTGGGCCCTCTGCCTGCTTGCTGCTTTATCTTTGGGGGTTGGGGTAGGAGAGATTAGAGTTTTAACTCTTGCCTTTGGACTCTTAAATATAATTCATCTAGCTGTACATTGGCACCATGTTATAACCACCTTGTACTAGGTGTCAGTAAACATGTTTGATGAATTAATGATTAATTAATGGTTTGGTTACCTTTAGAACTAATATACCTTCAAGTCTACTGTTCATGGTCCTTGGTGACTTAGGAGCTTGCATACTAATAAAACATTAAGAGTCAGAGTATATGAATGTGGAGCTGTTAACACACATACATTGGGGGTGATAGTAGTGTGTGCTTATGTACATGTATATACTCTGTACTGGGTTTCCCACATGGCTCAGTGGTAAAGAACCTGCCTGACAGTGCAGGAGACAGAAGAGATGTGGGTTCAGTCCCTGGGTCGGGAAGATCCCCTGGAGGAGGGCATGGCAACCTACTCCAGTATTCTTGCCTGGAGAGTTCCGTGGACAGAGGAGTCTCGTGGGCTACAGCCCGTGAGGTCGCAAAGCACACATGCACGCATCCTCTACATTATCAAGCAAAAAGTCGGAGGATCAGGACAGTCTATGAATGGCTTACAAACACTGAAACCTAATTTTTTTTTCTTTTTCAAAGACTGAAAGGTCCACTGGTAGTTTGTTCTCCAATTCCATCTCCCTGTGATCTACAGCTTCCTGGTTGTGCGAAGCTTAAGGTGTGATGGGTGATCTGCCACAATGAATGTGGCGGGGGAATGTCCTTCAGAGCTGATCCGGATGCAGATGGTCTGAAGCTCAGTTTCTTTAATCCACAAGAAACTGAACCTCCTTCCTCAAAGCAAAAAGCCCAGACAGTTGGATCTTCTCGTTTATTTGTCCTTCTGCCCCTCTTTCCATCTAACTCCTGAATAACGGTGAGCCTTGGGGGGGTGGTGGCTATAGCTTTTGTGTGTCTGAGTCCAAATAATACTCAGGAACAAGTTAACAAACAAATTAACCAAATTTACAAACCAAATTAACACATAATTCTTAAGGAAGTTTTGCCAGTTCTAAGTTGTCTATGTGTTTTGATGGGTCCTAACTTCCAAAATTATTAAGGCATGCTCTGTGGCATAACACATTTCACAATTTATACCCAAGCAGATTGTGAAATGTCACATCTGCCCTTACTGACAGGAGTTGTTGTGTTGTGTTGTGTTAGTTGCTCAGTTGTGTCTGACTCTGTAGCTCTCCAGGTTCCTCTGTCCATGGAATTCTCCAGGCAAGAATACCGGAGTGGGTTGCCATTCCCTTCTCCAAGGGATCCTCCCAACCCACAGATTGAACCCAGGTCTCTGGCACTGAAGGCAGATTCTTTACCGTCTGAGCTGCTAGAGACATGTGGAAATGTTGGTGATTACCAAAAAACAACCTCTATGTACTTTTGATGTTGATTCTGGGAGACCACAAAATCAAGACAATAACAGATTATTTATCTGGGCAGCTGAACACCAGGAGCATCCAAACAGTGGAATTATTTTTAAAGAAGTTTTTCATCCAGTTTTAAAAATTATGCCGGTGTGATCATTGAAGAACATTTGCACTAAGGAACAATATGAGTAGGGAGGCTGTGATCCACCAGCTTCAAAAGACAGGTGGGTGGTGTTGTAATAACACAATCCACGGAATGCAGGGTAGACTGGATCATGGTGGACCACTCCACTGACAACAAGGCTGTCTTACTGTCAGTGCCAAGGTGGTTCTTGGTCATTTACAAGTTTTGGGAGGTCCATGCTATGCTAGATGTTAAATTTCAGTCATTCATACACACGTTACTTGTTAAAGCACCATTTAAAAATTTGTTTTACTGAAGTATAGTTGGTTCACAATGTTGTGTTGATTTCTGCTTTACTGCAGTGATTCCATCTTATATGTGTGTGTTCTTCTTCATGTTCTCCTCCACTGTGGTTTATCACAGGATGTTGAATGTAGTTCCTTGTGCTGTACAGTAGGCCTTGTCCATTCATCCTGGATACAGTGGTTTGCATCTGCTCATTCCAAACTCCCAGTCCTTCCCTCTCCCTCCCTTTCACAGCCACAAATCTGTCTCCTCTATCTGTGAGTCTGTTTCTGTCTCATGGATAGGTTATCAGTGTCATATTTTTTAGTGTTAATTAATTCATGTATTTCTTTATTCATTCTTGGCTGCGTCAGATCTTAGTTGAGGCTTGCAGGCTTAGTTGCCCCATGGCATGTGGGATCCCGGTTACCCAACCAGAGGTTGAACCTGCTTCCCTCATACTGGAGGGCAGATACCCTACGAGGGAAGTCGCTGTGTCATATTTAAAGCCTACACATAAATGATATCATGTGTATAGTATTTGCCTTTTTCTTTCTGACTTATTTCACTTAGTGCGATAATCTCTAGGTCCATCCATATTGTTAAAATGACTTTATTTCATTCACTTTATGGCTGAGTAGTATTCATGCATGTGCACACACACACACAAACCACATCCTCTTTATCCGTTTCTGTCAATGGACTCTTAGATTGTTTCCATGTCTTGTCTATAAATAGTGCTGCAATGAACACAGGGGTACATGTATCTTTTGTAATTACAGCTTTGTCTGGATATATGCCTAGGAGTGAGATTGTAAGTCCCCATTTTCAGTCACTGCTGTTTTGGAGTTGAGATAACCACTTCCCTGGTGGCTCAGTGGTAAAGAATCTGCCTGCAATGCAGGAAACCTGGGTTCAATTCCTGGGCAGGAAGATCCATGGCAACCCACTCCAGTATTCTTGCCTGGAGAATCTCATGGACAGAAGAACCTAGTGGGCTACAGTCCATGGGGTTGCAAAGAGTCCGACACAACTGAGTGACTAACATTTTAACTAAGCTCCAGAAATATTAATCCAAAATAGATCAAATCGGTCCCTAGACATTTTGAATACTCTTCTCTTATTTCTAATAAGATGGTTCTTTAATCTCCCTTTTATCAAACCAGCAATTCCTATCTTACAAATTCATCTTAAGAATAAAATTGGGTCTTTAACGTAGAACCTCGTACACAGTAGGTGCTAAATAAATGTGAGTTCCCTTGCTCTTCACATACCATGAACCAGAATATATATAAGGGAAAAGTAATATTCCTTGAATGACTGCTGTTTACTGAGGACTTACTTATATCTAGACCCTGCTATATTCAGGGATAAAAAGATGAGTAAGACTAGGCCAGGAGCTCACTCTGTAGTAGGAGAGTCAGACATTTAAACCAGTGATTGCTGCAGAGAGTGATAAGTACAGCGATAGAAATACTGAGTACGTACAAGGGCCGAGTACTTTGCCTGAGGGAAGGGGCTATCAGGGAGGTTTCAGTATAGAAGTGATGCACCAATTAAATCTCTAGCAAGAGAAGACAAAGATTCCAGGCAGAGGGAAAGCATGTGAAGGTTTGAAAGACACAGGGAGGCTCTGGAGGCCTGGAGTGAGTGCAGTTGTGATCCTTTATAGAGGACTTGTTAGCAAGCCTGGAATCAGTAAGTGTAGCAAATCCAGCCCCAATTACATGCATTGCAGCTGCTAGATGTAGATGTTGTGCAGTTGCTCATGGGTTCTTACTGTGTCCAGTGACCGCAAGTGGTTTGCATGCTTTAGTCACCACAGGGGTGATGGGATCACAGAGGTCGAAGAGGTCCAGACCCTCTTGTACAAAATCTTAGGGCTCCTGTAATGGACTGAATGTTTGATCTCCCAAAATTCATATTTGGAATTGTAACCCTCTAATATGCTGGTATTCAGTCATAGATGGGACTTTGGGGAAGTCCTTAGGATAGATGGGTCATGAGTTACAAAGTAACTGACTTTCATTGAATTGTTTTCAAGATGGGCTTCCCAGGTAGTGCTAGTGGTAGAGAACCGGCCTGCCAATGCAGGAGACATAAGAGATGTGTGTTTGATCCCTGGGTCGGGAAGATGCCCTGGAGGAGGTCATGGCACCCCCTCCAGTATTCTTGTCTGGAGAATCCCATAGACAGAGGAGACTGGGGGGCTAGAGGCTCTAGGGTTGCAGAGTCAGACACGACTGATGTGACTTAGCGTACAACATGCATGCCTCATAAAGGTAGCTCTTTTTTTCCTTTGCCTTTCTGTTTTCTTATTCTCTCTCTAGTCCCTTCTAGTCTATAGAAAAGTTACCTGCTCATCCGTAATGGTCAGAGGATCACCATCATGCTGTTTTGTGTCCTTGTCAGTGTAGAAGCCGCTTGTGCCTGGTCGATGACGTCATTCCTGCGTGGAAGTGCAGGGAAGGAAGGGATTGGCGACTGTCATGGATCAGTGGCCTGCCGTGGTCCCTTCTCCTGTTCTCGTCTCTTTACTTTCCTCTTTTCAACAAAAGCATGGCTGTTATCAAGTAATATCTCCCTTGTTCATCCTTAGCTTAACCAGAAGCAAAGTTTTGTTTGGCTTTTATTATTCTGCTTTTATCTTGCTTGTGCTGAGCCCTCCTTGCCATGTGTGGGCCTCTCTCTAGCTGTGGCATTGGGCTTAGCTGCCCATGGTGTGTGGGATCGTGGTTCCCTGCGCTGGAAGGCAGATTCTTAGCCAGTGGGCCACGAGGGAAGTCCCAAAGCAAAATTTTAGAGCAGTGTGAAATGCATCTGAATTTCCTGCCGTGATAGGATCACTAAATCAAAGCTGAATTTCACATCTATATTTCCTCATTTGGCCTGAATATAAAAGATTATTACTGCCTAACTGTGCATAAGGACTGCGAGGCTATTTTTGAAAGTGTTTCCCTTTGATAAGATTACAAATACTTAAGGGCATGCAATGAAAACAGTGAGGCACAGCATCTTCCTTGATAGTGTTTTCTTTCCAATATGTTTTTAGGCTCCCTGTTTAAAGAAAGAGGTTTTACATTGTAGTTTGAATAACTCTTTCAAAGTGATGTATTTGCCTAAGCAGTAAGTATTTCTCTCTTACTTAAAAAAACAATATCAAATATTAATAACTTTTAATAATTAGGCTACCTTCACCCACTTTGAAAGGACTTAGCCTGGAATCAGTGGCATCCTTTCCTCTGCTGCTTCTGGGGCGCTGCATGTTGAGAGGGCTCACTAATTCAGAACACATGAAAAAGCAAGAGTGAGTTACAGAGTATAAAAACCCTGTTTACTTTCATTACGCCCAGTATTTACAGTTATCCAGTAATCATGCAGGGCTTCCCTGGTGGCTGGGATGGTACAGATTCCTCCAGTAGAGCAGGAGACTTGGGTTCGTTCTCTGAGAGGGAAGATCCCTTGGATAAGGGAATGGCGACCCATCCCAGTATTCTTGCCTGGAGAATTCCATGGACAGAGCAGCCTGGCAGGCTATCGGGTCACAAGGAGTCAGACACGACTGAGCAACTAACACTATCACATTTATCAAAATTCAGTAATCATGTAAATGTGTCATAAAGCATACCTTTTTCTGGATTTGTTTATTTACATATTTATTTTTCGGCTGGATCCTGTGGCATGGGGAATCTTAGTTTCCAGACCAGGAATAGAAGCTGTGCCCCCTACAGCGGAAGCAAGGATTCTTAACCACTGGACCACCAGGGAAGTCCCATATACCTTAAGGATCAGGTGAAAACATTTTCAGTAAGTGATATGAAACTCTTTTCCTGGAAAGTAAGTAAGTAAACTCTTAGGCAGGTTAGGCTGTCCTATTGTCTGTCTTGCTTACACCATTTCCCTGGCAGGTCTCTTCTACAAATAAAGCTAAAGCTGTCTTTATTTATTTTTTTAGTTAGAGTATAATTGCTTTACAATGTTATGTTTGCTTCTACCGTACAACAAAGTAAGTCAGCGCTATCAAATGTACCTTTAGCAGAGGTTCAGTCATCATAAGTATTTCTGAAGGGATTTTACAGGAGAGCCAGGCCAGCGAGACTGTTCTCCGAGGCACGTTGGTCCAGCCAGGGAGCTTGTGGGCAGGCTGACTCTTGGTCACTCTTCATCCTGTGGTTTTGGAAGCTACATGTCAGGACTGTGCGTGCGCCGTGGCATCGTTGGGGTAGGACCCCGCCCCCATGGAGTTTACAGGTTGGTGGGGAAGGTGGCTCTAGGCATGCGTACAAATAATTATGTGTCATTACAAATGGTCATAGTTGTCATAAAGGATTCCAACATAGTAAAGTGCTAAAAAGCAAAGGGCGGAGGGACACCCACTTAAGATGAGAGGGTGAAGGGAGGCCCCAGAAATGAGGCCTCATTTGGGCAGAGAGCCAAGGGTACAGGGCCAAGCTTGCATCTGGGGGTAGGGGCTCCGAGCGATAGGGCAGTGGGCACAGAGTGGCCTGACGGGAGCTTGCTTCTCCCTCCTGAAGGCCCATTTTGCCGTTTACCAGCGAAAAGCAGCCTCTTCCTCTGGCCTTGAGATCTCAAAGTTTGGACATGAGGTAATGAATTCACTGGCTCTTGAAAAGCCAGAAATCATGGAGAGAGAATGAGGGAGGGAAGAGCAGAAGCCTGATGGCACAGGAGGAAAGGTCCTAGAATGCTACTAGGAGAGCCCTGACTGTTAAAAAGGAAAAAAAAAGAAATGGAACCTGTTTTTATCATGAATCAGCTTTATGGGCAAGACTCAATTAAGACTAGGTTCTTCTGTTTCCATTTCTGGGGGCGCACAAATATGAGTGAATAGGCTTTTTAAAACAGAATGGAAATTCTACTGGGGCCACCAGGGAACAGAAGCGAGAAGGGTCGGAACACGCTGGCCGTCTGATGCCAACGGCACACTCTTTTGAGTAAATCTGTGCGTGTGCTTTTATCACTTATACTACTTTCAAATTTGACTGGCTTACAAGGCTTCCTGAGCAGTCTATGCAGCGGCTAATGATTTAACTTCCACTCTTGTGTGTTTATTTTAGTGTCAGATTTTTATGGTCAAGGTCATTCTGAAGATATGCACCTTCTTAGCTGTGCAAAGTTGGTCGATATCCTCTATTCTGTCTTCTTTTTTTTTTTTCCTTTCTATTCCCAGGAGCCTGCCTTCTCTGTGAACCCCGTTCCAACAGGATGTCATGGTTTATTTTTTCCCTGCCCTTTGCCAAGTGGACGGCCAGCGTTTTAACCTTTTAGTACTCTCATCCTTTGTGGCAGATCTCTCATCATTCCTGTTCCTCTGCTATCTTGGGAACTCCTGCTGCATATTCATAAATTCTGAACCTTTGACTCTTCAAGCAGGCCAGCTGTAGTATGAGCGCTGTTTGTGATTCCTCGGTATAGTTTTCTATTTTCACTTGCCAAGAAATACACCTGTGCTTGTATTTCCAGTCATTTCTGTTGTGATCAGTCTCCAGAAAACTAACAGAATCATGATGAAACCTGGTGGATGCATAATCAATCGCGGGCAGCCTGCAAAGACAGCTCCGCAGGTCTGCCTGTGCAGAGGGCAAGGAGCAGATGGAGAGACAGAGGCATGCCCAGGGTCAGGCTTTGCCGTGCTCACTAACTGTATGGCCTGGGGGGAGTTCCGTCACCTCCCCAGGCCTGTTTCTTTGTCTATGTGATGATGATCTGGAGTGGATATTGCCGTAAGGACCACAGAGCTCCAGGTCCCTGACCTGAACAGATGAGTCAGGGATCCAGCAAAGTGCGAGGCAAGCATGTTGGCAGGGTCCCAGGATCAGGACCAGGTCTTTAGAGAAAGTATTTTGCTGCTTTCCAGCTATGGGACTGCATCATCCCTCTGGTCCTTCCCAGCTGTTTTATATATAGAGATAAAATTTTATGTATTTACTTTTGGCTGTGCTGGCTCTTCGCTGCTGTGTGGGGTCTTCTCTGTTTGTGAGGGGGCGCCACTCTCTAGCTGCAAAGTGAGGCCTGCTCATCGCAGTGGCTTCTCTTGTTTTGGAGCAGGGCACTAGAGCATGCAGGCCGCAGGAGTTGCAGCCCCCCCAGGCTCTAGAGCACAGGCCCACTAGTTGCGGTGCACGGGCTTAGTTACTCTGTGGCAGGTGGGATCTTCCCGGATCAGGGATCAAACCCTTGTCTCCTGCATTGGCAGGTGGATTCTTTATCACTGGACCACCAGGGACGCCCTCCTTTCCAACTTTAAATACCTCTGATTCTATGAAAGGATGAGAGTCTTTTGCCTTCCTGCTTCCAGTCACTGGTGGAGAGGCTCTGCCAGGGCAAGACGGAAAGCAGACCAGGATTCAGGCCAAGAGCTGGGCTGACGGACTGAGCCCGCAGTGGGACTAGAAGGTGGCAGTGTCTGCCCTTGATCAGGGTGGTTTGGCAATCTGTATGGACAGAGGGATGGCTTCGTCCTGGCAGAGCACCTGTGCCGCACCCTGCGGCCAGGAGTGGTGAGGGAAAAGGCCAGGTTCTTGGCCCTTGGGCTTGTGCCCACGGGTGGGCAGGGGAGGGGCATTGGTGCAGTCGGGTCAGTCTTGGTCACGGTCCCTTCCCAAAGCCCAATTCTCACTTTTCTCTTTCTAAAGACACCTTGCTTGCTTTCTGCGTTAGAGAGCAGTTAAAGAGCCAGCAGGTTATGGATGACTTGAACTATTTATATGTCTGTGGCTGGGCCGTGCCCCTCCCAAGGAGAGTTCCCGCCAGCTAGAGGGTGATAGCATGACATCGACCTTGAGGGCCAGCCAGCACTTCAGGGGGTCAGGGTTAGTAGGTTCTTCATCCAGTAATGAGAGCAGAACATAGAACACAGTCTTGTTTTTGAAACTTATTTTTTATTGAAGTATAGTTAATTTACAATGTCGCGTGCGTTTCCGGTATACAGCAAAGTCATTCAGTTATACATAAATATGTTTTTTTCAAATTCTTTTCCTTTATAGGTTATTAAAAAATATTATTAAGTAGCATTCCCTGTGCTATACAGTATGTATCGGTTATCTATTTTTTATATATAGGAGCGTGTATAGTTTAAAATTTTTTTATTGTAGTAAAAGTCACATAATGTAAAATATACTATTTTAACCATATTTAACTGTACAGTTCAGTGGTACTGAGCACATTAGTGTGTATAGTTTTTAAGAGATATCCTCTTGAAATGGCTTCATAAGAAAGCCTTTGTATTTCCTTTGGAGCAAGGGAAACAAGTTCAATTGTTAATTGCAGTATACCTGGAATATGGTCTTTTTACAGCATTGAGAAAGGTTGTCTGGCCTGCGAGAAATTTGATATGAACTAGAGAATAAAGTCCATCCTAGATCGCAGTGGAAAGTGAAGTACGAAGTCCTGTTTCCATCCTTAGACACTGAGGAAGTTAGGGAGGAGGCCGGAGAGGAGGGAACTAGAAATTGCCCAGCATGACTCGGGGTCTCTGACTGTTGCACAAGTGAATCATCTGCATTTTGATCTCCACGGGGGCTTGGGACTGGGCCTGTTTCCACGCAGGTCCCTCCTGCCTGCCCTCATTTTCCCCAGCCTTCTTCGCTCATCGTCCATTCTGTCGTCTTTCATCCTCTCCGTGTAAAGTTTAGGGGTGTTGCGACCCTCTGTGACATTTCCTACAGCTGGGTGTCTCTGCATCCAGCCTTGAGAAGTGAAGTACACACAGGCCCAGTCCTTGCACCTGTGGAAACAGCTTCCTTTGCCCACAAAACAGGGCAGTCGTGTGTCTAAGGAGGGAACTGTCTTTTCTATCTTTGATCTTAGGCACTAGTAAATTGAAGATATTCTTTACTTACTTGTCTTTGCTTGTGCACAAATAAATTGTAGGTATTGTTTTTCTTTATGAGGTTTTCACTGTCTCTGGGTTGGTCTGTACCATTGTTAAAGTTAGCTGGGCTTGAAGTAGATACTGTGTTAGGGTATTACGGACCCATCAACTAGATTTCCCTTTGAGGCAAAATCCATGAAAGGAAGTGCCAACCCTTTCATTAGGCTTGCTCCCTGGTGCCCAAACCAAGGCCTGCGGGCCAGATCCACCCACTGCACTGTAATGGTTCGCGAAGAAAAGTCAGAAGAAAAGTAATTTTCTGTGCATGTGAAATTTCCAGATGTTGTCAGTGTTTATAAAGGCAGTTTGACTGGAACACAGCTATACCCCTTCACATACTGACTGTGGCTGCTTTCATGCTACAGCAGGGTTGAGTAGTTGTAACAGAACATAGAACCTTGTGGCCCACAGAGTCTAAAATGTTTCCAGAGAAAGCTTTCTGACCCCAGGACTTCAGTAGTTAAAACCACCACCATAGTGATGTCTTTTGAGTCTGACTGTGTGCCAGGCACTGTGCTCAGCATCTTTCAGGCAGCCACTTATTTTATTCTCATGACAACCCTACAGGTGTAACTCTTCTATCGCTGTTTTACAGAGAAGGAGAAGGAGGGTCAGAGAAGTTGTGTAATTTCCCCCACATCACATCCCTGGTCCAGTCAGAGCTGGATTTGCACACACATATGTCTGACTCCAGAGTCTGAGATATCATCCAATGCAGAATGCCATCCCAGTCAGCTGGAGTGACACCCATGAGCATCCTTGCTGAGTCTGAGCTGGAGGCCATAGATAAAAGTTGTTTGAGATCAAATTTATTTTTATTTTCATTAATTTATGTTTAATTGAGACTTTATGTTTGCATCACATAAGAATGCACAAGTGCCTTAAGGATGGTGACAGAATGTGGACCCCAGCATAGCACCCAGGACATAGAAGAGCGAAATTAAAAGCGAGTTGAGTAAAGGATGTGGGTGGGCAGTGGGAAGGGAAAGGGCAGGAGGACAGGGGGCGAAGAGAGGCAGGAGGAGGAGACATTTTCGAGGAAGAGTGGGGATGCCCCTGGCATTGGCCGTCCCGCCATGGATGGCTCCACCTGGCACCAGGCTGACTCATACGGCAGCAGATACAGGGTGCCCTGGGCTGGCCAGGCCTGCCCTGCCCCGTGCACACCCCCTCTGCTGTGGTCTAGCCGCTCCTACCCTCCTGCCCTGCCCCCCTCGCCTCTGGGGGCACTGCGGTTCCCTGGCACCCAGCCCAGACACACTGCTAACTGCTGGGGGAGAAAGCTGGAGGAGTCAGTGTTTAGAGCAGGTCCATTCAGCGGAGGACATGAAGTGAGGCCCCATTCTCACATCTAGAGAGGATGGCTGTCCTCAAAGGGGAAGTGTTGACTCTGGAAAGGTGCCAAAAGGAATCCTTTTTCTTCTTACCTTCCCAAGAAGGCTACTGAGTCTGAAGGCGAGCAACTGACTGATGAGGACTCATGTCCACTGGCCACCAACCAGCAGAAAGTACCAGGGCTGTTTCTCACGAGAAGAAGCCAGAGGGACGGGAGCAGAAACCTTCCTTGCTGGACTGGCCTACCATTAAGAGTTAGTGTGAGGACTCACCCAGAGCAACAAAGTAGCGCTGTCGCCTCTTCCTCAAATGTGTCAAAGCTGGTGGGAGACACCATTGCTAAGTGGCTGAGGTTGAGGGAGACTGTGTCCTTTCAGGATGATAAAAGTGGACAGATACATCGTTTCTGATTTTGCATGATTTTGCCCACTCTCATTTCTTGACTTGTTTTAGTTGGCATAAGAAGAGAATTAACCTTTTACCCAAAAAATAAATGTTTATTGAGCCCCTACATGAGCCAGGCTCTCGGAATACAAAAGAGAATCACCAGTCCCTCCTGAGGGAGCTCGTCTAGTAGAGGCAATACTAGTACCTCAGCTTTACTAATACGTGAACTGACTCCTTGCTGTGTGTCGGGCACTGGGGTGGGTTCTCTTCATGGACTAAACCATTCAGTTCTCACAGAAACCCAGTGAGCTAGGTTATCATACCCATTGTATGGATGAGGAAACTGAGGCACAGAGAGGTTCAGGGACTTGTTCACACTCATCAGTGGCAGAGGGGGGACTCGAGCCCATCCACCGGTGCCCAGGGCGTAGTGGCTTGAGAGCTGAGCATGTTGTGCGCTGAGCTTGGTGCTCAGGCACTTCCATGCTGCATCACTGGATCATTACGACAGCCCTATACAGTGACAGTTCACCAAGGAGCTTATAGAGGCGACGAGCAGCCCGAACACAGAGCAAATACAGATGTGTCTCCAGAGCCAGCACCTAAATTACAGCTTCACGCTGGCTTTGCAGTGTGATTCTAATACAGGTGACCGGTGTAGCGTGAGCCTCACGGGCTGCTTAGGAAAATGCTCACCCCCGGTGACAGGTGTCGGGGGAGGCAGCCTCCTGCGGGTGGTGCCAAGTTTCACCAACCTCAGATTATTACCCCTGCCAAGGTGCCCGGCTTCCTCCTTGAGTACCACCCTTCGCGTTAGGGCACTGAGCTTTAGGAAACTCTAGAAACTCAGCTCTAGGAAACCTCAGGAAACTCAGGCCTGTGAACGGGAGAAAACTCCGCCTTGACCCGGTGGCACCTTGGTTAAGATAGCTCAGATGCGGAAGCCTGCCGGCCTGGAAGGCAGGAGAGGCGAGGCGCAGCCCAGGGCGCGGGGAAGAGCCGCAGTGGGCGCGCCTGCATTGCGGGAGGGGGCGGGCCTCGGCGGGCCCTGTTACAGCGTTGATTGCTGTCACCGCAATAAAAAGCCTGAGCCTCCCCGCCCTCCTCGGCGCTGCCGTCGCCACCACGTGAATCAGTTATTTTGTACAGCGATCTTGCCTCCTGGAGAAATACAGTTAGAAAAGGACACCTCCAGGGAGGGAAATTCAGAGTCCAGGCGGAGCGGTGGGTGCGTCTATGGAGCCGGCCGCCTCGGGGCGGAGCCTGTTGCCATAGGAACCGCGGCTGGGCGGTGTCGGGACCGATGGATGATTTCCGGGCTCCTCCTGGCCTGGGAAGCCAGGCTCTGGGAGGTTGGCCGCCATCTGGGATTATTTCCTTAGACTAGAGTTCTGGAAGCGGAAATACTTGGTCAACAGACACGAACTTTTGTAAGGTTCTTTGTGAATTATATGTTGGTTAAAAAATAATCCTTTTTATGAAGACAGAGAGGAGGGAACATGGGGAAGAGAGAGTCAGGGGCCAGGAAAGCGGTAGCAGCCAGCGCAGCCGCCCGGGGACCTTCAGGTCTGGGCTGCGCCCCGCCCAGCTCACGTCTCGGCTGGGCCTCAGCCCTGGCCTTGGCAGGGCAGTCACCGCGGGAAATTTGCCACCTAGAATCCCTGACTCTAAATCCCAACCTGGTGGTCAGAGCCACTGCAGTGATTGCTTAAACAAGGTAAACCGCTGAGGCAAGCCGGAACTTGGCGCTGCCTTGGGTTTGATTGTCCAAATGAAAAGTGTGACGGTGAAACTGATGGAGAGAAAAACAACCCTCGGTCTTGATGTCAGTGTGGACATCAGTAATTAGGGACCCAGAGTTAGGACTGGGAGCTTCTCTTCCAGGATGCTTAGGACAGGTGGTCGACTTAAACTTAGCCAGGCCAAACAACAGTAAAAGAGCGTTTTGTTTGCCTGCTTTTGCTTGTTATTTTTGTCATAGTCAGAGCAAGACAACGAATAAGGAAGGGTTAGCATGGGCTGCTGGTAGGTCTGATGGCTGGCAGAATCGTGTTCTGCTTCAGTCTTGTGTGTGAAGGACATCTTCGGGTTGAGAAGGGGCTTCTGAGGGCAAGAAGAAGAAACTCAGGTAGGGAAGGCCAACAGCGCAGCAGTGGTTGTGGGTTCAAGCTGCCAACCAGACCCACAAGACACAGAGATTTTAATGTAATAACATGGTTAGTAATCATTGGTGCAGGAGGCGCAGCAGGCAGCATAGCACCTTCATCTCGCTGGGAGGCTCGGAGCTTCCTGACCCCCTCCCCTACTTGGGATGTGTGTGAGAGAAAAAAATCCAGCGGATGAGAACTTAAGTTGTAGCCCGCTTTTCCCACCCGCCTTTTATGCCATTCTAGCTATGCAGCCACCTTGGAGTTCTGCTCATGCACACCAGAACAAGGCAGATGTAACATTCTCCATGTATCTCGACTCTGTTTTTGAGACAACGGTGCTATGCAAAAGCCAGGCCCTTCTCAGGTGGGTCTGCAACAGCCCAGGCCTTGTGGTAGCCTCTCACCCATAGTAGAGGCTAGGGGTTGAATTATGTCCCTCAAAAAGACATGTTCAAGTCGCAAACCCCACTACCTTTGGGTGTGACCTGTCTAGGAAGGGCCATCCTGACACCTGAGACCCAATCAACATGCCTGTGTCTTGGAGGCAGGACACTCTGTCCCCAGGAGTGATTTTGAGAGGTTCTGCTCATGTCTCATGTATTTTTGTGTCATCACTGCCTAGTACACCACCTGGCACATAATTATTTGTGAAATGTATGACATTAAATGGTGACCCCCCGCTCCCCCTCCCCCCAAAAAAAATTAAATGGTAATTCTAAGATGAGTTCTGGTGTGAGTTCCTGGGCTATAACTGGGTCAGCTGGTTCTGTTTTCATCCACAGAACCCCACTAGCTTAAGGCCAACTTGCATCTCTCTTTGCAAGGACACTTTTAAAGGGAAGATCATTTCTACTTCATCAACCATTATTTTCAAACAGTCCTCTGGTATAGGACCTCTCCACAACCACTGAAGAATGACTCCTAGCCTCCAGTGTGAGCGGTCTGTGCTGCCTCTGCCAAAGGAGAGGGGTCCAAGCCAAACCATTCACCTAAACTGCTTGCAAAGAATCTGGACCAACAGGAAGAGCCTGGTTCTGAGGGGTCACTTGTGGGGTGCTGATCTGTAAAATCCATCCTAACAATACCTCGTCTCCAGTCACTCAAGCCTGAACTGGAAATAATCTTTCTTTACCATCTTCTTTCAGAAGACCATTTGGCAACAATATTCAGAAAGGCTTTTGAAAACAAAGATTATAAAATAAAACAAAACAACTAAGTTAAATGATGATTATATGAGGTCGACTTTATAGGCTCCTGATTTTAGGCTGCCTCCTCCTAATTGATTGTATTTATCTTTCCCTAAAAGACATCACCTCTCTAACCAGCTGGCTTTGTTGCACTGTGGGATTGACTGATCCCTGTCCCAGCCTTTGCCTATCTTTGAGGGGCATTGTGGCACAGTGAAAGAGGAACTATGCTAGTCACAAGGCCCGAACCCCAGTTCCCCTCACTGCCTAATGACCGCTGCACTCTGGCTGGTCTTGTAAACCTTCTGAGCCTCAGTTTCCACTAAAATAATAAGATACCTGCTCTTGTTACTGCCCATTGAGTGACAGGCCAATAAGTAAAGGCAAGTTGTTGGGGCAAGGAACAGCAACTTTATTCAGAAGACCAGCAGGTCAAGATGATGGACTAGTGCCCCAAACAACCATCTTCCCCAAGTTAGAATTCAGGCTTTTTTTTTTTTTTTAAACAGAGTCATTGTTTTGTTTTATTCATTTATTTTTTGGTTACACCATTACGGCTTCCCAGGTGGCTCAGTGGTAAAGAATCCGTCTGCCAATGCAGCAGACATGGGAGACCCAGGTTCAATCCCTGGGTTAAGAAGATCCCGTGGAGGAGAAAATGGCAACCCACTCCAGTACTCTTGCCTGGAAAATTCCATGGACAGAGGAGCCTGGTGGGCTCCAGTCCACGGGGTCGCAAAGAGTCAGACATGATTGTGTGACTGAGTACATGCACACCATATGACTTGTGGGACCTCGGTTTTCTGACAGGGGATCGAACCCAGGACCACAGCAGTGAAAGCACAGAGTCTTAACCACTGCATGGCCAGGGGATTCGCCAGGCTTCTTTTATACTAAAAAGGGAAGGGGTATGGTTGGTTGCAGCCAACCTTTTGGTGCCAACATCCTTTGTTCTTGTAGCTATCCAGTCAAAATATTCCTATAAACCTCCCAAAAGACATTATTCTCTGTTCTGCAACTTTTTATCTTATATGAATGGAAAAGTGTTATACTTTTAAAGGTCAGAGCCTTGAGAGTGGGCCATCCTGTATATTTCAGGCTATAGAAAGCCTTCTTAACTTAGAGCAAAGGCAATAGAATACAAAAGTTAAAGCAAAAGAAACAGATCCAATATGGAGTCAGATTGGTCCGTCCCTGTTACATCCTGTCTCTGGGTTTGCTTTGCTTTGTATTATGAAGGTGCTTTCTAAATGCTAAACCACAAATAAGGCATGAAGAATTGCCTTTCCATAATGGTCTCTGATCCAACTATTTTCCAGTTCTGAGATGAGCAGAACCTTTACATGATGTTATATCGCTCATCCATTGTAGGACTTCTGTCATTCCACATCTACTTCCTGGCTGCTTGCTGCACTGCATAGGGGCTGTGGAGTTAGAGGTAAGACATGGAGCTGTGAGTAGTTTCCAGCAAAGACTGCTGTGGAGCTCATGAGCATGACACCCAGTCCACACGGGGATGGGAGGGTCTGGGATTGAAGGAGCCACAGGGAATCCTTCCTAAAATGCGGCTGTCTTTGTCGAGTTCTGGAGGACTTGACGGAGTTAACCTGGGAAAGGTCAGAATAGGTTGCGCATTCCTCTCAGAACAAGTGGTGTGTTTCTTACATTGCTATCTGCAGAGCGAGGGGACAAGACCCTCCCGTGTGCTGGGGGGGGCAAGCTTCCTGCCTCAGGCACTAAACCTCAGTAGTATCTCCCTGCCCCCGGCCCCCAGACACATAATCAGTAGGACAGTCAAAAATGCCCCTTCCCATTCCTGAATGCATACCCCACCACTCCATCAGGGGGATCGGTGCCCTTCCCTGGTTGAGGAATTCTGCTTAAAAATGCATAGTGGCATGACTTAGGAACCAGAGTCTGACTGGGGAGGATACAACATGGAAAAAACTGAGGAAGGCAGAGGGCCGATCATAAATGGCCCTATATGCCATCCTAAGAGGTTGATGTTCTAGCAGAGATGTCCTTAATTGGAGATAAACAGACTACACATAGGACTTTGAATTGAACCTTTCATGTAATATGTGGTCAGTACATTTTCAATTCTCTTACCTCCCAGAGTCCTGCCAAACCCACTTCTATTAGCACCTCTCGTGTTCTTACACGTGTGCACTGTCTGTATACTTTCTGAGTGACCGCGGTCCAACTGGCAGAAGACAGTTAGCTCCCTAACGTCTGTTCAGCTGGAGGGAAACACGGGAGGGACAAGACAGCACCAAGAAGTCTGCACGGCGTGGAGCAGACTCAGCCTCAAGGGTCTTGGGCTCATCTCTGCTCTTGGGGCTTTACCCTCTGGCTGCAGAAGGTCTCAGTACAACTCCAACCCAGAAAGAAACTGTACCAACAGCCACGACCACTAGTCAAGGCACTTAGCACTCCCAACTGCAATTGTCTGCTTACTCATCCATCTCCCACTCTGGACTGTGATCTTCCTGAAGGATGAGCCACTGTTCTGTTCATCTCTGTATCCTCAGAGCCTGCCCAATGCCTGGCACATGCTAGACATTCAGTGATTGAGTGAGTAGGTGAAGCTTCTCTGACTGCAAGCCAGGCAATAAGACCAAGGATCTTTCCTACTTCTTCACCATCCTCTGAGAACAGAGACTCACTCCAAGTGTGTGCCCCACAGTTTGGGTCGAGTGGAAGGAGATTAGGAAGAGGGGTCAGAAGAAATGATGTCAGAGGGGAGGACTAGATTTCAATGAATTTGGCTGCTGGATTCATCATGGAATCAGTAAATCATTTCATCAGTAAATTTCATCAGAAACACAAATAAGAGAAGAGGAGAGTTCTGTCTTAGGAAGTCAGGGACTATTGTGACAGCCTGTCTTAGGAAGAAGATGTTGTAGCTTGGAGTGAGATGTGCCTGCCTTTAGTTTCAAGAGTGGATTCTAATTAAATTGTAAACTTCTAGCAAACACCTATATATGAATGTTTATAGCAGCATTATTCATAACAGCCAAAAAGTTGAAACAACCCATGTTCATAAACAAAATATCCATCTGCTTATCTGTACAATGGAATATTTTTCAGCCATATAAAGGAATGAAGTGCTGATACAAGCCACATGAATGAACCTTGGAATTGTTCTATAAGTGTAAGCCAGAGCCCTAGAACCACATTATTATATGATCCCATTTATGTAACAGGCCAGAATAGGGAAATCTGTAGGGACAAAAGACTGAAGGCAGGAGAAGGGGATGACAGACGGCGATTTGGTTGGATGGCATGACCAACTCGAGGGACATGAGTTTGAGCAAGCTCCGGGAGTTGGTGATAAGACAAGGAAGCCTGGAGTGCTGCAGTCCATAGGGTCTCAAAGTGTCAGACACGGCTGAGCAACTGAACTGAACAGATAGAGACAAAAAGTAGATTAGTGGTTGCTTAGGACTGTGAGGGACGGGAAGGTAGGGAGTAATAGCTAAAGTGTATAGCTTTAAAACACTTTTTTTAAATTGAGGTATAGTTGATTTATAGTGTTGCGTCAGTTTCCAGTGTACTGCAGAGTGATTCAGTTACATTTTTTTCAGATTCTTTTCCATTATACCTCTTTACAAGATGTTGAATATAGTTGCTATGCCATACAGTAGGACCTTGTTGTTTAACTATTTTCTGTCTGTTAAAATATAAAATCCTATGTGTATCTGCTAATCTCAGAGTCCTAATTTCTCTCTCCTTTGGTAACCATAAATTTGTTTTCTGTGTGTGTGAGTCTCTTTCGGTTTTGTGAATAAGCTTATTTGTATCATTTTTTTAGGTGCTACATATAAGTGATATCACATGATACTTGTCTTTACCTGGTTTATTTCACTTAGTATTATCATCTCTAGGTCCATCCGTGTTGCTACAAATGACACTATTTCATTCTTTTTATGGCTGCGTAATATTCCGTGGTGTACGTATGTGTACATGCATGCACCACATCTTTGCCTGTTTACCTGTTGATGGACACTTAGGCTGCTCCCATGTCTGCGCTATTGTCAGTAGTGCTGCTGTGAGCGTCGGGGTGCGTGTATCTTTTCAAACTAGAGTTTTCTCCAGATCGATACTCAAAAGCAGGATTGCAGGATCATGTGGCAACACTATTTTTAGTTTTTTAAGGAATATCTGTACTCTTCTCCATAGTGGCTATGCCAGTTTACATTCTCAGCAACAGTGCTGGAGGGTTCCTTTTCTTTACTCCCTCTCTTGCATTTATTGTTTGTAGACTTTTAAATGATGGAGACTGTACACTTGAAGTGGAAGTGGGGGAATTGTATAGTGTGTGAATTATATCTCAATAAAGCTGTTAAAAAACAAAACTTCTAAAGCAGGTGTTAACCTGGGCTTTTGAGAACTGTGTACTATGCCAATTTGGGCATGTCTGTGCATTTTTCTGGGTTTGTCAAGTTCACCAAATTTTTTGTGACCTTCCCCTCCTGCCCCTCTGCAGAGCTGAGTGCCTCTTCACCGGGCTTGCTGCAGTGCTGATTACATGGAAAGAATGTAATGAATATTAATGTTATTAAGCATGCAAATTCAGTTTTTATCATTTAAATAAAATTATTAGTGTCTACTTTTAAACTAGTAACTAACCAAGGAATAGAAAGCAATGCATTTCCCTGCTCCATTGCTATAGAAAGGGAATGATTATGTATTCCATTCTGATACATAAGGTTTTTTTATTCTAAAGTATTGTTTGTAATATGAAGACCTAACTTTTTATGTGGCTTCTTGCTGGTCATTTTTCTTACTAAAGCCTTTTCAGGATCAGTTAAATGACTTGATAGAGGAGTTATGTTAATATGTCAAGTTTGACAAATTTCTGACCTTTGAGAACTTTGGTTTCATCAGAAAAACAAAAGGCTCTTTCTGTTGGCTCCCTGAATCAAATGAATGTTGGCTGATATGATTTTTTTCCTGAATGATTAGAACGACAAAAAGCAGAGAAATATCATTTGCATGATTTGACTTTGAGGAACTGTATTTTATAGGCCCTTTCCTGGGTAAGAACAAGAAGGGAAAAAGTAGTAGAGCCTTGTTGAACTGGGCTGTTTTGCATTTTTTTTAAATTTGCATTGGTGTTTCAAGCTAGTTTAAAAATCTATGGAAATAGATTTTTTTTTTTTTTTTCCTTACTAAGGGAAGTGAGTGTGTGCTCTCACACTCCACCCAAACAGTCTTCTAAATTCGAACTTTTCCTACTGAGCTCCCGCGTGCCTAATTTCTTCCTGGGATCTTTCGCCGCTGCATCCCCTTTCGCTTCCTTGGCGGCACACCCTCTCCGGAGTGTGAGCCGGTCCTGGCTGCGGACGCAGGGAGCTGTGCCCAGACAGTCCTCCCGCTGGTAACCGTGCAGCCCGTTCCGGTGATGGAGCCGGACGGCCCAGCACAGGAGCGTGGAAACAGCTGACTGCTGACTCAGAGGGGAACGCAAGCCACCCACGAATCTCATTGCAGCTCGCTGCTGCATCCCGATCCCATAATCCCTTGCTTGGTCTGCTGCAGTCTTTTCAACAGACGCTGAGTGAGAAAAAGATGTCCTGGGAGATAAAGGTTGATTGGTTTGAATACCGAAAGGGGTCTCCCACTTGTTAATGACCCAGAAACATCCCTGCCGACTTTCCTGAGCCTTCTCTTGTCTCCTCCATTTTCCTCTTCCTCTCTTCTGTTCATGAGCTGGCACATCACTCCATAGAGCAGAAGATATGCTGGGCTTCTGATGATGGCTGCACTGCATGGTAGGGAATTTTAACCAGTCTCTTTGCATGGTGCTTCCAAACTCGAGACGTGAGCAGAAATGTGCATTGTTCTTTTGGGTGGCCGCGGGCTGCAGCGCCTGGCGGGGGAAGATGTCGTTCTTTGCCTCGTTCATTAGTCTCTGCAGAAATGGGTAGGTCCTCGGTGCTCATACTGCTTAGTCTTATGCCAGGTGAATAACTAATTCATCCTGCTGCCTCTGTTCTGGCGTTTACCCCTCTCTTCTCTTTCATGGTGATGCTGTATGCTCTGGAACTGTCAGACAGAGAGAGACCCACTCTGCTTAAACAAAAGCATCAAATTAGCAAGAATAGGGAGATCATCATGCAAGATTGTTCTTATCAAGTTTCTAATGTGATCTAACTGGGTCTTTATTTTTACTAGTCTTTATTTTAATGTGTATATAGGCCTATTTTAAATATAAGATTTTTTTCCCCTGTGCATCTCTCTGTTGGGTACAAAAATGGGGATGAAATGTTTAATTTGCAGGATTCCTTCCTCAATACTCCAGGGTAGAGGAGACTGATTCGACCCTCCCCCACTGTGTTCTCTGTTAGGGAACCCTGGGGTTGAGTGCCACAGTTCCCAGTTACCATTGGAAACCCAGTCATTCATAATGCATGACTCGACCCTCTGAATTCTGAATGCCATTGATGATCAGAAAATATGCAGGAAAACATTTGGGGTCTTTTCTGACTTTTTTTTTTTTTTTTTTTTGCTGCCTTTGAAATAGACTCAAATCTGGGTGGAGTTCAATGGCAGCACTACATAGAAGGGGAGAAAAAAAAATCTTGGGTTGGACCTTAGGTTTGCTTCCTGAAACAGTAGGCATCATTTTTGTATCCAAGAGCTGTCTGTGCAGCGATGCCCCACCCTGTCATTATTCCTTATTGAGGTGGCAGGAGGGGGGGTGGGCGGGGGATTAGGAGAGCAAGTAGGAAAGCTATTATTTTAAATTAAAAATTGAATGTTAATTAGATTTCTGAACCCAAAGGTAAAATGATATTTCTGTCTTAAGAAAAGATGGTTTCACTATCAGCTTTAAGGAACAGGTTCATAGATTCAGAATGAGGCATTTTAAAAATTATTAGTTCAATTCTTTGGTTTAGATCATCTTATAGTAGTTTTATTCCTCATGAGTAAATTGTGAGCGGTTTTTGTTCTCGGCTTTGTTTTAATCAGACTATGTAAGGAAAGCCATTTGTTTGCCCAGATTCTTGAATCAATTTCTTAAGTACTAGGATTCACTCCTGCCTACTGTGAACCTATTTCCTGGTGCCTTTCAGTATTTTTGGACAGGTGCTTTAGCGGCATCCCTCCTAGCCCACGGTGGTGTTAAATAATGCACGCCCCTCCAGAGCAAGCACACAGTGAGAAGTTTCATGTGTGCTGTGGTTCGAGAAAGCGGCTTTCTGTTGCAAAGACGTGAATAGTGGCCTTTCCTAAACCTCCAAGTGTTTCTTTCCAGTTTTCTCCCAGGAAGACACGAGGGGCCGGCATTGGAAAGGGTAAAACACTGATGAAGGTTAAAGTCTTCTCTGGTAGAATGTGCTGTTTCAAGAGACAAGAGAACTGTGTATATATAACGCACACATTTTTCAATGGAGAACAAAATCTGGACATGTTTTTACCAGTTAATGTTATAATCTTGGGATGACTTAATTTTTTTATTTATATGATAACAAAAGTTGAGTAATTTTGTTGCTTGTGAAATGGGGTAAAAAAAATACTCATTCTTTGTCTTACTAAAGTAAAAATGTCCTTCACTTCGATTTCTTTAGACATTAATTTCTCCAAACTCATGACTTGCTTTTACCTATCCTTATTAAGTAGAAAAAAATCCTAAATATGTAGCCATTTTTTTAACTAAGCTTAATTTTTAAGACTCCCTGTGCTTTTTTTTCATTACCTCTCTGATAAAACTAAGACGTCAGCCAAATATTTATGTGTATTATTGAGATGTATAGGAGAGAAATACTTCCAAACTTAAAAAATTGCCATAAATTTTTTACTGTCATTTTTTTTTTCTTTTAAAAAATGTGACTGAGTTACTTCTAATTGTGGTAAAATTCTCATTTGCACACACCTGTGATTACTTTTCAAAAAAAAAATCTCTAATACTATCTGTGTCCCTTTATTACTTATATAAGAATTGTAGTGTAGATTTATAGGATCTGCTCTCTATTAGGGTTCTTTGAATATTACTATTATGCAGTTTATCAGAATTGACCAGATCAGGCTTCCTCGAAGAATTTGCAGATTCAGATTAGACACAAATACTGAGAAAAAGAAACCCAATATAATTATTCAAATAACATCATTGGAGGAGATATTCATTCCTGCTTTTTACATGCCAGTCTCCCCTTTTCTACTTTACCCTCTCTGCCTTCATATTCTCAATGGCTTCCATTCTTCTAAGTGTTTTTATTATTATTCAGAAACTTATTAGTTAAAGCAAACATTTGTTCTAATCAACAACAGATTTAAATAATATGCTTCCAGGGGGGAGAAACATATTGCTGCTATACACGCCTGTGTCTTTTGAAGTTCCGATGTAGAATAGATTTCTCTTCCCCTTTCTCGCTAATCTCGCCCACCTCCTGGGGCTTAGAGCCCTGGCTGCCCTCTGCCTTTTCCCAGAATATTCAGCCTCTTTGTGTAGTCCCCAAGGAAAGCAAGGGAAGAGACTTGGCAAGGTGATGGATGTGGGGAGAGGAGACCCCACTCACCCTGACTGTCCCAGGGCACTGTCAGATGAATGTCAATTAGCCTGACCACTTAACACTCCCCATCACACAGACCCAGCCTTCTGGAACTTAGAAAACCCAAAGCAGATCTTAAGAACTGACTATGGAAGGTGCATACTTTCATGAAAAAGGCAATGGCAAATGTTGGCAAACTGAAGAAAGAGGCAGAGGAAACAGGTATAACTATCATATCACAAGTTGGGGGCTTGGCTTAAAAATCAGCTTCCATATGATCAAGCTCAGCAGTCTAGGGGAGCTGTCATACATCTGACCCTGGGAAGGAGAACCCTTTGGAAAGCTTGGGCACATGCCTCCCTGGAGACAGAAGTTGAAGCGGATGGCTTCCTCAGGCCCCCTGCCCCGCCTCCATGCACACTCACATTCCTCCCGTCAAGAAAGATATTGCATCTGGCTTTTCTAATTTACAAAATGGCCCATTTGGGATAGAGGCTTGATTGAACTGGAAATAGGTCACCCTGTTTTAATTTCACTGAGGATTGTCCTCTTTTCTTTCCTCTAGTTGAGTCCTCAGTAACAATGCAGATTTCATTGCAAGTGGATGATAATATGCTCATAAATTTGAAACATTAAAAATACCTTGTTTTTTGAATTGTATTTTAATCTGTACCTTGAGCTCCAGGTTCCACCTGCTCTGGAAGGTAAAAGGTAGTTTACTGTGAGTTTACAGATAATCCCAGTGGTTCAAGAGTTCCTTCCTATAAATGTAAAAGAAGACTTCTAACTTCTTGGGAAGTTAATTTAAGCACATCTGCACCATTGTCGTTGGTCCAAGAAGCATTAAAAAAAAAGTAGCTATACTAATAAATAAATTAAGTTCCACAAAGAGAAGCCATAATCCAGGAATGCCATAAAATTAAACAATGGAAATGGAATCTAGTGCCTTTAGGATGACATATAATCAAATATGCTGCCGCTTACCCACAAATGACATGTTAAAATTTGATTTTGCAAAGGATTCTTGACCTGTTTCCAACCATGTTTCTTAGACCAGCCAAACAAGCTTTCACCAATCTCCCTTTCTCCAGAAGATGTTTGCAGTCTGTTTTTTCTCCTCCATCCTCTCTCCCTACTCTTTATCACTCTACCGTCAGCAATAAAGGGTTTGGATAGTTTTCTGATCTCAGTGGTATAATTTGGAGTGGGAGACATGGTTTCAACTTTGGAATTGTGGATGCAGGCATTTTTCTTTCATTTCATCTCCTCCTATCAAATTCTTCTTTTCCATTTGGTTGTAATTTCCACCAAGTTGTAGATTTGAGAAAGTGAATCAGGCAAAATACCAGAGATGATGTGGGGAAGGAAATGCTGGGGCAGGATTTTTCTATGCCCAAGGATTTTGTTATCTGATGGTTACATTGTTTTTACCCACACAAGCTGTGTTTAGTTGGCAAGTCCCCACTAATATGGAATTTATGTGTCAACCTTCTTAGATTTTTTTTTATTTCCATGCATATGTGTCTTTGGTAGTTCTCAATTTCTTTTCCTGCATTTGTAAGAGTGTTCAAATATGTCACTAAATATTTAGCTTCTGGATCATGGCATATGTTGCTAAGCATTAGACTTATATGGGAAGGCAGGTAATATCTGATTTCAAGTGAAAATGTTCAAATGCCTGGTAATAACCATGCTCTTCATCTTATAATTTAGCAAGTGCTGCTCTTTTCTGCTGCTGGGACTGAGTCTGTTCCCATGTTACACTTCCATTCAGTCCACCTACAAAAATGTGTTGAAACTCATAGACTTAGAGAACTAACTTGCTGGGGGGAGGATGGGAGAAAGGATCGTTAGGGAGTTTGGATGGACATGTACACACTGCTGCATTTAAAATGGATGACCAGCAAAGGCCTACTGTGCAGCATATGGACCTCTGCTCAGGGGTATGTGGCAGCCTGGATGGGAGTGATGGATACATATATGTGTATGGCTGAGTCCCTCTGCTGTCCACCAGAGACTGTCACAACATCTTGATTGGCTATACCCCAATACGAACTAAAAAGTGTTTTTTTAACGTGTGTACTATGTACCAGGCACAGTTCTGGGTGCTGGGACTACTTCAGAGCAATCAGATAAAAATCCCTGCCTTTGTGAACCTTATGTCGTAGTGTAGGGATGGGGTGGGGAGGAGGCAATATTCACAATAAATACATCGCAGCCTGTATTGGAAAGGGACCAGTGCTAGGGAGAAAAGCGGAGCAAGGGCAGGGATGATAAGTGCTAGGAGATTGGGGCAAGTATCAATTTTAAACAGAGTGGGCAGAATGAGATGGGGATATAAAGCAAAGATCTGAGTGGGGCGCGAGCCCCGCTGTAAGCAGTACTGTTGGTTTTCCACCGGCAAGGACCCTCAGCTGGTCTCCCCACACTAGAGCTCTCCCAGCTGGCTCACTTCAATGCCACACTAATGTTGGCTGTTGGTGTGGCTTTAACATGGCTCGCTCTGCCCTCTCTTCTGTATCATCGCCTCTCTGCCGGCCTCTTGTGAACAGACACTGCTAGTCACTGCATCCTGAAGCATGTTGGCTCCCGCAGAGACCGAAAACAGCCAGGTATTTTCATGTGTGTCTTGTGGACCCCCAGCCAAAGAGTAGTTCTATATTCTGATTTTTATTACCATGCTCTTAATTTCTGCTGGTTATGTGTGTAAGAAGGATCTCAGACAGTTCAGAAACCAAGAAGGGGAAAGGAGAGTAGCTGAGCATCTAGATAAGTATTTGCACGCGTGCATGCTAAGTCAGTTCAGTCGTGTCCAACTCCATGGGACGCTACAGCCTGTAGTCCGCCAGGCTCCTCTGTCCGTGGGGTTTTTCAGGCAAGAATACTGGAGTGACTTGCTGTGTCCTCCTCCAGGCGATCTTCCTGACCCAGGGACTGAAGCTGTGTCTCCCGTGGCTCCTGCATTGCAGGTAGATTACTGGGGAAGCCCAGTAAGTACCTACAGCTTTTCTAATCAAAGGGGAACAGAATCTGCGGTTGTGCCCAGATGCTCTGATGGAGAAAGGCTGTCAGATGTTCCGTGGACATTCCTGTGGCATATTCGGATGGTTGGAACGCTTCACACAATGCTTACAAGCACATTTTGTGCCTCCGTGTTTCTAAGCACGTTCTCCCTCCAGGAGCAGTCCAATTTCTTTCTTCTGTGGCTAGCCAGTTATCTTCAGGGAATGATCATTATCTTGGCAAAGTCTTGGTTTGGAGCTCTTGGGGGGCTGGAAACCTCTTGTGTTGATTCTGGGAGTCCTGAAAATCCAGAAGTCTTCAACAGGTCACTTGTGACAGATTGTGACGTTGTCATGATTTCAAATTACTGCTAATGAGTAAACTTAATGTACCATATAGATTAACAATACTGACAAAGACTTCCTCTCACCCACTACAGTAATTATCGTGGAATTAGAGTGAAAATTAGAATGAAATGTTTTTTATTTCCTCTTTGGAGAATAAAAATGTCTGCTCAGGAAATGTCATTTAGTCAGCATATGATCGTTTGATTAGAACAAATGTTTTCTTCTTGCCAAAATTGAAAGTTTAAGGTTAAAAAAAGAGTAATATCCAGTTTGATGTTTTCTCTCTGCTTACCTCAGTACTCAGCATGACTGATTATTTCAAAGAATATGCTATTTGGCTTGCCTGTGCTTGATGACTGCATTATTATTATTTAGTCTCCTTTGACTGTTTCCCTTTGTTTCAGCTTGTCTCACTTCTCTGATTAAGCTTATTCTTTGACTAAAGTTTTCCACAGGCAAAAGGCAGGCAGAGGACATGATGGTGGGGGGCAAGGGCCATTTGAACCTACTCCATTTCAACGAGAACATTTTCAAAAGCTATTCAAAATAAAATTCTTTTTAACTGATTTTAACTGAAAAGTTTAGTATGATTTTTAAAATTTTATTAATTTATTTATTATTTTTATTATTTATTTATTTAAAAAATTTTAATTTATTTGGCTACGCTGAGTCTTAGTTGCCACACGTGGAATCTTTAGTTGCGACATGTGGGATCTAGTTCCCTGACCAAGGATTGAACCTGGGCCCCCTGCATTGGGAGCCTAAAATCTTAACCCTTGGACCAGCAGGGAAGTCCTATTTATTTTTTAATTGAATGATAATTGCTTTACAGAATTTTGTTGTTTCCTGTCAAACCTCAACATGAATCAGCCATATAGTATGATTTAAAAAATATATATATGGAATGCTTGGTATGTCATTCTTGCTCAGGGACTAAACCAATCTTCTGTATTGTTCCAGTGTAAGTGCTGCTGAAGTGAGAAGTCTATAATCTTTATAAATCACACACACACACCCTAGTCAAATGTTAAACTTGCTTACAATTAGGTAACATTAACTTATCAGATAAGGCAGAAAACTTGAAATCTGAGCTTTCTGATTCACTGATTTTACTAGATGACCTTGGACAAGTCATTTAAACCCTCAGCTTTCGTTTCCTTATCTTAAAGCCAGTCAAATCCATCCCTTCCCCATTCTTAGGGATATCTTAGGGATGCAGTCAAAGAAAAGTCGATGATGTGCTAACACTTTGAGCTCCTGAGAAAAGAGCTGCATTTAATTCAGTCAATGGGTATCACTCTCTACCCTGGTACTTTCATTCTATGAAAGTCTAGCAGATAATGCTGGCTAATTAGATCTGTCACACCTACACCATTTAACTAATGCAGTGAGTTCCACTTGAACGTGACACTTGTATAGCAGGTGCTTTTACAAGCCCAATCTATTTATTAATCATGCTCTTTAGAGAACTTACCTAGAAGGCATAGAGTTGGAAAATGGGTGTGTCATGTTTGTATCTGTACTCCAATATATTTCTGCGGGAAAGTTGACATACTTTTTTAAAAGTTGGTGATTTAGTGGAGAAAAAGAAGAAACACCATTTGTACTTGGAAAATAACGTTTCTTTTAGAAAGTGTGAAATTGTTGATTCTGTGAACACAGGTCCTGGATCAAGTTAAAATGTTGTATGTAAATCAAGCTTCCATAGCACAGCCTTCTGAAAACCCAAGTCTAGGAGAGTTATAGTGGTTTAAAGGGTGAAAAGATCATGGGTTTGGCATTCTGGCAAACTTCCTAACTGAACCTCAGTTTAAACAATCCATGAATACTTCCCTTCCTCCCACCTAGGGTCATACATTTTTTTTGAATAAAGCATTTCTATTGGGATTTGGGGCGGGAACTGTGGACACCTTCGCAAATATTAGACAATTAGTAAATGAATTTTAGCTCAGCCTTGTTTCACCTCTTTGGGACAGAAACCAGAAATTCTTTAAGGTGATAAATGGAGTTGTGTTCCATGTTATAATTTTTCCTTCCCATATTCTTTCATAACCCTCTGCTTTCTTTGTTACCCTCTTCCAATTCTCTTTTGCTGACCTGAACTCTCACATTTGAAACCTCCTCTGGATTAATTCACTTCACCAGTCCCTCAGATACCCACACATGAACACCAACAGATATTGCTTAAAATAATAGAGATTGCCTCTAGCCTTTGTCCCCACTTCATGACAAATACATATTAGTATGAAGACTATAAACCTTTAGTTCTAAAGAAAATGGTCTGAACTACATACAAAGTTTTCACTGAAAATTTCTAATTATTCCATTCCTGCATATTAATAGTATATAGGGAAGGAACCATTTTTCTTCTATACACTTAAGTTCATACCTGAAGCCTGTGAATTAAAGTGGCAAAAGATAGATAGCAGACAAAAAAGATATACACATTTTACTGATATTTCATTTTTTCAAGATAAAATATGTTTTGTTGAACTTTATTGATTTAATATTTTAAATTTTACGTTGATAGGAGCTTCATAGAATAGAAGAAGTGGTTAGACCCAAGAGTTTATACACTATTTCAGTAAAGGACCACAAACTGGAGAATTGGCTAGACGAAGGAAAAGTTTGGACCTCTAGGGACGGTAAACTGTGGGAAGGTGACCAGGATGTGCACAGTGGGTAAGGGATGTTTAGTCAAGTTTGCGCACACTCCACTCTGGTGATTGAGAGTCTCCTTCTCTTCCTGGTGTTGAAGAGCGGTGCACCTTTACGAATGGGAATGGTGCCCGGCCTGTGTCGACAGATGGCAGAGGGAGAGAGCTCTTCCTCATCTGCTATTTCTCAGTTGACTTCAGCTCAAAATAATCCTTATGTCAAAGTGGCTTATTTGGATGTGGCATATTTTGACCCCCTTCAAGTATAATAATTGAGAAAACACATTCTATCCTAATAAGACTATTCTATTTAATACAGACTATAATAGACTATATTTTAATAAGACTATACATATATATTCAGATATCATCGAGGCTGAAGGTGTGAAAAGGCAGAGCTATGTGAGTATCTATCCCTTCAGCTGCCCCTGCTTTGAAATCCAGCAAGATGCCTCTTTTTTTTCTTGTAGCAATTTAATTTTTGATACAACTTTTAAAGGTTACTTTCCATGTACAGCGATTACAAAATATTGGCTACATTTCATCCCTGAGCCTGTCTTTCCCTCAATAGTTTGTACCCTGCACTCCCCCATCACTGTATCGATATGTCTCCCCATCTCTCCCCTCACTGGTAACCACTGGTTTGTTCTCCATATCTGTGAATCTCCCAGCAAGCTACCTTATTCTAACTTTTTTGTTTGCCAAGTGAACATATGATGATTTTATTGATTATTTTTAATTATCTTAATATTTTATTTTGTTGATGATTATTTATTTTAAAAAACAGGCCCCTCACTGTACACCCTCTGTAACGCTGCCAGTTGGCTACGCCAGGGTCACAACATGGAATCCTACCCGCATTCAGAGCACAGTGCCCCAGCAGGTAAAGCAGTGGTTGATCTGTGTTTGCAGATTACTACATGTGTCTCCATTTTGGTCTTTCTGTCTGACAGCAGCAGCGTGCAGGGTCAAAGACAGCCGGCCCCCCATGTCAGTGGTCTAGGATGGCCAGTGAAGCCACCAGCATCCCCAGTCCTGTGGTGCGCCAGATTGACAAGCAGTTTCTGATTTGCAGTATATGCCTGGAGAGGTACAAGAATCCCAAGGTTCTCCCCTGTCTGCACACTTTCTGCGAGAGGTAAGCCTCTGTGCTCGGAGAAGGGGGTTTCACAGACTGACTTCCTACAACCAATTCTGTGCGGTCCAGAATTCTGCAGTTACCTATGGGAGATGATAAGTCTTTTGTGCTTCTGATAGACATCTAGAAACGTAATCATGAGTTGCAAAGAATTTACTTTCAAGGAACTACAAGCGGGAGGAAGCAATCCAATAGCTACTGATTTATTTCCACGGGAGATGGAGCATTAAATATTTTAAGATTCAGGTTTTTAAAACTTTTCCCTTTGTTCTTGGTGAAACCATTTTTGCCCTCATAGAGAATCTTTGATGAGGGCCAATTAAAAGTCTTCCCAGGTTCTCAGATGGTAAAGAATCTGCCCACAGTGTGGGAAACCTGGGTTTGATCCCTTAGTTGGGAAGATCCCCTAGAGAAGGGAATGGCAACGCTCTCCAATATTCTTGCCTGGAGAATTACATGGACAGAGGAGCCTGGTGGGCTACAGTCCATGGGGTCGCAAAGAGTCAGACACAACTGAGTGAAGAGTTTATATTTACATAATTAAAAATGTATCATTTTCTCCTGCATAACAAATCAGGTAATATACATGCGTATATGAGGGGTTAGTTCAAAGGAGGGAGTTTTCTTCCAGAGATACTTCAGAAGACACACACTAATGGTGTATTTGAACGTGATGATGTTTCAGATGAAGAAACATCTGTGTGTGTGTGTGTGTGTGTGTGTGTGTGTGTGAGAGAGAGAAATAACTGTAAATTACCTGAATATTCTTTCTTGAATAGTTTTTTCCACTGAGTTAACCAGTTTTCAAAATATATTTTTACCCTCATGTTCAACTTACCCCATCAGCAATTAGGCATAAAAAATGTTGTTGGTAATTAGTTTATCTGTGATCCAATTTTAGTATTTTCCTAGTAAGTTGGCATATTTTTCTTAACAAATGTTAATTATGTGTTATAGCATTTAGTAAGTACATTTTCTTTTATTATTTAATACACATAGTTAAAATTTTCTACCTCCTATCATAGAACAGAAAATTGTTGTTTTCAGTGACTTCAAATCAATGCTAATTGCATTTGCCATCCAGTTTAATGTACACTTGTTGTCTCCCTGAACATGCTTTGAGTTGATTTACTTTGGAAAGTCTCAATTACAATAGGATAGCCACAGCCTTGGTGGTGACGGATGGATGAGAAAGTGGATTTGTTACTGGTGGTTGTGGTGTTCTGTTTTGCTTTCTTTGTTTTGGGTTGTTGTTGTGCATGTACAGTTTTTTGTTTGTTTTAAGCGGTAGTATATAGGGCACCGAAAGTTTGTACTTTATTCCTAATTTTATAATTATGAATATAATTATAAGTACTGAGTACTTTGTAATTCATATTCCAGAATGGCAACAAGGAGAGTGATTTTTCTCCCTGACTCAATGGACATGGCTAAAACATGACTGCCTGCTAACTGCACATGTCCCTGGACTCACGTGGAAAGGTCATATTTGACATTCAGGAATCGATATAGCTGGGCACTCTCTGCACTCACCGCTGAGAGCCACTTGGCTTGAGCCTGGCAGAGCCGCCGGGGTTCGTGTCTGCTCAGGCTGGTGTCTGGTTCCCGTTCGCTTGTGCTGACCAGTGAGAAGCAGCACTTCTGGACTGCCCTGGCTGTTCCTCTTGCGCTGTCTTTCAGGTCTAGCCCAGGCCACTTCCACGCTGCATCCAATAGCTAGTGCTGGAGGTTTTCAAGAGCCAGCCAAAGCAAGTCCCTAGGGAACGCCACGTGAAAGTTCGAGCACCATGTGCACCGAACTGATTTCCTTTGCAAGGTGTTGGCAACTTTCCCTAAGTGAGAGACAAAAATTCACGGCTCGTCTCTCTGCCGGAGGAGAGGAAACCCAGGACCATTGTCTCTGCCTCTTGCCGGGCACAAAGGCTGGCTGCTCGGTGGACAGCCATTCGCTTCTTCTCATTTCTTCCAGAATGCCATCAGTGGGGCATGGAGGATGCAGACTCAGTCCCTGGCTTTATGAAGCTTCCAGCCAAGAGAAGCAGCCAGTCATTAGTCACCTATTCACTCAGATTAATAGGAAATTAAACCAGTCACAATGGCCATGGACCAGAAGTACACAGGCAACCATATAATAGGACAAGTGGCTCTAATGCAGAAGGCTTCCATGCAGAAGCGATGATTAGGCAAAAATCCCAAGGATGAAGAAAAATTAGTTTAGCAAAGGGGGAGTAAGCAGAAGAGAAGAATTTCAGGTATGTTGCAGAGGTATAGAGTGAGAGGGACCATGACACTTGGGAAGAACTTAAATAAGGCTAGGGTGACAGATGTGTAGCAAATTAGAGGAAGACAGAAAAATGTAGAAGCCAGATCACATGGGTTCGCAATCCACATTATCACGTGTGGATTCTTATCTCGCCTATAAGAACAGTGGAAGCCATGGAAGGGTTTCATCTTAGATATGAGGGGAGGAGATTAAACTTTACATTTGGGGAGGACCACTCTGGTTATAATATGGAGAAGGATGAGGGGAATACAAGATGGATGACAGTATACCAGGGGTAGGGTGACTGCAGAAATCTGAGCAAGGGTGGTATGATACAGATGAAGAGACCTGGGAAGCCTGGCAAGATATTTTCAGGCTTTGGTGATGGGTTGGATATGAACAATGAAGACAAGTAAGGGAATTCTTACTGTTTTAAGAACCACTCCTGGTTTGGGTTTGCTTAGATGAAAGCAGTTTACTGCTGAGAAGGAGGACAAAGAGTGTGGGAAGATCGTGGGTTTGCTTTTGGACACATGGAGTTTTAGGACCTGTGAGATCTCTAAGAAGAGATGCAAGAGAGCATTTGGTGTACTCTTGGCTTGTCTCTCTGCCAGAGGAGAGAGACATGGGGCTCAGAGGAGACATCCATGGGAGGAAACGTATATATGAGAGTGTTATGCTTATTGTTATGTAGTATAATATAATATAATACCCCAGGGAGAGAAGAGGCCTTATGATCAGCCTCGATTAAGTCCAGAGTATACTGACTCTCAGTAGGAAAGACATAGCAGGCAGAAGGAGAACCAGGTGAGTGTGGTATCATAAGGCAAGGAAAGATAAAAAAGGAGCGGGGAGTGGGGGAGTAGACAAGCTTGATGAATGACAGAACTGAAAAATGTGTGTTAGATTTCAGTGTTGCTGGTGACCTTAGCAGAAGTTACTTCATTCCTGATATTAATTCAGTGCTATCTACTTATGTGACATGTGTGCGTGTGTGCTAAGTCACTTCCATCATATCTGACTCGGCAGCCCCACAGACTGTAGCTCGCCAGGCTCCTCTGTCCATGGGATTCTCCAGGCAGGAATACTGGAGTGGGTTGCCACTTCCTTCTCCAGGGGATCTTCCCAACCCAGGGATCGTACCTACATCCTTATGTCTTATGGGCAGGCAGGTTCTTTATCATTTGGGCCTCCTAGGAATCCCTATGTGACATAGGGAAAATCAGTTAACCTCCTTGATGTCAGTTTCCCCATCTGCAAAATAAGAGAAATGGGGAGAAATAAGAGGTTTTCAAATTCTATTTGTCATAGAAGCTGGGAAACATAGTAGTTATGGCAAGCTAAGAATCTGGTGCCAGATTGCCTGGGTTTGGACATGTAAGTCCCTTGGGCAAGTAGCCTATCCTCTCTCCGCCTGTGTTTCTTCATACATTTAAAAGTGATCACTGGATTGTTGGAAGTACAGTTGACCCTCAAACAACACATGAACTGCATGAGTTTATCATTTGCAGATTGTTTTCAGTAGTTAATAGTAGTTAATACTGCAGAATGACAAGACCTGTGGTTGGTTGAATCTGCAGGTATAAACCCTGGATGTCTAGGAACCGGCTAATTGAAAGGTTGGCTCTGAGTCATGGGTGGATTTTTGGATTTTCCACTGCACTGAGGGTCAGCGCCCCTGATTCCCACATTGTTCAAGGACCCACTATACTTTATATTTAGTGAGAAGTGTGTGGGTCCGTCATTGTTTATCCAGCATAGCTCAGTCAGTAAAGCTTCTGCCTGCATTGCGGGAGACCTGGTTTCATTCCTGGGTCAGGAAGATCCCCTGGAAAAGGAAATGGCAACCCACTCCAGTATTCTTGCTTGGAGAATCCCATGGACGGAGGAACCTGGCAAGCTCCTGGCAGGTTCATGGGATCACAAGAGTCGGACACGACTTGGTGCTCTCTTTCTTTCTTTCTTTGCTGATTAAGTGAATGAAATTGATGGCTCTTAAGGAGAAGTAAGAAGAGATGGTGTGTCGCATCCCCATTTCAAACACAGCGTTTCCACTTTGATGTTTTTGATATCTGAAGTCTGCTTATGATCTTGTGTGTAAAGAGTTTCAATGCTAACAAGAACAAAAAGTGACATGTTTCTCCCAATTTGTGTAAAATTCCACAAATTTGTGAATGCCATACCAGGTACTCTAGGCCAATGCTTCTTAATCTCAAATGGGCATACAGATTGCCTGGGAGTCTGATTCATCAGACCTGGAGTGGGCCCTGTGAGTTTGAGTCTGCATTTTTTCCAAGCTCCCTGGTGAGGCCAGTGATGCCCACCATGGACGATACTTTGCTTGTGTGCAAAGCTCTTGGAGACAGTACCTAACTAAACTAAACTGCAGTTTCTCAGTCATGTCCGACTCTTTGTGACCCCACAGACTGTAGCCTACCAGGCTCCTCTGTTCATGGGATTTCCCAGGCAAGAATACTGGAGTCAATGAGATTTTCCTTGAGCATCATTTGTCCAGATGGCTGACCAGTCCAATGTAATGTGACCCACTGACTTCAGAGATGCACTTTTTCTAGCGAAGGAGACCACAACAGAAGCTTACTCAGAGCAGCCTCGTAGAGCCTGCAGAGCCCTACTGTGCTGACAGCCCGCTTCTGCCCCGACAGGTGCCTGCAGAACTACATCCCCGCCCACAGCTTAACCCTCTCCTGCCCCGTGTGCCGCCAGACCTCCATCCTGCCCGAGAAGGGGGTGGCCGCGCTGCAGAACAACTTCTTCATCACCAACCTGATGGACGTGCTGCAGCGATCTCCAAGGCAGCAGCGCCGAGGAGTCCTCCATTCTGGAGACCGTCACTGCCGTGGCTGCAGGGAAGCCGCTGTCGTGCCCAAACCACGATGGGAATGTAAGTGAGGCCCTGCGGGTGCAGTCCCGACTGAGGGGCCGCTTGATGGGGGAGGCTTGGGGCAATCAGAGGGTATCAACCCTGAACAGGACTCCGCCTGAAAAACGAGTGGTTAACAATGCCTCTACCATCCTCAGATTATTTTGCCTGCTTCCTTTCTCTGACCAAATTTATTTAAATAATAATTAATTGTGTTCTCCTTGCACTAATTGTTGGCTTCCCCCAGGAGGGCAAAATCACAACTATTTG
Source organism: Odocoileus virginianus (assembly GCF_023699985.2). Classification (NCBI taxonomy): domain Eukaryota; kingdom Metazoa; phylum Chordata; class Mammalia; order Artiodactyla; family Cervidae; genus Odocoileus; species Odocoileus virginianus. The sequence goes on along the minus strand of NC_069685.1, from coordinate 4,194,817 downwards.
CCAGCTGGGCATACTTTGACCCACAGAAACATCTGTGTTATAAATTATGGTAGAGATTAAATAGTAGATAAATTCTGCAAACTGAGAATGATTATTAGAATGTTTATTTCAGTGTTTTATTTTTCTTGTGAGGGAAATTTTTCTCATGCTCCATTAGATCCTGTTACTTAATCATAAATAATCTGAAGTTATGTGAATCCCTGATAGGAGATTATAGACTAGAGTCCAGTTTGTTTCCTGCTACCAGCAAGCATAGTAACTGTTACAAAGTCAGGAGGACCTGTATGTTCCATCAGAAGAGGAGTCGCAGGAGCTGTGTAGCCTGAAGAGGCAGCACTGCACAGTAGCTTATGGCCAGCTTTGGAGTGGAACCACCCGGTTCAAATCCTGCTGTGCAATTCATTTCCTATGTCAGCTTTGGCAAAGCTTTGATAGATTTACTAAACTCTCTGTTCCACTTCCTCATCGGTAGAAAGTAATAGTAGTCTACCATACAGGATTAAGTAGAGAATTAAATATTTAAGTCCTAGAAAATAGTAAGCTCTTGATAAATATTAGCTATTAAAATTATTTCTAATTAATGGTGGCTTCACTGGTGACTCAGACAATAAACAGTAAAGAATCTGCCTGAGATGTCGCAGATGTGGATTCAGTCCCTGGGTTGGGAAGATCCCCTAGAGAAGGGACTGGCAACCCGCTCCAGTATTCTGTCCTGGAGAAATCCTATAGCCAGAGGAGTCTGGCAGGCTACAGTCCATGGGGTCACAGAGTGTCAGACACAACTGAGCAACTAACACACATACACAATGACTTATTTCACTTTTCAAAAACATAGTGACCACTTCAAAGTGTGTGAAACTGGGACGTCCACGGTGGTCAGACAGCTACGACTCTGAGCTCCCAATGCAGAGGGCTCCGGGTTCAATTCACGGTCCCACACGCTACAACTAAAAAAGAAGATTCCACATGCTGCAACAGAGATGGGCGCTCCCAAGTGCCACAGCTAAGCCCTGGGGCAGCCAAATAAATAGATGGATAGATAAGTTTTCTTTCAAGTGTTTGAAACTGCAGCTAAGGCAACAGGAGGTTGCTAAAGCAATAGCTATTAGCCATAGCTAATAATTGTTCCTTTGCCTCTCATGCCACTCTCTTCCCGCTGTGCCTCGGTCTCGCTGGCCTCCTGGAACCTGCCGAGTGGTTTCCCACCTTGGGCCCTCACTGTTCTCAGATCCTCTATGCCTGGAATGCTCTTTGCCCCTGTTTGTGGCCAGCTTATTCTCATCCTCTGTGCCGCAGCTCAGATCTCGCCTACACAGAGCAGTCCTGTCTGCCCGCCGGCTGAGGCAGGCCGCCGCGGACGCCCAGCTGCCCGCCACCTCAGCGCGGTCTGCACTGCCGCCATGACATCCTCAGCGTGCTGCCCGCCCCATCTGTGTGTTTGCCGGCTCTCCCTAGAAAGTGAGCTCCCCGCGGGGGAGGCCGGGCTCCGCATCCCGCTGGCACCGAGCGCGGCGTCCCACGGGCGAAAGCGGACGGGCCAAGAGAGGCCTGCCAGAGGAAAGCAAAGGCTGCTCACTCAGCACGACCAAGCGTGTGTTCTCTCAGAGCCACGCAGACCAACGCTCTCTGGAAATAGCAGGCGGCTTCAGTACGCCCTGGTGGGGAGTGGCTGCCGGGGAGGCGGGAGGCAGGCTGATGAGAAGGGGGCATTCCATGTGACTGCGCAGGGGCGCAGACGTGACTTTCTCCCGGTGGTCCTCAGGTGAAAGCAGAGACAAAAATTACAGAAGCTGTCGCTTATAACTCCTAGCCTTTGGGGGCCAGTCGTTGCAGAAGTTATCATTTAGCTTTTTGGATTATTGCCAGAGAAGCAGTGTGACTTATAGAAGGCTGGCTTCCTGGGTTGTTTTCCTGTGGACACAGGGGTTGGTGTGAGTTGTTTCCCTGTGGACACAGGGGTTGGTGTGGGTTGTTTCCTTGTGGATACAGGGGTTGGTCTGAGGTGTTTCCTTGAGGACACAAGGGTTGGTGTCGGCTGTTTCCTTGTGGACATGGGGGTTGGTGTGGGTTGTTCCTTGTGGACACAGGGGTTGATCTGAGGTGTTTCCTTGTGGACAACAGGGGTTGGTCTGAGGCATTTCCTTGTGGACACGGGTTTGTGTGGGTTGTTTCCTTGTGGATACAGGGGTTGATCTGAGGTGTTTCCTTGAGGACACAGGGGTTGGTCTGAGGTGTTTCCTTGAGGATACAGGGGTTGGTCTGAGGTGTTTCCTTGAGGATACAAGGGTTGCTCTGAGGTGTTTCCTTGAGGATACAGGGGTTGGTGTTGGCTGTTTCCTTGTGGACATGGGGGTTGGTGTGGGTTGTTTCCTTGTGGACACAGGGGTTGATCTGAGGTGTTTCCTTGTGGACACAGGGGTTGGTCTGAGGCGTTTCCTTGTGGACACGGGTTGGTGTGGATTGTTTCCTTGTGGATACAGGGGTTGATCTGAGGTGTTTCCTTGTGGATACAGGGGTTGATCTGAGGTGTTTCCTTGTGGACACAGGGGTTGGTCTGAGGTGTTTCCTTGAGGATACAGGGGTTGGTGTCGGTTGTTTCCTTGTGGACATGGGGGTTGGTGTGGGTTGTTTCCTTGTGGATACAGGGGTTGGTCTGAGGTGTTTCCTTGAGGATACAGGGGTTGGTGTGGGCTGTTTCCTTGAGGACACAGGGGTTGGTGTGAGTTGTTTCCTTGTGGATACAGGGGTTGGTGTGGGTTGTTTCCCTGTGGATACAGGGGTTGGTGTGGGTTGTTGCCTTGAGGACACCGGGGTTGGTGTGGGTTGTTGCCTTGAGGACACAGAGGTTGGTGTGGTTGTTTCCTTGAGGATACAGGGTTGGTATTGGGTTGTTTCCTTGTGGACACAGGGGTTGGTGTGGGTTGTTTCCTTGTGGACACAGACTGGTGTGGGTTGTTTCCTTGTGGACACAGGGGCTGTTGTGGGTTGTTTCCTTGAGAATACAGGGTTGATGTTGGGTTGTTTCCTTGTGGACACAGGGTTGGTGTGGGTTGTTTCCTTGTGGACACGGATTGGTGTGGGTTGTTTCCTTGTGGACACAGGGGCTGTTGTGGGTTGTTTCCTTGAGAATACAGGGTTGGTGTTGGGTTGTTTCCTTGTGGACACAGGGGTTGGTGTGGGTTGTTTCCTTGAGGATACAGGAGTTGGTGTGGGTTATTTCCTTGGAGATACAGAGGTTGGTTTCTTGAGAAGATTGTGGATCAGAGTTCCATTTTTATCTGGTCCAACCACTGTGCATTTTAGTGTTCAGTTTCTCAGAAGCCTATAGTCCATATTTTTAACAAGTGACCAGACAGCATGCCTGATTTCTCACACATTTCTCTGTGTAAAGTAGGTATTGGTTACTTTTGTTTTATAGATAAAGAAACTGAGAATTGACCAGTTTAAGTCACACAGCTAGTTGACACATCATAAATGCTAGACTCAGAGCAAATAGCATCCTGAGTTTTTTGGTAGCCAAAACAAGAGAGACATTGTGTATTACATTTTTAATTATCTAATTGAAAGCATACCAGGCTACCAATAACTATAGATTTTCTGTGCACTGTACTCCATGGGAGCATTACCATGTACGTTTTGTAAAGGGAACTTGAAGGATGCCTTCTTATAACCACAGCTTTTAGTGAATGCTAAGGCTGTCTCCTCCTGGGGCCCACATTCTAAATACTAGTCTGAGAAGGTGTCTCTATCACATACAAGAGTTTCCTTAAAGTATAGTCCAGGCATGGAACTTTCTGGAGATCTGACTTGATAGAGAAGCACAGTTTTAGAAATATTAGAAGACTGCTGTAGACATGGGTCCAAATTTGGGGTGTAAAAGACAATCGTGTGGAAAGATAAATAATGATAGCTAAAAAGATTACATCACTAAGGAACGCCAGGAGTGTCGTGGAATTCAGGACGAGCTCCCAGCTCAGCACAACTGGAGCATGGTGATGCGCCTGTGTGGTGGAACACTGGTGGGCCCCAGAATACAGGGTGAGCCTGGAGAAAACTGTGATGGGCTAGGGGTGTCATCAAGGAAAGGTTTGACCTACACTTGGTAGGCAGTGAGGAAGCATTCAAGCCTTTTAAACAGGAGGCAGGTATGTTAGTGGCGTTGTGGAGAAACAGAGTAGCAGAGACTGGAGGCTGCAGCACCAATTCTGTTTGATACTGAGTTGTCCAAATGAGAGATGATAACAGAACAAGAAGAGCATTAGTGGATTTGGAGAAGAAAGGACAAATTTCAGAGAAAAGAGTAGTCTTTTACTTGACAATCTCTGTGTGTGTTTGTGCTCAGTTGTGTCTGACTCTTTGAGTTCCCATGGACTGTAGCCTGCCAGGGTCCTTTGTCCATGGAATTTTCCAGGCAAGAATACTGGAGTGGGTTGCCATTTCCTACTCCAAGGGATCTTCCATACCCAGGAATCAAACCCACGTCTTTTTTGTCTCCTGCATTGGCAGGCGTGTTCTTTACCTTTGGCACCACCTGGGAAACCCCTTTAGAATATACCCCCACAAATAAAAAGGCATATACTAAAATCTGTTGAACAAGCTATTTAGATGGTGAGAATTTGAGCAATTCAAATTGATCATATAAGTCACTTTAAAAAATTATTTTATTTTCTCATTGTGTAGAACAAGTTGCTACACCACAATGAACTAAAATTACATTAGTAACATGTTATAAAGAGACTTCAAATCTTTCTAAAAAGCTTATAATTATTTAACCAAAGAAAATAGAAAAATTAGACTATTTACAAAATATTGAAAGTGGAAACTTTATTAAATGTATAAGATAAAGTCATATCTATACTCAGGAAATTTTCTAGGTTTAAGTATTTTCTTTTATTTAAAAATATTCCATTTCAAGATGTTAGGAAAAGAACAATAAAATAAATATGGAACACAAAAGAAATGAAAATAATAAAGACAACCTTAGAGAGTTTGAAAATCCTGAAACAATTGTGTTGATGAATAAATCCAAGAGCTGAATTTTTTTTTATTAATTAAGTAATTTGATAGAGCACTAAACAGTAAATATAAATTAATTGAGACTAATAAAGAGATAAAAATATTTTAAAATTAACAAGTCAATTCTCTGCTAAAGACTAAGGTACTGAAAGCCTGAATGAAATAGATCATTATCTAAGAAAACTACAAATGATCAAGAAAACCCAAGCTGACCTAAATTTTCAACAACACCAAAAAAAACTGGTGAGAGTTAATTTAAAACTGAATGCTTTCAGGACATTCCTGGTAGTCCAGTGACTGGGACTCTGACCTCCCAGGTGGAGGTGGGGGGCAGTGCGGGAGTTGGGGTGGGGCAGATTCAATCCCTGATGGGGGAACTAGATCCCATAGGGAACAACTAAGACCCAGTGCAGCCAAATAAGTAAAAATATTAAAAAACAAACAAACAAACACTGAATGCCTTCAAACTTGTATAAAACAGATATGATTCTGATTCATAGTCTGTATATTTCTGAACCATAAAAAACGTAGGGAGCTCCCAGATTCACCTATGATATACTCATAACTCTTGACACCAAAATCTAGTGAAGACATAAGAAGAAAACCTTGAAAAGAAGCACAGATGTACAGAACACACTTTTGGACTCTGTGGGAGAAGGCGAGGGTGGGATGTTTAGAGAGAACAGCATCGAAACATGTATATTATCAAGGGTGAAACAGATCACCAGCCCAGGCTGGATGCATGAGACAAGTGCTCGGGGCTGGTGCACTGGGAAGACCCAGAGGGATCGGGTGGAGAGGGAGGTGGGAGGGGTGATCGGGATGGGGAATACATGTAAATCCATGGCTGATTCATGTCAATGTATGGCAAAAACCACTACAATGTTGTAAAGTAATTAGCCTCCAACTAATAAAAATAAATGAAAAAGAAAAAAAAGAAGAAAACCTTGAGTCGCTAATTTTATGAAAGTAGCTGTACAATTCTTATTTAAATACCCCAGCAAACTTTTACCATATAAGAGCAGTTACTAATTAAGAAAAATATAAATATCAGAAAAGAAAATGAGCACAGAACTTTAAGAAAGTCAGAGGGGGTATGAACATTTGATAATTGTAGGAGGAAATAAATGTTAAGCGTCACAAAGAATTCTTCAAGACTGTTTTCTGATCAGGCCTAAGCAATAGAGACCCTTGGATGCCACAGGCTGCTAAGAAGAAACACTCTCAGAGATGTTAATTCCAACAAAAGTAAAGAAGCCTTTGGGTGAAACCTTCCCTTGTTTCTCTACCAAAAATATCACATCAAATCATATTGAAAATTAACTCTAAAGAGTCAGATCTTCTTGGAGGTATTTTGAGCACTTTCTCTATGCTGAGTCATCATGATTCTTTGGTATCTTAAGATGTGTAAACCAGCAGGAGGCCTTGGAAAATTAACTGCGCTTCTTTAATCATTCTATTGTTCCATCATGGATTGTAGGAGTTCACTGCAGCTGCTTTGAAACAGAGGTTCTCATTGCATATTCAAGCCAAATGCATGCAACATTACAGATAATTGGCTGCGCTTAATTGCCACGGGTAAATCTCTGAAAACAATTCAAGCGTCTGAAGGTTAATAAAATTGGGTAATTAACAATGAAGCCGGATGTTGCCATCATAAACTGCCTGGTGCTGTTAGCACATGTGGATGAAAGCCTGTCACTTACTTTAAGTGCTGTGACACTATCTGTCTTCTAATTAAACTGCCACCCCTGCATTGTTCAGATACAAAGAAAAATGGGAGTAATGGTCAGTTATTTAAGAGGTTCTTTGCACTTACACCAGACATTTGAGCTCATGCCTTAGTCCCAAAGCACAAATAATCCTTAAACCCTGTTGTTGCTGGCTTAGTTGCCTTACTAAGGAGGACATTCAGAGGTGAGAAGGAGAGATCCTCATGAAGAATGCCTTGCCAAGAATCAGCCCCCGCTTCCAAAAGCCTCTGGGTTGGCTGCAAGGCCCTGACCATCCTTTACAGCTCGTTATTATGCATATAGTCCTGCCATCCTCTCTTCTAATGAACCCAAATGTTGCTACTTGTCAACAACTACAAGCTCATCCGGGCCACCCAGCACTTGGAGCACCAGGGTTATCTCACCCAAGATGGACGAGCTCTGCTGGGCCGCTCTCTCCTATAATGAGGTCTCAGCTTGAGTCAAAGCTGTCAGAACCAAGGACAAGCATTAACTAGTTGCTGATGTTTCAAAATGATTTCAGGGCCTTTGCTTCCCAGGAAACAATTAGGACTCAGTACCAGGGACAATTCAGAAAACTAACATCATGGCATCTGGTCCCATCACCTCATGGGAAATAGATGGGGAGACAGTGGAAACAGCGTCAGACTATTTTTTGGGGCTCCAAAATCACTGTGGATGGTGACTGCAGCCATGAAATTAAAAGACGCTTACTCCTTGGAAGGAAAGTTATGACCAACCTAGATAGCATATTAAAAAGCAGAGACATTACTTTGCCAACAAAGGTCCGTCTGGTCAAGGCTATGGTTTTTCCAGTAGTCATGTATGGATGTGAGAGTTGAACTGTGAAGAAAGCTGAGCACCAAAAAATTGATGCTTTTGAACTGTGGTGTTGGAGAAGACTCTTGAGAGTCCCTTGGACTGCAAGGAGATCCAACCAGTCCATCCTAAAGGAGATCAGCCCTGGGTGTTCATTGGAAGGACTGATGCTGACGCTGAAACTCCAATACTTTGGCCACCTGATGCGAAGAGTTAACTCATTGGAAAAGACCCTGATTCTGGGAGGGATTGGAGGCAGGAGGAGAAGGGGATGACAGAGGATGAGATGGCTGAATGGCGTCACCGACTCGATGGGCATGAGTTTGAGTAAACTCCGGGAGTTGGTGATGGACAGGGAGGCCTGGTGTGCTGCGATTCATGGGGTCACAAAGAGTCAGACACGACTGAGCGACTGAACAGAACTGAACTGAACCAGGGACAGTTACTCAGGTCTGCTGCTGTCTCTTCAAAGATAACAATTTTTTAAAATTGAGGTAAAAATCAGATAAAATTCAACTTTCTAACTATTAATTTGTTACATTTTTACTTGATGTGGATCTCTTAAAAGTCTTTATTGAATTTGTTATAATACTGTGTTTTATGTTTTGTGTTTTTTTTTTGGCCAAGAGGCACGTGGAATCTTAACTTACTGACCCGTACCCTCTGCATTGGAAGGGGAAGCCTTGACCGTTGTACTGCCATCAAAGTCCCTATTTTCATCACTTTTTGTTTTGGCTGCACTGGATATTCGTTGTGGCGAGGAGGGGCTACTCTTCGTTGCAGTGTGTGCGCCTCTCATTGCGGTGGCTTCTCGTGGAGCAGTAGCTGTAGCACGTGGGCTCAACTGCCCCACAGCATGTGGGATCAAACCCACAGCCCATGGTTCAAACCCACATCCCTGCATTGGCAGCTGGATTCTTTACCACTGAACCACCAGTGAAGCCCTTTTTAGTGTATTGAAAAGGTTGTGCAAACATCACTACTAATTCCAGAAGTTTTTCATTATATCCTCCAAGGAAACTATGTACCTATTAAGCAGTCATTCTTCATCCCCTCCCCACCACCCCAACCCTTAGCACCCATCACCTGCTTTCTGTCTCTAAGGATATGTCCATTATGGACATTTGATATAAATGCAATCCTACAACATGTGGCCTTTTGAGTCTAGGTTCCGTCATTTAGCATAATGTTTTCAAGGTTCATCTATATTGTAGTGAATATTAGAACATCATTCATTTCTTCATGGCTAAATAATATCCCACAACTTATAACCATGAATTTATCCATTCATGAGTTGATGGATATTTGGGTTGTTTCCACTTTTCACTTTGGGCTGTTATAAATAAAGCTGCTGTAAACATTCATGTACAGTTTTTGCATGTACATATATTTTCAGTTCTCCTGGGTTGCTGGGTTGTATGGTAGAGCTGAACACCAGCAAAGTATGAGAGTTCTGATCTTCCATATTCTTCCCAACACTTGTTATTGTCTGATTTTTTGAGTCTAGCCCTCCCAGGTGCTGTGATGTCTCATTGTGGTTTTGATTTGCATTTTTTTTAGTGACTAACGATGTTGAGAGAATTCTCCTGTGAAAATTGGCCATTCATTTAGCCTCTTTGAAGAAATGTCTATTTAATTCCTTTGACAATTTTTGAATTGGGTTCTTGAGTTACAGAGTTTTCTTATATGTTCTGGATACTGCATCCTTATCAGATGTATATCTAGGAAATATTTTCCCCATTCCTTTTACGTTTCTGTTACTGCCCTTTGATACACAAGTTTTTAATTTGATAAAGTCCAATTTATCTTTTTTATTTCGGCTGTGCTTTTGTGTCATATCCAGGAATCTGGTGCCAAGTCCAAGGTCATGAAGATTTAACCCTGTGGGTTTTTTCCCAGGATTTTTATAGTTTTAGCCCTTACATTTAGGTTGTTAATCTATTTTGAGTTAAATTTTATATATGCAGTGAAGTAAGGTTTCAGCTTCATTCTTTTATATATCCAGTGGCTTTGACACTATTTCTTGAAAAAACTGTTTCCCTCATTGAGTGGTCTTGGCATCCCTGTCAAGAATCAATTGACCATAAATGTATTGTTTTACTTCTGAACTCTCAATTCTATTCCATTGATCTACATGCCTGTTCTTAGGTTGGTAACACAATTTTAATTACACTAGCTTAGTAGTAAGTTTCAAAATTTAGAAATATGAGCCTTCCAATTTTTCTCTTCAAACTCTTTTTTAAGATTATTTTGGCTATTCAGGGTCCCAGTGCAATTCTCTATTAGTTTAGGAACAGCTTGTTCACTTCTGTGAAAAAAAGAAGTTAGAATTTTGATAGCTGTTTCATTGAATTTGTAGATCAGTTTGGGGAATACTGCGCTCTTAACAATATTAAGTCTTCCAAGTCATAAGCATAAGATATCTTTCCATTTATTTCCATTATTATTTAATTTTTTTCAACAATATTCTGTAATTCTCAGTGTATAAGTCTTAAACTTTCTTGGTTAAATTTATTCTTTAAATATTTTATATTCTTTTGGATGCTATTATAATGGAATTTTCTTAAATTAAGTTTTTGATTTTTCATTGTTAGTGGATAGAAATAAAACTGATTTTTGTTTGTTGATCTTGTATCCTAAAACTTTACTGAATTAATTTGTTAGGTCTAATATTGTATGTATGTGTGTGCATGTGTGTATTCTTGGAGATTTTCTCTGAATAGAGAAATTTTTACTTCTTGTCCAGTTTGAATGCATTTTATTTATTTTTCTTTCCTATATGCTCCGGTTAAAATTTCCAGTACACTGTTATAGAAGTGACAAAAGTGAAAAAGAAGTGGCAAAATTGGACATCCTTTTCTTGTTTCTCATCTTAGGGAATTACCATTAAAGAAGCTGTGGGGTTTTTGTAATTTCCCTTTTTCAAGTTGAGGAATTTGTCTTCTAATTTGATAAGCATGTTTATCATGAAAGGATGTTGGTATTGTCAATACTCTTTTTGCATTTGCTAATATGATCATAAGGGTTTTCTTCCCTTCATCCTGTTACCATGGTGTATTACATATATTGATTATTGTATGTGGACCACCCTTGCATTTCTGAAATAAATTCCACTTGGTTATATGTTTAGTCCTTTTAATATGCAGCTGGATTAAGTTTACTAGTATTTTGTAAAGGATTTTTGCACCTATATTCATAGGGAATATTAGTCTATAATTTTCTTTTTCCATGATGTTTTTGGCTTTGATGTCAGTATATTACCAATCTATTAGAATGAATGAATGTTCCCTTTTCTTCTACTTTTTTGAAGACTTTGAAGATTGGTGTTAATTATTCTTAAATTTTTGGTAGAAATCACCAATGAAGCCATCTTGCCTGGGACTTTTCTTTGTTGGAGGTTTTTTGAATATTGATTAGTCTCTTTACTTTTATACGTCTATTCATGTGTTCTATTTCTTCTTTGAATTCGTTTTGGTAGATTTTGTGTTACTAGGAATTTATCCATTTTATCTAGGTTATTTAATCTGTTGACCTACAACAGTCCATAGTATTATGTCAATTTTGTTGATCTTTACAAAGAACCAATTTTTGGTTTCATTGATTTCTTATTTTTCTATTCTCCACTATGATCTTCATTTCCTTTCTTCTGCTTGCTTTGGGTTTAGTTCTTCTTTTTCTAGTTCCTTCAGGTGGAAGCTTAGGTTTATTGATTTGAAATCTTCTTTTTCAATGTAGACATATACAACTGTAAAATTTGCTCTGAGTACTGTCTCTCAAATTTTGGCATGTTGTTATTTTTAAATAAAAAATCTCAAGCTATTTTTTAATTTCCTTTGTAATTTTTTCTTTGACTCATTATTTTAGTGTATGTTATTTAATTTCCACGTATTTGTTAATTTTCCAGATTTCCTTCTGTTACTGATTTCTAATTTCATTCCATTATAGCCAGAGAAGATACTTTATATGATTTCAGTCATTTTAAATTTATTGAGACTTTTGTATATGGTTTATTGTGGAAAATGTTCCATGTGTACATGACAAAAATGAATTGTTATTGAACAGAATGTTCTATATGTGGATGTTAGATCAAGTTGGCTTATGATGTTTTTCTTTTTTTTTTTTATAATGTTTTTCAAGTTTTTTATTTCTTTACTGATCTTCCATCTAATAGTTCTATCATTATTGAAAGTTCAATATTGAAATCTCCAACCATTATTATTGAACTGTCCATTTCCCCCTTCAGTTCTATCAGTTTTTGCTTTGTTAATAACTGTCATCTCTTCTTGACAGATTGACCATTTTGTCATTATTAATGTCCTTATTTAATTGAAGTATAGTTCATAGTCCTTTTCTGTCTAACAACTTTTGTCTTACAATCCATTTTGTCTAATATTAGAATAGCTGCTCCAGCTCTCTTTTGCTTACTATTTTCATGGAATATCTTTTTCCATCTATTTACTTTCAACCTAAAGTGAGTCTCTTATAAACAGCATATGGTTCATACATTCAGCAGTATCATTATATACCTACTATGTGTAAGGAGTTACCTAGGCTCTGGGTTGAAAGTGTTTAAGTGCTCAGTAACTTAAAATCTTATAAATATTTCATAAAATGGATATGAATAAAATTGCTCTAGTGGGTGCATTCACTTTATGAAAAAATCAATCAATCTGTGTTAGGATTTATGCCATTTTTTTGATATGTGTTATACTTTAAGAAAAAAATCCTCCCCCCTTCAAAGTGCTTTGGGAATTCAATATTGGAAGAAGTTATTTCCAGCTGAGAGAATAAGGGGAATGCCTTCACAAAGAAACTTCCAGGCTTTATGTTATATTATTACCAAGAGTTCATCTTTAATCAGTATAAAGTGGTTTTATTTTCAAATAAGCAAATGATATCATCATCATTACCATCACTGCTACTGCTTAGGAACTTACTGTTTGTCAGTGCCAGGCATCATCTGAGTTCTTTGTGCAAATTACTCTCCTGAATCCTCATAGCAGCCCTGTGAAGTAGGTTAGTAGGTTGCACAGTTGTCTCCATTTGACAGAGGGAAAATTGAGACGTGATGAGGTCATGTAAGTGGTGGAGCCAGGATGCAAAGTGTTCTGTCCTGCTCATCTCTTATCCAAACAGCAGCAATTCTCAAGGTGCCATCCAGGAACTCTCATGGGTCCCCAGACCGCTTCAGGGGATCCACAAGATCACAACTGTATGATAATACTAAGCATTATTTACCTTTTTCACTCCCAATCTCTTGAGAGTATACAGTGGCATTTTCCAGAGACTGTATGGCATGTGCTATCAAGACAGACTGAACAGAGAAACAGGTATGAGAATCCAGCTGTCTTCTGTGAAGCCAGACCCTGAAGAGATTTACAAATAGAAAGCAGTGCCATTCTTCTCACAGGATTTTCTGTGTTGCAAAATATACTTTCCATAAATCATATTATTTATGGTCACACTTAATGGGGCTTAGTTTTGCTTTTGATGAATTAATATTTGGAATGTTTCTCAGTTTCCATTTTTAATATAAGTAGCTGTAGATATAACTCACATAAACAAAAAGCATTTCAAGTACTTAGTCATTAAAGAGTGCAAAGGAGTCCTGAGACCCAAATATCTGAGAACCACAACACTGTGCTGTTCTGCCTTACGGCAGTGGCCAAGTACAGCTGGGTGTGCGACTGTAGCAGCTGCCCTAGAGTCCGATCCACCTCTGTCTGAGAGCTGGCACACAAAAGTTTATCTTTCCTTTTTTCCTGTGACACTGGATGTAACACTGTCCACATCCTGGGGAGGCTGTGGGCATTACTGAGAGCGTGCTGGGGAAGACCCAGCGCCTGGTCAGTGCTCGGTCAGTGGCCGAGAACGGGAACCACTCTTGTGTCGTCTGCAGGTGATGGACTTCTACTGCCAGTCCTGCGAGACCGCCATGTGTCGGGAGTGCACGGAGGGGGAGCACGCAGAGCACCCCACCGTGCCCCTCAAGGACGTGGTGGAGCAGCACAAGGCTTCGCTCCAGGTGCAGCTGGACGCCGTCAACAAAAGGTGTGCACGCCTCCCTCCATGCCACGGCTGGCCGCCTGTGGCCTCCAGATTTCATGTCCCAGTGGGACAGAAGGTTCATGTCACCCAAGTAAATTCTCCTTTGATCACAGCTCTGTGGTCATAAACTGGTGAGCGATAAGGGTGATGCCCTGCCCCTTGGTAAAATTCCAATCCCCTTGTTATAAGTAGGCTTTTCTTTCAGCACCTTCGTATGATCAAATGAAGAAAATATACTCGAGGAAAATGCTCTCAGATCTCTGAAATTTGTGCCTGAAACCAAGCTGTCTGAGAGCCTTTCTTAGCTACTGTTCTTGACTCACTTACAGGCCATTATGCCAACTGTGACTGGCTCCTCTCTGCTTGAGCCCAGCAAAATGGTCCCGAGCAGTGACTGCTCAGTTTTCCTTCTGCTTCCTTGCCTCCAGGCTCTTTATTTGGCAAGGAGATGAAGGAACAGGGTAGCTGTGTGATGCATGAGAAAGATCAAAGGGAGGAAATAAACAACCAGCTGAAAATAAATCTTTACCAATAGTTGAAGTGAGAAAAGTGTGGCTATTCTGTACTAATTAAAAGAATTTGGAAACTTGCAAGAAGTTCACAGGAAACTCTGAGCTTGGGTAAGTTTTTCATGTGATTGGGGAAAAAGATATAGCTGTCTATTTAGAACAGTGGTCCTCAGGCATGGACCATGATGTCCCCCAGGGGACATCGGCAATGTCTGGAGACAATTTGGTGTCACAGCTGGAGGGAGGAGGGGGGCGGGAGTAGAGGAAAGAATGCTGTTAAACATCCTGCAATGCATAATAATCTTTTCCATTTTTTTGCGTCATAGGATTTTGAATATAGCTCTCTGGCTATACAGTAGGACCTTGTGCTTGTCCACTGTAGAGTGTGCCTGATTTAGAGTGGGGGATAAAGCCCAGGGGTTCCGAGAGCTTTGAGGTTTTGTACCATCAACTATTAAAAATAAATGACTGAGGTAGATTGAAATAGACATGGATCCTCAAATCTCTTTTCTCAAAGTCAGTAATTATGGCATGTCTTATCATCTGTTCTTCGGTTATTACTTTTTAAAGATGATGAAAGGTGTAGAAAATGTTGCTTGACAAAATACAGTATTTGGATAGTTTTTGTTTTTACTATTTCCCTGTGGATGTTACTAGAATAACGACCTCTGACAACTGTCCTCTAGGCTCCCAGAAATAGATTCTGCTCTTCAGTTCATCTCGGAAATCATCCATCAGTTAACCAACCAAAAGGCCAGTATTGTGGATGACATCCATTCTACTTTTGATGAACTCCAGAAGACTTTAAACGTGCGCAAGAGTGTGCTGCTCATGGAGCTGGAAGTCAACTATGGCCTCAAACACAAGGTAAGACTCCAGCCGTCCAGGACCTCCACAGGAGGCTTGGTCCCGGGCCTCCCTGACGCCAGCTTCCTGGGTTCCACCAGCAGCAAAGTGGACTCAAACTTCTTAAGTGTCAGTGTTGTTTGGTAAAGAGTAGCTTTTACTTAACAGCATATTTTTTCCTGTTTCCTGCTATGTTTTCCTTCCTGTTTTCACCAAAACTATGATTCTGTGGCCTTAAGTACCACTTTATAACTTGACTATATAAAAGGCAAGGTTGAATATAAAGTAATACTTTCAGGATTTAGGGTTAAACTGGATTGTTTTCCTTCCTTAATTATAATGTCTAATAGTCTCTTAATGACTCTCTCACCCACACCAACCTGTTAGTCAAGTTCAGAGTGAACCCTGACTGCAGCCTCCGTTTAACTCTGCACGTCCCATCACAAAACCAGGGCTGAAAGCTTCCGATATTCGGAGGTGGAGCTTTCATTGGTCTGGTTTCTGTTCCTTGAGGTGATGACAGGGGAACTTTGAACATTAGGGAAAGAAACTGAGTAATGACTACTTCAGATGTCAAGCACTCTGGCTGCCAAGCTCTCGGTGACGTTTCTGCTCACCCCAGACACATGATCCCAGAAATGTGTGTGGGAGAGATGAGGCGAGGAGGACGGGAAAGAGAAGGGGCTGGGAAGGCGACTTAGGCTTTAGCTTCACAGCCGGGCTCGCTGCGTTAACCGGAAGCCCCCTCGCCCCAGGCCCGCCGCGGGCGGCGCTCAGCGGCTCGCTCTCCCCGCAGGTCCTCCAGTCGCAGCTGGACACCCTGCTCGAGGGCCAGGAGAGCATCAAGAGCTGCAGCAGCTTCACGGCGCAGGCCCTCAACCACGGCACGGAGACGGAGGTGCTGCTGGTGAAGAAGCAGATGAGCGAGAAGCTCAACGAGCTGGCGGACCAGGACTTCCCGCTGCACCCGCGAGAAAACGACCAGCTGGACTTCATCGTGGAGACCGAGGGGCTCAAGAAGTCCATCCACAACCTCGGGACGATCCTGACCACCAACGCCGTCGCCTCCGAGACGGTGGCGACGGGCGAGGGGCTGCGGCAGACCATCATCGGGCAGCCCATGTCCGTTACCATAACAACCAAGGACAAAGACGGCGAGCTGTGCAAGACGGGCAACGCCTACCTGACGGCGGAGCTGAGCACGCCGGACGGCAGCGTGGCCGACGGGGAGATCCTGGACAACAAGAACGGCACGTACGAGTTCCTCTACACCGTGCAGAAGGAGGGCGACTTCACGCTGTCGCTGCGCCTCTACGACCAGCACATCCGCGGCAGCCCGTTCAAGCTGAAGGTGATCCGCTCGGCGGACGTGTCCCCCACCACCGAGGGTGTGAAGCGGCGCGTGAAGTCCCCGGGCAGCGGCCACGTGAAGCAGAAGGCTGTCAAGAGGCCCGCCAGCATGTACAGCACCGGGAAGCGAAAAGAGAACCCCATCGAAGACGACCTGATCTTCCGCGTGGGTAAGGGGCCGGCGGCGCTGTGCCTGCACGGGGGATTTTGCTTGGCTCAAGGGGGGGGACTGGGAAGTGTCGCGACTTGCAACTTGGCAGGTCGCAACTGCAACTCGGGCTGACGGTGTGGGGGATAAACTGGTGTATTTTATTAGGTGAGCTCATGCAGGCTTCTCCGGAGGTTTGTGTCCTCCTCCTCCTCCTCCCTCTCCCCTCCTCCTTCCCTGCTCACTCTTCCTCCCTCCCCCCTCTCCTTCTTCCCCTCCTCCTCCTCTCAACACGCCAGCGCTGCATATGTATTATGGAAAATCAGAAACTGAAAATAAGCAGAAAGATAATTAGAAAAATACAGCACTCTAATCTGGACTTTTTTTTGTAGCAGTTTTTTTTTTTTTTAGCTTTTTATTTCATATCGGAATGTAGGTGATTAACAATGTCAGTCTCAAGGTTACAGCAAAGTGATTCAGTTACACATATACATGTATCTCTTCAGATTCTTCTGTTGCATAATACTGAACACAGTTCCCTTTGCTATACTGTAGGTCCTTTTTGGTTATCCATTTTAAATATAGCAGTGTGTACATAATCTGCACATTTTAAAGGAAATGTTGGCAATCTTTTCCCCCTATGGGAATAATGTCTTTAGAGTACTTCTGCCTAACCCAAAGGCAGAGACATGCTTCTATCAAATAACATCACGTGTTTCTCTGGAATGTGCCAGCGCAGGAGGTAACTGTGGGCAGAGGGTCTGATGCTTCTCACTGCTTCCACACTATAAGACCTGGGGACAAGGGGCATGGTGCATTGCAAGCTGTGGTTATATCCATCTGCGTGTAGCTGGAGAGCAGCCTTAAGAGGGTGGGTGGGTGGAAACCTGGAGAATAGAATGGGGTTGGGATGGAAGCAGAATGGTTTAGGATGAGCCAAGAGATTTGGGAATGCAAATTGTCCTTCCCTTGTCAGCTTTATTGCCTCCAATTTTTTAAAGCTGTTTCTTTTCTAAACAAACTAAATAAAACAACCAACACTTTACTAATTCTTTTATTATATATTTTTAAATTTTTTTTACTTTGTGGCAAGCCATGTGGCATGTGAGGTCTGGTTACCTGACCAGGTATCAAACCCAGGCCCCCTGCATTGATAGCATGGAGTCTTAAGCACTGGACAGCCAGGGACGTCCTCACAATTTGATAATTCTTAAGAAAAAAAAGTCTACATGTTAGCTACTATGTCCAAAAGTGGCTCCCACTTGCTTCTCTTTCTACCTGTTCAGTCCTCCACTGCAGTATCTCTCAAAAGGTCTCTAAGGTATGGTCACTGACACATGTAGAAAAACAGTTCTGTGGTTCAGACAGATTGGGGAAAGCTTAGCTTAAGTGAGGGAAACAGATTTTTTTTTTTTTTACTGTGTACCTTTAGAATCTGCTGATGTGCACTGTAGGTCTCACAGGCAGTGGAGGGATAATAGGCAACACTTCCAACCTCTTCTGACCATAGCACTTTTCCTGTGGACATCTTGGGAAAATAAGGCTCCTTGGAACATTCTTGGGCAAGAGCTGCTCTTTTTATTATTCATTTCTCTTTATTATTTAATACTCTATATTTATTATTCTTTAGGATAGATCCTCGTAAAGACTGTGATCCAGCAAGCAGGCTCCCTTCTCAGCGCGTGGAGGCCCTGGTCCATTCACCAGCCATTTGTGCAGTTGGGTGCAGAGGCTGTTGAGACACTTGGCAAAGCAGAGGGGGTGGGCTGGGTGGCACAGGATTGGAGCCTCCCAGGCCTGCCACTCCGGTTCTGCCACTTGCTTCAACTTTGGGCAGGTCTCCCAGCTTCCCTGGGCTTCAGTTTCCATGTCCATAAAAAGAAAAGATAAAAATATCTGCTTCTCAGAACTGTTCAAAGTTCCAAGCTTAATGCCTGGCCTGTTGGAAGAGCTAAATAATCCACAGCCATTGTTTTTGCACGAGCTGTTATTAAGGCTGTTAGATGTTCCCTGCTGCCTTTTCTTCCAAAACAATTGACCTTGCTGCTCTCCATTGATCTCCATCAAGAGCTAACTCAGTCTTGCATTTGGAATCTCCCCTCCTCCAGCCAAGTTACCGGGGCCACTTCCCAGGCAGTGTGCAGAGTGGAGAGAGGGCCAGATCTGGGCCAGATGCTGATTCTCCCAGTTTCCTCCACTAAAATAAAGGGAATGAAATCTTACCTAATTCTTAAGGTTGCCGTGGGTGTGAAACAAGAAGGAATTCTTAGGGCTGGCATTTGCCTATGTGCAGTAACTGCTGAGTTAAAGCTGGCCGTCCTTTTACTATTGTTATTTTCAATTGTCACCACTCCACCTGTGAATCTCACCTGAGGAAAGAGACATGTCTCTTAGGGGTTTTTTCCCCAGTTATATTCTGAGTGCCCAGCCCTGCCCCAGGGGAAGGGGACCCCCTCTTCTCCCCTTCTGCCCACTGAGACATGCACCCTTGGAGATTCACGGGCACTGGGGGGAAGTGTTTAAGTGTTTAGACATGTGTAAGGTGCTGAGAACAGTCCATGGCATGTAGCACCAAGTCCACGTTTGTCAATGAAGGAAAGATGATGTCTCCCTTTGCTGGGGCCGCCACAACGGCACCACAGGCTGAGACTGATTTTCTCACACTCTGGGGGCTCAAAGCCCAGGCTCAAGGAGGCGGCGGGCTTGGTGTCCCCGGAGGCCTCTGCCTGCCTGCTGCTTTGTCCTCTGAAGGCTCACACACTCCTGGTATTTCTCCCTCTCCTCATAAAGGCACCAGTTGTATTGGATTAGGCCCTTGTTTTAAGTTAATCACCTCTAAAGATCTTAACTCCAAAAACAGTTAACATTCTGAGGTGCCGGAGGTTGAGACTGGACTTTAGCATATGGATTGTGTGGAGATACCGTTTGGCTTATAACAGATACGCAAGGGCAGATACATGACAGCTATGTTGTGTACATGCCTGAACACCTGTGTCTCTTTGTGCAAGTGAACTATTACTTTCTGGATAATACAAGATTTTCCGGGGTAGTTTTGACTTACCTTTCCCCTCTCCTCCCTGATCATCCAGCCCCCTAGTTAAATGGGACTCTGCTGTTTGAGTGCCCGATGCATGGCCAGGCGGCGATGCTCAGATCCTGAGCCTGACCTAGGGGAGGCCACAGTCTAGAAGGGGACAGACATGACAGATGTGGTACCTTCAGAGGCAGGCGGGATGGGGAGGCTGACAGGTAGCAGGGAGTTAAGGTTCTCAAGATGACACCTAAACCTAAGCCGGCTTTGAAGGAGAAAGAGTCTGCCAGTTAGAAGGAGGAAAGGGGAGGTTTAGGTGAAGGGGAAGAAGATCAGACCCTGAGTAGTTCTAGGAACCATAATGATTCCATTACCTGAAGCATGAAATAAAGTGAAGAGAGCAAAGAAGTTGTTTCCTTGCTAAGCAGAAACTTTGTTCTGTACACCTGTGTTTCTCATAAACCACTTGAGTTCCTTGGGGTGCTTGGCAAAAATGAGAATTCCTGGATTCTGAACTGCATTCACAGAATCAGAATCTCCGAGGACGGGACCAGGAATCTGCATGCCTCCAGCCCCACGACCCTTCTGCGTGCTGAGGTTTGAGAACCGTCACGCTGTGGGTGAAGGGGAGGGCACTGAACAGTGTGGTGTGATGTGGTGACTTACTGAGACACTGATTTCCAGAGAGCCTAGGGATCTACCGGCAGTGTTCCCCAGGAGGCAGGGGGCCGCTTCCTGTTGGAGCGGTCATGTGAGCTGTTGCGAGTGCTGGAGTTGACTGATGCGGTGAGTGGAGAGGAAATGCAGATTCCTAACATCCTTAGGAGGGAGCAGGCAGGGCTTGAGGACCCAACGGAGCTTCAGGCTGTTTGACTCGAGTGATGCAGGGATGCGAGGTTGAAGAGTGAATGGTCGAGGCTGTGGGCGTGGAGGCCGGCTGGCCCTGGCTCCAGCCCCAGCAGTGACACTGTCAAAACCACACAGTCAGGGAAAGTTACTTCATCTCCGGCTGCCTCTCCCCGACCCTCCTGCCTCTGGTAACCGCAAGTCTGATCTCTTTAGTGTGAGTTCTGTTTTGTCTTCATTTTATTTATTTATTACTTTTGGCTGCACTGGGTCTGCATTGCTGCTCAGGGGGTTTCTCTAGTCGTGACAAGCAGAGACTGCGCCCTAGGCGTGGTGCACAGGCTTCTCATTGCTGCGCTTTCTCTTGTTGCAGACCACAGGCTCTAGGAACGCGAGCTCCGGAGTTGCTGCACGCAGGCCCCAGCGCGTGGGCTCAGGAGCTCTGGCTCCCAGGCTTGGTTGCCCTGCGGTGTGTGGGATCTTCCCAGACTGGGGATCGAACCTGTGTCCCTGTATTGGCTGGAGGATTCTTAACCACTGTATCACCAGGGAAGTCCTGCTTTGTTTTGCTTTAGATTTCACGTGTGAGTGAGATCATATAGTGTTGGTCTGTGTCTCACTGACTGACTTCAGCCAGCGAAATGCATTCAAGGCCCGCCCATGTTGTCGCAAATGGTAGGATTTTCTCCCTTTTATGGCTGAACGGTAGTCACACTATTCAGCCAGACATGGAGCATACCCAGAAGTGGAAAAGCTGGATCATAATGGTAGTTCTGTGTTTTCTTTTCAGAGATCCTTTATGCAGTTTTTCCATAGTGGCTTTACCAGTTTACCAGGAGTGCATGAGGCCCAGTAGTCCACATCCATGCCGCCGTTTGTCTGTTTAGTTTATTTGCCTGGGCCAGGTCTTCACTGCAGCCTGAGGGATCTTTAGTTGAGCATGCCGCCATATTTGCTCCGTCTTTTGGATGTGACCGTTTTGACAGGCATGAGGGGCGTATTATTGTGGGTTTAATTTGCATTTCCCTGATAACTGGTGACCTTTGTGACTGTTCTTTGGAAAAGTACGTATTCAGGTCTTTCCCCTAGTTTTTAATTGGGTTATTTGGTTTGTTGCTGTTGAATTGTGTAAGTTCTTTATATATTTTGGATATTAACCCTTTATTAGATACATAGTGTGAAACATTTTTTCCCATTCCACTTTTTGTTTTTTCACATTGCTGATGGTTTCTTTTGCTTGCTGTCAAAAGCTTTTTAGTTTGATATGGTCCTGCTTGTTTATTTTTGCACTCTTTGCTTATGCCTTAGGTGTCCTTCCAAAATATCTTCACCAATGCTCATGTCAGGGAGCTTATTCCTGTGTTTTCTTCTAGGAAGAAACAAGACCTGATTTCAGGACTTATATTTAAATCTTTAATCCCTTTCTAGTTAACTTTTGTCTATGATGAAAGACAGAGGTCCAGTTTCATTCTTTTATGTGAGTATTCAATTATCCTAGCACCATTTGTTGAAGCCACTGTCTTTTCTTGGCACCTTTGTCAAAATATTTTTGACTATATATTTGGGTATTTTTTCTGGGCTCGATTCTGTTTTGGTCTGTTGGTTTTTAATGCCAATACTATACTCTTTTGATTTCAATAACTTTACATTATAGCTTGAAATCAGGGAATGTGAGGCCTCCTGTTTTGTTCCTCTTCCTCAGAATTTCTTTGACCATTCAGGGTCTTTTGTGGTTCCATATAGATTTTAGAAGTGTTTTTTAACATCTGTAAAAAATACCATTGGACTCTTGATAGGGATTGCATTGAATCTGTAGATGTCTTTTGGTAGTATTGACATTTTAACAATATTAATTCTTCTAATCCATGAATATAGAATATCTTTCCACTTTGTGTCTTTTTCAATTTCTTTCATTAATATCTTGTAGATTTCAGATAAGAAATCTTTTAGCTCCTTGGTTAAATTTATTTTTAAGTACTTTAATGTTTTTGATGCTGTTATCAGTGGAATCAAGTTGTTTCTTTTTCAGAAAATTCATTGTTAATGTATGAAAACGCTACTGAATTTTGTATGTTAATTTTGTATCTGCAGCTTTACTGAATTCATTGAAATCAGCATAAGGGGAGCTCTTACACAGTAGAAAGGGCCAGTGGTAGAAATCAGAGCTCCTCCCCAGCCTTACAGCTCTTGACCCTCACAAACCAAATTACCAGGACAACATATAATCATCCTTAGCTCTGAAGGAGCGGAGGCTCGGGAGAGCCCGAGTAGGAACCAAGCCACCTGTGATTCTGAGGCCCCTGCCTTTTTAATTGCACGGCATTTCCTCTTCATCTGAAATATCCTTCAACTTCTGCAGTTTTCCAAAGTTGAGATACTTGACACCTCCCACACATGAAAACATAACATGCCCACTGTGAGTGAATTATTGTCTTACTCTAATGTTAAATTGGAAAACAAACCTGAAGGAGTACAGGCAAGTGGCTTAGCGCATCTGTTGATAAAGCCTTAAAACATCAAGAGATTGTTTTTCCCTTGCACTGTCAGAGTTTGCTAACTAAAAGCTGTGAGCTGGTTTTGTGAGCTATTTAAGAAAAGCGCTGAACAAAGGGGAAGCTGAAGAGGTGGGAGGGAATGAAAGAATTACAGATGAATCGTTTCAAGTTATGCAATTCATCCAGCATACCTTAATGAGTCCTTGGGAAGTGGTGAATGAACCATTCATTTGTACTCCAGATCAGTGCGCTTTCTTGTGATAGCAGATGGCTGTATAAAATCACTTAGCATGAGTTCAGAGGCTTTACAGGAAGATAGGATAATTTATGCCCCTCTTCCCTGCCTCATTTCTGCAAAGCATCATCTTCCCTCTCTAAAATCTCTGAGGAAGGAGAGTGTGCTAATTTGGCAACTGATGTTTTTGTACAAAACCCAATCCTTGAGAAACTCATCCTTGGGAACGTCTCTTGCATTTCGCATGTGGAAAGATGCCACTGCTGTTTACCAAGTACCAGGCGCCGCACTGTATTGTAAGCTGCAGCAGAGAACAGGACAGATGTGGCAGCTTCCCCTGGGGAGCTCATAGTTTAATGAGGGAGACAGTGAACCAGTTAAAACGGAATTTCCTCAAAAATTTTTATGGAGCAAGCATGGCTCATGTGAACCCACCTCAGAAACCTGATACCCAATTAGAAGCAATGTATGTATTAAAAATATGTATTTTGTAAAGGGTTAGGAGAACCAGGTTTTATTCATTGCTCTGTCCCTTTGCTAACTCTGTGATATGTCTAGCTTCAATTCCTCATCTTTAAAGTGGAATGATGATGTTTATCCTGCTGATGACTCTTGGGGTTGTGACAGGGAGTGTGTCAGAGAATGTATATGAATGAAAGTGCTATCACTATTACTGAACACTTCTTTTTCCCATGACATAATGTGGGTTGTCATTTACTCAGTCATTCATATTTCATTTAGAGACCCATTCGTTCAGCAAATATATGTTAAGCACCTACTTGGTTGAAAATCCTGTGTTAAACCCTGTGTCTAGCTGTTTCGTCCTTTTGCGTTACCTAAGTATCTAGGTGTATTTAGCATTAATTTTCTTACTAGATTGGAGTGGGAGTGGGAAGAAATTTGCAATTGTGATCCCCTATTTCAGCCTAGGAACTTATTACCTTACTTCTGTAATCTTCCTAGAGGCATGGGCAGGAGCATGGATAAGAAGCTGATAAAAAGTCATTCTATGCTTCATAGGCTAGTTTAAAATCTGGGGGAAACAAGTATAATCATCTTATGGAATTGTTGCCAAATAGTTTATAATTACTTTAAAAACTCACATTACTCATTTTATAGCCCAGATGTAGCTGTTAGAGAAAGATTTTATGATGACTATATATGTTTTATGCTTCACTTATATTTGTTATGAAAGAACTGGTTTTCCTAAATAGAATACTTTGTGGCGGGCTAGACATTTTTCTTTGGACTAAATAGTCTTACTAAACATATTGAAAAGGAACACATCACTCCAAATTATTTCTAACTTCTGGAATTTCTGTTTATTTTGGACCCAAGACACTTTTAAACACTTGGACTTTGGGCATTTCAGCATAATGATTCTGTGCATATCATTACTCAACATTAAGATTTTCCTTGTAAAAATAGTCAGCATGAGTTGTCCCTCAAGTATACTGCTAGATTTCCTTTAATCCTCAGGAAATGGTAATGCCTGTTCCATCTAATTTTTAAAAAATATATATAAGCCATCTAACAGATGTGCCTCCAGCCCTGGGATTTTATTGACATGTGCGGCAGCGATCTCAAGCTCTCGTTAACTTGAGACCAAGAGTGACAGTTGGGCCGGCACATACACCCAGGGCGTGGTGGGGGTGGGAGGACCTCCCCCAGCAGTGTGGTCCTCTACACTGTAGACGCTTTCCTCTCAGAGCATGTACGAACCATCTCGCATCCATTTCAAGCTGGCAGAGTCTTCTTTCCCCTTGTTCCAAACGATATTGATACAGAGTCCAATTGTATGTCTGACCATCCCCTATACAGTTGTTTCCCATTTCTACTGACCCTCAAAAATGTGTGTTTATTTCTGCAAAGGAAAAAAAAAGGTGTCCTTATTTTTTTGTTCAGATATTCCCCTCCTTCTGCATCACCTCTATTTTTTCAGAAAGACAATTAAATATTTTGGACAGAGGAACCGCTGAACATCTACTAGTCTTTATCTTTTCCTTCCTTTCAAATCTCAACTGCTGCTACCTGCAGAGCCTTCTCTGAATAGAACAGACTTTGTCCTTGGCACAGATCACGGAGCACGGGTGGGGCTTCCCTTGTGGCTCAGCTGGTAAAGAATCCGCCTGCAATGTGGAAGACCTAGGTTCAATCCCTGGGTGGGGAAGATCCCCTGTAGAAGGGAAGGCTGCCCGCTCCAGTATTCTGGCCTGGAGAATTCCATGGACTGTATAGTCCAGGGGGTTGCAAAGAGTCAGACACGACTGAGAGACTCGCAGACACTGTTAGCAGGATGGGCCAGAAGTTAAGTGAAAGAGGGCAACAGGCAGGCTTAAGAACAGCACACCAATGTTCATCTGCTCGGTCCAGTGCTTCTTACTCCCGTCCTGATCCCAGTGTTTCTTTCCTCTGCCTGCATTCCCTCTGGGCCATGGGTAAACTTCCAGTTTTACAAAACGGCCTGAGTTTTCTTTACAGTCACTTCTTTTCCAGCCCACTGGTAGGACTCTTTTTTTATTATGTTTCTTTATTTGGTCCTCAGTTCCTTATCTTGCTAATAACTTCCATGCTTTTGTTTATCAACGTTTTTGATCAATTAAGCTTTTATTCTCACGAGACCCTGGCCTTGTCCCCACTGCCTTTTAAAAAGTATAAACTGAGCATTTTCGAAGAATTGTAGCTTTCATTTTGCTGTACCTGTTAATCAGCTGTTATTCAGACTTAAGAAGGAATGCCCAAAAGCAAATACCATATTGGCACGTACCTCTTTCAAGGGCCTGCCACCCCTTTTCCTGCCCCTGTCCCCACACAAACAGATATCAGCACACCATTTTTAAAGTATTAGCTGATCCCGTGGACCTTCATATTCTAGGGATTTTGTGCAGATAAGTATAAAGATTGTCTTTTCTGAAACATCCGAAATTAAATAGAACTGTTTGTCCTACAGTGTGGAAGACGTTCTTTTGAGGATCTGGGCCTCAGATTTTTATTTCATGTTATAAAAAGAGACAGAAATCATGAGTCATCATGTTTGGACCCAGGATCTCAATAAAACAACTCTCTTGTGGATTTGATAAGAACCAGCTGAGATGATTCACCCAGCGATTCTGTTGTCGATTTTGTTCTGAGTTTAATTCTGTCAGTTTCACTTCCTAAATGCACAAACCAGTTTCTGAAGAGTCTCCCTGTTCTTAAGCAACCTCAATAGGGCCTTGACATTGGCCACTGCCAGCCTATTTTTGCTCTCCTGGGGAATTGCATTGACGTCTAAAAACAAATATCAAGTTACTCTTTTGAATGTAAATGAAATTAAAAAACTGAGGCCTAGCTCTGGCTCTCCAACTGTGAAAATTTAAATCTCCTTCCCCGTAGTTTCTGAGCAAAGTTTATTTCCATCCTTTAATATTTACATGGTCCTATTAAAATAAGTTATTTTATTTATTTACTTCTTTTGGAATAAAAACAAACATCTGTTAACCATAGACATCTTTAAGCTTTTTTTCCCTCCTACTTCATCTCTTTGGTAAAAAACTCTAGGAAGGATGAGGCTGTTACTTACATTGATTAATTTTCTTACATTAATTTTCTTACATTAATTAATTTTCTTTTGCCTTTCTTATTTATTTAATCTAGAAAGCATGTCAGGATACCTTTTACAGGAGAGAGAAGCTTAATGAGATACTGAGTCTTTGAAAATAGTTCATAGATAACTCCAGTGGTTGAATATAAGCCTGCTGGTTTTATAACACCTATGACCTTGTAGTTAGTTAAAAGTGCTGGAAGTCAAGTGTCCAGGTTTCTATGAGCTGCTGAATTGGAGAAGGGATTTTGGCACAACCCCAAAATAAGACCCTCTGCTACTAAATATCCTCAATATTGTAATTAGTTTTTATAATCATGTCTTTGTGGAATCTAAGTATATTTTAATCATACTAGCCTGCAGCCACAGGTTAATAAGAAAAGATTGGTATTTGCCCCCCATAACGTGATGTTGCAAAGACTTTATTGTCCGAAAGACAAGTTTAGTAGACTATGGATTAGGTCAGTGGGAAGGGTTCCTCTTTTTTTAAAGTGTAATTTAAAAAACATTGCATTCTCAGGCTACTTATAGAGGACTGAATAATTCTCTTGCTATAACTGAGAAATCTAACTCTCTATTGTTTAATCTTCTGTGGTATTTGATTGTTTTGTTTTTTTTGGCTACTCCATGTGTCACATAGGATCTTAGTCCCCCAGCCAGGGATCAAACCCGTGCCCCCTGCAATGGAAGCATGGAGTCTTAACTGGTGGACCACCAGGGAAGTCCCTAATTTTCTCTGGTTTTATCATTTATTTTTAGGTACCAAAGGAAGAAACAAAGGGGAATTCACAAATCTTCAAGGGGTAGCAGCATCTACAAGTGGAAAGATATTGATTGCTGACAGTAACAACCAGTGTGTGCAGGTATGGCTCCTCATTGTGTACCTTTAACAACTTATATTGATAAAATAAGTACAGGTGCAGTTTCCTACTTAAGACTTAAGATGCAAGAAAAGAAAGGGAAGCTTATCATGTGTGTGTAGGCTTTACTTCAAATAGGCTTTGTATGTTCTGCCCTGTAGTCCTCATGACAAATATTCTTCCCTGTTTTTTCCTGATGATTTCTGTTCACATTGCAATGAATGTAATTTGTTTTTCAGATATTTTCCAATGATGGACAGTTCAAAAGTCGTTTTGGCATACGAGGACGCTCTCCTGGGCAGCTACAGCGTCCCACAGGAGTAGCTGTGCATCCCAGTGGGGACATAATCATTGCTGATTATGATAATAAATGGGTTAGCATCTTCTCATCAGATGGGAAGTTTAAGGTAAGATTAACTACAACTGACCAGTTGAGAGAAGGAATAGGAAATACAAGATGAAATTGTCTTTTTTGGGGGGGGTCTCACAGATTCAATAAAATGTTCAACAGTTTTTCATGTGCAGAACATCTTAACTTTGTCACATCTAAGTTTAATGAAGCAAGAGTCACAGTGATATTGTCATAAATCTACTCATGTATATTCTAAATATGGCTTTATTTTATAAAGCAATTAGTTTGCTCAGTTGTTTTTTTAAATTACATTCTTTTAAATACTCTTTTTCATTATAGTTTATCCCAGGGGGTTGGATATAGTTCCCTGTACTATACAGTAGGACCTTGTGGTGCATTCATTTTAAATGTAATAGTTTGTATCTACTAACTCCAAACTCCCAATCCTGCCCTTCTCCCCTTTGGCAACCCCAAGTCTGTTATCTGTGTTCATGAGTCTGTTTCTGATTTGTAAGTACGTCCATTTGTGCCATATTTTAGATTCCACGTGTAAGTGATATCGTATGGTATTTGTCTTTCCCTTTCTGACTTCATTTAGTATGATAATCTCTAGTTGCATCCATGTTGCTGCAAATGGTGTTATTTCATCCTTTTTATGACTGAATAGTATTCCACTGCATATATGTACTACCTTTCCTTTATCCATTCATCTGTTCATGGATATTTAGGTTGTTTTTATATGTTGGCTCTTGTAAACAGTGCTGCTGTGAACCTAGGTGGGCTTCTCCAGTGGCTCAGCGGTAAAGAATCTGCCTGCAGTGCAGGAGATGCAGGAGACCCAGGTTCAATCCCTGGGTCAGGAAGATCCCCTGGAGGAGGGCATGGCAACCCACTCCACTGTTGTTGCTGGGAGAATCCCACTGACAGAGGAGCCTGGTGGATTACAGTCCATGGGGTCACAAATAGTTGGATAAAAATGAAGCAACTGAACATGCATATATAGGGTTGTGTATGTGTATTTTTGAATTATAGATTTGCCTGGGTATGTGCCCAGGAGTGGGATTACTGGATCATGTGGTAGCTCTATTTTTAGTTTTTGAGGACCCTCCATACTGTTCCCCACAGTGGCTGTACAATTTATAGTCACACCAGCAGTGAAGGAGGATGCCCTTTTCTCCACATCCTCTCCAGCATCTGTTATTTGTAGACATTTTAATGATGGCCACTGTGACTGCTGTATGGTGTTACTTCGTTGTAGTTTTGATTTGCATTTCTCTAATTACTAATGATGTTGAACGTCTTTTCATGTACCCACTGGCCTTCTGTATGTCTTCTTTGGAGAAATGTCTGTTAATATCTTCTGCCCATTTTTCAATTGGGTTTTATTTGGTGGTTGAGTTGTATGAGCTGTGTGTATATTTTGGAGATTAAGTCCTTGTCAGTTGCCTCATTTGCAAATATTTTCTCCCATTCCGTAGATTGTCTTTTCATTTGTGTGTATCTGTGTTTTTTATGGTTTCCTTTACTGTACAGAAGCTTGTAAGTTTGATTAGGTCCCATTTATTTATTTTTGTTTTTATTACTGTTGCCTTGGGGGGCTGACCTAAGAAAAACACTGGTGCAATTTATGTCGAAGAATGTTTTGCCTATGCTGTCTTCTCGGAGTTTTATGGTGTCATGTCTTATGTTTAAGTCTTTGAGCCATTTTGAGTTTATTTTTGTGCACAGTGTGAGGATGTGTTCTGACGTCACTGATTTATGTGCAGCTGTCTAACTTTCCCAGCACCACTTTCTGCAGAGACTGTCTTTTTTCCAGTTTTACATTCTTGCCTCCTTTTTGTGTGCGGGCTTCCCTGGTGCTCAGCGATAAAAGAATCTGCCTGCAATGCAGGAGATGTGGGTTCGAGCCCTGGGTCAGGATCCTGAAGAATGAAATGGCAGCCCACCCCAGTATTCTTGCCTGGGAAATCCCATGGACAGAGGAGCCTGGTGGGCTGCAGTCCGTGGGGTCGCAAGAATTGGAAAGGACTTAGCGACTAACCCACCACCACCACCTTTGTGTGTGGGTTTACTCCTGGGCTGGCTCTTCTGTTCCACTGATCCATCTGTCTGCTTTTGTACCAATACCACTGTTTTGATTACTGTAGATCTGTAGATTTGTCTAAGGTTTGGGAGAGTTATGCCGCCTCCTTTGTTTTCTTTCCTCAATATTGCTTTGGCAATTCTGAGTCTTTTATAGTTCCATGTAAGTTTTGGATTAATTGTTCCAGTTCTGTGAAAAATGTCATGGGTAACGCTTTTATTGTCTTTTTTAAAATATCATCAGGTTTACCTCAATTCAAAAAAAACCAACAATCTTTATAAAAGGCTACTGAGGCAATCTGTATTTCCCAAATTAGCCTACAGATTGTGGTTTAGCAAGTTCCTTCAGGCCTGTGATAGACAATGATATGGGAGAAAAAGAATTATAACACATTGTCCCTACCAAATAAGACAGATACATGGAAATGATAGAAAATAATTCATGTCAGCCTTTCAGTTCAGTTCAGTCGCTCAGTCGTGCCCAACTCTTTGCGACCCCATGGACTGCAGCATGCCAGGCCTCCCTGTCCAACACCAACTCCTGGAGTTTACCCAAACTCATGTCATCGAGTCGGTGATGCCATCCAACCATCTCAACCTCTGTTGTCCCCATCTCCTCCCACCTTTAATCTTTCCCAGCATCAGGGTCTTTTCCAGTGAGTCAGTTCTTCGCATCAGGTGGCCAAAGTATTGGAGTTTCAGCTTCAACATTAGTCCTTCCAAT
The DNA here is from genome assembly GCF_023699985.2 of Odocoileus virginianus. NCBI lineage: Eukaryota > Metazoa > Chordata > Mammalia > Artiodactyla > Cervidae > Odocoileus > Odocoileus virginianus. The sequence goes on along the minus strand of NC_069685.1, from coordinate 4,164,140 downwards.
GAACACCCAGGGCTGATCTCCTTTAAGATGGACTGGTTAGATCTCCTTGCAATCCAAGGGACTCTCAAGAGTCTTCTCCAACACCACAGTTCAAAAGCATCAATTTTTCTGCACTCAGCTTTCTTTAAAGTCCAAGTGTCATGTCCACACATGACTACTGGAAAAACCATAGCCTTGACTAGACAGACCTTTTTTGGCAAAGTAATGTCTCTGCTTTTTAATATACTGTCTAGGTTGGTCATAAATTTCCATCCAAGGCGTAAGCGTTGTTTAATTTCATGGCTGCAGTCACCGTCTGCAGTGATTTTGGAGCCCTTCAAAAATAAAGCCTGCCACTGATTCCACTGTTTCCCCATCTATTTGCCATGAAGTGATGGGACCAGATGCATGATCTTAGTTTTCTGAATGTTGAGCTTTAAGCCAACTTTTTCACTCTCCTCTTTCATTTTCATCAAGAGGCTCTTTAGTTCCTCTTCACTTTCTGCCATAAGGGTGGCGTCATCTGCATATCTGAGGTTATTGATATTTCTTCCGGCAATCTTGATTCCAGCTTGTGCTTCCTCCAGCCCAGCGTTTCTCATGATGTACTCTGCATATAAGTTAAATAAGCAGGGTGACAATTTACAGCCTTGACGTACTCCTTTTCCTATTTGGAACCAATCCATTGTTCCACGTCCAGTTCTAACTGTTGCTTCCTGACCTGCATACAGGTTTCTCAAGAGACAGGTCAGATGGTCTGGTATTCCCATTTCTTTCAGAATTTTCCACAGTTTATTGTGATCCACACAGTCAAAGCCTTTGGCATAGTCAATAAAGCAGAAATAGATGTTTTTCTGCAACTCTCTTGCCTTTTTGATGATCCAGCGGATGTTCACAATTTGATCTCTGGCTCCTCTGCGTTTTCTAAAACCAGCTTGAATGCCTGGAAGTTCACGGTTCGCGTATTGTTGAAGCCTGGCTTGGAGAATTTTGAGCATTACTTTACTAGTGTGTGAGATGAGTGCAGTTGTGCGGTAGTTTGCCTCTCTTAGGGATTGGAATGAAAACTGACATTTTTCAGTCCCATGGCCCTGCTGAGTTTTCCAAATTTGCTGGCATATTGAGTGCAGCACTTTCACAGCATCATCTTTTAGGATTTGAAATAGCTCAGCTGGAATTCCATCACCTCCACTAGTTTTGTTCGTAGTGATGCTTCCTAGGGCCCACTTGACTTCACATTCTAGGATGTCTGGCTCTAGGTGAGTGTGAGTGATCACACCATCATGATTATCTGCATCGTGAATATCTTTTTTGTACAGTTCTGTGTATTCTTGCCACCTCTTCTTAATATCTTCTGCTTCTGTTAGGTCCCTATCATTTATTTCCTTTATTGAGCCCATCTTTGCATGAAATATTCCCTTGGTATCTCCAGTTTTCTTGAAGAGATCTCTAGTCTTTCCCATTCTGTAGTTTTCCTGTATTTCTTTGCACTGATCACTGAGGAAGGCTTTCTTATCTCTCTTTGCTATTCTTTGGAACTCTGCATTCAGATGGGAATATCTTTCCTTTTCTCCTTTGCTTTCACTTCTCTTCTTTTCTCAGCTGTTTCTAAGTCCTCCTCAGACAGCCATTTTGCTTTTCTGCATTTCTTTTTCTTGGGGATGGTCTTGATCCCTGTCTTCTGTACAATGTCAAGAATCTCCATCCATAGCTCATCAGGCATTCTGTCTATCGGGTCTAGTCCCTTAAATCTATTTCTCATTTCCACTGTATAATCATAAGGGATTTGATTTAGGTCATACCTGAATGGTCTAGTGGTTTTCCCTACTTTCTTCAATTTAAGTCTGAATTTGGCAATAAGGAGTTCATGATCTGAGCCATAGTCAGCTCCTGGTCTTGTTTTTGCTGATTGTATAGAGGTTTTCTATCTTTGGCTTCAAAGAATATAATCAGTCTGATTTTGGTATTGACCATTTTGTGATGTCCATGTGTAGAGTCTTCTCTTGTGTTGTTGTGGAAGCTGAAGTTGAACAGTTCTATGAAGACCTACAAAACCTTCTAGAACTAACACCCAAAAAAGATGTCCTTTTCATTATAGGGGACTAGAATGCAAAAGTAGGAAGTCAAGAAACACCTGAAATAACAGGCAAATTTGGCCTTGGAGCACAGAATGAAGTAGGGCAATGGCTAATAGAGTTCTGCCAAGAGAATACAGTGGTCATAGCAAACACCTTCTTCCAACAACACAAGAGAAGACTCTACACATGTCAGCCTTTCAGTTCAGTTCAGTTCAGTCACTCAGTCATGTCCAACTCTTTGCAACCCCATGAACTGCAGCACACCAGGCCTCCCTGTCCATCAGCAACTCCCAGAGTCCACCCAAACCCTTGTCCATCAAGTCAGTGATACCATCCAACCATCTTATCCTGCGTCGTCCCCTTTTCCTCCTGCCCTCAATCTTTCACAAGTATCAGGGTCTTTTCAAATGAGTCAGCTCTTCGCATCAGGTGGCCAAAGTATTGGAGTTTCAGCTTCAACATCAGTCCTTCCAGTGAACACCCAGGACTGATCTCCCCCAGGATGGACTGGTTGGATCTCCTTGCAGTCCAAGGGACTCTCAAGAGTCTTCTCCAACAACAGTTCAAAAGCATCAATTTTTCTGCACTCAGCTTTCTTCACAGTCCAACTCTCATATCCATACATGACCACTGGAAAAACCATAACCTTTACCAGACGGACCTTTGTTAACAAAGTAATGTCTCTGTTTTTTCATATGCTGTCTAGGTTGGTCATAAGTTCCCTTCCAAGGAGTAAGCATCTTTTAATTTCATGGCTGCAGTCACCATCTGCAGTGATTTTGGAGCCCAGAGAAATAAAGTCAGCCACTGTTTCTACTGTTTCCCCATCTATTTGCCATGTCAGCCTTTAGGCAGTCATAAATTGTTTGGTACAATTTTGAACCATCGTGTCATATGGTACATAATGTAAGAACTGAAAGGAAAAGAAAATGGGGGCTGTCTCCAAAGAGAGAATGTGAACTGAGCTACACTTGGAGGGACCCCATCATTCAATGTATTTGTTGTCACGCCCAGCGTCATCTTCTGTTTCTTCAGCCAGTCACTGAAGAATAGAGAGCCCTTTGACGACAACAGAAATCTCTTTTCCAAAAGATTATCATCCAACCCATTTTCTACATTTGTTCCCAAGATTATGCAACAGTTTGTCACAGGCGGTGTTTTGAAGGCCGTCTGCAGTATTGTCCCCGTTCCGCCCCCTGCTGGTCCAGGCTTGTCTGTCAGTGGACAATGTGAACTTTAACTCTGGAATACCAGTTCTGCAGCTTGTTAACTGACTTTTCGCAAATTACATGACTTTCTTAAGCCTTGATAGCCTTGTATTGCAAATTTGGATTTTAAAAAAATCTGACTTACAGGATTTGGATAAGGATTACAAGAGATATTATTTCTGGATTTTATATGTGCCTGGTTATGAATTAGACATTCAAGAAGTGTTCTTTTCCAGTGCCTGTCCAAAACAGTCAGTTGGATCAGTTATGATTCCGTCTTCATGACCTCATACTGGCTCCTGGTGCTCATTCCTTCTTTGTCCAAACTTTATACAGGGATGATGCTCTTCATAATCTATCCTGAAATCCTAAAGATATATGAAATTCACTTAGTCTTTTATTGGAAGAATTTGTATTTTCCTTTGTGTGTTCGTTAGATCACAATAGTCACCTCATCAGTTTTTTTTTTATAAAAGTTACGTAATTATTAACCCTCAGGTTGGAGCCTCTGTTTTGCATATGGGGCAGCATTTTTTCATACTTGGAGAATAAAAAGCTATCAACTGTAATTCCACCATATTGCACACAAATCTTCAGTTGTCCTTGATTTTTTTGTTCCACTACTAATTTAATGACTATATCATGGCAAATACACGGGAAGTTCTCTTGTCTTGCTGTATCTCTAACTTCCTCCTCTTTGTTTTCGTAGTTGTATTTGTGGTAAGGCTTACCCAAATATGACAGCTTTAACATTACTAGAAGGAACACTCTTCTGTGACCTCTTGAAAATACCCTTCTAATTTGGAGATAACCCATTTATTCTAGTTTAATACTCTAGCAAAACCATGACCTGTTGTTTCAAATTTAAAAACTAACACTAAAATAGTTATTGAAAGTTTTATCTATGAAATATTTTATATCTATTACATTAAAACAACTTGAAACAGAAGTTTTCTATTTCAGAAGGAAAGGTTTCCTGTGTCAAACATTTCTCATCCAGTGATTCAGTATTCCATATGTAATAGACTTGTTGGAAGAACTGGATTCTGATAGTGGGAAGACTGTTGGTTATAATTGGAATAAACATGAAGGAACACTTATGCCCCCTAGAGGACTGGGGGAATGGATATGGTCTAGTTGCAGCTAATCCTTTTTTTTTTTTTTTGATCAAAATCCAAAGGCTAAAAGGTTATCAAGTGAAAAAACTTCTGTACTTTAATGAGATTTCATCCAAGTGTGATGCCCATGACCATAAACAGAGAGATATTTATTTTCTTCTTTGGTGGAATTCAGTAAAATTAAACAGATGCTCAGGAAAGCAAACTCTTAACACACATGTAGATTCTCTGTATTTATTCCTAATAGTTCTAAGGATACAGTTTCTTATCTCCTCTTCTTTGTTTTACTCGCCAGCTTCTTAGGCCTAATTTTATTCCTCTCTGCCTCTAAGTTTTTCCTTTCCATCTTCCCTCCTTACTTACACCTTCCAGTCCATCTGGGAACCTTTTGTGACCCCAGAACAGAAAAAGAGACCCCTGGTCACCATATTCTAAACTACCTCATCTCTTCTTTCAGTTTAAGGACATATTTCTTGAGTTAAATTTTTTCGTTTAACTTTTCCAAAGCCAGGGTCTACAATATCTTTGCTTGGTATTCTGTTTAAATGGGGGACACATTGTCAGTAATTCTTATTTCACTTGGGAGAATCTAGTGCAGCTAATCGGGAGTGATGAGAGGAAGTGGAAAGAAAAAGAGGTTTTGGTTCAACATTTGCATTTTTTCTTTTAGACATGCGCTAGTTCTCACTGCAACATAATAGAATGGCTGTTATCCCTTATTTTCTGTTTTTATGCTACATAATTATCATCCACTTGGTATTATGTGACTGAGTCATTCTAAGTAACAACCAGTGTTCATAGTATTAGGTAATGATGATGTTCTTGTTAATCATCTGAGTTCCCTCTTTTACCTTTGATCTCTACTGCCATAACTTCCATTCAGACATGAAAGTATATAAATTTTTTTTGCAAGTTCTTATGTTATAGTCTCTGGTCTTTGAGCTGGATTGCAAATATCAGAATTAAATTAACCAACAGATTCCCTTGCAAGAATGCCAGTATTTCCTTCCTGAGTAACTGTATCTCTTTGTTTTAAAGAGATCAGATCTGAATCTCAGTAATTTATAAACTTAGAAAAATCAAAAATCCTATATGTCAACCCACTCCAGTGTTCTTGCCTGGAGAATCCAATGCTCTACAGTCCATGGGGTCGCAAAGAGTTGATCATGACTGAAGCAATTTATAGCACAGCGCTAAGCCTGAACCTCCACTGTGGGAAGGCCCGCCTCCCTCTCCCCGTTTCTCTCCGCACGCATCTTCGCATCTTCATGTCTCTGTGGGGAAAGGAGGTATTCCTGCCAGTTGGGTATAATATCAACCGAAGAGGGTGGGAGAGAGGGACAGTGTGCTTGACACTTTGCTTTATCCTCCAGAATCTGCACGACCCAGGAGGCAAATGTCATAGCTGCCATTTTATAGATGAGGAAACTTAGGTTCAAAATTGTGAAGGAATGAATTTTGCTCTGAAATTTTGATCCTAGGTGACTGGACAAACTGTGGTGTCATAAAAGAAATTAGGAAATTGAGAGGTGCTAGTTTGGGGGTTCTTTTTTATCTCTTTTTGTTTTTTTAAATGGTTTGATGTTGGTTGAGTTTGAGATAAAATTAGCCATGGCTAAAGATATAGATTTGAGAATCTTACACATGGCAGGGAAAGTTGATACCGTAGCATAAATGAGATTTTAGAAGTGTGTAGAGTCGAACTGTCCAATATAGTAGCCACAAGCCACTAGTGAATACTAAGTTCTTAAAAGGGGACTAGTCTGAATTGAGTTGTACCATGAGTGTAAAACATACACTGGGTTTCAAAGACTTAGTCTCCCCCCAAAGAATGTAAACTAGTTCATTAATAATTTTTATATTGATTACTTATTGAAATGGTAACCTCTGGATATAGTAAGTCCTCTACATATGAACCTTCAAGTTGCAAACTTTCAAAGATGCGAACATGTGTTCACAACATGTCTGGTGCACATTGTTACATGCGTGCATCCTCTACAAGTTGTGCCTTTGTGTACTTTATAGAGTACAATAGTACAATATCTTTATTTCAAGCCCAGGATGTCAGAAGTAGGTATAAAAGCAATGGTGATGTAGTTGGTATTGCTAAGAAGCACCAGCTCTTTACTGTACTACTATACTTTTCAAGGTACTGTACTGTAAGATTAGAAATGTTTCTTTATTATGTATTATTTGTGTGAAAAGTACTATAAACCTATTACAATACATCCAATTTTATTTCAGTGCAGTATGGCTGATTGTATTAGTTGGGTACCTCGGCTAACTTTCTTGGATATATGAATACACTCTTGGAATGGAACTTGTTCATCTGTAGGGGACTTACTATATATTGGGTTAAATAAGTACATAATTACAATGAATTTTCCGTTTCTTTTTTCTTTTTGATGTGGCTACTAGCAAACTTTTAAGTTACATATGAAGCTTATGTTATATTCCTATCAGAATATCACTAACAGAGAAAGGGAAAATAAAATGTCTAAAACAGAACCTTTGAGAATGTAATGTTTTTCAGAGTTTAAATTTTTAAGTTAACATGTAATATATGCAAATAGATTTTTCAAATAAGCCTACAGAGGAGAGTATAAAGTGAAAAGAATTTTTCCTGCCATCATTAATACCACTTTGTATCATAGAGACACTGTGTGGTTTCTTAATCTCTCTTCCAGGAATGTATATACATGTAAACGCATATTTAACACAGGTGGGGTACTGCTCTGTACCTTGCTCTTTTCAGTGTCTGAGGGTTTTCGTTAAAGCACAGAGAGCTGACATTTCCCCAGCCTGGTGCTGGGAGGACTGTGGTTCTTGCCTCCCAGACTCTGTCACCTTCCAGAACCTTTCCCGTGCTCCTTCCCCTCGGATGCTCCTCCTCCTCCCTTGTCTGTGTGGCCTGTGTCACTGGGGTATTATTCCATGTGGCTTTGAGATGGCCTACTGAATCCTCCCAAATCTACCGAAGTGAACCCTTGACACTAGGCACTTTCAAAAGGGCACAGCAGACAGTGCAACTGAGATGTCGTTGAGGGTAGGTGCTGCTTCTAACTCATTTTTTTATCTGCCACATGGCACACACTGGGTGCTTGGTCAGCGTTTGTGGAATTAATAAATAAATGGGCAAATGAATAAAGCCTGTCTTTATAAGTACTCTAGGAAACAAAGTATTAAAGTGAAGATTTAAGACATGCATCTTACAACAAACAGGCATTGATACACTATACTCAGAAAAGTAAGGTCTTAAATGTGTATGGTATATGTTTCATAGAAATCTAATGCTTTTATCCCATTTTAAAATACTGCAAAGACTGGAACCATTTAAGCATCATGAGTTACCCTATAATAATGCTAGACTTTTGAAGTTAATATAGTGAATGAATATTTGTAGGTACTTGTTAGGCACCAGGAAGTGTGTTAGGCTCTGAGCACACACAGTGCTGGATGAAACAGGCATGATCCCACCTGTGTGGAGCTCTGGTTCAATGGCAGACGCCTGGCCATTTTGATATTAATTATGATATTTAATAAAGAAAGTGACTGCTTCCTTTTAAAGACTGCTTAATATGTACTATGCTCTAAATGCTTTACTTACTTTAGTTTACTTTATACATATTCCAGAAGTAGCAGTGGAAGTGATTAAGGTCACTTTTGACATTGATAATATTTAAGAATCTAAAACTTAAGGAAAAAAATTAATTTGTGCTATAGCAAATGCTCTAGCAAAATGGACACAAAGCAAGTGACAATCATGACACGGTCTTCCCACTCCTAATCCAGGGCTCTCTTGCGCCACCAAACTGCCTCCTTACAGAGGAATCGTGACTCTGGTTAAGGGGATTCTAGGACAGTTTTGGTGGTGAGTCCTTAAAAAAATGATTTCATATAAATATCAGTAACAAATAATGGATGTGAAAAAGACAATTTTCCAAGACAGATACTTGCCGTGGCCTAGGAGTAGCTATGCCCCTGTTTGAACAGCCAAGTCAGCGTTTGCTGACACCCACATCTGTCTCCATATTCTTCAGCCCTTTCACGCTCATTCCCGCACTTGTTTCTAACAGACAAAAATCGGATCAGGAAAGCTGATGGGGCCCAAAGGAGTGTCTGTGGACCGCAACGGGCACATCATCGTGGTGGATAACAAGGCGTGCTGCGTGTTTATCTTCCAGCCAAATGGGAAAATAGTCACCAGGTTTGGTAGCCGAGGAAATGGGGACAGGCAGTTTGCAGGTACACTCGATGGTAATATGTAAACCCCCTTTTTTATGCTTCTTGTGCCCACACTTGCATGATGTTGGAGCATGTTGAAGACGCCTCATCCCCAGTGTGTTTGCCAGTTTTGGGAAAGACTCTGGGGATGGAATCTTAAGCGAAAGCATGGTCAGATGCTTCTCAGTGGCTTTCCCCAGAAGTGCTACTGCAGCCGTGCTTGGCTTTTACTGGTGGCAGCTAGTGGCACTTTTACTAGTGGCGACTCGGAAGTCTAATCTTCGAATGTTAACGTTGAATAAAATAGTTTTTAAATGAAAATGTTTGAGGAACCATGGAGAGCCTCCTGTTTCCACCTCACTGTTGCTTTATTTAAAAGTTTCTGAATGAGAATATTTTTCACCTGTCTAAGTGGTTATACAGGAGCAGGAGTTTAGAATATTTGCTCAGCACAGGAAAGGCGATTTCTTTTACTTTTCTCTTTGGTGTGCCCCTTTGCAGTCACAGGCTTACTTCACTTTTTTTACATCTGCAAGAAGAGGCTGGGAACAGTTGATTACTTTCTTTTAAGAAGGATGCTTTTTGCGTTTCACATTAATTTGCATAGCCTTTCTTTATGCTTTGTCTCCAGTTCTGCCAAATTCTGAATGTCGCCCAAAATTATAAAGTGTGGGTTTCTGCCCTACTTGAAAAAAAATTATTACACGCTGGATATTTTTCCCTCGGTGCTCCCAAGAGTTATCATGTCTGTCTTCCGTGGGAGATGAGGGCCCTGTGTGACTGTCAGGGAAGCTGGCCGAGGTGACTTTCAGGTGGTGGTGTGGAGAATGAATTCTGATGCTTACTGCTCATTCCACTCCATGAGGGCTGCTGGAACTCTCAGCTTGATTTGGGGAAGGCAGAGTAGACAGCCACAAGTGTAGAATGCTATCAAATCTGTGTTATCTGGAGCCGGAGGTCTGGCTCAATGACCTTTTAAGAACCAAGTCTATAGTTCTTTGTTTTTTATTAAATAACTAAGTTAATATATGAAGTTCGGTAACTACTGTGTTGTAATCATTTTCGTTGTTATGGTTATCACATGTTTTTTCTTATTTTTATTTCAGGTCCCCATTTCGCAGCTGTAAATAGCAATAATGAGATTATTGTTACAGATTTCCATAATCATTCTGTCAAGGTACCATAAGCACATCAATTGTTGTTAACTTTTAACTGCTTTAATACAGGAATCAGTCTGGGAGAAAACACGAGACTCGCGTATACACACAGGACCTAGGTGATGTAACCTAAAACATGCAGGTTTTAATTTGGACACACAGACTTTGGAGAGTCAGAAAAGTGAACAAAATATTGTGGCAATAAGTTTCTTAATTTGAAACTAGTGTAAATGGAAATGACTTGAAAATTAAATTTGAAAAAGCAATTGCTTGAACTTAGAGAGGCAGAACTTTCTGAAGCTTAATGTTTTGTGGCTATCTGATCAATTAAAACAGATGACTTTTTTCAGTTTTCTGCACCTAGGACCTTACAAACAAAAGTAGATGCTAGAACTCTGCTGATGCAACAGATTTGGGGAGGGAAATAACCTTGGTATCCGCTCATACAATGCCCTTCATGTATCTTTCCACACACTTGGTGTTCCCCACCCCTTCCCCAAATACTATAGTACATCTTTCTTACTAGGTAGAGCGGGGAGAAAGATTTGACCTCTATTATGAGCAAATCAGGAGAAAACAGAGTGGTTCAAAACCAGTGTCTCACTTACTAGAACGAGAAAACGCTTGCTAACATTCTAGACCAAGCTTCTCCGAGCATAACGTGTGCTCCACTGGAAGGGGATGCCAGGTGACCTGGGCAGTGCCCTGGCAGGCACTTTTCTTTTAAGAGTTATTCATCTGTTTTTAGGGCTACCTTCTGTTTTCATCGAGTGATACAGGTTTGCACTGATCCTAGAAGTGATATTAAGTTCTCCTTGTAAGTAAGCTCACTTAAATGTTTTAAAGTCAGGCATTTCAGATGTGAGGGAGGGTAAGAAGATAGCATAGGGGAGGCCAGTGAGTAAAGTTTGCCCTTGGAGACAACCGTTGAACAATTAAATTTAAACACCAGTCTGCCAGTGTGGATGACTGGAAGAGCTAAATAGGGATAGAATTCTAACACTCAAAAGTACGCTTTTCACTGCTGCTTTTCCCCAGCTCTTCCTGGAAGAAGGTGTCTTTAAGCTGGGTAAATAAATGGAAAGGCCTCGAGCTTGGAGATGGGTGCCAAGTCCCCGTGCAGAGAGGGGAGCACAGTGGGCCGTGGTGCTGGGGCAGGAGGAGGGGAAAGGATGCCCCCCGTGGCTGCTTCCTTGAAAGGCCGCTTCCCACTTGGGGTCTCTCCAGAGCTGCTGCCTTAGGCAGGGCTCCGTCCGCCCCTCCACACACTCACACCCGCCCAGGCTTTGTAAGAGATGGGGAGGTCTTTCGAGGATGGGGAGGGCGCACAGCCGAGCCGCAGCGGAGCCTCGGCCTGTGGCCGCTCTCCCAGGGCTGTCGCGGTCCTGTGGGTGAGCAAAGCCAGGAAGGACCAGTGGGCCGTCCTGACACTTCCTCCCCTCCACTCTCTGCAGAGCGGTCCTTCGTTTAACCGTTATGAATCCAACAAGGAAACCCGTACACGTCTTAGTGGTGCCAGGGCTGGTGAGGCCTGGCCCGGGTGCCACCACCCCCAGCAGACGGTGACGGTGACCAGGCTGCCCTTGCCCCCTGAGCACAGCTGGGGCTCAGAGCCCTTCCTCCCCCTGCTCAAGGCAACCGAGGAGCCCCTGGCCTGGGGGTATGGGAAGGTTCCCATTTACCAGTCCTGACTGACTCTGTAGGAGGAAAGAAAACATATGGAAGTAGCCAAAATGCAAGGCAGAGAGCAACAAATGCCTTTTATAAGAATGGGTACATATAGGGACTCCCCTGGTGGTCAGTGGCTCCCACTCCAGTGCTCTTGCCTGGAAAACCCCATGGACGGAGGAGCCTGGCGTGCTGCAGTCCATGGGGTTGCTATGAGTCGGACACGACTGAGCAACTTCACTTTCACATTTCACTTTCATGCATTGGGGAAGGAAATGGCAACCCACTCCAGTGTTCTTGCCTGGAGAATCCCAGGGACAGGGGAGCCCGGTGGGCTGCCGTCTATGGGGTCACACAGAGTCGGCCACAACTGAAGCAACTTAGCAGCAGCAGCTGATGGTCCAGTGGTTAAGACTCCATTTCCAGCGCAGGGGGCATGAGTTCAATCCCTGTTCGGGATTGAACGGCCAAATAAGATGCACGGCCAAAAAAACAACAAGAATAGATACACATAAAGTTCTCTAAATATACAGAAAAAGAGAAGATTTCCATAATTAAGACTATCAGGGAAGACTTCCAAGTGGAGGTGGTATTGAGGTGAACAGAATTTTGAAATCAGAAAAGAACTATCAAAGTTATAAAAACTTACAGTAAAAATTTATCAAAAAAGAAAACTATAAAAATGATTTCAGCTCATACTTCTGCCTCTTAGTATGCTTTCATCTGAATAAGTTATAAATAATTAATAACATTTTAGGTGGGAAAAATAGAAAATGTGAGAAATTTAAAGTCATTAAGACTGTGAAAACATTTCAGGTTTTCAGTACTGTTGAGGTAGTTGAGTTATTTAAACTCAACTTTTCTCTCATTTAGAGGGAAAAAACCCAGTCATTTTGATTTTCCTCTCCTCTTTGACAGTTTTTGCCATGTAGCTTTTATGGAATAGTTGGGCTTTTTTTCTTTATATAACATGGGCAATTAACAAGAATTCTTCATTCTTCATTCAACAAGAATTCTTCAAGAATTTTTCATTCAACAGAGTCACTTCTCTGTTTATAAACATAAAAACCTGAACTATAGGTCGGGGTAACAAGTTCTTTAGCTGCCTTCACTATATACATTTTCCTTGTTGCAAAAGAAGATTAAATTAGCCTTCTCCATAATTTCAGAATGGAGCAGAAGAGTGTAAGCTGCTTGATTTGTGTCAAGGAAAACATACTGACTCAGAGAGATAAGCAAACAAAATGATTATTTGTATAGCTTTTTTTTTTTTTTTCATTTTTATTTTGTATTGGAGTGTAGGACCCAATGGTAAAGAATCCCCCTGCCTAGCCAAAGACACAGGTTTGATCCCTGGGTCAGGGAGATCCCCTGAAAAAAGGAAATCCCACTCCAATAATCTCGCCTGGGATATCCCACAGACAGGAGCCCGGTGGGCTGCAGTCCATGGGGTCACAAAGAGTCGGACATGACTTAGCGGCTAAGCCACAACAACACTGTCATTTACAGCATTGTGACTGTCAGCTGTATAGCAGAGTTATTCGGTTACACATATGCATACATCTTTATACATACACTTACATCTTTTCTTTTTCAGATTCTTCTCCCATTCAGTTTATTACAGAATACTGAGTAACGTTCCCTGTGCTGTACATCAGATTCTTGTTGATTATCTGTCTTATATATAGTAGAATGTACGTGTTAATCCCAAAATATGTGAAGAAGGTAAAAAGAATCAGAAAAGGTTTTAAAGACACGACATCTTAGTAAAAGTTGATTCCTGTCTCTGTCCTTTCAAAGAACCACAGAGGTAGCTTACTTACTTTGGCAAGCATGTAATTAATTCAGAAAGCGGTCACGACTTTTTTATTTTACCTTAAAGAAAGTTTAGGCTTTAGAGTTGGAAGCGCCTCACTTCTCCATCATAAGAAACTAAAAGAAATAGCATCATCTTACTCTTTCATGATCACAGAGATGGCAGTAAGAGAGGCTCTAGAGGTTCTGAAAGCACCTTCAGATTAGATCTGTGCTCAGGCTTAGTGACCTGTCTCAGGTCCTCGTTTTAGAAACCTCACTCTCACTGCTCGGGCCTGGTGCACTGGGAAGACCCAGAGGGATTGGGTGGAGAGGGAGGTGGGAGAGGTGATTGGGATGGGGAATACATGTAAATCCATGGCTGATTCATGTCAGTGTATGACAAAAACCACTACAGTATTGTAAAGTAATTAGCCTCCAACTAATAAAAATAAATGGAAAAAAAAATGATGTGTGATAGTCAACCTAAAAAAATAAAATCGGGAAAAAATAAAAGAAAGAAACCTCACTCTCATGGGTGCCTTGCAGGTAACACTTTTTGATTTATCAGTGAGTTTTTCCACATGTGTTGCATGATAATGAAGGCATAAGAGAATATCCTGAATGTGTTTCAAAACCATTAAGTATCACCAGAATCTTCAAGATAAAATTATGCTTACTAGTCTTATCATTAAACATATATTAAAATGCTGATTCTCTCAATGTTAGTAATCTGAGTAATCTACAATTGGTACATATGCTGTAACACTCTATTAATAAGAATATTTAATTAACCACAATAGTCCAGTGCTTGGCCGTATCTGCTATTAGAGAATTTGAGAATCCTGCAGTTTTGTTTAGCCCCCTCTTCCATCATCTTCCTTCTCTCATGGGCTGTATTCATCAAAGCCTTATGGCTGTGTATTCTATCTAAAATATTCCTAGAAAATCTATTTTAAAAAGCCATTTTCTTATTCCTCAGTGGCTGCCATCACACATACACACACTCATTGGATTTTTCTTGCTGTAAATGTGTGGTCCAGCCACATTTCTTGTTATGTTGACTTAGTAAAAGGGTAGTAAATTCTGAATATCTGGCCTAACAAAAAACTCTTACTTTCTGATTCAACTTTGAGCAGTTGTCCATCCTTTTGGAAATATAATGCCTATTCTTGAAGTTAGATACTTATTTAAATGCAAAAAGAATAATGTGTTTGGGAATTACATCTCTACTTACTCATACTGCTTTATATTTGTATATTTTTGATAATTTTATAACAAAAGTATTTTTCACATAGTAATACAACTGGATATAAGCTAGAAAAAGAAGTGGTTTGACAAATAGTAAATTAGATTTAGATAGTAAATTGGGGACCCACAAGTGATATGTGGGGTCTAGTTTGTAAACTTCCCCCTTTTTGAAGAATGTCTTTAAAAAAACCTGCTCAGATATTTGTTAAAAACCAGAATGTTTGCTAAACTATTTTAGTTTAAAATAATTTAAAAATATTTCACACAGGTGTTTAATCAGGAAGGTGAATTCATGTTGAAGTTTGGCTCAAATGGAGAAGGAAATGGGCAGTTTAATGCTCCCACGGGCGTAGCGGTGGATTCAAACGGAAACATCATCGTGGCCGACTGGGGGAACAGCAGGATCCAGGTAGATGGGTTTACTTGTTTAGAGTGATCGCTGTTTGTTGAAAGTGAAGTCCCCCAGACTGGAATGTTTTCCTTTTGTTCGTTGGTTAGGTAATGAGGCTGTAAATAGTCTGACCAGAAGTACCAAACTAAGGAAGGTAGAATAGAAACAAATCAGCCCAGGGTGCTCTGGGCAAATCAAGGAGCATTCCCACGTCTCTCTGAGAACAGCAGTGTTCAGCAGTTGAATCTGATGATAGAAGTCCTCTTCTCAGGAAGGGGGTCAAGACTTTAAATGCAGTGCAACACTGCGTACTTTAATTTCTCTGGGGTATTTATCTTGCTTAATTATCCCAGTGGACATCTACGTTTGAAAAAGGCGTTCTGTGTCTGATGGGAAGCCAGAAGCAGGCAGGGGGCCACAGTCAGAAGGCAGTGCTGGGTAGGACCACAGCTGTTGGTACTGTGGCCCTCATCACACCTGCCTTTGGAAACACCCTGTAAGCCAAACAGAATGGCTAGAAGAAACCAGCCTGGGCCTGGGAAGGAAAAGAGTTCTTTTTATTTCATCATAGCAGAAGCTTACTGACCAAAAAACGACCACCTTCTGTCCAAATGTACATGTTGAACCATTGACTTGGTATAACTTACTCTTTTCTGAAAATGAAAAAATAATCTCCGTTTTTTGGTTGCATGCTGACTCAGGACATTCTTCTGGGATCTAGTTGGCAATTTTTCCCTCTTGTGACTGGGAATGAAGGGAGATAGTGAGGCTGGAAGGGGGAGAAGTGAAAGCTCAGAGTGAGACAGAAGGGCCCCATCCAGAGCCGCTCCGCTCACATGGGACCTCTGTGAGCCTGTAGCGAGGTCCTCTGGCCAGGGAGCGTGCCTTGTCAGTGGCCCTGGGGCACAGAGGGTGAGGGGGGAGCAGGCAGGGTGAGTGGAGGGAGGGGCTGTGGGTGAGTGGAGCCTGAACAAGCCTGGGGTTGCACCCGTGCTTCCACGCGAAAAACGTCAGCATCAGAGGCTTCCTAACCCCGGCTTCCTCCTGCCACTCTAACTTCTCCTGTCACACTCTGACTTTATGTTTACAGGTTTTTGATGGAAGTGGGTCGTTTTTGTCCTACATTAACACGTCTGCTGATCCACTCTATGGCCCCCAGGGCCTGGCCCTAACTTCAGACGGCCACGTGGTGGTTGCAGACTCTGGAAACCACTGTTTCAAGGTCTACCGGTACTTACAGTAATAGTGGGTGACTGGACACCCCCTTACAAAGATCTTACACCATAAACTGGAATGGATTTCCTGACGCAGGACCAGATGATACTAGACTTTTCTTGCCAGAAGGAATCATCGGTGAACTTTCTAAGGTTATTTCTGAATGTAACAATTTCCTTAAAAACTGCATATCTGATTTCCATAATCCACGTTTAGAGTTAAAAAAAAAAGAAATCTCTTCTACTGAATCTATAAAAACTGCAAAGTTTTACACCTGTGAACTATGGCATATAGGACAGGGATTTATGTAGTTTAACTAATTTTGCAAGTCAAACAAGCATTAAAAAAAAACTAGAATATTTAAAGGCATTTGTTAATCCTGTGAGTGATAGCTTTTGTGCAGAGCTTCCAAAAACAAGATGAAAACAAAATCTGTTATAGTTATATACTTTATTTAACCTCGGTCACAAGACCCAGGGGATCTTCTAACCTCACTTTTACAGTAGATATTACTCTTGTGACATTTTTTGTTTATCAGTAACTACATATAACATTACTTTGGGTGAAAAATGAAAGCTGTCTTACAAAATCCTCCCAGCTGGGATTAGCAAGCCTCTTGAGTTTAGCACTTAAAAAATCAATGCAAATCTCCCACCCTTTCTGAGTTTGATCAAAGATCTTCTTCATGTGTTCTTTTCACCTCTATCCTGCTCACCTTGTATCTAAAAACAAAGTTCATTTTCAGGGAAACCTGAAATTCCTGATACTTTGAAAGGCATTTTACGATAGTAATGCTACCTTTTGGTAAAGCAACAGGCCCCGTTAACTCCAGGTTAATGCCCTGGAGTGTAATCAAGGAAAAGTCAGTCATGTTTTCTGTGCCATGTTCTCACACGTGTCTCTCTTCCACTTCATGAACACGAAAGCTTTACCTCTTGCAAAATGTCAGCACATCTAGTAAGACACCAGTATCCTAGGACAGAGAGCCATAAGCAGCCCTTTGGAGGACGGATGGTGTCAGCCAAAGGCATGTGGTTGATCAGTGGTTCCCCTTAGAAAGCGAGTGTTACCAAAGTCGTGTTACGCGAAAGCATTACAGGTAAGGGCATGCTATGGTTATTTATCATTGTCTAATGACTAGTAGAGGCATTAAAGGACTATGTATACATGATTAGGGTAAGGTAGAATGTATCATATATATATATATTTAGCTGAACCTTTGGTGTTTGAAATAGGCAGCACTCTGAAAGACAGAAGCAGCTTCAGCACATTCCTCAACTGCACCGTTTAAAGCCGTCCTCATAGAGCAAGCCCTAAAGCAGATTTCATTTTTGCCCTTTTCCAGGAATGCTGGTATGGGCTGACTTCTAGTCAGAAAATGGCCTTCTGTGCTTTCAAAAACAAAACGAAAAACAGGTCGAAAGAAACAAAGTTGAACTTGAGTTGCATTTAAGTATAAACACATTTTGAGAAATGGTAGGAATAATTTAGTCAAATCTCATTCTGTAAAATAAGATGTGGTGTGTTTCCACTATTTGGTTTTCTGCTCAGTCCTACCAAATAGGATGTCCTGTTTGGCATTTTCGGTAATGACTTGGGGACCTTTTTCACTGAAAGCACCTTAAAACTGTACTATAAAAAAATTTCCCACATGTACATGTGAATGTGATGTTTCTTTTTTCCTAATGTCGATGGTGAGATGAGTCTTTGAATTTAAACATTGATGTTTAATGAGCACTTCTTGGGTGCCAGAGGCTATTCAAGGCACTGGGGATAAAGTAATGGACAAACAAACAAAGCCCCCTGCCCCTTTGGAGCTTACACTCTAGGGCGGGAATGTCATTTTACCATTAACTAGCCTTCTGCATAAAAGATAAGCTAGACTCGATAATTCCTGAAATGTTTAAAGGGAAAATTTTTTAACTGGTTAAATTAATTTCAGTTTATTTTCACCAGTGAAAGTAGCTTCCTCTGTAGACTGTGTCATAGGCCATGGATCTTAAGGCTAGTTTACTTAAAGGGGTTTTTTGCACATTCAAATTATACTTGTGAATTTAGAAATCAACCAGCCATCATAACATATTAGACTGGTATCTTAATAGAAGGAACACAAAGCTGATTTTTTTACATGTCAGTATTGGAATGAAACTGGAATAAAAGAAGAGATACTTTGATTCAGACCTGTTCCACTACCTGTTACCAAAACACAAGCTGTGGGCGCTCCAGGAAACCCTGGAGTTTCCTGGAAACACATATATATTTCCCCAAAATATATATAATCGTATATGTTAAAGTATAAATAACATTTCAAATTTGGATACATATGTGCATTTACTGTATTTCTTGGTAAGCATATTTTAGGGGGAAAAGTGCTGCTGATAGGATGAATAGACAAGATTTAAATGGAGTTTTGTCACATTCTAAATGGTTTCTAGTAAACTGAGAAGGATAGTAAAATAAGTGATTTTTTGTTTCTGTTCTACCATTATTGTTTGATTTCTCTTTGTCAAGTGTACAGAACCTGTCATACATTCATGATAAGTAGCACTGAAAAACTACCCATTCAAATTTCCCCTGGGCACTTACGGCAAAATGTTGCCAGTTAGAATGTAATGGTCGGTGACAATGCATTCCCTCCCCAGTTACAGATATTAGTAACTGTATCTCCAATACAGACCTCCCCTGCTGGACATGGGGAGGTGGGTGGAGTCACTTGACCTCCTAGAAACACATGAATAAAAAGCCTTTATGACGCTTAGCCATTTTTTTAAAAAAATGGTTCTTAGTATCTTGATCAAACTTTAGTCTCCAGTAACTAAAGTCCCCAGGTTACCTTCTTTTAATTTACTCTTTGACTAGATTTGAGGCAAATAAATACTAACAGGTCCATGCAACTAGAATACACTTGCTTCTACTACTAAATATACAGGGTATGTACTAAGGGAGTTAACTGGAATAGCAGTATGCTAGCAAGTGTCTATGGATCCTTAACACTAAAGGGTTCACATAAATGCTTTGGTAATACCTAAGTTAATTGGAGGAAATAGCAAATAAACATCAGGTAATCTGCAGATTACTTCAGATGGAAAAAATCTTTATATACATTTGAACTGTATGGTATCCTCCTTATTCACCAGCTTCTGAAAAAAGGAGAAATATTTTTAGTTTAGTAATTTAAAAGTAAGACATTTCCAGGTAACATAAAATTGAAGGTATTTGCTGCAAACATTGTTTAATTTTGCTTAAAATTGAAAGTCGTGATATTGTTGCATTCTGTAAATGTTACAGGGTTTTAAACTTACAATTATTTTAATATTTTTGATAACTAGGAATCTAGCATTGCCATAAAGGAAACTAAGTGCCCATTAAAGATTTGTTTGGTATAAATAAATAATTTTTTGTTTTGTTTTAAATGACAGTAAGCTACAAATCATGATGTTAATCTTAAACTTTCTGAAGATGAACTGTGTGGCAGTGATTGTATAGTCTGTTTGTGGAGAATGTATGGAAGCTATTAATATTCTAAGATAGATGAATAAATTGGCTATGTTGTTCCAGTGAATGTACAGCACTTCCAATAACTTTTGAAAGCAACACAGCCTTAAAATGTTTTTGCTTTATGACATGGGAATGTTCGGTCATCAACAGAGTATATTCTTAGAATTCTTTATATCATTTTCAGTTCTGTAGCCTTTCAGTCCTATGTATGAGTAGGAGGGATTTTTGTTTCCTTTTTGTTTTCTTTTAAAATTTTGTACATTCCATCTTTATAGGTCTGTTTCATATATTTTGTGTATAGAACACTAAATCTTGCGCTCTTTGACATTGGTACTGATATATTCTCATCACTGTTCTTTTATGAATCAAAATGCTGACTGCCTATTTAAAGAGAATAAACGCTGTGCATCAAAGTGTTTGTATGTTCGTAGCTACATACGTACCACAGTATTTTGGATGCTTTAGTCTACAATAAATCTTTAAATTAATTCTGTCTTGAAACATAGGAGAAACAAGATTCATGTGTAATCTTTACCATGCACAAAATCTCAAATCATTATAATAAAGCTTGTTTTCTCCATTTCCAGGCTGAACGTTCATTTATTTAACCTACCATTCTCTCTCTTAGTGAAGGAAAGTGAAGATACGTTCTAGAACACGTGGAAGATATCAATACCTTACTCAAACTGTTCACACTGGTGAGACAAGGCTTAGTTAATGGGAGTGTTTTCTCAAGTCCCTTTCTGATGGTTTGTTGGTGTCTAGAAAGGCAGCAGGTTTCTGTGTGTTAGGTTTGTGCCCTGCAGCTTTACTGAACTAAGTTGTTAGGGCTGGTAATTTTGTTGTGGCATCTTGAAGATTTTCTGTGTTCTGGCATCATGCCATCTGCAAACAGTGATGATTTTAATTACTTCTTTCCAGTTTGGATTCCTTTTATTCCTTTTTCTGGTCTGACTGCTGTGGCTACCCAATACTATGTTGAATAAAAGTGATCAGAGCAGTCATCCTTTTTTTCTCCCCCCTGATCTTTGAGGAAATGCTTTCAGCTTTTCACTATTGAGTGTATTAAGTATAATGTTAGCTGTGGATTTGCCACATATGGTCTTTGATATGTTGAGGTATAGCCCCTCTATGCCCATTTTGTTGAGAGTTTTTATTATAAATTGATGTTGATTTTTGTCAAAAGCTGTCTGCATGTGTTGAGATCATTATATAATTTCTGTTCTTGATTTGTGGATGTTGAACCATCCTTGCATGCTTGGGATAAATCCCACTTGATCATGGTGTATGGTTCTTTCAATATATGGTTAAATTCAGCTTGCTAATGCTTTGTTGAGGATTTTTGCATCTGTGTTCCTCAATGATGCATACACGCTAAGTTGGTTCAGTCATGTTTGACTCATTGTAACCCCATGGACTGTAGCCCACCAGGCTCCTCTCTCCATGGAATTCTCCAGGCAAGAATACTGGAGTGGGTAGTGGGATTGGCCTGTAATTTTCTTTTTTGTAGAATCTTTGTCTGATTTTGGTATCAGGATGCTGCTGGCCTTGTAGCATGAGTTCAGAAAGCTTTTCTTCCTCCGCAGTTTTTTTTTTTTGGAATAATTTCAGAACATTCTCTAAAGATTTGATAGAATTCACCTGTAAAGCCGTCTGGTCCTGGACTTTTGGTTGTTGGGAGGTTTGGGGGTTTTCTGGGTTTTGTTTTTTAACTGATTCATTTTGGTAGTGGTAATTGGTCTGTGAGTGAGCTTGGTCCTGGGGTCTGGCTGCAGGACTCACAGGTCCCAGAGCTGGTGTTACATAACTAGTAGGTGGGGCCAGTTCTTGCCACAACTGACTATGGGGTCTGGGGTGTTCCAGAGTTTGTGTTGGCCTGCTGGTAGGCAAGGCCCAGGTCTGGTGCTGACATGTTGACTGGGTCCTGTCATGGCAGGCTGCAGAACTGCCGTTGTCCCAGGGCTGGTGTTGCCCCTGTGGTGGGTGAGGCTGGTCTGAAGTCTGGAGCAGGCTTAGTGATGGGTGGATCCAGGGCCCAGCAGACTGTGGGACTGGTATCTGCCTGCTGGTGGGCAGAGCTTGGTCCTAGGACTCTCTGGCTGCAGGGCCCTGGGGGTTCCAGGTCTAATGTCCGTGTCCTGGTATGTGATGCTGGGTCCTCAGCCTCTAGTGGGCAAGGCCATGTCCAGGGATGGCTGTGGGCTCAGGGACTCTAAGGCTGCCTCTCTGCCATTGGATGGGGCCGTGTCCCCTCCCAGTTAGTTGCTTCACCTTCTGTGTCCCAGTACTGGTGCATCCAGGCTGGTCGGCAGTTGCGTAATGGGTCTTGAGGCTAATAGGCTGAAGAAGGACTCCAAAATGGTGCTTGCCAGCTTCAGTGTCTTTGTGGTAGAATGAGTTTTCCAAAGGGCTGCCACCAGTGTCTGTGAGTCCAGAGTGAGCTCCAGCTGCCTCCTGCTGGAGCAAGAGACTCTCCAAGATTAGCAGGCGGGTCTAACCTTCTTCTGTGGGTCCTGAAGCATGTGAGATTTTGTGTGTACCCTTTAAGAGTGGAATCTCTATTTCCCTCAGTTCTTTGGGTCTCCCAAAAGCCCTACTGGCCTTCAAGGCCAAATAATGAGGGGTTATCTCCCCAGTGCAGGACCCCTGGGCTGGGAAGCTCAAGCTAGAGCTTGGGCCTCTGAGAGAACCTCTCTGCTCTGAGAGAGCCTCTGCAACCATCATTCTCTTGTGTGGAGGCCACCAGCCAGGGGTAGGAGTCTTGACTGTATCGCAACTCTGCACCTCTTACCTGTCTCACAGTTCCTCCTTAGTCCCGTCTTTATTTCTGTAGTTGTGAGGATCTTTTCTGGTGGGTTTCGGTCTTTTCAGCAATAGTGGTTGGTGCTTACAGAGCTGTGATCTTGGTGCGTCTCTGAGAGGAGGTAAACCCGAGGTCTTTCTGCCCCATCTTGGAAACTCCCTCCCGTCTAACCTGCGGTGCCCCACAAGGCCTAAGGATAGGTAAGCCCTCAGTCTTGAGTAGTGTGTGAACTTGATGCTTATTCATGTGTTCTCTTATAAAGGACTCTTGTCTTTCTTCATTGATTGTGAACAAGTCATTGGTTTAAACATATGCATACAGCATTTTTCCTGATTTATTTATAGGCTTTTTGGTTTTTCATTAAGTCCATGATTTATATTTTGTGTGATGAGATGAACACTAGAAGTTATTACGATTAGAGTAGCCTTTGTTAAAAATAGAGGAACACTACAAAAACTTCTTTGTTTTACTTCTTGGAGGGTTAAATTTCCATAACAGATGAAAAGTCTGAAAGAGGGGACCTGAATTAGTCTGGGAAGGAGAGACGAAACAACAAAAATGAAAAAAAAAAAAAGAAAGAAACAACAAAAATGAGAAACAGGACCAAGCGTTACACTGCTAACTAGTAATTGTGAATATTAGTATTACTGACATCTGATTCTGTTTTTCACTTACTCTTTCCATTTAACCAAATAGTTGTTGCTGTTGTGACCTCTTCGGAGGTTTTATGGAGTCAGATTGAGGGTGATGCACTTGCCCAGGTTTTCGTATATCTCAGATTGCTTTTTAGGAACTTGGTGCATGTAAAGCCAAAGACAGCACTTTCCAGAGCAGACAAAAGGTTCAGTTAGAGGTGCAGTTTGTTATTGCCTAGGATAAGAGACAGGAGGGCAGATGACAGTCTGTCCGCAGCCCGCTTCCTGCCTCTCTTTTACTGCTGTGGTCTTTGAACAAACGCCTTCGCACCTGTGGTATACTAGACTTTGGGCTATGTGTAAGGGCTGTTAGGACAAATAATAAGACCTGTAGTCTCTAAGAGCTGACACTGTGGTTGTTGAACTAGACCAGGTAATTACAACACTATGAACTGCTTTTATATACCTTCATTAGCAAATATTTACTGAGTCTAGGGTCCCATTCTAGCTACTAGGGAATAGCAGTAAACCAAAAAAAAAAGGTCCCAGTTCCCATGGAGCTTTATGCTACTGGAATGAGACTTAAATGAATATGTACAGGGCTGGCTACATAATTTACGATGCCTGGTACAAAATGAAAATGCAGGACCCCTCATTCAAAAGAATGGAAAGACTTTTCCCTTCTCTTTGTGGTGTCTCTTTCAGCCTGTGGTGGTGTTTATTTGCTAGGTAATATCACATCCCTGGGGCAGAGGGATATTCACCAGGGGAGTGAGGACACACACACCCCTGAGGCTCCCACCACGACTCAGACTTGCCCCGTGTGCCCAGTCATCACCCCGCTGAGAATGGAGGAGGATGGGCTGTTGTGAGGGGCCAAGGATGCTAGCAGCTGTTAACTCACCCGGGGGGAAGGCAGAGAGGTGTTGGGGGGACCGCCAACCCAGCCTTGCTAAAAGAGGGCAAGAGAGCAAGCTCTCCAGGGGAGAACTGATAGTTCAGTATCGTGAGGCTAGACAGCGCTCCAGAAGAAACAATGAGAGACGAGGCATGGTTACCAGAGAGAGTTACTGTCCCTGTTTTCAAGGAGTTTATGTCCCAGATGAAAAGGTTCAAAGAGTGTTAATACCTATATACAGAACAAATTAAGGTAGGTGCCATAAAAGAAGTGTCAATCATACAGATGGCAAAAAAAAACACATGAAAAGATGCTCAACATCACTCATTATCAGAGAAATGCAAATCAAAACCATAATGAGGTACCATTACACGCCAGTCAGGATGGCTGCTATCCAAAAGTCTACAAGCAATAAATGCTGGAGAGGGTGTGGAGAAAAGGGAACCCTCTTACACTGTTGGTGGGAATGCAAACTAGTACAGCCACTATGGGATACAGTGTGGAGATTTCTTAAAAAGCTGGAAATAGAACTGCCATATGACCCAGCAATCCCACTTCTGGGCATACACACCGAGGAAACCAGATCTGAAAGAGACACGTGCACCCCAATGTTCATCGCAGCACTGTTTATAATAGCCAGGACATGGAAGCAACCTAGATGCCCATCAGCAGACAAATGGATAAGGAAGCTGTGGTACATATACACCATGGAATATGACTCAGCCATTAAAAAGAATTCATTTGAATCAGTTCTAATGAGATGGATGAAACTGGAGCCCATTATACAGAGTGAAGTAAGCCAGAAAGATAAAGACCATTACAGTATACTAACACATATATATGGAATTTTGAAAGATGGTAACGATAACCCTACATGCAAAACAGAAAAAGAGACACAGATGTATAGAACAGACATTTGGACTCTGTGGGAGAAGGCGAGGGTGGGATGTTTCAAGAGAACAGCATCGAAACATGTATATTATCTAGGGTGAAACAGATCTCCAGCCCAGGTTGGATGCATGAGCCAAGTGCCCGGGCCTGGTGCACTGGGAAGACCCAGAGGGATCGGGTGGAGAGGGAGGTGGGAGGGGGGACCGGGATGGGGAATACTTGTAAATCCATGGCTAATTCATTTCAATGTATGACAAAAACCACTGCAATGTTGTAAAGTAATTAGCCTCCAACTAATAAAAATAAATGAAAAAAAAAAAAGAAGTGTCAATAACAATGATAGAAAGTTCAAGTTTTCACATGTTGGGTGAGGACAAGCTGTCTCCCCTGTGTTCACCTGAGACGTCCACAAACTTCCATTCTCTTGGGCAAAAAAAAAAAAGATTGTAAAGATTTTTAAATGCCAGAGAAATGTACATACCTTTAGTGGAAATATATACACCTTTCCTCTCCTGTCTCATCTTCACTGCTTCCTCACTCCCAAATGAATCATAAAGTCACATGAAATTTTTGGTTTTCCAGTGCTGAAAAAAGCTATGTTTACACTATCCTGTAGCCTATTAAGTGTGAAGTAGAATTATGTCTTAAAAGACAATATACATACCATAATTTTAAAATACCGCTGAAAAATACTTCAATAAATTTTTTAGAAAAAATGCTAGCCATCACCTGAGCCGTCAAGGAGCTGTAATCTTGTTGCTGGTGGAAGATCTTACCTCCAGGGCGGTGGTTGCTGACCGATCAGGGTGGTAGTCACTGAAGGTTGGGGTGGCGGTGGCAGTTTCTTGAAATAAGACAGCAAAGTCTGCTGCATTGATTGACTCTGTCATGAATGATTTCTCTGTGGTATGTGGTGCTGTTTGATAGCATTTTACTCACAGAAAACGCCTTTCAAAATCGGAGCCAGTCCTCTCAAACTCTGCCACTGCTGGACCAACAAAGTTTATGTAATGTTCTAAATCCTCTGTCTGCACAGCATCTTCACCAGGACGAGATTCTATCTCAAGAAACTACTGTTTTTACTCATCCGTAAGAAGCAGCTCCTCATTCTTTCAAGTTTTATCATGAGACTGCAGCAATTCCGTCACATCTTCAGGCTCCACTTTGAATTCTAGCTCTCTTGCTCTTTACAATACATTTGCAGTTCCTTCCTCCACTGAAGGCTTAAACCCCTCGGAGTCATAGTTGAAATCAACTTTTCTCAAACTCCTCTTATTGTTGATATTTTGACCTCTTCGCATAAACCACACATGCTCTTAGTGGCATCTAGAATGGTGAATCCTTTCCAGAAGGCTTTCAATTGACTTTGCCCAGATACACCACAGAAATCACTACCTGTGGCAACTATGGCCTTACAAAATGTTTTTCTTAATAATGCTTTAAAAAATAGTATAGAAACTACTCTCTGATCCATGGACTACAGAATGGATGTTGTGTTAACAGGCATAAAAAGATTAAACTCATTGTACATCTCCATCAGAGTTCTTGGGTGACCAGTGAGCTGTAATATCTTGAAATAATATTTTTTCTGAGCAGTAGGTCTCAGCAGTGGGGTTAAAATATTCAGTAAACCATGTTGCAAACAGAGGTGCTGTTATCCAGGCTTTGTTCTTCCATTTATAGAGCAGAGGCAGAGCAGATCGAGCAGGATTCTTCAGGGCCCTAGAATTTCGAGAATGGTGGGTGAGCCTTGGCTTTGACTACATTAGCCCCTAATAGTGTCGGCCTGTCCTTTGAAGCCAGGCATTGACTTCTCTAGCTATGAAAATCCTACGTGAAATCTTCTAATAAAAGGCTGTTTTCTCTACACTAAATATGTATTTGTTTAGTGGAGCCACCTTCATTAATTACTTTAGCTTGATCTTCTGGATAACTGGCTGAAGCTTCTACATCAAGACTGCCTGCTCCACCTTGCACTGTGGTGTTAGGAGACAGCTTCTTTCCTTGAACCTCACGAATCAACCTCTGCTAGCTTCACACTTTTTCTCCTGGAGCTTCCTCAGCTCTCTCAGCCTTCAGGGAATTGAAGAGGTTTACAACCTTGCCATAGACTAGGCTTTGGCTTAAGGGAAGGCGGCTGCTTTGGTTGTCTCTCCGGATCCCTCAGACTTTCTCCACATCAGCAATAAGGCTGTTCCACTTCCTCATCGTTCACGTATTCACTGGAGCAGCACTTTTCATTTCCTTCAAGAAATTTTCCTTTGCACCCACGACTTGGCTGTTCAGTGAAGGAGAGCTTAGTTTCAACCTGTCTCTGCTCTCAACATGCCTTCCTCACTAAGCTTAATCATTTCTAGCTTTTGATTTAAAGTGAGAGATGTGTGACTCTTCCTTTCACTTGAACACTTAGAAGCCATTTTAAGGTTAGTAACTGGCCTAGCTTCAATATTGTTTTGTCTGAGGGAATTGTTTTGTCTGTCTCCTAAGGGGAAACAGAAAGATGGGGAAATGGCCGGTTGGTTGGTGCAGCAGTCAGAACACATACAACACATGTCAATTAAGTCCTCTGTCTTACATGGGCATGGTTCATAGTGTCCCAAAACAATTAACAATAGTAGTAGCATCAGTGATTACAGGTCACCATAGCATATAATAATGATTAAAAAGTTTGAAATATTGGAAGAATTACCAAAATGTGCAATAGAGACACAAAATGACCAAATGCTGTTGGGGAAATGGTGCTAATAGACTTGCTCAACAGAGTTGACACAAACCTTCAATGTGTACAATACACAATGTCTGCTAAGTGCAAGAAAGGGAAGCATGATAAAGAGGTGTGCCTATTTCAGCACATCTCTGCCTCAGTCTCTGTTCTTCCAGGAACTCAAACTAAGACAGGCAAGGAACACTGGGTTCCCCAAATTCCTGTAGGGATTCCCTGGTAGCTCAGTCGGTAAAGAATCTGCCTGCAATGCAGTAGACCTGGGTTCGATACCTGGGTTGGGAAGATCCCCTGGAGAAGGAAATGCCAACCCACTCCAGTGTCCTTGCCTGGGAAATTCCAACGACAGAGGAGCCTGGTAGGCTACAGTCCGTGGGGTCACAAGAGTCGGACATGACTTAGTGTCTAAACCACCATCAGGTTCCTGGTCTAGAAGAAAGGTTGTGGGTAACAGATGGGCATGTCCCTTTGGGTCTGCACAGTCCTTGGCCGTGGGGAGTGATGTGGCTGGTGTGGGGCCAACATGCCCCTCTACATGGTAAGGTCTAGGGCAAGCGGCAGTCACCCAGATGGAAGGGCAGCACTGACTGGCATATAAAGGCCACACTGAAAGGTGTGGCCTGTCTGGTTCATCCTCACATACTCCGCAGGCAGCAGATATTCAAATTTTTTAAAATGAAATTAATGTGTGCTTAAGGATTTTGTAAAACACCAATCTGTTTAATAAACCAATGCCATTTGAGTACTATAACAAAAGCTAGGTGGTGGATACTTGATCCAAATTCATGATGCTACAAATATGTATTTGCTTTCATACTTAACTTACATACTACATCTGCCTGCTCCATAATATTGCAAAACTTGGAGCATCTCAAGACATCTGAACGGTCTATCAGATAGTTTTGGAATTCTGTTGGTGAAAATAGTAAATGGAAAAGCACTACTTGATGCAAATATATAGATTTTTCCAAATATCCTTTGTTTTTTCACCTGAAAACCATATCTAGTTATCCCTAAGCCAACAACTAGGTGATGTTCTTGGAAACCTGGTAATTTTTTAACTTACTTTGAGTGTCCATCATGTGTCAGGCACTTTACTAAGCCTTGGTGATACCCAATGGCTGGCTCAGTTTTTGCCACAGAAAGGTGTCTGATATTAGAAGGAAGCTGTCCAAGTAAATAATCACAAAGTGGATCAGGGTGCTATGATAAAACTGTACAGAGATCCTATCTTGTTGTGGGGAGGCATGAGGAAGCAGAGAGAAAAAGACTCAGAGGCCTCCCTGAGCATTTAAAGGATGGAAGGATGGGAATGGCTTGCGGGATCTTAGTTCCCTGACCAGGGATTGAACCCAGGCCATGGCAGTGAAAGCACTGAGTCCTAACCTTACTAGACCAAAGAGGAATTCCCAAGAAAGGCTGTTCTTGATGGAGCAGAAGGTATGGCAGTCTGAGAGCAGATAAGGTAAGTTCAGTTCAGGTCAGTCACTCAGTCATGTCCAACTCTTTGTGACCCCATGGACTGCAGCACGCCAGGCCTCCCTGTCCATCACCAACTCCCGGAGTTTACTCTAACTCATGCCCATTGAGTCGGTGATGCCATCCAACTGTCTCATCTGCTATCCCCTTCTCCTCCCACCTTCAATCTTTCCCAGCATCAGGGTTTTTTCAAACGAGTCAGCTCTTCCCATCAGGTGGCCAAAGTATTGGAGTTTCAGCTTCAACATCAATCCTTCCAATGAATATTCAGGACTGATTTCCTTTAGGATGGACTAGTTTGGTCTCCTTGCAGTCCAAGGGACTCTCAAGAGTCTCCTCCAACATCACAGTTCAAAAGCTTCAATCCTTGGTGCTCAGCTTTCTTTACAGTCCAACTCTCACATCCATACATGACTACTGGAAAAACCATAGCTTTGACTAGACGGACCTTTTTTGGCTTTTTAATAAGATAAAGCTTCCCACAAATGCCACCTTTATTCTGAAAACTTTACATAAACACCAGTTTAATTGCTTAATATTTGTCTTAAATATCACTTTAATTTTTTACTAACATACTTAATTTCAGCTGTGTCTTGAGCAACACATGAGAGATCTAGGGTCATTGTGCATGCATGTGTACTCAGCCGTGTCCAACTCTTTGCGACCCCCTGGACTGTAGCCCACCAGGCTCCTCTGTCCATGGGATTTTCCAGGTAAGAATACTGGAGTGGGTTGCCATTTCCTCCTCCAGGGGATCTTCTCCTCCCAGGGATCGAAACTGCATCTCTTGTGTCTCCTGCATTGGCGGGTGGATTCTTTATCACTGTACCACCTAGGAAGCCCCTTGAAAAATCTAGGGTATGGTGCATTAATTATAAATTTTCTAGTTCTAATATTAAAACACTAAATGGATAGTCTTTTATTATTTTAAAATCATGTACCATCAACAGAATTATACTGAACTCTAGAAAAAACCAAATTAATGGAACTCTAAGTAATTCAATATATCCTTATCCTGCTTCTGTCAGAAGCAACAGGAGATGCTGTTACTAAGTCTAAGCTCATACTGCTCCCTGCACAACACGCCAGTAATCAAGAGACAATGTATTGGGTCGAGAAATTGGCTTTATTCAATAAAATGGCTTTATTCAAAAAGCCAGCAAACCAAGAAGATGGTGGGCTTGTGCCCCAAAGACCAATGGTGCCTGAGTTAGAATTCAGGTTCCTTTTATACTAAAAGGAGAGGGAGTAAAGTCAAACACTTCCTGGTTCCCATCAGCCTCTGGAAAATGCGAAAGTCTCTCAGTCATGTCCAACTCCCCATGAACTGTAGTTCACTCGACTCCTCTGTTCATGGACTTCTCCAGGCAAGAATCCTGAATGGGCTGCCATTCATTCTCTTCTCCAGGGGATATGCCTGACCCAGGGATCCAACCTGGGTTTCCTGCACTGCAAGCAGAGTCACAGGGGTGTGTTAATTTCTTCCCTCTTGCAGTCATTCACAAGAGGGTCTGGTCAGGAGGTTTCCTGTGAGCTTAACATTGGTATTTTAGTTTACTGCTCATTACCTGGGAAGCAAGGTTCCCAGAGATGAGCCATTATACCTAGTTAAGCTTAGAGGCAACATCCCTTTAGTTATCAATTTATAATAAGATTCAAAGGTTCTTCCCTATTACAATGCAAATTCCTATTTTAGTAACATTCCTTTCTAGTGAAATCATTATAGTTTAAAATGGTTCAAGATAACACAATTTTCAGAATAACTGAAAAAATCTGAGTTAATTTTCTAGCACCTTGTCAAGTAATGAGGTAGCATATTTTTTACTGCTTTGATTTGAAATTCATTCTCTTCTATTAAAAAAAAAAAAAAACCCTAAAAGAAAGGCAAACATATAAACAAGGGAATTTTTAAAATCTGGAAAAGCAGTGGATAGCGGTTACGTAAAAGCTGGGGCATAAAATTAAAAAGAGGAAAGAAAATCCGCCCGAGACCAGGCAAATCCGGATGGACGGAGGCAGTATTTCCTGCCCAGCGGCCAAAAGGCATCAGTTTTTTAAGGCAAACTTGGGCCGGTTTCCGCGGAGTGAAGAATGACGTCAAAGGCGAGGGCTCAAGACTTCTCGGGGAAAAAAAAAAAGTGAGGGGTTACAGTCAGCACCGAGGACGGAAAAGACGGAAGCAGCTGCGAGAGCTTGTTGGCCAGCCTCTGGGCCGCGGACGGGCGGGACCAAGCAGGCCCCGCCCCAGAGTAGGCCCCGCCCACCGACCGGCAGCTCGCCGCCGCCGCCAGGGGTCGCTGCGCGCCGCAGGAGCGAGGGCTGGTCTTTCTGCCCCTCCCCTCGCTGCTCCGCCCGCGGAGCGGAGTCGGCGCCAAAATCAAACCCGCCCGAGCCGGCCCCGCCCCTCGCCGCGTGCCGGTGCCGCCGCCGGAAGACGAGCCGCCCGCGCCATGGTAAGAGCCCGGGGCGCGTTTCCCGGCCCCCTCCGTTCCCACGGTCCGGCCGCTTAGCCCTCCGGCCGTGTGGGACCCCGGCCCGGCCCTGGGCCCCTGGCGGGCTGCGGGGGCCGGCCTCCCCGCCGGGTCAATCGCCGCGTCAGCCCCGCGCTTTTCGGCTGCCGCTACCCCAGTCCAAGGCAGGCATGCAGTGCCGGGACCCCAGCTTTACGCCCCTCGCGCCCTCCCGGGCCGGTTAGATTAAATGCGGAGCGTTCGAGAACGTGCCCCTGGTGTCTCACAAGCTCAGCAACCTGTCAACAAGGCCGAGAGTCGCTTCAGAAGCCGGGCCCAGGCTCCCCGCCTCCGGCCACCAGAAGGCGCCGCCCCCGCTTGAGAACCGTGGGGGAAGGGACGTTGAGGGCCCGAGGGCTTCGCTTGATCTCTGGCGATTGATGGTTTTGTGCATTGTAGCCTGTAGAGCACGTTTCAGAATTCCTCACAGTTTCTAAAGGGACCGAAAGAATCTCCACTTTATGCCAGTTAGAGGATTTCTGTGAAAATGCACCTTTTTTTACTGAAGGGCAGGACGCATTACCAAAGTTGCTGTATCAGGGAAGCACCCGGGCTTCCGCGGTGGCCCAGACTGTGAAGAATCCGCCCACAACGCGGGAGACCTGGGTGGGAAAGACATCCCCCCACCCCCAGAGACGAGAATGGCACCCCACTCCGGTGTTTGCTTGGAGAATTCCATGGACAGAGGGGCCTGGCGGGCTGCAGTCCGCAGGGTGACAGTCTGACCCGACCGAGTGCGCTCAGGAAACTGCACTGATTGGTCAGACGTGGTCTTGTGTGGCCCAGTGAGTTCAGTCTTGGTTAGATTCCAAACTCATCTCTTTGTTTTTGCGAGTTTAAATCATTTTCATAAACCTTCAGAGTTTCTTCTCTCGCTGCCCCCCACTTCTGTTGGCAGAGAATCAACGTCTAATGAAATGGATCACAGATTTTAATATCGTATTTCAGTTAAGTGGCCGTTATTTATTTTGCCAAGCTAGTGGTGGATGGGGATCTAGGTTGTTCAGTGTTTATTTGAAGGTAGTTGTCCAGATGTAATCATAACTGATAACGGCTTCTTTGTGGTTAGACTAACAGCCCAGCCACCTGGGCATAAAATGATGGAGGAAACCAAACAAGCACACTTAAATCTGGTACCAGTGCGCCCTCATATATTTCTGTTTATAGTTACTAGCCAGATACAACTGACTACTGTGTTAGCTTTTTTTGTTTTTGTCTTTTACCGACCAACTCTACACCTGCATCACCTTCTAATAGTAAATGGTTTAATGTGCCTTTAACTCTTCTCTGATGTTCACCTCTGGTAATGGAGAAACATGAAACAAAAATTTTTGTAAGAGACATAGTTCCCACTTTTCGTGTATTATTAAGAAATAAGTTTAGTGTTATACAAAGATAACCTTTCTTCTCTTTCCTGATTGTTAATTAATAGCTGTTTGCTTCAATATGGTTATGCTTGCTGGGTAGACAATTGTTATAAGTCCAAGCATGTTTTTGAAATTGGAGATACGTGGTGGGGTCTGCCACTTCTGAAGGCAGCAGCTATCATCTACTTTTAATTTTTCAAAATTTTACTAGTGATCAACAGGGCTGACTTTAGGGTTGGTTTTTTTTTTTTTTTTTTGACTGTGCAGAATGTAGGATCTTAATTCCCTGACACGGGATCGAAACACTGCCTCCTGCAGTTCCAAATCACTGGCCCTCCAGGGAATTCCTGACTAAGATTTTTTTAACTTATAATAGGAGAAGATTCTTTTCATTTTCCTAACGTCAAGTGTTGAGTGAATCTCTAACATACTATTAGGAGATTTTCTTTAATCTTAAATTTTACTTGAGCCCTTGATGTTTTTGGAGAAATTTCTAAATATGAAGTAATATGGCATCCTTTTACATTAATTATTTTAACTCTGGCCATGATACTCTCCTACCGTGATTAGAAATAAGCATTCTTTGTAGTGGTTAAGGAGAGTGATGAATAAATTAGCCTGAAACCAATGTTAACCGATGATAACATGTGTGCATGCTAAGCCGCTTCAGTTCTGTCCGACTCTTTGCGACCCCATGTGTCGTAGCCCACCAGTCTCCACTGTCCTTGGGATTCTCCAGGCAAGAATACTGGAGTGGATTGCCATTCCCTTCTCCGGGGGATTTCCCAACCCAGGGATCAAAGCCGTGTGTCCTGTGTCTCCTGCATTGGCAGGCAGTATCTTTTCCACTAGGGCCACCTGGGGAGCTCATCCATGTTTCTTGAGTCACTCATAAGCTGCTGAGCTGAGTGATAAGAGCTTTCCTAAAACTGCATGCCCTCAGGACACTAGGTTCTCCCCGTTGCCTACCTCTGCGAGGCAAATTCTTGTGAAGTCCAGGGTCTCTCAAGGAGCAGTTTATAATACTAACATGTTAGGAGCCTTTTCTAAAGCGTTGGATCTGTTTTCCAGTGATGCAGCCACGGATTGAAGCCCTAAGAGCCCCACAGTGCCCCTAACTTAACCTCCAGATTCTAGGCTGAGAAAAACTGTTTTCTCAATCTTTGGGCACAATATGATCCCATAATACCCCCTTTCCCCTACCCCTCTATGCCCGCCCCTCCTCCTCCCTGCTGGTGACTGCTGGTTTGTTCTCTATCTGGGAGTCTGCTGCTTTTTTGTTTTGTTGACTAGTTTGTTGTATTTTCTAGATTCCATATTTAAGTGTTATCATATATTGTTTATCTTTCTCTGGCTTATTTCACTTAGCCTTCCAAGTCCGTCCATGTTGCTGCTTTTTCATGATCGAGTCATAAGAATCTGTGTGTGTGTGTGTGTGTGTGTGTGTGTGTGTACCACATCTTTATCCATTCATCTTCTGTGGACACAGGTTACTTCCATATCTTGGCAAATGTAAATAATGCCAAGATGAACATTGGGGTGCTTGTATCCTTTTGAAGTTGTGCTTCTATGGGATATATACACACAGGAGTGGAATTGCTGGATTATATTTTTAGTTTTTTGAGAAAGCTCCATACTGTTTTCCACAGTTTTTGCAGCAATATACATTCCCACCAAAGTATGCGAGGGTTCCCTTTTCCCCACGTCCTCACCAGCATTTGTTATTTTCAGCCATTTTGATAATGGCCATTCTGACAGGTGTGGTGAGTATCTCACTGTGGTTTTGATTTGCATGAGAGGAAAGTGTTTTAGGTTGAACAGTATTTTGTAAAAGGCACAGAGAAAATTCCCTAGTGGTCCAGTGGCTGGGACTCTGTACTTTCACTGCAGAGGTCCCAGGTTCAATCCCGGGTCACACAAGCTATGCCTTGTGGCATGGGACCAAAAAAAAAAGGCCCAGAAATGGGAAAGAGCATGTTGCAAGTGGAGAACTACAGGAGTTTTTGTATTACAGCTTCACTTGCTTAGCTCTTCGTGTTATGGTAAATGTGAGGTGGGGAGTGGAGCTGTGAGAGATAGGTTGGGATCCAGTGGTAGAGAGCCTTGTCTGTCACTCTAGGTGACTAGATACTCCTGGGTGGTTGGGAGCCACTGGAAAGTTTTAAGCAAGGGAGAGGCATCGTTAGTTAGATTTGCTTTTTGACAGCATGGAATGTGGCCTTAGAGGATGGGGCAGAGTGTGGTTAGCAGACTGCAGATCTAAAGTAGGCCTGAGCTTAGGTGGAGGCATTAGGGATGAAGCAGACAGGATAGATTTGAGAAACAGCTAAGCACAGAGATTGGCAGGATTTGGTAACTGGTTGGATGTGAAATAGAGATGTAGGAACCAGGCATCTAACTACTCAAGATCCAGAAGAGCAGGTTTGGGGAGGAGGTGTGGGAGAGGAAGATGTCGGTTTAGACCGCCCAAGTTTGAGTCTGTTCAGCAGGCAGGTAATTAAATGTGATTGGAATTCAGGCCCCCATCTAGCCCAGAGATATAAAGATTTGAGGTCTTAGCATGAAAACAGGTAAGATCAAAGAAAGGATGTGAGGAGATGAGGGGATCAATAGAGAAAGAACCTGGGGAACTGCAGTATTTGAGAATGGACAGAGGAAAAAGAGAAAAATATTAACTTTGAAGCTACTTATTTTACCTATACAATCATCTCATCAAGGAACACTGGATAATTTGCTGTGAAAATGAGTGCCTGCGTTTCTAGGCCATATATTCTGGAATGCATTCAGAACGGCAGTTTCAAATTCCTTTCCCTGTCTAGTGTTGCCTTTCACTTCTGATGCAGGCTTTGATTGGGTAGGTTTATTATTGTTGACTTATTTATGTCTGTTTAAGTGGTGTATTTTAAAGTTCTTGCTAAACAGTTTTTATACCCCTGTGCATGTGTGCATGCATGCTAAGTCGCTCCAGTCGTGTCTTGACTCTTTGCAACCCCATGACTGTAGCCCACCAGGCTCCTCTGTCCATGGGATTCTCCAGGCAAGAATGCTGGAGTGGGTTGCCATGCCCTCCTCCAGGGAATCTTCCTGACCCAGACATCAAACCTGCATCTCTTATATCTCCCACATTGGCAAGTGGGTTCTTTACCACTAGCACCACCTGGGAAGCCCATATTCCCCTATAATCCCATGCAATTTTTGAGAAAGATGCAGATTATTTCAAAAACATTGATGTGGAATCTTCCATGAGAGCACTAGGGATTATGGTTCTCCTTCTCTTTGTTATTTTCTGTAAGTACTTGCTTTGAGGGAATTTGGTTTTTTGAAAAATCAGACTTTAGGTATATACTCTATAAAATATAGAGTAAAATTTATTATTAGCAGTACATTTCCATTACTCTTAATTATCTTAACTTCAGATTTGCTAAAGGGTAGCTATAGGATAATAATCACCTGAAGTAGGCTTTCATTTTCTACTTGCATATGTTTTCCTTCCTCCATCCTGCCCTCCACATGCTACGTTACTCTGACTCCCTGCTTTAGAAATTGCCCTGTTGCTCCTAAGTTGCCTGGAGTAAACTCTACTCTCTAACTGGACAGTCAGCCTGCGTAATCTGGCGCCAGACAACCTCTCTCATCTCATCTGCCACACCCTGTACACCCTCATTCATTTAATAATCGCCCCCTAAGTGTTTGTCTCTCTGTAGCAGTCCATGAACTTCCATCACCCTGTGCCTATGTGTGGTCTGTCCAGGATCCCCTCCTCACTGTTTCTCAACTTGCCAAAATCCCACTCATCTCTTGCCTTCCTAGCTAACCTTTCTTTCTCTCTTTCCTGGGTAGAACTAATTCGTTCTGTCCTGGGTAGCAATTTATGCATGTACCGGTTCATCAGTGAGAAGCATCTTATGTCTGTTTATTTTCTTTGAGAGATTAACTCTTTTGAAGGTAGATACAGTGATTTATTGATCATTTGATACATATTGAATTTCTACAAAATGCCAGACTGTCTCAACCACAGTTATTGTAATGGCAGCACCTACCACAAGGCCTGGCTATGAGATTTATTAACCCTCTTGTCTCAGACGAGACCGTGCATTATTTCTAATAATGTTTTGAACCAAGTTGTCTTAAAAAGCATTGGTTTTTTGTTTTTAAAGCAGTTTACTTTTTAACTTTTATGCCTAACTTTTGTGCTTCAGTCGAAGAAAAAAGGACTAAGTGCAGAGGAAAAGAGAACCCGCATGATGGAAATATTTTTTGAGACGGTAAGTTGTTTCCCTTAAGATTTTTAGTATGTTGTGCCATTTTCTCTTTAAGTATATGTCATCCAGTGTTAACTGTACCTTTTTCACGAGAAATCAATACCAACCAATTTCCTGAAGAATGAGTAAAATTCAACAAACATTTGTGGTTCCTGTGGGCTATGGAGCATGAAAGAACCCTATCACAGTGTTTGTAGAGTCTCTTCTATTCAGGGGCTTCCCTGATAGCTCAGTTGGTAAAGAATCTGCCTGCAATGTAGGAGACCTGGGTTCAATTCCTGGGTCGACCTATATGCACAACAGAAAAAGAGACACAGATGTACAGAGCAGACTTTTGGACTCTGTGGGAGAAGGCGAGGGTGGGATGTTTCGAGAGAACAGCATTGAAACATGTATATTATCTATAGTGAAACAGATCACCAGCCCAGGTTGGATGAATGAGACAAGTGCTCGGGCCTGGTGCACTGGGAAGACCCAGAGGGATCGGGTGGAGAGGGAGGTGGGAGGGGGGATCGGGATGGGGAATACATGTAAATCCATGGCTGATTCATGTCAATGTATGACAAAACCCACTTCAATATTGTAAAGTAATTAGCCTCCAACTAACAAAAATAAATGAAAAAAAAAATTCCTGAGTCGAGAAGACCCCTTGGAGAAGGGAATGGCTACCCACTCCAGTATTCTTGGGCTTCCCTTGTGGCTCAGCTGGTAAAGAATCCACCTGCAATGCAGGAGACCTGGGTTCCATCCCTGGGTTTGGAAGATCCCCTGGAGAAGGGAGCAGCTACCCACTCCAGTATTCTGGCCTGGAGAATTCCATGGACTCTACAGTCCATGGGGTCACAAAGAGTCAGACACGACTGAGCAGCTTTCACTTTTCTGTCCAGACTGCCCTACCCTCTGGCACCGTAATTTTTTTTTTAACTTTATATTGGAACGTAGTTGACTGACAGTGTTGTGTTAGTTTCAGGTACAGCAAAGTGATTTGTTTATACATATACAAGAATCTCCCTTACATTACAAAGGGATAATTGCTTAATGGACTCCTATACACAGTCCTGTAGGAGCATGAGAGGGCCACCGTAGTCTCAATGCAAATGGCTCAGGAAAGGCTTCACAGCACCTTTAAAACAGGAAGGATTTTGTTTGCTAAGCAGATGATCAGAGAAGTTGTGGACAGAAGAAACTTGTGTTATTGCTTGGTCTCACATCTTGTTTTTTTTTTCACATTAATTATGCTGCTGTATATTCACTTATATCTGGATATGAGATTTATTAATAGTAATAACAGCCCCAAAATATGTATTAAGAACTTAGAACAAGGTTGGAAACTTTTCTAGAATCTGTAGACATAGCAGTGAAGTAGATGGACAAAGGAGCTTAGATTCTTACTTAGGGAAGCAGAAAAGTAATGCTAATGTTTTGATGTTGACAAGACAGGGTAACAGTATAATAGAGTCCAACAGATGCAAGGGAAACACTGTTCTAAGTACTTTCCACATATGAACTCATTTAATCCTTAAAATTACCTCATGAAGTAACAGACTGCTTTATATTGTCCCTATTTTATAGATATAGGATCCAGAGGTGTAGGAAGTTTAGCTGACTTGCCCTAGAGCTAGCAGATGATAGAGCTAAGATTCTATCCTGGCTGTCTTGACTCCAGCATCATTAAACACTGGTATACTATTGACCTGGGCAAGGATTTGTTGAGGGAATGGTTTCAAGGGTTAACTTTTGCCATATAATCCTAGATTTTAAAACACATAATTCATTTTTTTTTCACAATTTATGATGAATTTAATATCTAATTACTGATAACAGTGCTTTCTAGATGTTTTTGTCATCTTGTGATGTCAAAGTATGTTGTGCCTCAGTTGTCAGATATTGATGCAAAGAAAATTATAGCATGATTTGTAAATCTACAACTACAGCATAGAAATAACTGCCATGAATTGTTACCCCCTTTTGTTGATAACAATCTGTACAAATAGTTCAGTAATTTTAACATCATAGGTCTAGCCTATTTAAACTTGTAGATCATGTTTTAGAGAAACTAACTTAATATTAAGACTTGGAGTATGGGAGACAGAGGAAAAATATGCTACAAATAAACTTGCTACAAAGCTTCTGGCTGGGTAAACAAGTATGAAATAAATCCACAGTCCCTTGTCTGTAGACCGAGTCCAGTAAGCCCTGAAAACTAAAAAGTGCTTTAACAAGCTAGCCAAACCTAACCCTGACTAACATAAGACAGCTAACATAAGACAGTCACATGTAAGTGTTTATCCGAATATTTGTATATTTTGCTGCAGAAATGTTCATATGTGGTATGTTGAAAGTGTTCTGCCATACACTGTATGTGTCTCATATTACCCTTCTAAACTTCAGAAAGTTTCAAAGTCAGGAACACAGCTTTCTCCAAAATTGTGACACTACCTGCAGACCTTTTGAGTTTTGCTATCATACACATATAAAAAATGGAATATACTTTGAAATGTCGAAGTAACCTAAGCCTTATCTTAAGTCTCTTGACTACGTTCATATCTAAATGCTTTAGAGCATACATTTTATAAATTAATGCCTAAATTTTATTAACCCAGTTATGGGCAGCTCCATATAGCATGGTGATAGTTCAGAACTTATATATTATTTTTCTTAAGTGATTAAATGCAACCCATAGTAGAAGACTGGATACTTTAAATGAGGAAGGAGCACTTCAACCACTTTTTCTATTTTTCTCAGTTTTCCACAGAATATTAATACCACTAAATTAATTTTAATTCTGCTAATGCATATTAGGCATATACATCCTCCCTACATGTGATGCTAATGTAACAAAGATAAATAAGGCAGCAAAGGCCTTCCCTTAAGGAGGCCACTGATGCTTTTCTGCCTCTGAGAGACTTATCTTATTGTCTCCTTTCCATGATCACGTATCAAAATCAGAGGAACATGGATTAATCAATCCATTCAGCAAATAAGCATCTATTAATTTCCAGGCATAGTTCTAGATACATTATTGAACAAAATAGAGAAAAAGCACACCACTTTTACAATTTAATGTTTCAGTGACCCTGAGATTTCCTCAGTGTGGACAGGATCGGCTTCCCAAGTAACTCAGTGGTAAAGAAATCACCTGCTGACGTAAGAGACGTGGGTCCGATCCCTGGATCAGGAAGATCCCTAGAGGAAGAAATGGCAACCCACTCCAGTATTCTTGCCTGGGGGATCCCATGGACAGAGGAGCCGGGAGGGCTGCAGTCCATGGGGTCATAGAGGGTCGGACAGGACTGAGCACGCAGGCGCACACATGGATGTCATGTTGGGTCTGCTGCAGTGTAGAGTGAGCCACCAGACTGCTTCACTCAGTTGTTCTTCTCATTTCCAAGTCGGTTGGTCATTTATCTTTGTTATGGCTTCTGCATATGTATATAAGGACGCCTCCATTCACACACATAAATTAATACATATGCACACACTCTGCCTCACTTCATAGCATTCTGTTGATAACTTCATTGAAAGGTAGTATAATCTGCAAGTTTTCAGGTACTGCTGGTTAGTATCCAATATAGAATATTATCTTGAGGCTCTGAAAGATTAAATATGATGCCATGCTATTTCATTTTTCATGTTCTTGCCAGAAAACTTCTGTCTCTAATATCAAGCTCACCATAGTGATTTCTTCCTGGATTGTACCTGACTCAGATTTAGAGTTCTTGACCCTATCCCTGACTTGTTGTGGAAACTTGCATAAGTTAATGTCGCACATAAAAATCAGTTAAATAATGGTAGGTACAATTATGGTAGATGCAAATAATAATAATAATAATACTATAATGTAGGATTTTTTTGACTGTGGTGTGTTTTTCTACAGGAATAATATCAGAAAGGCCCACCATTTGTGGTAGATCCAGTGACAGTCCTTTTACAAGGACTTACTGATGCAGCACATCTCGTTATTTGCATATATAATGCTTTATTCCTATAATGGGTAAAAGGTAAAATAATTATTCTAGGTTTTTTAAAAGTAAATCTAAGGTTAGATTAATAAAAATTTCTCTTATGGTTTTGGTAGT
This sequence comes from Odocoileus virginianus, assembly GCF_023699985.2. Classification (NCBI taxonomy): domain Eukaryota; kingdom Metazoa; phylum Chordata; class Mammalia; order Artiodactyla; family Cervidae; genus Odocoileus; species Odocoileus virginianus. The sequence goes on along the minus strand of NC_069685.1, from coordinate 4,122,913 downwards.
GTCTATGTGTAAAAGTGTTTATGTATACATTTATGAGCTTTACTGAAATTTTTTTAGGTCTGGGGTAAACAATTCAACAGTATTTCTCAGACATTAATATATAAATATTCACCTCAAATGCACATAGCTGGTTAGCCATTTGTTTATGTTTTTATTTTTTTATGATATGTTCGTGTAATGTTGGGGCTTCCCTATAGCTCAGGCAGTAAAGAATCTGCCTGCAGTGCAGGAGACCTGGGTTCAATCCCTGGGTCAGGAAGATGCCCTGAAGAAGGGAATGGCAATCCACTCCAGTATTCTTGCCTGGAGAACTCCACGGACAGAGGAGCCTGGCGAGCTACAGTCTAAGACTGTAGAGTTCAAGACTCTTGAAGTCGCCAAGAGTCAGACATGACTGAGTGACTGACACTACTACCATACAAGTATCTGTTCTTTTTCAAACTCTTTCCCCATTTAGGTTATTGCAGAATTTTGAGCAGAGTTCCCTGTGCTATACAGTGGCTCCTTGTTGGTTATCTGCTTTAAATATAGTGGTGTGTACATGGCAGTCCCAAACTTCAGTCTGTCCCCGCTCTCCACCTTTCCCGCCAGTAACCTTGAGTTTGTTCCCTAAGTCTGTGAGTCGGTTTCTGTTTTGTAAATAAGTTCATTTGAATCTTTTTTTTTTTAAGATTCCCCCTATCAGCAGCATCATATGATATTTATGACATTTGTCTTTCTTTGTCAGACTTATTTCATTTAGCATGATTATCTCTAGGTCTGACCGTGATGCTGCAAATGACATTATTTCGTTCTTTTTAATGGCTGAGTGATACTTCATTGTATGTATGTACTACATCTTCTTTATCCATTCATCTGCCAGTGGACATTTAGATTGCTTCCAGTTCATCTTGGCTATCCTAAACAGTACTGTAATGAATATTGGGGTACATGTATCCTTTCGGATCATGTTTTTCTCTGGATGTATGCCCAGGAGTGTGATTGCTAGATCATATGGTAGCTCTATTCTTAGACTTTTAAGGAACCTCCATGCTGTTTTCCACTGTGGCATGAGTATCTTTAGTTGTGTCCACTTTTGCCTGAAAAAAACAACGATAATAGCTCACATCTGCTGCGCTCTTCTAGGTGCACGCCACTGTTCTAAGCACTTGGTGTATTTATCTGATTGTATCACTTTTAACCCTCTGAAATCACTACTGCTATCTTCATTCTATAGACCTGGACTTCTGAGATAACAGCGTAAAATACCAACCGTGTATCTCAAAAAAAGAAGACCTCTCAAATAAAGAAGTGATAGTACTAGGATAAAAGCCCAGGGAGGATCATCTGATTATAAAGACAGTGCTGAATAAAGCTTCTTTCCATTTGTTAGCCTGTGTATGGTATAACATAGGGGTCCTCAACCTCCGGAGCTGGGCCTTAGCAGGAGGTAAAGCAAGCGAAGCTTCTGAAGCCTCGGCCGCCGCTCCCCGTTGCTCTCCATTGCTCTCCATCGCACGTATTGCCTCCTAAACCCCGTCTGTGGGATAATTGTCTCCCGTGAAGCCGATCCCTGGTGTCAAAAGGTTGAGAACCGCTGGTGTAACACGTGATGTGATGCTCCCTAGGCCTCCTTACTTTATTCCAGGTATCTGTGCCTGCCACTAGCAGGAAAGACTTTTGAAGTTTCTGCTCTTGTGTGGCAAAGCCAGGATTCAAACCCTGTCTCCTGGCTCCAGAGACTTTTCTTCACCATGTTGCAGTATGGTGGCTTTTTTCATTTTCAGGTTAAAATCCAAACTTTCGACCTACAGAAATATTAGTTTCCTATGTTTTATGTCTTAGCAGGATCTTCAAAGTCTAGTTTGGCCCAATTTACTGGCTATTTTCATTATTTACAAATAAGAAGTAGGTGGGGAAATGGCAAAATAGAATATGAAATTTGAAATAATGATAATATTTTCATTTTGGTAATGCAGACTCTCAGTAAAACAAATGAAATATTGTGAGTTTTTTTTTTTAACTGTTTGCTCTCTAAGTGAAATCTTACTAATCTTCCTTATGTGCAATGACTTAATAAAAGTCATTGACAATCCAGAACAGAGCCTCATCTTAATAATGATGTAGGTGAGGATTATGATTATTTATTCTGCTGAGTTGAAATACTTTTCCTATGGTCTCAGAGCCAGAAAAGTAAATTTAATTCCTTCTAGGCAGTGGAAGACTGAGGAGATTGTTTTGTCCTTTATGATATTATTAATTTTCTCAAATACCAAAGTTGCTATTTCTTATTAAACATTTTTCAACTCTGCTTCCTATAACATTAAGACACTGATGACTAAGATACTGTGACTATAACGAGTATTAGCAGGTTAAAGAAGTTCCATAATTAATGAGTTTTTAATGTAAAGATAGAATTAATTGTATTAACTGATTTCAATTCATATATTCCTATGCATTTTCATTCATATGAATTGTTGCTGTTGTTTAGTCACTAAATTGTGTCCATCTCTTTGTGACCTCATGAACAGCAGCAGGCTGGCTTCCCTGTCCTTCGCCATCTCCCTGAGTTTGCTCGAACTCATGTCCATTGAGTCGGTGATGCCATCCAGCCATCTCATCCTCTGTCATCCCCTTCTCCTCCTGCCCTCAGTCTTTCCCAACATCACGGTCTTTTCCAGTGAGTCAGCTCTTCCCATCAGGTGGCCAGAGTATTTTGGAGCTTCAGCTTCAGCAAAAGTCCTTCCAGATTCAGGGTTGATTTCCTTTAGGAATGACCGGTTTGATCTCCTTGTTCATATGAATACATACATTTATTCCTATTATATGTTCATATATTCCTATTCACATTGACTCATATGTATGCATACATAGATTTATTTGAAGTTGCTAATATAATAGAAAAAGAATTCTTTGCCTGTTACTCTTACTGTTAGGAAGAAGATGGCAACAGTACAGCTCAAAGACGGAGAACTGGCATCCGAAGTCTGCTTCACCTAATAGCTTTGTGACTTTAAACAGGTTATCTGACCTAAGAAGCAAAAGGCTAATAGTGACTTGTACCTGCTTCACAGAGTTGGTATAAGGATTAAATGGAATAATCTGTAAAACATTGGGATGCCTAGGTCATAAGTGCTTAATTAAAAGTTAATCTAGTATTATAACTGTGTGTCTTCAATGGTATCTTTCTACGTAGTTTTGATTTTGAAGGTTAGAACCTTCGTGTTCTTTTCTTTATTATCTCTCTTTAGTGTAGGGGAGAACCGGTATCTACTTGAGACCATTTTCTTCGCTCTCTTAGATGACCACACTTCAGTTCTGAGGCTAGTTCTTTGCAAGCCTCTTCATTTACGCAGCAGCCCCACTGGGGCAATTGGTATGTCTGGGGCTGTTCCCGGGTAACCGCGCACAGGCAGATGTCTCAATGCCTTCATGTTCTTTTTCCAGAGAATCTAAGGTATTTGCAAATAGGTTTGATTAATTGATTTATTGCATGTTCTCTGAGACTCTACAGAATTTTCTTTGAAACATCCCACCCCCGGGTTCTCCCATAGAGTCCAGAATTTTCTTTTAATAGTTGATCCCAGGTGTGCAAAATTTTGTTTCACAATCTATTAATGGGACCAGTGACTTAGTATTTTCCTGAATTTACTAAATCTTAAGTGTAGTGAGATGGAGTTACCTTTTCCAACATTTTATTATTGAAGATGAGAGAATTTCACAGTGAATACCTATGTGCCCACCCTAGATTTCACCATTAACGTTTTATACTCTACTTGCTTTATCATATAGACTCATCTGTCTGTTCCTTTACACATCTGTCAGTTCATCTTTTTTGCGAGGGTTGTGTCTGGGGTACTGCTCTTTTGTCAGGTATGTTCTGGACTATTTTCTTCTCGCCAGTCTTTTCAGTTTCTTATAGTGCCCTTGAATGCACACAAATTTTAAATTTTTATGATGTCTAATTTCCATCCTGTTGAAGTTACCAGTTCAAGTTTATGTTGGGAGAAATGGATCCCAGATTTCCATAACAATAATCACAATAGTTCTAATTACTGAATACTTCAGTCTTTTCAAATGTTTCACTTCTGTTATCCAAGTTTTTTTGACCAGTTCAACCAAAGCTTATTACAGGAAGAAAGGAGTATTCTGCATAGATTTGTTTTTCCAGCCATAAGATTGAATATTCTATGTGTGTATCTTCCCCACAATGTTTTGCTTTGCATGTGATGGACATGTAGCATGTATAGGTTAATGATTGATAGGCATCCATGAATGGCTGTTTTTTTTATTTAGGTGTAGCTCTTCCATGAAACCTTAAATGTAAACAAATCTTGACAGCTGTCTGTTTTAGTTAAAGCTGCTAAGTCTGTGATGTACTAAGCAAAGTTTTGTGTTTTCTGTAAATCAAAGTGTCAGAGAAACCAATTATCTCATGTTAACAAATGATTCATCATAACTAGATTTTATACTTCATAGGAAAGATGTTATGTTCTGCCCTCCAGTTACTTTAAGGGATTGTATGTTCGTGGAAACTCTATCCATTTTATGTTCTGTTGAAGGTATTGAACAAGATAATTACAATTTCTTCTAGCTCTATAATTCTTGATGCTATTACACTGTTCATTTCCAGGTGTAGTTTTCTAATACAATATTTTATAAACGTAATTATGGTGAATATAAATGTATAGTAGAAAATAAATACATGTTTTTCATTTTTTTTAAACTCTTTTAAACAGAAAGATGTATTTCAACTAAAAGATATGGAGAAGATTGCTCCCAAAGAAAAAGGCATTAGTAAGTATCAAAGATGGGCCAGAATGTTTTGATGAATACTGGTCATCTTTCCTGCAAATCTTTCACTTCATGGAAGCATAAATTTCTAGAGATGAACAATGTTTGTTAAACTCCTTATATAATGTTTCTGGGCCATGATCATGATTCTTGTGTTTGGAGTATCTGCTCTAGGAAAACTAAGGTGGAATATACACGCATGCCTGTATGCACACACACACACACACACACACACACGTATACATACACACCATTATACACAAGCCCATTTATGTGTATAATTTAGTTCAAAAGAAGTAAAACTGTTCATGTATGTTCTGGTATTTGTTAATGGGATTTACCTGGTGTATGAGTGTTCTATAGCTGCTGTAACAAATTACTGTAACTTGGTGGTTTAGCACAGTGGAACCTTTATTCTCGTGTAGTCCTGGAGGCCAGAAATCTAAAGCAAAGCTGTCGGCAGGGTTGGTTCCTTCTGGAGGCTCTGAGGGAGTTTCCACCTCACACTTCTCTCCTGGCTTCTGGTAGTTGCCGACTATGCTTGGCTTATAGATACATCATTCCGATCTCCGCCTCTGCCTTCACATGGCCTCCCCCTTTTTTTCCTCCCTTTCAGTGTCTTATAAGGACACGTGTCATTTGGGACCCACCCTAAATCCAGGATGATTTTATCATGTATAGCATGAGTTTGAGTAAACTCCAGGAGTTGGTGATGAACAGGGAGGCCTGGCGTGCTGCAATTCATGGGGTCGCAAAGGGTCGGACACGACCGAGCAACTCAACTGAACTGAACTGAGACCCTTTTCCAAAATAGGGTTGCATTCAGAGGTTCTGGGGTTTATCTTTGGAGGAGTCACTCTTAAGCCCGTTATATATAATATATATATTTTTTAAACCTTACTTTCTGATTATATAAGCTATACATGTTTAACAGATTTGGAAGTTATATAAATAATATAATGAAAATAAAGTTCATAATCCCTCTACTGAGATTACCACTTTTTTTTAAGCTTTTCGTTTTGTATTGGTGTATAGCCGATTAACAATGCTGTGATAGTCTCAGGTGGACAGCAAAGGGACTCGGCCATATATACATACATGTATCTGTTCTCCCTCTAAACTCCCTTCCCTCCAGGCTGTCACATAACACCGGGCAGAGTTCCATGTGCTCTGCAGTAGGTTCTTGTTGGTTATCTGTTTCAAATATAGCAGCAAACATCAATTCATTCTCTGCCTCTGTACCTTTCTGTTTTGTAAGTTCATTTGTATCAGTTCTTTTTAGTCTTTTTAGACTCCACCTATAAGGGATGTCATAGGATACTTCTGTCTGACTGACTTCACTCAGTATGACACTCTCTAGGTCCATCCATACTGCAGCAGATGGCATTATTATTTCATTTTTTTTAATGGCTGGGTAAGATTCCATTGTATAAATAGTAACATGGTATATTTTGATGTCTTATTCTTAGGTTCTCTTTATCTGTGTTTGTGTTATATATCTGTCCATTTCTCTGAGAGGAAGCCATGCTGCAAATACCGTTTTGTGTTCATGTATTTTTTTCATAAAACATTGTATCATCTACCTATGTCATTTGCTTTAAAAAAATTATTTACAGCATCTCTATTTCCTAATATTTTTTCTGTGACCACCCATTGTGCCGTAATTTGCTTAACCCATTAGCTATTGTTGACCAGCTAGCTGTGTTCCCAAATTTTCTTGCTAAAGTTAAGGTAATTAGCATGCCGTTCTTAAATTTTTTTCTAAATGACTTATTTTTTAAATGAGTATTTTTAGGTTCACAGCAAAACTGAGAGGAAGGTACAGTATTTCTCATGTACTTCCTGTCCCCCACACATGCATAGCTTCCCCTGTTATCAACACCACTCACCATCAGGCATTTGTTACAATTGGTGAACCTGCATAGACACACCATAATGACCCTGAATCCATAGTTTACATTAGTAATCACTCTTAGTGCTGTGCATGTCTGTGGGTTTGTGCACACGGATCCACCGTTATGATATCACACAGAGTGTTTTCCCTTCCCTAAAAATCCTCCATGCTCTTCTGCCTAGTCATCCCTCCCTTGCCCCTGCCGAAAAGTTTTTTCCACTTTTCATATTGCTTCATTAGGAAATGTCCCTAGAAATAGAGTAGAAAAAGACTTGTATAGTTTTAGGCTTTTTATTTTTATTTTTATTTTTTTGTAGTTTAAAGGTCAAATTTATTAGGAGATTAAGAGGTGTATTATACACAGACTATAAATACTGCACAGCTGACTTTATTCACAGCCAAGCACAGAGATACAGTCCATGCCAACCTATTTTGTGGATACTCTTGTTCTTTTACTCCAAGAAAAGTTTGCGCCATAAGACTTGGACTTAGGTTTCAGAACCTTTCTCTCCTCAGTGTCTTAGCTCCATCCATTTGTTTCTGCAGAGGCAATTGCATCTTTAGTACTGAAAGTCAGAACCAGGTTGGATGAGGGATCAGCCATTGACGCCCAACCCATCAAAGGATTTTCCCATCTCTCTGGTATCAGACTCCATCTTCCATTTCTTTGTGTTGTTTACTCCAGGCTGCATGTTATTGCGAGCAGGAACAAAGATCCTGGCTTTTCTAGTTTTGATACGATCTTCTGGAACACCAGTTAAAGTAGTAATATCCAATTTTCCATCAGCTGTTCTAAGCTGCGTGTCTCGAGTTTGGTCCTGTGCCAGCCTCCACGTGGACGTGGTCAACGACCTGGTCAAAACCGTGGAAACGGAAACGGCAGCTACAGTCGCTGCCCTTCTCCCCCACAACGCCTGCCTCAGCTCCAGTTTTAGGCTTTTTAGATGGGTTCTCAGATCGCCTTCAGGAAAGGCTGTTATACTCAAATTCATTTCTCAGAACTGTTATTCTTAGAAGTCTGTGACATTTCATTTCAGTTTGTACTTTTTTTATGAATGAGGTTGACTGTTTTGCACTGGGTGGAGATTTTATTTTTTTTATTAAATCTTTTAAGTTTTTAATGAGTTTTATTAAATTTGGGGGTTTGCTCTAGGAAAAATTAAAATGGACTCTATGGATAATTTCTTGGTATAGTTCTATTAATAATAAGTAAGAATGGTCTATGAATTTCAAACATTTGTGAAATATGACTTTGTATTTTTACATGGTATTTTTGAAACTCTTTTCTGATTTTCAGTCTTACCCCTAATTATAACATCCAGTTTATTTCTTTATTTATTGCTTAATTTTTCATAGTAGTTTTCTTTTAGTTTCCTTAGCAAAAGAGGTAATGCATGTTTATTATTAGAAAAAAATAAGAAAAACGAGCAAAAAGAAGGAAATACAAATATTTCTCTTAACCTTACATTCTGCACAACTACTGTCATATTACTGAATACTGTCTTCTAACTTAGTTTTCTATATAATACATTTTGGATGTACATATATCCAAGCCATTAAATATTTTATAAAGTAAATTTATTGAATGCATAGTATATTTATCCAGAATATCCTTTTAAGAGTCCAGTTATTGTACTAATTTCCATGGTTTTGCTATGAAAAACTGTGCTTTAACATGCATCCTTAAGCATTATTTTCTTTAGCTAAATTTGTAAAAGTGGAATTTCTATGTAAGAGTTATACATAAATCTGTTTTTGCTACATTTTTCTACTGTGTTGAGGAGTACTTATATCTCTGAATCCTTTATTATAATGTTTAGTGTTTTAAGTAGCCAAAAAATCCTATCTCATGCTTTATTTTACATTTTTCAATTATCAGTTTCACCACTTTTCTTGTTTATTACCCATGCATGTTTTATAGATGCTTATTGACATATTTTATTTTACTGTTGGAGTATTTCCTTTTTTTGTAATTATTTTTAAAAGCTCCTTATTTATTAACTTATTAACTTGATCTTTAATATTTATTGCAAGTGTTTCCCCAGTTATTAGCCTTTAATTTGATTTATGATGTGTCTTAATATGAAGTCTTTAAAAATTATCTCTCTTAGCTGCTATGTCAGGTAAAAGAAGTCCTTCAAAGCTTGGTTGATGATGGTATGGTTGACTGTGAGAGAATTGGAACATCTAATTATTATTGGGCTTTTCCAAGTAAAGCTCTTCACGCCAGGAAACGTAAGTTGGAGGTTCTGGATTCTCAGGTAGGCCACCACAATTTAAAATAATAGATTTGTTTTTTAAGAAAGAAATTTGTTTTATTTAATCCTCTTCCTATTTAGTGGTTTCTGTTAAATTTTTAACGTGCATTATTTGACTCACAATCTGAAGATAATCAAAATCTCTTTTTTTCCAAGGGGTGCAAAGACCTTAGAATGTTCTAACTGTCATCTCACATGCTGTGATATTGTTTTCTAGTATTTCAGTTCTTTTTAGGTTTACAGAAAAATTTATGGGAGGGTACAGAGAGTTCCCAAATACACCCATGCACACCCCCCCCCAACCAAATACACAGTTTACCTTATTATTCACATCTTGTATTAGTGTGATACAGTTGTTACAGTTGACAAGCAAGTGTTGATACCTTATTATTCACTAAAGTCCATAGTTTACATTAGACGTACATTCTTTGTGTTGTGCATTCTGAGTTTTGACAAATCTATAAATGTCATGTATCCAACATTATAGTATCATGCAGTGTAGTTTCACTGCCCTAAAAATCTCCTTTGCTTTACTTATTCCTCCATCCTTTCCTCTCCTCTAGCCCTTAGCAACAACTGATATTTTTAAGGTCTCTAAAGTTTTGCTTTTTCTAGAATGTCATCTGGTTGGAATCATTATAGTCTGCAGGCTTTTCAGAAGAAAGAAGAGTGGCTTTTTTCACTTAGTGTGCTTTTAAGTTTCCTCCATGCCTTTTTGTGTTCTGGTAGCTCATTTCTTTTGATTGATGAATGATATTCCATCCCATTGTATGTACCACAGTTTGTTTACTCATTCAGCTATTGAAAGAACTCTTGGTTATTTCCAAGAGTGTAGTTTAAGATTCTGTCACATTTTGTTGAGCTATTTTGTATCCTTTTACAAGACTGATGCCATGAATTATCATGTAGAACTTAGGGTGCAGTGGTCCCCCCCTTATCTGAGGAAATACATGCCAAGACCCCCTGGTGGATGCCTGAAACCATGGAAAGTACTGAATCCTATGCAGGCTATGTTTCTTCTTATGTGTACATACCTGTGATGAAGTTTACCTTAGAAATTAGGCACAGTAAGATATGAACAGCAACTAGTAGTAAAATAGGACAGTTATAACAATAAGAATGTGAACGTGGTCTCTCTCTCTGAAGACATCTTACTGTGCAGATTTAGTGCCCTTTCCATCTCTTTTTTTTTTTTTTTCCATTTATTTTTATTAGTTGGAGGCTAATTACCTTACAACATTGCAGTGGTTTTTGTCATACATTGAAATGAATTAGCCATGGATTTACATGTATTCCCCATCCCGGTCCCCCCTCCCACTTCCCTCTCCACCCGATCCCTCTGAGTCTTCCCAGTGCACCAGGCCCAAGCACTTGGCTCATGCATCCAACCTAGGCTGGTGATCTGTTTCACCCTTGATAATATACATGTTTCGATGCTGTTCTCTCGAAACATCCCACCCTTGCCTTCTCCCACAGAGTCCACAAGTCTTTTCTGTACATCTGAGTCTCTTTTTCTGTTTTGCATATAGGGTTATCGTTACCATCTTTCTAAATTCCATATATTCCATATATATGTGTTAGTATACTGTAACGGTCTTTACCTTTCTGGCTTACTTCGCTCTGTATAATGGGCTCCAGTTTCATCCATCTCATTAGAACTGATTCAAATGAATTCTTTTTAATGGCTGAGTAATATTCCATGGTGTATATGTACCACAGCTTCCTCATCCATTCGTCTGCTGATGGGCATCTAGGTTGCTTCCATGTCCTGGCTATTATAAACAGCGCTGCAATGAACATTGGGGTGCACGTGTCTCTTTCAGATCTGGTTTCCTCGGTGTGTATGCCCAGAAGTGGGATTGCTGGGTTATATGGCAGTTCTATTTCCAGCTTTTTAAGAAATCTCCACACTATGGCTGTACTAATTTGCATTCCCACCAACAATGTAAGAGGGTTCCCTTTTCTCCACACCCTCTCTAGCATTTATTGCTTGTAGACTTTTGGATAGCAGCCATCCTGACTGGCGTGTAATGGTACCTCATTGTGGTTTTGATTTGCATTTCTCTGATAATGAGTGATGTTGAGCATCTTTTCATGTGTTTTTTTGCCATCTGTATGTCTTCCTTGGAAAATGTCTGTTTAGTTCTTTGGCCCATTTTTTGATTGGGTCATTTGTTTTTCTGGAGTTGAGCTGGAGGAGTTGCTTGTATATTTTTGAGATTAATCCGTTGTCTGTTGCTTCGTTTGCTATTATTTTCTCCCAATCTGAGGGCTGTCTTTTCACCTTGCTTATAGTTTCCTTTGTTGTGCAAAAGCTTTTAAGTTTCATTAGGTCCCATTTGTTTATTTTTGCTTTTGTTTCTAAAATTCTGGGATGTGGGTCATAGAGGATTCTGCTGTGATTTATGTCAGAGAGTGTTTTGCCTATGTTCTCCTCTAGGAGTTTTATAGTTTCTGGTCTTACATTTAGATCTTTAATCCATTTTGAGTTTATTTTTGTGTATGGTGTTAGAAAGTGTTCTAGTTTCATTCTTTTTCAGGTGGTTGACCAGTTTTCCCAGCACCACTTGTTAAAGAGGTTGTCTTTTTTCCATTGTATATCCTTGCCTCCTTTGTCGAAGATAAGGTGACCATAGGTTCATGGATTTATCTCTGGGCTTTCTATTCTGTTCCACTGATCTATATTTCTGTCTTTGTGCCAATACCATACTGTCTTGATGACTGTGGCTTTGTAGTATAGTCTGAAGTCAGGCAGGTTGATTCCTCCAGTTCCATTCTTCTTTCTCAAGGTTACTCTGGCTATTCAAGGTTTTTTGTATTTCCATACAAATTGTGAAATTATTTGTTCTAGTTCTGTGAAAAATACCGTTGGTAGTTTGATAGGGATTGCATTGAATCTATAGATTGCTTTGGGTAGTATAGCCATTTTGACAATATTGATTCTTCCAATCCATGAACACGGTATATTTCTCCTTCTGTTTGTGTCCTCTTTGATTTCTTTCATCAGTGTTTTATAGTTTTCTATGTATAGGTCTTTTGTTTCTTTAGGTAGATATACTCCTAAGTATTTTATTCTTTTTGTTGCAATGGTGAATGGTATTGTTTCCTTAATTTCTCTTTCTGTTTTCTCATTGTTGGTGTATAGGAATGCAAGAGATTTCTGTGTGTTAATTTTATATTGCCCTTTCCATCTCATTGAAGCACTTGTCATGCCCTGTGGCTGTAACTTGTGCAGTTTGAGGTGCAACAGCAGAACTTGCCCAAATTTCTTTTTCCTTCTTCACAGTTTCATGGAGAGAAGAGTCATTTCTCTGTCTTTGCAACCTCAGCGTACGAGTTTTTTCTCTCCTTATTAAGAACTTTCACCTTTTCACTTAAAGGAAGCTCTTTGCAGCATCTCTTTAGCATATCTGAGTTGCGTGCTTCGTGCTTTGGAGCCATGGCCAATTAGAATGATGGTCAGGTGAGCACAGGACTGTGGTCCCTTGACAGTAACCCCATAGGCAGCGTGAGTGCTAAGTGACTGACAGGCAGGATGTGCTGCCGGAGTGACTGTCCGGGCGGGGCGGCGTGGCGCGGAGCAGGGCAGGGCAAGGCTTGTCACCGCTCAGGATAGCACGCGGTTTAAAACTTACGGAATTTTCCATCTGGTATTTCCACACTGTACTTGACCACAGGTAGCTGAAACCACAGATAAAAGGGGGCTATACTATATAGGCAAGGGATGCAATTTTAGGGGAAGTCCTGTGGACTTTTTTGGCAAGGGAGAAAGAGTCCTGATTTCTGGAAGGTAACAGTAACAGGAAAAGTTAATTAACAATAGTAAATTAATTTCTCTCTGGAGGTTTCGTGAGACTGTGTTTATTCACAGGAAAATCCTCCTGAAACACCACTTTTTAAAATGATGCTCCTGTGTTCAACATTATGGTGAACCTTCTTTCTGTCAGTGTTCTTAATTACAAGCAACACAAGCTACCTCTGGTTGACATGAGCAGAAAAGAAATTTATTAAAAGATGTAAGATGGACTTGCAGAATCACTGGGAAGGATAGACGCAGTTCTAAGAGTAGGCAGGACCTGAGGGAAGGTGCACGGCCAAACTCCTACTAGGACGCACCGTGAAGCCTTTCTGGTGAGGGCACTGCTGCTTCACACTCTGCACCCAGCTTTGCATTGCTGACCTCAGACGATAACCTCGGGTTTATGTGTATGTGTGTGTGTGTATTCTTTTTCAGATTCTTTTCCCTTACAGTTTATTACACAGTAGGACCTTGTTGTTTATGCTGCATTTTTTTCCTTGCTAGGAAATAACATGCATATTCATCACTCAGCAGTTTTTTTAACTTGTGCAATTAAAAACTATATATAAGGTGATTTCTTTTTAGGCCTTGTTACATTTCCCTGTCTTCATGGTTTTTTGTTCTTCTCATCCCCTATGAAAGTTCCCTTGTCTTTCCTTTTTACTTAGTTCTGAATGTCCTTTCTCAGAAACTTCCTCAGGCTCCCTTAGCGCACTGTGTTCTTGCCCTTCTCTAAACCCCTGTAGTGTTTTTGGTCTTACCATAAATAAAATGTACAGCTTTGGCAAATATTTCTGATTGTCCAATAAACATTTTCCCCTTTTTCATTGCTCACAAAACATTACTATGTTGAAGGAGCAGAAGACGTTAATCTTCCCAGAGTCCCTTGCATCTATGAATGGCAATGGGAAACAGATTTGATGAATGAGATGTAAGTGAAGAGTAGCTTTGCGGTTTCTGGGAAAATGTTCACTTTCATGATCAAGGCAAAACCCTTTCCTCTTTTCCATGATATGGACCTGAGATCGAACTGTGCCGATGTCCCTAAGAATGACCGGGCCTGAGCTGACAGGGCTCGGGTCCCTGGTGGCGTTTTGGCACACTCCGCAGGCCTTGGACAGCCTCACCTCTGGACTTCACGTTGCATAAGAAAGTTAAGCCCCTGCTTCATCTAGTTTTAGTCAAATACTCTCTTTGTATTCTAAAAGGATGTATTCTAAGTGGATAAATTTGCTTTAAATATTTTTTTAAATTTAAATATGACTTAGCTCTTGTATTATCTATTGCTGTGGAACAGAACTTCATGCCCCAAAACTTCATAACTTAAAGAAACAAACTTTAGTATCTCACCATTTCTGTAGGTCAGGAATCCAGGCATGGTTTAGTTAGACTCCAAGCCTCACGTGAGGGGACTTCTCTGGTGGTCCAGTGGTTAAGGATCTGTCTTACAGTGCAGGGAACACAGGTTCAATCCCTGGTCTGGGAAGATCCCATGTGCTGTGGAGCAGCTAAGCCTGTGCCACAGCGAGAGAGTCGGTGCCCTGCAAGAGAGGCCCTGCGTGATGCAGCAGGTCCTGTGTGCCACAGCTGAGGCTGACAAAGCCAAATAAATACATATTAAAAAAAGAAAAGTCTCACTGAGGCTGTGGTCAAACTGTTGGCCAGGGCTGTATTCTCATCAGAAGGCATGTCTGGGAGATTTACTTCTGAACTCAGACTTAATGGTTATTGGATTTAGTTCTTTGCCGGCTGTTGGGCTGAGACCTTCAGTTCCTGAAAGCATTGGGCTGGTGGCCTGAATTCCTTGGTAGCGTTTGTGCGTGGAGTGTCCAAGACAGAAGCCATAGGGGTTTTTGTAACTTAGTCTTGAAGTGACTCACCTCTGCCTCCTTCTGTTCCCTAGAAACAGATTTAGTTCACACTGAGGGAGAGATTATACATGGGCATAAATACCAAGAGACAAGGATCATTGGGACCATCTTAAAGGATACATACCACAAATTTTTCATTCTTCTAACTTCCCAAATGTATAAATATTCTTATTTGTTTTAAAAAATAGTTTTATTGAGGAATAATTGACATACCCAAACTCATACTTAAAGTTTATAAACTGTTAAGTTTTGACATATGTGTGCATCCATGGAACCATCACCATAGTCAAGCTAAGGAGCATACCCATCACCCCTAGAATTTCTTCATTCCCATTCTCTCTCTCCTGCCTAGCCCTAATCCCTGACACACACTGCTTCCCCTACCCTGTTCCTCAGGCAACTGCTGATTTACTTTCTGTCATTATACATTAGTTTATATTTCCTACAGTTTTATATCAGTGGATCATGCAATACATCTCTTTCCTGCCTTCTTTTACTCAGCATAGCTAAGATGTATCCATGTTGCTGTATATATTACTCATACATTTTTATTGTTAAGTGGTATTTCATTGTGTAGATTTACAGCAGTTGTTTACCTGTTGATGGACATTAGGGGTTTTGTTTGTTTTAGTTTCGGGTTATTAGAAATAAAGCTTCTATGAATATGTATATATGTCTTTGTATAGACATATGTTTTCATTTATATTGGGTAAATACTTAGGGACAGGATGGCTGGATCATATGGTAGGGGTATGATTAGCTTTTCAAGAGATTGCCAGATGGTGTTCCAAAGTGTCTGCGCCATTTTCCAATCCTACCAGCAGTGTGTGTGTTCTGGTCTCTCCATATGCTCACTGATACTTGGGATGACACCCCTTCTAGTAAGTATGTAGTGATATCTTGTAATTTCCATTTCTCCAGGTTAGTTCTTTGCACATTCTAGATACAAATCCTTTATCAGATAAATGCTTTCCAAATGTTTTCTCCCAGTCTTTGGTTGTCTTTTCATTTATTTAACTGTGTTTAGAAGAGCCGATATTTTAAGTTTAAAGGAAGTCCAGTTTATCTTATCAACTTGTTTCCTTATGGTTGGTGTTTCTGGTGTTGTATCTTACCTTCTTCCAGACAGTTATTCATGCCTGAAACTAGGCCTAACAAGTGCTAATTAAGCATTTCTTTTTTGACTTTGTAAACCAGAGATTATCTGGAGCATTGTATGCTTTTTATTTCTTTGCCTCTGTATTTAGCATAATTCTATTTAGCAAGTGAAGGAATTTTGCAAAAAAGTAAGCAAGAGATTCTTGCTAGTATAAAGAATCTATTTTTGATAAGTGAACTTTTAATATCTTTGTTTATTCTCAATAAGGGATAGAATGTTCTAATTAGTTTCTGTCAATATTTTCCTCTCCCTACTGGTTTGAAAGTTGGGATCCAATGTTTTTTGTGACATACTCCTGTTCCTGATGCCGCTTTTACAAGCTGGAGATCAAAGCTTAATCTCATGCACTTGCTCCAGAAGTCACAGTTAAATCAGAGGCCATCACATAGGTAGTAGGTCCTATACCTTCTGTTCTCAGCTCTGCAGAGTGAGATTTTGATATGTCATTCATAGAAGATTGATAGCATTTGGCATTTGCAGTTAATAACTTTTTTTAAGAAACAAAAAACAGTACCGTTTCACTGACCTAAACCTACTTTATTTTTCACTGAAATTTGAGAAGGAATGCCAGTATCATACTATGCCCCTCAACTATGGTTCTGAAGAGAGCTTATCATTTGAGAGAAACAGTAAGGCTTAATGGGAAGAGAAGTAATTAGAAATCAAACATGGATTGAAATCACAGTTTTAACTTTTTGCTAGTTGTAAGGATCTTGGAAAAGTTTCTCAAGCTTTTAAAGCCTTAAAGTTTCCCAAATTTGTAAAAACAAAAAAGAGAGAGATTATACTTACTTCAAAGCATTGTGTGGATTAAGTAGTATATGTAAGGTGCCAGTGTACATAGGCACTCAGTGTATGGTGGCTGGAGGTTTGACTAAATTAGTACTCATCTCGGAGTATATACTCTTAAGTTTACTTGCTCAATCAGAAAAAATATTTGAGGGTCTACTGCGTGCAAAACATTTTACCAGACTGGAGGTAATTCAAAAAAGTAGAAATCAATATCTTTACATGCTTTACTAAGAAAGAACCTGTAACCTGCGCTGAAGATAAGATACATACAATACACATGAAAGAGTGAAAAGTATTAAGTGGCTGACTGCTGAATGAGTGATAGAGATTAAAAGTATTGCAAGAGGTCATGGGATTTATATATAGACATCACTGTTAATGTTGAATTGAAGCAGATTCCAAATTCAAGGATGCACTGAAAGATCAGCTTGTTCAACATATTGCCAAAGTAAAATGGTAACTTCTTTTGAGTTTCTTGTTAATTACTTCCAGATTAGCGAGAGGGAGCTCTTAGTTTCCCCCACCACCCCCATCATTCTGTTCTGCTTTGGTTCTGCCAGTGATTTCAGTTAGGTACAGAAATGTACTTGTCTCTTGAGAATGGGCGTTTTTTGTAATTCTGAAAATCAAATCAGGAAACATTTTTCTCTCTTGCCTTTAGGTTGTATGTGTTGCTCACTATTAAAGACAATCTAAAAAAGCCTCATGGTTATAATTTTTGTTTCTCTAAGATAGCAAAGAAGCTATCAACTGTGTGTGGATTGCATTAACTGCTTCTACAGAAACACTGTGTGCCTCCTCTGTATATGTGTCGTACTAAGTTCTTTGAGCAATATAAAAAAATGATAAAATGTGTGTTTTGTATTGAGATAATTTGTATTTACTTGGTAAGGCAAGATAAATACTTTATATACAGTTAATTAACTTTTAATGAAAAGGCACTGTTAATTGACTTTTAATGAAAAGACATTGTTAATTAACTTTTATGGGAAAAAAAGTCTATATAGTTAAGGGAAAGTTATTAGAAATGGTTCTTTTGAGCTGAAAGTTGCCTCAGTGTAGATGGATGGAGGCGATTACTGAGGGGGACAGAGGGAGCCACTGATGCTCTTGAAGGTGATGGCCAGACTTGACTGAGCAGTCAGTCAGGGAGTTTTAAGAGTTTGTCTTAGTCCATTCAGGCTGCTGTAACAAAATACCACGGATTTGGTAGCTTAGAAACAACAGAAATTTATTTCTCATAGTTCTGGGCTGGAAGTGAATGAAAATTAGAAGAAACAAAAGATGTGAGGTTAGTCTTAATGAAAACAGTCCGCTGACTCAGGGTTCCGTTAATGCTGCTACAAGCCTGTGGCAGTTTTTAACTGATGTTTCGGAATTACAGAAATCATACTCTTTCTTTTGTTTTCTTGCTCTGCTGAGGCCTTCCTTAGTTCTTCATCCAAGTTCTGATTTGCAGCCCATTTATTACTAGTGGAAGGTAGTTTGGGGGTCAGATTTTCTAGGAGTCAGTTTATGACCAACATTTCATTTTGAAATCCACACTAAATTGCGTTTCAGACACAGGGTATGGGTTTGGGGAGACACTAAGAGATTCTCAGGATAATTTTTTAAAAATTTTACCAGTTTTTAGAAATGAGTACAGATATGCTGGCAACTCCATGGGAAGTTAAAACTATTTAAAGTCAAAAAATGAATTTAATACACCTAACCCACCAAGCGTCATAGTTTAGCCCAGCCTATCTTATAAGGACTCAGAACATTTAAACACTAGCCTACAATCGGGCAAAATCATCTGTCACAAAGACTTAAGTGTTGAATATCTTATGTAATTTATTGAATACTGAAAGTGAAACAGAAGTGTCGTCTGGGTACAGAGTGGTTGTAAGTGTGTTGGTTGCGTACCCTGGGGATGACGTGGCTGACCGGGAGCTGTGGCTCACTGCTGCTGTCCAGCATGAAGCATCGCGGGGAGTGTGTACTGCCTGTCACTAGACCGGAACAGGAACCAAACTCCAAGCTCCAAATATGGTCTCTACTGAATGTGGACTGCTTTTGCACCATCATAGAGTTGTAAAGTCATTAAGTCAAACCATCTTAAGTTGGGAACCATCAGTATATAAAATCATTTATTGCTAAAACCGAGTGGATAAAAAATAGGTCCACTTGAGCTCTGTGGACAACTTGAAATGTTTTTAAATAAAAATAGGCGTTAACCTCTGTTGAAATTCATTCAGTTCAGTAAATGTGTAGTGAATGCTTGCTGTGGCAGGCGTTGTGACTGAGGGGGGCTAATGGTGAATGAGGTAGCTCCGGTCCTCAGGACCTCACAGTCTGGTGAGGAGAAACCCTGGTCACCAGACCCCGGCCACATGGTGGGATAATGTACAGCATGGGAGAGGATGGCAGAGGGTGGACGTTCTGCTGAGGAAAGGCTTTACAGTTAAGGAAGGAGACGTTTAGGTTTGTTCTGGAAAGATGGGTGAGTCCAGAAGAGAGTAGAGGGTGAGTACAGAGACCCATATGTTAAAGTAGTGGAGCACAGTGGCTTACGAGAGTGGACTCTAGACCTAGACTCTAGGCTCAAATCCTACTTCTTCCATTTACTGGAAACATCTTGTGTCTCTGTTTTCTCTATTAAGTGGTCCTAATATTTCCTACTTCACAGGTTGGTTGTGACAATTAAATGTGTTGTATTTAACTGCCTACAACAATGACTAATGACTAATGACTAATGACAATGACTTGTTCTTATCTGCCAAGACCGGATAGATATGTATAGAACTGCATAAATATGAGAAAATCTTGATTTGTTTTGTACTGCTCAGTTGAATGTGAGGGATGAGTGTTGTTCAGTCGCTAAGTCATGTCCAACTCTTGCAACCAAATGGAGTTAGGCTCGCTGGGATCCACTGCCCTTGTGATTTCCCAGGCAAGAGTACTGGAGTGGGTTGCCATTTCCTTCTCCAGGGGATCTTCCCAACCCAGGGATCAAATTTGCGCCTCCTGCATTGACAGACAGGTTCTTTACCACTGACCCACCAGGGAAGCCTGAGAGTGAAGGGTTCTGTGTCTGAAGCTGAAGAATTTTGAGTAGGGAAGTGAAATGATCAGAGCCTTATGTAAGAAAGATGCTTCTGTTGGCAGTATGGAGGCTATGTAGGGGTGTGAACTGTGAAATTATCCCGCTAGTGGCTGTCCCAGGCCCACTCTGCTCCAGATAAAAGGGCTTTTTTGCCCTTCCTGTGCCATGATGGTATGGATGGTACCCTGTGGGGCTGCTTCTTCCCAGGGTTCTAGATAGGAAGTGGTGGATTTTCTCTATTCCTGTGCCCTCCAGGTTTTCTAGGGGCTCTGTAGTTGCACTCCTGTTTCTGCAGTTGTAGCTAATCTTGCAGTACCAGAGAGGGTAAATCAGGGCCCTTCTCAGAAACTCTCAACAGTGTCTAATGTTCTTCCTTTCCTCCTAGACTCTCCTGCGTCTTCTGTCTTCAATTTGTCATTTGAAGAGGACAGAACAGGACTGGTTCTGGCTGGTCTTACATTTTTTTTGGCCTAAACCTAGACTTTGACTTTTGAAAAAAACAAAAAGAAAAAAAATCTTATGGTTCCTCTGTGTGCTGTCACTGAAGTTTGTTCAGGCTCAGCTAGAGCATTTATTACTCTTGTCGTATTTACAGCTAGAGCATTTATTACTCTTGTCATATTTACAGATCTCTCTCTTGTATTAGGTATGTGTCTCAGACATAAGATAAACGCCATATCTTCAATCTTCTCTTCCCCAAACCTAATACTAATCCTAAGCAGGCATTTAATCATGTAAACAAATGAGTGAATGAACACATCAGACAACTAACCAGCTTCTAAACCATCTTATCAGCCTGAAAGTTGATGTTTAATGAAAATGTTTGATAAAGAATGCTTTTGTCTAGAAATAAATGGAATATCTGACTAACAGTGGCTTAAATAAATGGAAGTTTATTTTTCTCACATTAAATCAAAAGGTAGGTATCTGCTAATGTTGATCAGTGTTTCAGTGGTATCCGTCAGCATCTTTGGGGTCCCTTATGGTTATGAGATGGCCACCATAGCTATTCTTGTCATAGCTGAAGAATGATAATGCAGAGGGGAGAGGGAAGTGACAGGAATGTTGTCTCTTAACAGGAATACGAAAGAAAGCTTTCTCAGACCTCTCCAACAGACTTTGGCTTAAATCTGTAGACTGAAACAGTGTCTCTGTAACACTGTAGTTTCCTGTCTATAGAGGAAACTAGGAGTGGAAGTGGGTAGGGGAGGAAGGAGGTTGGGAATGGCTTAGATGACTCAGTCAGCTGAAAGGATTGCAGGCCTAGTATTATAAATAGGATGCTGTTTTATGAGAGTGTAAAGTTCTGTAACTGCAGCACAGTTGACCAGATAGTAGTGTTTGATGGTAATGTAGTCTGTTCGCAGTGAATACGTGAGCTGTACAAAAAACATTCTGCTTTATCGTTGACTTTTTTCCCTTTGGTTGCAGGGCTGATACAGGGCATCAACAGAATAATATTTGCATTTTGACATTTCCTTTCAATAGAGAAATACTTGGCCAGTTTCTTACTTGTGCAGATAATCCCTTTTTTGCTATTTTAGATGTGAAAGTCGCTCAGTCGTGTCTGGCTCTTTGCAACTCCATGTACTGGGGCCTGCCAGCCTCCTCTATCCATGGAATTCTCCAGGCAAGAATACTGGAGTGGGTAGCTGTTCCTTCTCCAGGGGATCTTCCCAACCCAAGGATCGAACCCAGGTCTTCTGCATTGCAGGCAGATTCTTTACCATCTGAGCCACCAGGGAAGCTGTACAAATACATTTTTGTTGATGTGGTCACATTTTGTCTACCGAGATTTTTCTTTTTTTAAGTATCAGAGACTCTTATTTGTTTTAGAAATCTTAGTTTCTTCATTGAAAGGTTTTTCTTTATCAGAAATACCATTTATTCTCATCCTTTGTTTCATAGCATTAATGTTAAGTAACTATGCTATATATATAGCTCAAAATGTAGTTTTTTATAAAGAAATATTTTGAAAAATCTAGTTTTGGCTGTGCTGGGTCTTTGTTGTTGCAGGCAGGCTTGCTCTAGTTTTGGTGAGCAGGGACTAATCTATAAATATATACTATATTTATAATATATAAATATAAAATATAAAGGACTCTAAAGAAAGCTGAGCCCCGAAGAATTGATACTTTTGAACTGTGGTGTTGGAGAGGACTCTTTGAGAGTCCCTTGGACTGCAAGGAGATCCAGCCAGTCCATCCTGAAGGAGATAAGTCCTGGGTGTTCATTGGAAGGGCTGTTGCTGAAGCTGAAACTGCAGTACTTTCACCACCTGATGCGAAGAACTGACTCTTTGAAAAGGCCCTGATGCTGGGAAAGATTGAAGGCTGGAGTAAAAGGCGACAACAGAGGATGAGATGGGTGGATGGCATCACCGACTCAATGGACATGGGTTTGAACAAGCTCTGGGAGTTGGTGATGGACAGGAAGGCCTGGTGTGCTGCGGTCCATGGAATCGCAAAGAGTCGGACACGACTGAGCAACTGAGCTGGGGCTGCTCTCTGTTTGCGGCACACGGGCTTCTCATTGTGGTGGCTTCTCTTGTTGTGGAGCAGAGGCTCTAGAGCGTGTGGGCTTCTGTGGTCGCGATGCACAGGCTCAGTAGTTAGCACGCACGGGCTTAGTTGCTCTATGGCATATGGATTCTTCCCGGATCAGGGACAGAACTTATGTCCCCTGCATTGGCAGGTGGATTGTTAACCAGTGCACCAGCAGGGAAGTCCAGAATATATAAGTTGCCTCACTTTAAGTTGCCTCACTTGAAATTGTTCTGGACGTTGTTTCTTTAGAATGTTGACAAATTTAATGTATTAGTATGGTGCCCAGAAGGACAGGATTTTCAGTGAAAAACATAGCCTTTGATATCCAGATAGCTAGATTAAACCAGCAGCATTGCCATTTACTACTTGGTCAAATTACCCAGTCTTTCTGGATCTCAGTTTCTTAATCTGTAAAATGGCAATATCAAAACTTCCAATGATGTCCTGAGTATGCTGCCTCCTCTCCAGGCCTGGTCCTCTGGAGGCCCTCAGTAGCAGCTGCTGTAACAGGTAAATACTCCTGGCAGTGAGGAGCACACAGAAACCATATGGCTTGTTGCATTTGTAGTTTGTTGCTCATCACTGCTTTTATTTACTTGAAGGAAGGGAAGAGAAAATGAAGAATGTGACAAAACTTTTTTGAAGTGAAATTACTTGCTTCTTTAGTTAGGATTATCAAGTTATATTCGGTTTATTAAAGTGTTTATTTTGTAGAAAATAGTTCAACTTTCTCTCTCTTAAAAAAGCAGTTTTATATTTATCTCTCGCTTACTGGCCCCATATACCTTTGTTAATGGGAGAAGAGTTACACTGTTTTGCAGTGGTAAGCCAGCGAGTCATCACCTAGTGGCACAATCACATTATAAATTTCCTAACTATACTTAACCAGCATTCCAAAATGGACTTTTCTTATCCAATAAAACTATATCTGTAGCCAATATTTACTATATTTATAGCCAATAAAACTATATACTATATAAGTAATATATCAAATTCATGCCAGTTTTTCTCAGTGGACGTTCTATTTTGATTGTATTGGGCTATAACCTTTTCAAGTAATTTTTAACCAGGATTCAAAGTCACCACTAGACATTTTAATGATTCCATTCTTGATTTATAATTTTTGGTATCTCTTTAAAAAGATAAGAAAGAACCTTTTATTTTTGTGGCATTTGATATCTTTACCGCCTTCTTGATGGAAAAGATTAAGAGCATTAGGTTTTAGCTTTTCAAACTTTTCATATGGATATTTTTAAACCTACTACCTTTCTTCACCAAGGCCACCTGTGCTTGATCATACCTTATGGCAAGTCTGTGTGTCTTCCACTGATGAGCACTTATGTTGCTTCCATATCTTGGCTATTGTGAATGTTGCTACAATGAACATAGGGGTGCATATATCTTTTGATTAGTAATTTGGTTTCTTTGGAGAAATACCCAGAAGTGGAATTGCTCAGTTGCATGATAGCTCTAGTTTTAGTTTTCTGAGGAAAGTCCATACCATTTTTCAGTAGTGGCAGTGCCAGCTTACATTTCCACCAACAGTGCACGAGGGTTCTCTTCTCCACATCCTCGGTTCAGTTCAGTCGCTCAGTTGTGTCTGACTTGTTGCGACCCCATGAACCACAGCACACCAGGCCTCCCTGTCCATCACCAACTCCCAGAGTTTACCCACACTCAGGTCCATCAAGTCAGTGATGCCATCCAACCGTCTCATCCTCTGTCGTCCCCTTCTCCTCCTGCCTTCAATCTTTTCCAGCATCAGGGTCTTTTCAAATGAGTCAGTTCTTCGCAGCAGGTGGCCAAAGTATTGGAGTTTCCGCTTCAGCTTCAGCCCTTCCAATGAATATTCAGAACTGATTTCCTTTAGGATAGACTGGTAGGGTCTCCTTGCAGTCCAAGGGGCTCTCAAGAGTCTTCTTCAACACCACAGTTCAAAAGCATCAATTCTTTGGTGCTCAGCTTTCTTTATAACTAACTAGACAGACCTTTGTAGGCAAAGTAATGTCTGCTTTTTAATATGCTGTCTAGGTTGGTCATAATTTTCCTTCCAAGGAGTAAGCGTCTTTTAATTTCATGGCTGCAATCACCATCTGCAGTGATTTTGGAGCCCAGAAAAATAAAGTCAGCCACTGTTTCCACTGTTTCCCAATCTATTTGCCGTGAAGTGATGGGACCGGATGCCATGATCTTAGTTTTCTGAAGGTTGAGTTTTAAGCCACCTTTTTCATTCTCCTCTTTCACTTTCATCAAGAGGCTCTTTAAGTTCTTCTTCACTTTCTGCCATAAGGGTGGTGTCATCTGCATATCTGAGGTTATTGATATGTCTCCCAGCAATCTTGATTCCAGCTTGTGCTTCATCCAGCCCAGCGTTTCTCATCATCCTCACCACACTTATTTCTTGTGTTTTCGATGATAGCGTTCTGACAGGGGTGCGGTGATACTGTCTTGTTGTTAACTGGCTGCTCCGGTCTTGGCTGCTGCAGGTGGGCCTTCTCCAGTTGTGTCGAGCAGGGGCTACTCTCTGGTTGGGACGCACAGGCTCAGTAGTTGTGCACAGGCTTAGTTGCTCCACAGCATGTGGGATCTTCCTAGACCAAGAATTGAACCCGTGACCCTTGGGTTGGCATGCAGACTCTACCACTGAGCCACCAGGGAAGCCCTCACTGTGGTTTTGATTTGCATTTCTATAATGATTAGAGATTTTGAGCATCTTTTCGTGTGTCTGTTGGCCATTTGTATATCTTCTTTAGAAAATTATCTATTCAGATACTCTGCTCATTGAGTTATTTGTTTTTTAATATTGGGTTATATGAGTTCTTAGGATCTTCCCTGTAGCTCAGACAGTAAAGAATCTGCCTACAATGCAGGAGACCCAGGTTTGATCTCTGGGTTGGGAAGATCCTCTGAAGAAGGGAATGGCAGTTCACTCCAGTATTCTTGCCTGGAGAATCGCATGGCCAGAGGAGCCTGGTGGGCGACAGGCCATGGAGTCGCAAAGAGTCAGACATGACTGAGCGACTAACACTACTATATGAGTTCTTGGTATATTTTGGATAGTAACCCTTTATTGGCTATGTCCCTCATAGCTCAGTCGGTAAAGAATCTGCCTGCATTGCAGAAGACCCAGGTTTGATTCCTGGGTCAGGAAGATCCTCTGGAGAGGGAAATGGCAACCCCCTCCAGTATTGTCACCTAGAGAATCCCATGGACAGAGGAGCCTGGCAGGCTACAGTCCATGGGGTTGCATGAATTGGACGTGACTTAGCGACTAAACCACCATCGTTGGATACATCATTTGCAAATATCTTGTCCCATTTAGTAGGTACCCTTCTCGTTTTGTTGCTAGTGTCCTGCACTGTGCAAAAGCTTTTTAGTTTGATGTAGTCCCATTTGTTTATTTTTGCTTTTGTTCCCCTTGCCTGAGGAGACATATCCTCCCGAAAAGTCTTTCTAAGATTGATGTCACAGAGCATATTGCTCATGTTTTCTTTTAATAGTTGTATGGGTTCGTATTTTACATCTAAGTCTTTCTGTTTATATGGTATGAAAAAGTTTTAGTTTGATTCTTGTATATGTAGCTATCCAATTTTCTGAGACCACTTAGCAAAGAGATTTGTCTTTTCCACATTGTGTATTCTTGCCTCCTTTGTCATAGATTAATTACCGTAATTGCATGGATTCATTTCTGGTCTGTCTGTTCTGTTCCATCTGGAGGAGGGTAGGCCACCCACTCCAGTGTCCTTGCCTGGAAAATTGCATGGACAGAGGAGCCTGGCGGGCCCCAGTTCATGGAGTCACAAAAAGGTGGAAACAACTAAGCACACACAAACATTCTGTCCATTGATCTATGGGTCTGTCTTTGTGGCATACTGTTTTGATTACTGTAGCTTTGTAGTGTAGTTTGAAATCAGGGAGCATGGTGCCTCTAATTTTATTCTTCTTTCTTAAGATTGTTTTGACTATTTGGGCCTTTCGTGTGTATTTGTTTTTTTAAACAAATTTTGGAATTATTTGTTCTAGTTCTGAAAATTGCCAATGATATTTTGATATTTATTGCATTGAATCTGTAGATTGCCTCAAGTAGAATGGTCATTTTAACAATATTCTTCCAGTCCATGAGCACAGTATATATTTTGTCCAATTTCTTTAATCTGTGTCTTAGCGGTTTTCATAGTACAAGTCTTCACTTCCTTAGTTAGACTTATTCTTAGTTGATTTACATTTTTTGATGCAACTGTAAGTAGTAATGTTTTCTTAATTTCTCTTTCTGATAGTTTATTGTTAGTGTATAGAATAAAAGGGCTTCCCCGGTGGCTCAGTGGTAAGGAATTCATCGGCAATGCAGGAGATGCATATTCAATCCCTAGGTCAGTAAGATCCCCTGGGGAAGGAAATGGCAACCCACTCAAGTATTCTTGCCAGGGAAATCTATGGACAGAGGAGCCTGGTGGGCTACAGTCCATGGCATTGCAAAAGAGTCAGACACAACTTAGTGACTAAACAATACCAGCAACATAGAAACACACTAGAATCTTGATGTTGATTTTGTATCCTGCAGCTTTAATGAATTATTTTATTCTAATAATTTTTGGTAGAATTTTTGAGATTTTTAAAATTTTGTATCATGTCTACTGCAGTGACAGTATTACTTCTTTCCAATTTGGATTCTTTTTTCTTGACCGATTGCTGTGGCTAGTACTTCCAATATTATGTTGAGTAAAAATTGTAAGAGTGGACATTGTTGTCTTGTTCCTGATCTTGAAGGAAATGCTTTCAACTTATCACCATTAAGTATGATGTTATCTGTAGGTTTATCATTAATGGCCTATATTATGTTGAGGTATGTTTCCTCTATATCCACTTTGTTGAGAGTTTTTATAATCATAAATGAATGTAGAATTTTGTCAAAAGCTTTTTTTGTACATACTGAGATAATCATATGATTTTTATTCTTCAGATTGTTAAGATTGTATATCACATTGACTGAGTTGTGTATATTGAACCATCCTTGCATTCCTGGAATAGGTCCTGCTTGATCATGGTATATGATCCTATTAATGTATTGTCAAATTCAAATTCAACTTGCTAGTATTCTGATGAGAATTTTTGCGTCTATGTTCATCAGTGATATTGTCCTGTAACTTTCTTTTGTGTGTGTGGTCTTTGGTTTTGGTATAAGGGTACTGCTGACTTCACAGAATGAGCTCAGAAGCGTTCCTTCCTCGTTAGCGTAGTTTGGGAGATCTAGGCGTTAATTCCTCTTTGTTTGCTTGGTTGAATTCCCAGTGAAGCCTGAACTTTTCCTTGTTGGAAATTTTCCTTTTCTTTTAAACTGATTTAATTTTATTCCTGGTAAATTATCTCTATATATTTTCTATTTTTCCCTGACTCAGTCTTGGGACATTTTATGTTTCTAGGTTGCCCGTGTTACTGGCATATAATTATTCATAGTAATCTCTTACAATCCTTTGTATTTCTGTGGTTTCATTTGGAACTTCTTTTTCATTTCTGATTTTGAGTCATCTCTTGATGAGTCTGGCTGAAGGTTTATCAGTTTTGTTTATCTCATCAGTGCACCAGCTCTTGGTTTTATTGATTTGTTTCTATTTTTTGTCTCTGTTTTATTTATTTCTGCTCCTCATTGCATTCTGAATTATTTTTCCCCAGTTTTTTAACTAGAGATATATATGACACCAATAAGTGAAGTCGCTCAGTCGTGTCCGACTCTTTGTGACCCCATGGACTGTAGCCCACCAGGATCCTCCGTCCAGGGAACTTTCCAGGCAGGAGTACTGGAGTGGGGTGCCATTTCCTGCTCCAGAGGATCTTCCCGACCCAGGGATCAAACTCAGGTCTCCCACATTTTAGGCAGACGCTCTACCATCTGAGCTAGGGCAGTCCCTATGACACCAATGAGAGTTTTTCAAAATTGATGTGAAGTAACTAGTACTAACTTTAGTTGATATAAATCTAGGTTTTAAAAATAATACTCTAATTTCCCTAATTATAACAAAGGATTAATTTATTCTTTCCATTAGAAAAGAAAGAAAGAAAGTGAAGTCGCTCAGTCGTGTCCGACTCTTTGCAACCTCGTGGACTGTAGCCCACCAGGCTCCTCTGTCCATGGGATTCTCCAGGCAAGGATACTGAAGTGGGTTGCCATTTCCTTCTCCAGGGGATCTTCCCAACCCAGGGATTGAACCCAGGTCTCCCGCATTGTAGGCAGATGCTTTATCCTCTGAGCTACCAAGGAAGCCCCATCTTTGCATTAGAGTCTCATTTTTTAAGAGCTACCATTTAGAAGTATCATTTATGAGATTTTAGCTAGCTTTTATAGCCACGTCTTAAGTAAGTACATGTTTTCTGTAAAATTTTTTGAAGTGGGGGGAAAACCCTCAAATCCAGGCAGCCAGTCTTGACATACTGAGGACCCCCAGACTGGACCCTAGCCTTTCACCCTCAGTTCCAGTCCCTCTGCACACTCTGCTGGGAGGCCTCGTCTGCTCATGTGGCTTCCGGTGCCTCCTGTATATTTGTGAGTCCCTGGTTTTTATCTCCTGCCTATGCCTCTGCACTGGACTCCACACCTGTGTCTGTATTCAGCTACTTACTAGACATCTCTACTTGAATGGCTGGTAGGCAACCCACATTCAGTATGTTCAAGACTCAGTTCTTTACCCAAACCTGTTCTTGTGTCTTATAGATTCTGAAACTACAGTCTACTTATTCATCGAAACCAGAGACCTGATTTAGTCTTTACTGGTCTCCCTGTTACTAGTCTTTACTTTCATTTTTGTGCTATAGTAGTTTTTTAAAAGCCCTTTGGATAGTTTCCTGTCCCTAAATAACAAATCTAGATTCCACAGCCTGACTTTAAGGCTCTCTATAATCTGGTTCCTGCCACTAGCCAGCCTAATAACCTGCTGTTTGCCTTCTCTAGCCCTACATGCCAGTTAACCAAATTGTTTACAGCTTCTTGGATGCTGTTCATTTCATATCTTGTGTTTTCACATGCTACACCTGACTAGCCCTTTTTGCTTGTCTACCAACAAACTTCAAGCTGTCCATTAACCTGAGATATTTAAGACCTGGATCAGAAATGTTTTCTTCTGAGAAGTTTTTAATCCCCTCCTCAGCTGATTTGATTATTCCTTTGTGTTTTGACTATCTTACATACATTTCTTTTGTAGAACAAAGTCTTTATGTGCTCTATTACCATGGCAGACATTCTGAGAGCAGGAATATCTTAACCATATTTTATCCCCAGCATGTAAATGCAATTACTGAGATGCAGAGAGACAAATCTTGAATGAGTGCATGAATCAATAAAGCATCACCTAGTTTCAGTCCTGTTGTATACCTCTAGCAGATAGCTCTGGGCTGGTAGCTTTGTAGCAGGTAGCTTCTGAACCATCCCCACTAGTTACTCTCCTTTGCTATTGGAGCTCCTCGCTGGCTGGGTTTGAGAAGCCTGACTCCAGAGCTCTAGAATTCCCTGTGCCGTACCCAAAGCATTCTTCTGTGCTTCACATGAATTGCAGGTCTGGAACAGCCGTTCTCATTCATAACTGTTTTCTCCCCAAATCAGCCAACCTGGAAAGCAGTCCACAAGAACCTGGAGCTACAGTTTTGATGTCATGCCACCAGGCGGTGGCAGTGTCAGACGTAGAGATCCTTAGTTTCCTGGGGTAGCCCTAGTTTTATTTGTCTTGTTTTCCTTCAAAAACTACATCAGTATTTTGTACATTTTAGTAATTCAGCATTTATAATGTTTCTGGCTGTTTTATGTATTTGGAAGTTTCACAAAAATAGTTCTATCAGTGAAGTGCTTTTTTTGTTTAAAGTATGGTTCTTCCTTGACCAAAGGGCATGGGTTCAAACTTCCAGGCTTGCATTTCATCAGATTCAAATATAGGGCTTTGTTTGCATTCCGTAGTATTTATGTTTAATTATAACCATAGATTTCCTAGTCTATAACTTTGGTAAAAATTTAGATTGGATGCCAAAAAAAACCCAATTAAAATTTTTGTAATTATTCTAATTTTTAAAGTTAAATACATTCTACTTTTTCAAAAATTTCTAACACTTAAACTTGCCACAAATCTTAGTGTGGTTGACTGCTGTCAGCTCTTGAGTTAGGCTGCCATCCAAATGTGTTAGGTTGCCCTCTTCATTCTGCTGGAACTGCTTAGACTATGGAAGAAGAAGCTTTCGTTTGCTTTTTTAGCCCTTTAAGATCCAAGTTCTCTTAAGTCTTTCCACTATATGAGGCAGAAATAGAAAGAAAAGAGCATCTTTCTTTTCAAAAGATAAAAGCCTTTATTGGCAGCTACTTTATCCTCACTATTTTCCAGCACTGTTGTCTCCTTATCACTTTTTCTTTGGCTTTATAAGTTTAATGTGAAATTTATTATAACCTGGCCTGAAAAGAAATTAAAGCTTTAAATTTGTTAATTATATTTATTTTAAATAGAAATTTGAACTTAAGCACTTTAGTGCTTCTAAGCAAGTAACTTGTTATATTTTTGATGGGTAGGTTCTAATGAAACTAAATTACTTAAACTGAAAAACTTACTGAATCAAAACATTTTAAATAGTATTTAAGTAACATTTTTATTAGCAGTTTAAATAGTGGACAGTCTTAATTCTCACAAGAGGAATTCATAAATGTTAGAACTGAAATGTGAGCATATCATTTCCCAGTACTCTTGAAAAACTAGGAAAATAAGTTATTCCTTATGTAAAAGTAACTTTGCTGATTTTAGCATCTATGTAGATCTATTGGTAGATGCTGTCAGTTATTATAGTGTATAAAAGTGTGGGCCAGCAATCCTGGAACTTGTTGCATACATGAGTGTCCCCATGGACTGTTTGAACCGACTCTCAAAAGTGAGAGAACAGGACTCCATTGGGAGGCACATTCCGTTCTGTTCCAGAGGGCACTGGTACCCTCCATGGAGAGAGAGACTATGTGTGTGTGTTTGTGTGTGTGTGTGTGTGTGTGCACGCGCGCATGCGTAATGAATCCAAACATCAGGCTGGAAGGGAGTGCAAGGCAAGCTAGAGGAGGGGGTCTGTGAGGGGCGTCTAGCCTGCCTGGAGTGTCTATCCTTCATCATGGAAATTACAGATAGGGAAAGCCAGCAGAGAAGCCGGCAAAGAACCCAGGAGCACAGCCATGCAAGGGCCTAGCAAACATGTCAGGCCCAAGAGCACCGAGGCATCTTAGTGCTTCCTGAGTATGGTATTTCTAGTTCCCTTTACCTGTTCTGTTCTCCTTCCCCTGCTCCAGGCGTGGTAGAGGTGGAGGACAGGAGGCAGAAGCTGCAGTCACTGGACTGAAGGGAGGACAGAAACTCTAGACCAGGAGAGAGAACAGGACAATCACCCTTTCTAGTAAACCCCACCGGCAGCCTGTAGTTGCTGAAAAGTCTTAGCTTTAAATCAAGAATTGAAGTGTTGGTCATTATGTTAGACATTCTAATTTCTGAATTAAGGCTTTGTTTGCCAACTTAAAAAAATTGTAGATCTTGATTAAGAGTGAGCAAAAATTCATGGGACTCCCAATTCTTCATTTAGTGGCAAAGGAAGCACTTCCCTCGCTGAACTGTTGGTAGTTGTGGGGAGGAATTAAGTTGCATCTGTGGTTTTACCCTACGAGTACAGTGCAGAATGCATGCATGCTTAGTCATGTCCACCCCCTTGCGACCCCGTGGACTGTAGCCTGCACAGCCCCTCTGTCTATGGGATTCTCCAGGCAAGAATAGTGGAGTGGGTTTCCATTCCCTTCTCCAGGAGATTGACCTGACCCACAGATCAAGCCCAGGTCTCCTGCATTGTAGGCTGATTCTTTTACTGGCTAAATCAAGCCAGTTATGCAAAATATGTATAGGTTATTTCTTAACACAAAAATATTAATAATACAAATCTTTATAATTAATTTTAAATCTTCCCTTGATTTAAAAAATTTACTTGTTAAACAGTTCTGTCATTCCAGATAATTAAAGGGTTGTTCTTCCAAGCAGATTTTGAGTTTTTTTCTCAAATGGATTTTTTTTGTTTTTAAGACATCCTTTTTATTTTATTTACTTATTTATTTAGATTGGTGAAAAAGTAATGCAATTTCAGACCGTGAATTTTAAATCATTATAAGTAGGCTCAAACATGTCTTTATTAATCAAAATAATAACCATTACAATCAGTACATTTTTCTCAATGAGAAATAAGTTTGTTATTCCTGTAGCATAAAAATCTGTGTTTCGGGATTCAACAAACGCTTGGAAAGCATTTTCTCCCTCCTGCTGGTTGTGAAAGCATTTTCCTTGCAAAAAGTTATTGAGATGCTTTAAGAAGTGGTAGTCAGTTGGCGAGAGGTCGGGTAAATATGCCAAGTGAGGCAAAACTTCGTAGCCTAATTCATTCAGTTTTTGCAGCATTAGCTGTATGACGTGTGGTTGGGTATTGTTTTAGAGAAGAGTTCGCCCTTTCTGTTCACTAATGCTGGCAGCAGGCATTGTAGTTTTTGATACATCCTCTTCAATTTGCTGAGCATACTTCTCAGATGTAAAGGTTTTGCTGGGATTCAAAAAGCGATAGTGGATCAGACAGGTAGCAGACCACCAAACAATGGCCGTGACCTTTTTTGGTGCAAGTTTGGCTCTGGGAAGTGCTTTGGAGCTTCGAGCTGGTTGTCACTGGTTGTCGTATAAAATGTGCTTTTCATTGCATGTCACAATCCGATTGAGAAATGGTTCGTTGTTGTTGCATAGCATAAGAGAAGACACGTCTAAACAGTTATTTTTTGGATTTTTAATCAGTTCATGAGGCACCCACTTACTGAACATTTTCACCTTTCCAATTTGCTTCAAATGCTGAACGACTATAGAATGGTCGACGCTGAGTTCTTCAGCAGCTTCTCATGTGCTTGTAGGAGAATCAGCTTTGATGATCCTCTCAATTGGTCATTGTCAACTTCCAGTGGCCGGCCACTGTGCTTCTTGTCTTCAAGGCTCTTGTCTCCTTTGCAAAACTTCTTGAATGACCACTGAATAAGAAAATTCGAATAAGAAAATCACTCATATTTGCTTTTTGCCATAACATCATTTCTCTAGTCTAAAATAAATAGGAAGTAAACAGGAAGTAGTAAGTCATTAGCAATGAGCAATAGCAAAAGCATAGCAATGAGCAAGAAATGCTCATTAAAATGATATGTAGCATAACCACATTTATTTAAGAATGTATTCCAATATCAAACAGCAAATTTCAACAGTGCAAAACTGCAGTTACTTTTGCACCAACCTAAATGTTTGTTCCTGGTTGTGCTGGGTCCTCACTGCTGAGCGGGCTTTTCTCTAATTGCAGAGAGTGCGGGCTCCTCTGTATTTGTGGTGTGCGGCTTCTCATTGCAGTGGCTTCTCTTGTTGCGGTGCACAGGCTCAGGGAGCGTGGGCGCAGTAGTTGCAGCTCCTGAGCTCTAGAGCCCTGGCTTAATACTTGTGGCACACGGACTCAGCTGCCCTGATGTGTGGGGTCCTCTCAGATCAGGGGTCAGGCCTGTGTCTCCTGCACTGGCAGGTGGATTCTTCACCACTGAGCCACCAGGGAAGCCTTAAGATGGGTTTCTTAACAGAAACTCCCTATCTGGGACATATTCTTGCCCACAGCACTGACAGACAATAATTCCTTTTATTTTCACTATTGTCTGAGGTCCTAAGAAGTAATGGAAGTTGGTAGACAATTAGTAGCCCTCATACTTAGCCCTCAGTTCTGTGTTTGTCATATTAGAGCCCAGTTCTCATGTTTAAAGAGTCTATAATCCTCCATAACTTTGTATCTAACTTCCTTCTCAGTATCAGTTGGATTTTGCATGTCTTTGGCTTTCAAAATATCTGACTGACTTCCAGTTGGATTCTGTATAAGGCTTTGAGTATAGTCACAATTTCTGACTTAACTCTAATAACATAAGGCTTCATTGGACCTCTTTATCTTCTGTATCTCTTAACTATTTCTTAATATTTTTATTGCTTCCTAGAATTTAAAAACAGTTCATTTGCAATAGTTTTCAAATCATCTTGCCTTCTTTTTCTTGTCATTCCTTTGGTCCTCTGTCTGACTGAGCAGGTTGCTGATGCGTCTACCTGAAGGAATGCAAGTCTCATTTGCTGTGCACTGCTCTCACAGTTTGTTTCTTTACACTGTAATGTTTATCGTGATCTCATCTTCATCAGGTGTTACATGTGAGTGTCAGAATTCTTCTCAAGCGTGTACTTAATAAGTGGCTTCACTTTCCCTTGACGTTGCTTTCCTGATGGGATTCCCATGTTTTTTCTGTGTCCATTATTCAGGATTCCTGCTATACTTTTCTCAGGTTCTGAATTGTGTTCCACTGGGTTGCACTGCTGGAAGTTTGATCTGGTTAAGCGGAATATTAATCCTCTGTATTTTTACTAGCTTCAGAGAGTGTTACCTTTTAATGAGCTTCGTCTTGTAGCATAAAGAAAATATTTCAAAAATATTCAGCATTCAGCACTCATACATGCCTTGAGTTATTTGTTACTGTATCCAGTGGAAAGGTTTGAGCCAATAGTATTGTAACCATATGTATAGTGAGCACTTCATAAATGTTTATTGAATGAAGAGCCTTCCTGGCATATATTACTTTATTCTGCTCATTCTTATTCTTAAACACAGTGCTGTAACCCAGCATAGAGGAATAAGAATGTTGAAGTTTGATGTCTTCCAAAATATTTCACAGCTGTCATAGCTGGCCAGCACTATATGAAACAGACTATTGTTAAAGCACTATCTATTATAATAGTTAAAATGTTTACTGTAGTGAAGGTAGAAAACCCGGGTTGACTTGGTATGAGCAATAGCGGCACTTTTGATGTTATGTCTGATTTAAATTATTTCAAAGATAGAGCATACTTAAACATAATTTAATCTGGATTCTGACTCTGTTTCTCTTGGTCTTGCCTCTTGTATAATGCCTTGGTCCTTGAGCCGGCTTTCTTCATGTTTACAAGAGGGCTGCCAGCAGTAATGTAAACTGTTTGCTTCCTTGTAGCTATGCGGATTATAATCCAGAGGGCAGGAGAGAGTTGTTCCCCACAATCATTGAACAGAAAACTCTGATCTTATCCAGATTTAACACTTGAAATCAACTACTGTGGCAAAGAACATTCCTTCCAATGGTAGGCTTAGGCCTGGGTTCCTTACGTGTCCCTCAGCACCAAAACAAATATTAAACCCTAACCAGAGATGGGCAAGGCAGTCGTGAAGAAGACTGCAGCTCCATTGAAGGACACCGAAGAGCTCTCGAGTAAAGGAGCAGCACATTGATGAGCAACTAAACTCAGCCATAAAGATGTCAATTCATTATATATCATGTATATGTTATAGTAACCAGGCTCCTACTAGATTTGCATGGATAATTCTCATGTTCATGTAGTAAAGAAACTGCGAGAAGGACTGCGAGGGACTCCCCTGGTGGTCCAGTGGGTCGGGCTCCATGCTTCCAACACAGGGGCCCGGGCTCGTTCCCTGCTCAGGGGGCCGTATCCCACATGCACAACAAAGAGTGTATGCAACTAAGAAGATCCCTCATGCCACGATGATGATCAGAATCCTGCCTGCAGCGACTAAGACCTGGCCCAGCCAAATACATCCACAAGTATATATTAAGGAGAAGGACAGGAAAGTATTTTAGAAAGGAAGAACAATGGGGTGGGGTTTTCCCTATCAGATATCAATATATAATACTATAGTAACTAAAACTTGCAAGACTTCCCTGGTGGTCCAGCGGTTGAGTCCACCTCACGGTGGGGGATGAGGTCCCATCCCTGGTCAGTAAACTAAGATCCCACAAGCCGTGGAGAGACTAAGCCCATGCATGCTGCGACTTTTGAGTCCTTGCACCACAGCTGGAGAGCCTGCAGTGAAAGATCCCGCGTGCCACAGCTAAGGCTCGACGCGGCCAGATAAATATTTTTAAACACTCGTCATCTGTGTGAGAACAGACAGGAGTATAGCCATACAAAGAAGCCAAAAGCATAGGCTTTTGGCTTATTCCGTAAGCATTTGTATACCTGTCTGCTTGATGATAAAGATGCCATACATCTTTATCAATTCTGAGGGAAAAGGCCAGACTGTTCAGTAAAGTGTAGGGACAATTGGGTGTCTGTTGAAATGAATTAAAGTTAGAGCCCTACCCCAGCCCCTTTCCAAAATAAACCAAAGGTCTTTTAAAGAGTGAACGATCAAAAGAATATAATAATAGAAGGAAAGTATCTGTACAGTATTAGTTTGAAAGGCTTTTCTAAGCAAGATGCAGAATCTAAAAGCCAAAAAGTTGATGTATTTGCATAAAGAATTAAATTTGCATATTGGAAGATAACATTAAAAGTTAAACATTTCTAACCAAGTAATTACCGTCTTCTACATATAAACAGTCCCGAAGAATACATGAGAAAAGGGTAAACAATGCAATGAAATAGTGGTCATAGGACATTATTAATGAAGTCAATGAAGAAATACATTTACATAATCACTACATACATGAAAAGATGCTAAATCTTGAAAATCAAAGACATACAAATTAAAACAATAATGGAATGTCATTTTTCAGCAATCAGATTATTGTTCTTTTAAGCTATTGCCAGTATCCATTTTGGGGAAGCCTATAGGGATTAAGCTTGTTTTATACAGTTGGTAAAGGACAAAATGATAGAATTAAAAGTTCAGCTTTCACATCACACCCATTAGGATAGCTGTGATGAAAAAGAAAAAATGATAAATGTTGGAGAAATTGAACCTTGTGCATTGCTGATGGGAATGTATGGTGAAGCCATTATGGAAAACAGTATGGTGTTTCCCCAGAAAGTTAAACAGAATTACCATAAGACCCAGCAGTTCCACTTCTGGGAACAAAGTGTATCGCCCCAAAGAACCGAGAACAAGAGGTCTCAGGTATAACAGTGTTAGAGCAGTGTTATTCACAGTAGTGAAAAGGTGGGAACAGCCCAGAGGTTAATCACCAGGCAAACAGATAAATAAAATATGGTATATACAAAAGTGGAATATTTATTTAGTCTTTAAAAGGAATGAAGTTCTTGGGTAAATCTCAAGGAATGCTGTTGTTGGATCATATGATTAGAGTATTAAGTTTTGTAAGAAGCAGCCTACTGACTTCGTTGAGTTCTATGATGTTTGAGTCTTTTTAAAAAAACTCATTTTAATATCTTGAAAATATATTCATATATTGCTTATAATAGGAAGGTATTTTTTCTTCTAGTTTTATTGAGATATAGCTGACATAACTGTGTAAATTTAAGGTGAACTGCACAATGATTTGATTAACATACATCATGCAGTGATTGCCACAGTAACTTCAGTGAATATTCATCGTCTCCTTTAGATACCAAATGAAAGAAATAGAAAAACATTGTCTTGGATGAGAATTCTTAGGATTTACTGTCTTAACTTTCATATATAACATACACAGTGCTAATTGTATTTATCATGTTGTACATTGTATCCCTGGTACACAGTAATAACTAGAAGTGTGTATCTTTTCAGACGTAGAGAGCAGACTGGGGGGTTCAGGATAGGGAGACACGTGGGCTGATTCGTGTCGATGTAAGGCAGAAACCACCATGATATTGTAATTAGTCTCCAATTACAGTTAATTAATTTTTTAAAAAATTATGTACCTTTTGACTGTCCTCTTCCAGTTCCCCCTGCATACCCCCATCTCTGGTAGCCACAAATTTGATCTTTTTCTGAGTCACTATGTTGGTTCCTGTTACACAACATTGTGATTCTATATTTCTGTAAATTTCAAACTGATCACCATGATAAGTCCAGTTACAATGTGTCACCTTACAAAGTTTAGAGTTATTGACTACATTCCACACACTGTACATTTCATACTCATGAGTCATTTATTTTGCAACTGGAAGTTTGTACCTCTTAATCTGCCTCACCAGTTCTTTTCTTCTCCTACCCCCTTACCCAGGAAAAGGATTTCTAAAATAACAGTCACAACATAGAAAATTTTATGTTTCACAATACAAAAATAACCATTTTCAAGTTCTGTGCATTTTCTTACAGGTTTTTATTTTGGGGCCTTGGTTTTTTGATCATACATAGTCTCTCAAAGAGCTTCCCTTGTGTCTCAGACAGTAAAGCATCTGCCTGCAGTGTGGGAGACCTGGGTTTGATCCCTGGGTTGAGAAGATCACGGCAACTCACTCCAGTATTCTTACCTGGAGAATCCCCAAGGAGAGAGGTGCCTGGCAGGCTAGTCCTTGGGGTCGCAGAGTCTGACATGACTGAGCGATTAAGCACAGCACACAGTCTCTCAGATGGATTGACAGTTTTGTTTCCAGCTTTTTAAAACTCTATATTGGTGTCATTAAAAGTTCTTCTAAGGAGAAGGAAATGGCAACCCACTCTAGTATTCTTGCCTGGAAAAGTCCATGGACAGAGGAGCCTGGCGGGCTGCAGTCCATGGGGTTACATGACTGAGCATGTGCGCATGAGGGGGGAGGGAGATGGGTTGGTGGCAATAAAGTGGTAGAACTAAAAAAGTTCTTCTAAAATGTTGACTTTGGCTACATAATTGTGACACATTGATACCATGAAATAGCAATTTAAGATTTCTCTATTGTTAAGACAATTATATAACCCCCTTCTTTATATATAAATTCATTTTTATAGTACTCATTGTTTTGTTATGATTTGATTCCTAAATGGCATGTCATCTTAATTTTAAAATTGTAGATACACTAATGTGTGTGTGCTAAGTCGCTTCAGTCATATCTGACTCTGCAGCTCTATTTACTGTAGCCTGCCAGGCTTCTCTGTCCATGGGATTCTCCAGGCAAGAATGCTGGAGTGGATTGCCATGCTCTCCTCCAGGGGATCTCTCCGACCCAGGGATCGAACCTGAGTCTGTTATATCTCCTACATTGGCAGGTGGGTTCTTTACCACCAACGCCACCTGGGGAGCCCCAGATATACTAATAAGACTTTTTAAATATATAAAATTTTAAATTATACTGCCCCTCTCTCTTTTTTTTTTTTTTTTGAGGAGAAACAAGACATAGAACCTCTTTTTTCCATAACATATTGTACATGAGTTTTGATAAAGCTGTAGACTTTTACTGGATTCTTTTACTATTACCTTTTTTCCCCATCCTCCTTTCCTTGACATTCTTTCCCCCCTGTGAGGACTTCTGTATTTCTTTCAAAAGCTTTGAAATTTTACTTTTAAAAAGGAGCGAATCAGAATTCCAGTGCAGCCAGCTTGAATCAATCTTTCTGTTCCTCCAGGCAGTGAATTAGCCCTTAAGAAAACATTGGCATTATGTCTCTGAAGCTTCAGTGTCTGCATAGGTGGACTGGAATGCATTAAAGAGAAGCATTGTCAGACCCTTCCTCAAGTCTGAAGATGAAATCCTGTTCTTACTAATTATAAGTCACTTTTGTTGTTGCTGCTGCTGTTTTTTCTGAGTTACTTGGGTTTTAAAAGTTATTATTTGCTTTAATGAAAGTTGGAAGTAGATTGTTACAGTATGTAGTTGGTTCTTGTTTTATGTTACAGAAATATGTCAAGAGAATTTGCTCTTTAAAGGAGTCCTGTGGTGAATATTTTTTCTCATTATAGAATATCACTTCTTTTTCTAATTTTGTGAATGTGGACTTTTGTGTTTCTTTCAGTGACAAATACTGAGATATTTTATTTCTGGTTCAGACTACAGTGCTTAGCAGTAATTCATTTTTTGCTGATGAACTAGATAATAGTCTCCCATATATTAATATCTTGTGTATTTTAGTTGGGTTTGTTACTGCAAAGAAACAGATTTCTCTCGTACTTCAGTCGTTCTCAAAAGTGTGATGCCCGTAATCAGAAGCGTCAGCGTCCCGTCACCTGGGAGCATGTTAGAGATGCATGTTGTTAGGCTGTGCCTTAGACCTCTACTGTTCAAAGCCTGGGGGGGGTGGGGCAGCAGCCTCGGCTTTTACACGCCCTTTGGGTGACCCTGGTGTGTGCTCAAGTTTAAGACTGCTGGTTTAGATAATATCTGCAGTGGCTGAAAATCTCAGCTCTTAATCACTGGAGGGGCCTACATTTGGTTTAATTCCAAGGGATGTGTTAGGAACTATAGCAATATTGCTTCTAAGAGACGTGTAGATGAAAAACGGATAGCATGGGCTGCCTCACAGAAGTTGCTTTCATTGTTTCTAGCAATTGAGATTTTAAGAACTAAACAGAGCCAAGATTCCTTCCCTACTGAGTTGAAGCAAATTGTTTCAGTGCTTAGGATAATTAGCAGAAGCTTCTCATTTGATACCATCATTTAACCGAGATAGTTAAAGTGACAAATCATGAAATCACATTTAAAATACATAAGATTATTTTCAGAGTTAAGAAATTCCTGAATTAGCTCTCTTTCAAAAGCTTTTAAGTTGTAAATAATTACAAGCAGACATACAATATCTGGGAAACATTTCATTAATATAATTAAGATATGTTAATATGTCCATTAATTATTGGCTTATTTTTACGTAGTTCTTCATTTAGGGAGTAACATCTACCTATCTGGTTAGTTTTTAAACATTTGTAATGTAAAAATGTTATGCTAATACCTATGTGTATTTTTTTCATTGGAAAATACTCCTAAATGAAGATATTACATGCATTTATTAAATTATTTCAGATGGGTCCTGATTCAGGGTGGAATATTAACATTTTAAACATGGTGTTATTTTATAAATGAGAACCCTTGTTTTAAAGAACAAGGTCTCTTTGCTAAATTTGGGGCTTTAAAGCTTATTTTGGCTCTTAACTCTACAGCAGATTTTTGTATTTCAACTTAGGAAGATAATTACTCTCTCTAGAAGAGGTATAACTGGTTTGATGGTGATGTCCTCTTGGCATCACAGATGGATCTTGTTCATGCTATGGATTAAAATCAAGGACTAGACAACCAAAGGAATACTAACAATATTCCCTTTGTACATACTGAGAAGTGGAAGATTTCTTAAAGTCAGGGTAAAGCTACCAACTTTTTGAAGATACTGTTTGTGATTTTTTAAGCAAAAAAGGGTATCTAAGTATAATTCACCCTCTACATAAAACGAAATCATATTGTGAAAGGTCAGCTTTTTAGAATCAGCCAAAAGAAATTACTCATCCATTTGTTAATTATTTTCCAAATGTTTATAACTCAAGAGTGAATGAAGTGTAGAATGTATTTTAAGAAAGCCCTTTCCCAAGGGGCTTACCTTGTGGCTCAGCTGGTAAAGAATCAGCCTGCAATGCGGGAGACCGGAGTTTGATCCCTGGGTTGGGAAGATCCCCTGGAGAAGGGAAAGGCTACCCACTCCAGTATTCTGGCCTAGAGAATTCCAGGGACTGTAGAGTCCATGGGGTCGCAAAGAGTCATACACGACTGAGCAACTTTTGCTTTCACTTTTACCCAATCAGTGAGTCTAAGATGTCTAACTAGTTTACAGCAAAAGATGTGGTAGAGAATTTCCTGTGGGTATTTATTTAGTTTGGGGCCCAGGTGAGACTAATAAAATTGAGACGGGAAGCAATGTTCTGAAATTAAGCAATCCCTTTTGGTGGCTCAACCACATGCTAATGAATATTCTATGTTGTTGGTCTCTGTATGCTTGTGTTACTTAATCCATTTTCAGTATAACTTACTTTCTAAGTTTGGTAAAATGCTTAAACTGGCTACTTTTAAGGTATCTAAAACATGCGTAAAATTGACAGTGCTGCGCTGTGCTTAGTCATGTTCAGCTCTTTATGACTCCATGGCCCATAGCCCGCCAGGCTCCTCTGTCAATGGGAATTCTCTAGGCAAGAGTACTGGAGTGGGGTTGCCATATCCTCCTCCCAGGGATCTTCCCAACCCAGGGATTGAACCCAGGTCTCCCGCATTGCAGACGGATTCTTTACCATCTGAGCCACCAAGGAAGCCCATGAATACTGGAGTGGGTAAACTATTCCTTCTCCAGGGGATCTTCCTGTCCCAGGAATCAAACCGGGGTCTTCTGCACTGCAGGTAGTTCTTTACCAGCTGAACTAGCAGGGAAGCCCGAATTGGCAGTAGATTTGTCTGATAGATTTTTTTCTTCTCTAAGAACTTAGTATATAATTCCTCATAAAGTACCTTATTTAAGAAGAATAATTAAGAATAATTCATTTTTGACTCTCTACTAGTGAAACAGGTCACTGTACTACCAGTCTATAAGAAACAGTGTTTCGAAAAGCCTTTAGTCTGAAGTGAAATGAAATTTAAAGAGAGAATTTATATAAAACAAGATTTTTTTGAACTTTCAAATTAAAATTTTAAATAATATACTTCAGGTTATTTGTGATGGAGGCGGGGAATCTGATGAATGAAGACTGAAAAGATTGATAACATATTCATTTTTTTGTATAGGATAAGAAGAAATATTTTAAACTTTCTCAGTCTGCCCTAGTGATTCATGGTACTTGCTTTTCTTCAGGTTAGAGAAGTCAGTTCCCAAAGTAGTCTGACGTTTTTTGTTATGCTGACTTGGGCTGAAGGCAAATCTCAGTTTGTCTTCTTGATTCATACATAAACTTTATGTTAAACCAGTTTATCTTAGTATGCCATTTTATTTGTTTCAATTTTATAGTTATCTGAGGGAAACCAAAAGTATGCACACCTACAGAAAAGCATCCAGAAAGCTAAAATCGGCAGACATGAAACAGTAAGTTTGTATCCGTACATGCTTGAACAATGTCAGCTCTAAGTGTAATGAAAGCAGCCGTGCTTCCTGTGAAGAGGATGCTGTTCGTACTAGAAAAGAAGCAAGTCCCAGCAAAGGCTGTGAACATCTGACCTGGTAGATCCACTGATTGTGAACCTAGGTTTATTCTTATTGTATTGTAATGGCAGTGTGGCAAAGAAACAAACTCTGGAGCCAGACTGCCTGGGCTTTGGCCTCCTAAACGCTCTCTCCTTGGTTTTCTCATTTGTAAGATGGGGAATAATAAAATCTGCTTCATTGCGTTATTGTTTGATTAAGCTAGCTAATATTTGCAAAGCACTTAGAAGAGAGCCTGGCACAAAGTAAGCCCTGTATAAATGTTTATGTAAATTTTTAAGAGTTGGGATTTTTAAAAGTCTTGGCACAGAACCAATTGAAAACTGTCATTATAGGGCCGTTGTGGTCTTATAATATTTTTAAATGATTAAATGAATATTGACCTATTTTATTTTTCAAAAATATGGTGTTCTCTAAAGTATTATATTAGGGATTTTTAAAAATCACTTTTTAGTTTTTTCATTATCTCAGGTTTGAACTGATAACTTGAAAAAATGTTGAAGATCAACATGAACCTCTAAGCATTTCATTGCAGCCTCTGTTGGTACCGCTTGTTGTGAAAGAGACTCAAAAACTTGTCACACTGTAGAAAAGAATACATCACAGATTTACATGGCTTTATGCTTTTCAAAGTTATTTTACATACATTCTTTCTGTGAGTAGTCAGCACAGTCACAGATAGGAACTGGAGAATGGTAATTGCTAAAGAATATTTAAGGGAAGGTGAGTTCTGGGCACAACCTGAATCTTGTATTTCTTCATTTGGCAGCAATTGCCACTTTTTAAAATTTAATCATGATTTTTTTCCTTTGATTTGGCAATAACCTGTAGAAGCACCTTCAACTAATGGTGACATATTCACGCCCCATAATAGTCAGCCTGCTGAAGATTACCCGTTCACTTTAACCTCTGAAACTAGGGGGAAAACCACTAGCAAACCTATTTGGTGCCTACAGCTATCAGAAGATTATAGTAACAAGAGTTCAGAACGAGTCCTGAGAAAGATCAACTCTTATATTCATCCTGAGTTTGCTAGTCAGGAGTTTTCAGAAATAGCTGAAAGCTTTTTCTACCTATTAGCTGTTACTCATGGTGGTGATGATACTGCTGACAGTGACAATGAAGAAGACATAGCTATCATATATATGTTGCTTACTATGAGCCAGGCGGATGCTGTTCCAAACACATTTTCTCTATTGAATTTTGCCAACAGTCCAAGGAGGTGGCCTGTATTACTGTCTTCATTTTTACATTTGAGGAACTGAAACCACAAAAAGGTTAAGTAATGTGGCAAAGGTCTTGTTGCTAATAGCCAGTCTGGGATGGCTCCCAGTTCAGGATGTCTGGAGAGCTGTCCCTGTATTCACAGATACTCAACACTCTGCTTCACCTGGCTTCATTAGCTTTTTCTCCTCTCATGTTTCATTGAGGATTATGTATGATTTGGGTATTGATAGCAAATAATGATCATCTTATCTTGTGGTTATTTTAAATCGCTCCTGAACTGTACTAACATGGCATACATTAATCATATACAGTTGTTTACTTTTGAATTGAAATTAAATACAATTAAA
Organism: Odocoileus virginianus; assembly: GCF_023699985.2. Taxonomy (NCBI): domain Eukaryota; kingdom Metazoa; phylum Chordata; class Mammalia; order Artiodactyla; family Cervidae; genus Odocoileus; species Odocoileus virginianus. The sequence goes on along the minus strand of NC_069685.1, from coordinate 4,078,288 downwards.
TTCAGTTTCTCAGTAACAAGAGTCACATTTCATGTCCTTGGCAGCCCCATGTAGTTAATGTGTCCTGCACTGGAGAACACAGGTCTAGAACATTTCTGTTATTGCAGTTCTGTTGAGCTCTGCTACATCAGGCTCTGTACGTGCATTCTGTTGCATTGATGCTAGCAAAAGGAGCCAAGGAGAGCAACTGAAGGCAAAAGGAGCGAAATGCAAGCTAGCAAGGAACCTGAAAGGAGTCCCAGTAGAGAGCTTGAACTCTGTTCGGTCTTGCCTGAAACTTATCCTATAATTCTATACCATAACCTCTTCCAGTCTTTGATTTTAGTTCGGGCTTATTTTTCACACATATAAACTGAATACCAGCAGCACTGTGACTTATACCTGTTAATGAAAACTATGGCTAGAAATTTCAAATACTGTTTATTGGATCATTTTGTGTTTCAAAGTTTTATTTTGGTTTACCTTTGAAGAAAAGTGATGGGAGGTCACTGTTCTATTGTTTCTGATATCTTTAAATATTTTTAAAGGTCAATCATTCTTGAAGACTAGGAAATTATCTAGAACACTTTTTTTTTTAAGGAAAACTTTATACTGTCTGATGTTGCCATAAAATTTAGTGTGTGTGTGTATACAATCTTGTGAAACTCTCCAAAAAATTACCATTTGTCATGTAATGACAAATGACAACTGTCACGTAATGACAATCATCTTTGAGTTTCCATTTGGTTAACATATATAGAATTGGAGAGTGCAGAGAAAAATGAGAATTGAATTTGTTCTTACACTGTGAATATATGTACGTTGTTGTCAAAAGCCTAATGCATATCAGTTATGAGAAATAAGATTAAAATGTTTATAAAATGTATAATCTTAAAACATGGCATATTGTTTGTCTTATTGGACATAACGTTATTTTGAATGCAGGAAGAGCGAACTATGCTAGCAAAAGAGCTTTCTTCACTTCGAGACCAAAGGGAACAGCTAAAGGCCGAAGTAGAAAAATACAGAGAATGTGACCCACAAGTTGTGGAAGAAATACGTAAGTCTGTGTTACTCCCTAAGAGTTCTTAAATTTGCTAATGAAAGATACTTTATACTTCTAGTTGCTGGTAACCGTTCTCCATGTATATGAGAAAATAAAGCCCTTAATGCTATTAATATTTCCATTAAGGAGTCTTAATGTTAAAGCAGTGAATAGTCAAATCTGAGCATTTCAGGAATCAGGAGAGTTGGTGGGGTAGGATAAAGACATAAAATACAAGCTCAGGAGGCTGAGGAGTCAGAGAAGGAACTAAGTTGGCTTCAAGTACCTTGTATCCAGAAAGAAATGCACCATAACAGGAAAAGAATACCAAAAGATTTTAGTTTACAAGTTACAGAAAATTAGTCTGTGTGTTGACTTGCCATTTGAATATTCCAGTGATGTTTCTCCTTACTTTTAAACCAGAGTCCCAAAAGCTTCATTTTCAATATTTTTTTTTGTACTTTTATGTAAAGATAGAATTTTGAATACTTGAGGAAATGAGAGATATTATACTTAATTGTTTAGAAAAATATGCATAACTTTTTTCATATTTTTCTGTCTTAGCTTGTCTTTTCATTTAGGAAATTATCAAGTGAAAGATTTAGAAAAATGGATATTATAGTATGTGATTGAAGGCTTTGAGAGAAAATTGAAAATATTTAATGTTTTTAAATTAACCTGAGGACAGTTTGATTACAGTTTAGTTTGATGGTGTTATTTATAACTAAAAAAGCATTAAGCAGTTCAGTTAGTGAAATCTAAAGTTAAACTTGATTTTAGAGACAGATTCCACTTTGCACAACTCCAAGAGATGCCATTCAAATAAATGTAGTACATGGCCTAGATAATATATATTAGCCCTGATTCAGCTGATTACCCAGGGTGATTTTCAAAGCAAAGTGGAGACTTTGAAAGAAGAACCGTCTGTGCCAGTTATTTTCTGTGAATTATTTGAGGAGATATGTTGACTCTTTCATGCTGCCCACGGTTTCATTTCATGTATCGTCTTCCTACAGAAGAAACTATTGATACTAACCAAATCTGCTTCAGAATTAGCCACTTTAATCTGTTTTATTAAAGTTTTAACTAATATCAAGTGACCCTCAGTGTACACAGGCACATCAAAGCAGCAGGAGGCAGTTAGGCGTTCACTACTAGGAGGCGAGGCGAGGCGTGAGTCACCTGCAGAAGGAAACACCGACTGCTTGTTACAGAGGACATCGAATATTGTGTCTCCTACCCAGAGCAGTGTCTCCTCAAAGAGCATTTTTAAGAACAGTTTTCTTACCCAGATTTGTAATACTTCGGGTGGCTTATTTTCAGGCTCAGCATGGCTGTTCCCTCTGGCAGTTGATCATGAAAATTCTGTTTCAGGAACCAGATATGATCTTTCGTCTATTACTTTCACTACTAGATCCTATCAGGATCTACCTTCCTGATTTTAGTTTTGTATAATTCTTGGACTTTTTTCTTGAAGTGTCAACTCTTTGCTTACCTGCCTCATTCTCTTCTCTGTCTCGGGACCCACAGCTCATAGCCACACCTAGCCACGGCTTCTGCTTTTCACTTTGTGGTCCCTGTTGTATTGCCACAGCTCTTTCCCTGGGCAGATGACTGTGACTAATATCACCTCCACTTGTAACCTCCCATTTTTACAGACTTCTCCACAGTTAGATTGTATCTGTCCACGCAGGAATGACTAAAAACTCTTATTTAGGCTTTCAAAATTACTCTGACTTTTACTGATGGCGATCCTAAGCCAGTAGATCTTGTAGTGCAGAAGATCAATAAGGATTTTGTGCCAGACTAATTCATGAATTGGGATAACTTATTTCGAGCATGTAACTTCAGATTTGACATTCCTTGTACCTCTGAACCACGGAGGAATTTTGGCAAGTGCATCACTTCTTAGAAAGATAATAAAACTTGAAGGGAGAAGTTTCAGGTATATTAAAGGTGATGAATTTTCTGGAGAGTAGACTAGCATAGTTGAGATAGAAGTTGCAACTGTAACTTGGTACTAGTTGCCTGAATTCTGCTCTCCATCTTAACCTTTAAATTTAACAGTTTGGTAACTTATTTCTCAACCCAAGGAAATATGTCAATGTGAATGAGTTTTAAGCAGGGTAGGAGGGCTAAGTCAGTGAGAAGAAGATTTTTTTGGTTTACAGTAAGTTAATAGATTTTATCTCTCTTCATCAACATCACACCTAGGTTATCTTTTCGTATTTATTTATGCCACCATATAAGGTGAATCTGTGTTTGGGTCCTATAGAATTTATAATCATGGATATGTTACACATATATAAACTTTGGACATTTTCACATTGTACATTTTTTACATTAATAGGAGAATGAGAGGATAAGAGTCTTTCCTGGCTTTGTGGAAAGCCAGAAAAAAGCCCATTTTTTCATCCCATTAAAAAAATCATCTATTTTTATAAAATATATAATTATAGAAAATTGCATTTAAATAGACAGTAGATATCTAGGATAATTACATTATTTCAAAAATATATTTTAGATGTGAAGGCGGAATATTTTTTCCTATGGAAACTACAGAACTACAATCAGAATGAAAAAAAAAAGCTGTCAGAACCTGTATACCTATAGAAAGAATTTTTAGACTAACTTTAGTTCATACTTTTATAGAGAAATGCCTAGTCCTCTGCTTTTAAAATTCAGAACAGCTCACAAAAGTTTATTCAAATGTGGCACTTTGACTTTCAGCCAAGATAAAGTAGTAATGCACTGAACTTACGCACACATAAAAACAAAAAACGCTAAATAATGATTTCCAAGATACTTGAAATTAGATGGCAGAGAAAAGTGATTCCTAGAAAAAGGAAACAGACAAACTAAGCCTTACAATTATCCCAACTTATTTTTTTGAGAGAGTTTCCTGGCTGCAGCACAAGGAAGGAGAACCTCGGAAAGTCAGAATGAAGCTGAGAGTCAGGGAGACCAGCGTGAACAGAGTTCACAGGGCAGCATACTGGAGAGCAGAGAAGGGCCCAGACAGAGAGCCCTCTCCTCTCGGGTATTCTGTGCACGCATATGAGGAGACTCCCCAAAGCTGAGCAGAGAACGACCGCAGAGGGCCAGAACCAGAGGACTGGGGTAGTGTCTGTTCTCACCAGCCGGATTAGACGCACTTATAATTCATGAAGCATTGAGTAAAGTATCCAAGATGGACTGAGCTCTACCCTCAACCCAGCTAACAAACCGTAAGAGCAAGTCTTGAAAGCATCAAATTATTGCAAGATAACTTAGATGCATTCCAGACAAAGCTCAGTAATATACAAATACAAAAGTACCCAGCACCCAGCAGTGTAAAATTCATAATGTCTGGCATATGATGAAAGATTACCAGGCATACAAAGGAGGAGGAAAAATATGTTCGTTAGTGAGAAGAATACTCCTTCAATCAAAACTGACCCAGAATTGACCCAAATAGAATTAGAAGGCCATAAATGTAAAAGTTATGGTGAAAGTGAATGTTGCTCAGTCGTATCTCTTTGCAACCTCATAGACTATACAGCCCATGGAATTCTCTAGGCCAGAATACTGAAGTGGGTAGCCTTTCTCTTCTCCAGGGGATCTTCCCAACCCAGGGACTGAACCCAAGTCTCCTGCATTGCAGGTGGATTCTAAATGTATTCTATACATTCAAAAAGTAAGTAGAAACATTGAAGACATAAAAAAGATCCAAGTCAAACTTCTGGAGATGAACACTACAGTGTCTGAAAAGAAAAATGCACTGGATTGGATTAATAGCAGACTAAACTTGCAGCAGAAGAAAGGATTAGTGTATTTAAAGACTATGGCAATAAATATGATCCAAAATGAAACTCAGAGGAAAAGAAAAATTTTTTAATGAAAATAGCATCTGTGAAATATAAGACAACTTCAATGACCCTAATATATGCGTGATTGGAGTCCCAGAAGGAGTGTGTATTGGGGGTGGGGGCACAGTAGGGGCGTTTCAGGTTAGAAAAATATCTGAGGAAATAAAGGCTAAGTTTTTTTTCAAATTTGATTAAAACTGTAAACCCACAGATTCAAGAAATTTAAATATGTAGGTAGTAAATGGCAGTGATTTTCTTATCACTAGATCTAAAGAACTTTTTTAGGCTTTAACTTAACTGACCCGAAATCCTCTTTCCTCAATGAGATTATTGTTTTGAAAATGTGCTTGCTTTTTGATAATGAGGGACTTCCAGGATTTGGCTATCATATTATTGCAGAACAGATTAAAGGATTATGAGTTTCACGAATTGATTTTAATAGGATTTTGTTCTTAATAGCATGGCTATAGCACCCAAATTATAACAATCAGGCTTGTCCCTAAGTTTATAATGGCTTATTTAGAAACAGTTTTTCTGTGGGTAATAGCTATAACCCATATGTCCATGTAGATACAGCTCTGTATTATCTTTTATTTCTCAATCCCTGCAGGAAATACTCATATTTCATCATGCTAATTGAATTAAAGTGAGAACAGATAAATTGTAGTAAAAATGAATTCTCACAGCAAAAGGTTTGGAAAGTAAATCTTAGAAGTACTTAAGAGATTTTTCTTAGAAGTAAATGCCCAGATGACAATGAAAATGGTGGAGTAAGGACCTTTGAAAATGTACCCTTCCATGAAAACTGGAAAAAATTATTACAGCTTTTCCAGAATTCTAGAAACTAACCAAAGACTTACCTAGTCAAGAAAAATGGCCAAATTTCTGTAAGAAGAGCAGACTTTGTGGTGTTCAACTTGCCGTACTCCCATCTTCTGCTCTCCAGCTCAAGAGTAGCCTTGAGAAAAAACAGCCCTGCGTTCTTAGTATCAGAGGGAGTAGAATGGACCTGGAGCTCTGTAAGACTGTCATGCCAAAGAATTGTTGTCATTATTTGGCAACCTTGATGCTCCCCTAAAAGCTACCAATAGATGATATTGCCTTTTTTGACCTGACTTGGAATATGCCCATCACTAACAGGGGCATCCCTGGGGAGTGTTTGTCTGAAACTGTTACAGGCAAGAATTTTAACTTCACAGCTCTCTTGGGTGATGAATAAGTTAAAAACAGTGGACTAACCAAAAAATTTTAAAGGAGAAGCCAAAAGAGATGTTCATAGATACCTTGAAATCAACATATTCCTAGAAATCTAAGTGCCCATACACACATTGGGCTATACACACATTGCTCATTCTCATAGAAGACCTGAAGTGGTGCTAACCTCCCACTGCCTGCTGACCTTGACGCTCTGTATAGAGGTGGAGGCCACAGCAGAGTTGTAGATCACTTAACGATATTGTTGGAACATGCTCAAGCACACACATACAGTCTCTCAGCAGAGATGTGAAGATTCAGTCCAGGTGTAAAGGAAGTCTCCATGCAGTCACTGGCTGACCAGTAAGCACACTGACTGGAGACTGCAGTAGCCATACATAACAAAAATACAGACTTCACAGAATTCTTTCAGAGAAATCTCTAGCTAAACAGTAACTGCGAGTGGACGCAACAGCAACCCTGGGAAGGTGGGGAGAATCAGATTTCCAAAATTGAAATATCATATTATTGTAAATATCCAATTTCCAGTGAAAAATTGCAAGACATGCAAAGAAATAAGAAAATGTAGCTCATGTATGATTTTGAACTTTGAATCAACTATTTAAATATGTTAAAAGAACTTAAGAAAAACATGTTGGACTTCCCTGGTGATACAGTAGTTACAAATCCACCTGCCAGTACAGGGGATATGGGTTCAATCCCCGGTCCAGGAAGATTCCACATGCTGTGGAGCAACTAAGCATGCAAGCCACAACTACTGCAAGCCCACGAGGCACTGCTGAAGCCCATGTGCCTGGAACCTGTGCTCTGCAATGAGAGAAACCACCACAGTGAAGTGCGCTTTGAAGTGCACCACCGGTGCAACAAAGAGGAGCCCCATTACACTGCAACTAGAGAGAGCCCTCACACAGAGATGAAGACCCAGTGCAACCAAAAGTAAATACACTATTTAAAGAGAAAAAAAGATATGTCTAAAGCAGAGTACATCATGCGAAATGCCAGGCTGGATGAAGCACAAGCTGGAATCAAGATTGCTGGGAGAAATATCAATAACCTCAGCTATGCAGATGACACCACCCTTTTGGCAGAAAGTGAAGAAGAACCAAAGAGCCTCTGATGAAAGTGAAAGAGGAGAGTGAAAAAGTTGACTTAAAGCTCAACATTCAGAAAACTAAGATCATGGCATCTGGTCCCATCACTTCATAGCAGACAGATGGGGAAATAATGGAAACAGTGACAGATTTTATTTTGGGGGGCTCCAATATCACTGCAGGTGGTGACTGCAGTCATGAAATTAAAAGATGCTTGCTCCTTGGAAGGAAAGTTTGACCAACCTAGACAGCATATTAAAAAGCAGAGACAATACTTTGCCAACAAAGGCCTGTCTAGTCAAAGCTATGGTTTTTCCAGTAGTCATGTATGGATGTGAGAGTTGGACTATAAAGAAAGCTGAACGCCAAAGAATTGATGCTTTTGAACTGTGGTGTTGGAGAAGACTCTTGAGAGTCCTTTGGACTGCAAGGAGATGCAACCAGTCCATCCTAAAGGAGATCAGTCCTGAAGATTCATTGGAAGGACTGATGCTGAAACTGAAACTCCATTGGCTACCTGATGTGAAGAACTGACTCATTGGGAAAGATCGAAGATGGGAGAAGGGGACAACAGCAGATGAAATGATTGGATGGCATCACCGACTCAATGGACACGAGTTTGAGCAAGCTCTGGGAGTTGATGATGGACAGGGAGGCCTGATCGTGCTGCATTCCATGGGGTCACAGAGTCAGACATGACTGAGCAACTGAACTGAACTAAAGGAACTAAAGGAAAATCTGTGAATGATACATCAAATACAGTAATCCCCTACATACAAATGAGTTCCATTCCAAGAGTGCATTCGTAAGTAGAGCGGTTAGTCTAGATACCAAGCAACACAATCGACTGTATAGTACTATACTATATACTGTAATAGGTTATAATACTTTTCACACAAATAATACATTTTTTTTTTTTTCATTTATTTTTATTAGTTGGAGGCTAATTACTTTACAGTATTGTAGTGGTTTTTGTCATACATTGACATGAATTAGCCATGGATTTACATGTATTCCCCATCCCGATCCCCCCTCCCACCTCCCTCTCCACCCGCTCCCTCTGGGTCTTCCCAGTGCACCAGGCCCGAGCACTTGTCTCATGCATCCAACCTGGCGAATAATACATTTAAAAAAACAAAAAATAAAACATTTTTAATCTTACTGTACAGTACCTTGAAAAGTACAATAGTATAGTACAACAGCTGACATTAAGAACTGGCATCCAGTGAACAGGCAAGATGAGTTACCGACTGGAGAGGAGGTGGGAGATGGTAGAGTTGAAGTATTGTCAGCAGTAGGAGACGGAGGGCAAGCTGCAGTTTCACTCATGCCTGATGATGGCACAGGTTCTGGTTCCTTGCTAGATTCCGTTCTATCTACCCTCTTGGAACAAAGATCCAGTGATGTCTGGGAAGCAGCTCTTGCTGTCCCATCACAGAGAATGACATGGTAGCATTGGATTGCATCTGGACAGCTGCTGCAACCTTTGTGTGCCCTTCTACCTTACCATTTCCCGCACTGAGAATTTTTCAGCTGTTCCTTCTTGTCTGTCGCTGCTCTTTCTCTGGACCTCCTGTTCCATTTTTTGCCTCCCTCCACTCTTAATTATTTTCACTTTTGTGTTCATCATTGTCACTTGGCACTTCTCAGCACCAGATACATTACCACTGCTTTTGTACTTGCTCCTGGACATCCTGGACTTGAAATGAAGACACTGTGCTGCTGTCCTCCATACACTGCTGTACAGTAAAGTCCACAGAAGCACACCCCCCTGTAGAGGATGCATGCATGTGACAGTGTGTGCTGGACACGCGAACTCACTTACCTGACTGGACATGCAGACACACGTCTGCATGTTTGAAGGTTCATGTGAAAGGTGTTTAGAGAATATAAGTAAAGAGGAAAGATAAAGAAGGAGCCAAGTAGAAATTCCGGCACTGACAACTATAGTAACTAACTGAAACATTCACCGGAAGGGTTAACAGCAGGTTTGAGCAGGCAAAAGAAAGTTATCTCCAGTAACTTGAAGATAGTTCTATTGAGATAATCCAATCTGAGAAACAGATTAGAAAGAATGAAAAAGCATTAACAGAGTCTCACAAACCTATGGTATGGTATCAGGAATGCCAACATTCTCATAATGGCTGTCCCAGAAGGAAATGAGAGAGAAAGCTGCCAAAGGAATAAAAGCTGAAAATGTCTCAAATCTGATGAAAAACATTAATTTACACATCGAAAAAGCTTAACAAACTCCAGTTAGGACAGCCTCAAAGAGATCCATACATAAACTCATAATAGTCAAACTGTCAATTGAAGGCAATAAAAAAAGAAGTAATTCATCATATATAATGTATCTTCAATCAGATTCTTAGAAGCCATAGTTGCCAGAGATATTAAAATGACATATTCAAAATGATGAAAGGAAAAGCTGTCAACCAAGAATTCTATATCTGGAAATATTTTTCTTCAAAAATGAAAAACAAACTAAGATATTCTCAGGTAAATAATTGAAAGAGTTTGTTATGAAAAAAAATATAGAATTCCTTCTGGTTGGAGTGAAAGAATAGTAAATAGTAACTTGATCAACATGAAGAAATAAAGTAGATTTATATGAGTAAATATAAAGGATAGTATTGTGTATTTTTGTTCGTATCTCTTACATTCTCCTATCCAATTTAAATTATAGCTGCATAAAGCAATGATAAACATGTTTTAGGGCATGCAATGTATAAAATACATTTTGTGACAGTAACCGCATAAAAGTGGGGAGGAAATGGAGCTATATAGGAGCAAAACTTTCCTAAGTTAGTAGTAATTCTAATTAAAATGTTAATAGTCATCCCTAGGGCAATCACTAAGAAAATAACCCAAAAGTATTTGGTAAAAGAAATAAAGGAATTAAAATGATATGCTAAAAATTGCCATTTAGCATAAAATGAAGCAATTGTGGAGGAACTGAGGAAGAAAAATTATATGACTTATAGAAAATAAATAGCAATTGGCAGATGAAAATCCTACTTTATCAGTAATTACATTAAGTGTAAATAGATTAAAATCTAATTCAAAGGCAGGGATCAGCATGATAGATTGAAAACACATAAACTACTGTCTACAAAAGACTCACATTTGACTCAAAGACACAAATATGGTAAAAGTAAAAGCTGGAAAAAGATATTACATGAAAACAGTAACCAAAAGCAAGCTAGAGTGGCTAAACCAATACCAGATAAAATTGACTTTAAGACAAAAATTGTTGCTGGAGACAATGAAGTACAGTTTATAATTATAATGATAAAGGGGTCAGTTCTTCAAGATGATATGACAATTATAAACACATATACAGCAAACGGTAGAGAATTGAAACACATAAAACAAAACCCAAAATTATTTGAGGGGATAGACAATTTAACAATAATAATTAAAAATTTCAGTTCTCCATTTTGAGTAAAGAATGGAACAGAAGGATGGAACTTAAGCTAGAAATTAGAAGACCAAAGCTGCAGACCGACTGAATCTCTCTGGGACACTCCGCAACACCAGAAGACTTACCCTTCTCATGTGCTCAGTCACTCGGCTGCCTCTCACTCTCTGCGACCCAATGGGCTATATGGACCCCATGGACTGTAGCCCACCAGGCTCCTCTGTCCATGAGATTCCCCAAGCAAGAATACGGGAGTGGCTGCCATTTCCTTCTCCAGGGGATCTTCCCAGGGAAGACCCAGGGATTGAACCTGGGTCTCTTGCATCTCCTGCATTGGCAGGTGGATTCTTTACCAGTTGAGCCAACAGGGAAGCTTTATTCTTAAGTACACATGAAATATTCTTAAAGATAGAGCAAATGTTAAGCTTACATCTCAATAAATTTAAATAGGTTGATAATACAAAGTATGCTTTCTGATAATAGTGAAATGTAAAAGATAAATAACAGAAGGAAATTTGAGAAATTTACATATATGTTGAAATGAATCAACTTGTAAGAGGGATGGCTCAAACAAAGTCACAAGGGAAATTGGGAAATACTGTGAGATAGTGAAAATGAAAACATAAAGAAAACTTACTGGATGCAATGAAGACATTGTTCAGTGGAAAACTTATATTAATATATGTTTATGATTATTATAGTATTAATTATATGAATATATTTTAATATATTAATAATATTATTATAATGACTGTGTTAAAAATTGGGACAGCTCTCAAAAGCCTAGCCTTCTATCTTATTCTAGAAAAAGAAGAGCAAATTAAACCCAAAGCAAATATAAGGAAGAAAGTAAAATGACTAGAACAGAAATAAGAGAAATGGGGAATCAAAAAAACAAGAGAAAGTCAGTGAGGTCAAAAGTTGGCCCTTTTAGCAGATCAACAAACTTGACAAACCTTTGGCTAGACGTCAAGAAAGAAGGAAGATTTAAATTACTAAAATCGGGAATGAAAGAGAAAGATCATTATTGACCTTATGAAAAGGATTAGAAAGGAATACTATGAGCAGTGGTATGTCAATAAATTGGACAAGGTGTAAGAAGTGAACAAGTTTCTAAAAGGATACAAAGTACCAAAACCAACTCAAGTAGAAATGAACTCTGCAAATAGTTGTATGGGCTTCCTTGGTGACTCAGTGATGAAGAAGCTGCCTGCCAGTGCAAGAGGAGCGAGTTCAATCCGGGTCAGGAAGATCCCTTGGAAAAGGAGATGGTAACCCACTCCAGTATTCTTGCCTGAGAAACCCCATGGACAGAGGAGCCTGGTGGGCTACAGTCCATGGGGCCACAAAGAGTCAGATCCGACTGAGCAACTGAACAACAAATAGATGTGTGACATGTTAAGAGATTGATTTGGGAATCGAAAGCTTCTACAATGAAAAACTAAGTCTATACTGGTGAGTTCTATCAGTTTAAAGAAGTAACTCTTCAATGAAAACAAAAAAGCTTAGAAAAGAGAAATCACTTCCTAACTTATTCTTTGGATCTTACTCTCTAGTCAAGGTTGTATCAATGTTACTCTGATACAAGTAACCAAAACCAAAGACATCATCAGGAAGAAAAACTGTAGTCAAGTATTGTTTACAAATGTAAAAATTCTTGACAAAGTACTAGTAAATCAAATCCAACTGTACGTAAAAAAGATTACACATCCTGATTAAGTGACATTTATCAGGAATGAAAGGTTGACTCAACATACAAAAATCAATCTAATGCAACATATTGATAGAATAAAGGTGGGGTAACTCCACAAGATTGTGTCAATAGACAAAAGTATTTGATAAAATTCAACACCCTTTCGTGATAAAAACACTGAAACTGGGAATAGAAGTGAACTTTCTCAATCTAATAAAAGGGTACCTATAAAAAATGCACAGCTAACATAATGAGTGGTGAAAGACTGTATGCTTTCTCCGAGGATGTCCACTCTTACCACTTCTATTCAATATTGTACTGGAAATTCAAGCCAGGGCAATTAGGCAAGAAAGAGAAATAAAAAGCATCCATATTAAAAATAAAAAAGCAAAGCTATCTGTTTGCAGTTGACATGATCTTAGCCCTAAGCAATCCATAAAACAACAGAATACAATTATTAGAGTTCACAAGTGAGTTCAACTGATGGCAAAATAGAAAATCAATGTGTAATAAATATTTGTATTTTATAAACCCTCAATAAACTGCCTGAAAATGAAATTGAGAAAAAATTCCACTTAGCATAGCATCAAAATGAATAAAATGCTTAAGAGTAAAATTAATTGAAGAAGTACAAGACTTGTACTGAAATCTAAACTATTAATGAAGTCAAAGATCTATATAAATATGAAACACATCCTGTGTTCATGAATTGAATGACCTACATATTTTTAAGGTGAAATACTCCCCCAGTTGATCTAAAGATTAACTCAAATCTCCAAAATTCCACTTTCTTTTTTGCAGAAATTGTTGGTTCTAAAATTCGTATGAAAATGCAAGGGACCCAAAACAGCCAAAAGAATCTTGGAGAAACAGAGTTGGAAGGCTCAAATTTCCCAATTTCAAAACTTACTATGAAACTTGAGTCATAACTCAGGCAGCAAAAAAAATCCTGTCATTTGCAGCAACACGCGTGGACCTAGAGAGTGTCATACTGAGTGAGTAAGTCAGACAGAGGCAGGAACGTCTCATGACATCCCTTATGTGCAGAGTCTAAAGGAAGTGAGACAAGCGAGCTTATTTACAAAACAGACTCAGAGAGAACAAACTTAGGGTTGCAGGGGGAAGGATGAGAGGAAGGGGTAAGTAGGGAGTTTGGGATGGACAGGTACACACTGCTATTAAAATGGGTAACCAGCAAGGACCCGCTGTGTAGCACGTGGGACCCTGCTCAGTGTTGTGTGGCAGCCTGGATGAGGGGGAGTGTGGGGAGAATGGATGCCTGTGTATGTATGGCCGAGTCCCTCTGCTGCCCGCCTGAAACTATCACAGCACTGTCAGCTGGCTGTGCTCCGGTACAACATAACAAGTCTGGGGACTTGCCTGGCGCCCAGTGCTTAAGACCATGCCTCCAACATAGTGTGGGTTCCATCCTGGTCACATACTGTGGGGTACAGCCGAAAAGTTTAAAAATGTTTTTAATAAAAATTAGTTTCTGTAAAAAACTTGAGTAATCAAGGCGATTTGGTACTAGTAAATGAATAAACATATAGGTTAATGAAATAGACTTGAGAGTCCAGAAGTAAACAAGGTTTTGAACAAGGGTACGAAGACCATTCAATCAAGACGGAATAGTGTTTTCAGCTAATGACACTTGGACACCACTGGTTAGCCACATGTAAATGGGTCATCCTGGCCTCCCACTTCACTCAGCTGGAGCAGAGACTTAAATGCAAGAGCTAAAACTATAGAACTCTTAGGGAAAAAACATAGCTATCTGTGTCTGTACCCTTGGTTTTTTAGATATGACATCAAAAGCTCAAGCAGTCATATAAAAAGTAGATAAATGTGCCTTCATCGAAACTGACGACTTTTGTATGTCTAAGTACATTGTCACGAAAGTGAAAAGAAACCCCACAGAATAGGAAAAAATAGTTGCAAATCTTATATCTGAAAAGAACTCTTATGACTCAGCAATAAAAAATTTAAATACAGGCAAATGGGCTTCCGAGGTGGCTCAGATGGTAAAGAATCTGCCTGCAATGCAGGAACCCTGGGTCGAGAAGATCCCCTCGAGAAGGGAGTGGCTACCCACTCCAGTGTTCTTACCTGGAAAATTCTATGAACAGAAGAGCCTGGTGGGCTACAGTCCACGGGGTCACAAAGAGTTGGACACAACTGAGCAACTAACACACAAAAGATTTGAATACATTTTTCCAAGGAAAATATACAAATGGCCAAAGAGCATATGAAAAGAAACTCAGCATCATTGGTCATTAGGGAAATGCAAATCACAACACAAGGAGATATACATTAGGATGGCTGTTATCAAAGGAAGGCAAAATAATTATTGGTGAGGTTGTGGAAAAGTTGGAACTCTTAGATTGCTAGTGGGATTGTTAAAATGATTCAGCCACTTTGGAAAACAAGTTGTCTGTTCCCCACAATGTACATACAGTTCCCATTTGAGCCAGCAATGCCACTCCCAGGTGTATATGCCCAAAAGAATTGAAAACATGTTCACACACAAATTGTTACTGATATCAGTCATAACAGCCCAAATGTCCATCAACCGATGAGCCACTAAACAAAATGTGGGGTATCTATGCAATTATTTGATAATGAAAAGGGATGAAGTTCTGATACATGCCAAACCTTGAAAACATTGTGCCAACTGAAAAGAAGCCAGACATAATTTTATTTCTGTCAAATGTCCAGCATAGGCAAATCCATAGAAACAGAAAGTAGATAGTGGTCTCCAGAGACTAGAGGGAGTAGGACTGTGGAGTGACTCGTAATAGAGAAAGGATTTCCTTCCGGGTGATGAGAGCTCTGAAGATAGGTAGAGGTGGTGGCTGTACAACCTTGTAAATGTACTAAAAATCACTGAATTAGATGCTTTAATATGGTGAGTTCTGTGGTATATAAATCTTATTTCAATAAATAAGTGCTCTCATTATGACTAATGTTTATACCCATTTGATCATGGCATTGTTATGTACTGTTTGGATTAACTTGAATAACATAATATGGATACAGATACATTTAGTAGCAAGATATATAATTAAATATAAAGTAAATATTTCCTCCCTCAGGGCTACTACTGTATGACCATTAAAATGTTATTGTCAGGTTTATTATGGTCTAATATGTATACGGGCTTCCCTGGTGGCTCAGTGGTAAACAATCCACCTGCAGGAGACATGGCTTCAATCCCTAAATCTGGAAGATCCCTTGGAAAAGGAAATAGCCACCCACTCCAGTATTCTTGCCTAGGATTGCCTGGGAAATCCCATGGACAGAGGAGCCTGGTGGGCTACCGTCCATGTGGTTGTGAGGGAGTTAGACATGACTTAGCAACTAAACAACAACAAATATGTGTACACTAAAGTGCTTATCATTAAACTTACTTTGTCCTCTTCTGGTGTTGTAAATTATTTGAGAAACATCTCAGTTAAACATTTTGTTTTTAAAGAGCAAGTACAATAATAATAGTGGACATTTAGGAAAGAGATACTGTTCAAGTTGACTTTGTGTTTATGATTTATATAACTGCAACTATCTAAAATTTCTTTGGCAAGTTGAGCAGGTTTGTGAAATACATTGTCACTTATTGAACTTCCCCCCCCCAAAAAAAAAATTATATATATATATATATATATATATATTTTTTTTTTTTTCCAGGTCAAGCAAATCAAGTGGCCAAAGAAGCTGCTAACAGATGGACTGGTATGTATTACAGTGGTAATATATAGCAGTGTATTACTACCAGTAAACTAGTCAAATTCTTCTACACTTTCTAGGATGTGAAATGCAGAAGCTACTGTGCCTAGTTTTGTTTAAGAAAAGACATTTCTGGATATTTATGTATTAAGCAAGTTTTTATATCTTAAATCATTTTTTAAGTCTTATTATGAGTTATTTTGTAAAGTATGAGGTATTTTTGTAAAATAAGTGATTGCTTTCTGTTCAAGTTTTATATAACTTTTACCCAAAAAATCACTTAGACTAATCACTTAACCTTCATATATATTAATGCAAGATACAACTTTTAAGAGTTTTGTGGAATGTGAAAGATTTGTCTTCTTGTTCACAATATTAATTTGTTGAGAACTGACTATGAGCTAGGCATTGTAAAGCCTGTCGATGATGCATTCTCATTTTATCGCCACAGCAATCTTGTGAGGTAGGTAGGATTATTATCCCTAAGTTTAGAGGTGAAACTGAGGCCACTGGGAACCCACAGTCACACAAGTGCTGAGCATGGGAACAAGAACTAGATTTCAGGGTCCAGGCTCTCACCCACTACACACGACAGTCTTCTCTGTGCACCTGCTTCCATGTAAATGCCTCATTAACCCATTTGCCAATGGGTACACCCTCTGGTGTGTGCCAGGGATAGTCTCAGAGATGGTAATTTATGTGTCTTAAAGTTTAGAAGAAAATTAATAAATAGTGATTGTTGTGAATTATATACAAGTATGATTACTATTTTTAAAACCTATCTGGAAGTTACACTGATGCTTCTCCAGTATTGAATTATAAAATAATGGTAATTGGACTTTTCCATCTTGGTAAGAGTCTTTAATGCCTTTGTGTGTGTTACTCATCCTGGTTCTGTTTCTCTGGGAGCGTATGGATAAGATCACACTGGCGCCGAGACGCAGAAAGCTTGAAGTAGCTGCCTTACTTAAGTCCAAGGTGATTAGTCACTGGAAGAAGAGGGACTTGAGCCAGATTTCCCTGATTCCATATTCAGGCTTCTGTGTTTCACAGAAAGCTTAAGAATCATTTTTCCTTGTCTGTTTTAGAATTAAAATCAATATAACTGGCCTTTGGCTCCTATAGAATTGCAGTCTTACTTATTACAAAGTTATTTCCTAAATGGTATGATGCTTTAGTGATAAGAGCAGAGAGGGTAAAAGCAGCAAATTCACATTAAATAAAATGGACCAATGAAATGTGTGCCCAATAAAGTATAAACAAACAGTAAATACAGTGATACCGTGTAGGTTTGAGAAATACAAAATTTTGAGTGGAAAAAGCAAATGGATTTTTTTCCCACTTATTTTTATTAGTTGGAGGCTAATTACTTTACAATATTGTGGTGGTTTTTGTCATACATTGACATGAATCAGCCATGGATTTACATGTATTCCCCGTCCCAATCCCCCCTCCCACCTCCCTCTACCCGATTCCTCTGGGTCTTCCCAGTGCACCAGGCCCGAGCACTTGTCTCATGCATCCAGCCTGGGCTGGTGATCTGTTTCACCCTAGATAATATACATGTTTCGATGCTATTCTCTCAAAACATCCCACCCTCGCCTTCTCCCACAGAGTCTAAAAGTCTGTTCTGTACATCTGTGTCTCTTTTTCTGTTTTGCATATCGGGTTATCATTACCATCTTTCTAAATTCCATATATATGTGTTAGTATACTGTATTGGTCTTTATCTTTCTGGCTTACTTCACTCTGTATAATGGGCTCCAGTTTCATCCATCTCATTAGAACTGATTCAAATGAATTCTTTTTAACGGCTGAGTAATATTCCATATGTGTATATGTACCATAGCTTCCTTATCCACTCGTCTGCTGATGGGCATCTAGGTTGCTTCCATGTCCTGGCTATTATAAACAGTGCTGCGATGAACATTGGGGTACACGTGTCTCTTTCAGATCTGGTTTCCTGGGTGTGTATGCCCAGAAGTGGTATTGCTGGGTCATATGGCAGTTCTATTTCCAGTTTTTTAAGAAATCTCCACACTGTTTTCCAAAGCGGCTGTACTAGTTTGCATTCCCACCAACAGTGTAAGAGGGTTCCCTTTTCTCCACACCCTCTCCAGCACTTACTGCTTATAGACTTTGAATAGCAGCCATCCTGACTGGCATGTAATGGTACCTCATTGTGGTTTTGATTTGCATTTCTCTGATAATGAGTGATGTTAAGCATCTTTTCATGTATTTGTTAGCCATCTGTATGTCTTCTTTCAAGAAATGTCTGTTTAGTTCTTTGGCCCATTTTTTGATTGGGTCATTTGTTTTTCTGGAATTGAGCTGCAGGAGTTGCTTGTATATTTTTGAGATTAATCCTTTGTCTGTTGCTTCGTTTGCTATTGTTTTCTCCCAGTCTGAGGGCTGTCTTTTCACCTTGCTTATAGTTTCCTTTGTTGTGCAAAAGCTTTTAAGTTTCATTGGGTCCCATTTGTTTATTTTTGCTTTTATTTCCAATATTCTGGGATGTGGGTCATAGAGGATCCTGCTCTGATTTTTTTTTTTTCATTTATTTTTACCTGCTGTGATTTATGTCGGAGAGTGTTTTGTCTATGTTCTCCTCTAGGAGTCTTATAGTTTCTGGTCTTGCATTTAGATCTTTAATCCATTTTTAGTTTATTTTTGTGTATGGTGTTAGAAAGTGTTCTAGTTTCATTCTTTTACAAGTGGGTGACCAGGTTTCCCAGCACCGCTTGTTAAAAGAGGTTGTCTTTTTTCCATTGTATATCCTTGCCTCCTTTGTTGAAGATAAGGTGTCTGTAGGTACGTGGATTTATCTCTGGGCTTTCTATTCTGTTCCACTGATCTATATTTCTGTCTTGGTACCAGTACCACACTGCCTTGATGACTGTGGCTTTGTAGTATAGGCTGAAGTCAGGCAGGCTGATTCCTCCAGTTCCATTCTTCTTTCTCAAGATTGCTTTGGCTATTCGAGGTTTTTTGTATTTCCATACAAATTGTGAAATTAACAAATGGATTTTTTACGTTAAAAATAAATCAGGAGTTACAAAGTGATTTCCCGCAGTTAACAAACAGTAGGAACAGGAGTCCCGTGTATACGGTGCGAGAGGAACTTAACTTTGAAAGGAATCCAGTTGTGCTCGTTACTTGCTGTGTGGCTCATTGAGCCTCTCTGAGCTTGCTTCTTCATCTGTTCAGTGTGGATAGTGTTTGCCTCACATTTCGGGAGGGTTAGATGAAACAGTTTGTGAGCCCTTTAGCACACCATTGGACACGTTGATAAACAAACACTCCCGTTTGCCCTTTCTTTTAAAAAAACCCTTTTATATTTTCCAATTGATCGTAAACTTAAAAAATTATAATTAAAAAAATGTGAACAGCTTCTTTTTCCGTTTTGTTACTAGCTGAGAAGGAACCTAAAACTTTTAAAATCATGTAGGAAGGATGATATTTTTAGAAGAGCAGAAACAGCTGTTAAAAACCATATTTCCATTTGAGTTTATGACTTGCTCCTTCCAACATGAAAGTGTTATGAAAAAATTATGGAGTTACATTACACCTCAGAAAACCTTCCTGTTTTCAAAACAAAAAGAAAACATCAGTACTATTTGTAACTAAAGATTGTTATGTAATTATTTTTGGTTTCTTTATATGAAAAAGATTCCTAAAATGTATTTAAAGTTGAGCACATTTACTTTTCAGTAATTCAGTATTTCAGTTTTGTAGAATGGGAAATCAGGGTGTAAGTAGTGTTTTGTGACACTCAGTAACTTTAAATGTGATTTATGAAATTATATAAAACCTTGCCTAGTAATGAAGATACTGGAGTTTTTATGACTCTGTATGAGAGACTTCTTGGTGAGTGAGGGGAACAGGTGTTGTGATTGAGGTCCTAGTGTAGACTCATGCACGTGATACTGCCCCTCTAGTTCTGTGTTTATCCTGGGTTTGCCATCATATAAACTAGCACGAATTGTACCCCTCTTAAAACTGTTTCTTTTAAAAAAAGTAATAAAGTGTTTCAAAAGTTAACAAGTGGGACCTGATTAAACTTAAAAGCTTTTGCACTGCAAAGGAAACTATAAGCAAGGTGAAAAGACAACCCTCGGAATGGGAGAAAATAATAGCAAATGAAACAACTGACAAAGGATAATTTCCAAAATATGAAGCAGCTTATACAACTCAATACCAATAAAACAAACAACCCAATCAAAAAATGGAAAAAAGACCTAAACAGACATTTCTCCAAAGAAGACATACAGATGGCTAACAAACACATGAAAAGATGCTCAGCGTCACTCATTATTAGAGAAATGCAAATCAAAACCACAGTGAGATATCACCTCACACAGGTCAAAATGGCCATCAAAAAGTCTACAAACAATAAATGCTGAAGATGGTGTGGAGAAAAGGGAACCCTGTTACACTGTTGGTGGGAATGCAAATTGATACAACCACTATGGAAGACAATATGGAGATTCCTTAAAAAACTAGGGATAAAACCACCATATGACCCAGCAGTCCCACTCCTAGGCATATACCCTGAGGAAACCTGAATTGAAAAAAGACAGATGTATCCCACTGTTCACTGCAGCACTATTTACAATAGCTAAAACATGGAAGCAACCAAGATGTCCATCAACAGATGAATGCATAAAGAGGTCGTGGTACATATATACAATGGAATATGACTCAGCTATAAAAAGGAATGCATTTTAGTCAGGTCTGATGATGTGGGTGAAACCTAGAACCTATCATACAGAGGGAAGTGAGTCAGAAAGAGAAAGATAAATATCTAACACATAGATAAATATTCTAACACATATATACGGAATCTAGAAAAATGGTTCTGAAGAATTTATTTACAGGGCAGCAGTGGAGAAACAGACATAGAGAACAGACTTATGGACATGGGGAGGGGAAAGGAGAGGGTGAGATATATGGAGAGAGTAACATGGAGACTTACTTTACCATATGTAAAATAGGTAGCCATCGGGAATTTGCTGTGTGTCTCAGGAAACTCGAACAGGGGCTCTGTATCAACCTAGAGGGGTGGGATGTGGAGGGGGATGGGAGGGAGGTTCAAAAGGGAGGGGACACATGTACACCTGTGGCTGATTCATGTTGAGGTTTGACAGAAAGCAACAAAATTCTGTAAAACAATTATCATTCAATAAAAAAGAAAAAAGAAAAAAAAAGTTTTTAATCCACTTATAAACATTTCCACAAAACAGAAAAACAGAGGTGTAAACTATCAAGATTGCGGGTAACATTGTCTTAAAGGCAGACATCCAGTGGCCCAAGGGCATATTTAATCAATCATTTTGAACTGATTCATTAAGAATTGTGTAGAGAGGCTTTTTTTGTTTATTTATTCTTAATCTTTGAAGGTTTATAAAATGATTTCTTGCCCTCACGGGAACCAGTATTCCTTCCTGCAAAGGCTCCAGCCTTACTGTAGTACCTCATTTTCTTCTCTCCTGATCCTGGCTTGAAGTCCATGCCTCCAAGGTTCCTGCAGAGTTGCAGCTCTCCTCTTATTTTCTGCAAATCTTTCTGTATTCTTAGAGTCTGGAAGCAGTACACATAACACTTGATCTTTTATCTCTAACATACATATCACTTGGGAACTGTTTAGCGTGAAGTTGATTTTTCTGTTTCTTGTGTCGGTTTGAAGGCACGGGCTCTTTATTTTTGCAAGCCCTGTGGTACACTTCATAACTGTCCTAGGTAGCAGAGTGTGTCTGTGGCGCTCATGCGGACACTAACCAGATAAGCAGACCGGTCTAGAGTGCCTCATGCTGTTAGCTCTCTCACTCAGGTTCCTCTGAAAAGGAGAGACTGGGTTTAGATTGTTACATAGAGATTTACTTTAATATCTGTTGATACGCTATAGCAAGTAAATGAGAATATTTTATTAACATCCTATTTGATATAGTAGTATTCACCTCAGCAGTTAAGTATCATTGCTTGATACTTGGAATTCAACTTCCTAAAACAATATTCTTAAAAGTGATCAAACTCCATATAACTTCCTAATGATACCATACAGTATAACAGTATGCTTCAGACCAGGTGACTTAAATTGATTTTCTCAGAGTTCCGGAGGCGGAAGTCCAAACCCCAGGTGCCGGCAGGTGTGGCTCCCTCTGAGGCCCCCCTGGCGTGCAGGTGGCCACCCTCTCTGTCCTTGCAGTCTTTGCAGTGCCCGCCCCGGGGTCTGTGTGTCCACCTCCCCTTTTCTTGCAACACTACCAGGTCAGTTGGGTTAGGGTGCACCCCAGTGGGCGCATTTTAATTTCAGTCACCTCTTTAAGGACCCAGTTTCCAAATACAGTCACATTCTGAGGTAGTGGGATTTAGGACTAAAACATATGAATTTGGGGGAGGTGCTAATTCAGCCAGTAACACTTCAAAAGAACCTATTTTAATCCTTCATTTCATTATCACAACTAACACAGTGCTGAACATTTTATAGAGCACTATGAACCAGAAAATTGTATACCATGGTTTTTCTATATTTATAGCCTTAGTACATATTCATTGTAAAGATGGTATATGCACATTAAACAGAGGATTTAAGATTAAAGCAAGAAAACTCACTGTCATTCCTGTTCTCTAAGCGCTGCCACAGTGAGCACACTGGTACTGCCCTGCATAGACACTTTCTGGGTGATTAGACATTTAGATTACTTGTATTTTTTTCTTTTGTTACACTGGGATGAAGATTCTATCATAAATCTTTGTACACTGTTTTATTTCCTGCGGGTCCCTAATTTAGATAGATGTAACACTTTTTTTGGTGATAAGATACACTTAAATTCCCTAGAAGACGTTAAGGCTGTATCTGCTCCTTTTAGCCTTCAAGGGCCCCTTCCCTCCTCTTTACCCCTCCTCCCTAGCCTGGCTGTCTAGAAGCCACGTCTGTGCTGGGGGAGGGGAGGAGAGGGGTGCCCTTTGGGACAGGAGCAGCTCCAATTCCTGGGGTGACAGAGCCCTGCCTCTGCTCTGGAGATGTTAAAGAGGCACCATCCGCCTCTCCCTGTCTTTGGATTATTCCTTAAGTCAGGTATTCTTTAGTGGCGACTGATTTACTGAATTTTTTGAATATGAAATCTGTTTATTCAAAATAATCACTAATATTTTCTTTATTCTGAAAGTTAATTGTTGTTACTCTTGAAAATAGGTTTCCCTGGTAGCATAGTGGAAATAAGAATAGTGGAAATAATAGTGGAAAGAATAGTGGAAGAATAGTGGAATAGTGGAAGAATAGTGGAAATAAGAATCCACCTGCAATGCAGGAGATGCAGGTTTGATCGCTGGGTCAGGTAGATCCCCTGGAGAAGGAAATGGCAACCCACACCAGTATTCTTTCCCAGGAGACCCCATGGACAGAGGAGCCTGGCGGGCTACAGTCCATGAGGCTGCCAGAGAGTTGGACATGACTTAGTGACTAAACAACAGCTCTTGAAAATACAGAAAACTCCTTATTTTGATACTTCTAAAATAATAGAAGTTTTTTTTTTTTAAATGAGTATAATTATATTTGAAATTTTATGATTGTGTTTTCAATTCTCAAAAATGTTTCTCAATTTTCTTTATAGATAACATATTTGCCATAAAATCTTGGGCCAAAAGAAAATTTGGGTTTGAAGAAAATAAAATTGATAAAAATTTTGGGATTCCAGAAGACTTTGACTACATAGACTAAAACGTTTGATGCTGTTGATGGTGAAGGAGCTATGTGCTTGTGAATATGTAAATTTTTATGTTATCCAGCTAAATGTACTGAATTGTCATTTACCTGTAACTCTTTATTGTTTTATTATTAAATAAAGTATGGAGTGTAGATGTTTTCACTCTTTGATTAGTCAAAAGCAGGATGTAGCCACGTTCCCTCAGTGCTCATCAGAGTTAGTAAAATCTGTTAAGCCTACCAATAATTTTTTTTAATAGATCAAAGCCATCATGACATGATAACATTTTTTAGTTTTATTCAAATATTAAGAACCAAGGGTACCTTTGAAGGCTGTATTATACATGCTTGAAAATAACTTTCAAAACTAATGGCTGCTTTACTGTTAATATTTCTCAGTATTTAGTGGAAAATGTGTCTGATTGAGTCTCAGTATACTGCATCATATTTGCAAATTTCCCACAGGAAAAAATACAGAAAGTTGGTGTTCCTTAAATTTAGAGTTAGGTAGTAATTCCTCAAACATGAAAGCTACTTTTTTTTTTAATGTTTGATGCCTTTCTGCTGTAAAGAAGAAAAGCATGCCCTTTGTCCTAATTTATACGCTTACTTGTAAGATGATATAATGGTGTTAGTATAGCAGGCATACTCAGCTAGGGTTCAGGAATTTTTTTTTCCAACTACCTTCAAAAAAGAGTAGGTTAAAAATAATGTATGTGTTGTCTTGTGTATATATCTTTTTCCAGTTCAACTTTGGCGTTTAAGGTATTTGCAGGACAAACTTAAAGAAAAGAAAAATCAGGACTAATGTGTGTAATTTCCTTTCCACACATGCCTTAATTTTTCTCCACACAGTCTGATTTTTATATTCTTTTCAGTAACTTGAATGAGGTACTCCATATGTTTGAAGTGACCCAGATGGTATCCACACCATTTGTTAGTGAATCTGGTCTTTGAGTTGCGTTGAGTTGCCAGGGGCCTACTTACTTACTCACTTCCTGGATGTGGGCGGGAGCTTACTGGTCCAACTTTGTTCTCAGGGCCAGTTTATGTTGCCTTAGGGCAATAGCTTTTCTCACAGGAGAAAGTATTTGATGTAAGAGGCAAAGGGCAAAAAATAAAAATAACCCATCATAAGCCTTTCCCTAATATGCTAATGTAAATTCCAAAATTTCTCAGACCTTGTTTGCTGTTTCTTAGAAAGATGCTTCTGGGAATTCCCTGGCAGTCCAGTGGTTGAGGCTTCCCAGGTGGTGCTAGTGGTAAAGAACCCACCTGCCAATTTAGAAGGCATAAGAAATACAGATTCCATCCCTGGGTCAGGAAGATGCCCTGGAGGCATGGCAACCCACTCCAGTTTTCTTGCCTGGAGAATCCCATGGACAGTGGAGCCTGGCAGTTACAGTCCACAGGGTCACAAAGAATTGCACATGACTGAAACGATTTCGCATCCATACATGCCAGTGGTTAAGCGACATGGCATGGCCAAAAAAACTTTTTTAATTAAAAAAATTCAAAGGTACCTTTCTCTTTAGAGAGGAGGTATATATTTTCAAAATAAAGCCATTTTTAATGGCTTAAAAGATTCTATTTCATAAATATTTAGGTAGCTTCAACATTTTTTTCTTTTACTATCTTATGGGGCTCGCCTGAGAATCACTTCTCAGCATTTGCCTGAGATCAAGTGTAGTATGGAGGCTTCTCAGGTGGCACAGTGGTAAAGAATCTGCCTGCCAGTACAGGAGTCACAAGAGACGGAGGTTTGACCTCCGGGTGGGGAAGGGGAATAGAAAATGGCAACCCACTCCAGTATTCTTGCCTGAGAAATTCCATGGACAGAGGAGCCTGGTGGGCTACAGTCCCTGGGGTTGCAAAGAGTTGGACACGACTGAGCGGCTGAGCTCACAGCATGAGAATGATGGCGATGGAGTCTCTTCATGAGCTCCCCAGAGACTGGTACCCTCTGAAGCCAGCAATGTGCTAGTAGATGTTTAACTAAACTGAGTCTTTGGAAAGTAAGTTCGGGCCTGGCTTATAGAATGTGCCTATTAATGATGTAAATACACGCAGCATAGAGAATTTCAGATTAGCACATGGTAACAGTGTCAGGTTGGAGAAAGATGCTTGGTATCATGTATTTCTACCATACAGATACAGTAGATGTAAATCCTCTAGAGCCTAGATAAGGGTAACATGTAAAGTAATTAGGGAGTAATGAGTTTTTAGTTTTAGTACTATTGATTTCAATGCAGCTATAGTTCATCGAAAAGCAAGAGAGTTCTAGAAAAATATCTAATTCTGCTTTATTGACTGCCAAAGCCTTTGACTGTGTAGATCACAACTGTGGAAAATTCTGAAAGAGATGGGAATACCAGACCACCTGACCTGCCTCTTGAGAAACCTGTATGCAGGTCAGGAAGCAACAGTTAGAACTGGACATGGAACAGCAGACTGGTTCCAAATCGGGAAAGGAGTACATCCAGGCTGTATATTGTCACCCTGCTTATTTAACTTCTATGCAGAGTACATCATGAGAAATGCTGGACTGGAGGAAGCACAAGCTGGAATCAAGATTGCCGGGAGAAATATCAATAACCTCAGGTATGCAGATGACACCACCCTTATGGCAGAAAGTGAAGAACTAAAGAGCCTCTTGATGAAAGTGAAAGAGGAGAGTGAAAAAGTTGGCTTAAAGCTCAACATTCAGAAAACTAAGATCATGGCATCTGG
This sequence comes from Odocoileus virginianus, assembly GCF_023699985.2. NCBI lineage: Eukaryota > Metazoa > Chordata > Mammalia > Artiodactyla > Cervidae > Odocoileus > Odocoileus virginianus. The sequence goes on along the minus strand of NC_069685.1, from coordinate 4,051,841 downwards.
TCCCATCACCTCATGGGAAATAGATGGGGAAATAGTGAAAACAGTGTCGGACTTTATTTTTGGGGGGCTCCAAAATCTCTGCAGATGGTGATTGCAGCCATGAAATTAAAAGACACTTATTCCTTGGAAGGAAAGTTATGACCAACCTAGATAACATATTAAAAAGCAGAGATATTACTTTGCCAACAAAGGTCCGTCTAGTCAAGGCTGTGGTTTTTCCAGTGGTCATCAATTGTTGTGAGAGTTGGACTGTGAAGAAAGCTGAGCGCTGAACAATTGATGCTTTTGAACTGTGGTGTTGGAGAAGACTCTTGAGAGTCCCTCAGGCTGCAAGGAGATCCAACCAGTCCATCTTAAAGGAGATTAGTCCTGGGTGTTCATTGGAAGGACTGATGTTGAAGCTGAAACTCCAATACTTTGGCCACCTCATGGGAAGAGTTGACTCATTGGAAAAGACCCTGATGCTGGGAGGGATTGGGGGCAGGAGGAGAAGGGGACGACAGAGGATGAGATGGCTGGATGGCATCACTGACCTGATGGACATGAATTTGAGTAAACTCCGGGAGTTGGTGATGGACAGGGAGGCCTGGCATGCTCAATTCATGGGATCACAAAGAGTCGGACATGACTGAGCGACTTAACTGATAATCCATCATAGTTTGTGTGATTTCATCTTAGAGATGGCTGTGTTAACAGCTGGCCCACTGTTACTTAATAGTTGGCTTGCCTACTGCAGCACATCACTGTTCTTAATCTTGAAGGGCTGGTTTTGAGTTTGCTCTTCCCTGAAATTAGAGATAACTGATAAAGAAGCCCAGGGGCACTGGTCCAGCAAAACTCTAGGTAATCCTTAGTCCTGGGTTGGTTTTGTAATTGACCTGAAGACTGAGGACAACTTCAGTAGACCTAGAGTCAAATTGCTAGTGATTCAGGATCAAATTTGATTCAGTACTGTATGATTGACACTCCCGATGTCATTTCAATGAATTGTGAAGTTTAAAAGGCATTTGAGAGATGATTTCCATCTTTACAACCTTCTTCACATGTACCTATCTTTTAAAGAACCCTAGGAGAAATTTTGCTGGAGAAGGAAATGGCAACCCACTCCAGTATTCTTGCCTGGAGAACCCCAGGGACCGGGGAGCCTGGTGGGCTGCCGTCTATGGGGTCGCACAGAGTCGGACATGACTGACGTGACTTAGCCACAGTAGCAGGAGAAATTTTACAGTCTCCTCATGAGTTTCAATTTTCAGGGCCAGGTCAGACCACTGAAATGTCACTTCTGAGGTTGGGCCAGGACCAAAGAAATCCATTAAGGATGGATAGGGTACCCCTTTTACGCTAATGTTTGCTGCATCATTAGTCTAATAGGATTAGGAAATTCTTGGCCTGTCTCAGAAATTGATGCTATTATCCTAAACTTTACCAAACATGATTCTAAGGGATTAGAAAAGAAAATGAGTACAGCCAAAAAGCAAGAACCACCCTAATAAATCTTGATCAGAAAAATCTAAATTATAAACCCAGTAATACTGTTTTGGGGTTTGTTTGTTTTAGAACATGATTGGAGTAAAATAGAAAACATTTTCTTGCTGATATACTATCACTGTAAGAGCAGTTACAATGGGACAGGTGGTGGGAGGGTGTCTCAAAATTATACATAAATCCCCTTTCAGGATGTGCTTCCTGAACACTGTCTGTATGCTAGGAGGAAAAATGTACTGCATTGTGAACTGTCCCACTGCAGTGAATTTATATTATACTTACTCCAGCTTGATTTGTAAAAAATGATTTGTAAGAGATAAGAGGTCAGGTGATGTGACTATCTTTGAATCTCAAGGCTAATGATATCTATTAACCAAGAATGGCAAGCTGCCGTCCCAAGAGCCAACTTCAAGGCCTGATTTTTACAGCCCTGGAGCTAAGAATGCCTTTTTACACTTTTTAAATGATGTAAACATAGGAGTAAGCAACAGAGGCGGTATGTAGCCTACGAAACCTGAAATACTTACCAGCTGAAACTTTACAGAAAAAGTTTGTCAACTTTCAAAAGATCAAAAGCTGACAGCCTGTGGTCTAGATAGATAGACATGCGAGGCATATTTTGCCTAACCTGTATTTTATTTTTTATTTAAATTAGTTGCCAGCACAGTCGCATGTAAAATGTCAGGCGCATTTCTAGCTTCCTTTGGAAACTGAATGATTCAACAGCCCACTTGGCAGCGCATCTGCTAGAGGTGAGAGGACTCGGGGAGGGCGAGTGCCGCTTTCTCCCGAAGCCACCCTTCTGTTCCAGGTGGCACTCTGCCGTGAGATCAAGCTTTAGTCTCAGCTTTTCAAATTCCAGAGGGAAAATCCCGGTGCCGTTTTTTGTATTAAATGTCTAACATAGAACTGACATCTTGATGATGAAACATCCTATGCACAAACAAGCGATGTCTTCCCATATACTCAAACATGCTTTTAGTTTTTCCGGTAGTTTTGTAGATGGGCTCCCCTGCTGACTCAAGACAGTACACAGTCTGCCTGCAATGTGGGAGACCTGCATTTGATCCCGGGGTCAGGAAGATGCTGGAGAAGGGCGTGGTAACCCACTCCAGTATTGTTGCCTGGAGAATTCCATGGATAGAGGAGCCTGGTGGGCTACAGTCCATGGGGTCGCAAAGAGTCAGATAGAACTAAGCGACTAACACACACACTTAGTTTTTCCAGTGGTTTTATAGTTTTCTTCATATAAAATTTTTACATTTCTTAAATGTATTCCTAAGTATTTTATCTTTTATTACCATTTTAAATGGAGTTTTTTCTAACGGGTTATTTATGTATCTGAAGGCTGTTTTGCATATTAACTTTGCATCCTGCCATCTTGCTAAGTTCTTTTTTGAGTTTTATAATTCTTTGAAGTTTTCCAGATAACCTATCATATCATATTCAAATAGACATAGTTTTAATTCTCTCATTGTTTTCTCATTGATTGCATCGGCTAATACCACTCATAAAACTGTAGTAGAGATAGGAACATCTATCTTATTTCTGACTTGAGTAGGATGTCAGAATTCTGCATTAAATAAAATGCTCGCCTTTAATTGGTAATGTTAAGGAAATATCCTGTTTTCTCAAGAATTTGTATAAGGAATGCTTGTTAAATTTGTTGGAGTTTTCCCCATCTATGGAGGTAAGCATACGATCTTTCTTTTAAAATCTATTAATAAGGTGAATGATATTAATAAATTTTTCACACTCAACTATCTGTACATTCCTGGCATAAAACCTACTTAGTCATGGTGAATTATTTTCTTAATGTGATATTAGAATTAAATATTATGTAGATATTGATAGTTATATGGATATTAATAGTTTATTTAGAATTTTTGCATCAATATTCATATTCATAATTTTTCTTTATGTGCTATCTGTACAGATTTGGATATCAGTGTTATACTAATGTTAATCCTTCTTATAAAGGATTTGCAAGTTTTCTTTCATCTGCTCTGAAACAATTTATGTAATTCTGAGATTACCTGGCTTCTGAAGATACTCAACTATAATTTTCAACAACAAAACCAAAAACTGGATCATTCTGAACATATGAATTAGTGCTGTTTTGCTTTTCACTTAAGTAGGAGTTTGGAAATTTAGTTCAAAAAATTTGTTTTACTTGCTATATATTGTTTGTTCATAAAGATGTACTAAGATTTATAGACATTTGGTTTGTCTTCAGTTGCATGCTATTTCAGATGGTATTTTCATAGAACATTCCCAAACATCTGTCTGTGCATTGATAGGAATTCTTGACAAAAGAAAAAAAGAAGCTCTTTTGTTTTGTACTCAAGAAGACTATTCATGAAGAACTGATCCTCTACAAAGACAATAAGTAATGTAAGAAAGAGATGAGTTTTATAGAAAAGAAAGGGAATGGTAATGGCTTTGAGGACTTTTTAAATTGCTTTTTCAATGGGTTTTCAGAAATGGATTCTAAGTAATTTTTTATTGAAACAATTTGTAAAAAAAAAAAAAATGTGCTGGGACTCTATTATCAAAGACAGATTTGTATAAATTAACTGCCTTTTAGCTGAAATTTATTAATTAGAAAGAAAATTTGTGATTAATGCTCAGGTATCTTTAGGTTAAAGATTAGCTTTTAAAGGTTAAATGCCAAATGCTTTCTGAAAACGTCCCTAAAATGTGCCTCACTGATGTGGAGACTGGGTTTGATGCAGGAAGGGCGGGTCACTTTGCACGCCTTCACCTGGAAGGCATTGTGTTTCTCATAGCATTTGGAAAAGTAACTACGGGAACTTTTTGTACATTTAAATTGGAGAGATATGTCATTTTTTCCTGTCCAGTTGTGGTTGTTACTGTGTTTAGGTCAACGTACTTCTGACTTACATGCGTTTCCTGTGTTGTGTGAGTTCTGGGGACCCACACCTGACTGAGTTTAACTTTCTTATTAGCAAGTTTCCATCAGAGCAGATTTGGTTTGATTCTGAGGTCAACTGGAACAAATATTTTGCTTTTAAGGACGCTAATAAAATCAGTTTATATTTATGGAGACTGAAATGACCTGTTTGTTTGTTTTTAACAGATTTAAAATATACTTTAATGACAACAATTTTCTTAATAGATCCAGGAAGATAAGTTCTTTCTTGGAATGGTATCAGCATTTGACATAACACAGCTTCAGGAAATAACATACCTGTGTATCAAAATTATTTTGCATAACGAAAACTGAAAGTACCTAAGAGATTGCTTTTCTTGTATGTAGACAGAGTATGTAGGGAGCCATACTGTATTGCAGTATTAGCTATAAGACCATTTAAAAAGTAAGGCAGTAACGTTGGAACTAAGTATATTTTGATGATAGTTTTTTCCCTACTAGACAAAAGCTCTTTGAGGGCATGTTGATTTTTCATGTCTTTAGGCCCAGAGCACCTCATGTAGTATTTGACACAAAAGAATGACAGCTTCATAAGCTCCTGCTTCAAACAGATTCTCATCATTGCTCATCAACACTTTTTCTTAAACTGTAACTGGCCTTACTCTAGAAAGGCCAGAAAGTGGCTGTTACTTTCAGTCAGCTTTCCCTCTCAGGCCCTGAAACTGCTTCAGACATTTGCCACTCGGGCCTCTCTACTCAATTCTACTTTCCTCAATTTTCTCTATTTAAAAAAAAATTCTTTTATTTAAGCTTGAGCTCTTCAAGCATAATCTCAGCTCCCTGACCCCCCCTCCCAGTTGCTGTGACGGCCATCCTTCTGCCTAGACTGGAGCCCCACTGTTGCCCACAACCCCGCTCCTCCTGGCTACTCCAGGGCCTTGCTTGGCTTCATTTCTCTCTTCCTTCCCTCCTCGCGGCAGCTTCACTCTTCCTTTCCGCTGCCTGGTCTGAACACACCTCCACACTGTTATCTCAGAACACATCACCGGATAGGAGAAATACCATTTCTTCTCCCTTTATTCTAATAAAGTTCAGCTAAATTGTTTAACTCATTTTTTAACATTGCAGTCACTTTTTCTCCATTCATGAAATCATTTGGACACTCATTTAATAATCTCATATTTACCAGGCAGCATATTAGAAGTTGATGATACAAAGATAAATGAGTTCTGTAGTCCTTGCCTCAAAGGATTCTAACTGAGTAGATGAAGCAGACGCTCAAGCAGGGAATTACGACCCTGCAGAGAGCCCAGACAAGGAGTGTACAGGTGTCGGGGGTGTGGACGGCAAAGACCGCCGCATCAACCCGCAGTCCCGCTTCCGGGATCTAGACCCACAGGTGCCGAGCTGGCGCTGGGCAGGTCCTCCTCTGGGTATTGCTGTCCCTCTTTGGATCCCAGTTCTCTGTATTTGTTTTATAAATCCACAGTGGGAAACGACATTATATTTTAATAAGGAAACAGTCATTTCCTTATTAAAATAAGGAAATATAGTAAGAAAAAATAGTAAGAAATAGTAAGAAAAAATATGTACGTAAGTAAATTGCTGCTATCCAAACTTTCTACAGAGCATATGCTACCTTTTAATAAAAGGGGAAAGGAAGTCCCCTGACTGTCAAGTGGTTAGAACTTGATGCTTTCACTGCCATGTGGTCAAAAAAATAAGTAAAGGGGGGAAATAGCACATGTATCTGTGATTGCTTGTGTCCACACACACACACACACACACACACACACACACAGATGGAAAGGATGCACAGGAGACTTAGTGGTTGTCTCTGTGAAAGGGAGGAATTCTTCCTCTTCTTTCTTTAAATTTTATTTTTGAATATTGCCTGTTCAAGTATTTTTGTATATTGTTTGTTCAGGAAGTTGGCTTACAACAAAGAAATCCCACAGGTCTGCACCATCTGGCCCCAACTTTTCAGTCTTACTTTGCGCTTCGCTGCAGCATGAAACAAATCAAGATAGTCTTATCTCTTAATCAAAGAATCATTAGCAAGCAAGTTTTGCTCATCTGAGCCCTTCATCAAGCATGTCCTCTATCTAAAGTCTGTTTCTTCAGAGAGCAGCTCAGGCCCAGCCCTCTTCTCGAGGCCTTCTCTGCCAGGCCTTCAGTCACAGAAACCTCCCGTAAGCCTCTGCTCTGTGTAAAAATGTGTGTCTACTCCTGCAGCACTGCTCATCTGCTCCGTAACGTTACCTAAATAATGTTCACGTTTGGATGTCCTGTATTCACTCGATTCCCAGCTCATACATCCGTGCATCATCCACATATAAAGCTCTTAGTATTTCTTGAATCAGTTAATCCTGTCCACTTGCTGAGGGGGATAATTACTGTCTTAATGAAAACCATTGAATGAAAGCGAGCAATAGGCTGTCGGAAGTGTTCCCTAAGTCCCTAGGAAACAATATGGATTTGGATCAAACAAGCTTGAGTTCACATACTGACTCTCACTCTGAATTTAGGCAAGTTACTAATATCCCTATGCTTTCCTGCCCTGTTTTTTTCTTTTTAAAAAAATTTTATACAATTTTTGAAAGTTACTTGACGTTTACAGTTATTACAAAGTATTGACTGTGTTCCCCGTGCTGTGCCGCAGGCCTGAGCCCACCATGCCCCAGTAGTTTGTGCCTCGCTCCCCACTCCCCCGCGCTGCCATGCTTCCCGCGTGGCTCAGTAGGTAAAGAATCTGCCTGCCGACGCAGGAGACGTGAGTTCGATCCCTGGATCGGGAAGATCCCCTGGAGGAGGGCCTGGCTACAAACTCCAGTATTCCTGCTGGACAGTCCCATGGACAGAGCAGCCTGGCAGGCTACAGTCCATGGGGTTGCAAACAGACACGACTGAGCACACACAACCCACTCCCCAAGCCGTCTGTGGCCCTTCCTCCCCCTCTCACCCTGCCCTGTTTCTTAAATCTGGATGAGGTAACTCGCCTCAAAGATCTTGAATTTGCCTGGAAAATCAAGTGAAATGATGTGGACACAGCAATGAACACTGTGCTCTAGGGCAGAGTATGTGCTCAGCAAAAGGTAGTTGTATCATTCTCAGCATTTAGGAAGTTCTTGCCAAAAGAAAATAAAATACTGCCAATACTGTGATGGCAGTTTCCTTCCCAGGTACACTGGCTCCGGGGCCTCGCTCCCCAGGCCTCACGGTCACCTCGGGGGCCCTGCTGCTGCTGTGGCGGAGCCCACCTCGCCCCGGGCCCAGCCTCCGCCGCCCACCCCAGCAGCATCTGCATTCAAGGCGTCCCCCACTCCTGCCCGGCCAGGGAAGGTGAGTTACAGGAATCCCAGCTGAGAAGTTAGGAAACATTTTCTTACGGAAAAGCATTGTCTGTCATACATAGTGGTCAGAGTTTGTAGCAAAATTAGGTTAATGGGCTTCTTGGCCATATCTGGCCATCTGAACCACCATATCTAAAATTGTTTCCATGGGAAACTATGTTCCAGCCCAGCCACTGACTTAGAAAGGCGCTACTGGAATGCAGCTCATTTGGAGACAGTCTGTAGGTCAACTTTCATAACTCATTGTCAATGAAAAAGGAAATGACATTTCTCTTATACTGAAACATACTGTACATACATTTTTACATCTGTCTCTTGGGGACACCAAGTATCTAAAGTTATCTGAAATAGCAGTCCCATAAGCCCGTCAGCTAGAACTGATTTTCTGGGTCTAATTATATTTGGGCTGCTAACTCCAGCAACTCAGATGTGCTTGTTAGGTGTCTCTGAGACATTTTTAGCATTTAATATTTTTAAGGAAGGCAGAGGGAGCTTTTCCCTTTGCAGCACTCCCTTTGCGGTTACATAACACTGTGCCCGAGCCGCGCCTCCGCCCCCGTCCCCCCTGGAAGCCTTCCTGCCCTTGTATGGTAACTCCTCCGCCGCAGCTCTTGGTACTGAAGCGAGCAAGCTGAACCCTTATTAGGATCCAGGCCTAAAAGTTAAACAGCTCAGGGGCCAAGATTAAGAATCTCCTGTGAGTAGAATCGGTAGATACTGCATGAATCAAATATGTTTGGTTTCGGACCAAGCTATTAGGTATGAATATAAGTGATCTGTATGAGTTGGTGTCATAAAAACAGAAACAATTACTTGTGTTTTAAATTCATTCTAAGTTTCAAGAAAGCATTTTTCTAGCTACCTAATGTTTCCATGTTGTGTAATTGCCGCAAAGAGCATCAAGAATGTCTTTTCTTTCCTTTTGTCTTTCTTGCGTCCTATGGATGTGGCAAAAGCAACGTCCATGTACTCTGTTTATTCCAGGCTTACGCTCAGTCCTTGAGTCACCCTCCCTTTTAAGTTAGTTTCTCTGAGAGGGAGAAGAAAAAAGCAGAACCAGACAGACTGTTAATTCTCTTATTCCACCCCCTCAACAAAGCCAGATCTTAATAAGGGTAAAATAAGCATTTAATATATCAAAGCAAGTCTTATATTCCACCCAGAGTGGAAATTGGTACAGCCATTATGGCAAACAGTATGAAGATTCCTTAAAAAATTAAAAATAGAGTAGCCATATGATCTAGCGGTCCCACTCCTGGACATACACCCAGGCAAAACTGTAATTTGAGAAGGTACACACACCCCTCTGTTCACTGTTTAAAATAGCCAAGAACTCCCCTGGTGGTGCAGTAGATAAGAATCCACCTGCAGGGCAGGGGGTACCAGTTCGATCCCTGGTCTGGGAAACTTCCACAAGCCTCAGAGCAACCAAGCTCAAGCACCACAACCACTGAGACTACACTCTAGGGCCTGCGAGCCCGACTCCGGAGCCCACGTGCCACAACCTCTGAAGCCCGAGCGCCCTAGAGCCTGTGCGCTCAGCGGGGGACGCCACCGCAGCGGCCACCTGCACCACAGCAGGCAAGGAGCCCCCCGCCCCCGACCAGAGACAGTCCAGGCAAGCAGTGAAGGCTGCACAGCCAGCAGTAAATAAGTAAAATAGCCAAGGCGTGGGAGCAATCTAAATGTCCATCCACAGATGAATGGATAAAGAAGATACGGTATATTTACACAATGGAACATTCCTTAGCCACAAAAAAGAGTGAAATGATGCCATCTGCAGCAACATGAATGGACCTAGAGATTATCACACTAAGCAAAGTTAAGTCAGAGAAAGACAGATAGCATATGATATCACCTATATGTGAAATATAAAATATGACACCAACATATCTACAAAACAGAAAGAGACTCCGACACGTAGAGAACAAACAGGAGGGCTAGATGGGATTTGGGGACTTGCTCACTGGGGGTGACCGTATGGCCTGTCATTCCAGCCAGGGCCCTCTTGAGAGGGAACATGACGGCTGATGCCGGTGGAGCCAGGGTGACGGCTGTGAGTCACGACTGTGCCAGGCAGACTGGCTGTGTGGTCACCCTGCTTGTGGGCTACCGATTTTCCTTAGATTTAGTCTAGCATTTTCCAAATGTGCCGTGTGTGTGAAACACTACATTTTATATCCTCCCCTTCCTATATCTTTCTAGTTTGCAGATACAAAATAGTATATATAGGATGGATAAACAAGGTCCTACTCTATAGCACAGGGAACTCTCTTCAATATCCTGTGATAAATGATCATGGAAAAGACTACAAAAGAGAATACATATATATGTAACTGAATCACTTTGCGGTACAGCAGAAATTAACACACAGCATTGTAAATCAACCTTACTTCAATAAGATTTTTGAAAATAAAAAGATACCCCTCCCAATGCATTTGCCTTGTCTAAGGAATAGATTTCACTTTTTGAGAATTCTGGAAATTAAACAAGTTGAAACATTTCTTTTTGTTTTTTAATAAAAGGACCTGTAACACCAGAGATCTCCAGTCACTTATGAAATGCCTCCTTTACACCAGTTCCAGAGATAAGTGATAAGCTCCAAGTCCTGAAGACAATGAATCTTGGTGCAGAAACAGCAGTAAAAAGAGCTGGTTCCCTGGTAGCTCAGCTGGCTAAGACTTCACCTGCAATGCAGGAGACCCTGGTTCAATTCCTGGATCGGGAAGATCTCCTGGAGAAGGGATAGGCTACCCACTCTAGTATGCTGGCTTGGAGAATTCCATGGACTGTATAGTCCATGGGGTCTCAAAGAGTTGGACACGAGTGAGCAACTTTCTCTTTTCACGTATCCCTAAGTGATATGATAAAGCTTTCCAGAGGATGCTGGGGAGGGATTGTTCAGGGGCCTCTCAAAAGGCCTCATAGAGAAACAGATGGTTCATTGGGACTCAGAATTAAGTTGTCTGGAGCAGGACAGATGAACCCCAGAAATTCCAGAGATTCCCTGAGGTGATGCTCTGAGGACCCTTCCAGGCCCTCTAACTCTTGGGAATCAAGTGTGAGTGTAGGAGTTCTTACTTGAATTCATTCTTTTGTTCTTTTGTGCCCTTATTAGGTGCTGGGAGTTACCTAAAGAGGAAAAGAGGTTCTCATCAAGATTATGGCCTAGTGTGGAAGACATCGAACAAAACACTATACATGTTTAATAGCAACCCTGCTAAGTCCCATGGTGGAGCATGCAGGGTGCTAGGAAAGTTGAACACAGGGACACTTGGTATACGGGAGAGATGATGGTGTGCAGGGCAGGGGTTGTCAGGGAAGAGACATGACTTGAGACCTAATCCCCTGGACAGAGGAGCCTGGCGGTTTGCCGTCCATGGGGTCTCAAAGAGTCAGACACAACTGAGCAAATACACACACAAAGCTTCACAGAGGCAGAGGGAAGGGCGTGTGTGATTTCCCGTGGGGATAAACCTGCCTTCAGAGGAGGAGCAGAAAGTCAGCGGGGACAGAGCCCCAAGCCTAGGACATGGGCAGGTTTGCAGGGTGGCCGGAGACGAGGCACGTCCTTCCAGGTTTGTAGGAACTGCCACGGGTTTTGGACCCTGTATGATGGGAAGCCGTTGAGCAGTTTAAGCTAAAGAATTAACAAGATCTGATCTGCATGATTAAAATTCACTCTGACTGCCATGTAGAGCAGTGGCCACCAAACTTTTTAAATAGTATACCTCTATCAATAAAACAGGTACAACCCACACAGCAATATAGGCAAGTTTATTCTTAAATCATATTATGTGGATCATAGAATACAGAAGAATAGTCATTTTAAAGGATGAGAGAAGTTGAAGTTCGAAGCATACCCACCCACAGTTCACGGCCTCATTCATGGGCTTTGCAGCAGCAGGTCTGTTTGGGAGGCTCCTGGTGTGCGGGGTGGCTGGGTGGCGGGAGATGGGTTGTGTGATAATTCTGCTCAGGGCGATGGAGGCTTGGATTAGGGCGAGGAGGAAGAGACATCCACAAACCGTGAACGTACCTTCCAGGATGAGCAGAGCAGACTGCTTGGCTGGGATGGGGTGGGGGAGGGATGGAGGGAGGACTCGATGGTGATTTCTAGTTTCTTTTCCAGTAATGTCTCAAATGACCATGTCAACTTACCCTTCAACTACAGCTGAGTAAAAGAAGTCTGCCGTTTACATTTTGGAGACCAAAAAAGAAATGAAGAACTCTTCCTGTCATCTTAGCGAGAGTGTGTGTGTGTGAGAGAGAGAGTAAATGTTTATTTTTGTAAGAAAGATTGCCTCTAACTCTCACGTTTTCTGTTCTCACCCTTTCTGTCTCTAAGGAGAGGAAGTTCCAAGATTTAGAAATCTTATTAAGAGAAAGTCAAGATTTCCCTCTCTCTTGCTTTGTCTCTCTCTCCCCCACTCACTCACTCTCTAGGACTGACTACCTCCTGGGTTGTAAAACTTACAAGAATGCTTTTGTTATTTGCAATTTTGATTGTAACATATATATTTACACTGTGTTGCTGTTGTTGTGTGGTTGCTAAGTCATGTCCAACTCTTTGTGACCCCATGTGCCATAGTCCACCAGGCTCCCCTGTCCATGGGATTCTCCAGGCAAGAATACTGGTGTGGGTTGCCATTTCCTTCTCCAGGGGATCTGCCCGACCCAGAGATTGAACCAGCATCTCCTGCGTTGTAGGTGAATTCTTTATTGCTGAGCCACTAGGGTTTCCCATATTTAAATTATATATAAATTACATATAAAATTATATATATGTGTGTGTGTGTATGTGTATAAATTAGGGTTTCCCTGGTGGCACTAGTTGTAAAGAACCCGCCTGCCAATGCAAGAGACATAAGAGATGCGGGTTTGATCCCTGGGTCAGGAAGATCCCTGGAGGAGGGCATGGCAACCCACTCCAGTATTCTCGCCTGGAGAATCCCATGGACAGAGGAGCCTGGAGGGCGACAGTCCATGGAGTCGCAAAGAGTTGGACACGACTGAAGCAACTTAACATGCACACATGCTTGTATAAATTAAAGCTCTTTCTTTTTCCCACTGATCTTAATTTATAACCCTTTTCTTAGTACACTTTCAGAACCACTTGAGTATTTCAGTATGTAGTATATTCAAAGTAAAGCTATTCACAGATTTCCACAAAAATGACAAAAATGGGAGGAGTTGTGGTTATTCTAATATGTTGAAGGCAGGCATCTTCTGTACATCCCCAGAGAGCTGCCTGGGAATCCCCTCATTAAGGAAGCCCGTCCTCAGCACTTACCTGTAGGCAAATGTCAGCTGCAGATGCTATTTTAAAAGTCCTTCAAAAAAACCCACAACTACGCACAGTGATTATGAGGAGCCAAAAAATGATAGATCCAGAGTATTCTGTAAACTGTAGGTTCATATACAAATGTCCATAATATCCTGAAAATGAAATTATTTTAAAGTGTTCCTGAGGTAGCTGCTTGTATGGAAACTGAATCAATCATTAAATGAAATGGGGAAAGCGTCGTGGCCACAGCCCTGCACCGTAACTAAAGGTTTGCTGATTGATGCCGAGTTTGGAAGGATGTTTAGGATGGAAGAAGGATGATTCTCCTAGACGTTCACCGAGTGCAAATAGGTTTCTGTACCCTATGAGTTGTCTGTGATTACTTTTCACTTTCTTGGTTATAAAAATTAGTAGCAAGCCAGACATGTGGGCCTGTTCAGCCATCTTAAAGTATAGGGGGAATATTGTTCAAAAACCTAGAAACGCCTTACTAATTTTCTCCAGAAAAGAGAGTTTGAATAGCTCATAAACTAATTTTCGAGACGTGCATCTTTTTCCTGTATGCACACATGTTTATATAAAGATGACAACAACTTCGGAGAGAAGGGTATTCTTTAATTGGAGACCTAAAAATTCTTGATTGGGGACATGTAAGCTTTTATATACAAAATGAATAAACAGCAAAGTCCTACGTATAACACAGAAAGCTATACTCAATATCCTATGATAAACCATAATAGAAGAGAATATATAATTAAGAAAAGAATGTATGTGTGTGTAACTGAACCACTTTTCTGTGCAGTAGATTTTTTCTCATTTGGCTGAGCTGAGTCTCAGTCGAGGCACAGGGATCTCCCATCTTCGTGGCGGCGTGAAGGGTCTTTAATTGTGGCTTGTGTCTGCTAGCTGTGGCACATGGCGTCTGGTTCCCTGACCGGGATCGAGCCCCAGGCCCCTTGCATTGTGGCCACTGCACCACCAGGGAAGACCCTGAGAGCAGAGATTAACACAACACTGTAAACCAACTATACTTCAGTTTAAAAAACTGATATAAAAAAGAATAAACTCCTGGAAATTGGGAGTGATTATACATTTTTGTGTAAAGAATCCACCTGCAGTGCAGAATACACAGGAGACTCGGGTTCAGTCCCTGAGTCAGGAAGATCCCCTGGAGAAGCAAATGGCAACCCACTCCAGTATTCTTGCCTGGAGGGCTCCAGTCCCTGGGCCTGCAAAGAGTGGGACACAGCTGAGCGTGCATTGGAAACCGAGAATACCTTTTTGTATGCCTAGAGATTTGTGCTCCTAGTAGCCCTTCAATATATATTTTTAATCACTCCTAAGTAAATGAATAAAATTAAAATCCTTCATAACTATCCTTCATGCTCATGTTCAGAATCTCCTGCTGAAAGTGTGACTTGAAATGAGAGTTGGGGTTCCCTTTACTGTTCAGCTGTGGCCTCCTACTTGCCATTTGGGGGGCCATGCTGGAAAGCAGAAATACTGGCTTTGTTGTGCTTTTTTCTTTCCCCAAAGGCTTGAGCCCTAGAGAAGGGCGTGGATTCCTAGTTAGAGGAAACTTGGTTTGAAGGCAAGGGGAGGAGGATTAGAGGGTGCAGTGAAAGCACCTTGGCCAGAAACACAAAGGGAAGACTTACCTGTTACTAGAAATTCCTGCCGGCTAGGAAGAAGAGGAAAGAAGGGGAAAGCTGGGGCCGCACTCCTAAGGGAAGAAGGGTGTCGATGGGCGAGGAGCCCCACCGCACCGCAGCAGCTGAGAGCTGCCGGGCTGGGGCGAAGGGCGCTGTGCACGGAGCTTCTGTGTGCAGGGGGCCCGCTGCCCTCCCGGCGCCCGGTGAGACCCCGGGGCTGTGGCACAGTCTCGGGATCAGGGCCAGGAGACCCCAGGAAGGGCAGAGATCATCTCTGCCACACTGCAGGACAGGGTGGGAAATGGAAAAGAAACTGAGGTAGAACATAAAATTATATTCTTGCAAAAAGGCCTTTGTGGACTGATATGTAATATAACCACTACCACGGGCAGGGCAGACTCTTTTTTTTTTGGTATAAAGTGCAGAAATAAACCAGTTGAGCATGGCTAGGCAATTGTACACATCCCAGAATAGCAGTACATGGATGGGCGGGGCTTAATCAAGCTAGCCCGGTAGAATGAAAAGACGCACGAAGAGTTTTCAAGTAGGAATCTTTTAAACAGAGTCAGCCGAGATGGAATTTAGATGCTTGTACGGTATTGGAGTTTCTGCCCGGTGGCAAAGGCCCTTATGAGACTTTACGCTTCAGAGGCAGCTTGCGTGTGTGACAGGAGTGAAAGTCACTAGAGTCCGACTCTCTGCGACCCCGTGGACTGTAGCCCGCCTGCCTCTTCTGTCTGTGGGGTTCTCCAGGCAGGAAATGGGTAGCCATTCCCTTTTCCAGGGGATCTTCCTGGCACAGGAATGGAACCTGGGTCTCCTGCATTGCAGGTGGATTCTTTACCATCTGAGCCGCCAGGGAAGCCCTCAGAGGCAGCATGCCCAATGTATTATTTCATTTTTATTTTTCCAAAAGACACTGCTACAGTCAAATGGGGACCTGTGGCTCCCAGAAACAGCAGGAGGTAAAGACTTCCCTAAAATCTCTCTCTGACTCTCCAGGGGGCATTAGGGACCTACTCACAAGCTACCTTCCTTGCACCCCAGGCGGCTGGTGTAGGCCAGCCAGTGAGAGCAGCCAGAAGGCAGGAAGGACTCTTCCCCAGTATCTGCAGCGCAAAGTGCTGGGAATGTCCCGCTGGGATTGCACTTGTGAAGCAGGTCTTGGAAGTGGAGTTGAGTTTACTATAGCAACCGCTATAGTACCTTGGGGGAAATGGAACTCAAGGTGTAAAGACAGAGAAAGCAGCTGCAGCGGGGCTTCAGGGACCAGCCCAGAAGAGGTGTCGAGGAAGACAAGAAAGGGAAATGACGGGGAAGGGAGAGGAGAGAGTGCTACCACCCCCAGGGGGTTTCTGATGGGAAGGGAAGTGAAAACTGCAGAAATAGAAAGAGGAACTCAGGGACCAGAGGGCTTCATTTCCCAGCTCGCTCCCCGCCCACCTCCCCCGAAGAAGCAACCACACTGGGGGAAAGACACCCAGGAAGTGTCCTTTGCACCTTAGACTCTGATTTGATGATGGATGATCTGCCAGCTCTTTAAAAGGTCACTGCCTAGACTGGGGAGGAATCAGACGTGGTCCCAGACCGGAACATAGACATTTAGAAAGGAATGACGTTCTCATCCAACACTGACGCTAATACTTTAAAAAAAAAAAAAAAAGGAAGGAAGGAAAAAGAATTACAAACTGTAATTTTTTGTGTGGCGTTCACGTGGGAAGGAAATAGGGAAAGAAGGGTGGGAAAGTAGGAGGAAAGCAGCGTCTTCCAAGAAGGTATTTTATCAAGGGTTTCATCAACTCTTGCTCAAGGCTAATTGTGAAAAGAGCGGTGTACCTTCCCCGCTGCGGGCAGACAGTAAGTGCGATCTGAGAGTCACCAAGTGCCCAGTTGCCATTCAAAACAGATTTCCTAAGAGCTGAACCAAATTTATGAGCACGATTCATTCAGATCTGATGCTGCTGCTGCTGCTAAGTCGCTTCAGTCGTGTCCGACTCTGTGTGACCCCACAGACAGCAGCCCACCAGGCTCCCCCGGCCCCGGGATTCTCCAGGCAGGAACACTGGAGTGGGTTGAGTTCCTAATAAACCATTAATGTAACATTTCTTTATTCATATGCTATGTTGAAACCTAACTGAGCCCTTAAATACATCACAAGAATTTAACAAGCAGACCCGTTTTCCAGTTTTATTCAGGTATGATTGATATATAACATTCTATACATTTAAGGTGTACAACAGAATGATTGGATATTTGTATATTTTGTGAATTGATAGCCACAAAAAGACTTGTTCACATCGGTCACCTCACATAGTTAAACATTTTTTTTCTTGTGGTGGGAACTCTTAAGATCTCTCTTGGCAACATTCAAACATACAGTTTTGAGTAATTGTATTTATTTATTTACTTCTGGCCAGGCTGGGTCTTGGCAGATGCTCAGGCTCTCTCTGGTGGGGTGGGGCAGGGCTGTTCTTTACGGTTGCGGCACTTCTCATCGCGGCGGCTTCTCTCGTCGCAGAGCACAGGCCCTGGGGAGCACGGGCTTCAGTAGTTGCAGCCCATGGGCGCGGCAGTTGTGGCCTCGTTGCTCTGAGGCATGTGGCATCCCTGAGGCAGGAATCGAACCTGTGTCTCCTGCACTAACAGGCAGATTCTCTTCCACTGAACCACCAGAGAAGTATTTTCTAAGAGATAAACTAAATTTACCAGCCTGGCAGTATGTTTTGGGAACCAGATGTAGATAACACCACCTTAAAATAACTAGAAAAGATACCTGTTACCAGAGGAGGGCCTACACTTAATGTTTTACATTGTGGCGAACCAGATACAACATCAAATTTACCATTTAACTATTTTTAAGTGTAGAGCTTGGTACTATTAAGTACCTTCTCATTATTGTGCCACCATCACCACCATCCATGTCCAGAATATTTTTATTTTCCCAAACTGAGAATCTGTACCTATTAAACAATAACTCACATTCTCGCTTCCCCAGCCCCTGGCAACCTCACAATTCTATTGAATACATCCTATGAATTGACTCTTCTAGGTCCTTCACCTAAGTGGGATCAGCATTCTTTTGTGACTGGCTTGTTTAATTTAGCATACTGTACATGCTTGGAGAAGGGCATGGCAACCCAGTCCAGTATTCGTGCCTGGAAAATCGCAGGGACAGAGCAGCCTGGCGGGCTCGTCCCCAGGGTCTGCAAGAGTCGGACACAGCCGTGTGGCTGAGCACTCACTGTCCATGGTGCAGGGTGTATCAGAATTGCCCGCCGGTTTAAAGCTGAATGGACCTATGTGTTTCAAGTGGGAGTCATGATGCAAAGTCTTCTTTTCTTTAAAAAAAAAAAAGTGACATGTATATCACTTTTTTAAAACTGCTGCAGCAGCAAACACATTTTAAAGCATTTATTTGGTTGCAAAAGAGGCTGGACTTTAAAGGTCTTGTCCAAGGGCTCTTCGTTCCTGGGATAGGTTCTTTGTACTCTCCCAGACGAGAGGCCTCCACCAGTGGATGGGACTGAGCGCTGAGCCTGAGCCTCAGTCCCCTGACTCCTGTCTCACCGCTTCTCTCTTTACCCCTGAGCCCCTGTAAGAGTAAGACTCACGGGGGCAAAAAAAGGACAAGTCATGCTTCTGACCTTTCAGGTAGAATTCCTGACGCAGGAATACCTTTCTTGGACCCAAGTTTTGGACACTTTCATTTTTGAGCTGGGTTCTGGTTTTTCAAGCAAATGAATTAAAGAAATTTGTGACTTTTCTCCTCTCAGCTCTAACCTTAATTTCAAAAGTTTATGCCTTTTACTGAAATAAGACTCGCCTTACGAGCTCTAAAAACTGTGAAGAACTGACGCATTAGAAAAGACCCTGATGCTGGGAAAGATTGAAGGCAGGAAGAGAAGGGGGATGACAGAGGATGAGATGGTTGGATGACATCACTGACTCGATGGACGTGAGTTTGAGCAAGCTTCGGGAATTGGTGATGAACAGAGCAGCCTGGCATGCTGCAGTCCATGGGGTCGCAAAGAGTCAGACATGACCGAGCAACTGAACTGAACTGAACTACCAGCTCTAAAGATGCTTTTGAAGTGGCTTTTGACCTTATTCCTTCCAAATCAAAAAGTCCTTCTTTTTTAAGTCACTGTAGGTAGGGCGCCTGCAGTAATGGCAAGCTGAGTCCAACTTTGTGTTTTGAAATGACCAGCTGGCTCTGAAAAGCATCTCCCAAATTCAGTGGACTCTGGAGTCTCTGTTGTGAAATGAGGCAGGGCTTGTCAGTAACCCACAGGCCCATCTCATCACACCCAGAGCAGGAGTCTAAAAAAACAGGAGCATTTACAGCAATCAAGGCATAGACACAGTACCCATGGAAATAACTCAAAGGTCTACAAAAGGGGGAGGGGAGACACGAGTTTTTTGATCTTTTAAAGATTTTTAGATATACAGATATATCCATTTAAATAGATTCTTAAAGATTTAGATAAGATTTTCTTTTGAGGGAACACTTTTGTGTTTCTTACAAGCCATCCTGAGTTGGGTTTTTTGTTTTGTCTTGTTTTTTGTTTTCATAGATTTTATTTTTCTATTTTTAAGTCTTTTTGTTCTTCTTTCACCCTACTGAGGTGGCAGGCCTGCAGGATCTTAGCTCTCCAACCAGGGATCAAACCCATGCCTCCTGCATGAGAAGCTCGGAGTCTTAACCACTGGACCATCAGGGAAGTCTCATCCTGAGCTGTTTTAATCTGACATCATTTTCTGGAAGGTTGAAACTAGAAAAGATTTCTACTTTCAAGCAGGACAAGAAAGTCAGTGTTCTTGTCAAGACAGCTGGGAGAAAAAATGGTGTAACCACTGTAGTTTCAGTTTACAAGTCAGGCTCCTGATTGTTCCATGAACAAAGTGGAAGGGAGTTCTGACTGCAGGAGTGGAGGACAGAAGATCTGGAAGGGGAAAAGTCAAGAATGAAGAGCGCCCAAGAATGCATATTTCTCCACTCAGTTCTTAGATGTTTTTATCTGATGTAAAAATATTGTCCAACCCAGCCAACCTCACAGGTGTTCTCTTCCCCAGCCTTGACTGTAATTCTGCACAGACGAAGTTAAAGAGACAATGCTTTGACCATGATATCCAATCATTCTGCATCAGGATTCAAGCCAGAAGGCTATGTGCTAACAGTTTGTGTTTCTCCTTTTAAGAGTACTCTGCTTTTGCAGGAAAACTGAGGATATTATATGAGCCTTAGAAATATTGGGGAGTTGATATATTTTAAAGTGAAGTGAAAGTCACTCAGTCGTGTCCAACTCTTTGTGACCCCATGGACTATACAGTCCACGGAATTCTCCAGGCCAGAATACTGGAGTGGGTAGCCGTTCCCTTCTCTAGGGGCTCTTCCCAACCCAGTGATCAAACCCAGGTCTCCCACATTGCAGGTGGATTCTTTACCAGCTGAGCCACAAGGGAAGCCCAAGAATACTGGAATGGGTAGCCATTCCCTTCTCCAGTGGATCTTCCCCACCCAGGAATCAAACCGGGATCTCCTGCATTAAAGGTGGATTCTTTAACAACTAAGCTACCAGGGTATATTTTGGTTACTATGAAATAGTTTTCCTAAAAGGGACATACTTAACAATTGGAAATGTGTTAGCTGTAGCCTTTCATGGATATTTGTGTGTGTGTGTGTGTGTGTTTAAAATATATGTAACATAAATTTACCATTTTGACCATTTTTAGGGGCACAGTTCAGAGGATTTAAGTACCTTTGATGGCTATTTTAAAAATCCTTTACTCCTCTGAATGCAGAGGCTCCTTCCTATTTTGTTTAAATCACACTCTGCACATAGTATTCAGGGACCTTTCATTTTTCAACTTCACAAAATTATGAGCTTCCTATCACTCCTTTTTGGGGCTTCCCTGGTGCCTCAGTTGATAAAGAATCTACCTGAAATGCAAGAAACCACCTGCAATGTGGGAGACCTGGGTTCGATCTCTGGGTCGGGAAGATCCCCTGGAGAAAGAAAGGCACCCACTCCAGTATCCTTGCCTGGAAAATCCCATGGACGGAGGAGTCTGGTGGGCTACCGTCCGTGGGGTCACATGGACTGTATAGTCGTACACGGCTAAGCGACTGAACCATCGCCATCATCCCTTTCTAAAAACAGAGATTCTAAAATGGAGTGGCTAGAAGACTGTCTTTTTCCTAATGGTCCATTGCTCCTCTGTGGTCCACTAAAGATCATGATTAAGTTTATCCTAAACCCGCTGTCCCCCAAGCGAAGAAACTTCCATTTCTTTGTCTACTAATAGAAAAATGTTTCTTTCCTTCGCTCCTTACAGTGGAGACAGTCTGTCTGTGCAGAGAGGGGCATGCTACTTATGCTTTCCAGAGCAGCGTGTGTGCCTGTTTCAGTCGTGTCTGACTCTGTGACCCCATGGACCGTAGTCTGCCAGGCTCCTCTGTCCATGGGATTCTCCAGGCAAGAATACTGGAGTGGGTTGCCATGCCCTCCTTCAGAGGATCTTCCCGACCCAGGGATCAAACTCATGTCTCTTAGGTCTCCTGCTTTGGCAGGCTGGTTCTTCACCACTAGCACCACCTTGGAAGCCCTACACTTTCCAGAGCAGACTGGATTTCATATATCCTGATCCATCATCATACCTCATGGCAGGTATGTTACTTGCTTTTTGGTTCAGAAAATATTGCCTCAGGGATTTCCCTGGCAATCCAGGGGTTGGGACTTCACCTTCCAATGCAGAGGTACAGTTTCGATCCCTGGTCAAAGAGCTTAAATCCCACATGCCTCATGGCCAAAAAACAGAACATAAAAACAGAAGCAATAACAAATTCAATAAAGACTTCAAAAATGGTCTGCATGAAAAAAAAATCTTTAAAAAAATAGAAAGAAACATTGGCTGGACTATTAATAAAACTTTAATGGAGGAAAAAGCACCCAAACAGGAGCAAGTTTGCCGTGGAGACCTGCTTGATGCACACGGGTGCTCGTGGCCCCTCCCAGCGTCATCCCACAAACCTGGATCTTCGGTGAATATTTGTTGACTGAGTAAATGAATGAGAGGTGGTAGGTCTTAGGTAACATTCTAGGCCTGGGTAAGCACAACAGTCCAAAAGCAAAAGTAAGGGCAGGTATGGCAAGTTAGAGTGCAGGTAACTTGGGACCTAAGGTGAGGATGTGGTTCAAGTGGGGAAGAGGAAGTTCTGAATGAGTTTGAATTTGACTTGTATCCTCTAGGTTGTGACCACCCCAAAAGACTTACAATTGGTTTGCAAAGAATGTATACCGTCAGAATCCTAAATAAGAATTAAATAATTAAAGAGAGAGAAAGAATTAATGAATTAGTTCTCTTTTTCCTGAACTTTCCATGCTTGTCACCCTCCATGGGAACAGTCCTAACTGTTCAGTGTCCTCCAAGTGCCCTGGCCCTTCGCACCAACACATCCACACCCAGAACAAGTATATTCTTCAGACTACACTTTGTCTGAGCTATGCCCTTCGAGTCAAGATTCCAGTTCCTCAGAACTGGAAAAGCATCCGATCACCTTCCCTACAACATACGTAAGCCGTGGTCCCCAAGTGCTGCAAAACAATACGTGTTGGAAATTACTTGGCTGAAATACTGTGCTCTAAGTCTGAACACCAGATAGACACCTTTGTGTCTCAGAAGAGGCACTGTTAACCTCAGTGAGCATAACCAACGGGATGAACCTGAGCCCTTCTGCGCCAGTTCTGGGCAACGTTCTCCTCTCCCCACCATCAGGGTGGAAGGAATCAGTGACTTGGTAACCGGGTTATAGTCCCGTTCTCAGCCACAGAAGCCACTATAGATTCTGTAGGGGAAAGACATGATAAAAATGGGTCAGCAGTTTAAAAAAGATTTAGAAAGTTTGCTAGAGGAGTGACATTCATTCTAGACCTATCGGAGGACGCTAGGAGGGGAGGTCTGAGGCTGCCATCCCCGATGCTTGCTGCCATTTGGATCGAGTCTAGTGGAGGACATGGAGGGCTCTGATCAGTATTCCTGAGGATGCTGCCACGGGTTCTGAAACACATGCAGAAGATGTACCGGGGCTAGGGGTCCAAAGACCAGTAAAATAAGGGATGATCAAGTATACTTGAGGTGAACAGAGGAGATGGTGAGGAGCTCTGCCTGTATGGACAGGGGAGGTGCCAGCCCTCCTGAGAGAGTGGAGAATAAGACACCCCCAGGTGACGCGGACAGAGCCCGCCAGCACTGGTCATTTTGTGTGCTGCAAAATCCACTGTCCATCCATCTGGCTCCACCACTCCACTGCTCCTTGAGGGCACGGGTGCCTGTGACACATTTTAGGGTGTAGCTTCATACACTACGAGGCATAGGGTGATCATTGCTATATTTATTTTTGAAAGAACAGATTTTCATCATTTCGCTTGAAAGATGAGTAGATGGGACTTCCCTGGCAGTCCAGTGGTTGAGAATCCACCCTTCCATGGCAGAGGGCATGGGTTCAATCCCTGGTTGGGGAACTAAGATCCCACGTGCTGCATATGGTGCAGCCAAAAAAAGAAAGAAAGAAAGGGCTCAGTTACTCTGTGTGAAGAGAATGCAACAGAGAAAAACACAGAATTGGGAAATTCAGTGAGCCCGGAAATGCAAACTTGGGGTGAGTAGGGGAGGGGAAGGAGTAAGGAAATGCTGAAGTGTGGCCAGGCTTCAGAGAGGACAGCCTCGCAGCCTCTGCTAAGAAGGTGGACATGATCGCATAGGCAGGAGGAACCCATTCAAAATTTTAAAGCAGGGACATGATCGAGTCCGTGCCTTAGAGGGATCCTGGTGGCAACATCAAGATGGGCATTTCAGGTAACACGCATCAGCCTTTTTGTGAGTGGGGAAGAGAGGGCCAGGCATTTATGGGAAAAGTCAGAGTAGCACTACAACTAGTATTAAGAGAATAGAAAGAGTTGAAAATGACATCGAGTTTCTAGTTTAGTTCAACACTGAGCGAAAAACCAAGAGACGTAATCGAAGAAGAGAAGCAGCAAGGGAAGGAGAGAGTACTCATTCGATCCTGAATACTTGGAGTCTGAGGAGCCTGCACATTTCCAGGGACAGCCGTGGGTTTGTGGTCAGTAATACGATGCTCAGAAGGGAAGTTGGGCGCAGAGACATGATCGGGGGTGGGAGTCAGAAGCATGTGACGGGATGGGGAGCCCAGAACCTTTGCTTGGAGGGAAAGGAGAAACAGTGAGCCTGGAGATTCCCTGCCCGCTTTGTAAAGCTCACTACCTTGCTCCCTGTGATACAGACACCTAAACAGCAGGTCAAGTGAGTGGAAATGGACCAGCATTTCCCCAGAGTTCTTTACCTCCTGCTCTGTGACAGGTGATGGGCCCTTGCAGGTTCCGGGATGTGGCTCTGGGAGCTGAGTGCTGTGTGGACCAGTAAGGCGGCTCTTGTGTGGAATCTGCTCACCCCTGTGCAACGTGCACAGCCCCCAAACGCCTCTGCTCCAAGCCCCGTGCCAGGAGCCCAAGCAGCGAGTCCGCAGGACCCTCCACACTAACTGTCTTGAAACGTCTGAAGACGTCGTGATGACAAGCCGTCCCAGCGGTTTCCAGAGGCAACCGAAGGAAGACACGCTGGGCGGAACGCAGGAGCATTGAAGGCGCAGCGCAGCGCAGGCCTGGAGCAGGACAGTGACAAAGTCTGAGGGTCGCAGACTGCGGCAGCCACTACTGAGGGACTTCTCAGTGAGCGAGAGGAGTCAAAGAAGGAGGTGTTGAAGAACGGGACTTCCCAGTGGCCCAGTGGCGAAGAATCTGCCTTGCAATCCTAAGCATGGGAGTTTGATCCCTGTTGGAGAGCTAAAACCCCACATGCCTCGGAACAGCTGAGGCCGCGCACCGCAACCGCCGCCTCCTTGAGCCGCAACAGAAGACCCTGCACGACGCAACCAGGATCCCGCAGCCACAGCTAAGGCCCAACACAGCCAAGTAAATAAATAAGTTTTTTAAATGTTAAAAAAAAAAAAAGTTGAAGAATGGACAGGAAAATCGGTGACTACCAGACGTCGGGGATGGTAAGTTTCACGTCGGAGTGAAACAGGGGAAGAGAGTCAATAACTAGAAACTCCTGTCCTTACGGCAGAAAGTGAAGAGGAACTAAAGAGCCTCTTGATGAAAGTGAAAGAGGAGAGTGAAAACGTTGGCTTAAAGCTCAATATTCAGAAAACTAAGATCATGGCATCTGGTCCAATCACTTCATGGGAAATAGATGGGGAGACAGTGGAAACAGTGTCAGACTTTATTTTTTTGGGCTCCAAAATCACTGCAGATGGTGACTGCAGCCATGAAATTAAGGGACGCTTACTCCTTGGAAGGAAAGTTATGACCAACCTAGATAGCATGTTAAAAAGCAGAGATGTTACTTTGCCAACAAAGGTCCGTCTAGTCAAGGCTATGGTTTTTCCAGTGGTCATGTATGGATGTGAGAGTTGGACTGTGAAGAAAGATGAGTGCTGAACAATTGCTGCTTTTGAACTGTGGTGTTGGAAAAGACTTTTGAGAGTCCCTTAGACTGCAAGGAGATCCAACCAGTCCATCCTAAAGGAGATCAGTCCTGGGTGTTCATTGGAAGGACTGATGCTAAAGCTGAAACTCCAATACTTTGGCCACCTGATGCAAAGAGTTGACTCATTGGAAAAGACCCTAATGATGGGAGGGATTGGGGGCAGGAGGAGAAGGGGACGACAGAGGATGAGATGGCTGGATGGTATCACCGACTCGATGGGCATGAGTTTGAGTAAGCTCCGGGAGTTGGTGATGGACGGGGAGGCCTGGCGTGCTGCGATTCATGGGGTCGCAAAGAGTCAGACACGACTGAGCGACTGAACTGAACTGAACTGTCATAAGATGAATAAGTCTAGGGAATGTAATGTACAGCATGGTGACTGTAGGGAGCAATATATTACTTGCTTGAAAGTGGCTAAGAGTGGGTCTTAAAGGTGTCATCACACAAAGAAATTTGCAACTACATGAAGCGATGAATGTTAGCTAAACTTATTTCATGATGTACACGTACATGAACTCACTATATAGTGCACCTAAAACTAATACTGTGAGTGTGCTTACTCAGTCATGTCCACTCTTCGGTACACTGTGGACTATAGCCTGTCAGACAGGAGACCATGAGATTCTTTAGGCAAAAATGCTGGAGTGGGTAACCATTTCCTTCTCCAGCGGACCTTCCTGACCTGGGAACTGCACCCTGGTCTCCTGCACTGCAGACGGATTTTTTATCATCTGAGCCACCAGGGAAGCCCAAAACTAATTCTGTGTGCGTGCTGAGTTGCTCAGTCGTGTCCAGCTCTTTGCGACGCTGTGGACTGTAGTCCGCCAGGCTCCTCTGTCCATGGGATTCTCCAGGCAAGAATGCTGGAGAGGGTTCCCATGCCCTCCTCTAGGGGATCTTCCCGACCCAGGGATTGAACCTGCATCTCTTATGTCTAACCTGCTTTAGTTCATGTCAACTGTATGTCAATAAATGGAAGGAGTAGGGGGAAAGAAGCGGAAGACTAAAAACTGGAGGGAAAAATAGCTATTGGGGAAACAGACTCAACAGTCATCCCATGGATATTATTACTTGATTAAAATAAGCCTTTACAGAAAGCACATTGAAGAGATCAGCAGAAATATCTTGCTGGGTATGCAGTCAGGGGAGGTGTTCTCCAGGATGTGGAACTTGAACTAGTCCTTTAGGGGAGCACAGAGAGAGAAGGGAAGAGACGGGTTCTCACACAGAATGGCATGAACAAAAGAAACAAGCTTGTGTATAAATTGAAGTGATAATTGAAATGAAAGTGGCTGTTTCAGCAACCTGAGATCCAACCAGTCCATCCTAAAGGAAATCAGTCCTGAATATTCATTGGAAGGACTGATGCTGAAGCTGAAGCTCCAATACTTTGGCCATCTGATGCGAAGAGCCAACACATTAGAAAAGACCCTGATGCTGTGAAAGATTCAGGGCAGGAGGAGAAGGGGACAACAGAGGACGAGATGGTTGGATGGCATCACACACTCAATGGACATGAGTTTGAGCAAGCCCTGGAGATGGTGAAGGACAGGGAAGCCTAGCGTGCTGCAGTTCATGGGGTCACAAATAGTCAGAAACAACTAAGCGACTGAACAAAAACAACAATTATTTTTTAAATTGTATTTATTTATTTTTGACTGCGTCAGGTCTTTGTTGCTGTGAGGGTTCTCTAGCTGCAGCAGGCGGGGGGCTCCTCTCTAGTTGTGGTGTGCAGGCTTCTCATTGTGGGGGCTCCTCCTGTTGTGGAGCACAGGCTCCAGGGCACATGGGCTTCTGCAGTCATGGGGTACGGGGCTCAGTTGACCCGTGGCATGCAAGGTCTTAGTTCTCGGACCAGGGATTGAACCTGTGTCCCCCGCATTCTTGGGCAGATTCTTCACCAGTGGACCACCAGGGAAGGTCCCCTGACCGTTTTTAAAATGGGAAAATACAGATTTGTTGGGGGAGTTGGAAGTTTCATTTTATCACCATCTTAAGTGAGGGTGACTCCACTTTTTGGGATGCTTGGAGTCATTCTTGGCTTCACTTTTTAAAAGTCACATCCCACAAACTCTTCTTTTAAAATCTGGTATCTGACTCTCTCTGAGTCCCCTCCTGCTCACACCTGCTCCAAGTCACTGTAACCTCTAAGCTAGATGACCAGCTCACCTGGGACTGCACGTGGGTTGTCTGACCCTTGCCCTCAGACAGTCTACCCCCAACACTGCCGCCAGGAGGACTTCCCAAAGTGCCCATCAGGTCACTCTGCTGAAAGCCCTTCCTGACTCCCCATCTCTCTGCAAAGCCAAAGCCCTGACAACAGCCCAGGAGGCCAGGCTCACCCCGCCCAACCCTTCAGCCTCTGAGCTCATCTTCCAAACCCACTCTCTCACACCACTCTGGCCTCCTGCAGGCATGCCCCTGCCCTGGCCCTGGGCCATCCTCTGCCTGAAATGCTCCTCCCCTAGATAGTTGCCAAGTTAACTCTGTTCAAATGTCATCTTTTAAAGGAGGCCTACCTTTACTCCCTATTAAAAATGATCCATTCCTGCGTGCCACTACACCACCAACAGTCGTCTCCTCCTCCAAGTCACCCAGGAGAATTTCCTCCAGCCCTTTTTACAGATGCTTCTTAAATGTTCTCATCTCACAACCAACTAGAGCAGACCTCCTTCCATCCAGAGAGTCCCAACATTCTACGGTGGGACCCAGGTCAACGAATCCAAGTCCTTACGGTCAGCGGCTTTTATAGCAAAATGCTGCCCAGGACACATGTTGTAACAGGATGTGCACGTGTGTGCTAAGGCACCTCAGTGGTGACTGACTCCTTGCAACCCCATGGACTGTAGCCCAGCAGACTCTTCTGTCCACGGGATTCTCCAGGCAAGAGTTCTGGAGTGGGTTGCAGTGCCCTCCTCCAGGGGATCGTCCCCAGTTAAGGATCGAACCCGAGTCCTTTATGTCTCCTGCATCAGCAGGCGGATTCTTTACTGCTGAGCCACGAGCGAAGCCCTCTGTCAAGATGCAAAGAAATAAACATAGGAGAACGTTCCTCAGGAGGGACTTCTAATATATAGACACATCTTGACCTAAGAAGAATCCACTTATGTTGCTATAGACTTTAAATCTAGTTTTATAAACATGATTCACAACTTGACTTTTCAGGCAATGTAAACACCTATTATACTTAAGCAGACTTGAATCATTCTTTTTTATTATAATCTTATATATTGCCTCTCCCAAACAAACATAATTACACCTTTAAAAATTGTATAATAAGGTTCAAATTCCTTTATTTTGAGAATATACACTTCCTCCTTCAAACATTATTGTTTTCATTTCCTAAAGGTTTGAAATTAGCAAGATCAAACAAATCAGCCTGGAAATGTACAGTAAAAGCTTTAATCTCAGAAAGAAACAATAAGGGAAGGAATCATTGGACTTGAGACCTAGGGGACAGCTTCAGGCTGCAACACCAGCTTGACTCCTCCACCTTACTGTTAAAGAAAGAGAGCCCTCGAGAGTGTGAGTTGAAATCCCTCAGCTCACTGACCACAAACTGGTTCTGGAAGCCAGGCCTCCCCAAGACTGGCAGATAATAGATAATGTCTTTATTATACCAGACCAACCTGAAAATCAACTGGGGTAATTATGCAGTTAGCCAGATTTTATTCGTTAGCACTAGCTGTTACACTCCGGGAAAACCAAACCGTGCACCACGACACCACCACGCTTCCAGGCACAATGAGATTTGAGAATATGCAGAAGCCAGTGCTATGAAGCTTGAGTGACTGATCTGGCGATTCACCCACTTGTGGCATGAACTCGTTTGTCACAAGTATTAACTTCCCTACCTATGTGTGCATTTGTGACTGTTTCTTAGGATCTAATGAGGAAGACCTGGATCAAACAAGAGTGGCATGGGCTAGTCTTCAGGAGTGAAGACACAATGGAGACCTTGTCAGGTGAAATTATGGAGTGGACTGGTATCACCATGGTAACCAAATTGGAACTTTGAACTTCTGAGAAGATCAACCAGCCTGCCTGCTTATCCCCAGGCTGTTCCCAATGCCAAGTTCCTAGTGACGCTTACTCCCTTCTCCCAGTTCCCACCGTTCAGTCCTCAAGAGTCACAAAAATCAAGAGAAGTTTTGGAGATATTTGTTCCATAATCTACAATTATTATGAATAAGAAATAAATTGAGAGTAGCTCAGGGCATTCACACAGGACATCACAGGACTGAAAATAGATGTTTATTCCTCACATTGCCATCTGGGCTAGGAGCTAATTTCCAGAGTAATTGCGGAGATTCTGCAACTGTGTATACACCATTTGAAACCCTAGACCTCTACTCCCAGGAGACCACCACGGTCAGACTGTTTATGTCTCTCACCAGTTGAATGAGAGTCACTTTATTATCTTAAATGTGAACCCCCCTCCACCTTGCCCTACTTCCTGTCCACCACCCTTAACCAAGAGATCGGAAGTGACATTAACAATCAGGGGAGCTGGGGGCTTTCAGGATAAAGTCTATTTTCACTGAGGTATAAAGATTTCGTGGGCTTGTTCTATGTTTTCTGGAAAAAAATAACATATTCTCAAATACGTTTAGCAAACTTACTTGTGCTTACATCAAACTAAAGAAGGAAGCATGGCATATTTCTCTTTTCCAGCTCACTGTCCCAGGGTCTTAGGTATTTAGAATATGGGGTCTGTCCCATTGGCAAGAACTTGGAATCAATTTACAGTGTGTGATATGATAACACATGTTCTAGATCAGTGGCAGGGGAATGTTTGCAGCAGTAATTCTGTCTGTCTCCCCATTACCAGAAAGGCTTGCTAAACTCACAGCTGGAGAAGTGCCTAAAAAGAACTAGGCTCTTTGTATGTGTGTGTGTGTGTGTGTGTGTGTGTGTGTGTGCATGCACGCGCACGTGTGTGTTTATAAAGGCAACACAAAACCCAGCCCCCAGAATAAATGCTAAATTAAGGCCATCAAAAATGAAACGGTACTTTCATCACAAGGATAAACCGGCATCAAGTCAAGATGACTACCTTTCTCAGCTCGAAGTCCTGCTCTACCCCTTCAGACAACTGGGCTTAATGCCACACGTGATGGTTAACTGCAGTAGGGAGAGAAAACAGCCTTAGACCAGTGTTTACAAGAAGAAAATCAAAAGAAAGTGTTCATTTTTATAAGACACAGAAGGTGGGTGGGTTGGGGGGAGGAACAGACGATTCAAACAACGGGAAGTGAAACTTGATCTCTCTGAGGCGTGAAGCAGAAGCGGAGTCTTGGCCTGGTGAGCCAAACATTAAGGAGGCATGTAAGTGCAAGTACGCAGCCAGCAGAATGTACCGGCCTCACGAAGCCACGTGATGAGCGTAGACAAGAAAGATCAAACATTGTTCTCTGCAAAGAGGTCAGTTATTTACTCACTGTGATCAGCAGGAAGGACAATCTGTATAACATATCTCTACTTTCATATTTCTCTATCATCTGGAGTGTTCTGTACCTTTCTATTTCCTTACACTTTACCCTACTTACTCCTCTCCAGATTGCCCTGAATGAATGAATGATGAATGGAATGGTCGAACGATTAAAATACTCAGAATACAAACCTCATGGAGCCAATCATGGCTGATTTGGTGTTTTAGACTGTTTCTCTAATTCAATTGATTCACTTAAATAGGCTGGCTTAAGCCCAGGTTGGATGCACAAGACAAGTGGGAAGACCAGAGGGATGGGATGGGGAGGGAGGCGGGAGGGGGGATCAGGATGGGGAACACATGTAAATCCATGGCTGATTCATGTCAGTGTATGGCAAAAACCACTACAATACTGTAAAGTAATTAGCCTCCAAGTAATACAAATAAATGAAAAATAAATAAATAAATAGGCTGGCTTACAGATCACCAGAAATCTCTTGAAAAGAGTCAAAGATACAAGCATACAATTTTACCACTACTTGCTCAAAACTAGAACTGAAATAATTTATAAAGCCAACTATCCATGTAGGATTAGAATTAAGAACATGCCAGCTAACTTTGCAGCCTTTTTCATAGGGTAACTCCCTAGTCTCCAGAGAAAGTATTCATAAAGCATTCCCCAGTTGGCACAGGGCTTCTACCTGTATTATTTTATCTAATCCTCTCGACCTGCATCTTACCTGGGCTTCTTTTTCAGACGTGATCTCAAGTGTTAGGTCTTAATAATTGAGCAACATCTTCCCAGAGCCCCGTCTTCATTACGTCAACTTCCTTTGACAGCTAGAAAGGCTGTCTTAGCCATTTCCTGTTCAGAGCCCTGCCTGCTCTAAGCCACTGACCTGCATACTGGCTTCTGGCTTCAGGGTTGCCTTGCATTAGCCACTCACTGGAGGGGCAGAGAGAGGACCGACCACTGAGCCCCTTGCCCACTGAGGTTATCAAATGCACTCCTCACCCACCTCCTCTTCTGCAGCCTTCCAATTGTTTATGACTATGACCTCCTGGGCTTCCCTGATAGCTCAGCTGGTAAAGAATCTGCCTGCAGTGCAGGAGACCCCGGTTCAATTCCTGGGTCGGGAATATCCACTAGAGAAGGGATAGGCTACCCACTCCAGTATTCTTGGGCTTCCCTTGTGGCTCAGCTGGTAAAGAATCCACCTGCAATGCGGGAGACCTGGGTTTGATCCCTGGATTGGAAAGATCCCCTGGAGATGGGAAAGGCTACCCACTCCAGTATCCTGGCCTAGAGAATTCCATGGACTGCATAGTCCACGGGGTCGCAAAGAATTGGACATGACTGAGTGACTTTCACTTCACTTCAGGACCTCCTGAGGTTTTCAGGTCTTGGTTTGTGTTTATTTTTTAAACATTTATTTATTTATTTGGCCGTGCCGGGTCTTAGCTGAGGCATATGAACTCTTAGTTGCATCGTGTGGGATCTAGCTGCCTGACCAGGGATAGGTCCCGGCCCCTGCACTGGGAACGTGGAGTCTTACCCACTGGGCCACCAGAGACGTCGCGTGGTTTGTGTTTAAGTCCACAGGCCTCGTCGTTGCCGATCCTGGCACTCACACCCTTCCAAGTGGAGTCATATCCCCCTTCACCTTTCACAAGCCCCACGCTCTGCCCAAATGAAACACCATTCTCTACCCTTTCCCGGCTTTATTGCCTAGAAGTCCATTTTGCTCCAACTACACGGGTGTACTTTTTTTCTTTGTACCGTCTTTTAAAAAATCTTTTATATATTGTCATTATACTGAGTAGCTTTTCACAGAATCTATCATAGTTATCTTTGCCATTTCCAAGTTAGTGGATTTATTTTGGGTATTTCCAATTTGGAGCTATTACAAATAACATGGCTATAAATATCTTGTAAAATATCTTTCATTTAAAATTATTTCCTCAAAACAAACTTCCAGGAATATTACTATACCAAAAGGTATGGTCA